>NW_027556180.1:118079098-119483648 GCF_003287225.1 Phascolarctos cinereus | reverse complement strand
TTTTCATTATTTTTATTTTTGTATCACTCTTATTTTCCCTCCAATTTTTCCTCTACTTCTTTTATTTGATCTTTAAAATCCTTTTTGAGTCCTTCCAGCAATTTTTTTTTGGGGTCTGAGACCAATTAGCATTTTTCTTTCAGGCTTTGAATGTAGCTTTTTTGACTTTGTTGTCTTGTCCTGAGTTTGTGCTCCCTGTCACCATAGTGACTTTTTATGGTCAAGTTCTTTATTATTTCTGTTTGCTCAATTTCCAGCCTATTGACTTTTAACCTTATGTTACAGTTGATCTATGCTATTGTTGTGGAGGGGACACTGCCCCAAGCTTCAGGTATTTTCACGCTGCTGTATTTAGAGTTAGTTCTCAGTATCTGTAGGTTTCAGTTCTTCCAAGGTGGTATGATCTAAAGAGAGCTGTGGTCACTGCTCTTCTGTCCTGTGATATGTTTTGTGAGTGGTCACATGTACTCTTTGCTGCCTGGAATGGTGACCAGGTTCTGTGCTCCTTCTTGCCCTGGGGCAGTGACCTGTAATGTGTATGGGAAATGCAACAGAGTCCTGCACCCAGTATCAGCAAAGGGCCTCTTGCAATCTCCTTCTGACCAGTTGTGTGATCCCCTTACTCCCTGTGGGCTGAGAGCTCCAGAAACTTCTACCACCAATTCAGTAGTCCCCAAGGTCTGCTTCTGGCTTGCCAGAGCATGACCTTGTGCTGGACTATGCTCCACTTTCAGTGAGACATACCTTTCCTGCCAACCTTCTAAGTTGAATTGGACTGGATAATTGTTTTGCCTCATCCCTTTGTTGATTCTGCCCCTTCTAAATTCATTTTGAGGGATTATTTTAACATTGTTTGAAGGAGAATTTGGGAAAACATAGTCAAGTCCCTGCCTTTATTCTAGCATCTTGGATTCACATGCACCCTTCATCATTTTTAAGCACAATAATATTCCATCATATTCATATGCCATAAACTATTTAACCATACCCCAATTGATGGGTACACCCTTAGTTTCCAATTCTCTTCCACCACAGAGCTACATTAAATATTTTTTTTATATCTTATTCATTAGGAATCCAACAGACCAGCCTACTCTTTCTGGTGTGTTTGGTTTTTAAAGCCAGCAGTTATACCCAATAGGACTGAATGGAAAGACCTCAAAGTTTTCTTACAAAAAAAAAAAGATCAGAAATCTTTTTTTTTTCTTAAACTGCTCTGACCACTGGGGAAAGTTCTAAATACTGTCACTCATCCATCTTGGCATCTGAGAATGTGACTGATTTGATTTCATCTTCCATGAGTCACACCTTTTTTCCCTTATGTGATCTCTAATTGAAGGGAAAAACCAAGAGTCCTCCAGTGAATGCTTCACTCCCAACGTCATTCCCATCATATGACAGAGCTGTAATTAGTGGGGGTGTTTTCCACCTGCTTGCACAGCTGGGCTCAGGACTGCTTCTTTGGTAATGTAGTGATTTGTACAAGAACTGAAAGGGCACAGCTTCTGGTGTCTTACTCACCAATTGTCATCTTAACTTGTACTGATTCCACACTGTAGACCCCTAGAGAGAAAAACTTCACTCATTCAACTTTTATTATATTGCTTCCTTTCTTCCTACCCTCTCTCAGGTTAACATTTAGAGTGTTAGCTTCCTAACAAAGCAACCAAAAATGCTGTGTTTCTTAGTTCCTTATTTAATTTTCAAGTGGATGAAAGCTAGATCTGTTTGGACCAGTTTCCACAGTATAAGAGTGATGAAGTTAACATCCAACTCCTTGGCAAAATATACTCTCCAAGTCAATAACGTTCTGAAACTGATTTTTTCCAAAGTGTTAGTGTGCATTTAGAAAATCAAGTGACATCTCACAAAATATCACTAAATGAATTGGCTTCAACAGAAGAGAAAATTCAGAGACAATTTACACGTAAAGCCTTACCGTAAGAAAGTACATACTATTTCTACTTGCTAATGATTATAGCAGGGATTGGCTAATGAGAGCCTCACCCTCATGAGTATAGATTCTCATTGGCCAGTCCACACTATGGAGGAAATTGTCATAAAGTAGTCTGAATGTTCCATAGTCCACATGGGGGACTGCAAAAAGCCAAGAATACTATGCATATTCATAAGGGGTGGCAATCAGTGGCCAGTTCCTATTATATATAATTACCATCATTATTTTTTGAACAAAACATACAAAGCCACAAAGAACAACACTACGGCCTGATGGAATTAAGACCAAGTGTGTTATTTTTTTTTGTCCAGATTTGTAATTTTTATCTCTGAAAAGAATTCCTGATGTGGAAAGTTCCTCCAACAATGCAGACCAACAACTTCTATGCATAGTATAACCTTAGAGAGTTGCCTGGGGCACCAAGAAATTAATTGACTTTCCTATAGTGACAGCACCATTATTTGCCAGTGGGAAGACTTGAACCTAAGTCTTCCTGAACCCCAAGCCAATCCTCTGTGCATTATATACCGCACTACATTTTTGGTGTTAAATAAAAGTTACATTATTAAATGAGGCAGAAAGAAATACCTTCTACCATGAATTGATTAAAATCTTTACTCTCCATCTGTCTCTGTCTATTTGACTATCTGTCTCTGTCTTTCCCTGTCTCAAGCTCTCCCTCACATGTAATCAGATCTGATGGCAGAATGATAGAATGATATTTGCCTACACTGATGAGACCAAGAACCCTTAGGAAGCAGGATAAGCTTTTGTAAGTATTATACAAAGCCAACAGCACTATGATTGCTAACACAGTTAAGCTGAACTTTGAAACAGTGTTGGGTTTAAATGGCAAGCTTGTTTTCAATCAATTCCTCCTTTTCAATTAATTTTATTTTAACCAAAAGCACCATAGTGCATCCCTATAGGGTGGAACTGTAACAATTCAAATTGCATTCTTAGTAATGTCAAAAAAGGTTTCTTCAGGTTGGGTTATATATATTTGAGAAGAACATGCTATTTTCCCAGCCCATCATATGAAGAATTAAGAAAAGGGGGAAAAATAACAAGACACTATCTTTTCTTTTAAGAAACAAGATTTTTAAAAGTAACTGATTTTCTATTATCAGGTCCTAAACATATCACTAAATTTATTCTGAAAAAAATAGCCCTTCTTTTACTGATGTTAATCTTTGTCTGTTAATATTATGATATAGTAAAAGTCATTTTACTATCATAAAGAATTCTAGGGAAAAGGAGGAGAATGGATTTTCGGGTAAGATGGTGATGTCTCTCCTACATAAACCCCACCAAATAAAAGTTGAAAGAACCTAAGAAAGATACCCACGGATAATGAAAACAGAAAAGAAAAAAAAACTAACTTTTGCATCCAATTCAGCATTGAATGCAAAGATAACAGAGGCTGGTAGAGGGGTCTTATCAGAGAGGTCAGTGTGATCACTGGTAACAAAGAATGGAAGAAATTAGGAAGGAGATGAGGAGGGTTCATCTAGGGAAGCCATCAGGAATTCACATGAACTAATTAAAGGCCAGTATAAGCCAGCTCAAGAACCCACCAACGAAACTAGTGCTAGTATAAGTAAATGGGATAGAAGCTGATGAAGACTAAGAGAACTATGCCAGG
This sequence comes from Phascolarctos cinereus, assembly GCF_003287225.1. Classification (NCBI taxonomy): domain Eukaryota; kingdom Metazoa; phylum Chordata; class Mammalia; order Diprotodontia; family Phascolarctidae; genus Phascolarctos; species Phascolarctos cinereus. Next base: position 119,480,046 of record NW_027556180.1, on the reverse strand, counting down.
GAAGTAACCTCTTGATCCTGCAAACAGACTTAAAGTCAGGCAGGCAGCACTCTGAGCAGAGAGATTTGAAAGCTATCAAAGCTCTACTAACAAACTCTGACCTGTCAGTACACTAGCAAGGAAAGAGCCAACCCCCAGCAATCACTCTGCAATTTGGCCAGGCCCAATCATAAACATCTCCGATCACTGGGAGCCACAGCAGAAGGCGAGGTCATCTCAGCCCCTGGCAGAGGGATCTAAGTAGGGCTGTGCAGGAGGCCTGTGATCAGCATCCCATTAGCATTCATCAGGGATATAGCAGAAAATGGAACTAACTCCTGATTGTTTATTGGGCAAAGAGAAGAAGATTGAATATGGACAAACTCAGAATTCACAATGGATCACCAAAAGATTGACTCAGAATTCAGAGATTAAGGTAGAGGACTATAGGACCTAGTACTATCCACCCCTTTTGAATCTGTAGTAGTAGCAACATGCAGTCTACAGCAGGTGTAGGACCAAACAAAACCTATACAACTTATCCAGGAGGAATGAGAACAGGACCAAGCACAAAAACCTGAAATTGAGAACTGAAACTGATAACGTAAGAGAACAGGGGGAAACACTCAATACAGCAAAGAAATGGTATGGGTCTAAAGAAGACCAAGGCGCAAAACCAAAAAAAGAGCAACTCTGTAACAACTCTAAGCAGAGCTTCAGAGAAAAAATAGATTGCAAGCTACTAAGGGTGTTTTCCTCCTTTTTTTCCTCACCCCTTTCCACAGCCTTGTGCCACACAGAACCCATCCTGGATGACCAAATGTTGAGAAAGGATCCCTCTCCCCTTGCCTTCCCTTCATCTCCTCCCAAAGTACTGGCTACCCAGAAGCCATCTCTGCTACTTCACTGTTCATTCAACTTATATGAAATGGGAATCATTCTTTCTGATGAGATGCAGGATTACCCAGCTTTACCAGCTGCTTTGTCACTCCTAAGATCCTCTAGGCACTATCATTGATCCTCCCTTTATGCCCCGCTGAACCCTTGGCACTATCATCTGACCTACTATAACCTAAATATTCTTGTTCATTGTCTTCCATGTTGCCATTGCACTCTTCAGACTTCTAGGTCTTTCCAACTACCTGGAAGCTGAATGTTCTTTCATCTTTTGTCTTTCCCAACTAGTGTGAGTTCCCCAAAATATAGCACAGTGCTTAGCACATAGTAAGTGCTTACTAAATACTTTATATTCACAAAAACACCAAGAGTGGCTGGAAGAAATTAAGTAAGAGATTTTTTAAAAAAGAAAATTAGAAATGAGAGTTGAGAAAAAAAATAAAAGAACTAAATACTCAGAACAGAAGGTGGAAATTCTTGCTCACATAATGGCTTCCCTGCAAAAATAGAATGGAGCAAACAATTCAGTAGCTCTGTGAGAAAACAAGAAAACAATTAGAATAAATTTTAAAAGATTGGAAAAATAAAATGTAAGGTGTATTATTTCAAAAACAACTGAAGTAGAAAAAGAGTCGAGGAGAGAAAATTTAAGAATCATCAGATACTCTGAAAACCATGACCAAACAAAAACCTTAAATACCACGTTTCAGGGGGGGAAAAATAGAAGAAAATTTCCCAGATATTTTAGGATCAGAAGACTAAGTAAAAATAGAGAGAATTCATAGACTACCTTCTGAAAGAAACCCCAAAATGAAAACACCCAGAAATATCATAGCCCAAATCCAGAAATTCCAAGTTAAATAAAAATTACTTCAGGCAACCAAAAAAGGAGTTCCAGTACTAAGGCACTACAGTCAGGATCATGCAAGATTTGGTAAATGTCTACAACTATCATGTAGAAAAAAGAAAGAAAAACAACTTGAAAAATGATATTCCAAAATGCAAAAGGCAAGTTGAACCAGCAAGGGACCATGAGGACACCATGTGACAGGCAATTCAAACTACCAGCACTATGACCATCTTGACCACCATTCCCTTTCAGACTCTAATGGTGACAACCCAGGACTCTGAATCCAAGAATAATGGAAATAGGGCCATTAAATAATGATATTAAGGAAGAAGTGTTAGCATCTGCTTTACCACTTAACCCCAAGAACTATGGGACTTTTCTATCTTACCTGCAGCTAAAACCTTCCACATATTTGCTTCCCTCGTTAAAATGTAAACTCTTTGAGAGTTTGGACAGTCTCACTTATTTATTTGTATGCCCAATCCTTAGCATGGTACTCTGCACATCGTAAGTACTTAATAAATGCTTTTTTCACTCATTTATTCATTCAAAAGACAATGACTTTGCAACCAAGTATAATTTATCCTGCTAAGCTGAATGTATGCCTACAGCAGAAAAAATTTAAAAGACCTTCAATAGAGGATTTTTAAGCATTCTTAATGAAAAAACCAGAGCTGAATAGAAACTTTGAAATGCAAGGGAATCAAGATAAACCTAGAAAGGCATATGCATTTGAGAATCTGGAAGGAGTTACAGAAGTGCCTTCATTCTAATAGGAGAAGAAGAGACAAATGTCCCTTCAGAATCCTAATGTCTTCAAATACCCAAAGAGAAAAGTGAAACAGAACAAAGATAGGGCCTGGGTGTGATTTTGTTGTTTTATTAGTTTTTTAAAAAGGAGAAAGGAGTACATTAGAAAAGAATTTAGGAAGAAAGGGACAAAACTTACTATTTCTCATAAATGGTGTATACAAGAAGAAGCCTATATTAACATGTAGGAGGGTATGAGGAAAGTAAGCATATATATATATATATATATATATATATATATAAAACCTTTATAAACTCTGATGATCTTTGTCCCAATTCCCACTCTTACAGTCAAGTTGTATGTTATGGATCATGGTTACATCTCTCTTTTATCATTTTAGGTGTACTCCCTGAAGAGTTCTTAAACCATCGGTTCAAGTCTCTACCAGTATACTCCATATTACCAATTGAGAATGATTTTAATTAGCCAGCCTTAAGTAATTTTTAGTAAGGGGTATTTACTAAAGTATTATAATAAGAACAGTTGGTGAGACAAAAAAATATGCCCCCCAAATCTGTGACACTTTCCTACAAGTATATATAGAACCCAGGGGAAAAAGGGGTTTAAACGATGTGTGCAAAGCTCCTAGTTACTAAAAGTCCTTTTCTCCAAGCAATGATCAGCAGAAACTGAACTGGGCCTGATTTAGATAAACTCAATTAATTGTCATGGCATAAGTGAGCATCACTACCTATTTCCCAGCTTATCCACTCCCTCAGATCCCAATCTTTCCCATCTTCCCTTTGGGTGAAGTAAAAATGTTTTGTATCAATTAGTTGCTCTGCACCGTTTCGGTAAATATCTCTTTCTAAAAGAGATCTAAAGCTGTATTATTAAAATGACTTCCTGTTGGGCCAGTCAGAGTTTTTAGTTAGTCTTGGTAAAGTACTCCACAACAGTGGATGGAAAACTCAGATGAGAATTAAGAATCACAAGGTTAGAAGGGACCTCAGAGAGTATCTAGCACAACCTGTACCTTTATAGGAATACTTTCGAAAACATGTCCAATAAATGATCATCAAGTCTTTATGTGAACATCTCCCTGGATATCCTGCTTAAGTAGCTCTGACTAGATGATTTTTTTCTTCACTGAGGCAAAATCTACCTTTTTTTAACCTCTATCCATTGTACCTAGGTCTTTCTAACCTTTGGAACTGAATAGAACTAACCTAATCCCTCTTCCACATGATAGTCTTCCAAGCACCTGAAGATCTCAATCTTGTCTTCTTCAGGTTTTCTCCATTCCAAACTAATCATCACCGGTTTTTTTAGTCAGTCCTCATTTGGCACAATCTAAGACCATTCTCCATTCTCACTTCTTTCCTCTGTATATTCCCTAGCCTATCAAAAAAAAATGAACACAATAATACAGATGATCTGTCTACAGTAAAGTACATCAGTACTATATCCTTCTTGGTCCTGAATTCTTCAGGCTGTCATATTGTTTTTGGCTCATATTAAGCTTGCACTCCATTAAGACTATCAGATCTTTTTTCGTAAGAACTATCCAGCCTTTCTTGACTTGTACATGTGTAGTTATATATCTACCATTTCTAAAGATATTTTTAGAAATCACCGACAGTAGCTGCACAATTCCAGCTGCCAAGTCTTTTAGTACCTTGGGATAAAGTTCATCCAAGTCAGGTAGTCATTACTATCTCCTTACTTACTTTGTGTTTCAACTCCCTCTTAGCCTTTTTGATCTGTCTTCTCCAGGTCACAGATTGGTCTCCTTGGCAGATAAAACAGAATCAAAATACAATTTAAATATTTCTATATTCTCACAATTATCAGAGTTTCATCTACTCAAGTAAAAACACAAACTCAATTTTGTTGTCTTTAGCTTTTCTTGCCAGCTCAGCTCATTCTGAGCATTAGTGCTCCTAACACTATTCTGTGACACACTTTTGTATACATCCTCATTATGTGCCCTTGCTTCCATCTCCGCATCAGTTTCTGTAGATAGCCCTTTATTGCCTTCCTTATCAAAAGTGTTTCTGTTTGTGTCTTTAGTGTTTCATGAGACCTTCCCATTTGTCCTTAGCCAATTTCCTTGTGGAAATTGTGGCTGTAGGATCCTATGTATCTTTTCTCTGATGTCTTTGAAATCTACTCACTCTAAATCTAGGGTTTCTGGAAATGGAAGAAGCTAGGGGCACTCTCCTAACCTATCCTAACTTCTTATCCTATCCTATCCCATCCCATCCCATCCCATCCCATCCCATCCTATCCTATCCTATCCCTATCCTATATCCTATCCTATCCTACCATCTTCTTTCCTATCCCATCCTTTCTCTTATTCCTATCCTACCCTATCCTATCCTATCCTTTCTCCTGTTCCTATCCTACCTTATTCTATCCTACCCTACCCTACCCTATACTATCCTATCCTTTCTCCTGTTTCTATCCTATCCTATATTCTTTCCCATCCTATCTTATATCCTATCCTATCTTTCTCTTGTTCTGTTCCTAACCTACCCTATCCTATCCTTTCTCCTATTCCTATCTGTCCTATATCCTATCCTATTCTTTCTCCTGTTCTGTTCCTATCCTACTCTATTCTATCCTGTCTTACCCTACCCTATGCTATGCTATCCTATCCTATCCTATCCTATCCTATCCTATCCTATCCTATCCTATCCTATCCTATCCTATCCTATCCTATCCTATCCTGTCTTTTTATTTAAATTCAGTCAGTCCTTTAGAACTCATTCCAAGTATGATCTCCTCCAAAAGCATTGCTCCACTGCTCCACTCCCTTTCTGATCTCATCACATATATTGACCATACCATCACTAGGCACTTCTTATTATACTATGTGGTAAATATTATCTTATCATTATTTGGCTTTTGTGTATTTATAGCTTCATACAAAAATGTTTTGTTTAATAGATTCATTTCCCCAGTAGATGATAAGTTCTTTAAGAGAAAGATGGATTTCTATAATAGCTATATTATAGCTTTAGAATTTGCTTTCCTCACAATAATCCTTATAGGAAGGTAGGACAAGTATAATTATCTTCACTTTAAGGAAAAGGAAACAGGTTCTAAGGGGTTAATCAACTTGCTTATAGTCACAAGGATAGCAAATGTCAGTGGCTGAACTTGAACCCACCTCCAAGGCCCTTTCCATATCCCACTATGCCGGGCATATATAGTAAATATTTAATTAATGTTTACTTACTCAAGCTGACTTTTAGGTGCTCCATCATTTTTTTACAGAATGAATAACTTTCCCATGCATGTTAGGAATCACACATTAATTGAATTCTAGGCAAAGGACCTCTACTGGGTCTCTGAATAATCACAAGAATTCTCTAACTTTCTAAGCAGCACCTGTCGACGTGAGGAGAAACAAGCTCGTTCAGAGTAACATGTCATTTCTGGAGAATTGACTTACACTTGTTTTATTTTTTTTCCCCCTCAGCAACATTCTCATCTAAACCCAGCTGAAATGAACATTCTTTTTTCTGAGTTCACAGAAATTCTAAATCATAGGTTGGACACTTCTTGCATAATTCTGTGGTGTGTTTCTTGGCAAGCTCCAGGCTGCCTTTGCTGGATACATTTTAATTGCGCCCTGATCACATATCCTGTAACAGCTCATCATGCTACAATGCTGGTTGCAACTTTGCATTTGATATTTGAAGGAACTGACTTTTCTCTCCCCTCTCCAACTCACCAATTCCTTCTTTATCACAAAATTACAAAATAGCAGCAGCTGAGTGACTGCCTAATTACTGATTTCATTAGCATAGAGCGAAATGTCATTAAAATAAAAGCAAATAGCACTGATCCATCGCTGTCCTTCAGGAGTGGCAGATGACAGGACTCGTGGCAGATCACTATCTCGATGCCGGGGTGTGGCTGAAGAGATCAATATGTGACTGGCATCTTTTTCCACACTGTGCACACATTAAGATAATCCTTTGGTTTGCAGCTGCAGCTACTGTTTGCCAAGCCTGATACTGTCTGCTCCTGTCTCTTTTCTCACTCTGCCTCACTCCTTTTGTCAAAATAAGACAGTCGATCTCCAATTGTGATATGCATTTATTTTTTGTCCCATTCATTTGGCATTTATCATTTAGAGTCTTGTATTATTATTCATAGAGTGGGATGAAAACAGCATTGGACTTAAGAGTCAGACAGACCTTGCCTTGGGTCCAAATCCCAGTTCTGTCAATTACAGGCAATAGAATTTTAGGCAAGTCATTTGAATACTCCAAGCCCCAGATTCCTAATTTCTAAAACAAATGTGATAATATCTTTACTGCTTATAAGAATGAAAAGAAATAACATTTGATTCAGTGTACATTTATTAAATATCTGCTGTTTTTAGATTTTATGAAAGCTCTTAAAAACTCCCTTCCAATTTGATCATGAATTTAAGATTTATCCTTACGGTGATCTGTTCTAACTTCTTTATTTTATTTAAAAATAAATTTTTAAATTTATTTAAAATTTTTAATATTTAAATTTAAATATTTAAATTTATTTTAAAAATAAAAATTATCTAAAAACCAGAATGTAAAGTAACTAAAATAATAATAACAACAACAATAACTTGCATTTATATAACACTTTAAGGTTTCCAAAGCACTTTACAAATATTATCTCATTTTATCCTCACTGCAATCCTGGGAATTAGGTGCTATTATTATCTCCATTTTACAGATGAGGAAACTGAGGCAACACAGGTTAAGTGTCTTGCCTAGAGTTGCACAGCTAGTGGGTGTCTAAGGCCAAATTTGAACTCAGGGTTTTCTGACACAATGTCTACCACTCTTCCCACTGAACTGCCTAGCTGCTAAGGCCACATGGGTGGTAAAGAGCAAATAGAGACTCTAAATGAAGTATCTCTAACTTCAAATACAGAGCGCTTCTACCTATACCGTACTCACTCCCTTACTCCATATATATGATTGTACAAGGTCACTTGATAGATGAAGCCAGAGATAAAGCTTAGCTTTGTGACTTTCTGTTTAAAAATGACAAGTGTAAAGACTGGAGATTTAGGGATAAGAATTCATTATTTAGTTTAAAAAAATTGTTGGGAAAACTAAAAAGCAATATGGCAGAAACTGAGCATAGACCAATATCCTACACTATTTTATCACAATAAAGTCAAAATGGATATGTCACCTAGATATAAAGAGAAATATTACAAAAAAATTAAAGAACATGGAATACATTACTTATCAGACTTACAGCGAGGTGAACAATTTATAAATAAACAAGAGATAGAGAACAGAGTGAGGTATAAAATGGATAATTTTGGTTACATTAAATTATAAAAGTTTTGTACAAATAAAATGAATGTAGCCAAGATCAGAAGGAAAATAGATAATTGGAAAAACAAATTTTGTAGATAGTTTCTCAAATAAAGGTCTCAGATCTCAAATATATAAAGAACTTTGTCAAATCTATAAGAATGTAAGTTATTCCCCAATTGATAAATGGTCAAAGGATATGAACTGGCAGGTTTTCAATGAAGATATCAAAACAATTTATAGTCATATAAAAAATGCTCTAAATCATTATTGATTAGAGAAATGCAAATTAGAACAACTTGGAGATATTTTATACCTATCAGATTGGCTAAAGTGATTGAAGGAGAAATCAAACGTTGGAAAGAATGTGGAAAAATCAGGGCACTAATTCATTATTGGTGGAATTGTGAACTGATTCAATCATTTTAGAGAACAATCTAGAATTATGCCCGAAGAGTTATTAAACTGCGTATATGTGACCCAGAAATACCATTCATTACTAGGTCTATTTCCAAAGATGATTGGGGGAAAAGGAAAAGAGCCTATATGTCCTAAAATATGGATAGCAGCTTTCTCTGTGGCAGCAAAAAACTGAAAATTGAGGGAATGCCTGTCAATTAGGGAATGGCTGAACAAGATATGACATATGATTGTGATGAAATAATACTGTGCCATAAGAAATGATGAACTTGATGATTTTAGAAAAACATAGACTTGAACAAAATAATGAAGAGTGAAATGAGCAGTACTAAGAGAATGTTGTATATAGTAACAGCAATATTGCTTTAAAAACAACTTTGAGCAGATAAGTAATTTTTACTACTAAAAAAACCCAAATTAACCCTATGAAGGGAGACACTAACTGCATCCAGAGAAAGAACTTATAAATAGGAGTATGTATAGAATGACTTTACTTATACACACATACACATATATACATGAATATACCTATTTATATCTAATGGTAGCCATCTCTAGGATGGTGGAGGGAGAAGAAAAAAAGGGAAAAAAAAGGAATTTACAGGATTATTATATATTATAAAATAATAACAAGCTGTACATAATAGATTTGCACTTTCATGTGCAATTATCTTTTTATTAGATTATGTTATGCAAATGTTCCTTTTATTCCATAGAATAAAAATAAAACAAATAATTTTTAAAATGCTAATGTAAAAAAGTCTTAACAATGAAGATCAAAAAAAAAGACAAAGCAAGGTATAAAATACTGAAGTGTTTGCTCACCAATTTTGCAAAGTACTATGATAGGAGATGTCTTTGCCATAATCCAAATGGAAAAAAGGATTCTCTATAAATGATGAGGCCTTCTAGATGTTTCTTTTGCAGATATCATTTAGTCTATCACACACACACACACACACACACACACACACACACACACACACACACACACACACACACACACACTCCACCCCAGGATATCACCTGGCCTCCTCAAAGAAATCCCTGTACACTCACAAGAGATCCATGTAACAATCTACATAAGAAGAAATAAATGGATTAAAATGCCTTTTTGCTGAGACTATGATAAGCAGTTGAATGAACAGTACAGTGAGACAGTCTATTAGTATATATAACTAGAACAAGCCCTGAAGATAGACAATGAACAGGACACAAAATTGAATAGAAATAATGTGGTAAGCTAGATTGAAGGTGAGAAATGGTGCAGAATTACCAATAATCTTATACTGCTTCCTCACACAAAACTCATCTTTTTAAAAGTAATATTCTTCTAGTGTTACTATCTGTCCAAGAACCACACAGAACACAACGGTCTCTGAAAAATAAAAATTAAGGGTGACTCCCCACAGCAACAGAGACACATGTGTTGACTATAAAATTACTAGAAATTTACAGTTAAAGAGGCAAAGCCAGACCCCTAATGAAACTAAACTTTTCCCAGTCAAACAGCATGATTTAAGTCTCATAATTTCTCAAGAAGGTAGAGGGGTCAGAGTTGTCTACAGGAAGTAAGTTTTGGTATTGTTGGTACATTTTAATTCAAAGGCAGCACAATGTATCTCAAGGTGAAGAAAACCAACCAGTCCTGGAGGGGAGAAGTAAGCAGCCTGAAGCATATTACTGATGATGATTTGTATGCAAGAAATGTTCTAAATGATATCATCCAGGAAATGTACGATTGGGAAAGTGAGAAAAGTAGATTTGGTCACGTAGTGAGAGTAAGATAATAGATGGCAACATGAAGCCTGCACCAGTCTTCATGAAATATTAAATGATCTGGAATAAGGTCATTGGATAGATCATCTGCAGAGAATTTACGGCGGTACATTGACAATAGCACATGGACAAGAATCACACAGGATGAGGAAATGTAAGTGGAATGTTCTTGAACTCATGGAGAAGTATCACAGATCAACTGCAATATAGAAGAATATGCTAAAAGAAACACAAAGAAGAATTCTAGGTAGCAGTTCTGAGAAAGTAATGCCAATGTCAGTAGAAATATAGTCATTGCCCTCAAGGTGTTTATAGTCTAATTGCGAAGATTGCAGGTACCTCTATCTATAATACAAATTACAATATGACAAATGCACCAGAGAAATACCAAAATAGTTCCATTCAACTTAAGATGTAGAGAAGACTACTTCCAGTTTGGAAATAAAGGGAGGCTTTGTGGTGCCTGACTTTGAGATTAGAATATGGAAAGTATTTCACCTGGTAGAGATGGTGACATTCTAGGCATTGGAGATGGTGTGAGCAAAGGCATGGAGTTAGAAAAGCATGGAACAAATGTAGACGTCATTAAATGAGACAGAGAGAGAGGGAGGAAGAGAGAGAGGAAAGAACGAAGGGAGGGAGGGAAGGAGGAAGGGAGGGAGGAAGGAAGGAAGGGAGGGAGAGAGAGAGAGAGAGAGAGAGAGAGAGAGAGAGAGAGAGAGAGAGAGAGAGAGAGAGAGAATGAACAAGAGCCTTGGAGGTTAGATGGAGAGAAAACATTCAAACTCATATGGACCTGGTTTCCTAACATGTTCAGTGAAAGAGTTCTTCAAATTCCTGAAAGAAATGGAGTAGTTACTAGACCAAGCAGGGGCCAACTAGAGTTAAGGAATAAGAAGGAATAGTTACAATAAGGAGGAGTAAACCCAGAACTTGTCATCCACGGGTATTTAGGTTATGTGCACTATGCAGATCCAGAAGTGTGTGTGGGGGTGCAGAAAAGGCAAGATGGGGGGTCAACTCTATCAATAACAAGTGTTTCAGTCTTGCATGGGTTAGAGAGAACTCTTCTGCATGTCAGCACTGTAAGTCTAGAGGACTGTATATTTGTCTGGGGAAATGGGGCTCACTGGAGAAGGAAGAATACTTGTTTTGATTATTTGTAGGTTTTGTTACAAATCCTTTGCATTGTTTTGGTCCAAGTGTCCTATTTTCAATGTCTTGTTGGCATGGATGCCTATAACCCCGAGTTTAGGGCTCTTTATTTTTTATTTCAGAGACCTAGACTTGAGCCCATGTCTGACATTCCCAGAAGAAATCCTGGGTGAGAGCAAAACAAATTAAATGGTATAATGATTAAGAAGACCTCAGTACTGAATCCAGTCTCTTGAAGCAAGAGCTCCAGTTGAGTGCCAAAACTTATAGAGAATTCAAATTTTAAAACCATAGGTTCGCCCATCAGTTGGGGAATGGCTAAACAAGCTGTGGTATATGATTGTGATGGAATGTTATTGTGCTATAAGAAGTGACAAGCAGAATGATTTCAGAAAAACCTGGAAAGATTTACATGAACTGATGCGAAGTGAAGTGAGGAGACCAGGAGAATGTTATAAACAGTAGCAGCAATATTGTACAATGAAGAATTGTGAATGACTTAGCTATTCTTAGCAATACAATGATCCAAAGCAATCCTAAAGTATTCATGATGAAACATACTCTGCACCTCCAGAGGAAGAACTGACATTGTCTGGATACAGACCAAAGCATGTTTTCTTTCTTTCTTTCTTTCTTTCTTTCTTTCTTTCTTTCTTTCTTTCTTTCTTTCTTTCTTTCTTTCTTTCTTTCTTTCTTTCTTTCTTTCTTTCTTTCTTTCTTTCTTTTTTTCTGTCTGTCTGTCTGTCTGTCTCTCTGTCTTTCTTTCTTTCTTTCTTTCTTTCTTTCTTTCTTTCTTTCTTTCTTTCTTTCTTTCTTTCTATTTGAATCTTGTACAAATGACTAATATGGAAGTGTTTTACATGATTACACATATATAAGCTATATCAAATTGCTTACCATCTTGGGGGTAGGGGAAGGGAGGGATAGAATTTGGAACTCAAAACTTTTAAAAATGTTTTAAAATTGTTTTAACATGTAATTGAGGGGGAAATAAAATGTTATTTTTAGAAAACCATAGATTCAAATGAACTTTCTAATTTTACAATATCTTTCCACCCCAACTATATAACTGAAGCAATTTCAATAGTTTGTAGTGATTGTCACAATACATCCAAATATATTAAAACTCAGGAGCAGAAAGAACTCATCTTGGCACTTCTATAGCTTGTTTACAGTTCTACTTTTGACCACATTTAATAAAACTAATAGAATCTTAAATTTGGAAGGAGGCTTAGAAATCCCCTTATCTAATTTTTTTAAAATTTACAGATGAGGAAACTGAGGCACAAAACTATTTACTGATTTGTCTAGGGTGAAAGAAGTGTTTCACTTCCTTGTATCTGTTTCTTCATGTAAAATGGCAACAGCAACCATTCTTTCAGGACAATAGTAAGGAATCACTTAAAAAATTAGCTTAGTTCAATAACAAATCTAAGTACTATGTGCCTGTTGATTAGACTTTCTAGACCAAAGTGCAGAGAAATGGCAATGCCAATGTTAGTAGTAATATAGGGAGGAAAAAAAGTAAGTTTCCCAGAAAAAAGGAAAGATTTTTCCTCCTTAAAAATACAATTTGGATAAAAATGAACTTCAGGTTGTTATTATGTGTGATATATGCCACTTACATCATCTCAAGGGCCTGCAAGTAATATAAAAATAGCCTATCAATTCATCTACAATATGCCTATACTCAGAAAGAGTGTAAAGAACCTTCTGCCAAATCATGCTGCATTAATTCCAATTGCAAGAGCAATGGGCCCCAAAAGGACTGTGTGTGATATTTTTGTCACTGAGTTAAATTTGGGGAGTATTTGGAAGGCATTTTAAGAATATATTGAGCTACAAAATGCTCATATTCACTCCTCAAGGATGAGCACCTCAAGGTGGTCTTCTGGTGATGTGTTACATTTAATAATGCTTTCTTTGACTTTGGAATCATAGAATCTTTAAGTTGGAAAGAATCTCTGAAACTGCCTGATGTAATCCATCCTCCAATGCAGATGGTGTCTGCAATATCCAAAACCAAATGACCACAGCCTTTGGCAGGCCCTCACCATAGATGGTGTATTCACCGTGGGGCATAGTGGAAGAAGCTCTGGATCTGGGGTCATAAAATGAAGGTTTGGATACCAGTTACTCTATTTACTAACTCCTAGGCATCTTAGGCTTTTAATTTATAAAAATCCAATTTATGAAGTTCATACTATGTTCTAGGCATTATGAATAAGAAAATTTAATTTAAAAAATGAAAAAGTCTCTACCCTCAAGTAGCTTACATTCTCTTCTGGGTGGGGGAGGAAGGAATACAACCTAGATAAATACAATCCAGATACACAAATGTCATGTATGTAAAAAGAAGAAAAGGTATTTCAGAAAGTAGAGGATACTAACAACAGATTTGGAAAGACCTCTTATGAGAAATAGCACCTGAGGTAGGCTTTGAAGGAAGCTTGGGATTTTGCGAGGTGGATCACAGAAAGGAGTATACACTAGACAAGGGGAATAGCTAATTGAAAGGAATGAATGGAATCGCATGTATGAAGAACAGCTAATAGAATAACTTGATTAATATGGAAAGTTAGTTAATGGGGAATAATTTGAAACTAGACCTTTAAGGAAGGTGGAGAGAAAGATTGTGGAGAACTTTAAATAACTGGGTTAAGAGTCTGAATTTTATATCTTTGAAGCAAAAGAATGTGAAGGACAGATTGTTGGGAAAGTATAACAAATTTTCCTTTGGACTTTTGAGTTCAAGATGCTTACAGGACATCCAGATGGAGATGTCCAGCAGTCATTTGGTTAGTGTGGGATTCAAGTTTAAATTAGGGATCAGAGGTGAATACACTGATGTTTAGGGTCATTTGCTTAGAGATGATAATTGAACCCTAGAGAACTGATGGGATAACCATAGGATAGAATTTGGATAGAGATGAGGTAAAAGCCCAAAATATGGACCAGTGGGATTTGGATATTGTCTCACAGGCAGGAGAAAGCTTACGCAGCAAAAGAGACTGAAAAGGAATAATCAGACAGGTAGGAAGAGAACCACAAAGACAGTGAATTCATAAGGAGAGAAAGTATTTGGGAAGAGGTGGTTGACAGTATCAAAAGTTAGAAGAAGAATGAGGACTGAGAAAAGCCCATTAAATTGAGCTGTTAAGAGAGTATTTATTGGTAATCTTAAAGAGAGTAATTCCAGTATACTGATGGGACCAAAAGAAATGTTGCAAACAATTTAGAAGTAAATGTAATATACAGTAGGAATAACATCTTTCAGAGTTCACCACCATGTAGGGTTGACTTGATCTTTTCTTACAAGGGAAGGAAGCTGACTGCCCCCTAAGACTTGATTGGCTCAGAGGACTAATAGCTCAAGAGGAATCTTCATAGATGGGTGTTTGGTCATCTAAGAGCATGAAATAGACCAGCCCAAGTAAAATCAGTATCCTTTAGGCTTGATGGATATCCTACAACAATACAAATGTGTTTCTGTATGGAGATGAGTAGAGGTTGTTGGAGTGGGATGGTAGGGGATGTCTACTCAGGCAAGTGTTGTATCTTTACTGAGTAACCTTTCCATGCTATGGCTAAGTAAACACCCTTTTTTAAACAGTTAAGTGATCTAGGAATATTTCATTGAACTTCAGCCAGCAGCACAACCTACATCAAGCTAAGTCTATTACAGTAAGTGAGGAGATGAAGACAAATGTAGATCATGTTTTCTAGGAGTCTGGCTGTGAAAAATATAAGGCATGTAGGATAATAGCTGAGAGAAAGCAGACTCAAGTGAAAGGTTTTTAAAGATGAGAGAGAACTGCTGGAATGTTGGCCAATGGCCACCACTGGACACATAAGTCCAAGGGCCCCAGAAATAATAGTATACCCCCAGGCCACTGGCCTTGCTTCTAGCATAGCTTGGACAGATATCATCCAGGAAAACAAGCTCTGTGCAGAAAGGGGCCATCACCTCTACCAGCAGCCAATCAATTGACACATATAGGGAAGTTAAACCAGCCTAACCAAAGGGTCAAGGTACCCTGAGGAAGAGAGAAGAGGCAGCATATGATGGGTGAATGCCACCACCTCCAACTACCACTAATGGGCAGCGGCTGCAACCTTTGGCTCCTCAGCCACTCACAGTTACTAATGGCATGGAAAATAAAGACCTCACCACCAGACTCCTTGGAATTATAAATTGGTAAACATCAGAAATGGACATGGTTTTATTAGTAGAAATAGCATTAAAGGTGCCAGATAAGAAAGGTACCACTGCTGCTACACCCTCATGACCGTAGGACCTTTTCCTCTGACTGTCACCTCTCTCATGAGTATGTGAGTTCCTTGAAAACAAGGATTGTACTTTGCACACAGAAAATACTTAATAAATGGGTTTTTTTTTATTCAATACATTCATTCATTCATAATGATACCTATACTACCTATCTTGCAAGGTTGTTGTAAGGAAAGGACGATTACTAGGCAAATTACTAGTAAATTACTAGTGAAAGGGGAGTAATAGTACTTTAAATGAGGGATCCCATTCCATTTTCAGACAATCTTAATTATTAATAAATTCTTCTTTATCTGAAACCAAAATCTATCTTCTTGTAACTTCCACCCATGGATCCTACTTACACCCTTTGAAGTCAAACAAGTTTCAACCCTTTTCCACAAAACATTGGTCAGAATATCTGAAGACAGCATCATGTACTCTACCCAGTTTTTTCTTCTCCCAGCTGTATGTTCCCATTTCCTTCAGCCTACCTGCATATGTCATATTTAGAGTTCACTCACTACTCTGGTGAAGGACTTGGAAATCCAAGTCATTACACATTGCACTATAAAAATGCCAATGACATTTGAATGATGCCAGAGGACTTAAAATGCAGTCCAGGGCATGTTTGCTAGGATGTTTCATTTTTTTGAAGGAGAAGTCAATTAGGAGATATAAGCCCCTGTTTCTGCTCTCTGTAGGCAAGGGTTTTTCTGAGATGTATCACAGCAGCTTGAAAACAACAGAATCAACAGAGCAGGACATTGGTGTGGCAGATATTGCAAAGATATTCAGGCATTTGGAAACTCTTGAGTAGCTGAGGCCATCTGGAAAAAGAGGAAAGACTGTAGCATGGTAATATAATTGCAAATTTGCAAAAGTCAGGTTGTACAACTAACAATTGATTACATTTGCTTTTTTGCTGAAGTTTATGAGTTCTTGGGGGCAATTTGGTGGGGGAGAATTGCAAATCAAGATGGAATTTCCATATGGTGTTCAGATGCTCTCACTTTCATATTAGATCTCAAATCCACATTCCAGTCATGACTTCCCTCTACTTCTTCCCTTGAGGATCATAGAATAATGCAGAGATCAATTCAACTCAATTTAGAAAAGATTTATTCATCTCCTACTATGTGCAAGGCCTGGGGATACAAATAAAAATAGTGAAATAGATTTAGCAGCTAAAATATCATTGGCAACATTGGAAAAGCCAGAGCTGAAAAATAACTTTGAAATACAAATATAAGACTAAAGAGAACCATAAAAGGCAAATATAAATGAACAATCAGAAAGGACTTTATAAGGAAGAACTATTTACATTCTAATGGAGAAAGGGATGATGTAAAGATTCTTTCAGAACCCTTATGTCACCAGATATCATAGAGATAGTTAAATGAGACAGAAAATCTAGAATGTGTGTGTGTGTGTGTGTGTGTGTGTGTGTGTGTGTGTGTGTTGATGATGCTGAAAGAAGAAAGAAAATGGAGTAGGGAAAGGATATACTCATGGAAAAGAGTGGAGGAAATATGGGGGAACTTATAAGTCTATGTAATTGGGTATACAAGTCTATATGAATGTTGAAAGGAGCTGGGAGTGGGACTCATTTGAACTCTACTTCCATCTAAACTGGTCAAAAGAGGGCAGAACACAAACATGAAGAATTCATTAAAGAAATGCATTCAACTCAACAGGATTATAGGAAAGAACAGGAAGACAAGAAAATGAGGATATGATAAAGGATAGATTCAGGGAGTTACTTAGTTATAAGCAAAACTTGGAAAGCAATCATGAAGAAATGTTTGGAACAAAAGAAAAAGGTAAGAACATGTAATAAAGAGAGAGTTGGCAGAAAAGAGGGGAAGAAAAGCAAAAGAATACAGGGTAGTAGAAAATACACAATTAACTGTGATAACTGTAAAAGTGACTGGGCTGAACTTAACCATAAAGCAGAAGATAGCGTACTATATTAAAATTCTGAATCTAACAATGTATTGTTTATGAGAAACACATTTGAAAAATGAAGGCTCAGAGTGAAAATAAGCAAAATCTATTATGCCTCAGCTGAACTTTAAAAAAGCATAGATAGTATTTATAATTTCAGACAAGGCAATATCATAAAATAGACTTAATTAAATGAGATAAATAGGGAAGCTACATTTTACTGAAACATACACAATGAATTAATTTCAACACTTTACATATATGAATCAAATGCTATAATATTTATTTTAATGCAAAGCTAAATGATTTCCAGGGAGAAACTGACACATATGGATATGTATACATATATACACATAGATACATATACATACTCATTTAAATGTATAGATATAGATATATGGAGACACATGTATACATATGTTTCTCATGTATATGGAATATTTACAAAATTTTCCGTATATTAGAGCATACCTTCACACATAAATGCAGAAAAGTAGTAATATTGAACACATTCTTTATTTGCCACAATGCAATTAAAATCATATTAAATAACTAGGCACTGGGGAAAAAATTTTTCAAAATAAATTGGAAGCAATAACTAAATCCTAAGTAATTGATGCATCAAAGAACAAGTCATAGAAATTATAGATAATTTTATTGAAGGTAATGACAAGAATGAGATAACATACAAAATGGGGGTAGAGTGGGGTGCATACAAAGCAATCCTTAGGGAAAATTTTATATCTCTACACACTTTGATTAACCAAAAGAGGTGGAAAAAAAAAACCCTGAAGAGTATCAATAATTGGAATTGATACTTAAATAAACAAAAGAAAGTCAAGACATTTTAAAACCTAAACACTGATAAAGAAATACTGAAAATCAAGTAAGAGATTAAAAAAATTACAAGCAAAAAATTGAGTTAGTACATAAAACTAAGAGCCTGTTAGAAAATAAAGTAGACAAACCATTAGATAATTTGATTCAAAATAAAAATAAAGGAAAACCAAATCATTAGTATTAAAATTTAAACAGGAAAATTCACAACAAATGAAGAAGAAATAAAACATATTATTAGAAACTTTTGTCCAACCATATGCTAATAAAATGACAATCTAAATGAATTAATGTTTTTTTTTTAATTTTTAGGCAATTGGGGTTAAGTGACTTGCCCAGGGTCACACAGCTAGTAAGTGTCAAGTGTTTGGTCTGAAACTGAATTTGAACTCAGGCCCTCCTGACTTCAGGGCTGGTGCTCTATCCACTCTGCCACCTAGCTGCCCCCATTAATGTTTTTTTTTAATAACCATATTTACAGAACTAGAAATAGATTATTTAAACAACTTAATCTCACACAAAAGAAATTGAATAGACAGTAAATGAAGTCTCACAGAAAAAAAAATAAACCAGAACCAGATAAATTCATGAATGAATTCCATCAAACATTTGAAGAATAATTTATTCAATGTCACAAAAACTATTTGCAAAAATAGCAAAAGAAGGGATCCCACAAAAATAAACCGTTGACTAATATCCCTAATGAATATTGATGCAAAGATTCTAAAGGAAAAAAATTTGCAAAAGGGTAATAGCAGCATATCACAAAGATTGTACATTATTACCAGATTGAATTTATATGAAGAATGCAAGGTTAGATTAATATTAGTAAAATTATAAATATAATCAACCATATTAATAACAATAACAAATGGTATAATTATATCAATAGATTTAAAAAAAGCTTTTGGCAAAATATAAACCAAATTCTATTTTTAAAATCACTAGAAAGTATAAGAATAAATGACCTTTCCTTAACATGATAAATAGTATTTTTATATCTAAAATCAGAAACCAGCATTACCTGTATTGTGGATAAACTAGAATCCTCTCCTATGATATTAGGGGTGAAACAGGGATATCTATTGCCACCATTTCTATCTGTCATAGTTCTAGAAATGGTAGCCATAGCAATAGGACAACAAGAAGAAATTGAAGGAATTAGCATAGGTAAAGAAGAAACAAAATCACCACCCTCTCAAATAATGTAATAGTATACAGAATCCAAGAGAGTCAATGAGAAACTAATTTAAGCAGTTAATGACTTCAGCAAAGTTTCAGGCCATAAAATAAATCCACACAAATTATCAGCATTTTGGTATAACAGCAGGAAGAGATATATACATTTAAAATTTCATTTAAAATAAGTTTAGAAAGCATTAAATAAGTGGGATCCTCTGTACCAAGATATACACAAGAACCATATAACTACAACTACAAAATAGTTAACAGAAATAAGGACAGACCCAGACATTTGTAGATATATTCATTCTTCATGGGTAGACAGACCTAATATAATAAAAGACAATGTTACCAAAATTAATTTACTTAGTGCCATACCAATCAAACCGCCAAAAAATTACATTTTAGAAATAGAAAAATAACAACAAAATTCATTTGGAAGTCCAAAAGTTCGAGAATCTCAAGGGAAAATGATGGGGGGAAAAAAAACTAGGCAAGAAGGGAACCTAGCAGTAACCAGATCTCAATCTCAGTCAGTCAATAAACATTTCTTAAGCTCCTACTATGTGCCAGGCACTGTGCTAAGTATTAGGGATACAAAGAAAGGCAAAAAAGAGTTTTTCCCCTCAAGGGCTCACAAGCCAATGGAGGAGACAACATGCAAACAATTTGGAACTATACCCAAAGGGCTATAAAATTGTACATACTCTGATGCAGCAATATCACTACTAGGTTTGTAGCCCAAAAATGATCAAAGAGAAAGGAAAATGACCTATTTGTACAAAAATATTCATAGCAGCTCTTTTTGTAGTGGCAAAGGATTGGAAATTGAGGGGATGCCCATCGATTGAAGAATGGCTAAACAAGTTGTGGTGTAGGATTGTGATACAATACAACAATTTGTGCTGTTAGAAATGACAAGCAGGATGGTTTCAGAAAAACCTGAGAAGACCGACATGATACAAAATGAAGTGAGCAGAACTAGAACATTGTATACGATAACAGCAATATTGTAACGACAACCAACTGTAAAATACTTAGCTACTCTGTTCAATAAAATTATTTATGAAAACTCCAAAGGACTCGTTACGAAAAATTCTATCTACCTCCAAAGAGAATTAAGGAGCTACAAATATAAATTAAGACATTTTTTCACTTTGTTTTTCTTGCCTTCTTTTTTGCAACATGGCTAATATGGAGATATGTTTTTACATGACTTCATATGTATAATCAATGTTAAATTGTTTGCCTTCTTAAGGAGGGGGGAAGATCAGGAGTGAGGGGAGGAATTCCAAACTCAAATTTTTTTAAATGGATGTTAAAATAAATAAAGTATAATTATTTTTAAAAAAGACAGAAAAAAGATCAATCACTACTGCTAGGTATATACTACATACATATGTATATACTATATACTATTAGGTATATACCCCACACTGCTCAGAGATAGAGGGAGGCTTCTTTTGAGGGTTTCCAGTAGGGTCGTAGAGCTATCTGACATGAATAGAATGGAGGAATGTTATCTTCCTAGGGCACATATAGCTGAAACATGACCAAGAACTACTAGTTGTTTATGTGTGGGATAAATTAAATGATACCACCAGAGTGATGGAGAAAGCATTACCAAGGATTACAAAGTCCTAGGCAAGAAACTAGACCCCTTAGGAGCATAGAAGACACTCTCATCACTTTTCCCAGGGATCTCAAAAGAGAACTGGGGATTTGAGCCTAAGAAATGGATTTTTCAGGGTTACACAGCTAGTAAGTGACCAGGGCAGGATTTGAATTTAGCTCTTCCTGACTTCAAGTTAGGTGCTCAATTCCTTCATCTATAAAATACGGATAATTATAGTAGTCCTTCTTGTGTGTTCTCCTTTACTGAGAGAACTCTTTCGTATTACACTTTCAATCGTGGTCCAGAAATACAAATCCCACTCACACCAATCACGGTTTCTTTCCCAAGTCCCCATACATGTTTCAAGGCTGCAATTTTATGCAACTGACTTTTGGAGTGCCCCAGGAAGAACCTCACACCTGGGGGAGAGTTGAGGTCCATGAACTAGAGACTAATTAAAAGACTGGAAGAGAAAAGAGCACAAAAAGAGACCACAAAGTGTAGGAAGAAGGAGACCAGAAATGCAATATTTATTGCAACTATATATACTATATTACTGTAAGATAGAGACAGCCAGTAGAAAGATTTAGAGTAAAATGAGATAAGATCCAAATGCTAATGGCAAAATATAAATCAAGAAAATTTACAGAATATGATCAATATGAAATCCCAAAGTTTAATTCACTATGAAAAATTGTGGTGAAATTTCAGAATGGCAATATCAGAAAACAAATTTTAAAGGCAACAAAGAGAGAGAAAAAAAAAACCCTTAAAATTCCAAAAACTCTGAAGAGAACCAGTTATAATAGGATAGGGTGACTCTAAAGTTATAAGAAATCAAAGGAGAAATTAGAATAGGATATTTCAAGGAGCTAATAATATTTGTTAGTTCCTCAATACAGCACACTCAATGAAACTGAGCCTGAACTTAAAATTAACATTCAGCAAAAGAGAGTTTGGATCATTCCTTCCAAAGAACTCAGAAGTTAACGGAGTAATTAACATGCAAATCAATCAGTTAACAAACAATTATTGAGCGTTATCTCTGTGCTACCCATTGTGTTAAGCATTGGGTATAAAAAGACCAAAATTAAAATTTCCTGCTACAGTTAAATATTTTCAGAAAAAAACGAATCTTATTTTCATGTGACTAGGGCTAGACAACAACAAGAATGTGGAATGAGACCTTTTAAGTTTTCTATTTGCAATTAGGTGGCACAATGGATACAGCACTCACCCAAAGTCAGAAGATGAGTTCAAATCCAGCCTCAGAAACTTACTAGCTGAGTGGCCCTAGGCAAGTAACTTAACTCTGCCTACCTTAGTGTCCTCAACTATAAAATGAGAATAATAATAGCACCAACTCTCAGAGTGATTGCTGGGATCATAGGGGTCTGACAGATTATCTGGTGCTGAGCTGGGGTCCCAGTGTTGGCGTCTGGCATGTGCTAAAGCCTGGTGGAGCTACACTGAAGCATGTGGATGTCTGGCCTACTTTCTCATCACACTGGAGGTTGCCTGTTTGCCCAGGACTACACTGAAGTGCATGGTGTTTCTCAGAGCTGGAGTCTGCCCATTCCCCTGGCTATGCTGAGGCACTCAAGGAGTCCTGGTGTTGGCATTTACCTGCTCCATCTCACCGGGGCTCAGGATCTACCACTGGTCTGCTGAGGTGGGGCTTGCTGTTGGATTGCTGGGACCCTTCCTGTCCTGGACTGTGTTCCCCTTTTACCCAAGCAAGATGGACCTTTCTTGCCAATCTTCCAAGTTTCTTGGGTTAAAATATTGTTTCGCCCCATCTTTTTGCTGGTTATGCTCTTTCAGGATTTGGCTTGGGGTGCTATTTCATGGTTGTTGGGAGGTGAATATGGAAGAGTTAAGGTGATTTACTGCTTTCTCTGCCATCTTGGTTCCCCAAAGTGGTTGTTAGGATCAGATGAGATATTATTTGTAAAGCACTGAGCACAATGCTTGGCATATATCAAGTACTTTAAAAATGCTTATTCCTTCCCTGTTTGATTTTCTTTAAAAAAAAAAAAGTTGGGGTTTTGGGGTTTTTTCTGGAATGACAATGAAAAGATAAAAGTGATATTTAATGGGTTAAAGGATCTAAGGACAAAAGATGTAACAAGAAAAATCAGGACCACAGTGTATGAAAAAAAAAATTAATTATATTTCAGGGGGAAATCTCATGCCCCCATTAGCAAATCATTATCGAGAAGTGTCTCTCTGATACAAAGAGGAGAGGGAGGTCCCAGGCAATGAATGATCAGTAGTATCATTGGGGGGAAAAAAGTAAGACAGAAAGAGAGAGAAGAAAAAACCCTTTGTAACAAAGGTTTTCCAAGCACATAGGTAATTTTAAAATCTTCTTGACTTTTTTTTTCAACTCTTCTAGTCTGATAGATGAGAGATGGAGCTTCAAAGATGCTTTATTCAAAAGACTTTGTATAAATATAATGAAGAGAAAAATAGAAGATGAATGAAAGAGAAGGGAAACAATTCACATTAAAGATCACTGATAAAAGCTTACCATTTAAAATGCCTAGGGAATCAACACAAATATATAGTGATAATAGCCATTCTCCAATGGACAAATGGTCAAAATATATGAACAATCTTTCTCAAAATAATTGCAAAAAGTAAATGACCACATGGATTCCAGATCACTAATAGTAAGAGAAATTCATGTATATGTGTGTGTGTGTGTGTGTGTGTGTGTGTGTATACTCTCCTAATAATGAGAAAGGTCTCATGAGTTACAAATATCATCTTTCCATGTAGTAATGTGAACAGTTCAACTTTAATAAGTCCCTTGTGATTTCTCTTTCTTGTTTACCTTTTCATGCTTCCCTTGAGTCTTGTATTTGAAAGTCAATTTTTCTATTTAGCTCTGTCTTCCCAAGAATGCATTAAATTCATCTATGTCATTTAATATCAATTTTCCCCCTCATTGATTACACTTAGTTTTGCTGGGTAGGTGATTCTTGGTTTTAATCCCTAGCTCCTTGACCTCTAGAATATCATATTCCAAGCTGTCTGTTCCCTTAATGTAGAAGCTGCTAAATTTTGTGTTATCCTTATTGTGTTTACACAATACTTGAATTGTTTCTTTCTGGCTGCTTGCAATATTTTCTCCTTGACCTGAGAACTCTGGAATTTGGCTATAATATTCCTGGGAGTTTTTCTTTGGAGATTTCTTTCAGGAGATGATCAGTGGATTCTTTCAATTTCTATTTTACCCTCTGGTTCAACAATATCAAGGGAAGTTTTCCTTAATAATTTCTTGAAAGATGATGTCTAGGCTCTTTTTTTTTTTATAATGGCTTATAGGTAGTCCAATAATTTTCAAATTATCTCTCCTGGATTTTCCAGGAAATGATTAGTAGTATTTTCCAGGTCAGTTGTTTTTCCAATGAGATGTTTCACATTGTCTTCTATTTTTTCATTCTTTTGGTTTTGATTTGCAATGTCTTGATTTCTCATAAAGGCACTAGCTTCCAATTGCTCCATTCTAATTTTTAAGGAAGTATTTTCTACAGTTAGTTTTTGGACTTCCTTTTTAAGGCATTCTTCTCCTCATTGGCTTTTTGGACCTCTTTTGCCATTTGGGTTAGGCTATTTTTTAAGGTGTTATTTTCTTCAGTATTTTTTTGGTCTCCTTTAGCAAGCTGTTGACTAGTTTTTCATGATTTCCTTGCATCACTCTCATTTCTCTTCCCAGTTTTTCCTCTATTTCTTTTACTTGTTTCTCAAAATCCTTTTTGAGGTCTTCCATGGCCTGGAACTGATTCATATTTTTCTTGGAGGCTTTGGATGTAGGAGCTTTGATTTTGTTGTCTACTTCTGGTTGTATGTGTTAATCTTCTTTGTCATCTAAGTAAGATTCCATGGTCTGACTTTTTTGCGAGGTTTGCTCATGTTCCCAGCCAATTACTTGACTTCTAAACTCTTTGTTAAGGTAGGGCTCTGCTTCCAGTGTGGAGGGTGTACTGTCCCAAGCTTTGTGCAGCTGTTTTCAGAGATGCTTCTAGGGACTGGTAAATTTTCAGTTCTTCCAAACGATATGATCAAAGGCAAGGTGTTTACTCCTTTCTTGGCCTGTGCTCTGGTCTATGAATGATGACAAGCACTCTTTTCTGCTTTGGAATTGTGAGGGGGATTTTCTCTGCCCCTGTCACTTCAAGCTCCACCATGGCAGCGCTCCTCTTCACCCCAGGACCACCACCCAGAACTGTGACCCAGATCCAAGCATGAGCAAAGCAAGAGGATCCTGCCTTAGCATCATCAAAGAGATACCTGCAATCCACCTCTGGTCAGCCACTTGATCTCCCCACCTTCTGTGGACCAAGAGCTCTGAAGCAGCCACCACCTTGGGCCTGCTCCAGGACTGGAGCTAGACCATGCTCCTCTATCACCATGTTCCAAGAGATCTTTCCTACTGACTTTGTAAGTTGTCTTTAGCATACGTGAATTGAGAAGTCTAGAAATCACTACAGCTGCTAGTGATTCAGTCCCCTGAGGCCTGCCCTTTGCATGCACAGCCTACACTGAACTGTTCTCCTCTCCCAGCCTGTTGCAATAGACCTTTCCCATCAACCATCCAGGTTGTCTTGGGCTGGAAATGTGTTTCACTCTGTCCTTTTTGTGGGTTCTGCTGCTCTAGAATTTGTTCAGAGCCATTTTTTACAAGTATTTGGAGGGGTTTGGGGAAGAGCTCAAGCAAGTCACTGCTTCTACTCTACCATCTTGGCTATGCCTCCCTAGTGAAAATCATATTAAAAAATAATGGAAATAATCTATTCATAGGAAATTCATATAGACATTTATCCTGCTATATCTTTAAGAGATGAACAAGACAGAAATTGAAATGGTTTTCTTGGATTATTATTTTTTTCTTACTTACTTAGACATTTCCTTATTAATTCAATGCAATCCTAGTTGCTTTTAAAAATATTAGCTCTCTCTGCTCCACCCCATTTACAATTCCCTCATTATCCAGCCAACTCTTAATTAAATGCCTTAATGAAGGGATGCACAGAAGAGCTCCAAAAAGAACACCCAGCCCTAAAACTTAGCTATGATATAGTCACAAGATCATGGGATTTTAACTTTAGAGGTAGACAGGACCTTAAAGGCCCTCTAGATCAACCCCTTGTTTTACAAATGAAGAAATTGAGTCCCAGAGGAATGTGGGGACTTGCCTAAGATTCTGTGATTAGGTAGAGACAAAGCAGAGACTGTCATCTATAGTTTCCTAGCTCTTATCCTAATGCTCACCATGCAAAGACCAATCTAGAAATAATACACATTTTGACTTGAAATTTGATGGGATGAACCTCTGCTGCAGAACAGATTGACATGTAGCTTCCTGATTCTATCTTGGTGAGGTTAACCCAAAAATAGTTTTGTACTACATAAGTAGGCACTGACTAAGTGGGTGGAAGAGAAGAGAGGTAAAGAGAAGGCTGCTATTGTGTTTGGGAAAAGGCAACTCAACTTGAAAAATTCATGAGTCAGAGAGCTCATGCTTCATGTGTGGATAACAGAAGTTGACTGCATTTTTTCCTTCTTCTTTATTCTTTTACCTTCTGCTAGTTCTGGTAAATGTCTGCTGCCTATTCACTTGGTAAGTCTGTTTACATTGTCTTCATTTGTCCAGCAATAAGCTTGAATTTACGTCTATGTTGTAGAAAATGATAGTACTTTAGAAAAGTGATCTACATACCATGAAGGACTCTCTCTCTGTCTCTCTCTCTCTAACTGCTGTGTTTGCCTACTATCCATGTCTTCTGTCTGTAAAAATTCTGGTCTCAGGAGTGCTGTGGAGAAAGTGTTACACAGATGTCAAATTCATAAAGAGGCTGGTCATAGTATTTATGCATCACATTAACACAAGATACAGGTCGGACAAGACACAAGCTACGTTATTAAGATGTCTTCCAGAGAACACCTGACCTTTCACTTGCATTATAGAAAAATACTTTTCTTAATGTTTCAATTTCTGTCTCCAAGATGGGCCCAAACTCATCAGAATGATATATCAATACACAGAACTGTCATGATTATGCTAAAGAAAAAGAAACATTTCCTTAAATTTGGCTGAGTTCACTTTGGATTCAGGATGTTCACACATATATCAGCAATTTTCACAGACAAAAAATGTACATCCATCCAATGTTGTAGTGCAAAGATGAAAATCAGCACTAGGCAGAATTTCCAAGGGGAACAGACTCCTTTTAGCTGAAGAATACAAAATACCATCTAATAAGGAGGGAGCTCAGAACTATAAAAAAGCAGGAAGAAGGAATACGTTATTGAAAACAATGTTTTTGAAAGTGGGAGAAGACTTTGGGAATCATCTAATTCAACCTAGTCCCTAATGGAATAACTAATATAATATAGCCAGCAAGTGGTCATCTACCTGCTGATTGAAGATTGAATCATCTCCTAAGACAGACTTTTCTAGAGCTAATAGAAAGGTTGGGCAAATAGTGCTGTACATTAAGAAAATATAAAGTTATGTAGAAATCTACAAAGCTGAAGGCAGCAACATAGAGTGAAATATTTGGAGTGAGGAGCAAAGTATATAAGAAGGCAAGCCAAAGTAAGGCAATGAGCATTTATTAAGTACTTATTACGTGCCAAGCACTGTGCAAAGAACTGGGTATACAAACACTGGCAAAATGAATGATAGTTCCTGCCCTCAAGGAGTTTACTTTCTAAGGAAAGAACATACACAAAATGGAGCTGAAAGGGAGAGGGAGAGGATGAAGGATGAATATACCTGCTTAGGAGTATGGTGTTGAAGACTAGAAAGTCAGAAACATAGTTGCAAAATGGCAGCCTCAGAACAAACTCATACATAAGAGAACATGATGAGCAAGGCAGAGGGATGCTTCAGGATGAATAGGCCTGAGGCCAAGGGACTTCCAGAAGCCAAGATGGTGGAGCAAGCAGTAAATCACAACTTTCTCACATTCACCTCTAAACAACCATAAAATAGCACCCCAAAACAAATCCTACAACAGCAGATCTAGCAAAAAGATGGAGGCCTAAGAAACTTAGAAGATTGGCAGGAAAGTTCTGTCTCAGGTAAAAGAGAAGCACAGTCCAGGTCAGGAAATGTCCCGGCAAGCCAGCAGCAAGCCTTACTTCAGCAAACCAGGGGGAGAGCCTGAACCCCAGCGTGGTGGAGCAGGCAAATACCAAAATCAGTACGCCCATGTGCCTCAATGGGCAGTCTCCAGCTCTGAGACCCCCTGTGCTTCAATGTCTCCTGGGCAAACAGGCAGCTTCTCACACCTCCAGTGCTTCAGTGTAGTCCCAGGGAAATGCAGAAACACCACACCAGCCTCAGCACATGCCAGACATCAGCACTAGGACCCTGGCTCAGCACCAAACAAGCTGCCAGACCCCTACAGCCTCCAGCAGTCCCAACCACCCTCTACTCCACCCCCTCAACACAGCATCAGACACAAGGGTCCCCCACGGCCTCAGGACAACATCAGTGCAGTACCAGCAAGACAGCCAGGGCCTGTAGCCCCTGGCACAAGAAGCCTGAGACAGCACCCCTTTCACTCTGGGAGCAGAGCTCAAATTTAAAAGAAAGGAAAAAAGGCCAAAAAAAAAAAAGATGGGCAAAAAACAACAAAAGAAAATCTGACCATAGAAAGTTACTATGGTGATGGGAGAGATCAAAGCACAAACTCAGAAGAGGACACCAATGTCAAAACACCAATGGGCAAAACTCCAAAGAAAAATGGAAAGTGGTCTCAAGCCCAGAAAGAACTCATGGAAGAGCTCAAAAAGGAGTTTAAAAATCATATAAGAGAGGTAGGATAAAAATTGTGAAAAGAAATGAAAGTGATGCAGGAGAATTATGAAAAAAAGAGTCAACAGGTCAGAAAAAAAAAACAACAACTGCTTAAAAAGTACAATTAGCCAAATAGAAAATAAAGTGCAAAAGCTGATTGAAGAAACAACTCCTTAAAAATTAGGATTGGGCAAATGGAAAGTAGTGACTCTATGAGATATCAAAAATCAATCAAACAGGATAAGTAGACCTCAGGATGGATAGATATTCTAGAGTGAGGACACATTAGGCACTGAGGGAAGATGAAAGCTAGGATTAGACTGCGGTTGAGGTATGGTATTGAAATCCAGAAAGTCAGAAGCACAAGTGAAAGGAGAGTGAAAGAAAGATATTATATCATTGTGGGAACATAGAACAGATATCCAGATAGCCAGGCAGATCATATAGAGGATGCTTTGCTATAATATTCTTTATTATAAATTACCAAAATCTAATCAAGAGAAGTTATGGTAGTAAAGACTTTCCTAGATACTCGCTAGAAATCTGATTCTGATAAAAGTAGATCTCATTGATTCTTGAAAAGATTTGCTAACAGTTTCATCCCTCAGAAAGTTAAGGAAGCAATAATTGGAAACATAAGGCTGAACTTAATTCCAACCTTCAAAGAATGAATGCTTAGAGATATAGGAATCACACAAACTTTGGAGGAAAGCAATCATATAGGAGTTTACAATAGCGAAATAAGAAAATGTTGTTGTCAGATATGCACCTTGGATCTTAAGAAAGTTGAATTTTAAAAACTCAAGGAAAAGACAATGTAATCCCACAGACACAGGCTATAAAAAGGAGGGTCAAAGTCAAGGAAGGTCAAAGAAGATGGGAAGCTCTAGGGGGAAAAGTACTATATGATAATCTGAAAATACTAATAATAATCTCAACAAATGAGAAAAGGGAAGGCAGGAGAATAAACTTATAAATGCAGCATAATGTCAGAGTAAAAAACTTCTAAACTTTCTTCTAAAATTCTATTTTCTATTATATATTTAAAACAACAACAATAATAATGTGACTGCACAGGCTGCTACATTGAACTCAAATTTTAAAATATGTACCAAATAATAATTTATGTTTCTTTTTCACTTCATAGTTTCCAACATTCCTTTATATTCATTTTTCTCATATGTGTGTACATATATGTGTATAAGGATTGTTATTCTCCTTATTTTACATATGATAAAAACAGAGGCTTAAGTAGTTTATATAACTTGTCCAAGGTCATCAGCTAGAAAGTGGTGAATCCACGTCTGAAATTCAGTTCTGACGTTTAAAGACGAATAGGCCACGAAGGTTCTATCCAAAAGAATGCTGTACGACAGAGCTACTGTTATGAAGACTAATCCCAAAGTAAGGCAACTTGCCAAAACAAAACCAAAATGCTCAGAACCAAAAGAAGAAAAGAACATGGGAGAAATAGGCCCATAGTTGGCAGATGATATAATATGAATAATAGATAATGGAAAAGAGAACAATTTAACTTCTAAATTTTATCCATCAACACTAATAATCTTCAATCTAGAAAGGGTAGAATGATCGTGGTTAAGAGGAAATTGAAGCCAGAGATAAGGCAAAGTCATAATAAGAGAACACCTAGATGCTTTAAATTGTTTCAAGCCACTAGGCCCAGCCCACCTTTTGCCCCACCATGGTATTGAAAGAACTCAAAGATATGATCTCTCTACCAAATGATCATCAATCTTTTAAAAATCATGGCAAATAAAATAAGTATTGGAAGATCAGAGGAAGGCAAATGTCCTGATTTTTTGAAGGGAAAAAAATGGTATATCCTGGAATAGAAAATAACATAATAGAATATAAAATGTAAATAAAACTGGGAAGTTTCATTTCAATGAGCAAAATTATGTAATGATAAAGGAAAGGTGATTACTACAAACTAGCATTGATTCTTCAAGAATAAGACATACCAATCTAAACTCTCTGGCTCTTTAAAGAACAATTTATAAAATGGTAGATTAGGAGAATATTCTAGACATAATTATCTTAATCTTCACCAGATATGATGTCCTGGTGGACATGACGGAGAAAGGAAGCTAGATCACAGTACAGTTATATAGATTGGTCGGGGATTGAATGAGCCATTTTCAAAGAATATTGATGGACAGATCAATGAAACAAAGCACAGTGCCTGGCACGTGGTGAACTCTTAATAAAAATGTTGATTGATTGATTGATTGGAGATTTGCCTCTGGGTATCTACTTGACTCTTCTTCTGTTCAATATTAAGAAAAAATTGTTATTGCTTTTTGAAAAATAAGATAGATATTTCCCCCTGAAATGTCTACTCCAAACTGAACTCTAAATTATATCAAAGATAAATTCTTACATAAAATCAATTAATCAACAAGTATTTATTAGGCACTTTTCTAGTTATCTGGGAATACAAATAGAATTAATGAATCAGTTCTTACTCACAATGGGCTTACACACTGTAGCAGGAAAGACAATAAATTCAATAACTGGATTTGGCAGCACTTATGACATTTTAAATCCATAGCCCTTCACTTCTCTACAGAGAGCATAGAGGTGTGTTTGTCAATTCTCAGAGAAGGTGATAGATCACTTCTGTTAAACCAGGTGGTACAGTGGATAGAGCATTGTGTTTGGAGTCAAGAAGACCTGGGTTCAAATCCAGCTTCAGATACTTCCTAGCTGTGTAATCTTGGACAAGTCACTTAACCCCTGTTTGCCTCAGTTTCCTCAACTGTAAAATGAGGATAATAGCACTTACTTGACCAGGTTGCTATGAGGATCAAATTATATATTTGTAAAGTGCTTAACACAGTGTCTGGCACATAGTGTTCGATATAAATGCTAGCTATTATTCTTAATATTATTTATAAACATATAATACTTATTGTATATGATATAATATTATCTTTATATTATATATTTAGGTAATAATAAACATTTTAATTACTGAATTTTTAAATAGACATAGCTCAGTGGCAAGAAAAGACCTACTAACATGTTTGCAGGGATTTTGTATATTATTTAGCTTGACAGTCCTAGGAAAATTTATATGCTATGCAACTTAGAAGGCAGACACCAACTCCCCTTCTGTGAACACATAGTGTTACAGAAGGTTATACCAAAAAAATGAAAGAGAAAACAGAAACGATAAGAAGGGCAACTCATAATCCCAAACACCCCACAAAGTAAATTTTCCTAAGTCACTCTTTGTAGTGGGTCCCTCACAAACTTCCTTAATAGTTACTTTCTACTACCCTTATCTGGTGCCTCCTCTATCTTACCTTCACTGTTGCAATGTACTCAGTACCACACATCAGACTCATCTCCACAAAGTAGCTCCTCTATAGTGTTCACCATGACAACCATCTGTTCCTCTCAGCTTTTTTTAAAAGAAAGAGAGAGCCCAGGGACAGAATCCCAGGTGCTCATCACTTGGTCCGAACTGTGGTTACCACTGTCTTCATAGCTTTATAAGGACCAGGATAGGGAATCTCTCTGACTGAGAATCTTCTACTTAAAAAGCTTCCACTACCTCAGAGCATACACAGAGAGCCCTCTAGAACAGGGTTTTATGTCATTCTTGACTAACTGATCCACACTCTTTCCTCGGAATTTCCCTCATCTATGTCTCCATGTCAGAGTCTCTGATACAAGCCCTATCTGCAGGTAGAGTAAATGCAGTCCTATTCCAATCCTGACACCACCCCACCCTCAATTTCCCCCTTTTATATCACTGTGGACCTGGCATTCCTTCAAGGGCATGAAGTGCCACAGGTCTGAGGGCTGACAAGCATCATCAACCCTCACTGGCTCATTCTCCTACTGGGTATAGAAGCCCTAAGAAATAGGTCTGGTTCTTGGGGCCAACTCCCCAGGCTCTCGTGTTGTTACTCTCACTTGTTGATTACCTTCAACACCCATTTTTTCATTCCAGCAATTCCACGGAACAAGATTCAATTAGAACAAGCATACAACCCTCCTTTACAATATTTCCTGTTAATCGCTAAAGAGAATAAGTAGATTTAAAAATCACAAACTAAAAGGGAAAGTCATAAAGTTATGTGTCTTAAGCAATCAACAAGCATTTAATAAGCACCTACTCCGTACCAGGTTCTGCATTAAACACTGGAGATAGAAATAGCTTAATAGCTAATGCTGTTCTTCCAAGTTGAATGTAGATGGAACTAGTTTTTTCTTAGCCCTTTTTGTGTATACCTGACCCCTTCATTTTAGTTTATTCCCTAGGCACTAGAGATACAAAGACACAAGAGAAATAGTCCCTCCTCTCAAGGAGTTTACATTCATTTGGAAGAGAAATATGTGTGCATACACACACATATACTTTATATATATATATACATATATATACATATATATATACACACATGCATGTATACATATACACACAAAGACATACACATATATGTATATATTCACATGTATACATACACATATCACAATTCTCTGTATCATATATTATATGTTTTATATAATAAATATCAAATTAACATATAATTCTGCAAAATAAATACAAGATAACTGGGGAGGGGGGGTTTGGAAGGTACTGGCAGCTACGTGGATGAGGAGAGGTTTGATGGTGAAAGTGACAAACTGATATTTGAAGGAAACTAAGAAGTGAAGGTGAGGAGGGTAGGCATTCCATGAGGACAGGGAAAAACCCCAGACACAGAAGATAAATTGCCCTGTGTGAGAAACTGACAAAGAGCCCATTTTGACTGGACCATAAAGTGGCAGGAGTAAAACATGATAAGTTGGGAAGGGGGGAGGAAAGGGGTGGTGAGGTTTTCAATAGAAATGGAGTTTTAAAAGGGGTGAGTTTTTAGGGAGAGATAATCAGTTCTGTTTGGGGGATAATGAGTTAGAGAAGTCTGTGGGATATTCAGTTTGTAATGTCCAACCTGCAGTTAGTGATGAAGGACTGGAGCTCCAGAAAGATACTAGAATTGTCTATATATAGATCTGGGAGTAATCTACATAGAAATTATAACTAAATGCATGGGAGCTGATATGGTCACCAAGAGAACAAATATAGCAAGAGACTAAAAGTCTTCTCATTACTTTGACTTTACCCTTTAGTATGTTATTTTTAAACTTGTCTTTTTCCAGTAGTAAAATATGGTTGTATGCAAATTCTAAAGGCAACAGAGTCTTAGGGGACTGAGTCCCTCTCCCCACCTTGCCACACACACAGTTAAGTGGAATGGTGTAAATAATGTTGTAGGAAAAGATATTGAGTAGTCAGATAGGTGGGACAGAACCAAGTGAGAGTGGTGTCATAAAAATCCAGAGAGGAGAGTGTAATTGAAAAGAGTGGCCCTGTTGAATGTCGAGAAGAACAAGGATTTGGAAAGGCCATTAGACCAGATAACTAAGAGATCAGTGGCAACTTTGCAGAGGACAATTTTAGTTCAGAGTGCAGGTTAGAAGCCAGGTTCCAAAGGGCTGAGAAATGAATGACAGGAGAGCAAGTGGAGGAGATGAGAGAAGGTATCTTGTTCTGGTTGTTTGTCTGTGAAAGGTAGGGTGTATCTTTCTATCCATCTATCTATCATCTCTATTTTTCAGCAGTCATCTATATCATCTATCATCCGTATTATCTACCACCTATATTATCTATTATCTATGTTCTCTACCGTCGATATTATCTAGCAATCATCTTTATCATCTATTATCTATCATCTATATTATCTATCTCATCTATCTGTTATCTAACTAAGATCATGCTAATTTCAGGGGACAGAGGTCAAGTCACACTGAAGCTAAAATGCTAAAACATTTTCACATTTTAGTTCATCTCCACTACCTGGCTGGTAGGTCACATGGGCCAGCTCTGCCCACTCTCTAACTCTGGTCATAAGCTTCAGATAATGAATTCTGATGTTCCAACTAGAATTTGTTAAATAATGGTTTATCTCCTTAGTTACTTGACATCTAGCTTTTATCCCAGATATAAAATCACAGCATCTCAGAGTGAGGCAGGAGTCATTCAATGCAATCCTTGTCTGAGAAAGAATTCCCTTTTACAATAGGAGATTTCAATTAAATGCAACCAACATCTATTAAAAGTATATGCTATGGGCAAGGAACTGAGGAGTACTAGGGTTTGATAAATGAAATATCAATTCATCTGCTGTCTACCTATAATGATCCACTACTTCAGTTCATTTCTTCTCCCCTTTAACTGTATTGTAATAATAGTAACAATAATAATAAACATTTATATGATGCTTTAATTATTTCAATGTGATATATGTGTGTGTGTGTGTGTGTGTGTGTGTGTGTGTGTGTGTGTGTGTGTGTATTACCTCATTTCATTCCTACAACTCACTGAGTGAGAGGTAGTCACAAACTGAGTGACTAAAAGATAGGGAATGGACCAATAATTTCATTGGTATGCAGCAAAGCCCCAGGTGCAGAAACTCCCTCTACCAATGAAGGTCAGCACCTCTTATGCAATGTACACTTCTACAAAGTTACCTATAGCATTAAGAGGTTAAGTGACTTTCCTATAATCACACAATCAGTATATGTCTGTCGTGGGATGTGAACCTTTGAGACCAGTTCTCTTTCCAGGATCCCAAATTGCCTCAGGTAGGTATGTGTTATGATAGGTATTATTATCCCCATTTTATAGATCAGAAAAGTGAACCTGAGAGAGGTGAAGAGGCTAACAGCCATATTGCTAATAAGCATCCAGGGCTGTATTTAAACCAAGGTCTCTTCTGAATCCAAGTCCAACATCTTTGCTGCTATAGAATACTGCATATAACTCATATTTTAAAGTATAACTAAATATAATTCAACAAATATTTTAATGCCTACTATACACCAGGCACTTTGATAGATAGGTGCTAGGGTATTCAAAGACAAAAGCAAAAACAAAAATCTCTGTAGTAAAGAAGCTTACATTCTACTGAAGAGACAGACACAAGTCCATAATCAATCAACAAACAGTACAAGGATAAGTAAATGCAAAAGATATTTATTACATAGATAAGTAAATACATAATAAATATAAGATAATTCAATCTTCCCACCATGATGGCTGTTCCTTTCCAACAGCTAGCCCAACGCAGCTATCTGGCCAACCTATTGCTACCCTGAGGAAATAGTGTAACCTGCAGAAAGAGTATTACATTGGGAGCCAGAGAACCTGGGTCCAAAACCAGCCTTGGGCACTTACTATGTGACCTTGACAACTCATTTAACCTCTTTCTGCATTGGTTTCCTCATATGTAAAAGGGGGATAAAAATGGAAATCTGCTTCCCAGAGTTGTTGTGAGGGAAATTGAGCTAATATTTGTAAAGCACTTTGCAAACTTTAAAATACTAGCAATTATTATTGTTGTTGTTATTATTACAAGTATAATTAACCATCTTGAACCTTAGTTTCATCATCTATAAAATGAGGAGATTCAACTAGATCAGTGGTTCTTAACCTTCAGTCCATAATTTGGGTTTAAAAAAACATTTTGATGACTGAATTTCAATATAATAGTCTTCCTTTGTATTCCTGTGTATTATTATACATTTTTTAAAACATCATTCTAACAAAGGCCCCATAAGCTTCACCAGACTGCCAAAGGGATCCATGACCCCAAAAAAGTTATAGTAGATAATCTCTAAAGTCCCTTTCAATTTGAACATCCTATGATTCTGTAATCCTTCTGGGGAAACCTGAGAACTCTCAGAAATTTAGTAATGTTTTGATTAAGGCCAACATAGGTCAAGACACATCGGTCCACCCATGGCTCAGGTAGGATTCATTTGCATCTCAGAGGAAATTGGAGACTTTTATTCTTCATCTCAGCATCTTGCTAATTCTCAGGGAAAGCCTTCTTAGGTCATTTGTTCACATCTGGCCTCCAGGAATGGAGGATGGAGAAGTGGTAAGGGCAGTCTTTTGGCACATTATCCCTATGGCTTTCTACCAGTCAGCACAGTAATGTCCTAATTATTTCCCAAGGTCTTCTGTGTGTGGCAGATTTCAAGTCACCCTATTATGCTGTAGTAAAAATCACATTCAAGATATGGTGACATTTTTACTGTCTTGAAAGTATAAGCTTAAGGTTTATTTTCTGCAATTCTCAGCGAGTGTTTCAGCACAGTGATTCTTGCAACATCTTTTCCCAGTTTTATTAACAACATGTTTATGTCCATCACATTATTGCCTGATGAAAGTAAGACTTGCCAGTGGGCATGTGAAAAACTCAATGGGAACCAGTTAGAAGGGTGATATTGTAACTGATATAAAATTCCAGGTTTGTCTCTTCTGTTCATGAACTTAAGCTATATAGCACACATGATGCATGTCTCAAAATATTCTGAGAAAAAACATATATGTGTAGCAACTCAGTTTTCAAAATTAGGAATCTCTTACACAGAGCTTCCTTCAATACAGGAACCTTTTATAGGGTGTCCCAAAGTCTTAAGTTTGTAAGCAGTTTTATAGCTTAAAACTGCACTAAGACTTTGAGACACCTTGCATAAGGTTCCTTTACATTCAGAACCAAAATTTGGTTCTTCTGCCTTGACCCATTAAGCCCTCATTTTGGAATTTGAAGGTTGGTTGGGAGTAGTAAAAATTGCTGTCTTGCTGTATAAAGATTATGCTACTGACCCCAAAACAGAAGGAATATGTTCTGAGTTGTATTTATACTGGTATGGATGAGTTTCATCAGATGACATAGATAAGAGTGATAGTGATACCTGACTAGAAGGAAAAGATGGGTTGTAATCCATACTATGGGAAGAAGTAGCCACATTGATGAGATCATGAAATTGATTCATGAAATATTGAAGCATAATGATGGATTTTCATCATTAAAACTGCACTTTCGGGTCAGCGAGGTGGTGCAGTGCATAGAGAACCGGCCCTGCAATCTGGGGGACCTGAGTTCAAATCTGGCCTCAGACACTTGACACTTACTAGCTGTGTGACCCTGGGCTAGTCACTTAATCCCATTGCCTAGCCAAAAACAAAAACAAAAAACAAAAAACTGCACTTTCATTCTTCTTTATAGACTGGAAGTTTTCCTAGGTTCTCAGCACTTTCCCAGTGGAATAAGCTCATGGAGGTCCTAACAAGATGGTGTGATAGATATGTGCTGACAGCCAAGAACTTATTTCCCCTTGATGCCAGGGGAGTGAGGCACACACTCAATGAGGGAAGAGGGGGAGAGAAGCCTCCTGCAGTAATAGAAGTGGTTTCCAGGAGTAAAGGTATCAATTTAGAAATGCAAAACTGATTGATCAAGTCAAAGAGACTGCCAGCCAAGTGGTAAGAAGCACCTCAGTGCAACTAAGCATGAAAAATGAGACATTCTGGAATGGCTGTGCAGAGTGCAGATACTGCAAAACTAGGAGCTGAGACTGATGCAGTCGAGTGGATGCTAGAACAAGCAATACCATGAGATGGGAAGCACACAATGAAACAGGAGGCAGATTTTAACTTCACCAAACTTCTCAACTCTAATTAAGCTATAGAAAACTCCCTTACTGGTGTTGCAAGTTCAAATTATGTTGGTATAGGGACAGATCTTCCCCTTAGTAGAGAGGAAATGTCCCTGCACCCTTGCTACCCAAGATCAGAGGCAATTCCAATTGTTTTATATATTTTGTAATAAAAGTGGTTTTATAGACAAATATTCATTAGGAACTTATTGCTTAGAAAGGGACAGAGAACGCAGTAATGTATATCCTAAAAGAGGGTTAGTAAATAGACAAATTCAGCTATTCCTGAAGGGTAATTTGGATGGCAACAAACATGAACCATGCTAATATAGACTAGAGAGAAGTCCTCCCAAATAGAATCCAATGTTTATATTCTCAATATATGGATTACATTCTAAAAACTTCATATTCTATGTCCATTATCCAGGGTTCATGATAAATAAATTTGGAAAGATTCAGCATTAGAAGAAAACCCACCAGGTGGAAGAATATTTTCAAGCCTCAAACAACTCATGAAATCTCTCTACTAAGCTGTAGAAGGCTCTGATCTATACAGATGGAGGAGTCCCAACATGAAAATATTTCAGTGTAAGTAATAACAAGTTTGTGATGAAGAGATAGCATTCTCTCATGTCTCCTGTTTAATCAGCAGCACACATCTAGGAAACAGATGGTTTGGATGTAATGTGAGGCCATGCTATAAAGTGATGGTAGCTGATACATAAGAGAATGAACTCACTATTTTGACCCCTTTAGTACTATGCTCTAACCAACTGTACTAAGTAGTCACTCGTCCTGTTTAAATAATAAGTGGACATTTACACACATTCTTATTTGCTCATTCTTAACCTTCTATTGAATGTCATGAATCCCTTTGGCAGTTTGGTGAAGCATATATACCCTTTCTCAGTATGTTTCTAAATGCATGCTATAAAATGCATAGGATTAAAAAGGAAACCAATTTTGTTTAAATACAGTTTTTTTTTAAAAAAGTTTTTAAGTTCATGAATCTCAGGTTAAGAATCTCTGCTGAATGGTTAACACTTGAGTGAACATGGAAGTTGCCCAAGTGTATTTGACAGGTCTTTGGTTGATGACACTAGCAAAGATCAATGTATGTTATCCCTGATTTGCATAATAAAAGGTTTATATCCATGCTGGGATGTCAGAGTTCCAATGACTGTCATGAGACCAAAAACATTGTGCCAATATTGATGCCAGAATTCAGTCAGTTTGCTAATTCCCCAGTAGGACAAGATTCTTCAAGGATAATGGCTACTAGCCTGTGAGTTTCTCATATACTGCCTTGTTCAGCATCCCAGATGTGTTGCCAAACAGATTGAAATGTTAGTTACTGGTGCCGATTGTGACCATGTCTCTGTAAAGTTAACTCATAACCCATTGTGATAATAAGGTTCTGAGTGACCACTTTCTAGACTTCATCAAAAAGCACCCCTCCTCCACTGGCTCCAAGGGGAGTTTTTGATTTTCTAACTGCCTCTTTCAAATTAAAGATCAGTTAACTAGTATCTTATTTCTATATCTGGGTAACCCCAGAAAGTCTTACCCTGGCACTTCATCACAGTGGAGAAGTGACCCTGAAATCTTTAAGGGTGTTCCAGTGGAGTCATACTATGGCAGAGTTTAATATAAAGGTTTCAAGTATGGTTCCAGAAGTAGAACTGTGTCTACTATCCAGAGTCTAGGTGATTTAGGTCAATCATTACCAGTACACTGATGGTTTTATAATGTATTATTTGACTTTTTTATACTTGATGCATCTGGAGTCCAATATAAACTGCTTTGTTTGGCTTTTAAAGATCTTCACAACGTGGCTTCTTCCAAACTTTCTCATTTTCTTAGATTTTCATGTCCTCCATCTTCTCTAAGTTTCAGCAACCCTGGCCCACTGGTGGTTATTCAGACACAGCACTCCACATCCCATTTCTGTATCTTAATGCAAGCTATATCCCACACTTGGAACACTCCAACCCTTCACCTCGGCTTCTTGGTTTCTATGACTTGTTTTAAATTAACTCAAATCCTACCTGCTTCAGGAGGACTTTCCAAGCTCCCCTACACCAACATCCTCAGCTGTTAATGACTTCCCCTCCCTGAGTATCTTCCTCATACTTTGTATGTACCTTGTATCTACCTAGTGATTTACATGCTGTCTACAACATTGTATTGTGAACTCCTTGAGTGTAGGAATTCTCTTTTTGTCTTTCTTTGTATCCTCAGCTCTCAGCATAGTGCTTGGAACATAGACATTATTTAATAAATGCTTGTTGGCTTTAATTGACATTAACAATCAGTGGGAAAAAAAGGAAAAATGCAAAATGACCCATAGTCTTCCACATTTGTAGTGGTGGTGGCATTGTAGTAGAAAATGGTACAGAGCATGGTAAGAATTAAAGGTTTTAGCCTATCTATAATTATTAATTTGTCTATTGCTACTCTAACTGTGAGACCCATGTCCAATGACTAAGAAGTGGACAAACTAGATGATGAACTGAATCAAATCAATCTTGACATTCTCACTAAGGAAGTTAAAACTAAAAAGGAGTGGCTTACAGCTTCTCCTTGGAGAAATAAACAAAGTAGTCATTTTATCACATGTCCAAAGGAAACAAAGAAACATCATTTCATGAGTTGTTTCATATTGCCAAGCTCATAATAAGTGTTTGCAAAAAGATCACCAGTAATATAATTGAAGTTCGTGTACCTATATCAGTGGCAGAAGATGAAAATGTAAAGAAATTCTACAAATAACTCACTAAGATCTTCCTAATTAAATCAACTTATACTTTAACACTGTGGCTTCAATGAAAAAGTGGGTAAAGGTAAGGACAGAGAAAAAATATGTTAGAAAATATGGTTCAAGAGCAAGAAACAAGATCATCCAAAGACTCAGATTTATACATCATGAATATTTTCTTTGAGTAAAGACTTGAAAAACACTATTGCCCCAAAATGCCCCCCCAAAATGAAATCAATTCTATTTTGACAAGAAATATAACTCATTACTGCTGTGATAGTAATTCATAAAACAGCTTTCTGTCTATAGTCTTGTTAAAGCAAAGATAAAAATTAGTACAAAGCTAGAAGAAAGAATAAAAATGAGAAAAGAATTGGAGAAAAGAAAAAAGGCATGCAATTAAAAAACCTTCCAACATGATCTACTTAAACAAGCTATTGATTACCAAAAAATGGGACTGCATGGAGGAAAGGTCATCAACACTAGTTTCAACCATTTCATATAGAAGTTTAACTGGTGCAAATCAATTGACATAATGAATGAGGAGACTAAAAGAGCCTAGAAACTACCATAGAAAACATTAGTCTTACTTGAAGAGCAAGAGAGATATGACAGCCAAGGGCAAGACCAGTTAAGATTATAAAGCCATTTGTAAATTTTATAGAGAAGTATGGTGGAGCATAAACAGTGAGAAGCAGTAAAGGAAAAAACTATTTAAAGAAAGCTGGGTGGCATCAGTTGGGAAATGGCCAAAAAAAGTTTTTGATCCATAAATGAGATAGAATATTACTGAGTTGTAAGAAATGATGAATATCATCAATATAGAGAATCATGGAATGAATTACTCAGAACTGATACAAAATGAAATAAGCAGAGCCAAGAAAACAACATGCACAATGAGTTCAACAATGTAAATGGAAAGAACAACCACAAAACAATTGAAAATAAGTGATAGAAAAGTACAAAGACAAGCTTTCCCCAAAGAAAAGACCCCATTCTTGTGCAGAGGGTCATGTATTGTCATATTTTTTTTCAATGTATGGATCAATTTTGCATATTTTTTTCTCTTCTTTCTCTTTTTTTCATTAAAAATTATATGTTATATCTGATGGTTCTCTAAAAATGGGAAAGGGAATGATATGGGGGAAATTTAGGTGAAAACAAAAGATATAATCAAAATTTATTTAAACCAAAAAAATGTTGAATAAGAGATCCAGTTAAGCAAAGTCATCTTGATGGCATTTAAGAATGAAACTGGAATGACTAGATGTGCATCATACAATGGAAGTACAAAAGATATGCATAGATTTTTGTAACTGATCATTCCATATGCTTTTATTAAATGCTACCCACTGTGCTGGTAACTGGGGACACAAAGCAAAAGGGAAAACTGTGCTCAAGGAGCTTATATTCTACTATGGCAGGGTGGGGAAGAATGAGTCAGTAGAGTAATGCAATATGCATGAAGATAAATATAAACTAGATATATACAAAATAATTTCGAGGAGGACATACACAACTGGAGGGGATCAGGAAAGGTCCCTTGAAGGAAAGTGGCACTTGAACAGAGCCTTGAAAAAAATAATAGATTCCAGTAGGTAGAGTTGAGGATAGAGTGCATTCCAGACATAATGGTCAGACTAGGCAAAGATGAGAGATAGAATGTCATGTAGAGGGGCTGGTAAATAGACCATTAAGGACAACTGAGCCACGATTATTTGACTGTAATTCATATCACTAGAGGTATTTTTCTTTCCTCTTCTTTTCTTTCTTTTCTTTTCTTTTCTTTTCTTTTCTTTTCTTTTCTTTTCTTTTCTTTTCTTTTCTTTCCTTTCCTTTCCTTTCCTTTCCTTTTGTTTTTCTTTCCTTTCCTTTCCTTTCCTTTCCTTTCCTTTCCTTTCCTTTCCTTTCCTTTCCTTTCCTTTCCTTTCCTTTCCTTTCCTTTCCTTTCCTTTCCTTTCCTTTCCTTTCCTTTCCTTTCCTTTCCTTTCCTTTCCTTTCCTTTTCTTTTCCTTTTTTTTTTGCAAAGCAATTAGGGTTAAGTGACTTGCCCAGAGTCACACAGCTAGTATTATGTGTCTGTCTCCTGACTCCAGGGCCAGTGCTCCATCCACTGCACCACCTAGCTGCCTCTACTAGAGGTATTTCTAGAGCAAGAGTTCTTAACCTGGGGTCCATAAATTCAGAATTTTTTTTTAAAAAAATCATAACTACTTCAAAATAATTAGTTCCTCTGTAATCTTATTTTCTTTTATATTCTAAAACATTCTAAGAAGCTATCCTTCGGCTTCACCAGGCTGCTAAAAGGAATAAATGACAATAAAAAAGGATAGGAATCAATGTTCTAGATAGAGGATGTGGAAATGATTCTGAGTGGTACAAAAGTGATTTTTTTAAAAAAGCTACTGGACTACACCAAGTATACACAGAAGAGATCTGTTCTGGAGGTGACATAATGATGATAACATTAAGAGACCAGTTATCAAGATATCTTCAGGAAGAGAAGATATCAAAGGCATTGAAAAAATTTGAAAACCAAAAGACTATCAATTGCTCTTGACTCATATGTCCACTTTCCCATATATATAAAATTCTGAGAGTAGTATATAAATACATATACATATTAAGACTATCTTTGATAACGATGTGAGAAGGAAATGGGCAGGCTTTCATGAGCAGTATTCTAAAATAAACCACATTTTAACCATTATGCAAGGGACTGAAATATGTAGACAATATAAGATAATGATTAGTTTACTTTGGGCTGACTATTAAAAAAAAAACCCAACTGGTTCACTGATGCAAAATGCCACCTCAATGACTCCACTGAAAATGTTTCTCTAATTCATATATTAAAATTAAACAAATTTCTTTGAATGATATAATTAATTACATGCTGCGTAAGTTATAGATATGTAAGTTCATATGTTTTTGCCACTGTCATGGAGAAGACCTAATGAAGAGTCCAAGTTGAAAAAGTTGAACAAAGATTTCCTAAAAACAGTGAGGGCCTCACTTGACAC
Organism: Phascolarctos cinereus; assembly: GCF_003287225.1. NCBI lineage: Eukaryota > Metazoa > Chordata > Mammalia > Diprotodontia > Phascolarctidae > Phascolarctos > Phascolarctos cinereus. The sequence continues at coordinate 119,435,915 of NW_027556180.1, read as the reverse complement.
TTACTAGCTGTGTGACCCTGGGCAAGTCACTTAACCCCAACCGCCTAAAAATAAATAAATAAATAAATAAAAAGATAGTGAGGGCCTCTAGCAATTTATGTTCACAAATGAAATTGTGATGATTGTATTAAGCACAAGAATACTGTGGAGCTCACTAAATTATATCCATAAACATTCTAAAGAGTTGGACCTAATTATCTATATTGGAAAAAGCAAATGGATGAAGAATACCTTTTGTCCATGTGGTTAGATCAACAATCTACAGAACTCATCTAGCAATGTACGTCACTGAAAATGGACAATGGTTTGTGACCAAAGTTGAAGGGCAGTAGGCTGGATTGCCTTTGGGAAACTATAAAACTATTTCAATGAACCATAGCTTCTCCATGAAAGAAGAGCCTATCTTTTAGTCCTGATATTTTTCTGCTGGTATTGTGTGGCTACAAGTTATGGAAACTCATAGTTTCCAAAGAACTAATGCAAAGGTACATGGAGCCTATGAGCAAGTTGCAACACATTAGAAATAATAAATTACGAATAACAAATGGCATAAAGGATATGACAGCAAAGAAATGTGCAGTGGAAAAAAAAAATTTGTTAGTTATGTCATGAGATTGAAGTCAATTGACAGACAGCCCACATGCTCAATATTATCTTTGCAATGTCAAAATAACTTGAGGGAAGATAACCAGCATGATGGCCTCTTTTTGGTAAATTTATGGGAAGACACGGACATAAGTTAAATAAGATGAGTAGGCATGGATGGGCTGTAGTCAGGACAGCAAAAGAAATACCTACATAATCTCACAGATTTATCTGAGTGTTTGAGTTTATCTTGGTCAAGCAATTGCAGTTTCCTGCTATTCATAGACTATCAATTGAAAATTATCCATGCAAAAGAAATCCTTAGGGAAATATTGGTATATTGAAGCTCTGGTACCTGAAGATGGTCCCTCACGGGAAGTATTTTGTCTAAAAGAGTTGCACTGGTAAAGAAGAATCTGATTTGGAGATTCATATTGTAGTTTTGTGGGTAAGAAAGAGGGTCACAGGAAGAAGATACTAGGTTCGTTCAATATGATAATGTGGAAAAGTTCTTAACCAAAGCTCTTTATATGAAGTTGAGAATAATACTTGTGGGGTTTATTAAGGGCCATGATTTTTTTTTATTAAAAGAACAGCTTATGTAAATATGCTTACTCTGCAGCTAACATACATGGCAACCTAGTATTACACTAGCATTCTAGATACCAAATATGAAATAGTTGAAAGTAAGCCTGCTGTAAAATATGGTAATTAGCTGAACATCCCACTTTGGGGACCATTTCATTAAAAGGTGGGGAAAATTAGAAATCTTTGCAAAACCTAAAATAAATCCTTTCCCAGCAGAGGATGGTGATTGCATTTCCAAGCTGACACTATTATTAACTTATTTCTCCAGCTAATGTAAAATGTCATTCAGAGTTCCTATCTTGGCAGTGAACTTCTGCACCACTAGAAGGTGGTACTTTGTGGACTAGATCCATTTGTATCAATTTCTTCCAAGTTAGTGCAGTCTGGCAGCAAATGTGTCACTGGCTTCAGTTATAATTAATATTCAGAAGTGGGTATGGGCCAGAATTTAAATGCTTAACACTAGCGAATATTGACACCATTCCTCAGAATGTTCCCAAAAAGCCATTGAAAGGAAATCTGAGAGAAACATGGTCCTTTACCATTTTGGGGTTCAATACCATATTCTTCTGACTGGCAAAAACCTCAATGAATTTAGAATGAGTGTAACATCAAGCCTTCTAATGCTTCAGTTATATTTTAAGGGAGATTGTTTGGGTATTTACTGACTAATTACATTTGTTGTTCTACATAATATGCAATACAAGTCTATGCCACCAAATGATAAATGTCCATAAAAAAGTTCCTAATGATAAAATAAGTTTCTTGCTAAACATGATTTGCTATCTGTTCTGTAGGCAATTCAATATTTAAATATAATTGAGGACATTATAACCCATTTTAAAATGAGGAGTCAGTAAGATAGAACCTAGATATTTCAAATAAGAGAAGAAACCTGCTCTTAAGTAGTTTGAGTCTCTTATTCCAGATAAATGCTTATTGAGTACTAAAAGAGATTAGAGATTTAACTGCTAATCATTGAAGAATCATGGAAAAGGGAAGCAAAATATGCTAATTGAATAAAGCAAAATAAGAGTTATATAAACAGATAGCACAAATATCCTTTCATATATATATATATATGTGTGTGTGTGTGTGTGTGTATATATGTATACATATACACACACCCATATGTATGTGTGTGTGTGTGTGTGTGTGTGTGTGTGTATGTGTATATTCATATATTCATGAAAGGGAGTGGCACTAGAAAATCAGAGCTGGACAAATGTCCTAAGTTTCAAAAATTGGGAAAAAGTGCAAAGGCAACCTGAAGTAGTGAATAGAAGGTTGACCTTCAAGTCAGGAAGACTGGGTTCAAGTCCTGGCTCTGACACATAATAGATCTATGAGCATGGGCAAGTCACTTAATTATTCAATGCTCCAGTCAATTCTGTGACTGAAAGTTACAGAAGAGTTGCCAATCTGCATTTGTGGAAGTTTCCTTATGCCATCCTTAGAGGAAGTTTCCATGAAATCACGTGGCCTAGAACCATTCCCCCTACTTGTGAATCTTCAGTTGTAATCAAAGGGAAAAAACAAAAGACAAAAAACAAGCAAACCTCAGACTAGAACCATAGAATGTTAGCACTCAATTCAATGAGCCCTGTCCTATATGCCAGACACTGTGCTAGGAATACAAAGACAGAAATAAAAATAGTCCTTGTTGAGGAGCTTACATTCTATTTGAGAAGGAACAACATGAACATAGATTCACTAAATACAAAGAGAAGGAACATTAACGGTCACTGAATCTGACTTTCTGCCTCAAGCAGGAGTTATCTCTATAATATCCCTTGCCAGGTAATTCAGCCTCTGCTTAAATACCTCCCTCCGGTAACAGAAAATTCTCTCTTCCTGAAGCAGTCTTTTCCATTTTTAAGATTCTAATTTTTGTACCTTCCACCAAGTGGTCTTAATTCTGTCCTCTAGTGCCCCACAGGATACTTCTAACTCTTTTTTTTAGATAACAACCTTTTAAATATTTGAAGACAATTATCATGTCCCATTCACCTCAATCTCTCTCTTTTCCAGAATAAATATCACTCATTCCATGAACCAGTCCCCATAAAATATGACTTCAATTTCTCTCACCATTCCAGTCTTCCTTCTCTGAATATTACAATTTAGTAGTGTCCCTTTTCAAATTTGATTCCCCAAAGTGAATACCATACTATAGATTAAATCTCAGTAACACAGAAGATAGGAGGACTATGAATTCCTTTGTTGTGGACACCAAACTGCTAGTAATAAAGACTAAGAATTTATTAATGTTTTCTGGTATACTATTAAGTAATATTGAGCTTTCAACCAACTGAGTTCTCAGATGAATTATTATGAAGCCACTTCTTCCTCCATCCTGTGCTTCTGCAATTGACTATTTGAACCAATATAGGACTTTACAATCATCCCTATTAAATTTCTTGCTGATTTGGGCTCATCATTTTGGTTCGTTGAAGAGTTTATTCTGTTTTGTCCTTGATTCTGTCATCCTGATTCTGTCATCAATGTATTAATTATCTCTCCAAATTTTGTCTTCTAAAAGTTTTATAATCATGTTATTTTATGTTTTTATCTAATTGATTATAATATTGTAGAATTAAGAACCCTTCATAAAGCCATTAAAGATGTTTCTTCAGGTTGACATTAATCACCACTATGTGGTCATAACTGCTCAATCAGTCATAAAAACATTGAACTCTATTATTATCTAGTCCTTATTTCTCCATCTTGTCCACAAGGCTATCAAAATATTCTTTGTCAAATAGTTTGGTGAGATGCCAAGAAATGTTGTCAACAGAATGTAAGCTCCTCAAGGGTAGAGATTGTTTTATCCTTTGTATTTGTACCTTTAATGCTTAGTAAAATACCTGACATTTAGTAGGTGGTTAATAAATGTTCATTGATTGACTCTTAATATGTTTTCCCTAATCCACCAATCTTGTGAATCCAAGAAAGACCTGTGATTTTTGTCAGCTTGAAGAACTCCAGGTTTGGGAACTCCTGTCAACAGGGCAATTTCTTAATTTTTCTATAACTTGGTTGATAAGTTGTAGAGAATTGCCTAAGTTATATGGAAGCTAAGTGACTCATCTGGGGTCACATGGATATATATGTCAGAGGCAAAATTTGAACTTTGGTTTTCCATGCTACCTCTACCAATCTAGCGACCCAATGAAAAAATAAAAAAAATAAAAATTTTAGTGTAACTTACATTTAGGGAAAAACATGAGTTCTCAAAACATCTTTATCAGTATTTCTTCCTCATCTACATGATTCTTCGATGATCATCATTTGTAAATTTCCAAGTACATTTGATGTTCTAGGATAGAGTTTATCTGGGATAAGTGACTCAAACTCATTTAGAATAGATAAATTCACTCTTTTAGAACACCTAAGAGCTCTCATTACATATCCTGGGCTTCAATTCCCTAAACTTCATTTGATCCAACTTTTGTGATTCAAAGATCATTCTTACTTAACCAGAAGATGGGGGGAAAAGTTAGGAGCTGAGTAGTTCTACTATCTCTGTTAAATATTATTTCACTATTTGCCCTGAGCACTGGGACTATCAATGTTCTTGCTCTGAAAATACTTTAAAGTGCCATTGTAAAACTATGCTTACTTTTTTGTTCAAAATTCAACTAATTTTGGACTTTGGCCTCCCTGACCCAATTCTTATAGTTCTCTGTTAACCTTTTTATATTCACATTTTGGTATGAGGTCCTCCTTACATCTTTTGAATACGTCCCTTTTACGTCAGATTCATCTGAAAACTCCCTGCCCAGACACAAAGTTCTCTTTCAATGCCTTCCTTATTTCTTCTTCACTGGAATCATCGTAAGAATTTCATTTTTGAGAACTTTCTATCTAGAGGTATACTGGTAAATGTTTAACAACTAAATCTCGAGGGGGAAAATGGTACTTTTAAATTTAATCTGCATTATTTAACTTTTTTTTTTTGGAGGCAATGGGGTTAAGTGACTTGCCCAGGATCACATGGCTAGAATATGCCTGAGGCTGGATTTGGACTCAGATCCTCCTGGCTCTGGGGCAAGTGCTTTATCTACTATACTACTACTTCTCCCTGCATTATTAACATTTTCACCATCACTTTTAAAAAGTCCAGACAATCAATATAACAATAAATCAAACCCTGATTTTTGCTGATTTCCCAGCAGTAAATGATCACACTGAAATTTTCATGAATTGACTCTCATGAGCTGGTTCAAGCTGGCTCTAGCACACTGCTGCTGAGTTCCTTCCTCCTAGAACTGTCTTTACTTTTAGAGTTTGGAACAAAAGGATCATGTTTGTCATTTCTCTGAATATTTTGAATTCAATTTTGAACTCTTCTTCTATCTAAATAGGGACAGTACTTATGCAATGTTTATTCTAAAAAGAAAGATCTTTCCATTACATTAGGGTTACTAGCTTCTCCCAAAAGTTAAGACAGATGAGTAGTGGTGGGTTTTTTCTTTATTTGTTCATTTTTTTTTTAGCAACATAGAGCAGTACAAAGAGCAATAGATTTGAAGTCAGAGTACCTGTGTTAAAAACTGCCTCTGACCTTGGACAAATCACTTAGCCCCTCTGGGCCTCAGTTATATATACATATACATATGTGTGTGTGTGTGTGTGTGTGTGTGTGTGTGTGTGTGTGTGCACGTGCTCGCGGGTGCACGCTTGTGCACACACACATATGTGCGCTTGTGCGTAAGGTTCCTTCTAGCCCTAAGTCTGTGATCCTATGAACTCTTGATTTGCAGTTGGAAGATCTGGGTTTAAATTTTGGTCCTATTGCTTATGTATGACCACTTAACCTCTAAAGCAGGAATTCTTCACCTTTTTGTTTGTCATGGGCCCCTTTGTCAGTCCAATGAAGTCTATGGACTCCCTCTCAATCTAACCTTTTGAAAAACAGTACACACATGCATATTTGAAAAGAACTCACTAAACTTTAATTAGAAGTTAGTAAAAATGAAGATATAATTTTTTCCCACCTGAGTTCCTGGACTCTCCCCACTCCCCAGCTTAAGAATCTCAGCTCATATATGGTCTTCAGTTTCTTCATCTATAAAATGATATGGTTGAACTAAGTAGTCTCTGAAATCCTGTTGAGTTCTAAGTCTACGATGCTTTGATCTTCTGAATATATTTATAAATATCTAAAAATATGTTAAGGACTAAGTTTGGATAAAATTCTCATTGGCAGTCTGTGATGTCATTTCCACATTTCTATTACCACAAATGTTCAGTCTTTACAGCTCTCTTAATTTTTATGCATAAATTCCATTTCAAATTAATAAGCAGACACTTAAGGCAGCAAATTACATAGTCATCATTATGTTTCTGAGATTGATTAAAGTCACTCTGCCTGTGGGCTCATTGCTACCAAAACAACCCTGGCCCATAATAGTTACCTGCTAATGTATTCCAGGAGCAGGCAACTGTTTAATCAAGGACCAAAGGACATTCAGCCAATCAGATAAGCTTCCCATTCAGAAGTCTTTCTTATCGAACCTGATTGAGCTTACATCCTGCAGTCATGCAATCTTCTTTAGAAGTGCTCAGATATAAGAGCAATCAGAGACTCTGTGGTTATTACTGTTAGGGAGAATCTTTAATTTTCTACAAAATAAACTTTGGTTCCCCAAATGAAAATGGGTATTATTAATAATGTAGATAATTATTAATAATTATTTTTGGTCTTACTATAGCATTACTTACATTTACATAGTCCCTTTCACCTGAAGAATTTAAATGTGCTTAACTCACTCATTTTGTGTATAAATATATAATATATATGTACACACACACACACACACACACACACATATATATATATATGTATATATATATATATATATATATATATATATATATATATATATATATCTCTGTTGTATAAATTTAAACCATCTGTGGGTGCTTAATGATATGTTAATACATGTACCTGGTGATGTCTCTGCTTATATGAGAGTATGAATCATCACATTCTTAGTTTGGAAGGAGGGCAGAATCCTTATCTGTATCTTAAAGTCATTCTGGACGCATCCATTCTGCTCCAGCAGAGAGATGCTGATATGAAAATGGAGACTTCCTCATGTAATTCAGGTCATGTCACTAAAGCTGATGGTTTTGACACTTGTGCTCCTTGGCCGGTGGTGGATGCATTACTTTAAAAACTAACTCTGACATGGATTATGGTGTCAGGCTGGGCCAAAGCTAGAATCCCAGGTGCTGACTATGCAATTGTCTCTCTCAACTTCATTTGTCTTGATTTCGAAAATGTTGCACTGAGTATAAGTGGTTTTCTGCATTTGTTACTTATTCCAATAAACTAAGGGTATTTTGTTCGGCCAGTGAAGTTATATGTATACAATTTAATTTCCCTACCTATTTTTCTAATTAAACCTGACCAAATCCTGTATTTGCTTTAATTTATATAGGTGTGTGGTGCTTTATTCATTAATTGTTTTTACTAAAAAGCTTCTTTTTTTTTAACTGAATTTTAGAAATAGCATATTGTAATGGATGTGGCATTGAACCTAGAGTCAGGAAAACTTGCCTGAGATACTTACTAGTTGTATGACTAGATAAGTCACTTAATCGCTATTAGCCTCAGTTTCTCTTTTGTTTAACTGGGTTAATAATAACACCTACCTCTCAGAATTCTTGTGCAGATCCAATGAGTTAATATATGTAAAGTGTTTTGCAAATCTTGATGTGTTATATAAGTGTTTTATTGTTGTTCAGTCCTGTCTGACTCATTGTGAACCCACGGACCATATTGGCCATTGGGTTTTCTTGGCAAGTTTGCCATTTCATTCTCCAGTGTATTAAGGCAAAAAGAGGTTAAGTGACTTGCCCAGGGTCACACAGCTAGTAAGTGTCTGAGGTTGGATTTGAACTCAGGTCTTCTTGACTCCAGGCCCCAGACTCTACCTCCTGAGCCATCTAGCTGGCTCCTAGATAAGTGATAGTTAATATTAATACTATTCTAGATCTAAATTACGATCCTACATATTTTAAATACGCAAGTATTTAAAGGAAACTTGAAAAGAGGGAAGAATCCTTTTGTAACGTGAATAGGCAAAATTTTCATACCTCAGATTTTCTTCAGTCCTTTGATATTTTGTTCATTTTTCCCCATTATTTGAATACTTTTGTATTGAAAGAGATTTTTTTTTTGGAGTGATTTATGAGTGCACGTTCATGTGCATGTGTGCTTATGTGAGAGTGCTCCCATCCACACAAGTCCTGCTATATACGCTGAGAGAAGCCCGGGTTATACCGACGGCAAGAGGCGTAAAAGTAGGTATGTAAAGGGCAGACAAAGCATAGGTGGTCTCCTAAAGAAAGACTAGTGCACCATGTTCCTGAGGCAGGTGGAGGGCAATGGGCCTGGTGGGTGAGACTGGAATAGCTGCTAAGGATGCAGTCTTTTTTCAAGCTAGGAGATGGTGTACCAATCTGCTCTAGTTCTCTCTCTGCATATGCGTGAATAGGATCTGCCCAGATTTGGAGCTTCTAGCTTTCCTTTCGATATCTTAGCATTAGTCTAGATTCATCTAGTCTATGTAGGGCAGGTAGGGAGAGCAATAGATAGGGCGCCAGGCCTGGAGTCAGGAAGATTCAAATCTGGCCTCAGACACTTCCTAGTTGTGTGACCCTGGGCAAGTCACTTAACCCTGCTTGCCTCAGTTTCCTCATCTGTTAAATGATCTGGAGAAGGAAATGGCAAACCACTCCAGTATCCTTGCCAAGAAAACCCCAAATGGGGTCATGAAAAGTCAAATGTGACTGTACAACAACAGTCTAGTCCAGTCTAGTGTAAGGGTATGAAAATGTCCCACAATAACCCATAACTTAAACGAATCCTGCTCATACTCATCCCACTGAAGTTCAAACTTCCCTGTAACCTAAAAGGATTTCTCACTCATAGATAGATTAGAGGACATTTTATCAGGATTGATATCAAAGTGCAAAGTTAGAAGTCTGAAGCATTTGGTTGCTCTTAGGCAGAGTTTTAAAATCTCAACTCCCCCAATTGATCGGTCAATATGCATTTAAGTGTCTACTCTGTTAAGCACTAGAGATGTCAAGAAAGGTAAAGTTCCTTCTCTCAAGTAGATTTCTTAACAACAGTGAAAAGAAATGAAAAAATATCGGCTTGAAAACTCCCAACCATGGAGGCAGCTGGGTGGCGCAGTGAAAAGAGCACCTGCCCTCGAGTCAGGAGGACCTGAGTTCAACTGTGGCCTCAGATACTTGATACGTACTAACTGTGTGACTCTGGACAAATCACTTAACCCCAATTGCCTAGCCCCTGCAAAAAAAAAAAAAAAAAGCAAAAAACACCTTCCAACTGGAGAACAAATAGCCACTCCTAGTGAAGTCAGAAATATCAGCTCCTCAGGTTAAGGTTTGACTCCACTTCCCCAATCTCAATTATTACTCTCACAGAGATATTGATACCCATAAAGGCTTTTGTACAAAGCATGCTATGTCTAAGTCACCAAGTCTAGGAGAAAGGCATTGACTGGTCTCAGTTCCTTTGACTCCACCCTCCTCTGTGAGTGGCCAGTGAAGATTATTCCCTTGAACACAAGTAGGGATGGCAGTCTCTTCCTGGTCATTAACTCAATGAATCCAGGGATCTAATGTTTCAGCAAGCTAAACTTCAGAGGGTCCATGGTTAAGCATTGTCTCTCAAAATTTTCTGCTTTCTAAGGGTAGGGGAAAGATACACCGAAATGGACCAACTCCCAGCTCTGGAGTCACTGACTCTCTCTTCTGGCTTGCTTTCAAACTGTCCCCACCCTTGAATGAGCTCAGGCAACTAACTGCCTCCACACTAAATACTTAGAGCAATTCAACTCCACCTTTCCTGCTTTTCTCTGCTGCTTAGGGATGTCAGGAAAAGAAGGGGGGGAAAACACAAGTAGAGGTTACATGTGCAATTCTATTGTTCGCTTTAAAAAAGAAAAAATATATGACTATGATTTAACCCTTTATTACTTGTTCATAGTAACAACAACAACTAACATTTATAAAGAGCCTACGATGTCCTAGTCACTATGCTAAGTGCTTTATCATATTTGATCCTCTCAACCCTAGGATGAAGATGCTATTATTATCCCCATTTTCTCACAGATGAGAAAACTGAAGCAAACAGAGGTTAATTGACTTGCCTAGTGTCACACAGCTAGTAAGTATATGAGATGAAATTTGAACTCATGTCTTCCTGACTCCAGGCCTAGGACTCTATCCACTGAGCCACCCAGCTGCCTTCCTTATCCACTGTACCACCTAGCTAAAATAGGAATGCTATACTTCTGGTCAAGGATAAAGTTTCTGATTTTTAAAAATATGATCCCAATAATAGTTTGTGTTAGTGGTATGCTGGAAATGCCAGCAGATTTGGTGTTAGGAGGTACATTTGAATCTAGGTACTGCTGCTTATTAACTGTTTGACCTTGGACAAGCTAATTAACCTCTCTGGGACTTAGATTCCTCATGTGTAAAATGAGGAGGCTGCACTACTAGATGACTTCCGAAGTCCCTTCCCTTCCTGTTCCATCTCAATGAGCCTGGGCTTGTTCTATACTTATAAGTGATAAAGGCCAAGAAACTTTCCGTTACTATATCCATAAAAGTTCACCTTCCCATTCTTCCCCCGTTGTTGGCATTATTTCTGAACATTTTAAATATATGCATACAAATATCATATTTATGTATATACAAATAAGCATGTAATATACATGTATATATTATATATACACATTCATATATAGTAAACGTATGTTGTTCAGTTGTTGTGTCCAACTCTTCATTACCTCATTTGGGGTTTTCTTGAAAAAGATACTAGAATGATTTGCCATCTCCTTCTCCAGTGCATTTTACAGATGAGGAACTGAAGCAAACAGGGTTAAGTGACTTGTCCAGGGTCACACAGCTAGTAATTGTCTGAGACTGGATTTAAACTCATGAAGATGAGTCTTTCTGACTTCAGGCTTGGTACTCTATCTACTATGCCACATAGCTGCCCTTTAAATGTATGAACATATGTTATGTACTTATATATACACATATAAGTATGTTCTATACATACACATATGCATGTATATGTGTGCATACGTGTGCATGCATGTGCATGTGTATGTGTATTTTTTCCACTGTGGTTTCAGTTCAGGTTTACAGACAGCAAGCATGAAGCCTAAACCTTTTATGTTATGGCTGATGTGTTACAAGAGTTTTAGAGTGAGTAGAAGGCCCCCAAAATACTGGGCCCTTTGTAAACATGGGAAAGGGGGTCATGATACTTCAAGATCAGTTAAAAGTTAAAGGGTCCAATTTTTGGCAGCCAGTTATTGTTTCCCTTTATGGGGTAAAGGTGCCAGTCCTGATTCAAACAGATGGTTGTTATTTCATGATTCAACATAACTTCCCTCGACATTTCCATCTCTGACAATTGTTGGTCTAGATTTAGTATCACATTTTTAGGGAAGAATATTGAGAATGTGACTGAGAAGCAATTCCAATGATATTTAGCATTCCTCTACTTCCATGTCACTTAGCAATAGAGATTTAAGCCAGGGCTGCAGAGGAGCTTATATTGGTTTTGATTGTGGATGTCTTACATGGTAGATAACAGTGGAAAGCACATTCTATCTGCAGTCATGGGGCCTAGGTTCAAATCCTGCTTCTAACATGTACCCATGTCTCCTTGGGAAAGTCACTTAATGGTCCTCAATCTCGCTTTCTTTACCTGTAAAACAAAGGGATTTGACTAAATGCTGTTTGAGGGTTCTTCCATCTCTAGATCTATGATCCTATGACTTATTCCAAATAAAAAGGCAAGAGAAAATACTCATGGTGATCCTTTAGAACTTATTGGCAGTTTCTAGCATTTGATACTGGGGAAGGGAAAGGAAGGAAAAATATTCAAAAGATGGTTAGTGAAGATCTAGAAAAGAAAGCAGAACTCATCAAGAGTGCAAGTTGTGCTAAATCAACCTCACTTCCTTTTTTGACATCTTGCCTCGTCTGGGAGATTATGGAATTTTTTAAACCTAAAACCATGAATTTTATGCATGGTTTGTAATTCAATATGTTAATTTTAAAATTGCCCTATGTCTCCTGTTCTCAGGAGAATGTTACAGATAAGTTTGCCTAGATTTTTAGCAAAGCGTTTAAGTCTTTCACACTATTCTTGTTAAAAAGAAATAGAGATGAGGACCAGATAGATGAATTCTTAGCTTCAGAGACTCAGAGCTCACCTATTAGCCATGCTATCATAATATCAAGTCCACAGAGGTTACCAACAAGGATGAACAGGAACCTCCAACTGGTACATAAAGTGCATAAAATATACGTTCCCCGCTTGAGAATGATTGAGCTTGCTCAGTGCTCACTCATTTGCCTTTTGGCATAGGATACAGTACATCATACCTATGCTCCTGCAGCTGCACTCATTACCTCTGTTCTTCCAAGTTCTAAAGCCCTAGGAAATCTGGGTTACCTTAAAAACAATGAGGTGCAGCTGGGTCACTTTTGCTAAAAGAGCTTGGCGCTTGAACACACCAGAAGCAGAATATTTTCTAGGTCTACAATTCCATAACTCCACCGGCAATGTTTGAGTACAAGCTGTAAGATGACATTTTTATTCTGTTGTATTTGGGTCCCTTGATGATTATTAGAACCTTTCAAAGGCTTTGGTTTTAGTTTTGCATTGACCTGAGATTTCATTGGTATTCAGAACTCCCAGGTGAGGAAATTCCTTCTACCTATATATATAAGCACCTGTTGCAAAATTTATAGTCCCAACCTGGAGTCCCTAAACTTGTTGTTGTTGTCGTTTAATGAAATATTTTGATAACTATCTCCATATAGTTTTCTTTGTAATCCCATATATTTAAAAGCATTATCTTCAAAAGCAGTCTATAGTTCTACCAGCCTGCTGCTAAAGGGGTACACATGATACACATGGTACATTATTTTACACAAAATATTTAAGACTCTCTGTCATATAGAGTTACCCGAGACACTGAGAGGTTAAGAGCCTTGCCCACAGCCACAAAGTCAATGTGTGCCAAGGTAGAACATGGACCCAGGTCTTCCTGACTCCAGAACCAGTTCTCAGGCCAAGCTGCCACTCTTCAATGGTTCAAATACGCTTAATGCCTTAAAAATCATTTAACATCTTATGCCCAAATTTAACAAAATTCTAAGCACCTGTTACTTCCCTTAGTAATGAAATGTTCCTGGGAGGAATGGATAGCAAGGGTCAGAGTAATGGAATGGTCATATGGCCAATTTAATGCCAGAAGCTCTGAGTTGTATTTTTCCCCTCCATTTTGTTTCTAAGTTTGCTTATCTGACAGATGGGGATAATATACCTGAATCACTTAACTGAGTGTTATTGAGATCAATTGAGAGAATATATGTGAAAGCCCTTTGTATCTATAAAGTATTATATAAATGTAAGCTACTATTATCCTCATTTTAAACATTTGAAAATCAGAGTGACAAGATTGTGTAATGATCAACTTTGTTAGACTTAGCTCTTCTGGTCAATGCAATGATCTAAGAAAATTCCAAAAGACTCATGATAGAAAATGCTATCCACATCCAGAGAAAGAACTATGAGGTCTGAATGCAGATCAAAACATACTATTTTCACTTTTTTGTTGTTTTTCGTTTTTTCTGTCTCATGGTTTTTCCTTCTGTTCTGATTCTTCTTTCACAACATGACATTCTTCTAATGTGGAAATGTGTTTAACATGATCATACATGTATAGCCTACATAGGATTGCATGCCATCTTGGGGAAACTAGAAGGGGGGTGTGGAAATTTAGAACTCAAAATCTTAATAAAGCAATTATTGAAAACTGAAAATAAATTAATTAATTAAAAAGAAAAGAAAATCAGATTGAAAGAGGTCAAAATACTTGTATCAGGTTATGTAATCAAGAAGTCATATGGTTATATCCCTTTATCACACATATAATTTGAAAAACAAATATATCTCCCAGGTTAACTACTAGAAATAACATTTATCATAGTATGTTGTACAAAGCATAAGTACTACCCCTCAACATAAATGTGCCATTCCTTACAGAAAGTGTAAGAAAGGAAGGGTTCTTTCCACTGGTGATCTTTTAATTATGCAATTCAAAGGATACAGCAATTCCTTCTGCAAACTTTGCTTGGGGGCCCAGAATTTCAACTGATATTTCTGTGTAGAAAAACAATGTTTTCCCTTAAAATTTGAATCTAAAAGCATTCATTTAAGGCTAAACTGGTGAGGTTGTGCTGGGAAATATTGTTAGCTTTGTAGGAAGAACGCGGTTTCTGCAAAAATAGATTCCCCCTTCACTGTACAGGTATGATTCCAGTCTGCTCAGAGCTTTCCTTCTCTAAGGAAACATTTAAAGAGCTGGCATCAAATTCCTCTTTTCTGTCATGGCAGAAGGAGAGCATATGGAGGAAGCTGGAATTGATGAGCAGGATCTGAAGGGCTGTCATTCATGAATTCTTTCTCTGAGACTACAGCATCAAACTGCAGACTCTGAATTCCTATTCCCCGTGACTGCATCACCAGTAACTCTAACCGAAGGAAGCAGCAGTAAAAATAAACAAGGCTGCCTTTGCATTTTGCAGGTGTGAGATGGGCAATTGTTTGAGACACAGGTCACTCCATAGCTTAATACTAGTAATGTCTTCTTCCACTTGAAACAATGCTTTTATGGAGTGGAGCACTGTTACAAGTTGCCCTGAGGAGCAGTGCTGTGGGTTTAAAGTCAAGTGGGATGGATTATTCCTTAAGGGACCATCAAATTGAACATAGGCCTGTAAAGAAAGGCAACTCTTACTTTAGAGGGCTGGTGCAAAATATATTGATGCCCTTGACAGAGGTGTCTTTGACACCCTTATTTAGAGTCCTCTCTACAGATCCAAATCTGAGGTTCTGTTCCAGATCAGCCAGCCACAAGCTAGCGATGTACTTTGGGCAGATCACACACATTCTCTTTACGCCTCAGCTTTGTTATCTCAAAGTGAAGAGGGAAGAGAGTTGAACTTGGGGGATGGATTGGGAGATTGCTGGGTGGGTGAGGGAAGAAACTGGGATATATGAATATGATAGAACACAATAAAGAAATTAATAATGACAAATATAAATAATACACAAGAGATTAAATAATGGGAAGAAAAGGAAACAGAATGAGATCAGTGCATTTATTGACTAGAGCTATACAAATGGAAAAAAATATATATAAATCCAGGCTGAAAGGACAAAGACAGTGGAAGAGTACACGAGAGTTTTGCACATGTACATATATATTCACATATATACATATATACACATATGTATATGTATATATATACATATATATATGAATATAGCATATATGTATATATATACATATATATATATATATGAATATAGCATATATGTATATATACATATATATATATGAATATAGCATATATGCATCTATAAATACAAAACTGGATTTTTACAAATAAGGAAAGTGAGACTCAGAAAGTGAAGAGAATTATTCATGATCATACAGCTGGTAACTATTCCAAAACACTCATTTAATTAAGTATAATTTAATTGATTAAATAATTTGTACTTTAAAAACTTTAGACAGTAATAAAGCCAATTGAATTTCTATTTCTAACTAATTAAATATTTTTTCAAAAGAAAGAACAACATAAATATTTATATGTGGCTTATATGTAGCAGCAGGAAATACAAGCTTATTGTTTTATTACAATTATTTAACAAAATAAGGCATAATATATCAATCTATTAAATGAGTATAATGGAAAAATAACTCACTAGTTGTGTTATCTTGGATTATTGTGGGTCTCAATTTCCTCATTTGTAAAAGAAGGAAGCTAAACTAGATCATTCATTTAACAATTAGTAAGTACCTACTGTATTCATAGCATATGTGTATATATATATATATATATATATATATATATATATATATAATATATTGGAATAGTTACCAGCTGTATGATCATGGATAATTCTCTTCACTTTCTGAGTCTCACTTTCCTTATTTGTAAAAATCCAGTTTTGTATATATATATATATGGGGGCAGTCTTTGTCCCCATGAGGTTTAAGGTGCAAACACAGATATCTATAGGACACAATATTTTGTGATAAATGCAGTCAAAATGTACAAAGAAATGTTGTGAAGGGCCTAAGGGTGAAGATTATGAAGACCCATGAGAATCAAGCAAGACTTCTTAGGGAAGCTGCCATTGGATTTAGACTCGGAAGGGTGGGTTGGAATTCAGTAGTCGAAGATGAAAAGTGAAATTATTCCAGCCAGAAACAGTGGCATGAGTGAAGGCATGGAGCTAGAAGAGTTCAGGCCATGTTTGGTAAGAATTTGAGTGGAATTAGAGAGTATGAACAAGAGCGATATAAGACTAGAAAGGTTAGTCAGGGGTGAATGTCATAATGTCAAAATGTCAAAGGGCCACACTTGAGGACCTAGAGGGCCACATATGGCCTCAAGTTCTCAGGTTCCCCATCTCTGGGTTAGGTGGTGCCAGACCATGGAAAAGCCGGGAACTTAAGGTAAAGGAATTTTAATTTTAATCAGGAGACAACATGAAGCCAATAATTTTTTGGCAAAAGAACAAGAACAGATCTGTATATGAGAAAGAGTATTATAGAGATGATGTGAAGAACAGAATTGTGGGTGAGTTTTAGTTTGGAATTAATCAAGCAATAAGCATTTATCAAATACCTACTTTGTGCCACTTTCTACCCTGTGCCTTTACTGCTGGGGTTGCTGGTGCTTCACTCTCCAAAGCAGACCACCTCTCATGACTGAGCAAAGCTCTGAACTCCCAAGGAACTATATCTGCAGATATTTAACCCAGTCATTTTTTATCTTGTTATATAGCTTATACCTTTGCCTTACCTACTTTCCCTCATCCTTTGCTATGATCAAGTTAACACTATCTCCATTGTCTATGAAAAAGACAGGTACATAAACTGCCTTATTTTCTATTCACTATTCCTGTGATATCCCAGAACAAAATACCATTTTTCCTGGCTACCACTCATGTATATTGTCTACCTCTATTGGAATATAAACTCCTTGAAGGCAAAGACTCATGGAGATATAAGATAATAACCTGAAGGGATAATGGATCAAGTGAGGGGTTTAAGAAAATGGGGTTTAAGAGGATAGAATCCTGTTGGGAAAAGTTATTCCATTTCTGGTCTAGAAGAGTGAACAATGAAACAGCCCATCAGAGGACTCATTTTCTTTTCTGTTCTTTTCTATATTTCCTGGCTTCTCCTTGAACTTCCAGACCAGAGAGCTAGAAGTGGGGGGAAAGGAAGATTTCTTTCCCTCTCTTCCCTTCTTTCCCACCTCGAACAACAATGGCAGAAGCACATGGCAGTTGAGACATGATTTCATGCAGCCTGAGAAGGCAGTTCTCAGCAGCTACCGGTGTCCCTCAGATCTAGTTCATACACAACTTCCAGACTTAGCTGCTCTCTATTTCTATGCTATATTGAGATGTATCAAAAGTCTTTGGTGGTTGCTATGTGACTTCACCAAATTAAACTCAATTTTCACTTTCATTCCACCTACCAGTTGCCTGATGGGGCATTCTGCCTCTTTGAAATTATTGAAAAGAAAAACACCAAATATACTTTGAATGGACTTCACTTTCACCCAAACCTGGCTATCTCTTCAAGGGTAAATTGGAAACATGGGGTCTCTGGGAAGTGTATGTACGCACACATTTCCAGCTTACCTGAACCTCCATGGTCCTTTATCCCAGCCACTTCTGGGAAGTCTGGGAAAGTTATACAAAAAGCTATACAAAGAAGGCTTGAATAGCAGCCAAAATCACCAGTCTGAGATAAAGAAATTCCTGCATTTGTATGAGCATATCAATTACATTGAAGTCAATAGAAGGGGAAAAAAAACTACTATATTTGGTTTCTATAGTGTCTGGCGCTATTTGACTTCCTTTGTGAATCAGCCATTTGCCATTGCTCATGATTCCTTCTCTTACTCTTCCATAGAGCAGAGGGAAAGGGCAGAGTCTAACCTGCCTTCATCAGGTAACCAACTATGGTGGTCCCATTGACAAAAACAGAGAAATCAGAATTAATAATCTGTGAATGTGAAACTTTTTCTTCTTGCCATGTTGAGTCTCTGGTGTTGAAAGAACATTCAGGTAGGTAGACATAACTAAGATGCCAGGCATGATGGTAAATACCTGTAATCCTCAGCTACCAAGGAGGCTGAGGCTAAGTGTTTTGAGTTCTGAGCTGGACGGGGCTATGACAGTCAAGAATGTATACTAATTTCAGCGTTAATATGGAGAACACCTAGGAGTAAGTGGCAACAGATTGACAAAGGAGGGGTGAACTGGACCAGGTCAGAAATGGAGCAAGTCAAAACTCCAGTGCTGGTCCACAGTGGAATCAGGCCTATAAGTATTCACTACATTTCCAACCTGGGTGAGATGGGGAGAGCTAGTCTTGAAAAAAAAAAAAAGATATAACCCATAGAAAGTTGGAAAATATGCCTGGCATTCAGAAAGAAATGTTGAAGCTTGAAATATAGATTTGGGAATGTGAGAATGATAACTGACATTATCATTGACACTGTGTTAACACAGTCATTGACAGGATGAATAGATGAAATTGCCGAGCAATGAGTGAAAAGAGAAGAGAAGAGAGAAAAAGAAAAGAGAAAAGAGATTGAGATGTCAAAGAAGAATCCTCAAAGGGGACAAAGAATAGTCAGATACAGAGGAGGGGGTGGTGTCATGGAAGAAAGGGGATCAAAGAGATGGTCAACAGTGGCAAATAAGACAGTTAAATAGTAGGAAGGACCAAAAGCAGGTCTTGGTTTTGGTAAGAAGAATATTATTGATAATTTTTTAGAGAGAAGCTTCTGTGGAGTTAAGATGAAAGTCATTATTGCAATACACTGGAATGAGTGAGTGATGAGGAAGAATTCTGTTGTGTCAGAATTTTAGGATATAGGTCAGTAAAGAAGCTTTATTTAGAAATACATAGTTACATATAGCTCTTCCATAGGGGACAATTTAAGAATTCCCATCAAACCCTTCCCCCCACCTTACCTCAGCCCCCTCTTCCTACCGAGTTTTTAAAGGACTATTGTACTCAGATTAAAAACAACTTGGTTACATTATATCTCCATTTAGCCTTACAAATGAAACAAACAGTTGTGATGGCAGAGATAGGAATGTGTATGTGCTTAAAGCATGGCTAACCTTGGGAATGCAATATGGGGATTGGGGTGGTAATAGCAATGTACTGGTGAATGTTTAACTACCAGCTCTCCAGAAAAAAATATACCTTCAATACTCTTTTAAGTTTAATTTGCATGTAACATATTCTCTATGACTTTCTTAAGTCTTATAGACAATCAACAAAACAACAAATAAACCCTGATTTGTAAGGTTTCACATTTCACACTGAAAATTTAACAATAAGCCCAATCAGTTCAAACTAGTTCCAATACATTCCTGGGAGGGAGACAGAATTGAATATGACTAATTTCTTTACCTGAAATGGCAGATTGCTATTCAAATAGAATTACTCATGTTAAGAGAGGTATGTACAAGTTTCCTTTC
The DNA here is from genome assembly GCF_003287225.1 of Phascolarctos cinereus. Taxonomy (NCBI): domain Eukaryota; kingdom Metazoa; phylum Chordata; class Mammalia; order Diprotodontia; family Phascolarctidae; genus Phascolarctos; species Phascolarctos cinereus. The sequence goes on along the minus strand of NW_027556180.1, from coordinate 119,416,075 downwards.
CCCTGGCCTCCACAAGAGGCATTGTCATCAGCTGCTCTTTCAAGATTTTTGGTGGTTAAAAGGAAGTAATACATAGGACAGGCAAGGAGATTGAGTGGGAGAATTGTGTGGCAGATTGTATGTTAGTTTTTGTTTTTGTTTGTTTGTGTTTTTTTTTTTTGGTGGGGCAATCAGAATTCAGTGACTTGCCCAGGGTCACACAGCTAGTAAGTGTCAAGTGTCTGAGGCCAGATTTGAACTCAGGACCTCCTGACTCCAAGACCTGAGCTCTATCCACTGTGCCACCTAGCTGCCTTATATGTTAGTCTTTAAATTACAAAATTCAAATTCATCATTTGGAACTTGCAAGCTGCATGACCCTGGGCAAGTCACTTAACCTCAACCTCTGTTTCATCATCTGTAAAATGGGTGTAATAATATTAGTAGTATTATTAATGAACCTCCCACAGATACTTTAGGGTTTAAATTAGATGACATATATAAAGTGCTTAACATATTTTAAAAGGCTAAATAATTGTTTGTTATTATGCCAAGATTTTTGAAGTATGATAGCAGGAAATTAAGGGAGCTCAGGGTGATGGCCTCTACTCTCTCAGTGAAGTAGCAAGTGAGGTCACTTGCTGTAGATGGAGGTTAGGGTAAAAGTTGAGGGCATCAACAGAGGAAAAGGTTTAGAAGAGCCATTATGGGGAATGAGATGGGAAATCAATATGACTAGAATAAAAGGATTACTGAGCAGCATTGAGAGCTCAACTGAGGTTATGCAGCATAAATTTATAGCAAATGAAATTAACTTGATTTTGAGCCCTTTTTTTTTTTCCAGTGAAGCTCAGCACCTCCGAAGCAGGCTCTGAGAAATTGGAAAGCGGAAATTACTCAGACAAGTTGAGGATTAGAAGGACAGGAATAGCAGAAAGTCAGCGGGGGTAGTGATTTGTATATGCAAATAAGTGACCCCAACAAGAGCACTGGGTAAACACTGGCCAAGAAGACAAGGGAATGGAGACCAGGGAAGAGAGCTAAACTGAATAGGGAGATGCCAATGAGGGCTCAGAGCATGATTCCTTGGAGGGAGTAGGAGGGATAGAATGATAGGCTATTAAGACCAGAAAGTAATTTTCAGATTTTATAGCCGGTATAGTTTCAAATAAGGGTAAAGTCTAAAAGGGGCCATGCTGATGTGTGACTGCAGTAGGGTAAAAAATGAACATTTTAGGAATCGAGGACAAAGATGCCAGACTATTAGAAGAGTTATGGATGAGAATACTGACATTACAGAGGATGATGTTTGTGAATGGAGTAGAGGTGAACTGGGTGCCAAATATATGTTGATGAAGATATAAGAGTGAGCTAGAGAACAACAGACAGAAACAAGGAAAGGTGATATACTTGTAGGAATGGCTTTTATCGAAGAATGGTGGTAGCCACAAGAAACGAAAGTAGCGATAGGCAGTAAGTGATACAGGCTGTCCCCAAAGTCTTAGTGCTGTCTGTACAGGGGCGCCTCTTCCTGGCTTTGTGAGTTGGGGAAAACCAGAAAAGGTACAGCTTCCTTTAGGGTATGGAGGGGTACGGCATTCAGAGAGAGAAGTAAAATTTTCTTTAATGAAAGGATATGGAAGAAATGTTGGCCAAAAAGTTTAAAGATTAAAAAAAAACTTACTGAGATTAGAATAAGGGTTTGAAAGGATGTGATGGAAAGAATCATAGCATGATAGGCAGAGTTAGGGTGTGTCTGAGGAAGGGGAGGTTGATGGAGTGAGAGTGCAGAGAGAAATGGTAGCTTACATCTACAATGGTAGGGGTAATTATGTCAGATTGGATTCCATGCTGAGTTCAGAATCAGGAAGACCCGTATTCAAATTCTGTCTCTTACATTTACTAGCTGTGCGACTCTGGGAAAGTTATTTAACTCCTATAGAATTCAAGCCACTTCTGTAGGACTTACCTCCTGAATCACCGATAAATCAAGATCTGTCTCAGTGGATGGAGTCCATAAAGTATCCCATTTGATCAGCAGGTTGAGAGTTATACAGGATTAACAGTATTTAAGCAGCAGGGGAAAGGAAAATCTGACTAAGTAGAATCTAAACCATAATTTGTGAGCTGGAGTCTTGGTATGGCAGACCCTCTCATGCATCTGCTACCCTGTTATATTAGATCTCTCTGACAGCAGCTTGCAGAATGCAATAGAGATTAAGAAAAGGCCTCTACCTTCAAGGAAGTCCTAGAACCTATGCCATTTAAATGTTTTATTCTCCCAGTCAAGTGATCTCTTGATTTTCAGTTTTTACATATATCTGATACATTTGTGTAACATTAAATACTCCTGAAAAGCAAGAAAAGGTCTGTGCTCACCTTGCTCCCCCTCTCCAGACAAAAAGGGGATAGAGCCAAGAGCTATCTGATGGCAATAGGAAGAGCTATGGACATTCTCCTGTTATCCCAACTAGCTCACTGTACCCTTCAGGTAAAAAATGTGGAGATTATCCTCCTGGGCAGCTACTCATGCCTTCAGCAGCACCATGCCTCTGACTGTCTCACCCTTCTACGGAAATCTAAGTGATCCCAGAGTTCAGTTTTAGGGTTATATTTGAGAGAGTTAGAGGATCATATATATAAAACTAAAGTGGAAGTTGTTATCTCCCCCACCCCCACCCCCACCATACCCCCCACCCACCCCAGGTCTTTCAATCTGCCATGTCAGAACTGAAGGTCCTCACATATATACAGTCTGAGAAATACAAAATCCTTCAAAGCCTTCCCCTTGCATGCTTTGAACTCAGGTAGCAACCTGACAGCAAACAAGGGAAACAAACTCATTTATGGAAAGAGAATTGGGCTTACAAGCTATCTTTGGCAGTGGGTGATAGGGAAATGGGTTAAATTTTGTTGTTTTTATAAAGGGACAGAGAGAGAGAGGACAGGGGAGAAGAAAGATGTTCCTCAGCTGCTTAGCTTCATAGCCAAGGTGGGGGCATCTGGGAGGCAGGGGGAGTCCACTCCCACTCAGGCTCTCCCTCCAGTTGGTTTTCTGCAGTTCTATCTGCCTGTCATGAACAATGACACTGATTATGCCAGAAGAAGCCTTCTACTCCATTGGCTATGGCTCCAGCTTCTCCACTAGCTCCACTAGAGCTCTGTTCCCAGCCCAAGCCCTTCTTCCTCTCAAGCTCCACAAGTCGCCAGAGCTTGTACTTGAATCCCAAATGTCTTCCATTATTTCTTCTATTTTCCCAAGGGGTTGGGGTTGAGGGGGGGGATTAGAACAAGAGTTTTCAAGCTATCATTTGCCCCAGTGAGGTTGCTAGCCCAAGCAAGGTCTCCAGGGTATTTCATTCCATATATCCAAATGTACATTTCATCCACAATTTGCCTGTTCCTAAACCCATCTTGTCAAATGGTCTAAAAGGGGTTTCTTCGTATTCAGCGCTTTCTCTTCCAGTGTGAAATACTATTAAGAATCTGCTGACTTTAAACCAGAGGAATACCATAGGGTCATAGTTTTAGAGCTGGAAGAAAACTTAGCATTCCTCTAGACCAGGGTTGGGGAACCTACAGCCTCGAGGCCACATGTGGCCCTCTAGTTCCTCAAGTTCTCTAGGCTGCAGTTTTCCCATCCCTGATCTAGACCAATCCCTTAATTTTGTAGATCAGTAAAATAAGATCCATGCCAGCATTGCACAGGTAATAAATAAGTAGCAGAACCAAGATTTGAACCCAGGTTCCCTATCTCTAAATCCAGTGCTCTTTTCATTATATTTTTGCCAGGGGGTCTATGGGGGGGGGGAATGATTTACTATACTGCTTGAGAAAATTATTTAAATCCAGCCTTATATAATTAAAGCTTGTCCACACCCAGAATGTCCCTTGACCCAAGTAACTCTCTAGGAATGCCAGAGCTACAAGATAATTTTGATTCTCTCAGGCCCCAGATGCACCACACCCAGGAAACCAAGCTTCTGTTTTGAGTTACAGTTTCTCAAATCTATCTTAATCTACCTTGCTTTCAGCTGCCCTCTTGGCAAAATTACTTAACCACATACATAAGGTATGTGAGCTCCCTGTGTGGGAAACCTTTGTCAAAATCCTATATGACATAAATTTTCCAGAATCTCAAGAGAGTCACTCCCTTTCTGGCTCGCTGTCCTAATAAATTTCTTTCAAAAATGATTTCAGATTTGGGGGCCTGTTCTCTAGAACAATAAATCTTCCTTACATGGCATTAGAGACAATTTTGATTTCACTACCCAAAAGAGCCTATGTCTATTATCCATACCAAATGAGTTTAGTTTCTAAGATTCCCTGTTTGAGTTTGAGATTCTTGTCTCGGATTTCCATAGTTAAAATTAAACCTCAATCCACAAACAAAGCTCTCTGCTGAAAATTATTCAGCAAGGTATTTGTAAATTATTTTTCTCTGTTAGGAAAATTCAATGAAAAATATTCATCAGGTTGTCAAAGACTTGACCATTTATCCATGTGTTTATTAACTTTATTTCTTTAACCTTTACTTGCTTGAAATCAATGATCCCTCAATGACTCTCTTGGGGGTTACAATTGACCCACACTGCTCCATAGTGGACTCCGGTGTATATGGCCCTGACCCTTTGGTAAGCCACACCAGACAAGAATGAACTCAACCGTGCTATACTATAGGCATTTCTCAGTCCTTTTCTAAAATAAAAGCAAATGTGGTAATTGCTTTCTTTGGATCAATAAAATCTCACAAGATGTACAATTGATCTTGTTCATTTTTATTTCTTCTTATTCCTTCCAGGATTTCTGTGATATTATGAAATAACAACTTGCACCTTGTTTCTTCTGGGAGGTGACAGGTGAGCTGTACCCTTCCCTCACTGAGTGTTAAAGCAAGCCCTGGCTGAAAATGGAATGAAGCTTGCATTACAAAACAAGGTGATCACAATTATTTGATTAGGTCAAGTAAAAAAAATTGTAATATTAGAACAGGAATGCTGATCTCTTTTAAGTAAGAGGTGACAAGCAAAGTCACTCTAGGAGAGATTAAAGGCAAAATTCTGTATCACTTTCTGTGGTCTCAGTGCTCTAAACATTTTTTGCTCTGATATGTCCCACCTTCTCAGTGAATATACATTATACAGCTCAGGCATACTGATTTTCACTTCATGAATCTACAAACCCTATAATTCTTACCAAAAAGCTGGCAGTTTTACCTGTCTTTGGAGCAATGATTTAATAACAGAGACCTGTAATGAGAGCTCTTATCGCTAAAATGTCACTGTATTTACAAAATATACTACAGAGCACTTACCAGTATACTACAAAGTGCTGTCATAAATCATTAAACCAAGGCTACACTTAAAATACACACATATCTATTAATAAAATGCATGTAGCTCTCTATCCTTGATAGGGAAAAAAATCACTCTCACTAATCTGGAAAATTCATATACTCCTATTTAGAGGGATCTGAATTTCACTTATCTTTGTTTTTTCCCTCCATTTCTCCTGTGAATAAAGACAGAATTTTTTCAGGGTTGAAGAGACCTCAGAGTACACCGCCATGAAAAAGATTCTTTCCAAAACATATCTGACAGGCGGCCACACAGCTTTTACTTAAAGACCTCAAGTGAGGAAAGGACCCACTGGTGCCCCAAATAGTCCATTGCACCCAGAAAGGGTTTTTTTTTAGGGATTATTACACCCACAACAAGCTTAAATTTGCTTCTTTTCAACTTCCATCCATTGCTTTTTTGTTCTGTCCCCTGGAACCCCCCAGAACAGATCTAATTTCTCTTCCATGGCAGCCCTTCCAATACAAACAGAAAGATTCCAATTATCCCCACCTCCTATCCAACCTCCTCTTTTCCAGTCTAAATAAACATCATTAATTCCTTCAAAGACTCATAATAAGGCAAAGCCCTTCATTGTCCTTATTGCCTTCCTCTGGACTGTCAATATTCTTCCTAAAATATGGCACTCAGCACTGAACACAATGCTCCAGATGTAGTCTGAGCAGAGCAGAGTATAGAGAGACCATAATGTCCTCATTCTTGTATGTAGCATACTTAATTCAAATTGAAATAGCAGTCTTTTTTTTTTTTGGCTGCTATATGGCATTGTGGGTTTATGTGGCACCTGTAATCTACTAACTCTTTCCCTTACTCAGGAATTGCTGTCTTTTCACACCTCCCCCATCTTTTATCTGTAGAGCTAACTTTTTTTTATTCCCGTGTAACATTTTTTCATAACCTGTCTACATCTCAGTAATCTTTTACAGTTAGCAATTGTCTGTTTCCAAGTGCTTCACTAGGAAAAGGAAGTACTGACTTCTTCATCTTACCTTACATATGGAAAGCCTTTGCTCAGAAAATATTGAATAAATGAATTGCTGATTGGCTGTCTTAAGTCTACATTAGAAAGATCTTTTTCAGATCCATTTCCTAGGTAGGATGAGAGGTCAGTGGAAGAAAAAAAGATCAGGAAGCTCTTAATCAGCAGGAAATAGAATTCCAGGATTTCTGAGACAGAATATTTTCATTATTAAGAATAGGGAGATGTTATTGGCATAGGGAGCTCCTGGGTAAACTTCTCTGTACCAGTGAAGGTGGGCACCCCTTTCTTCAACATAGAGTAAGACTAAAAAGGATTTGCCCAGGGTCCCATGACTCTCTCTCTAATAGACATCATTGCTTTCCTGTTGAAAGGTCCATCATTAGGCCCTCCTTAAAAATGGACAAGGGGGAAGTAGATAAAAAGAAACCAATTAAAAAGAAATGACTCAACTACAAATCTAGCAAAATCCAAGCAGCTCCTATAACCTTCTTCCCACATTTTCCCATCAACCATGAATGGCAAATATAGTGGGGGGGAAAAAAGAGAAAACAGGAAGGTTTCTAAACTATAATTTGATGAATGCTATGTTCTTTCTCTATGCATGCTTGTAGGCTCTTTTTCCTTAGAGTAATAAATAATACATAGATAGAAAGTTAGAGCTCATATTAAGGCTTCATTTTATTTTCAGAATTGTCCTTTGATATGAACTGATGCAAAGTGAAGTCAGCAGAACCAGGAGAATGATTTACATGACAACAACAATATTGTAAAGATAATCAACTATGAAAGACTTAGTAACTCCAATAAGCACAATGATTCACCACAGTTCCAAAAGACTCATGATGAAAAAATGTTATTTACCCCCAGATAGAGATTGATAGACTCAGAGTGCAGATTTAAACATATTTTTCTCTCTTTTTCTTGTTTTTTTTTTAACATTGCTAATGTAGAAATATGTCTTGAATGACTTCATATTTGTAATTCTTGCCTTCCTAATGGGGAGGAGGAAGGAAAGAATTTGGACCTGAAAATGAAATAAAATTGAATATCTATATCTATCTATCTATCTATCTATCTATCTATATCTGTATATATAATGTGTGTATGTATATATATGTATACACACACACATTTACATATGTATGTGTATGTGTGTATATTCACTTTGTCACCTCCATTAGTCACACATTGAGTGTCTAGTATGTACTCAAGCCTTGATCCAGATGCTGTGAGGATTGCAAAAGAAGAATAAAGATGTAACTGAGATAGGAAAACCAAAAAGTTGTACTTCACCTAGTCCTCCCAAGTAGTCCCTGAGTTACCTTGTTGCTGCCTGAGAGGCTGAGACCCCTCAAAGACTGAAGTACACAATGGGGTCATCTGGAATGAATTCACAGACTCAAGTATTCTTTAAGTCAAGTTGGCAAAAAGTTTATTGTTATGCTATACAGCAGGCAAGGATTCTTAAGGAACATGTGATCTTAAAGCGGTACAGTTAAAGTTTATATGGGATAAAATATAACAAAACATGTGTCAAATATGCTAACTAAGTTATTCAGGGAGGGATTAGGGAGTGGTTAAGGAGTGGTCAGTTCTTAAAGGAACATGCACTTTTTGTATCTATTCTGCAGGCATTTTACCTAGAGTTCACTAGGAAAAGCCCATGGGGGTGTCCCACAGAGGTGTGGTTTTAGGCCTGCTGCATCACTAAGTTAACTAGCAGTCAGGGGTAACTGAGAGTTGTCCAGTCTGCCACCAATCAATGTCTTCTTTGACGAGATAGATGTAGGGAGTATAAATATATCTTAGGTCTAAAATACAGATAATGAGGAGTCCAGGATGTAGATAATGAGGTAGGGAGGTAGTATAGATAGTCTGGTGGGTAAGAATATCTTTATGACCCAGTGCAAAGCCAGCTCAAACTAATAATTCTTTCAGGTGCTGTTTGTAACTGCACCAGGGAGAAAGATAAGGGTCTTGCTGGGGCCCACTCACGAGTAATTGCTAGACACAATGTCCTTGGGCTGGAGAGAAACTACCAGGTATAGTGTTTCTGAGGCTAGGGAGAAACATGGTCATGGAATTGGGGTCCCAGTACAAGCACCCAAGCACCCCATCAACATGATTCTATCTATAGAGACAAAAAAAATATTCCCTTATTGGCCACTAAATCATCTCTTATTCAGTGGCCAATAAAGGAATTAATTTCTCATCTCCAAAGTTCCCAAGAGGTGTGTCACACCTGATCTCTTTGTATATACCTTGCTCAACCCTGGAATTATAAAGGGATTGTCATTTCTATGAGGATAAAAGTCATACTATTTTGTTTATCCGTTTCTATTTGTAACTAGCAAAATAATAATAGATAAACTACTGCTGGGCTGTGTTGACCATACACCTTGTTGAATAGCTTATCTTTCTGACTTGTACAACGTCCCAAGAAAGTCTTCTTTCAGGCAGCCAGCCTCTTCTCTTCCTGCAAATCAAATGATCATTCTGGTAATATTTATTGAGTCTCTCTGTTATTAAACTGAATCAATTATATTCTCTTATCAACCCTTCCACAAGAACACCAAAAGGAAGACAAATGGGAAAAAACAGCAACCACAAGAATCCACAAAACCCTCCCCACTGTTATGCAAACTGAGGCCAAAATAATCCTTTTATGCACAGTGTTATGTAACCTTGTCACAATCTTAGCAGTAAAACCCCTCTATAGGCCTGTGTGGAATTAATGAGTCAATTTGCAGGAGTTTGTAGAATCTAAAACCGGCATCAAAGAGTTTAATAATAATCCAGATACAGTTGTATAAAGTCCCTGCAACAGGAGGTCTGGTTTTCTGTTTAGTTATTTTCATTTGGAACTTTCCAGATTAGTTTCCTGAGTGAATCAGAGTGACTCATAAGAAGGGAGAACCAGGTATGCAGGACTGGAAAGTGAAGTGCCTCTTTAAACAACAGTTTTTCAGGGCTATTCACCCAGGACTACAACTAAGCAAACTTCAATGGATTTTACCTCTTTCATTGAAATCAATTCATTTTAACATGGCTTTATTTATTTATTGAATACGTATTGTGGAAAAGTATATTTGGTAGGCCTAAGGAATACAAATAGAAAAAGAGAAAAACAGTCCCTGCCCTCAAGGAGCAAATAGTGTGTAAAAAAATAATACAAAATAATTCTAAGAGGGAAAAGAACTCTAAATTATTTCGGTCATGAGGGTTATGTATGTCCTTCTTTTTCACATAGTTAAAATCAGTACTGCAATTGAATATTAAACTACATGTCCTGTGGCCATCTTAAACTCCATGCGTCAAAACTAAACTCATTATTTTTCCCCATGAATCCTCCCTCTTCCACATTTTCCTATTATTGTCAAGGGTACCATCCTCCTAGTACCCCAGACTCAAAACCTAGATGTCATCCTCAACTCTGCTCTCTCTCTCACCCCTCATATCCAGTTTATTGACAAGTCCTCTTGATTTTACCTACCTAACAACTCTCTCATTAGCTCCTCTTCTCTCCTCTGTTACTGCTACCACCTCAGCACAGGCCAGGGACTATTGGAATAGTTTGCTATTGATCTCTCCCTCAAGTCGGTCTCCACTCCAGTCTATCCTCCACACAATTGATAAAGTAATCTTCCTAAAGCACAGGTATCATCATGCCACCCCTATTCAATAAACTCTAGTGGCTCCCTATCACTTCCAGGGTCAAATAAAAAATGTTTTCTTTGGTGTTCAAAGTCATTCATAATTTAACCCTCTTCTACATTTCCAGTGTTTTTATATTTTATATCCACTTACTCTTCCATCAGTCACACTGTCCTCTGCTATTCCACTAACGAGACACCCCATCTTCTGACTCAAGAGCAAATTCAGTAGCTGTCCCCAGGCCTAGAATTCTCTCTACCTCTTGTCTTCCCTGGCTTCTTTCAAGTCCCAGCTAAAATCTCACCTTCTATCAGAAGGTTGTCTCAACCCCGCTTAATGCTGATGGTTTGGGATCTGGACCTGAGAAAGGAAAAACCCTGCACTTTTCCACATGGTCAAATTTCTGGCATTTGCCTGAGGCTATAATCCCATCTACTGGTCTTTCATTGTGGCTACACCTAATCTCCCCTCCACTGTCTTACCTCCCTATGGCTCTTGGCTATTTTCCACCCTTAATCCTAGCTAGGCTGCATTGTTCAGGTTCCAGGAGTTCTGTTCACCCCAGTTTACTGGCCACTCCCATTCAGATCTTCCTTAGACCCCTCCTCCAGTCACCCCAAACTACTTGACCACGCCTAGATCCCTCCCACAGTCTTTCTGTATATAAGATCCATCTTGTCCCCTTTAAAATGCTTAGATTCTTAAAATCTAGCCACTGCTTAGATTAGATTATAATCTAGCCATTGCTTAGATTTTTATAATCTGGCCAATAGCTCACTAATGTTCAGACTCCTTAAGAGTCTGCCCAATATGACAGATGTTCTAATAAATCTTGTCTTTGGCTAAAAGAAGGCTTGGGTCAAATTCTTTTGGCCGGGACCCACGTATTGTGATTTTGGGGTTCCAGCACCCCTAAACCCCTAAACTTCAACATTTGATGGTTTTCTCTAATTTACCTTGTATACATCTTGTTTGTGAGTAGTCTTTGCATGTTGTCTTCTCCATTAGATTGAAAGCTCCCTGAGGGCAGGGGACTGTCTTTTGCCTCTTTGCAATCACCAGTGTTTAGTACAGTGCCTGGCATATAGTAAGCACTTAACATATGCTTATTGATTAATTGGACTATGAGCTCCTCAAGCAGAAATTGTCTTTTCTTTTCTTTGCATCCACAGTACTTAGTACATAGTAGGCAATTAATAGAATCTTTTTAACAGACTAATACATCCATTTGAAGAGTTCCTAGAAGTTTGCAGCTTTGAAATATTTGGTAAGCTTTGGGGGCTTTCCCATTTCAAGTCTACAACAGATCGACTTTGCCTAAGGAAAGCAGCTCTGACTTTGTCCTAACCAAATTAGAAGCAGGAAATCCTGGAAAGCTCCTGTGGAAGTCTGTAAAATCATCAGCTGAGTTTTGTATACCCCGGAGGCTAAGGTAGTTTGGCTTCTTAGCTTCACAAGATCCTTCTGTTTTTGAATACACTTCAGTGAGGAGGAAAAACCACAGAGCACTAGTAATTGAAATTTTGATTTAGTTTTATCCAGCAAAAAACTCATGGAAAGTGGGCTTTGTTTTTATTAGCATGTATTAGGAACCCAACACTGAGTGATTCACTTCAGATGCTTTGTTTGCCTGTCTGAAAAAACTGTCATCAGGATATTCAAATGGCATTGAATTTTTCAGAAACACCAAGAGGGACCTTTTTAGTAATTCTGAATTCTTCATCGGATTTCCCTCAGCGGCAGTAAATATACTTGAAAAGCCAACTGAATTGTATCACAGTAGTTCAGGGAGAATATTTTCTTATTTCTCAGCTGAGATATTTCTGTAAACAATAGGTCCCCACGAGGAAGCCTGATTCCCAAAGTGGGTGACTAATAGATTACTACAGCCGCTGAGGCAAAGGGCTTTGCAATGTTACACTCCTCTCTGACATGAACAATTTCCTTCTGGAGAGAGAATGAAACACATTCATTACTACAAGAAACCAAAAGCTACACGTACTTCATTTTTGGCCTTGTGCACTCACCTACCTCTTGGGTCTTCTTTTGTCCTAGGTAGACCCTGAGGCTCTGAATCCAATCATCACCCCTTACATTAAAGGAACCGTGACTCAGAAAAAGCTTTACTTTTGTAGGACTGGGGAAGGTAATTGTCATGATTTTTAGAACTTTACAAATAGAAGATATACTTCCAATTCCACCCTCCCTTCCAACGTTTTTGTTCCCATTTCTATTCTGCCGACCTTGCTGGCTTTCAAGTGCTAGTTGCTACATACTCCACTTAAAAGCGCACTAGTGTCCTACCCTGGGAGACCGTACTTTACTTCAACCTTATTACTTTTATGGTCAAGGTCATTATCTTTTCATTCAAAATACAGCTGAACTTTCCTATGCTTTCCTTCTCCTATTGCTGAAACCCTCATTCGTACCTCAGTTGGAACATACCCATCAAATGGATATGACACCATGTAGCAATTACCCACGATGCATTGGCAGGGATGCAAATGTCAAATGTGGTGGTGGAAAGGTTACTTCCCTGCTGGGTGGCAGATATAATCACTCCAACAGGCTCCCAAGCTCTATTCATTTCTACTTCCTATCATATCTATTTCCAAGTTTTTCACCTCAGTCTTAGAAATGATTTCCTAAATCTGAGACTCCTGGGACCCAAGAACTAATTGGCTAATCCTGTGCTTTGTGTCTTTTGGGCACCCCTTAATGAAAATAAGACTTTAGAAGAACTGGAAGGTTTTTTTTCTTTCAGTTTGATGAAGAGTTTCAGTCTTTGGGGTGATCTATATCCTCATGTGAGGCTTCAAGGACTGAAGGTTTAGTAAAAATGTGCCATTTGAATTCATTACAGATAGTTTGAAACCACATTTCATTCCCTAGCCCTTGTGGATCTCCTCTTCCACCATTTGTTCTCAATTATCCTGTTAAGGAGAATTTGTTAGGGATGGGGCGGTTGGCTATGTGGGATAAGATGGAGACAGAGAACCTTTGCACAGGCTGTCTCCATGCCAGGAGTGTTCTCTTTCCCTCCAAACTCTTCTTGACTTTCTCCAAGACTCAGCTCCAATCCCATCTTCTGAAGGAGGTTTTTCTAAATCCTTCCTACCACTAGTTGGTATTCAGTAGTGTCTGCTTTCTTTGTGACCCTATTTGAGGTTTTCTTGACGAAGATGTTAGAGTCATTTGCCATTTCCTTCTCCAGCTCATTTTACAGATGAGGAAACTGAGGCAAAGAGGGTTAAGTAACTTGCCCAGGGTCACACAACCAGTAAGTGTTTGAAGCCAGATTTGAACTCATGAAGATGTGTCTTACTGATACCAGGCCCACTGCACCACCTAGCTGCCATGCTTTCCTCACCACTATAACTAGTCCCTTCTCTTTAAGATTACTTGTAGGCCCTGACGCTAGTGTTTTCCTTCTAAAATTACCTCCATTTACACCATATACAGTTTGTTCAGTCACACTCATTTACATGTTGTAAGTCAGAATCTGAACCCCTTGAAGGCAGGAAAGCTGTTTTTGCCTTTATATCCCCAGTGATTAGGACAGTGTGGGCCCATAGAAAGCACTTAATAAGTGAATGATGCTAACTGAATGAGAGAAAGGATGCTTTGCAACTCCTGTTTTTCTTTCTCACTTGGGGAAGGGGAGGCAGGGAGCTGCTAACTGATGGTCTCTGGCAGCTGAGCCCTTTTATGAGGTCAGTGCAGAGGCAGGGGCAGGGAATGCTAGGCACTATTTTTATCTCCAAATTGATTCTGCTGCAGTAACTGGGCTGTGACCCACTGACTTCATTGCTTCCTGACCCTCCCTCCTGTCCTGACTTAGATGCTTCAGCCTGGTTAGGGGACTACCTACAGTTTCTAACACTGCTTCCTCCACCCTTCCCCACCCCCTCCTTGCCAACCAGCTCTTTAACTCTCTGGAGAGCCTCAGCTGTGCTCTGGCCTCTGTCGAGGTACCTACTGAATACTGGTGGTGACAGAAACAGATTTCATGGCAGGCGCTGGCATCCCTCTGTGTCAGATGGAATCATGCAATCAGAGAATGGCTCAGTGCAGCACTGCTATCTAATTGTTAGCCCTCTGATTGTTCCTGCCCCTGGGAGCCAGGTCTCCAGAAAGCATCCCCATCAATTGACTAGCCACAAACCTGAATATTTGCCAGGCTTGTCTGGGTTGTCTGGCTGACTAGGAGTCTGTGTGTTTTAAGATATTGCTGTGAAGAAGAAGATGTTTGGTGCTATAATAATAATTAATAATAATAATACCTACATTTATATGTCACTTAAAGTATGAAAAACACTTTTAAAATGCCATCTCATTTTACCCTCACGCAAAAACCTTTTTACAGATGGGGACACTGAGGCAGATAGCGATTAAGTGTCATGATACACATAAGTATGTGAGGCTAGATTTGAACTCTAGTTTTCCTAACCCCAGATCCTGCACTGCCTCTTCTGAAGCGCACTTTGCTGTTTTTGAGCTTCTCATCTTCTTAACTTTAGTAGCAACTGCTGGAGAGGATTATGGGCAGGGACAGCTACTAAAATGGCTCAAAGGACCCTTCCTCTTTGAAGGGCAGAAGTGAAGGTTCAAAAAACACAGGCCTAATTTCTTCCCTTCCCCAAACCCCACTGTTAGACGTTTCAGATGAGATCATGTGCTTGAACCTCACGTTCGTTATGTTAATACTGAGTGCCCAAAATATCGAGGGAAAAAATATATATACTCTAGGAAATATGGCAATGCATAACACCGTATGCAGATTATATAAATTCAGCTGCTTTGCAAAAGCAAAATTATCCCAGATTATCATTTGCTCCAGAAATAGTCCAGAGGAGACCTAGCATTACTGTAACACAGGATGTAACGCTAAGGGTGGGATAAAAGACAGGAATGTCTGAAAGAGATGAATAGGATAAGAGATGAAGAAGCTGAGAAAGAAGAAAAAAATTATTTAATCAAGAGATGGAGGAGGGAGCAGCCCAGAGGAATTTATCAAGGTTGGATACTTATGAAAGAGATTAGTTAAGAGCCTTCCTGGTCTGAGCAATCAGGGAGGAGATGAACAGGCAGCTTAGCATCTCTTGGAAAAAAAAGTTGTAACTGAACCCAGGGCTTTAGCATGAGGAGGAAGGAGCATTTTTAAGCAAAAGGACTTCCAATCACCCTCCTCACCAACCACTCCACACAGGCAACTTACCTACAAATCAGTGTGGTCGTGAACCTTAGACTCTTTTCAAATTCCTGGCACTCACTGATCAGTAAATTTGCCAGAGTATTGTGTGTTTAATTGTTTTTAATATGAAAGGGCCAGGGGGCGGCTAGGTGAAGTAGTGGACACAGCACTGGCCTTGGAGTCAGGAGGACCTGAGTTCAAATCCAGCCTCAGACACTTAACACTTAACTAGCTGTGTGACACTGGGCAAGTCACTTAACCCCAATTGCCTCACCAAAAAGAAAAAAAAATCACCCAGTCCAGTTCCTTCTTTATAGATGAGGAAATCAAGGCCCAGAAAAGTGAAATGGCTTGCCCACAACAACCTAGGGAGTAAATAGCAAAGCCAGTATTTGACCCACATCAACTAACTCTAAATTCAATGCTTTTTTTCTATACTATATAGTTCAATGCACCATCATCAGGCCCAGGTAATCCTGGGAGCTCTTCTTTTTTCCCTTATTTCTTTTGATAATCTTACTAAATTCCATGTATTCAATTATCATCTCTATCCAGGTAATTCCTACATCTATGTGTCTAGCCCTAATCTCTGTTCTGAACTCCAGTCTCACATCACCAATTGACTGACGACATTTTGAATTGGGTGTCCCAAACACATCGCATACTCAACATGTCCAAAACAGAACTCATCTCTTCCCCCAAAACCTTCCCCTCTTCCCATCTTTCCTACTACTGACCAAGGTACCACCATCCTCCCAGTCCACCCAGGTTCACAATCTGAGTGTCATCCTCAACTCCTCACTTATTCTCACCCCACATAATCTACCTGTTGTTAAATCTTGTCCTCTCTACCTTCCCAACATCTTTCCTAAAAGTCCCTGCCTCTTGATTCAACCAGGCATCACTGCAATCTTCCTTCACTTAGCTGTCAAAGTCATTTCCCCCAAAATCAGGTCTGATCATGTCATTCCCCTGACCAATGAGTTTCTATAACTCCCTATTACCTCTAGAATCAACTATTAAATCCTTTTGGTAAAGCCCTTCACAATCTGGTCCCTTCTTACCTTGCTAGTCTTTTTGCACTTAATTCCGACTCCCACATCCCTAGCCTCCCCTACCATACATACTCTACAATCCAGCTACACTGAACAAC
This sequence comes from Phascolarctos cinereus, assembly GCF_003287225.1. Classification (NCBI taxonomy): domain Eukaryota; kingdom Metazoa; phylum Chordata; class Mammalia; order Diprotodontia; family Phascolarctidae; genus Phascolarctos; species Phascolarctos cinereus. Next base: position 119,399,756 of record NW_027556180.1, on the reverse strand, counting down.
TTGGGAGTTTCTCACCCATGACGCTCCATTTCCTGACAATGAATTTGCACAGGCTGTCCCCTATGCTGAAATGCTCCAATCTATGTCCTAGCATCCTTAGCTTCCTTCTAAACAGTTTAAATCTCACCTTCTGCAGGAGGTCTTTCTAAGTCTCCACTAGTGCCCCCCCAGGAGATTAACTTTTTATATTGTATGTATCTTATATGTTAATATAACATATTCTTCCTTCAAATGTGAGCTTCTTAAATACAGGGACCATGTTTTTGCTTTCTTCACATCCCCAGCAGTTAGTACAATGCCTAGCACAGAGTAGGAGCTTAATGAATACCTGCTGATTGACTAAGAATTACCTCACCTATCTCCATTCAAAACTTGGGAGTGACTGGAGAAACATGAAGCCAAGTCAATAGACATTTATTAAGAACTTGCTATGTGCCAGGGACTGTGCTAAGTGTTGAAGATGTAAAGACAGCACTGCTCTAAGGAGCTTATAAACTCAAGTTCAGAATCATGCCCGATTTAGCAAAATCTCTTGTATGATATGTATTTGGCAATAAAACTGCATGCCTCAGGGACAGTGACCTATAACATCCTACTAGCTGCCAGGCAGTCAACTTCCTAAAGTGACATCTTTGCTTGGCTACAATGTTTGGGTAAAATGTGTCTGGTATTACCACGTCTGAAAATTTTTTAAAGATTGCAAAATCATACCCTTTGTACTTTTTCTGTTTTTTTTTCTTTCATTCTCTCTTATTTAAAAATGAACAATCATAAACTTGTAACCTATTTCTAGAAATGTGCTGGGAATATTTATAAACATTACCCTTTCACTCATTCCCACCTCTACGCTGGCAAACAGAAAAATGACCATGTGGAATTTACTGCAATAAAATAAAATAAAAAAATAAAATATTTACCAACAGTTCTTTCTTTTTAGCAAAACAGAAGGATTTCCTCTATCGCCCTTCAAAAAGGTAGGCTCTCCCAATCTCTCAGGTAGCAAAGTAGACCTAAAAAGATTTTCTCAAATAAGCCAAATCAAGGACAAGCTTTTTTTTTCCCTTAAAGTATAAAGACACAGAAACAAATGCTTTCCGAAGCTTAAACTTAATCCCCTGAGAGGGAAGGGGGGAAGGTTGAAATCTCCTTCCTCCCCCTTCCCCAAAGCACCTCCAGTGTGACTCTAAGGAGTAGGTTTTTTTTTTTAATCCCTTGGTGGCCCACACTCAGTAAGAAATAATAAAGCAGCAGTTTAAAACTGCATTCATCTTCAGCAAAAGGCAGCTGAGAGCTTTGAATGCATTTCTTTTTTCATCATTCCTTTTTTTTTTTCCTGCAGACCCAATTATGCTAGGTGCTCCTGAGTTTCTGGCCACTGATGGTTATTTTTAAATAGAGTTTTGATGGTTGCACCGGGAACCTTCCCACTGAGACAGGGTCAGACATGGATGAAACAAATCAGTTACGGGTGAGGGATTCTTTTGCATCCAATTTTTTTTTGGGGGGTGGGAGTACTTTTCATGTCCAAATTCAACCTTTCATAGGATCAGGGAGTGAGGGTAGGGAGACAGTCTCAAAAAAAAAATGAGGAGCTCATTTGACCTTTCAATAATTAAGCTTTCAGTATTTTTCAGTATTTTCCTGCTGTTATTCAATCTAGTTTCCAACATTCTTGGCCGCCTCTTAATCTGAAGTACCCTTACAAAGGGAAAGCTACCTTGCCTGGGGCAAGAGAAATCCTGCTTCACTGAGTTGAATATTGGGATCACGTAAGGAAACTACTGAGGTGATTCATCAGAGCCTGATCTTTCTGTTTCCCTTAAACCTCCTGGAGAGAAATCCAGGTAGGACATCATTACATGGACTTTCGTGACAGACCTTTTTGGGGCAAAGAAAGGTTGGGGTTGGGGGGATGGAGAACCTTATTTGTGACAAGAATTGTCCTGTGGGGGCTTGTATTCTACAGGGAGGACCTGGGGGAAATAGAGGAAGAAAAACAAGAGGTATTCTTTGGATAATTGTGTCTTGGGAGTCTTCAAACCTGTTTTCTCTAAGCTGTTCTGAAGAGAATGCTTTCATACAAGTGTGGAGGGAAGCCAAGTCCAGGAAAAAAACAAAATGAAAAAACAAACAAAAAAAACCAAAACACCAAAAAAAAAAAGCTCCCTTGAGTTGTCTTACCCATTTGTTAGGACCTGGGTGAATTGGGGTGTGTGGGGGGGTTAAGGTTAGTTTAAAAAGAAATGAAGTTGCCCTAAGTGATTTCCCCGATTACCTTTTTACTTGATGATTATAGAAAAAATAGAGAACTACAGCAGCTCCCATTAAGTACTCCACTACTTGGTATAGTCAGAAAGAAATAGCAACCTCATGCAGTATGCTGGATACCATGCCCAGCAGTGGGGCATTGAGCGAAAGTGGAGTTTAACTATTGATGGGAATTAGTGCCTGATCAGTACCATTGGCACAATAGTAGCCAGGTGTAGTTGTGGTGGTGGGGGGGGGAGGGAATAAAAATAAAAGAGCAGTGGAAGCATAAGGAAAGAAGAGAAGACAAGAAAAATTTGAAAAACCATTCATACATGTTTCATCTGTTGTGTAACAGAGTTAACATCCTAGTGATTACTTTTTTTCTGAAATAAACCACAAAACACAACTTATAACAGATCAATGGTCAAGTCTGTTGACAGGTCTTAACAGGCAAGTGTTGGCAGGACAACATTGTCCGGAAGTCCAGCATGCATTAACAGGAATATGCACATGTAAAGATTTGTTTATAATGCGATACTATATAATTACATGGTCATCATCAAAATTTCAGTGCAGGAAAAAATCTGAACTTATGATAAATTATTAAATTTAAGATGTGTCATTTAAAAATATTTTATGTTTTTTTGAAATGACACCAATTCAAAAAAATTGTTAAAGGGTTAAAGAAAATAAATTTCCAGGGGGGTGTTGGGTATTTTTTTTTTTGTAAAGGGGGTAGTAGGCCAAATAAGTTTGGGAACCTGTAGTCTACACCATTTCCTTACCCCCAAATAGATAGGCTCTAAGAACATTTATTATTCAGAGGCAATATTCCTTTAAGGTCAATGTAAAATTTGGCCTACAAGGGTAAAAGAGCAGTCCTTGACTGCCCAGGACCTAGTCACAGAAAAGATTCAGGAGAAGGAGGTGTTAAATTAATTGTAATTACTGGTGATTACTTTATGAGGTTTGAGTTAGTCCTTGTGTGAATCAGAATGGAAGCAAAGATATAGGATGAAGAATGATATTTCACCTCCAGGTGACCTTCAAATCCATTCATTTAGTCCCAGGAAAAGACTTACAGAGGAACCTAGCTCCTGATTGGCCAAGGAGAAGACAGACAAAGCTGGAAAAGGTAAAGCTGTAAGAAGCCACTTGGAGATGAGAGAACATAAGTATAGGCAAAGATAATCATCACAGAGTAAATGGTCAAGACTCTAGGATTGGGGTTGTTAGGGTTGAACAAGCATGGGTTATGACAAGCAAAATCTGGGCTGCTGAAATCCTCCCCATCTTACTAGAGACTCCATGATACCATCATATATCTCCTTTCTCTTTTTAAATTCTTTCATGGGAATCAGAATTATTTAGGCTAGAGAAATCTTCAGCACATTATTGCTTTGAAACCCTGAAATGCTACTTTATAGCAAACAAGTCAACATTTATCTTTTCTTCCATTTCACAATGATAAAACACTATTAGCATTGGGGTGTTGACTGACTGGAAGAGTCCCCTAATCAGTGGTGGAGTCCTAAAGACATGACTCTCTTCTAATGCTCTCCTCGTAGAGTCATAGTTACTCATTTCCCAGTAGCATTTATATCTATTTGCTTTTTGCTCTATTTCCTTGTGAAAGTCAATCTCCTTGTCTCTTATTTCTTGCTTCTCATTTGGCTTCATCTGCTAATGTGTTATGTGGTTTTATTTTTTATTTATCGTTTCAACTCTCAAATTGTATGTACAGGGTCACTTTCTTTCTTCCTGGGTGAAGCCACATGGTTTATTAGAGAATCTCATAAAGACCCATGCAAATCATGACACAACAGAATGTTGGATTTGGAGGCAAGGGAACCTGGGCTCAAATCAATGCTCTACTACTTAACCCTGGTGTGAGTTTGGGCAAAACGCTTATCTTTTCTGCCCCTTATTTTCCTCAGCTATAGAATGAGGGGGTTGAACTAAATGATCTTGAAAATAATTTCTGTCTCAATATCTCAATTTCACTTTCAATTCCATGAAATTTTGCCCAATGTCTTTTTTTTCTTTTTCTTTCTCTCTCTCTCTCTCTCTCTCTCTCTCTCTCTCTCTCTCTCTCTCTCTCTCTCTCTCTCTCTCTCTCTCTTTTTTTTCTTTTTGGCGAAGCAATTGGGGTTAAGTGACTTGCCCAGAGTCACACAGCTAGTGAGTGTTGTGTTTGAGGCCGGATTTAATTCAGGTTCAATTGACTCCAGAGCCCAGTGCTTTATCTACTGGGCTACCTCGCTGTCCCTATTTTGTTCAACTTCTAAAAACTCCTATCTTTGAGTAGAAAAACAAATTTATTGTATTACATTACATTATATTACATTACATTACATTACATTATGATGTTATGTTATGTTATGTTATGTTATGTTATGCTATGCTATGCTATGTTATGTTATGTTATGTTATGTTATGTTATGTTATGTTATGTTATGTTATGTTATGTTATGTTATGTTATATTGCTTATCTTAGCACAGGCACCCCCTAGATTTGGTGTCAAAAGACCTGGGTTTGAGTATGAGGATCTAGGTTACCTCTGAATCTTACTACAAGACAGTTACTTCCCTGAGCCTCAGTTTCATCAACTATAAAATGAGGGGGTTGGAGTAGGTCTCTGAGATTACTTCTAGGTCTGTGGCCCTATGATGCTATGTAAAAGTCCCAACTCAGTTATTTACTCCTTTTGGAGACCTTGGGCAATTCATTTAGGCCTCAGTTTCTTCATTAGCAAAATGAGGTGGTTAAAATAATTAGTCTTAAAGGTCTCTGCCAATTCCAAATCTATGACTCTGTCATCTGCCCTCCACTCTGGCCATAGCTACTTCCCCACAACAATCTTGGATTTCACCCTTAGCACTGCCTTGTGTTCTTGTCAGTGAGCATTCATTAACCTTATCTTGTCCTGAACTAGGCCTCTAGCCCACTTTGAGGCCAACAGTTCCATATTATGCAGAGCTCCTCTTTAAATGTGGTCTTCCTCCTTTGAAATGTAAGCTGTTTAAAGTAGGAACTTTCTTGTTTGCTTATATTTGTATTCCCAGTACTTAGCTTAGTGTCTGGCACACAGTAAGTCCTTAACAAATGCTCCATTACCTGTCTCCATATTTCTGTCTTTCTCTTATCTCTATAATCTATCTTCTGTCTTTTTATGTCTTTATTTCTCCATCCATCTCTCTATTTCTCCATCTTTATCTCTACTTTCAATTTCTCTATCATCTATCTTTCATCTTTTTATTTATCTCTATCCATCCATCTCTCTCTCTTTATATATATATATATATATATATATATATATATATATATATATATATTCATATCTTTATTATTACTCTATCATTTATCTATCATCTCTCTCCATCCATCTGTAACATCTATAATCTATCATCTGTCTCTCTATCATCTCTATATATCTGTCCATCATTTATCATCTCTATCTTACTATCATCTCTATCTATCGATCATCTTTCTATTATCTCTCTCTCTATCTCTCTATCATCTCTCTGTGGTCCTGTTTTCTCTTCTAGGGGCTCACCATTGGAGGGCTTCCTAATCTCTAGACTCCTGTGCTGTACCCTTCCCCCTTGTATACCACATCAGAGGTGACTGATGTGAAAGAAGTTGAGGATGCAAGCACCCTTGAGCTGCTAAATTGTTTTCATTCTGCTGAATAAAATGGTTCCTAAAGAGACAAAGCCATGAGCTGTGGCGAGGCTCCCAAACTGGCCTACAAAAGCTTATCAAAAACATAATTGAAAAGTGAGGAGAAGAAAGATGAAAGGCAATGGAGAAAAAAGAAGAGGAAAAGAAGTTCCTAAGGGCAGGGACAGTGAGTCAAAACTGGGGGTAATTACAAAATAAAATTATGTCATCTGCTTTGAGGCTTAAGCAAGCTTTGTGGGATCTTTTGGGGAACCTAAAGGCCATTTATAATATTAGTTCTATGTGAAAATAAATTTTAAGTTCCAAGCAACTGACTTACAAAGTTCTCCCCATGCAACATATATTTATGACCTCTTCATTCACATGGACAACATCTTAATTGAGGCCCTTATCATTTTTCGCCTAGACTATTGCAATATCCTCCTAGGAATTCTTCAACTAGGGTGTGTGTACTTGGGTTTTTTTAAATATATATTTTGATGACCTTATTTCAATATAATTGGTTTCTGCTTTAATCTTACATACTTTATTTTATGTATTTTTAAAAAAAGCATTCTGAGATTTCCATAAGCTTCATCAGACTGCCAGAGGGTTCTAACACAGAAAGGTTAAGAATTTCTATAGATCTCCCAGCCTCTAGTCTCTTCTCTCTGTAACCCATCTTCCACATAGCTGCCTAAAGTGATATTCCTAAAGCATGAGTAGGACCATGTCATTGCTCTGATCAAGAAGTTTCAAGGGCTTCCTACTACTTCTAGAATGAAATACAAACTCTCCTGTTTGAGATTTAAAAACCTCAATTTTATTGCTCCAACCTCTTTTTGCAGATTAATTTCTAACTACTCTTCTTCATGCACTCTACATTCTAGGCAAACTAGACTGCTTGCTATCCCTTGTACACACATCTCATCTCCTGCTTCCATAACTTTGCACCCACTGCACCCCCATGTCTGGAAGGCTCTCTTTCCTCAACTCCACCTTTTAGAATTCCTAGTTCTCCTCCAAGGTTCAGCTCAGATGCTACCTCTTACATGAATCCTTTCTGATCTCACCTCACTCCTTTTTAAGTTTTTTAGTGTTTCCCTAAAAGAATATATTATGTGTGTATATGTATGTATATGTACATATAATATATAGAATTTATATTATAGTATATAAACACACACAAGGAAGAGAGGAATAGGGATGGCACATATATGGCATATATTATATATAACATACATGTTTACCTAATATAACATAATATAACATGTTACATATTCATATGGAATACATTGTATTATATAATATATATCATGCATTATTATATAGAATGCTGTGATATGCACGTATTACATATATGTGTATGTATGGATGTGGGTTGGTGAGTGGGTGACTGTGTTAGGAACTTTAATGACCTCAGAAAAATTCCAAAATGAAAGCATCTAGTAGTTTTGTAATTTAGATTGAGGCAGGCTAGGAAAGTATTACTCCAACAATGGTAGACAAAGCTTAGACCCATTTCATGTTTATAAAAATGACATCCTCTACAGTTGAAAGTTTTGTGCAGTGGGATGAGATCAAGACTTGGCATCAGAATTTCTCAGTTTGAATCCCAGCTCTGCCACTAACTGTATGATGGTGACCAAGTCATTTAATTTCTCTGACTTTGAGTTTTCTCACATGATGATTGGGATTGTGAATACTTATGCTACCTACCTCACTTGACCCTAGGATTTATCTCCTAAATCATTGACAGGCTATAATCTACATTTGGGAAGAGAATACCCTCACCAAAAACAACATAGATTCTTCATATAGGCTTACCTCACAGTGCTGGTATAAGGAAAATTTCTTGTAAACTCAAAGCAATATATGATGGTGAGTTATATTGGTTATAATCATCTTCTGTGGTAATACCTAGAAGCACAACATGAAATTTTGGTACCCAATGCTATTGCTATGTACTGGGGATAAAACACTCTATTTTTAACCATGTAACCAAAAATTTGCTTTACCCACCCCTTCCCTATAATTTTCCCTATCTAGTCACTTTTATAGTCTGTTCCTCTTAGATGAAGGCGGAAGTATATAACTGGAAACATACAGGATTGAGAGTCAGGAAGCCTGAACTGTATTCCTTTTTCTGGCACTAGCTAGCTATATGACCTTTTACCTCATCTGTAAAATAAAAAGGGGAGAAGGGATTTAACTAGACAACCTCTAAAATTCTATCTAGCTATAGTATCAAAGAGTTTAATCTCTTGATACAGAAGTAAAATAGAGAACATAGAGAATGTTATTTTGTCACCATCCACAGGACCAGGAAGATATGACTTCCTCCTTCTGACATACTGACCTGAGCAAATTACTTACTCTCTCAATGTTCTAGGTGACTTTCTAGCACTAAAAATTCAGAGATGGTGACAATCTGCATTTATGAAAGTAATTACTTAAGCTGGGAATTCTCAGTACTAATGAGAACACAGATCCAATCTCAATCCCCCCATGACTAAATTTGTAAAAATTTTTGGATGAGGAAAAACTATGCAAAGCAACAAACCTTAAAGTTATTGGTTTTGCCATTTGTCTTCTCTCCTTCCTACAACGTAATCTTATTTACTTTAATTTATCATCCTAGGATCTTTATATTTTCCTAAATAGATAATTCTGTAGCTAAATTTTCAATTTTAAGAAAGCTACTCATAAAGTACATACATAGACCATCATACCTGTTGTGAGCCATCTGAATGAGGGGGTATAATAAAGGCTACTTGGAATGGTTTGCTTTGCGGAGGGTGATCTTGTCTTAACTGAATTAATTTAAATATCTTGTGTAAACTCTATATATTATATATACATGTATATACATATACACACATAATATATTCTTTTAGGGAAACACTAAAAAACTTTAAAAGGAGGGAGGTGGGATCAGGAAGGACTCATCTAAGAGGTAGCACCTGAGCTGAACCTTGGAGGAGAACTAGGGTTTTGTTTTGTTTTGTTTTTGCAAATTATACAGTTGAGGAAAGATTGTAATTGGTTGCCCTGACTCAGTTTTCTCACCACTCCAGTCCTTTGTAGATATAGGTGCCAAAGTGATTTTCCTTAAGCATGGCTGTGTCCACATGACACATCTACACAGCCAACTCCAGTGACTTGCTATTGCCTTTAGAATTATATGAATTATATGTAAAATCCTCGGTTTAGCATTTATTGCCCAAAACAACTTGGTCCCAACCTGCCTTTCCAGCCTCATTGGATATTATGACTCCTCTTATGCTCTGCAATATAAATGAACTGGCTTTCTCTCTGTTCCTTACTCAGGACACTCCTTCTCCTATCTCTGTTCCTTTGTACAAGTGGTTCCCTGGGCTTGGAATGTACTCTTTTCTTCCTTCCAATTCACTGAGTCTCTCTCTTCCTTTAAGATGCAATTCAGTACCATCTTATGCATGAATTCCCTTCTTTATCTACCCCAGTTGCTAATGACCTCTCTCCTAAACTACCTTTCATTTAACTACTATGTGTGTGTCGGTGTGTGTGTATATATATATATATATATATATATGTATATATATATGTATACACATATGCATATATTGTCTTTATATTTATACTGCACAATTTTATATGTACTTGTGGTCTCTCCCGTTAGAATATGAATTTACCGAAAGTAGGGATTGCTTCATTCTTCGTACATGTATCCCCAGCACCTAACATAGTGACTGGCTTCCTTTAAATCCCAACTAAAATTCCTCCTCCAAAGAAAGCCTTCCTTAACCCTTCTTAATTCCAGAGTCTTCCTTCTATCAATTTGTTTCCTATCTGATGTGTGTGTGTGCGTGTGTGTGTGTGTGTGTGTGTGTGTGTGTGTATGTATTTTGTATTTAGATTGTCAGCTCCTTGAGGATGGGGGCTGCCTTTTGCCTCTTTTTGTATCCCTGGTGCTTAACAGAGTACCTGGCACATAGTAGGCACTTAACAAGTATTTATTTATTGATTGGTTGTCTAATAAGAGTGAGACATGGTCATCTTTTCTCCCATGTAAGAAAGAAAAGGAATCAGAGAAGTTATTATTCCTAAAGCTTTAGTGCTTAAAATCATAGAAGCTTAAAGATCTTTCTTCAAATTGGAAAGACTTCTAGGGATTTGATGGACAGTGAATGAGCAGAGGAGCCATTTACCCAGGGACTATATTATAGAAAAACAACTTTGAAAGGTTTTAGAACTTTGATTTATGCAATCATAATCTATAAGTCCATAGTGCTGAAAATGAGGCATGTCACTCACCTCCTACCAGAGGTGTGATGGACTTAAAATCCAGAATATAACATCCATTTTTAGATATAGGCAACATGGGAGTTTGTTTTGATGGCCTATGTAAGATTTTTGTGAGTTTGTTGTTGTTAAGCTGAGAGGGTAGGGAGTATGGGGAATGGATAGCAGAAGCTTATAGGAATAAATACATTAAAATTTTTAAATGAAACAAACCCAAAAAAGTACATCTTCAAGCTAAACAAAATCTTATAGGAATAAATACATTAAAATTTTTAAATGAAACAAACACAAAAAAGTACATCTTCAAGCTAAACAAATTCCTATGGTGCCAGATTTCTAAGTAGATATACTAGGCACAAGCAATGATTCTGTGATTTTTTTTAATGTCATTTTCAAAAACATTTAAGAAGTTTATGTGACCCACCAGGCAAATGCCCTCTTACTACTCACTGGAATGACCATGTCAGCTTCCCAAGAGTCTTGTCCTCTTTTTTGCCTGCCAGAAGCCTATGGTTGTATATTAATTCAGAGTGTTTCTTAGCCTGACCCTTAATTGGAGAAGTATAATCTTTTGATATTATTAGAGGCTAGATCACCCATGCCCTTTGTGTACTGACAGCATTTGCTGTTCCTGAGTTCAGATATCATTTTGGTTACATTAAATGATACTCATTATACTTGAACATTTAATTACTTTCATCATCTAAACAGTATACTTTATAAGCATACTTAAATAAGCACTTTGTCCTATAAACAAAAACCATACTGGTAAGGACCAAGGGTAATTTAGTGACTGGGTAGTTTTTAATATGAACAAGAAGGTTCATTTTATTTGAACATTACACCAGTCTAGTCCATGTTCTCCCATGGATCTTACCATTCATAATATATTTTTCCTTTGCATGACATACTAGCACAAAAGCGAGTCAGACTTGTCCCCTCATTCTACTCTATTGGGTTCCACTAGACCTTTAGGCTCACATAATGAGCAGAACTATAGACTTGGGATCAGGAAGACCTGTTCAAATATAGCCTCAGACACTAATCTTTCTCCACAACCAAAGCTTGTCATTAAAATTATTCAGAATTCAAACTCCTTGTAATGTTCCTTCCCCTTATATTCTCTGTCTGTTTCAGTATTTTTTTTTCAGCATCAGTTCATATAAATCTCCCCCAGGTTTCTCTGAATTCCTTATATTTGTCCTTTCTTACCATAAAATAATATTCCCTTATATTCATCTACCACAGTTTGTTCAGCCATTCTCCAGTCAATCAGTACCTATTTTGTTTCCAGGTCTTTGCTAAAATGATTGTTTCAAAATGTACCCCATCAGGAGAGAGGAGCCAAGATGGCAGAGTAAGTGAGAAATCACTATTCCCATATTCACCTCCAAACAATTATAAAAAAGCACCCAAAACAAATCCTGGAATAGAAGAACCAGCAAAAAGATGGGGTGAAACAATCTTTTAGCCCAAGAAACTTCGAAGGTCAGCAGGAAAAGGAAAGTTTCACTTGGGTAAAAGCAGAGCACAGTTCAGGACAGAAAGCATCCCAGCAAGCCCTGTCTTAGAAAACCAGTGGGAGCCCCAGGGTGGTGGAGCAGGCAAATGCCAATACTAAGACCCTCCACATGCTTCATCATAGCCAGGGGAATAGGCAGACTCCAACTCTGAGAACCACCAAGTGCTTCAGCATAACCTCAGACAAACAGGCAGCTACTAGCAGCTGGACAGCCAAGTGCTTCAGTGTAGCCCTGGACAAATAAGCAGATGCCCATGCAGGAACACCCCACTGGCCTCAGCACATGCCAGACACCAGTAATGGGACCCCAGCTCAGCACCAGGTAAGCTGCCAGACTCCTATGGACTCCAGCAGCACCAGGCACTGCCTACCTCACCCCCTCAACATAGCATCTGACGCGAGGGTCCCCAATGGCCTCAGGGCAATATCAGTGCAGCACCAGGTAAACAGCCAGACCTGTAACCCCTGGCACAAGAAGCCTGAGATAGTGGCCCTTCCACCCTGAGAGCAGAGCTCAAATTTAAAAGAAAGGAAAAGGTAAAAAAAAAAGATGAGCAAAAAACAACAACAAAAAAGAATCTGATCATAGACTTAAAATCCAGAATGCAACATCCATTTTTGGATATAGGCAACATGGGAGTTTGTTTTGATAGACAACAATGTCAAAACACCAAAGAAAAATGGGAAGTGGTCTCAAGCCCAGAAACAACTCATGGAAGAGCTCAAAAAGGTGTTTAAAAATCAAATAAGAGAGGTAGAAGAAAATTGGGGAAAGAAATGAGAGTGATGCAAGAGAATTATGATAAAAGAGTCAATAACTTGGAAAAAGAAAACAATTGCTTAAAAAAATACAATTGGCCAAATGGAAAAGAAGGTATAAAAGCTAATTGAGGAAAATAACTCCTTAAAAGTTAGAATTGGGCAAATGGAAGTTAATGACTCTATGAGTCATCAAGAATCAATCAAATTGTACCCCAGCAGGCCCTCAGCCCAAAAAAATTCCCTGAATGGGAGAATGCCTGAAATTCCACTGTGAGCAATTAATTTCTTTTTTACAAACATCTTCTTTTAAAATTCAAATCTCTAATAACCAAAAGCACTGCTTGCAAAGTACCTAAAAGGAAATAGCTTCTTGAGAGCTAAGTGATAAGATTTTTATAGAAATACCCATGTTATTCTTGCTGCCTATACTAATCTACTAATATACTAAAAAACTAGCATTATCAAATAGTTTGAGTCTTCTGGAATGAAATGGACCAATATGACAAAACAGGTTTTCATTCCTACTGTTTGTTATCAAGTATAGAATGAGGGTACAACCCTATCCTGGGAAGGTACCAACCAGAATTGACACAGTTTCTTATGATCTTGTCCCATAAAAAGTATTAGAAAATAATCATAAAAACAAGGTAATAATTTGCAAAGACCTGAAACAATGTCAATTTAGTTTGTTTAAAAAAAAACTTATTTATTTAACATCAGATAGAAGGAAGTACAGTACAGGAAAAGTACTAGATTTGGAGTCAGAGGACCTGAGTTCAAATCCAGAAATCCAGACTGTCACAACTTATGTGACAATTTCTTCATCTGTAAAATAAGAGATTTAGGCTTTATGGCTTGCAAGATATTTTTTTTAAGCTCTGAATCTATGATTCTCTGCTTCCTTTCTTATTCACTTCCAAGGGAAGAAGGAAAATCATTTTAGTGTGAGAAAAATCTTTAGTTATAATTATCATTGATTTGTGTTATATATTTAGAACTAGAAAGGACATTAAAGGATGTCATTCCAATGTCCTCACTTTACAGATCAGGCAGCTGAGGCCCAGAGAGGTGAGATGACTTGCCTAATCAAAGAGAAATGAAATGTTCTTTTCCCTATCACCTTTCAAATAATGGTGGTAAGGAGAGGGGAAAGATCATTAAGATAGCATATCACAATTATCTTGAGATATAAAATTTTGCCAAAACCTACGCCATTCAGAGAAGGATTTTCTCAGTTGTCTTACACAATTGCTGAACCATAGAAACTTAGAGTCCAAAGAGGAAAACTAGAATCAAAGGCAGTCACCAAACCTCAGTCATTATATGGAAGAGTTGGGAAGTGGAGATTGTGGGTCAAGGTCAAGAAATTCCATCAAGATCTGTTCTGTAGAGTCAGAGTGAAGGGCAATGTACTTGTACTGTGAATTTGCCAAGAGTTTCTCACGTGGATCTTCTAGCCTCACAATCCTTATTTGTACCCAACCATGCGACATGAGCTCCTACATAAGCAAGGAGTGAGAGGCACCATCTTGGTCACTTCCCTGTGGGTGAGTAGACATTAACCTTTCTTGCTAATGTCCCTTTTAAAGTGTGATGACCTAAACTGAACACTGTAACCTAGATGTGTGGTGTAGCTAGGACAGAGTACCATAAGACTATTATTTCCATAACTCTGGACACTACAGATCTATTACACAGCCTTCAGTTTGTATTAATGACCATGACCTAGTCAATTGGGGTGGGTAGTGAGCTTGAAGTTAGAACAACCTGGGTTCAAGTACCATCTCTGACATGTAGTGACTCTGCGATGCTAAGCAAGTCGCCTTACCTCTCAATGTACTGAACTACTCTCTAAGACCCTTAAGTTGCCAAACAGGTGTTGAACCTATACCTATAGAGAAAGCTTTTCAACTGGGAGTTCTCTATACTTCTGACATCACCAATTGGGACACATAAAAAAGCTAATATATCTTGGGTTTGTTTCCTATTAGTCATGTTTATTCTCTCCTATACTGTTTGAAGAACACTCATTCTGTCATATAGCAGATTCCTAATTCTCTCAGAAGTGAAGGTGTCCAGTAGCTATTTTTTAAGGTAATTGGTAGGCATCAAAGAGATCTTACATATAGTTGATCCAGTTATTAAAATGGCAAGTAGGTTGGTATTCTCCAGTATGCTTCCTTAGAGATCATGAGGTCTCAGGAGCTACACTCCTACTCCCTATTCTTCCCCTTCCCCCAAAAAAGATATACTCACAAGAAGATGAAATTTCCCTTCAGAAGGCACTGTCTGAAGAGGATTGATTAGTGAATCTGTTTTTCTGAGGCTCCACCTATCTCAATTTAGCTGTGGTTGGAGTTGTACTACGAGAAACTGACATTTGTGGACTGTTCTAATCACTGGGGCTGTTGCTCACCATGATTCTAGCCAGTAGCCTGTGCAATTGATGTGGAATGTTAACTTTTAAAGAAGATTAATTCTGGGACATTTCCCAGATCACACATCTGGCTTTTTCACAATCCCCAAAGGAGAAGATTTATGAGGGGAAAACAGTGAGAATGATTACATTTATTAACAGGTTTACTTTATGTGTGATTTTTTTTTCTTTTTGCACAGCTGTATGACTAACCCACACTTTCTCAGGTACTAACTGGCTCTGTTTCTTCATGTGTCTCTGAATACCTGATTCGCTTCATCATACCCAGTGACATCCCCTCTACACATTTAGTGGGAGTTCAATAAAAGTTGGTTTAATAACAAGTATCCATAGTTTGTTGGGTGAAACATGTTTTCCAATCCATAAATTCTTATTTTTGTAATGTAATTACTGTAAAGGGCCTGCATCACATTGTGCTTGTTTTGACTACTGAATGGGTTATTAGACAAAAGATGGGGACCAGTTGTTCTCTATCTCTAGAAAGGACACATGAAGAGGAAGCAGGTTTAAACTGAAATATGAAGGAATGACATGAGAGAGGCTGGTTTTGAAAGGCAATTCTAACTTCTGACCTACAGAGTAATTGTGTTATATCTGACTTTTACTAAACATACTTATTATACTTAAAGGAATATTATGTGAAAATATATGTGTATAAATCTGGAAAATAATGAGCTTTATTGTTAACAGGGTTTAACTGGATAAAGAAGGATTTCTTGGAATTAAGCATTATTCATTATTGAGTTCCCTTTTTAAAAAAAACTTCATTTTATTATTTTATTTTGAATTTAAACCAAAAAGAAACAAACAAAAAACAAGACCCCTGAGCATTTCTATATACACATCAGAACACAAAAAGTGGATCATATAAGAAACTGTTCAAAATAAAAATGTATAATTAATTCTACAAATTACTTTCAGATAGTTTTGTTTGTCTGCGCTTCCTTCTGAACTTCTGACTATTCTATGCATCTAAAAAAGAATCATCGGCTCTTCTTTTTTTGGCCTCATTATTGTTAACTCTCTCCCCTGATACTCATCCCTAATGAGTGAGGGGGGAGAAGGGAGGGGATCCCTGTAACAAATAAGCATAGTCAGGAAAAATTAATCTTCACAATGGCCAGTCAAAAAATGTTTCTCCCTCTTTCAGAAAGTGGGTAGCATGTTTCCTCTGAAAGGAAAACTGGTTGGTCATCACTTTGATCAAATTTCTTAAGTCTTTCAAAGTTGTTTTTGTTCATAAGATTGTTGTCCTTGTACAAATTGTCCTCTTGGTTCTGCTCATTTCACTCCTCCTCAGTTTACTGTATCTAGCATTCCTTCAAATCCTTTCATTTGTGATTTTTTGCAATGCAATAATTATTTCATCACAATTTCTTCAACTATTCTCTAATTATGGGCACCCCATTAGATTCTAGTTCTTTGCTTTTCTCCCTACCCTACCCAGTCCTTTTAATTTTACTCTTGGATGAGGAGATTTTTTTTCAACTCCTTCGTACTTGGTACCACCTTCATTTTTAACCCTTTCCTTCCAGTCCAATTCCCAATCCCTGCTTATTTCTGTGTTTAGCTTGATGTAATTCTTCACTTATCTCTGTGTGGGTTCAACTCTCCTTTGTTTAAGAGTGGAATATGTCTTTTAGGAAATCATAAAGGAAAACTGCCCTGAGGTCCTAGAACCAGAGGGTAAAACAGCCATAGAAAGAATCCACCGATCACCTCCTGAAAGAGGTCCCAAATTGAAAATGCCGAGGAATATAGTAGCCAAATTCCAAAATTACCAGGTCAAAGAGCAAATACTGCAAACAGCCAGAAAGAAATAATTTAAATATCATGGAACCACAGTCAGGATTGCACAGGACCTTGCAGCTTCTACATTAAAAGACCATAGGGCGTGGAATATGATATTCCATAGGCCAAAAGAGCTTGGATTACAACCAAGGATCAACTACCCAGAAAAAATGAGCATGATCTTTCAGGGGAGGAGATGGATATTCAATGAAATAGGGGACTTCCATACCTTCCTGATAAAAAGGCCAGAGCTCAACAGAAAATTTGATCTTCAAATACAAGACTCAAGAGAGACATAGAAAGGTAAATGGGACAGAAAGAAACAACATGTTATCAATAAGGGCAAACTCTTTACATCCCTACCAGGGAAGATGACACTTGTAACTCTTGAGAACTGTATTGTTATTACACCATGTTAAATGGGTATACATAAAGGGGGTAGGTATAAATTGACTTTGATGTAATGATGAAAAAAATCTGATCAAGTAGGTCAAATGGATCCAAGTAAGTGAATTAATCTGATTTAACTAAGAAAATGTACTGAGAGAAAAGGAAAGGAGAAGGCAGACAAAGGTAAATTACGTCACAGAGGAAAAGGCACAAAAACCTATTATAGCAGAGGGAAAGAAGGGAGGGAGATGAGCACTGTTTGAACCTTACTCTCATCAGATTTGACTTAAGAAGGGAATAAAATAATCAGTTAGGGATAGAAATCTAACATGTCCTATAGACACTAGGAGGGAAAAGGGGAAAGAAAAGGGAGGGGGCTAATAGAAGGGAGGTGGGACTGAGGGAGGCAGTGGTCAAAAGCAAAACATTAGTGAGGAGGGAAAAGGGGAAAGGAGAAATTAAAAGCATAAGCAGGGGGGGAAATGATGGAGAGAAAGACACAGATAGTTATCATAATTGTGAATGTGATATATGAATGTAATGGAATACTATTATACTATAAGAAATGACAAACAGGCAGACTTCAGATAAACCTGGAAAAACTTGTATGGTTTGATGCTGAGTGAAGTGAGCAGAACCAGGAGAATGTCGTACACATTAACAGCCACATTGAGTGATGACTGACTTTGATAGACTTAACCCCTCTCAGCAATACAAGGATCTAAGACATCTCCAAAAGCCTCATGATGGAAAATGCTATCCACATCCGAAGAAAGAACTATGGAGTTCGAATGTAGATCAAAGCATACTATTTGCAATTTTTTTCTTGTTTTGTGTTTTGTTTCCTCTTTCTGGTGGTTCCTCCTATTAGTTCTAATTCTCACTTACAACATCACAAATGTGAAAATATGTTTAATAAGAATGTATATGTATAGCCTATATTAGATTGCACGCTGTCTTGGGGAGGGAAGTAGGGAGGGAGGGGGAGAAAAATTTAGAACTCAAAAGCTTATGGAAGTGATTGTTGATAAATCAAAATAAATTAATAAAAAAAAAAGAGTGGAGTATGTCTGCTGTCTGCTCCTCTACACTTTCCCTCCATGCTTATATATTTTTCTTCTCAAGCACCCCAATTATGAGAAACATTGAGTTCCACCCATTTCTTCCTCCTTTGTACACTAGCATATCCTTGTTACCCTCCTTTCTTTTTCCCTTCTTACAAACCTCAGGACAGAGCCAATCTATTCCTCAGGCCCTCTGCTTTTCTTTTTCAACTCCTTCAATAGTCTTTCAAGACACTGAGGTTCTGAAGATGCATTTGTTTCTCTTCCTTTTTCACTTCTCCCATAAGAATGTTAGCACTTTATCATCATAGGGAAAGGAGACTCATCTACTCATCTTTCCCATTTCTTTTCTTTTTTAAAAAAAATATATGCATTATTGATCCTTGGAAAAAATGTCTACCACTTATCAATGACCATATTCCTTCTCCTCCTTCATCAAACCGTTTTACCTTAGTAAGACAAAATAAAACATATCAACCATGTCTGACAACACATGCCTCATTCTACCCCCACAGTCCACAACCTCTCAGCTGAGGGGAGGGGAGGTGTGTTTCATGTCAGTCTTCTGGAGTCTATATTTCTCACTGCACTGACTGATTTCTTTCAGTGTTTTTTCTCTTACATTATCATGGCTATTTTTTAAATTGTTCTCTAGGTTCTGCTTACTTTTCTCCTCCTTAGCTCATGTAAGTCTTCCCAAGTTTCTAAATTCATAACATTCACTCATAATATCCTCTCACCTAATTTCTTTTCCTAGAAAGAATTATTTTCCTAAAGCTAGCTACCTATTTGACCTTCATGTCAAATGCTTACCTACACTGCTT
This sequence comes from Phascolarctos cinereus, assembly GCF_003287225.1. Lineage (NCBI taxonomy): Eukaryota > Metazoa > Chordata > Mammalia > Diprotodontia > Phascolarctidae > Phascolarctos > Phascolarctos cinereus. The sequence goes on along the minus strand of NW_027556180.1, from coordinate 119,380,768 downwards.
TCAGATCATGAGAGAAAGAAAGTGTGGGACTGAATGCAGAATACTTGGGATTGATTATAGCTATATACACAGTGATATGAAGGCGCTGCAACATACTCTCTGCTACTGCCCAATGTGGGGGCCAAGGTATCTTACTGCATTAACCTTTATATGGCTTTCCACAATGGATTTATATGAATTCAGTCTTAATTTGTAAGTTAGAAATTAACTTCATGGATTTGTTAAGTTTCTTGTCATTAATTTTCCCATCAGGTTCATGGGCATTGTCTTCTCTCTTTTCCGTTTGTCCAGATGGACTGTCAAATCTATGACTCCTATCAGATCTACAAGGGCCAAATGCCTCATTAACCAAACTTTTAATTTAAAAAAAAATTAAATCCTTGAACATTGCTTCCTTTCAACCAAAAAAATAGCCCACAAATGCCAAAATCTATGGAAGAAAAGAACAAATGTTCTTTTTTTTTTTACTTTTTATTTTTTTATTTTTATTTTTTTAAAAATTTTTAAAATATAAATTTATTTATTTTTAGTTTTCCATATTCACTTCCACAAGATTTTGAGTTCCAAATTTCTCCCCCCTCCCCCCACCCCAAGATGGCATGCATTCTGAATATCCCTTCCCCTGGTCTGCCTTCTCTTCTATCTCTCCCCCTCCCTTCTCTTATCCCCTTCCCCTTCTATTTTCCTGTAGAGCAGAATAGACTTCTGTACCCCATTTCCTGTATTTCTTATTTCCCAGTTACATGTGAAAACATTTTTTTTTGAAAACATGTGTTTTTAAAACTTTGAGTTACAAATTTTTCCCTTCCTCCCTCCCCACCCACCCTCATTGAAAAGGCGAGCAACTCAATATAGGTTGTACATGTGCAGTTATGCAAAACACTTCCTTAGTAGACATGTTGTGAAAAACTAACTCTATTTCCCTTAATCCTATCCTGCCCTCCCATTTATTCTATTCTTTCTTTTGACCCTGTCCCTCCTCAGAAGTATTTGCTTCTGATTACCCTCTTTCCCAATCTGCCCTCCTCTCTATCACGCCCCCTGCTCTCTTGTCCCCTTCTCCCCCTATTTTCCTGTAGGGTAAGACAGATTTCCATACCCAATTGAATGTGTATGTTGTTGTCTCCTTAAGCCAAATCCTATGAGAATAAGATTCCCTCATTCCCTCTCACCATCCCCTGTTTTCCCTCCACTGTGAGAGACTTTTCTTTTCTGTTTTTTTTTGTGAGATAATTTACCCCATTCTACCTCTCCCTTTCTTCTTCTCTGAGTATCATCCTCTCTCATCCCTTAATTTTATTCTCCAGATATGACCCCTTAATCTTCAACTCACCCTGTGCCCTCTATCTATCTATCTATATATACATATATATACAATTTTTTTCCTTCAACTACCCTAATACTGACAAAGTTCTCATGAGTTACAAATATCATCTTTCCATGCAGGAATGTAAACAGTTCAATCTTAATAAGTCTCTTATGATTTCTCTTTCCTGTTTACCTCTTCATGTTCCACTGGAGTCCTGTATTTGAAAGTCAAATTTTCTGTTTAGCTCTGGTCTTTTCATCAGGAATGCTTGAAAGTCCTCTATTTCACTGAATGACCATTTTTTCCCCTGAAGGATTATACTCAGTTTTGCTGGGTAGGTGATTCTTGGTTGTAATCCCACCTCCTTTGCCCTCCGAAATATTATATTCCATGTCCTGCAGTCCTTTAATGTAGAAGCTGCTAAATCTTGTGTTATCCTGATTGTGTTTCCACAGTACTTGAATTGTTTCCTTCTGGCAGCTTGTCATATTTTCTCCTTGACCTGGGAACTCTGGCATTTGGCTACAATATTCCTAGGAGTTTTCCTTTGGGGATCTCTTTCAGGAGGAGATCTGTGGATTCTTTCCATTTCTATTTTGCCCTCTGGTTCTACTATATCAGGGCAGTTTTCCTTGATAATTTCTTGAAAGATGTGTAGGCTCTTTTTTTGATCATGGCTTTCAGATAGTCCAATAATTTTTAAATTCTCTCTCCGGATCTATTTTCTAGGTCAGTTGTTTTTCCAATGAGATATTTCACATTGTTTTCTAATTTTTCATTCTTTTGGATTTGATTTCTCATAAAGTCACTATCTTCCAATTGCTCTGTTCTAATTTTTAAGGAAGTATTTTCTTCAGTAAGCTTTTGGACTTCCTTTTCCATTTGGCCAATTTTGCTTTTTAGGGCATTTTTCTCCTCATTGGCTTTTTGGACCTCTTTTGCCATTTGGGTTAGGCTGTTTTTTAAGGTGTTATTTTCTTCAGTATTTTTTGGGATCTCCTTTAACAAGCTGTTGACTTGTTTTTCATGATTTTCTTGCATCGCTCTCATTTCTCTTTCCAGTTTTTCCTCTATGTCCCTTACTTGCTTCCCAAAATCCCTTTTGAGCTCTTCCAAGGCCTGGGACTGATTCACATTTTTCTTGGAGGCTTTGGATGTAGGAGCTTTGATTTTGTTGTCTTCTTCTGGTTGTATATTTTGATCTTCTTTTTCACCAAAGTAAGATAATATAGTCTGACTCTTTTTGCGCTGCTTGCTCATGATACAATTACTTGAGTTTTAAACTCTTTGTTAAGGTAAGAGTCTGCTTCCAATGTGGAGAGTGTCCCAAGCTTCAGGGGTTTGTGTAGCTGTTTTCAGAGATACTTGTAGGGACCTGTAAATTTTCAGTTCTTGCAAGGTGGTATGATAAGGGGCGAGGTGTTTACTCCTTTCCTGGCCTTTGACCACAAGTACTCCTTTCTGTCCTGTAACTGTGAGGAAGGGTTCCTCTCCACAGCTACTCCAAGCTCTACCATGCCAGCATTCCTCCTCACCCCAGCACAGCCACCCAGAACTGTGACCCAGATCCAAACAGGGGCAAAGCAAGAGATTCCTGCCTCAGCACTGGCAAAGAGAACCCTGCAATCCCTCTCTGATTAGCCACTGGATTCCCCCTCAGTCTGTGGGCCAGAAGCTCGGGAAGCAGCTCCCCCCCCCACCAGGGCCACGCTCTTAGGGAATGGAGCTGAAACCCCGCCTTCCTTTCTCAGCACTGACAGAAACAGACTTTTCCCACTGACCTTCTAAGTTGTGGCATTGGTGGATTGAGGAGTCTGGAAACCTCCACAGCTGCCGGAGATTCAGTCCTCTGAGGCCTGCTCCAGGTTTGCTGCGGCCTGCGCACCCACGCTGCGCTGCGCTGTGCTCCCAGCCCCATGCGATAGACCTTTCTGATCAATCATCCAGGTTGTCTTGGGCTGGAAATTTTTTTCACTCTGTGTTTTTGTGGGTTCTGCTGCTTCAGAATTTGTTTAGAGCCATTTCTTATGAGTATTTGGAGGGGTTTGGGGGAGAGCTCAAGCAAGTCACTGCTTTCACTCCGCCATCTTGGCTCCGCATGTGGCAAGTAACTTCTAAACTTATTAGGCTCATAGGAAACCCAGGTTCCCAAGACCATAGGAGTACAAATGTACTAAGGGTCCATTTAAGTGTTATAGCCCTTTCCACTGATGTCACAAAACCATCATTTATAATCATACATATTCCATGCCCAATATTAGTCTCTCTCTCACCTCTTCTCATCTCCTTCCAGGTACTTGCTTCCCAAAACAGCTCAGAAAGAGTTCAGAAAAATCTTCTTTCAGATAGATAGGTTTACAACATAGAATGTGCTTAGTTGCTTCTTTTCTTCCATGCCAGAATATACTCTCTAAAGGAGGAGCAGTAGTACTCTGACTCCTGATTAACTCAATACTTGCCCTAGTACTCACTCTTTCTGTCTCCCATGTTGTTGTTTGTCCTTTGTTCTTGAAGGAACCATGGCATCAGGAAGGTGATGCCATGACTGTCTCCCATACAATTCATTTAATCTTCTCCTATGGACTTAACCATTCTAAACTAAGTTTATCACTGTTGCACTGTATGTACTAAACCTCTCTCAACTCACCTCTTTGTTCTCTTATTTCATTTACAGACTCATTCACTTGGAGAACTGTAGTCTTGGGATCTACCTTGGGATACATGGTCCCAGAGTGGGGGGACAAATTCCCCAGGGCACTATAAGGCTGCTGCTACAGGAGCTACTGCCAGGATAGGGAGCAATATGGGGTCAGGCCAGGAAAAAGTTCACCCGGAGCACCGCTACTGGAGAGAAAAGAACCAACAGATCTTATTTTAACTAATTATTTGTGGTAACTAGATTCAGTTACTAGAGTCAGTTCTTTTTGTAGCTAGAAGGTACAGTGGAGAGAGTGATGGGGGAGTTCAAATCCAGCCTCAAACATTTAATGGGTGTCTGACCTGAGCAAATCACCAATCTCTTCATCAGTTTCCTTATCTATAAAATGAGGATAATAATGACACCTACCTTCTAGGGTTGTTGCAAGGATAAAATGAGATGTCTATTATTTGTCTTTTGTCATTTATTATGTTTTGTCATTAATTAATATAATAATTAATTATAATATAATATTATAATATAAATTTATATCATTAGTTATATATTAAATATTATATAATATAAATTTATATGGTCATATAAATTTAAATACAATATAATTAATAACAATATATTTGCCACTAATTATTAATACTATTATTTTATTCATTTATTATTTATGATTTTTATTATCACTAAGTCCATGTTCTGTCAGAACCCTCCAAATTTTAGCGCCCTAGGTTGAAGTTCTGGCCATCCCATGGTCATATCTCTCCCAAAACACATCATTGCATCATTTATCAAGGCCAAAACAAAATAACCAACTACTCGTTCCCACCAATCTAAGATATTCTGAATAGAGTCAAGATGTCTGGATTTTTAATAAAATGGATTCATGCATCTCCAAAGGCCTCGTGAAGGAAAATGCTATCCACATACAAAGAAAGAACTATGGAGTTTGAATGCAGATCAAAGCATACTATTTGCTATTTTTTTTCTTCTGTTGAGTTTTGTTTCCTCTTTCTGGTGGTTCCTCCTATTGGTTCTAATTCTTACTTACCACATCACTAATATGAAAATATGTTTAATACGAATGTATATGTGTAGCCTATATCAGATTGTGTGCCATCTTGGGAAGGGTGGGGGGGAGGGAGGGGGAGAAAAATTTTAAACTGTAAAGCATATGGAAGTGATTGTTGATAAATCAAAATAAATTAATTTTAAAAAATAAACTGGATTCATGAAAAACATGAATAACCTACTTAGAATTACAAGTAGGATGAATAGTTGAAGCCAAACTTTTGGACACAATTTAGACATTTTACATACAAAATCAAGCCATTTGGTTTAGCCAATATACATACCCACGATATTTCAAGACACAGCTACTGAAGTTTTAGTGAACCTTTCCAAAGATGTCATTGCATTTTTAAATGATGTTGCAATCACAAACAAGAACATTCAGTAGAACAGAAAACATTAATCCAACTTTTTTCATCATTTATATGGTAAGCCTAGTTGCCCCTTCTTTTTTTTTTTCTAGAGAAAGATACATCTAAGATCACCATAAAGTCAGTGCAGGTAGAAATATTGTCAAAGAGAAAGGAAGGCCATGGATCTTCTAGCAGCTTATTACTCCTGCCAGTTGTCAACAGCAAAAAGGAACAATTTAACTTTCTTAACAGGGCTTTGATAGCCCTTGTCACTTCTTGAGCATGTAGAAAATGTGGAGGTCTTACTTGGAGGCACATAAGAACTTGATTACAAATCAGTGAACATTTACTAAATGCCTATTATGTGCCAGGCATTGAGATAAACTGAGATATCCAAACCTAGTTGACTCCAGGAACAAGTATGTATGTATACATGTATGTGTTTTCCTGAATGACCAACACATCTGGAGTGAACATGTTAGCAGACACACTGTACAAGAACATTCAGCAGAGACTTGGAAAGTACTAAGCTGACTTCTTTGACATCATTTCAATAGTAAGCCTAGTTGTTGAAGTTTCAAATCCTCTAATGAATTTATCTTTATAAGCTAATTTTAGGGCATATTTTGTGGTATTTGTCCCGGGGGTACCTGAGTAGAGTTATTAAGAAGGAGTGATGACTCAGCCTACATTTCTTCCAGAACAAGGTTGTGTTTTATCTCCTAGACTAGAAATTCCATGAAGGCAAGGGCCTTGTCTTATTTAAATCATCTAACTCCACTAGCACCTATCACAATGTTCTAAAAACAATAAGGACCCAAGAAATACTATTTGAGTGAATAAGTAAAGAATAGGAAGGAACCCTTTTAGCATATTAGTGGGCTCTGTTAGGGCAGCTAGATGGTTCAGTGGATAGAGAACTGGGCTTGGAATCAGGAAGACTCATCCTCATGAGTTCAAATCCGGTCTCAGATACTTATTAGTTGTGTGATCCTGAGCAAATCACTTAACCCTGTTTGCCTCAGTTCCTCGTCTGTAAAATGAGCTGGAGAAGGAAATGGCAAACTACTCCAGTATCCTTGCCAAGAAAGCCCCAAATGGAGTCACAAAGAGTTGGACACAACTGAAATGACTCAACAACACTAAGTGCTCTGTTATCTGGACACTCCAAAAAGGTAAGGATGGAGAATTTAACCAACCAGCACTGTTGGTAGCAAAGGCTGTGACTAAAATCAATGACTAAAAAGCCTTGGCAGAAAGTGTTGGGGCTCAAATAGCTATTGGCAAGTACCTCAACTACCATGGTATTGGGTAGGGTTGGATTTACTGCTCTCTCAAAGGAACTTTGCCATGCTTGTAATGGTTCTAGGATATGTCCCAGGATTCCATATCCCAAGTTACCATCTGCTCTACAGATAGCCTAGTATTTTCTAAAGGGAATCATTTGCTCACACGGTCTCTAGATACACATTGTCTCAGCTCAGGGCCCACAGTTAATGGTCATATTCTGGCATGGGCTCCAAAAGAAATTAGGAGCTCAGACATTATTTACCACAGCCTTCCACCAAAAGACCAATTTAGAATCAAGAGATTGTTGTATCATTCACTTAGAGCAAGATTAAACCTAGTTCCTTCCAACAGAAGAATTTTCTAAAATCATTGAGAGGTACCTTACCCTTGAAACCCTTCTTTTCTGGTAGCTTACAGCTTTTCTCCTTGTATTTGCCTAGTGGCTGCTTTGCTTTATTAGGAATAACACCCATAGATGGTGGCCTGGGCAATGAGCATCAGAATATAGATATACACCATACAGAGAGATGGATGATGGGCAATATTATTAGAAGCTGCTGATACAACCAGTCTTGTAGCTCATACCATAGACTGCTATGTAAGTTCCATGTAATTTCAACAACGGTGAAAATAATGTGGTTGCACTCATAAGAAGAGTATGAAGTATGGGAAATTCAGTTGTATATGATCGAGGGAGTTGTTATTTAATATATTGGAAGAGGATGGTCCCAAAGGACTATACTTGGGAGTGAGCAGAGATAGCCATACTCTTGCCCTTATTAGATATTTTTATCAGAGATACCCGCAGAGAACTGATTGCTCTTTTTCAGGGTGAGAGTTAGGATTAGAGAAAATGAGCCTCAGGACAGGGGAATATTGTTTGCACCTAAGATAATCTCAAAGAGATACAGAGGGAAGGGAGCAGGAAAGGCTAATTCACAAGGGATTGTGTTATCATTTCCAACATCCTCATTGTGGAAAAGAAATTAAGTCACGATGCCCAAGAAGAAAATAGGCTATATTGCCAGTGCCAGTATATGTAGGCTGGGCAACAAAACCCTACTGCTTTGGATCATATTCATGTCAGTAATGAGATAGAGGATGACCCAAAGAAACCTTTGGCACAGGGATAAAAGGACAGCTGCAAATGTTTGGGTGTCTAGAGTCCTTTTTTCCCCATGGTGTTAGTTGTTTTCCACCAGGGTACTGACCTGAAAAAAAAAAAGTAAAGGAGCAGAAGAATAAAGGGCAACTGTAGTGTATCTGGGGCTCCCCTGAGGCCCCATCCCCAATGTTTCTCATGTACTTGCATGGAAGTCGGGCCACTATCAGAAGAGCAAATAGATGATAAAACCATAATTCAGATTCAGCCTTCAGCGGCACATCTGAGGTCTGAGGCATTTCCCTACCTCTAGGGCTATGTCTGAGAGAATACCATATGTCGCATCCATATTTTTTTTTATTTGTTAACACAAATGTTCAGTGATGATATAATATCTTTACCTAATACGAAGGCAAAGAAATGGATTAAATCAGTGGTCCACAGTGGACTATCCAAGAAATCCAACAACAGATATTACATGTGAAACAAATCTGGAAAAGTAGGCTGGAGCCAGATTATGAAGGGCTTTCAAATAATGATTACATTTTATCCCAGGGATCATAGGGAGCCGCAGAAATGCCTTTATCATTATGGTCAGTTGTATGCTTTAGGACCATCAACTTGGCAGCCACATGGAGTATGGATTGGAGAGGGTAGAGACTAGAAGCACTAAAACCTATTAGGAGGGGAGGGGGCAGGAAGAAAGGAAGGAAAGAAGCATTTATTAAGTGTCTCCAGAGTGAGAGGCACTGCCCTGAGTGCTTTACAAATATCATCTCATCTGATAGGCTATTAGAATAGTCAGTTAATGAGGGCCTTCGGAAGGGTGGTAGCTGTATGAGTGGAGATAAGGGGACACAGAGAATTGATAGGATTTGGCAGCTGATTGGATTCAGGAGAGGGGAGGGAGAGGTAAGAGTTTCTCTATGGAGTTGCGAATCTGGGTGACTGGAAGGATGGAGGCGCTGTTGATGGAGCATGGATATGAGATGGATGATGGATATGAGAAAGTTAGGAAGGGGGAAAGGTTATAAGAGAAAGGTAATGAGTTTTCCTTTCAATATGTTGTGGTTGAGATACCTATGGAATAGCTAGTTAGTGATGTGGGACTAGGTTCAGGATAGAAATGAGGACTAGATATGTAACTAATTTCTGGGTTTTCTGGGTAATCCCTTGAAAGCTTACTGAAAGAAGAGTGTAAAGAAAGACAATGTCACTGATCTGAGCCCTGGGATACAACCATACAAGGGGAACAGGTCATAAGTGATGGTAGAGGAAAGAATACTGAAAATACTGTCTGACAGATAGGAGGAGAGCCAGGGGTGAGCAATATAAAAAATAAAAAGAAAGGACAGCATAGAGAGAAGATGGGAGTACTTAACAGTGTCAAATAATGCAGACAGGGTTAAGGAAAAGGTCACTTGATTCATCAATTAAGATATCATTGGTAACCCTGGAGAGAGCAATCTCAGTTGAGAGGTGGGATTGGAAGCCACATTGCAAGGAGTCAAGAGGTGAATAAAAAGGGGGGGGGGACAAAATAACAACAACTTCACAACTCTATTTTTTTACCCATCTTCCATTATTCAATAGTCTTGTCTGTACTCATCAACATGGTAGCAGTCAACATCTGATGATATAGCTTCAATTTTATTAAAATCTTGGCCATAGAGTCACTTTTTTTTTTCAGGCCTACTCGAAGTCTTTTTCAGATCCTGAACCTGTGACTCCATCTAATTTTCACAACTGCACTAGAAGAAAGAACCCTTTATCAATAACTGAAAAGACATACCTAAGAGCCCACTGAGAACTGAAGATACAAAGAGTCAGAAGCTTAGAGGTGACTTAATCCCTCCCAAATGTTACTCACCAATTATTTCAGCATGTAATGAGAATAATGAAGGGCTTAGAAGTGAAGATTTCATTCACTGACCCCACAAATCTTAAAATTGGCTACACCCCCTGCATGGCCCAACCAAAGTAGATAAGAGCATATAGTAAACCATTTGTCCAAAAACAGTATGCACCAAATTACCATTTGTATTACAATAACAGAAAAAGTAAAAAGGCTCACTTTTAACACTTTGTGGTCAATAACAGTGTATTTGAAGGCTGTAACATTTGCATTTACCCAGGGAGACGGTTTGTAGGAAGGGACAAATGCCCTAGATTGCAAGCTCTAATATCAGCACTGCAAAGGGAAATTGGTGGGGGTGGGGAGAAGAAAATGAATGGAGAGAGGAGCCTATCACTGGAGCAGCTGCCCAGGAGGGGATGAGGCTTGCTTCTTGCCTGCCTTCCCCCATTTATTTCCAAAGAAATAAGAAAGACATCCTACAAGAGTTGCTAGTCTGGCCAATAGGAGAGCTTTTGTTGTTTGTCCTTCCTTCTCAAAGAGGACCATGACATCAGGGAGGCAATGCCATGACATGCAAATGAATAAGATTTAAGTGAGGGAGGGCTGTGTGAAGTCACCAGCCTCACTTTCTTCTCCTGAACCATCTGGGTCCAGTGGCAAGATATAGATCAGGGCTACTGGAGATGGCCCCAGTGCAATGATAGGCTGTGGCCTTTTTGAGCTAAGGTCTTTTCCAGGTCCCTGTTTGTCTGAGGCAACACCCATTCAGTGATTAAGTCTAGGTAAAAATGAGGAAAAGAACAGCCTCTTTTACCTAGTCAAAAAAATAAAATAAAAATCAGTCTGAGAGGGGAAGACCATCAGGGTTAACAATTGCTATTTACAGTCACTGGAGCTATCAGGATCCAAAGACTGACCTAATGAGGCTTGGGCTGGGACCTATTATTGGCCAATCAACGACAGCCAGAGTGATTTGGGTTAAGGCATGGTCCATAAAAAAAAAAAAATCTAGCCTGTAATCCCCAAGATATCTTGCTGGGTTTTGGTGATCAAAATTTATATTCCTTTGAACAGAGTACCTGCAGGTAAGAGTATGATTCCTTACGTGGACAGAGGGAAAGGAGAGAAAGAAAGGAACGAACAAAGGAATGAACGACAGAACGAAGAAACTGCATTTCTCAATTAGCCAGTCGGATTCCCAGTGGGGCAGCTACCATACTCACAGGTTTTTGTTTGTCCTTCATTGTTGAAGAGGACTATGGGATAAGGAAGATGATAGCATGACTTGCAAGTAAATTGGATTTAAGTGAGGGACGGCTGTATAAAGTCACCAGCCTTACTCTCTCTTCCAGAGCCATCTGAGTCCAGTGGCAAGATATAGATCAAGGTGATGAAGCCCATTACTGGAACAGCTGCCCAGGAGTCACTGATCTGGCATACAGGAGAGCAGAAATACAACCTCCTACTCTTCACACATGAATAGCTAGGTGTTACAGTGTATAGAGTGCCAAGTCTGGAGTCAGGAAGAGCTGAGTTCAAATCTGGTCTCAGCCACTTACTAACTGTGTGACCCTGGGCAAGTCACTTGACACTGTTTGTCCCAATTTTCTCATCTGTAGAATGAGCTGGGGAAGGAAATGGCCAACTGGTTCAGTATCTTTGGCAAGAAAACCCCAAACGGGGTCACAAAGAATGTGAAACAACTGAACAACAGCAACAACAGCAGCAACAGCAAAACCTTCCTTACATACAGCAGGTACTTAATAAATGGTTATTGAATATAAACCTCTTTAGGTGAGGGGCTGTTTCATTCGTATCTTTGTATGATTAGTGTCTAGCACTGTTCATGGAACTTAATAAATAAATAAATGCTTCTTAATTGATTGACTGAATACATAAATGAAAGGGACAGCTCAGGAGGGGTGTGATATAGAATGTAATGCCTACTCCAAAGACAATTCCATTACAATTCAAGAGCTACATCCCACGAAACCAAGTTCCTCAACTATTAGTTTGGGCTTCTGATGTGGACTGGGTGGTGAGAGAGGAATGCAGGTGTCTGATGCAGGTGGAAAAGGGTGGCACGTGAATAGTACTCCACACGCATTTGTCTGATTTCTGGTTGGAGCCCACAGTCTTGGCTAATGTCCCACTATGCCATAGCTGGTCAGAAAGAAGGAATATTTCCCCTTCGACACAAGGAGAATTGTGAGAATTGTGTGTAGACTATATGCATTTTGTATAGAGACTTGGACTTAATTCTTAGGATCTATTCTCATAAAGGGTTCTTAGGGACAATCCTTGGGCATTATTTTATATATGCAAAGCAAAGCACAAAGCATTGTTCATTCTACATGTGACAATCTCTCTTGAATGTATTTGTGTTTCAAATGACTAATTTCAAATGGTCCCTATAAATTTTACCTTTAAAGAAATAACCTGGCATCACAATGAAAGTGTCCCAGAGCTTGGCAAACTATTTAGTCAATGAGTGTGTTTTTCAGCTTATTTTTATTTTTAGAATGTAAGCTGCTTGAGGACAGGGATCTTCTCATTTTGTCTTTTTATGGCACGTAGTAGGTGCTTATAAATGTTTATTGATTAAATGATAGCTGACCTCAGCTTGACTCTTTTTCTGCTCTGTGACACCTGATGTTCCTTGCACAGATAATAATCCCTGCTGTGAACAGCCAGCGTCCTTGGCCCCCATTGATATTGCTTCCTGGATTGCCAGCTTGCTACTTTCCTGGGTCAAATGATCTCATCTTCACATTGCTCAAACTTTACTTTCCCTTGTCATTAATGCCATGTATGATGCTCCCACACATACTGTGAAAATATAGCTGCTTAGGTGTACTGCTGAGCTGACCTATTATTAATCTTTTCCTAACCTATTCCAGTCAATCCAACTTTCCATTGCAGTGAATATCAGGACATGAATGGAGGAATCCCTAGCTTAATCCCACCTGCAAGCTTATGAATACAATAAATGCTACATTTAGAGTAGGATGCTAGAATGAAGGAATGGCTTCCATTTCTGAAAGAACATGTATGTAGTCTGACTCATTAAGTGTCTAATGGACATAATCATATATAGTATATAGTACATATAATTGCATGTATTCTATACATATATAGTATATACTTTTCCTATTGTGTGTGTGTGTATGTGTGTGTGTGTGTGTGTGTATGTATTCTAATCATTGTATTATTGGCAAACAATTAATTTTTATGTCACTTTTTTTTTTTGAAAGGCATGTTGGGTGTTTCATATGTACCAGTCCCTTCAGTGTGATTGCTGCAGATAGATTTACCATTGCAGAAGCCCAAATCTTGGGTCTTGCTTTCAATCCTGGCTTGTACCACTTGGTCCTGGCTTGCGTTACTGCCCTGGGCGCTCCTCTGATTTGTCTTCCTGGACACCCGAGTCATTGATGAGGATCACCATAGGATTTTTGCTTTGGAATAATTTAGTCTAAGTCAGTAAAGAATAAAGAGGTTTCCCTCCCACATTGTTCTTTTTTTCCTTTTTCTTTTTTCCTTTTCAACCCTTATCAGCAGTGGGTGTCGCCACGGATGCTCTGGTTTCCAGTATATGAAGTGTGCTTGGCCACAGCCAGACCCAGATGCTAAACTCAGGATGCTCTCCATTCAGTTGCTGCATCTGGCTCTTTGGCAGACTCTACAGGCTGATGGGCTGGCAGCCCTGGATTTGCCTCTGGGTCTGTCATCTGTCATGTTGTTAGGCTGCTGATGGGCTGTCTCTGCTCGCCCTTTCTGAGTGCATTTCCCTCTGTACCAACTTTGGCATCCATTAGACAATGAAAATCAAGATGCTATGCAACCCTTCACCTTCTGTGGATCTTGGTGGGTGTAACATCACCACTGTGGAAAAGTATACCCTTCTGTCCTTTGAAATGCGTTGGCTGTGGCATGTTGCCATTTAATAATTTTTAAAAAGCAAAACAAAAGAAAACAGATTTTGAATGCACATGATGCTCGGCACTTTGGGCCAGTTAATACCATTATACTCTGATGACTCATCTACCTTTTGACTTTAATTGGGTCCTTTTCTGTTGCCTTTATTTCAGCAGTATACACCTGACTCTGACTTATGCGGCCACTGATCACCAAGTGACTCGTTTGGTGAGCTCGTGGGAGGATAAATTCAATATGATCTGTATCACCGAACTCCTCTTTGGCTGCTTCATGGCACATAATAATTTGGGGAGAAACAGTTAAAATAAAATATTAAAGAATAAGCAGAGAGGGCCCACTGTTCGCATGTCCAATGGTGAGAGAAAATTACAGGTTTCATTGTATATGCTACACCATCTGCCTACTCGGAGAGGCTGAGCCGGAGGCTTTCCCAGGGGAAATAGCTGTGGATAAGTTATTCAATTAGAACAGCATTATTGGCCAGCTACCTTGGAGAATTGGGTTGATGATGTTGTGATTATCCTGTTCTACATTCCTTCATGTCTCAGACAGGCTGCATTGCTCTGCAGACTCCTTCAGTGTTTGTTCAGTCCTACAGTGGGTGAACAATTGAAAGGGGGAATATCAGGGACTCCTGAAAGAAAATCAATTCTGAATGAACTTTCCTTGCTTAGCCACAGCCTCAATATTCTGAGTCATACTGTATTTTTTTGTGGACTCCAACTGTAATAAGTGACAGAGATGGCAGTGGGGAGGAAAGAGAATTTCATGGTATGAGTTTAACCTGTGGCACTGAACAAAGGAATCTTTCATGTAGGCTACAAGATGGCAGAATACTCTAGTCTCGTAAAATACGATATTAATCTTAGTGAAAGCAGGAATCTTATAAGGGCAAAATGCTTATTTTTGTCATGGCTTTAGACCTTCAAAAATTCCTAGATTGTAATAGTGCTTTCTTATTGATGTAGCCCCCATCTCCAAGGACGTCAGGGTGACTTGGAGATCTTATCATTAGTCCTCACAACTCCCCTGTCAGGAGGCTGACAGGGGACCCATGCTGTTATCTCCAAAATCACATATTTTGTAAGTAGAAGAGATTGAAATACAGCCCAAGTTTCTGCTGCCCACTACTCTGGGCTACTCACATTGAATAAAGTCCTTTTCTGAAAAGCAAAACAAAAACTATTAAGATGGGCATTTGTTTCCACTGAGAATTATCGACATTTTAATCATACGTTTTTGTTGTTGCATTTTGCTAGCTAAAAAAAATTATGACTTTATAAGCTGAAGCATGAATGAGGTTAAGGTGTGCATGGAGGTGGAAGACTCAAAACAGAGGCCTAATTTGATAGAAAAAAAAAGATGAAAATAAACACAAGAGAGCATATTCTCATGAGAGGCAGCATGGCATAGTGGAAACCTGTATGACCTTGGGTAGGTCACTTTTCCTCTGCTTCTCAGGTATTACATGACAGGGTTGGACTCTAAAGTTCTCTCCACCTTTAAAGCTATAATCTTCTCTAAAATTTAAAGCCCATAGCCCTTATCTTGCCAATTAAAAAAAAATCAATGTCACTAGTTTGATCAGAAGAGGTGATTGGTATGTTATAATTACTTATCAATTCACTTTCCATGGCTTAAATATTTTGGCAGTAAAGAAAGCGTGTGTCTGCACTTGAAGTAAACTGCCTTCTCCTTAAAGTATATTGCATATATGTGGATGTATATTACATAATTGTTTCTTCGTAAGTGATTCACCTTTCATTTTCCTTTTTATGCATTCTCATTCAATGGTTATTCATTGAGTTCCTACTATGTGGCATGCACTGGACTGAATACAAAGACAAAGCATAGTTTTCAGATTTTGTGGAATTTGCATATTTTCTAGGGTGAGATAATGCCCAGCACATAGTAGGTGCTTAATTAGTAATATGTAGTTGCTGAATATCTATTGTAAAGTCTTCTGTAAACCCCCATGTTTTCCCTAATTGGCATTTGCAGTCTCCTTTAGGGGGAGCGTGAGGAGTATAGTCTGGGAGCACCAGGTCAGCACTGACAAAAGAAAAGAGAGCAGAAATTCAAAGATAGAATCTAGGAGATCCCAACAACTAAAACTCTGCTGCTAGGCTTCTGGGACCCACTCATTTGCATTGGCAGGAGTTTTTGGCCAGCTGCTGCCGTGCCTTGCCCAGTATGTGCCCCAGGTTGCTTTTCTTCCCTGGATTTCTCCACAGCTAAGCTGTCTGAGGTCTCAAAATATAACTTGACAGTTTTCTTCTCTTCCCAAAGACCATCCAATAAAGGATTCTGCACTGGAAATGTGGAAGAGGAGTAGTAAAAGTTATTTCTTTTATACTGGCAGAAAGGGGAGAGAAGAGCCGCAAAATAGTAAATGCTACTAAGGTTGTGTCAAGACAAAATGGAAAGAACTTACAGGGGTTTTCATAGCACTGGCTGTATTAGCTTACCACTCTGTTTTTGTTTTGTGAAAGCTAAATTTTGCATCATAATTCACAATGAAGTGAGAGACAATAAGGAACCTTCTAATATTTTCTTCTTGATACATCATTTTCCCACAAAAAAAATTGCTTCTCTTCACTGAATATGGGCAATATCCCAAAGGGACTGAAGTAAATTTAAAAGTCTACCTCATATCTTTCAGAAGGAAAGACAGAAATAAGATTGTCAAATAATTGAGTAAAGGTACAACATTAATACTATAGCTAAACCAATTGGCATTTAGAATTCATTCCTATAGTCTGCCTTTCATTAGAAAAAAAAAGAATGAAATGTAGACAATTAGGAAGAAATAACTTGCAAAATAGCCATTGACAAAAATAAGATAACAGAAGAATGGGGATAAATCACACAATAGATCCAGAAAATGGAGATGGTATCTTAATTAGATCAGATATCTGAAAAGCAACTTAAAAATTTTGTCGATTTGCTTGAGCAAAGGGTAATTTAATAATAACAGTAAATCAAAATTTGATTTCAGCATCTTTTCTAAGCAACATGAAAAAAACCAGCCTCTTGTGTGTGTGTGTGTGTGTGTGTGTGTGTGTGTGTGTGTGAATTTCCCATTTCTGGACACTTAAGATAGCCATTCCAATTTGAATACATGATTTAACCACATTTACTCCTTCCCAGATTTCTGTGTAATTGGCTCCTGATCATAGACAAATACTGTAGAGGAACTATTTATGCATCTAGAAACTTTTAGCTCTCTCTAAAATTTCTTGATAACTACTCTCAGTGAGATATCCAAGTAATTTTGTTAAAATGGAATTTTGTTTAAAATAAAAGTATGGCTTTAGTGGTTTTTACTTCACACATTTCACTTTCCTATAATACTTATATTATAGCCCTTTTTTTCTATCCCTTATCTCCCCTAAGCAACCATAAAGTCTATAAAGAGCTTGCTTTACTCTTTTTGTATTAGAACCAATGGGTAGCACATAGTAGGAGCTTAGACAATATTTCTTAAATGAAAAAGTAGATAACAGCCCTATCATGGAGCTGAATGACACAAAGCTTAGATTATGGATGGGTAATGATATAAAGGAGAAAAAAATCATATCTCTTTTGTATTTCTGTGGCTACTATAAATGCCAGGCAGCTGGATTCATGAAGGTCTTCAAGCCAGAGGGCTTTTAGAGATCTTTTAAGTCCAACCCCTCATTTTACTAATGAGGAAACCAAGGTTCAGAGAGCCTCAGTGACTGCTCAGGTAGTAAATGAGAGAGCCAGAATTGGAACATAGGTTCTGATTTAGATTGAATGCTCTTTTCATTGCATCACGCTCCCTTAACAAAACCCTTGTTAATAATAGCTACAATAATAGCAGTTGAATCATCCTCACTTGTTTGAAACAGTTATATATGTTCATATTCCCACTTGCATAGGAAAAAGCCAGAGTGAGGCTAATATAGGAAACCCAAACCTTAGCTCCAGGATTTGTCAATAGTTAGGAATTATTGAGATATGAGTAAGTAATAGGGGAACAATAGAAGAAGAAACCTTGTAAAATTTAGAGAAAAGGGAAACTGTGATTCGATTAAAATTAGAACTGGAAAGAAGAAACAATTCAATAAGAAGAGAAAAATATATATATACCCCAAAACATTTTTTTAAAAAAGGCACCAAAAAGAAAGAAAAATAAGAAAGAAAAAAAGCTCAATCCTCCAACCTATAGGTCAGAGAACAGACCCTTGTAAATCTTGGAGAAAATTTTTCTTAGGGTTTAAAAGGAGGTAGAAGAATTTTTTCAACCTGTCCACAGGAATGTAGTAACTCCACATGAGGCTACATGCATTGGGTTTCTAAAATGCACAAGGAGTCACTTCCTTCTGGGAAGAGGAGAGAGAAGGGAAAATAAGCTACAGACCCCTAACTATTCTATATGTGACAGCTGCATGCACTGCCCCCCCCAAAGGGACCCAAAATGCTGATGGTCACACATCAGAATCATGGATGCACGTGGCAAAGTGCTTTCTGTTTATACACAAGCCTGATCATATGCATTAGCCTCCGTTTCTAGGGAAACACATACTACCTAGGCATAGATGAGAATGAAGATCATTAATTACTAAAATCTAGAGATAATTCTTTACAAAATTTTCAGGAAAAAAAATCAGTGTTTTGCTACAATTTTGCTGTGAAAAAAAGAAAAAGAAAAAGATGTAACATGATTTTCAGTTGCTTCCAAAGACCTTTGTAACACACTCAAAAAGGTGATGCCTTCTTCAGTGCCACAGCAGTGAGACTAGACCTGAAATGAATTGAATACCACATTGACTGAATAATCTGGACAAATAAAAGGGAGTACATGGAAGAACAGCCTAATTGTTTAGTGGAAAAGAAGCCATTGTCTTAAGTGGAATAGACAAAGGAACTAAATATGTGTAGTTTCGTTAACTATTATTATTTAACTTACTGAGCACCAGGCTGGGAACTGTAATAAACTTGTAAAGAGTAGTAGACCTTTTATAACTTCATTTTCTTAGGGAAAAAAAAGGAAGGTATCAGATTAACTGGAGGTCTTTTTTTCTTAACCCCTGCAAAGTCATTACATGTCACAGAGTTAGATCATTCAAACTTTGAATTAATGGGAGAGAATCCATGCTATCTATGGCTTATCTCCAGACTGGATAATACCTCAGTTATTGTGGGTAGACTAATTTTTTTCCATGGGTGTGGTAGAAAGAGCATAAATTTAAAGTTTTGAAGTTGAATCTTGGTCTACCATTTACCAACTGTTTACTTTGGAGCAAATAATTTAATTTCTCTGTGCCTCAATTTCTTCATGTGCAAAAGAAGGACAATTGATACTTGAGCAATCTATTTCAGAAGGTTGTTTTTAAGATCAAATGAGATAACGTTGTGCTTTGCAAACTAGAAAGTGCCATGTAATAAATAGTTGTCAACAATTTAATATTCCCTGAGAAGGGGATGATGATTAGGAGCCCATTAATGAGTTCCAGTCTAAAAATGTAGCCTAATAAAATTTTGGGTGGCAGCATTACACAGTAGAAAGAGCCTACACTCTGGAGTCAGAAGATGCATGTTAAAAATCTCGCCTCTGACATTGGATATCTACATAGCTTTGGACAACTCACTTAACCTCTTTGTGACTTAGTTTCCTCATCTGTAAAACATAAGGGGTTGGATTAGATACTAAATGAAGTCCCTTCCAACTCTGATCTCTGATCCATAGGTTGCCATTTTGAGAATGTTTCAATTTTTTTTTCTCTTTATAGGTTATTTCCTATGGGACAACTGGTGCATCCTTCCGTGTGTGCGTGATCTCAGAAAAAACCCTTTACACCTGAAGTTCTACAATTAAAGGCAGTGCAGTCAGAGGAAAGCAATGCTGAACTGGGGAGTCAGGAAACTTGGGTTCTAGTCTGGCTTTTTCAACTAGCTTTCTATGAGTCCTTGGACAAATCACTTCAACTCTGGAGTTTAGTTTTGTCATTTGCAGAAACAAAAAAGGTTGGATGACATAATGACATGATCTCTGAGGTCTCTTTTACTTTAACAGAAGTAGTTTCATTCTTCTGTGTATTATAAAAAAACACATTTTCTTCTATTCTCATCAGCCTAATAACTTTCTAATATCCTTTAGGAGGCATTCTTTGTAGCACTGACAATGTCCTAAGCACCAAAGCTTGATGTTTTGGGATCTTTTTGAAGAGAAATAGAAAGTAGTTTTAAAAAATGTAGAAAATCTGAAAGCTTTCCAGGTTCCTCCATGGTATAGGTAATTCTGGGTTTCTGGTAAAACAAGGGATGCAAAAGAAGACAAAAATAATAACATTCACTTGGGTTAAGCTACACACATAAAGATAATACCTGTCCTTCCTCTGGAAGAGTAGAGAAATTTATTTTATAATGCACTAGCATAGCCCCTGTTTCGAATAGTCATTAATACAGCATGAGAAAAACAAATACGGTTATTACTAGGAGGCTGTTCCAATCCACCAACAAAATTCCCTGTAGAATGTGCCAGAAGCCTGATGTTCCTACCAGAACATTCTCAAAAGTTGTGCATTACAGCTCTGGGTTAATCATTCTAAAGGGTAGAGGCAGAGGGGTATTTGTCCAAACCAAATGCCACAATTACCCTCTAAATCTCTATAATTCATTAATGCTGAAGTTAATTTGAAAAGGGTTATGTAGTAAAATTATATTATAAACTATATAATGTAAGTACTCATTAGTTGATCATGCACTTTCCTTAGGGTAAGTATATGGAAGCACATGTTCATTTAACCCTTCAGTGGAGCAGCAATGAACTGTTAGTCCTCTGGGTATATGGATGGGGAATTTTTTTTTTAAAGAGTCCTGCTAAGCTTGAGAATTTTCAGTTCTTTGAATAGATAACTAGTCTTGCCATGTGCTTGAATATATATATATATATATATATATATATATATATATATACACACATACACACATATATACATATATAATATATATTATATATGGATGTATATATATGAAATGTGTACGCACGTGTGTGTGTGTGTGTGTGTGTGTGTGTGTGTGTGTGTATTATAATGGTTAGAGAGCCGACCTTAGAAAACAAGTCTTGCCTCAAATATATAATGATTTTGTGACCCTGGGCAAGTCACTTAACCTCTTAGTGCCCCAGGCAGCACCTGACATCCTGGAAAGCCAATCCATGTTAACAGAGGGAGTTTCTTTACTAAGAATTTCCTGTAAAACCTCAGTCCCAAAATTTTGTAGCTTCAGAAATGGACCATAGGTCATAATTACAACAATACACTAAATAAACAAACAAAAAATCTGCCTTTTTAAAAGACTTTTTTTAAAAAAATTCTTTTGTAGGTTTAATTTTTTTTTAATAAAAAGTTACTTTGCATGACCAATGTGGAATATGTTTAATATGATTGTACATGTAAAGTCTATGCCAGATTGCATGAAGAAGGAACTCAATTTAGAACTCAAAATCTTATAAAAGTGAATGTTGAAAATTAAAAATAAATAAATAAATTTTTAAAAAGTTACTTTGGAATGGATATTTCTTTGCTGCTAGGTGTAATGTCTTCCTCCTTGAATCTCTCATCCCATTGTATTTTATTTTTCCTGTATACATTCCTTTTCCCCCATTTGTATTACAGTTAATTGTCCAAATTTCCATCTCCTTCCCAAGTTGAAATGTCTCTCATTTGGTTATTTTTTTCATCTTCATACTCCCAGCACCTAGCAAATACCTAGTATTTTTCAGGTAGCAGGCACCTAATAGACGTTTGTTGAATTTGGTAGAATTCCTTGATTCTTAAAAGCTATTGATATGATTAGTAATTGCACATCTTTGATGCTTGTTCAGATTTTGCCATGTCACCTGAATTACTCCAGTGTGCTAAGGGTTCCCTAGAACCTCAGTCTATTTGCACCTCTTTGCCTGTTTAAACATGAAGTTCATTCGTGGAGTTTTCACTCTTTTCCCTGCAGTCTGCTGTAGGTCCTGTTCCTTGCTAACGGAAATATCAATCACTGGCCTTAATGAATGCAGCTATACATAGGATGTGTGTGTGTGTGTGTGTGTGTGTGTGTGTGTGTGTGTAGGATATACCATGTATGGCCAAGCCCAGCCTGACATCTCCAAAAAATTGGTATGCTTTGTCTGATTTTTTAAGTTTGTATGTTAAGGTAAAGTTTAGTTAATTTTAAAAATTGAGTTTAGTTCAGTTATAGTTTGATGGAGTATTCAATAAATGTTCAACTTAAAAACAAATAGCCCTGGTTGCACACTCTAATGAAATGTGGTCCCCAAGCCTATTATTCTTGACCAGAAGCCTCTCCTTGGGATCTTTGTCATTTCATGGGTTTAGAAAAGTGGTTGGAATTCTAGTTATATTGGGGTGAAAATTGGCAGCTTCTCCAGGCAACTGAAAGATTATATGCAGTAACTGAATTCACACCAAACAAAGCATCCTTCTAATATTCTGTGCTGCCTGATGGAAGCAGCCAGGGAGGAGTAAAAAAAAAGGAACTTAACTGTGTAAATGAGACAGTTCTATCTGCTTTGGAGAATAAAGGGAACTCTATCCCTTTGTTAATGTGGTCCCCCAGAACAATGTTGGACTTAATTACTGAAGAGATTTAAAGCTGTGGCTTCCGTTGAGTTTTCTTAAAATGGTTATCATGTAAGCCCCCTTACATGGCAAGAAAAGGAATTGGAAAGAGTTAAGAGAAGCCTATGTAGTTAGTTAGCACTTCTATAAGATGAATGGGTCAAGGACTCAGGACCACTGGCACTGGGTTGTTTCCATCTTTCTTTCAGCAGAGCAAACCAGACAGCAGCACATTGATTTACAGGACAGGGGCCTATCTTTGCAAACAGAAGGGCTGGAAACTTTGTTTCCTTCCCCCCTCCCCACGCTCTACCCCAAATGAAAGCAAATCACTCTTTCCAAGAAAGCCATTGGCCATTTGAAGGGAAGGCTTTGAAAAAGAAGTTGATAAAATAAATGGGTGCTTATGTGTCTTGTTGGTGAGTATCATAATTTTCAGCTTAATAATAGTCATCTTTTGTATCTCACCTGATTCAACTGTAACATAGGTGATTATAGACTTTATTGGGGACAATCCTGAAATGGAAAGAGCTAATGATAGCCTGTGTTAGTAGTCTGAGATCCCTTAAGGCATAATGAATAATACATAAAATCATTATTATGCCCTAGAAAAAACACAAACACACACTTGCTCATAGGGAGATAAGAGTAGGGACCTTAGGCTTGATCCCAGAGGGGACTAGCATTTACAGAAATAAAAGATATTATTTCATGCAGTGGAGTGTTGTTTGCTGCCAAAACGCCATTCTTAGACTTGTGTAGTCTCATGATAGGCCTATTTCTTGAATTTCTAGAGAAGACTCACACCTCCATTCTCTGCTTATGACTTCTCCAGTTGTTTTCAGCAGGTTTGTTTTGGCTGAATGGCTGAACTTTGTTTTATCTCCAAAACCTACCATTAGCTGCCAACTTCCCCAGTGGGAACCTACTTTTTAAAAAGCTCACAAGGAAAAAAAATATGACAGAGGAAATTGGAAAAGTTTCCAGAGTTGCTTCTGTGGAAATCTGAAATGACATTATTAATCTTACTGATAAAAGTGTTATGTATATTCTATTAGCAAAAATGTGAAGATTTTCTATTTACCTGGGAACCTTCTGTGGATGAATAATGAGCAAGAAGGGAACGCACACCAGGGCTGTAGTCCTCAGGATACATTTTGAATGCAGTAGGATAATGGAAATGTTGCCAGTTATTTTATCTCTAATATTTTAATGCTATTGTTACTCTTTAATCTTTCTTAGAACCAGGGTTTCTAATTGCTGCCTCATCTACTTTAACCTCTAGGAAAAACAATATCAATAGTACATCCATATCTATAAAAAGTATTTTGCTCCACCCTCTTTTTGCCCCACTTTCCCCTCTTGGGAAATAAAATGAAATGCATGCTGAGTCAGAATTTTTCTACATGAAAATTATTCTCAGAAACATTTTATGGACTAGAAATTATTGCTTCAATGGACTAAACAGTCATCTGGTAATCTGAGAGAGGTAATGTCTAATCCAGGGACATCCAAGCTTTTCAACAGTGGGCCGCGTGATCAAAAAAGCCAGATGTGTTCACAATACATGAACCTAACTACATCTGTCCTTCTATATATTTACAAATCCTTTCTACAAAATCCTATCCATAAGGTAAAATTCTGCATAACAAAATCCCTGCATCCATTCATTTTAATGGGGGAAAAGCTGTAGCATTCCTGGATCTTGTTTTCATCTAAATATTTCTAAATAGCATGCACCTAAATAATTTTTCATTTAGTAGGACTTATTGAAAGGAAAATAAAATGGCTAATGTGTATTAAGGGGACAATAGAAAAGAAATAGACTTGTCAGTCTGCCACTGAAATTGAAAGGGAAGTTGAAAGTGTCATGGTAGCCACAGCATTGGTCCCCTTGTGAATGATCCACAAGTTTATCAAAACTAAAAAGCAAAGAAATCGTAAGTTACAATGGAAAGTTCTTGTCACTCATGCAGTAATAGGTACACTAGTTAGATGGGCAGCAGAGACATCCCAGCTTCTCCCTACACTTGGGTTTGTGTTCCTCTGTGTGTACATGTGTCTGTTGCCTGCTACAGGGAGGAACATGTCTATAATGGTAAAAACAAAATGAAATGAAAAAACAATGCACTTGGAAAAACAGCAATAAATTATTATTCTCCATTAAAGCAATACTTTGTGAGGTAGGTGTACATATATTGAAAGATAGGTGTATGTGATTAATTACATCCCAGCTTCGGTGACAAGTATCATTTGATATACACCTGTTACTATGATACCTTTGGCAATCAATTACACAACAGTTCTGGTAAGTAGGTGATTAGGCCCTGTTGGACTATCCGTTTATGTATGCTAACTAATTCATAGAAACATCAAAGGTGAAGAGAAGGTATAAGTCTCAGTTGGTCCTAACACTAGGGTCAGGAAATCCATAGTTTACCCTTGGCTCATCTGTTACTTGCCTAGAGGCTAATTCAAGTATTTATCCTGAGAGGTTCTCCTAGTGGATAAATTCTTCTCTAGTAACTTTTTAACCATAAATGGTAATGATATCTCATATTTAGAGATTAGAGTTTACACAGTGCTACCCAAATAATAACCCCATAAAGCCAGGAGTGCAATTATTATTTTACTCGTATTATAGATGAGAAAATTAAGTCTCAGATAGTTTGCGACAGCTCCAAGACTAAAACATAAGTCTTCTGACTTCAAGTTTATAACATGCTGATTCTCTAAGGGTACTAAACAGATTAGCATACTGGGATTTTCCCTGCTAGTTTTCATTAAATGTTCCTCACATTTATAATTGTTAAAATGAATACGACTAATAAGTAGAAGTATATATAGAATGATTTTATATATATACACACACCTATGCATGTATGTGTATATATATGTATATACACACATACACACATACACACACATATTTGTGTCTAATGGTAGCCATCTCTAGAACAGGAGAGGAAAGGAAAAAGAAAAGAAAAGAAATTCACATGATAACTTTGTTATATATTTAAAAGGAATAGCAAGTTGTACATAATAGATTTCCAGCTTCATGTGCAATCATCTTTTTTTATATTATGCTATGTAATGGAAACACTTCTTTTATTCTATAAATTAAAAAGGAAATAAATAAAACATTTTAAAAAATCAATAGGACTGTGATGTCTTATAATCATTTTCCTCACCGATTGTCTAGAAATTATTTATTTGCCAGAATTCTTAATCCAAAAGGACCAGAGGCAGGCCTCTGGCATTCTGAGTATATTCTATGGAGGAGTTATGGAAAGCATGAATGGGAATCGCAGCAGGTGTGCTGCGCATGGTGGTGCATGCCTTTAATCACAGCTACTGAGGGAGGCTGGGTTTGGCTGCATCTCTTCAGCTTGAGAATTCAGAGTTGTGGTGTGCTAAGCCAATCAGATGTCTGCACTGTCTGTCATTAAAATGGTGAGCCCCTGGATCTGTCAAATCAATCAATCAAGAAGCATTTATTAAGTGCCTACTATGTTCCAGGTACTGTTTTAGGAGATGCTTATACAAAGACAAAACATGAACATGTCCTTGTCTTCAAGAAGCTTATAGTATGTCAAGGGAAACTATGTACATAAGTAATTTTACATAAAATATGTGCAAAATAACATGGCTAATATGAAAATATGATTTGCATGACTTCATATGTATAATCAATATCATATTGCTCACCTTCTCAAGGAATGGGGAGGGAAGGGAAGGAGAAAAGTTGGAATTCAAAATTTTTAAAAAATGAATCTTAAAAAATTTGCATGCAATTGGGAAATATTTAATGGGAAAACTATATGTATTTTTAAAATAAAATGCATACAATATAAATGGAAATTAATTTGGGAGTAGAAGGTACCTGTAGCTAAGGGGAAATGAGGAAAACCTCTGTAGAAGGTGGTACTTGAGCTGAGCTGTGAATGATGCTAGGAATTCTAAGAGGCAAAGGTATGAAGGTGCATTCCAGGCATAGGGGATAGCCCCGTGCAAAGTCACTGAGATAGGAAATGGAATAGAAAATGGATGAGGACTAGCAAGAAGGCCAATTAGACTTGTCCATAGAGGTCTTGAAGGGGAACAATTTATAGGAATCCTGGAAAAATAGTTAGAACAAGTTCGTAAAGGGTTTCAAATTCCAAATAGAGGAGTTTTCATTTGGTCCTAAAGTCAATTAAAGTTTAATGAAGACCTGGGATTCAGTAAGATCGTTTGGGCAGTTATGTGAAGGATGGATTAGAAAGGGGAGATAACTGAACCAAGAAGATCAATTAGAAACTCATTGTAATAGTTTAGTCAAGAGGTAATAAAGGCCTGAACTAGAGTGGTAGCTATGTGAGTAGAGGGAAGGAGATAGGTGTGACAGATGTTGTGGAAAAAGAATTAACAAGACTTGGCAATTGATCAGATATGTGAGGAAAAGGATGAGAGGGTGACACTGAGACTTTAAACCTGGGTGACTGGAAGAATGATGATGATGTCATCAGCAGAAACAAGAAAATCCACCGGAGGGGCTGGTTTGAAGGAAAGAAAAAGATTTCTCTTTTGGGTGTGTTGAGATTGAGGTACTTATGGGTCATCCAACTCAAATTGTCCAATAGGTAGTTAGTTGGTAATGCAAGACTAGGGCTAAATACTCAGACCTAGGAGTAAATAGAGATGATAATTAAACTTCTAAGAGTTGATGAATCATCAAGAGAAGAGGGCTCAGTACAAACTTTGAGGGTCTACCCACAGTTAAGATGTGTGATCTAGATAATGATCCAGCAAAAACTAAGATGAATAGTCCAACAGGTAGGATCTCCACAATGAAGAGAGACTCCCATATCTTTCAGTTGTAGGGCTCAGGTTACACAAATAAAGTTTAAACTTCTCTTTGAAGGAGTCTGGCACCTAACATCCTCCCCAATATGATACAATCCTACCTTCCAAGTTTTATTTCATATTTATTTCATATCACTCCCATATCACTCATTCTATGCTTTACCCAAACTGAACTACTCCCTGCCTACTCCCTCCCCACCTTCCACATGACTTCCCCTCTCCCAATTTAGTCCCTTTGCTCAGTCTTTTGCCTAATCACAGGGTGTTCTCCTTCCCATTCTTCAGTCAATAAATTCCTACTCTACCCTATAAGCCCAATACAAATAGCACCTTCTTCATGAAGTCTTCCCAGCTCCCCCTATTTATCAATAGTCTTCCTACTTGGGTTTCACACAGCAGCATTTTGTGTGACGGGGCAGCTAGGCAGAACAGCGGATAGAGTGCCAAATTTGAAATAAGGAACACTTATCTTCCTGAGTTCAAATTCAGCCTCAGACACTTGATAGCTGTGTGACCCTGGGCAAATCACTTAACTCTGTTTGCCACAATTCCTCATCTGTAAAAAGAGCTGGAGAGGAAAATGGCAAACTACTCCAGAATCCTTGCCAAGAAAACCCCAAGTGAAGTCACAAAAAATTAGACAAGACTGAAACAACTGAGCAACAACCCAAAAAAAAATTGTGTGTTAAATTTTCTGTTTATTTATACTTTCCCTAGCCTACAAGCTCCTTGAAGGAAAGAATCATGCCATCTCTAAAGTTTCAAAATCTACCTCCAAAGACTAGTATAGTGCTGAACTCATAAAAGTATTTAATTAATGTTTATTGAATGAAAGATATTGCCAACAGGATGCTCCCTTCAGAAAATCTGAGCTACTTCAATGACATTTCTAAGTAGGCAGACATCATCCATTTTAAATGCACTAGTGTTTTGCTGTTTTTATCATAATCATTAAAACGTAAGAAAAAGCAAGAAGAGAATGAATTCACTTCTATTTTTCCTTTAAAATAACCAGAAATGAAGGCTTGTATAAGCTGATGCAAAGTGAAGTAATCAGAACCAGGAAAATTATATACAAACATGACTGCAGTAATGTAAAAGAATACAGCCCTCGAAGGCAGTTGAAATCAGATTAATTGTAACAACCAATCTCAGACCTGGAGAACAGATGATGAGACATGTTTTCTTTCTCTCAGCATGTTGCATATGCTGTCAGACACTATCATTTTGTCAGCTGGTTTTGCTTGACTGTTTTTCTGTATTGTAATGCAGAAGTATGCTGAGAAATGTCTGCGGTGTTGGGAAAAGGCACAAATAAGATTTTTAAATAACCAGAAATAATATATAAATATCACTTTATGGTTCCAGTGCACTCAACAAGCATACTTTCATTCGATATGAGCCTGGTACAATGGAAAAAACTGACCTAGGAGTCAGAGGACATTAGCTTGAAGGCTCACTCAGTCATTTAACATTTTTTTTAAACTTGAAAAAATTATTTACTTTCTTTGGACCTCATTTTACTTAGATGCAAAATAAGGAAATTTGACTAAATGATCTCTCAGATCCCTTCCATTTCTAGATCTATGAACCCTGTGAGTTAAGTACTATGGGTACTAATTTCCCCATTTTGCAGATGAGGAAATTGAGACCCAAAAAAATAAATTTTCCCTACTGTAAGTCACATGGCTAGTATATGACAGAACTGGCATTTGAACCCAAGGCTCCTGACATTGAGTTCAAAGCACTTCCTGTTGAATAATACTACCAAGAAAAATAAAGCAATATCACTTTATCAGACAAAAAAGGCTAAAATAATCATGAGATTCCAGGACCTTCCAGCTAAGAAACTGCATTGATTTTTTTTTTACTATAGCATTTTTTCCCCCAATTACATGTCAAGAGAATTTTTAGCATTCGTTTTTATAAGATTTTGAGTTCCAAATTTTTCTCCCTCCATTCCTTCTTCTGAAAATGGTAGGCAGTTTGGTATAGTTTACATATGTGTTATCACGTAAAACATATTTCTATATTAGAAGAAACAGATAAAAAATGATAAAGAATAAAATAAAAGATAAATATGCTTCAGTCTGTTTTCATAGTCTAGAAGTTCTTTATCTGGATATGGATAGAATTTTCCTTCCGGAGTCCTCCATACTTGTCTTGGATCATTGGGTTGTTGAGAAGAGCTGAGTCATTCATAGCTGATCATCACACAATGTTGCTCATACTGTGTACAATGTTTTCCTGGTTCTGCTCATTTCACTTTGCATCAGTTCATACTAGTCTTTCCAGGTTTTCCTGAAAACTGCCTGTTAATCATTTGTTATTGCACAACAGTATTCCATTACATTCATATACCACAACATGTTCAGCCACCCCTAGTTAATGGACATCCCCTCAATTTCCAAAATTTTGCCACCACAAAAAGGGCTGCTATAAATATTTTTTGTACATGTAGATCCTTTTCCCTTTTTATGATCTATAGCATACAGACCTAATAGTGGTTGCATTAATATTTTAGAAACTTCTTTTGAGTAAGATGCAAGTGCAATGACAGGAAGAACACTCTTTGTCAAAGAATTTGCTATAATAACAGCTCACATTTGTATAGCATCCTCAGATTTGCAAGGTGTTTTCCTCACAGCCATACTATGATTCAGGTAGCACAATTAACAGGATCACCCCATTTTACACATGAGGACATTGATGCTTTGGACATGTAAGTAATTTGCCAATAAGTATCTTGGGCAAAATTTGAACTTAGGTCTCCTGATTCCGAATAAAGCACTCAGTCCACTATGCTTTTTTATTTTAAAGGCCAAAAAAAGCTGCTTTTGATAGAGCCTGATTGAGACTGGACACAGGATGAAGAGTTCTTTGAGATTAAGTAAAACTTGGCTTAGTAATCAATAGACACACCTAACTGTAGCTGTTCCAAGTGATTTAGTAAAGTTTTACTTTCCTAATATTTTTCTCATTATTCATCCTGTACTCTAGTTTTTATATAATTCATTCTTTCTTTAGCCTTTGCCACAGCATGCTAAAGAATAAACATGAGAGAAGTGATCTAGGTGGATCAAAAGTTAAAAGCCCTGGTATATACCCATGTTCACCTAAACTTGAACCACATCCAAATAGTAACCTATGTTTATACAACATTTTAGGTTTCTGTAAGGTAGGTAATACAACTATTATTCCAAATTTAAGGTGATGCCCAGAGAGGTTAAGTCATTTAGCCAAGGTCCTCCAATTAATGAGTGCTGGAGTTGGAATTCAAACCTAGGTTCTTGGCTCCAAGTATAATGCCCTTGCCTATAACACCATGCTACTTCTTATCCTATAACTGCCTTTATTTCTACTGAACCTTCTTCCTCAAACAATTGAATAAATTCGCTTTAACAATCGGCATCATGCGCCCAGAATTTCTGAGTTAGAAGGGTCTTTGGAGGCCATTTACTCCAAGAATGACTGACACAGACCCATCCAGTTTCTGCTGGATGCTCTCCAATGAGAGGAACCCACCACTCCCCAAGGAAAACCATTTCACTTTTATACAACTTATTCAGTTGTTCATTCATGTCTGGCTTTTTGCAATCCCATTTGGAGTTGTCTTCGCAAAGATACTAAAGTGGTTTGTCATTTCCTTCTGCAGTACATTAAGGCAAACAGAAGTTAAAGGACTTGCCCAGGATCACACAGCTAGTGAGTTGTCTGAGGCCTGATTTGAACTCAGGTCTTGCAGGCCCGGTGCTCTATCCACCCATTTAGCTACTTCCATTTGTTGTTGTTGCTGTTGTTGTTTTACATTCCTACTAAACATATTTTCACATTAGTCATGTTGTAAGTAAGAATTAGAACCAATAGGAAGAACCACCAGAAAGAGGAAAAAAAAGACACAACAGAAGAAAAAAAAATAGCAAATAGTATGCTTTGATCTGCATTCAAACTCCGTAGTTCTTTCTTTGGATGTGGATAGCATTTTCCATCATGAGACTTTTGGAGATGTCTTAGATCCTTGCATTACTGAGAAGGGCTAGGTCTATCAAAGTTACTCATTGCACAACATGGTTCTGCTCACTTCACTCAGCATCAGACCATACAGTCTTTCCAGGTTTTTCTAAAGTCTGCCTGCTTATCATTTCTTATAGCACAATAGCATTCCATTACATTCATATACCACAACTTGTTTAGCCATTCCCCAATTGATTTGCATCCTCTCAATTTCCAATTCTTTGCCACCACAAAAAGAGCTGCTATAAATATTTTTGTGCATGTGGGTCCTTTTCACATTTTTATGATCTCTTTGGGATACAGCCCTAGAAGTGCTATTGCTGGGTCAAAGGGAGCTACCATTTGTACAAGTACATATTAATAAATTTTTCTTTACCTCAAGCTGAAATCTGACTCTGCAGCTTCCATCCATGACTCTGAGTTCTGTGCTTTAGGACCAAGTGAACCAAATCAAATCTCTCTTTTGCTTAACAGCCTTTCAAGCCTTTAAAGCCAGCTATCATGTCTCCTCTGAGTCTTCTCTCTTTCAGGCTAAATATCCCTAATTTCTTTAATCAGTCTTTATTGTGGCATAGTCTTCATTGCTCTCTTGGCTGCCTTCTTCCGGATGAACTCCAGTTCATCAGTACCCTTCCTAAAAAAAAGTGCCCAAAACTGAACACAGTACTTAAGATATGTTCCAATCAGGGCAAATATAATAGTACTGTCAACTACTACTTTCCAGACATGATGCCACATTTTTTAAAAGTAGTGTTGATGTGCAAAGTATGATGCCAGGCATTGGAAATATGAATGTGAAAATTTTTTCTGTCCCCTCATGAAGCTTCCAATCTAATGGGAGGAAGGAAGAATAAGACATATATATGGGCGGGTATGGCCTGGAATTGAATATGAGGACAAAGAAGAGATCCAGACAAGTATCATGAAAAAAATCTGAGGAAGGAGAAAGTACTTTCAGTTCAAGAAATCAAAACAAATGGCACCTGAGCCATGCTTGTAGATCTCAGCATAGTACTATATCTGAGTAGTGCTAGAGATCACAATAAAGACACCACACTGGAAAAGAGGGCTAAGTGGTGCTTATTACACCTCAGCTATTGAATGATTTGCCTCTTCTTTTTTCCTTAAGTGATTGGAGGATTAAGGAATCAATCTCCAATCAATCAATCAACACAAAATTTTTTAAGTATTTTGTGCTAACAGGTGGGGATGGTAAGAAAAACAGAAACAGTGTCTGCCCTCAAGGAGGTCACATTCTAAAGTGAGAGACAGAGTATAAATAACCAGGTATACATGCAATGTACTCAGAGTACATTAAAGGGAAAGACAGTAGCATTTGGTCGGATGAGGAAAGGCCTTCTACAGAAGTTGGGAGGGAAAGGAGAGAGGGAAGGAAGGAAGGAAGGAAGGAAGGAAGGAAGGAAGGAAGGAAGGAAGGAAGGAAGGAAGGAAGGAAGGAAGGAAGGAAGGAAGGAAGGAAGGAGGAAGGAGGGAGGGAGGGAGGAAGGAAGGAAGGAAGGAGGGAGGGAGGGAGGAAGGGAGGGAAAGGAAGGAGGGAGGGAGGGAGGGAAGGAAGAAAGAAAGAAAGGAAGGGAGGGAGGAAGGAAGGAAGGAAAGAAGGAAGGAGGGAGGGAGGGAAAGGAAGGAGGGAGGGAGGGAAGAAAGAAAGAAAGAAAGGAAGGAAGGAAGGAAGGAAGGAAGGAGGAAGGAAGGAAGGAAGGAAGGAAGGAAGGGAAGAAGGAAAGAAAGAGAGAGAAAGAAGAAAGGAAAGAAAAGAAGGAAGAAAGAAGGAAGGAAAGGAAGGAAGGAAGGAAGGAAGGAAGGGAAGAAGGAAAGAAAGAAAGAGAGAGAAGGAAGGAAAGAAGAAAAGAAAGAAAAAGAAAGGAGTGAGAGAGAAAGGGAGGAAAGAAGGGAGGGACAGAGGGAGGGAAGAAAGGAGGAAATTAGTGTTTCAAGGTTTTTCTGCTATATTTTGTTGGTTTTTAAATATGTATAGTTCAAATCAGTCAAAGCAAGCCACTTCAGCACAGTGCCTCTATTATGAAATATTTCCTCTTGGTTTTATCTCTAAAAAGTATTTTGTCACTTTTTATCATTTAAGCTCATCATACCCATAGCCAAGTCGGGATAATTCATCTAGGTTATCATTCATATTTTATAGACAAGAGAAAGTGAGGCATAGAGAGATTACTGCTCTGGGAAAAAATGGAAATAGAAATGGTGCTGAGCCAGAAACCATGAATCAGAAGTCCTGGGTTCTAGTCCTCACTCTGACACTAGCTAGCTGTGTGGCCTACGTAACCTCTTGGAGTCTCATTGTCTTCATCTGTAAAATAAGAGTGTATAGTAAAATGACCTGCAAAGTCTCTTTTCTCTCCATTATTCCTTGAGACACTATAAATCACTGAACCACAGTTTGGAAGTTGACCCCTCACTACTCATTGCCCCCAACTGTCCCTCTCACTGCTTTCCAGGCCTATTTCTCTTTTCTCATTTTCTTATTTCTATTGGTAGCTTGTATTAATTTTTAGGGACCCAGAAACTTTAATTAAGCCTATACTATAACAATTTTACAAGCCTTTAAACCCAGTGTTGAAATTATGGACTGTTTGTTAGTTATTACAGGTCAAATTATGTGCTTGAGAAAAGATCCAAAATGGTGCTGCCCTAGAGACAGGACCTTGCCATTTCAAAGTAGTCAATTTAGTTGTCCTACTCCTAGAAAACTTTTTCTCCTTCAAATTTACTTATAATATTGTTCACTAATTTAAAATGCTTATGAGCACAACACAATGAAGTAATCTACATTCAGATTCCCTAATACACAGTTGATCATAGGATACAAAAATACATGTAGATAAGCTGTAATAGCAATATTTTTATGCTTCTGTCTCCCTCAAGCATCATTTGGATTGTGTTAGTCCCCTTATCAGAAGATTTAGTGATTTATATTCATTCACTCAACAGTATTTACTACACACTTATGTGTAAAAGCACTGGGACATAGAAACAAAAGTAAAACAAGAAACTTGTATTCTGCTGGGGTCAGAGAGGGTGACATAATACAGGTGCAGATTATATAAAGTAATTTCAGGGATTAAAAAGCATTAACAACTAGAGGATCAAGGAAAAGCCCTCATTTTTGATTTTTTTTCCCAATTAACAGCTATTTATTTTATCTCACTCCCACCTCTCCTCCCTCACCCCTCACCTTACTGGTCAGGAAAAAAGGGAAAAAGAAACCTTGCAACAAACATATGTAGTCAAGCAAAACACATTCCCATGGTGACCTCTTAAGAGGTAGAAATAAGGAGAGATAGCATTCCATGTGAGATGGGCTGTACAAAAGTACTGATGTTAAAAAAAGAGCATATCCTGGAGAATAGCGAGCAGGGCATGTTGGCTAGAACACAGAGTGTGTAACAGGGAGTCATGTGAAATATGTCTAGAAAACTGGATTGAACCCAAATTAGGAAGAGTTATAAACGCCAGAAAAGTTTGTATTCTCCCATAGAGGCAATAGGAAAACACCCGCAATTCTTGAGCAAGGAAGGGACATGGTCTGAACCTGTGCTTTAGGAATATTAATTTGTCAACTGTGTACAGGATGTATGGGAGGGGAGACAGACCAGAGTTAGGAAGACCCATTAGGAGGCTATTTCGAAAGACCAAGTAAGAGGAGAATAGGCACATACGATCATAGATTCAGAGCTTAAATAGTCCTCAGAGGCTGCTGATTCAAGCACCTCCACAAATTTTGGAGATGGGGACACTAAGACACAGAGAGATTAGTTGACATGTCCAGGGTGGGACAAAATCAGTAAGTGTCTCTGAAATAGATTTGAACCCAGGATCTAGGACCCCAAGTCCAGTGCGCTATCTGCTTCTTCTAATGAAGTTGTTAAGGTAGCCTCTACAAGATATGGGAACTGATTAGATATGTGAGGAGGGGTGAAGAAGAGAGAAGAGTCAAAGATGGCAGTGAAGTTGTGAACTTCAGTTACTGGAAGAGTGGTAACACCCTAAATAGAAATAGAGAAGTAAGCAGGGAAGGCTGACCTTAGGGGAAAATGTGATGAGTTTCTCTATCAACACAATGGGGAAGTAAGCTAGGTGGTCAAATGGATGGAGTGAAGGGAGAGCTCCAGGACTGGGGTCAGAAAGAACTGAGTTCAAATTTGGCCTCAGACACATACTAGCTGTGTGACCTTGGGCAAGTCACTTAACCTTGTTTGCTTTAGTGTCATCATCTTTAAAATGAGCTGGAGAGGGAAACGGCAAGCTGCTCCAGTATCTTTGCCAAGAAAACCCCAAATGTGGTCATGGAGACTCAGACATGTTTGAAACAACTGAACATCATCAACATACTGAATTTGATATATCAGTGGGATGTAAGTAGAAATATCCAGCAGGCAGTTGGTAGTGGAGTTGGCCTGCTCTCAGGAGAGAGAAGAAGAAGAAGAAGAAGAAGAAGAAGAAGAAGAAGAAGAAGAAGAAGAAGAAGAAGAAGAAGAAGAAGAAGAAGAAGAAGAAGAAGAAGAAGAAGAAGAGGAGGAGGAGGAGGAGGAGGAGGAGGAGGAGAGGAGGAGGAGAGGGAGAGGGAGACAGAGACAGAGACAGAGAAGGGAGGGAGGAAAGGAAGAGGGGAAGGAGGGAGAGAAAGCTGCATAGAGATGATAACTGAACCAGTCAGAGTTAAAGAGATTACCAAGACAAAACATATACAGAGAAAAAAGGAGAGGGCACAGGACAGAGCCTTGGGGGCATGAGAGGCTATGCCATTTGAGGGGATATCAACAGTTGTGTGTTTAAGTTCAAAAACAGATTGAAATGCTAAAGACCTTGAGAAAGGAGGGGGAATGGCTAAGGGTTCAGCAGGTAATAGCAGCCATGATTGATAGCAACAATATTGATGGATAGAGTGAACTTCCCAGAAAGAAAGATTGCTGAATAATGACAGCAGAGGGAAGGTCTGGAAGTACCAGAAAGGAGCAAGAAGAATGCCTTCTTCTCCTCCTGGCCCAGTCTATCAAGGGGGCATGAGAGTGCTGACAGTGCATTAGAAGTGGAGAGAGTAGATAGGGAGATAGTCTTCTGGTGGGCATGGAAGTGTGTGGGGGAGAGTACAGTTTGCATTAGTACAAGAAGATGGAAGGAATATATGAAAGGGAGTGCTCTAAGATGAAGGGCAATTTGTTAACAATATTAAAAGGGCCCCAGAAGAGATAATGGTGAGCATAGAATGGGTTGGTGACAATAGAGGAAGGAGTAGGGCTTAAGTGGATGGAGATGAAGGAACAGAGAATGGTAAGCAGAGGCAGTAGATTTTCACTTTTACAGGCATCAAATCTGAAAAACAGGGATTCAGAGGAAGGAGGGAGAGAATTTGCTAGCCTTAGGAAGATAGGGCTAAGATATCAATTTTCTTACTTTGGAGTTAGGGGGCAGGGATACAAAATAAGGATCTGGTCCTGGGCTTTTTCTGGGTGGCTTAGTGAATGGGGCCTTGAAGGTTATTGTTGCTCAATTTAATCAAATTAGAATGCTCAATAGTGTTCTTCCAGGCTCTCACTCCACCATATCTAAGACCCTTAATGGCTAAAGAGGGTTTCCTTAAGTCCTCTTATTTTCCTCTCATTCAAATAAGCAATTCTTAACAGGGCCACTTTTTTTTTAAATTTTTTGACTCAGCCTTTGATTTAATTGACACAATCATTTCCTAGTGATGAATTCCTCTTACCAGTGCAGAGAGACACATTCTCTGCAACATATAGTCCTAAAAATATGACTAAGGGCACTAAGAGATTAAATGACCTACCAATTATCACACAGCTATGATGTGTCAAAGGTAGAGCTCAAACCAAAGCCTTCATTCTAATGAGAGTTCGCTATCCATTACACCACACTGCTTCTAGTGACAGGAAAGATTCACATTTGCATGCACTTTTAAATCTTACAGTGTACTTCTCTCACGAAAGGTCATATAGTCCAACTCTCCCATTTTACATATGAGGGCACTGAGGCTGATGGAGATGAAATGCCTTGCCCCAGGTCACACAGGTAGTAAAGAACAAAGGTGATATTTGAGGTCAGGTCCTCTGATTCTACTGCCTCTGGAACTCAGAAAGGTTGAATAATTCATCCATGGTCACCCAGCTTGATATGGAAAGAACATTTGAGTTGGAATCAGAGAAACCAGGTAGAACCCCAACCCTGCTACTAGTTAGCTATATTATTTTTGTTGTTGTTGTTCAGTTGTTTCACTATCATGTCCACCTCTTTGTGACCCCATTTGGGGTTTTCTTGACAAAGATACTGGAGGGGTTTGCCATTTCCTTCTCCAGCTCATTTCTACAGATGAGGAAACTGAGGCAAACAGGGTTAAGTAACTTGCCCAAGGTCACCCAGCTACCAAGTAACTGGGACCAGATTAGAACTAGGGGAAGATGAGTCTTCCTAACTTCAGGTCTGGCACTAAGGCCACTGAACCACCTAGCTGTTACTTATATAGGCTTGGACAAATTGCTTCATTTGTCTAGGGCAGTTTCCTCCTCTGTAAAACATGGAGGTTGGGCTCTTTCAGCCCTAAATCTATTTACCTATGACTCTAATTATCAAGGCCAGTATCTGACCTCCAGTTTCCTCACTCTAAACTCCATGAGTGCTATTTTCAATACATAAAGAAGGCTGGATTCATAGAGCTCTGTACACTTACAATTGATTATGTCACATACCCACCGCCGTTCATGTTTTTGAATTCTTTTGTCACTTCATTTTGGTCCACACTGCTTTTCCCTGTAGATGATATGCTTTTTTTTTTTAGATGATACGCTTCTTAAAAAGCAGAGGCTGTTATCTCCCATTTCCATTTAGAACGAAACAATTCCTAATAACAGGGCTTTGCCCACACTGGATGTCTCAATCAGTTTCCATGAAGATGATACAGCATCTCAGAGCACATTAATCATTTTTACTTTCTAGTACAGGTAGATTCAATTTTAACAAGGTTGATAGGATGTCAAAATTTTACCCAAATCTCATTAAGTTGAGGCCTATTGTTGTAGAGTGCAAAAAAGAAAGAGCACATTGAACTGGTTATTGGGTTTTTGCTTTTTTACATAAAATAAATGTTTAGTGTATCTCGTTTTTGCAAATAATAACAAATTACAGCAGAAAGGATGGGGAAAAAAATAAAGTTGTACCACTTCCAAAGCAGTAAAGAAAATAAATTCTGCTTTAAGGATAAGCTTAGGACCTGTGATTTCATTGGCATAGAGAATTCTCAGTTGGGGACATTCCTACTAACACAGATCGCTGTATCTCTGCAATGTATAGTCTGAGAGAGTTTCTGAAATTCCTAAGAGAATAAGTGACTTTCCCAGGGTCACACAAACAGCATGGATTAGAAGTAAGTCTTGAACTCAAGTGTTCCTGGATTCAAGGCCACCTCACAAGCTACTACCCAAATTCTGCTGCACCTTTATTTATTTACCTTTTCTCTGGCCCTGGTCTGTCTTTGAAATAGAGTGGCTTCTCAGTGACATTTGACAAGATTTTCAATATGTTATTGCCAAGAGGGAGAAGGGAGGACTGATGGAATCCCTGATAGGGTGTATTTGAAGGCAGAGGGATGGACTGGGTCCAGACACCCTGGTCCTCTGTTCTTCCCAGATCATTGAAAATAAGGACAGTTCCACTGAATCAGAATCTGTTAATTTCACCCAAATACGAATATCTTTGATCCCTGATGCCCCAAACCCATACTCATAAATGGCTTTTTTATGCAAAATAATTCAAATATTTTATAGATACAGTGACTGTTTTTCACATTTAGGAACAAACTGTTAACTCATTTTCTCTCCAAATTAAAAATTTAATTGTAATCACTAAAATAACATTATTAGTTAGCATTTATAGAAGGCTTTAAGGTTTACAAAGCACTTTACAAATGTTATCTCATTTTATCCTCATAACACCATTGGGAGGTAATACTTTCATCCCCATTTTACAGGTGAGGAAACTGAGGCAGACATAGGGTAAGTGATT
Source organism: Phascolarctos cinereus (assembly GCF_003287225.1). Classification (NCBI taxonomy): domain Eukaryota; kingdom Metazoa; phylum Chordata; class Mammalia; order Diprotodontia; family Phascolarctidae; genus Phascolarctos; species Phascolarctos cinereus. The sequence goes on along the minus strand of NW_027556180.1, from coordinate 119,341,691 downwards.
TGCCTAAGGTTACATGACTAGTAAAGGTCTGAAGCAAGATTTGAACTCAGGTCTGAGCCTGACCCCAAGAGCATTTCCTTATCCACTGTACCACATAACTGCCTTATTAGCATTTTGAAAAACACCTCAACTTTTACTCAGTATAGTGATATCATTCTAGTCTTCAAGCACAATTATGATACATTAATGCCACAGCAAAAGGACACCACCATTTAATAATTTGCAGTTAAATAGGCAGAGGTTTACTGCATGTGCATAAGCAAATATTTATTAAGCACCCTGTAAAGTCCAGAATTTCCTTGACTGGGGAAATCCCATACCTTCCCCCATAACCATGGAGTGAGTTTTGATACCAAAGGAAGAGGCCAAGGAGCTCCAGACTGATTATAGGTAGTAGTTTAATCAATCATTATAACTACTTACAAAACAGGGGTGATCTGGGGTGGCTGTCAGATAGTTCAATAGATCCTTGCAAAGAACCCCCAATATCCCCATGGTAATTATAGGAAACAGACAAAGGAAAGAAGAGAGAAAGTGCATCACTATTGATTGGTGGATATTTTGGGTTTTCTGCTTAGTAAGGAGCTCATTTCCAAGCTTGAGCTTTCAGCCAATGTTATTGGGTAAAAGCCTAAAAACACTAAGCTGTGTACAGGTCACAAAATGGTCACAAACAGGTCACCATATTCTTGTTATGGCTTTTACTGAACACATTATCTGAATTATGATTCAGTGTCTTAATTTATGATTCAGTATCTAAGTTATGATTTAGGTCACCATGACTGAGTTTTCACCTTTCACAGAGTTTAAGTTAATGGCTTTTCACTTCCTACTGTGTATTATGGCTTTTCCCCACTCAGGACCCCACACACCCACTAGGTACCAGGCACTATATTAAGTGTGAGGGATATAAATATGAAAAAAAATAATCCCTGCTCTCAAGGAGCTTACAATCTAATTGAGGAAGACAATATACAAAAGGAAGCTGAAAATCGGATAGGGGAACAGGAAAGGTACCCAATGCCAGGGGCATGGTGGAAAAATCAGAGAAATCCCAAAGTAGAGCATCCAGGTGAGAAATGAGGTGGTCTGAACTGAGCTCCCTCTTTAAATAGAGGTTTCAGAGCCCGTGGCTCTACTCTCCAATCAGAGGGACAGAGGGTGGTAATGAAATGGAGTCTCAGGGCTGATGGGATCTTTTAGGATGAAGAGGTTTTCCTAATAAAGAGCTTCCTGGGGCAAGGTGAAGAAGTCAGAGAAGTCCCAGAGTAGTGCATCCAGCTACAGATGCCTTGGGTACTCCAGCTTTGACCTCAAAACACTGATGACAACTCTTTCTATCTTGCTGTTGAATCAGTTCCAAACCCAGCTAATTTTAGTAATGTCAAATCCACATCTCTGTCTTTTCCACAAAAATATTATGAGAGACTGTCAAATGAATCACTAAAATATAGTTGAACTCTAACTGCAGTATTCCTTTCATCAGTCTAGTAACTCCACCAAAAGAAGAGAAAAAAGAAATGAGATTAGACTGGTTGATTTTGATGATGAAACCATGGTTTGGTCTTTTGATCACTTTTCCCTTTCCTAGTTTTTCGTTAATTATCTTTTAATTATCTGTTCTCAGATTTTATCAGGAATAAAAGTGAAGCTCATTAACATTCCATTCTCTTTCCTTTCCTGAAAATCTGGACAACATCTGAGTTTTTTCAATATATCATGCCATTGCTTGTTTTCTCTCTCGAGGGCACTACTATCCTTCCAGCCACCCCCATTCACAAACTTGATTCATCCTTAACTCTTCACTCCTGCCCCCCATTCTGCCCTGCCCTCAGATTCAAACAATTGCTAAGTCTTGTTAATGCTACCTCTTTAATTTCTCATCTGAGCTCTTCCCTTTCCTCACACAGCCACAATTCTCATTTCAGTCGTCAGCACCACTCACTTGGATATTTGCAATGGCCTCTTAATTATTTTCCCTTCTTCTAGTCTCCTCTATCTCAAATCTATCTTCCACAAAACTGAGAAAATATTCTTCCTAGTAAGCAATTCTGACCACATTACTTCCTCTATTCTAGAATTCTCAATGTCTCCTTATTATCTCTTAGATTAAAAAAAAAAACCCTTAGCTTAGCATTGAAAGCCAATCTGCCTACAGATGGCCCTTCCAGACCATTCATGCTCTTCTTCTTAACCCATTCTACTTAGGACCAAATTGGTCTGATTTTTATTCCCTGACTTTGACATTAAACTCCTGCCTCCATGCCTTCCCACAGGCTGAACATTTTGCCTGAAATGTGCTCCCTCCTCACCACAACTTAGAACTTTATCTTCATTCACAACTTAGAAATTTATCTTCATTCAAAGCATTGCCTTGTTTTGCCACCTTCTAAAGGAAGTATTTCCTGATCTTCAATCAATAGAACTCATCACTTCCTCAAATTATTATATTTACATTTTATATTCTCTACTAAAATCGAGACTCCTCAAGGGCAGGTAGTGTTATGGAATTTTGTCCTTGTAGCCCCATTGCACAGAACCTAGCACACAATGAATGCTTAAAAATTACTTTTTGGCTTGATGGATCAGGAAAACCATATTTGTGAAGCAGCCTTGAAACCAAGGGAACAGCAAATAGCTGGTAGTCTGGTGTGCTCAACAGTTTCAAAAGCTACAGAGTTTTTAGAGGATAAGAATTGAAACAAATTCTGATGATTTGGTCATCAGGAGATCATTGGTGACTTATAAAAGAATAGTTTGCAAAAATGACAATGTACAAAATTGACCATATAGAAGAGAGGTAACATGATATAGTGTATAGCAAGTCATCTTGGGAGTTAAGAATAGATAGGTTTAATTCCTACCCTTGACAATTATGGGCAGGACTAAACCTTTCAATACTTTCTAAGACTATAATTAATTTAATTTTGCCCTAAAAATTATCTAAAACAATAAATCAAAGAGAGTGAATTTCCATGTCATGTGACCAACAAGATGGAAGCCTAGACACTTTCTCCAATACTTAGGAATTCTCAAACTTCATCAAAATAGGAATTATGTGCAAGAGATAAAGCAATTTCAGCTGCCTTCACAGACTAAGACACCAAACACCCTAAAGAGGTAAAAACCCAATGAACTAATAGCAGAGAAGGCTAATCTCTACCCCAAGCCAAAATGCTTTCTCAGCATTATCTCCTTCAGGACCCCCAAAATCTGGAAAAGCTGCATAAGTTGACTCTGGGGGCTTGCAACCAAACTTGTTTCTATTCTTCCTCTTATCAATGATTCAGAAAACCAAAATGGAGAAGCTTGTCTTGGCAGGGACAGCAGCAAGGCAGCACTCTGTGCTCCAACAGAGCTCAGCCAGAGAACTAAGTCAAAGAAAGAATTCTACCAGGACATGTATATGGGTGAGTTGTGTGTGTTTGTGTATAGTTCTTTGACCCTCCACTTAGGGAAAGAGCCTGACATCTACCTAAGACTTGTTCGGTAGCTCCAGAGGTCACTTGGGACAGAGACTAAGGCAAGTGAAATGTGAATTGCTCCACATGAAAGGAGGCTGAAACTGCTTTGAGCTCTAAGGTCCCAGGAAAAAATGGCCATCAAAGGCCAAGCAGTCAGAAAGCAAGCACTAGGAAAATGTAAAGAAAAAAAGACTGAAATTACCAAAGATTTCATGAAGAAGAAAACTTAATTAAAGACTTTGAGCATAAGCAGATAAAACAACAGGGAAGATGTTATTAACAGAGGGGAAGATGGCCTCCAGATCATCCAAACAAGTCCAGATTTTCTATGACTATATATTGCAAGAAAAAGGAAAATACATTTATACCTGAAGAGACAGTGAACCCTGTGGATTCCCAAAAGAACATGGAGACAAGTAGTATGTTCCTGAATGGTTTAAAAGAGAAATAATAATTATAAAAGCAGAATTTATGGCCTAAACATCCCAAACAAATAGCAGAATAGAAAAACTTGAATCCACTTGAAGGTGGCAAATATCACCTAGAAAACAAGAGAGAGAATAATTGATTGTGAATGCAATTATGTAGAAGTATGAAGGACAATCTGAAAAGGAAGCAAAAGTTAAAAAAAATGTGATCTTTATAAAAGAAAAACATATTTAATTTAAGGACAGAGTATGTAGAAATAATTATAGGTCTCCAAGAGAATACAAAAAGTCAAAAAACCTAAACACTATAATGCAAGAAGTAATGCAAGGATATTCCCCAGAACTTCAGAACAGAAAATAAAATGGCACTTGAAAAAAATCCACAGAATATCTTGGGGGGGAGGGGAGGAATGGGAACTATGCTAAAAAAAAATCCAAGCCATATATTTGTTGAATTAAGATTTTTCAGTGACAAAAAACCAAATTCTGTAAGCAATGATGAGAAAGATCTTCAAATACAAAGCAAAGGAAATTTGAATGACAGAACACTATTTGGCACCCACTAGGAACTGCTGGGGAGAATGGAACAATCTATTCCACATAGTAAAGGAGCTCAAGATGCAACCCAAGGTGACATACCCTGAAATCTTATTCTAATCGTTAAAAAATAATTAGAAAAAAATAAATTCTAAGAGGAAAAATAGATATGTTCAAAGTATTCCTATGAAGAAAACCACATGTGAACAAATTCTAAATTGCAGAGAAAGTGCTAGTCTGCATTGGTAGAGGGAGTTTTCTCTTGTGGCTCAATAGAATTACATCAGTACTAGAGAAAGAAAACCTGGGGTCTAATCCCATTTCTGATCATTACTACCTACAGTGATCTTGGGCAAGCCACAACATCCTGAGTTTGCTCACCTAAAATATGAGAAGTTTGAATTAGCTTATCTCTAAGGTCTTTTCCAGTTCTTGATCTACGATCCATCATGAGAATGAAATCTCTGTACTACTTAGATCCCAGGTTCGATCTAAACTATTTCCATTTAGTAGAATGTTAATCGAAATATGAAGGTGGTCCTTTACAGAACTAGACCAAAAATCATAAGATATTTACACGGAAAAAAGTAGACAATAATACTAAAGAGGCACACTGAAAAGAAAGGTTGATGATGTGGTGCTTGTGCTCACAGACTTTAAAATTTAATGACAAAATGGTCAACATTAAAACCATAAGGTGCTGGCCAAAAAATGGAGATATAAATTGATGGAATATAATGGATACATCAGACATTGAGCCAAATGTAAACAAAAGAACAGTGTTTGACATAATTTTAGAAAATAAAAACTGGGTAAAGGATTTATTATTTAACAAATGTATTTGGGAAAATTGGCTAGCAATTTGGCAGGAAAATGATTTGGATGCATATCTTACACATGTACTCCAGGGAATCCCAACTGGATGAAGAACAACATAAAAAAGGAATTGTAAAAAGAAGAGGAGAAAATAGAATATTTATCTCAATTATGGGAAAAATACTTTTTTATTGAATAAATGGATATAATTACTAGGAGAAGACATATTTGCTTTACCATATTAACAAATTATGTATAAAATATTAAAAGAAGAATAGATTGGTAAAATAGTTACAGCAAATATGAGATACAAAACATGGTATCTAAAACATACAAAGACCAACTTTAAAAGTCACATTAATAATGCTTTCCACAATAGATTTTCATGATACAGGAACAGCCAATTTTTAAAAGAGACATAAATTGTTAGAAATCAGTTGGAAAAACCATCAACATCATTAATAATCAATAAGATAAATATTGTAGTTATAAAATCAAATGTAATGTTAAGTTCATAATAAAAGTTTAATTAAAAGAACTTTGAGGGATCACTTGACACCCATGAGTCAGCAAAGATAATTAAAATCAATGAAACTTAACACTGATGCTAAGAAAAATTATGAAATTATGGTATTGTGAAAAGCAGGTACATTTATTTTTGGTGCAATTGCAAACTTGTAGAATTTTTTGGAGAGCAATCTGCAGTATCAAACCAAAGTTATCCAAAATCACCATACCTTTTAACCCAATAAGGCCATCATTAGGACCATCCCCTGACAGTGTCATAAAAAACCAATTTTCAACTTTTTTAGAGTTATCTGTTAAAGTTTTTCATAGAAGCATAATGAGTAGTGGCAACAAAGCTAGAAGTAAGTTAAAAATGCAACAATAGCAGAATGGTTACAGAAATTATGGTACATTAATATACTAGAATGCCATAATGCAATTAAAATAGATAAATAAAAAGAAAAGGAAGCAATCTGGAAAGACCTTAATGAAATATTATGCAAAGCAAAAAAAAAAAAAAGCAGAACCAGAAAAAGATCGTAGAAGGAAAAGTGAATTATATTGAATAAATCCTGATAAATCCTTAGAGGGAAGGACTTAAACATTCTGACACTTTATGCATTAAAATTAATCCATTTAAATGTAAAAAGTTATTATACATATTTAGTTGTTTGTGGTGGTGTTAAATACCCTTTTTATAATAATAACATGTAAATTGTATTTTTAAAGGGATGTTTCAAGTCACAGCCTATAAACCCACCTGCAAATCATCCTTCAATCTTGTGCCATCTGACTTGCATTCCTATCACTCTCCTAAAACTATCTCTCTCTCTCTCTCTCTCTCTCTCTCTCCTTTCTTTATCTTTCTTTGTCTCTCAAATTTAAATTTATCAGTGTTCTCCTACTTGCTAAATCTATTCACATTTTCTCAGTTTCCTTGATCTCTACATTATCTAAAATATTTACCACTCTTTATTTTTAACACTCTTCTTTCCTTTGACTTTCAAGACTAAGATCTTCTGGTTCTTCTACCTCCCTGATCATTCCTTTACCTTCTATTCCCTACCTACAACCATGGATTTCTCTCCTTTTTCCTAACCCCTATTCTGTCCTTTATCCTTTTCTAGTTTTGTACCTGCTCCTTTTCTCTCATCTTCCTATACTGGCATATTAAGCTATCAAAAACTGGAATGGGTTCCCTTGGGAACTAGCAGGTTCACCTTTACAAAAGTCCTTAAAGCAAAAAAGATAGAAGGGACATTACATTCCTGTTCCAGTACAGGTTGGACAAGATGGTCTCTGAGGACTCTTCCAACTCCAAAATCCTAGAATTCTGCTTCCTGGATGTGATCTGCAATCTCTCACCTCTTTTCCTTTTTCTTAGGCTGTTGTTCACTGTTTCTGAAATGCCCTCTTTTGCATCTTTCATTTATTAAATTTTTTACCTACTCTTTAAGGTGTCTCTCAAATGCTATCATATTCAAAAGTCTTCCCTGTTCCTCATAGTGGGGTGCTTAATAAATTTGGAAGGCAGGCAGACAGGCAAGCAAAAAGAAGGATGGGAGGGAGGAAGGATGGAGAAGGGGGAAAGGAAGGAATGAAGGAAGGAAGATTTATTCACTAGGCTCACGATGGTACTGAGTGATTGGCTATCTGTCATTTGCTAGTCCAAAAGAAGCAGCCTGCACATCTTATGAATGCCCTGTTTTACCTAGGGATTCATGGATAAAGTTGCTTGAGGCTATAGGCTTAAACTAAGGAGAGATGTATGTATGACCCTACATGTACGATGGGAGGAAGGGAGGAAGGGAGGAAGGGAGGAAGGAAGGAAGGAAGGAAGGAAGGAAGGAAGGAAGGAAGGAAGGAAGGAAGGAAGGGAGGGAGGAGGGAGGGAGGAGAAGGGAGGAGGAAGGAAGGAAGGAAGGAAGGAAGGAAGGAAGGAAGGAAGGAAGGAAGGGAGGAGGAGGGAGGGAGGGAGGAGGGAGGAAGGAGGAAGGAAGGAAGGAAGGAAGGAAGGAAGGAAGGAGGAAGGAAGGGAGGGAGGGAGGGAGGAGGAGGGAGGAAGGAAGGAAGGAAGGAAGGAAGAAGGAAGGAAGGAAGGAAGGAAGGAAGGAAGGAAGGAAAACTGGAAGGAAAGAAGGAAGTGAGGGAGGGGAGGGAGGAGGTAAGAAGAAATTTATTACACATAACTAGACACACAGACATTCCATTCCTCCCTTTATTCCTTTAGTCACGTAAATGATCTAATGTAGTTCTCTCCATCCTCACTTGATGCATCAGTATCCATTTTTCAAGTTCAAAATCTAGTATAACGTCTCCCAGGAATACTTCTCCAACTTTCTAGTCCACTCTAATTTCTCTCTTCCCCCTGACCTCCAGCTGCAAATTCTTGTCAGTAACACACAGTATGGCACTTATTTATTGATAATTGTTTCACTCAAGACAGTTTTATTTCACCAACTAAACTCCGCCAGGGCAGTGACCATGTCTCATGCTTGTTGTTCTCCACAGCCATACTGGGCCAATTGCTGGCCCTCAGTCAATCCTTGCTGATTGATTAATAGTCATTAAAATGAGATTCTTCCTTTATGAGTACATTTACTTAGATAATTGGCAGTAGGAGAATATGTTTGTGTATATAAAGCACTGATCAAAATTGATACCAGACACTCATAAATATTTCTACCCACCCTCCAAGGCTGCCCTTTCAAACATTGTTAAACCCCACAAAGCTAACCTTGCTGTTTCTCACTCGTGACATTCCATTGCCATGCCTTTGCTCAGGCTGTCCACATGGACAGGGAAGGTCCTCCCTCTTTATCTTTGCCTCAAATAATCCCTACGCTCCTTTAGGTCAAATGACACTTTCTATATGAAATCTTTCTTCACGTAATTTTATTTTATTTTTATCCTAATGGAAATATGTTTATATGATTGGGCACATATAACCTATATCAGATTGCTTGCTATCATGGGGGTGGTGGAAGGAGGAGGGAAGGAAAGGAGGGAGAAAAATTTGAAACCCAAAAACTTATAAAAATTAATGTTGAAATTTATAAAGTAATTTGCTTTTTGTGTATTTTGGATGAATTTATATTTGTACATATCTCCTTGAAAGTAAAGATTCTTTTTTGTTGTTGCTGTATCCCCAATGCTTGACTCATGGTAGATGCTTAATAAATACTTCTTTATTGCTTAATGGATTGTTTTTGACCAAAGGCTGGCCTTCTGAGATATCCAACTAATGTCAGTGGCAGCCACTTTTTAACATATTCCCTCCTTAACCAATTATCTACTCCAGTAATTTCCCAGTAATAGTTAGTACTCACATAATCCCTATGTCTTATTTTCTATGGCCTTGCTATGTCTTTGCTGGCCACAGCTCATTGTGAAGGCCACCACTTCTCCCATTGCTTTTTTGACAGAATGGAAAGAATTATTTTGTGAAAACTTATCAGTGCAAAATATAAAAGAAAAAAGTCAAATTCTTTGTTACCAAAGCACAGTTGTGATCTATGTGGACTAATCTGGGAGTGAGTCAATTTCATTTTAGAACTTCTGGTTTTGAAATCCACAGATGGCTCAAGATGTGAGCAAACTTTATTTAAATCTACAGGAGACACAGAATGTCCACACAAGACATGCACGAGTCTTCCAAGAGAGATATTCCAAATACTCTTGGTTCTAAGAACTTTGATGAAATACTAATAAGGATGATGATAAAGAAATGAAATATTTGTTTTAAAATGGTATAAGTATACTTGAAGAGGAGAATGCTTCTTGCTTTTCTACATGAGCAATTTTTCTAAGATAAAATTACAAGCAAATTTATAGTATGATAGTATGAAGCAAATCAAATATCTACCTGTCAGCTAATTACACTTCTTTCAATTTTTTTTGCATTGGGCATATAAGCACCTAATATTTTACTTGCTGAGTGAATATTTTTTCAAGAATCTATGTCAAGAGTTATAAATGTTATCTTCTTTGAGCTACCTAATGCTTGTGTAATGGTTAAATATATTCTGCTTCAATATGGAACATTGATTCTTTATTTTTTGAAATTGTACTGTATTACTTTTTTTTCCAAATTAATGTAAAGGAGTCTACATTTGAAAATTCAGTGCTAACACTAACTTCACCAGCAAACAAAAATCAATTTGCTACTAACTCAATATATAACCTGGGAAAAGTAGTTTTATCATTCTGAGACTCAATTTTCATACTGATAAAATGAAGGGTTTCCATTATATCATCTGTAAAGTCATTCCTAGCTCTAAAGTTCTATAACTATATGATATGATTTTGAATCCACTATATTTACAGAAAAAATGTCTTATTGTCTTAAAATCAATGTATTAAGTCAATACTACTCAAACAACTTCTGAATTGAAAGGGAACTTAGAACTTATTTAGTCCAACTTCTTCATTCTAAAGATGAGGAAACTGAGTCCTGCAGAAGTGAAGTGGTTTTTCCCAACTTTATGCAATGAGTTTGTGCCAGAGCCTAGTATCCCGATTCCCAGTTCGGAGCCCTTTCTGTGTATTAAGGGAAGTTTGGCTAGCTAAAGTCTTCATAGGGGAAGGAAGAAGACACCTTACCAATGGGACTTTTGAGAGCATTGTCTCCCAGGTTTTCCTTCAAATCTTTAGTATTACATAGTTGTGCTTTCCTCTGGGGTCACATTGGTATAGTGAGCGCTCTTAAATGCATCAGGATACATGATGGAAGTCTTTTCCCTGGGACTTCATACAGGTAGAGATTTAGTAACATTTTCATGTTGTTTTTTTAACTAAGAAAATCTTCATTTCGTAATCCACCCCCCCCCCAACTCTCTCTCTCGCTCTTGCTTTCTCTGTCTCCTAAAATAGCCATTGGTATACACTTGTGATTGTGTCAGCAGTCTAAATGATAGGCTAGCCATGAAGTAGCCCTGAATTCTAATAATGACCACCAGTGATTCATCTGCAGCAAAATACTTAACCATACCATGTCTCCCTTGTCTCAAAGTAAATGGAAATGACATTTAGATACAATGTAGAATGGAAATGATACTTACTTCTCTGGAGGAATTTAGCTGTGGCAGTAACATATTGTTCAATTTTTTAAATGTTTAAAAGGAATAGCAAAATATAATAAAGAAAACAAATTCCCCCCTAGAGTTCATCACCAAACTTCTATGTAAAGGCTTCCTGGAACTTTCTACTTCTTAGAAAATAGTTTTTGTTTTGTTTTGTTCTTTATAGGCATTCAAAAAGTTATCCAAAAGTGCTGACCTAGAAAAAGAAATTTGAATGTATTACCTTTACTGTCTAATAGAATCAGGAGTAATAAAAGTTGTTCAAAGAGGAAATTTAACCGACAAACGTTTTATAAGAGTTTGAATACATGCAAAAAATGATTTTGCATGAACAGATATAAAAAAAAATCTTGTGAATATTTTATTTGTTTTACATGGCCAATAATTCTTCATTGCCCTAAACCAAATGTAAAATGATACATTATATCTAATAATGCAGGTAAAGATAAATCTAAGGTATTACATGAGTAAAAGTTTCAAAAATTTAGCTTATTCCCCGTAACAGTAAACTGACTGATTTTAGAAATTCATGGAATGATGTAGAGTTGGAAGAGATTTTAGAGATTGCTTACTCCAACTTCTCACTTTGTATAAAAGTTCCTCTGAAGGCATCCCTCATAGATTGCCACCCAGCTTCTTCCTGAATATAAATGGCACAGAATTCACCCATTTAGAACTCAGCTATGTGACCATCTCGCTTGTCTGTCCAGCATCAGCTGAAATGTTTATAGTTGAACCATTGAACCATGCAAACATCTATGAATAGCTAGAGTTGATATGAGAAACAAAGAACCCAACCATAACTACTTCTTACCTAATCCATCTATGAATATGAAAATGGATATTCTCACCCTGCCCCCACCCTCACCCAGGTTTTATCAGCTGCACTCGACTGTCACCAAAGGACTCAATTTTCTCAGGAGTAGCATCATAGTCTCTTGCTACTCCACAGATCCATCTTCTTTTACTGTCTTCTCCAATTTTGATTGCTAGATATTCTACAGACATCGCAACCTAGCAGAGGGTACAGTACCTCTGCAAGTAGCTTCCTTTTCAAAGAGAATCAAAATATTTAATTAGTTCACATACTGGGGGATGGAGAGTATCAGACCAACAGACCAATTTTGGTACATTAGGTTCATTATAGCTTTGCTGGCAAGGACACTGTGACCTTGTTGGTAACTCTCATCAGTGAAACATTCCCGGAATATGACTAACCCAGTTCTTTACCACATCTCAGTGACAGGTCACTGTCAGAGGAGACAAAGGAATTAACATTAAGGTGAGTGAGGCTGTGATATGCCATGGAAAGAGCACTGGACTTTGATTTGGAAGACTTGGGTTTCTGTCACATCAAGTCTCTGAAACTTAACTAGGCATGTGTCCTTGGTCCTCTGGGATCCTAATCTGTAAAAGAGTTATAACAATATGTGCATTTTCTCTCTGGACAGCTGTGGGGAAAGTGCTTTGTAAACTTTGAAGCATTATGTAAATGTGAATTAATATTTATTTATTAATATCACTCTTGTGAGCAATTCAGCTGGTAACCTGAGGACCTGATGCTGGGAGGAAAGCAGAGCTGCTAGATACAGGGAGGCAGATGGAATAGATACCATGACATAAAGGATGATAATGATTGTGATCATTTGTAAGGAATATAATCTAGTCTTGAAGCAGTTCAAAAGCATGCTTGGTTTTGAGTCTGATGTACTAAAATGGAGCATGCTAGATTTTTTTTCAAGTTGTATATAGAAAACAAATAGTCAATTTCTAATGAATGGGGGGAGGCCAAAATAGCTATAATCCTTTTCAACATAATTAAGTTTGTTGGATTCTCTTTAGCAAGATCAGAAATGTGCTTTAATTAAAATTCAAGTTTTAAAGAAGTCTTCATTTATCAAACATATACACACATGGAATCTAATACTGGAGAGAACTCTGAGACCCCAAAGCCAAGGATAGCCAACTTAAATTTTGAAGAGATTGTAAAGGTTTAGTCCAACCCCTTCTTCTACAGCTGAGAAAATAAAGGCCTAGAGAATTAAAGTGACTTGTCCACAGTCACATAGTAAGTGGTCAAGCCAAGATTTGAACCCAAGTTTTAAAATTCCAAATCCAGTCCCTTATCCAATACACTAGACTGCCTTGGGAGTGGGAAGAAACAGATAGCAAGATCAAATAATAAGAGGGCAGGTTGGGCAAGCCTGTCAAAATGCACATGAAAGGAAACCAGATGAATTAAGCTGGAGATCAAGAATCAGAAAGTCAGGAGTCAGTCTGTTGGCAGTGCATGAACCTAAATTGGACAATGATGAGGAAGACGAGTAACCATATGGGCAGTGTGTATAGCTGTCTGTGGTTATGGGCAGCCTCCAACTCCCTACTTGAAGTTTCCAGCTTCCATTATTCCCCTCACTGTCAGGTCAGTTACAGTCCTGGTGAGTTTAGTTTTATGTGCCCATAAGGACCCACTACAAAAGTATTAAATTCCACTTTAACTAAAAGCTCGTGCAGCTGTATGGCCTTCTTTATGGCTTGCTCTAATTAAGCAACTTGTCAGAATCCCCAGAGAGCTACCATACTTATCATTCAATGACAAGAGCAACAAAGTCCTAGAATGCACCCAGTGCCTCCATAGGAAGGCACTGGGTGGCATTTACCACCACACAGCCGAACCAGATAGAATACCTGCTGAGTAGGGTGCCCAGCCAGCTACTTTAGGGTGACCCAAAGTGAGATGGCTCTGAAGCAGATTATGCAAGAGAAATGCTTTTTTAAAGATATTCTAATGCATAGTATCACGTTGGTGTTAGAAAACAAGGGTAGCTGACCGGCCACTTTGCCATGGAATGGAGACATATTGTTAGCACAGCCAATAAGGCAATGAGAAAAGCTTGGCAAATAGCACCTGGAAATGTGATGGACAGCCAAGTTCTTATCTTTGGCATTTGATGCAAAGTGCAGCAATAGACAGCAGGAAGGAAATTATCAAATTCAAATCAGGCATATTTGTGGAAACCAGCTCATTTGCTTTTAGACATAACAGTCTTCTAATAGGCTGTTCAGCCATGCCCAAATGGAAAGGAACATGGAAAGTGTTCAGAACACCATTGATTTGGAATTCAGATAAGCAAACAAACTAGTTCCTGACCCAGCTGGAACTAGCTAATCGGTTGCTGGAAAAAGAGATTACCATCCAAAGACTTGAGTTGGAGTCTTGACTCTGACACTTCTGACCATCTGCCTTGGGACAAGGCAACCCCTCTGAATCCCAGTTTCTTCATCTTCAACATGAAGGTAATTGTAACACAGCTGGGGGAAATAATCAGGATGCTGAGTGGCCTAGAGTCCATCATATATGACTATTGATTGAAGGAAATACGGATATTTAGACTTAAGAGGAAAAGTTTTAGGAGGACAAGATTGCTACCTTCAAGCATTGAAGGGTTACCATGTGGAAGAGACATTAGATAGGTCTTGGCTGGCCCCATAGGATAGAACTAGCAGCAAGATCCAATAGAAACTGCACAGCATCAGATTGTGACTCAGTGTAAAGAGAAACTTCTTAACCATTAGAACTATCCCAAAATGCAACAGGCTACCTCAGAAGATAATCTCATTACAACTCAAGTGTAGTCCACATGTCCACTTTGTTAGGAATATTATAGATGGAACGCTTGTTCAGATGCACTTCGAGCAGATGGTCTCTAAAGTAGCTGTGACTCCGAAATTCTGTGATTTTGTAACTGAGATTATAATGATGATGATGGTGATGATATTTACATAGCACTTCAAATTTTGCAAAGTGCTTTATATGTCTTGTTGGATCTCCACAACAACCCTGTGAGCTAGGTACTATTATTATTCTCATTACATAGTATTCTCATTTACTGGAAAATGAGATTGAGAGAGTTGAAATGATTTGACCAGAGTCACAAAGCGAGTAAGTCCAGTGCTCTAGCCGTTGTACCACCCAGCTGCCCCAGATGATAATGCAAACACGACTCCCTCTATAGCATTACTCAGTCAGTCAGCAAGCATTTATTAGGCACTTACTACATACATTGTTGGGATCTGGTTGGGATCTATTGGAGATGGGCTGTCAAAACTGAAATGTCTCATGAGCATTTCCAAGGAAGTCTCATTTATTTCTAGTACCTATCATCACTGAAGTTAACTTCTTTACTGTCAGAAGAAACTTCTGTATGGATGAGAATGCAACGCATTTGAAGAATTGAAACAACTAACCACATTTACACCCTTATTAGACATCTTTTCAAAGTACAGGGATACTCCAGACACTTTTAGATTGTCCTTGTTGTTTCTATCTATTTGGGTGTGACCGATGAGTCCATTCTCAGATAGATATCCTAGTTTCCACATATTGGCCATAAACACTTGTAATTTCTTAGATCATAAGATCACCAACATCATAATCATACCTAGTGTTGGTTTTACAAAGCATTTTATAAATATTATTTCATTTATCATCAGAACAACTCTGGAAGGCATTTGGTGCTGTTACTGAAAATAGGTGCTGTTATGTATAACCTACATTGGATTACTTACTGTCTTGGGGAGAAGGGAGAGGATGGAGGGAGGGAGGAATAAGATTTAGAAGTCAAAACTTTAAAAATGTTTTAAAAATTATTTTAACATGTATTTAGAGAAAAATAAAATATATTGAAAACAAAATAGATGTTATTATTAGCCTCATTTTACAGACAAGAAAACTGAGGCAGGTAGAGATTAAGTGATTTGCTCAGGGGTCACATAGCTAATAAATATCTGAGGTCAAATTTGATCTTCTTTATTTCTGTGTTCAGCATTCTACCTACTGTGCCACCCCACTGCCTCATAGATTTAGAGTGAGAGTGGACCTTAGAAGATCTCCAGTCCACCTCCTTATTGATAAAAATCTGAGGCTGGAATGGATTAAATGACTAGTCCAGGCTCATCGCCGATTTAGAGCTAGAACAGACCTTAGAGGTCATCCACCCCAGCCCTTGCTCCTCCAGCCCAGGGTTGGAGGCATAAGTAGGAATTAAAGTGGGAATAAAGCATAGGCTAGCTCCCTTCTGACTCCCACACACACACACAACACACACCCCTTGCCCAGGGACCAATCTAGACTAAGGAGGGAGAGAGATGGAGGAAGAAGTGTCCCACTCTCCCTGTACTGCCATGGGGATAGGGAAAGACAGAGAAAGAAGTGCCCCGGACTCCCTGCGCTGCCGTGGGAATAGGATGGGCGAAGGACAAGGGATCTGCAAAATCAGACTACCCATGCTGCTTCCACGAGGTGAAGGTGGTTATTGGAAGAGTCCCAGGATAAAATCAACCCCAACAGGGCAGTAGCAGACAGAGTGCCCCCAGGATGAAACCGCTGCCATTGCTATCACAGGCATAGGAAGGTAAGGAAGGCCTTCCAGGATGGGAATGCTGTTCCGCATTACATTTCCCATCCTGAGACAATGCTCTGATTACCCACACCCTAGCTATAGTTCTACATTGAGAAGTTAAATGACTCATCCAGGGTCATACAGCTAGTAAGTGGCAGAATCACAAGTGGAACCAAGATTCCCTGATTAGAAATTCAATGCTATTAATACATACGTACACACACACACACACACACACACACACACACACACACACACACCCCTCTGTATGTAATTATGTATCTGTTTATATATGTATATATACATATGTACAGTATGTACATATATATATGTATAAACACATGCACATATATAGTATATACACATATACAAACATTTTCAGAGACAGGTATATGTATGTTTGTGTGTATATGTATAGACATATATAATAAGCTGGATTTTAACCATATACTGTTACTTGAACCACCTCATCTTTTTTTTTTCATTTCATGAGGCAGTTGGGGTTAAGTGACTTGCCCAGAGTCATACAGCTAGTGACTATTATGTATCTGAGGCCAGATTTGAAATCAGGTCTCCCTGACTTCAGGGCCAGTGGTCTAGCCACTGCACCACCTAGTTGCTCCACCACTTTATCTTTTAAAATGGAATGAAAACAACCTACCATATATCTAATTCTGCCCTATAACAAATTATGTTGTACAGAAGTAAAAATCTATATAATTTTGTGTCTGTCCCATTTCCCTCGTACGTGGAAAAAACTCTTTATAGGAACCATAAAATATGCAAGGCATCACCTTTAACCTCTATTACACCAAATGCCATAAAGCATTTCAATGGTGTCAT
The DNA here is from genome assembly GCF_003287225.1 of Phascolarctos cinereus. Taxonomy (NCBI): domain Eukaryota; kingdom Metazoa; phylum Chordata; class Mammalia; order Diprotodontia; family Phascolarctidae; genus Phascolarctos; species Phascolarctos cinereus. The sequence goes on along the minus strand of NW_027556180.1, from coordinate 119,324,613 downwards.
ATTGCTTCTGGCTGCATCCTACATCCCCTGTTGCTGTTTGGATTCTTCATTCTAGTCCTGTTGATAGCAAAGCCACCTTATTCAAAGTGAGACACTGTTCTGAAGTGTACCTCACCATCACCTCTTTCTCTCTGCTATAAATTGTTTCTTCACTGTTGGCTTCAGGCTAAAACAGGTCACCAGGCTGATCCTGCTCAGCTAAGCAGCTTTAATTAAGCGGACTGAAGTTCTTTTGTCTAACTTATTCTAACATCATTTCTGAACATCAGGTGACCAGTCCAACAAAGGTCAATTTCAATGAACAAGTTGTTGGATTTACAAATGAGGAAGCTGAGGGTTAGGGAAGTTTAATAGTAATAGTAATAAAAGCTGTCATTTATATAGTGTCTGCTATGTGCCAGACACTGTGCTTAGCACTCTAACAAATATTGTTTTCTGAAGTCAGAAGACCTGGGTTCAAATTTTATTTCTGATGCTTACCACCCACACAAGTCAGCAGCCAGGCACTGTGCTCAGCACTTTAACGAATAATTATCTCATTTGATCTTTATTTTAACCTTGTGTGGAAGATGCTGTTATTATCCCCATTTCACAGATGTGGATTAAGTGACTTGCCCAGGGTCATACCACTAGCAAGTGTCGAAGGCCAGATTTGAACAGGTCTTCTTGATTCCAGGTCCAAAGCTCTATCTACTGAGCCACCTAGCTGCTGACTTGCATGGGTGGTAAGCATCAGAGATAAAATTTGAACCCACATCTTCTGACTCAAGAGCTAAGTACTTTTGCCACTAAACCATGCAGGTCTTTGGTATGTGAGCAATTAATGCATTCTTTAATCTGGTTTTAGGAGCTTTTTCCACCCAAGGATCCTCTGATTGATATTTAAAGCTCTTTGTGACTGTGGCTCTTATCTACCTCCTTAGTGTAATTTTCTATCACTTCCCTTCACATGCTCTCTGCTCCTGTCAAATTGGCTTGCTAGCCATTCCTTATATATATAATATTTCATCTCCCACCTTTTATGGTCACCTACAACTGGAAGGCACTCCCTCCTTACCTCAACAATAAGAAATATAGGTGAAATAAACACAAAAGATATTAATAAAATTTTAATTAAAAAACAAAAACTAAACTCCATATTGGAAGAGACCTCAGAGATCATCAAACCATCCCCTACTTGAACAGGAATTTCCTTTATAGCAAACCTAACAGGTGGTCATCAAACTTCACTCAAAGATCTCCAGTGACAAGAAACTCACTCTCTGGTGTGTGCCAGGCATGGCTGAAAGTGGCCTGGTGACTAAATAAGACATTAGTAGGAATTTCTACTTGCAAAACTATATTTTCAAAAGCTATATATTTCTAGACAAGCAATTGTATAGACAAGCAATGAGGCGCAATCTTTGGATCAAAATGAAGCCTTCTGTATCTTCTCAGGGACAGATGGCATGTGGATTTCTGTGGCAATTTGAACAGTGGGCTTGCTAGATCACTGGGGATATACATTTTTCTCCAGCTCATCGAGCAAACAGGCAGAAATGAAAGCACTGCACTCCTCTCAAGATGGTTGTTTTGGCATTTAGGCTCTAAAGAAGCAATGATGGTTTTCTTTTGGATTAGATGTGCTTTTAAAGTTTGAGGCTTCTTACCATGAGTTTGACCTGTATTTCTTTGTTGTGGGAACTGGACTTCCCCCTACCCTATGCTGTTCTAATCATTCTTTGATGTCCCACATATTCTGGTCTAGGGTGCATGTAACGCCAAATACATTGGAGCTTTCTTTGCTCTAAGGCTTCCTATATGCTAGAACTGCTTTCTAGGTGAATTCATGATACAACAAGGATTCAGGACACTTCCACATGTAAATGCTCCAGTATGGGCTCCAAGATGGATTATGCTTATGCTGAATTCTGCTCTAGAGCAAGGTAGTTTGGGGAATAGGCAGAAAACTGGAATGGAAGTCAAAAGTCCTAGCTTAGAGTCATAAATTTGCCACTAACTAGCTGTGTGACCTTGGGAAAGTGACTTGCTATATCTCAGTTTTCACTGGTTAAAACTAAAGGTCACAATAGATAAGGATTCTTAACCTAGGTCTGTGAACATTAAAAAAGAAGTCGATAGCTATATTTCAATATAATTTGACTTTATGCATTTACAGACATTATTCTGAGAAGGGGTTCATAGTCTTCACTACACTGCTGAGTGGTTCCATCACACACACACACACACACACACACACACACACACACACACATTAAGAACCCCTGGATTTGATGACTTGTAAGGTTCCTTCCATCTGTGACACCCTATGAGTGTTAGTGTGTTTTTAATTAACTTGTTGTTGTTAAGTCATTTTCAATTGTATCCAACTCATTGTGACCCCATTTGGTGTATTCTTGGCAAAGATACTGAAGTAGTTTGCCATTTTTTTTCTCCAGCTCATTTTCAGATGAGGAAACTGAGGCAATTAGAGTCAAATGATTTGTCTGGGGTTACACAACTAGTCTGAGGCCAGATTTAAACTCAGGAAGATAAGTCTTCCTGACTCCAGGCCCACCACTCTATCCACTGCCTCACCTAGCTTCCCTGTTCTAAATTACTATGTTACATGTTACTCATTTGGGTAGCTAGGTGGGGCAGTGGATAGAGTTCCAGACCCGTGATCAAATCCAGCCTCAGACACTTATTAGATATATGACCTTGGGCAAGTCAGTTAACCCTGTTTGCCTCAGTTTTCTCATCTGTAAAATGAGCTGGAGAAGAAAATAACATACTCTAGTATCTTTGCCAAGAAAGTCTCAAATGGGGTCATGAAAAGTCTATTCTGTTGAACAACAAAATGTTATTCATTGTTGATAGACATAGCAGAGGCACACTCTGAGGACTAGCCTCAGAGTCAAGAATATCTGCATTCAGTTCCCATCAATAATCCATTCTAGCTGTGTGACCAAGAGTAAGTTAACCTCTCAGGGCCCCAGGCAACTCTCGAAAATGTTAGTCTAATGGGGAGGGAGATGGATTAGAGCTCACCCCTCAGAATATTCTTGGGGATGAGGCTTTGGGAGTCCTCCCCTAGAGCATACATAATGCTCAGCCTATACTCTGGCCACCTCTGGCAAGATTATGTTTTGATCTTTTGATAAAGGCCATGCTTAAACATGGTTGAGTTTCATGTCTCCCTCTGCCCTTGTGACAATGGGTAGTGGCTAAATCAAAGTAGACTGACCGTTGAGTAGAAAGGACCTGCCATGCAGTAGGCTTTCAAAGGAGAGAAGACTGACTTCCATTCTCTTCTCTTCTGAATGTACGACTTAATATTTGAACAGCTTTTCTTTGGATTTCCCATGGTAGGGGAAAACTATAGATGCCAAACCTTGGCATTTGCAATGACTATATTCACATGAAATGAGAACCTATGCAAGTGTTAGTGAACCTGATTCTGAACCAGTAACTCAAAGCCCTAGTTGCCTTTTCCACTTCGTATTTCTTTCTTTATGTTCAAGTGATCCAACATTATCACAAGAAATGCATCATTTGAGCCTGGTAGCTACTCCAAGGATTCAAGAGTTCCTGAGGTCCTCAGTAAATACTGGCTTTCCTGAGGAAGGAAACTTCTGTGGCTACAACAATACTTCTTAGAGAATACCTTTTACAGGAAAATAAACTCAAACCATGCCGTGGATTGCCAGAATACATGAAGCTTGAATGAAGTGTTTAGACCAAGGGTGGGGAACCTGAATTCTGTGAAGTTTGGATTCAGTCAAAGGGCCACACTTGAGGACCTGGAGGGCCACACGTAGCCTTGAGGCTGCAGGTTCCCCGCCTCTGGTATAGACAATGCAGAACAAAGGTAAAAGTGAGATGTTTGTCCCTCATGTCCCACAAAGTGCTGTTCCACGATTTTATATTTCAACCACAAACTTTCTAGTAGAATATAAGAGAAGTAATGATTTTCTCCATCATGTATTATTTAAATATTAATCAATGGACTTGTGAAATTTTTGTGTTTTTAGCTTTTGTTTATGGTGATAGGGGAAATAAATAGCTGTCCTATACCTGATCTGCATTGTACATTGTACATTCTAGAAGAAGCCCTTTAATCCTTTCTTGAGGAAACCATAGATATGAGCCAAACCTAGACTTTAAGTGATTGGTCCCAGAGTTCTACTAAAGGTACGGGAACTAGCTGGGGGAGGTGTCCTTAATGAGCCAGGAATAATGTGAAAAAAAACCTGATCCTTCACTTTGGTGACTAGATAACCCCATGAATAAATCTGGATAGTATCAGCTTTCTCAATGGGAGCCCTGACCCTCTTGGTGACTAGGCCTGTTATATACTAAGCTACAGATAAACTGCTGGTCTTCTTTCATAGAGGGAGTTATTACATTATGAGTTTTATCCATAAACTAATGAAATCATGGGTCTGGATCAAAGAAATAAAAAAATCCCATAATAATAAAATAGATGCGTCTATTTTCTACACTGTCTTGTCCCAGACACTTCATTTTCTCTTTTCTCTACATTCTACTGTCTTCTCTTTCATTTATTCTCCTCCTGGCCCTATATCTGACTTTTGGGATGTTAACATCAAATCTTCTGTACTGCTGGCTTATCCCAGAACTTCCCACAGGCCCTGGGGCCACCTTGTCCTGAAACAGCCTAGTACATCTGCAACCTTCTCATACTACAACATAGCTCTGCAAAGGGAGATGGACCTTCTCCTATTGATGAGTTCCTACCGGGCCTCCATTTTGTAGAAGGGCCTAGGTACACTAGCCTTCATTCTCTTTTTGACCTTGTTCCTGATTTTCTTTTTCTCCCCCCTATTGTATACACTGCTTTTCAGCTGCTTTTTGTGTTGCCTTCATCTACTAGAATGTAAGCTCCTTGAAGGCAGAAACTGTCTTTCTTTTTGTATATATTTGCATCCCTAGCACTTAGCACAGTGCCTGGCACATAGTAAGCACTTAATAAATACCTGTTTCCTTCCATTCTCCTTCCTCAACCTTGACCATCCACTAACTCCATTTGGTTTTTATTTTATTTCCCCTCTAATATCCAGGACTCTGTTGTGAATGTCTTTATACAGGATGTTAGATTTAGAGCTGAAAGGACCTTTCAGTCATCTATTCCAACCATGTCACTTGAAAGATGAGCAAACTGAGACCCAGAGAAGAAGTGATGTGTTCAAGATAGAACTAATCACTGGAACTCATCACTTAAACAAAGCTCAGATTTGGCTCGTGTCTAGCGTATCCCCAAAAGAGATTTTTAATAGGATCTCTTCCAGAAAGGGATTCAATGTAGAATGTAAATCAAGTCTAAGGCAGCTACTTATTTTTTCTACCATGAAAGCAATGCTTAAAGTAGAAAAAACTCATAAATGCCCATTGATAATTACTTAAAATATGATAAATACAGCAAGTTGGGATTCAAGCTCATGTTCTCTGACTCCGTATCCAAGTCTCTACCACACCACACTTTTTTTAGTGGAGCCACATATAGATGATGGTACCACGGGTGGAGGCCAACCTCTATACTTCCAAAATTTCATTAAATGTCTCCAAATAACCCAAGGGACCTATGCTAGCTCATGGTCCTCTTTCATTCCAAAACTTCAAATTTTTACCTTGTCTTGTTCTCTTCCCCACTAATCTCTGAAACATTCAAGGCTATACATGACTTATAATGCCACTAAATTATGACTACTTAACAATTTGGGGGGGGGGAATGTATTATCCTGTTTTCATTCTCCATTGTTTTTATTTGTTTCTGAATCCACATTACTTCTCTGATCTGTCACTTAGCTCATCAATGAGGCTCCCTTAGGCTGTTTTAGTGATGAATAAAAGAACCTTTGCATTTGTGCTACCCAGGCCTCTCAGACTAGGGTGGGAGTCCTGCAGGTGGGTTTGAGATCAAGGCTATCTTTTATTAAAAATGTTTCTATTTAGAGATTAAAGCAGTCATCATAATGTAGCTGTAGGTGAGACAATGATAAATGTAGATTATAATCAGAATTATATGTGCTGAAAGGAGAAATGTCATGTGAAGAAAAAACAGAAATACTTTTGGTTAGGTAAACTTCTAGGGAGAGGGAGAGAGAGAGACAGAGAGAAGAGGAGGAAGGAAGGAGGGAGAAACTTTCAGCTCCAAATTTAGATGAAATTGTGATAGGTAGGCAAGGGTAGAGACCACAATCTTGCTGCCACAAGGTGGCTCAGGTGATAATGGGAGTTAATTAAGAACAGCATAAGAAAATGGAGACAGGTTGGCTCTATAGGACCTGGCATTGGAGGGTTTATGAAGCATTTCCCTCATGTACATAGTGCAATTACTGTAACCCATTTTATGAAGGAGGAAACTGAGTTAATTACCTATATGAGACAGTAGAACAAGTAAACTTTAGAATTCAAAACTAAAGTCAGACCTGAATATAAGTCCAGAATCCTTTCCATGAGACCACCTCTATTCTCTGCAATCATACTTTCCTGAGCTGGGAGTTTTGTGAAAGTCAAGACTGACTCATATTAAATGAGCTGCTAATGGACATAAAAGTTGAAGACAAGAAAGAAGGAAGGTAGACAATATTTATTAAGTGCCTACTGTATGCCAGGCATTGTGCTAAGTGCTTTACAAATGTTACTTCATTTAATCCTCCCAACGATCCTGAGAGGTATATGCTGCTATTATCTCTATTTTACAGTTGGGGAAACTGAGGCAGAGTTCTGAAGATAGGAAGAGTGACAGAGAAAGAAATCCTATATCACTTGATATCTTCACTTGATTATCTGTCAAGTGAACTGCCAAGGCAGACAATGGATCCATGGGATCATTACTTTAGAGTTCCAATGAGTTCTTATAGATTATCTAGTCCTGCTCAGACACTTTATGGTTGATGGCCAATTGACCTAACATTAATAGTGTTCACACCCTCTCTCCAAGTGGCTAATCCTGTGATGTGAATGGTGGGGAAGGAGAAGCATTTACTTCTCTTTTAATCTAATCTTGATTGACAGGCTTTCAGGAATCATTTAGATCCATTTTTAGAGAGCTTCCAGGTGATGCATGAATGATATTATTGGTGATTAGGTTGGAAAGAAAGCCCAGCTGGGAAAATGCCAAGGTGCCAGATATAGCATCAATCAGAATTTCCTTTCTTTTCATTGTTGTTTAGTCACATCCAACTCCTTGTGACCTCATTTAGGGTTTTCTTGGCAGAGATAATGGAGTAGTTTGCCATTTCCTTCTTTAACTCATTTTACAGATGAGGAAACTGAGGCAAACATCATTAAGTGACTTGCCCAGGGTCACACAGTTAGAAGTATCTGAGGCCAGGAACTCATCTTCCTGACTCCAAGCCCAAGTACCTACATGCCCTCCTCCCTTTAGCTCTAAGTTTTGATCCCTTTTAAAATCCAACTGCACCTGAGGAGGTGTCAGCTATTATCAATCATTCACCTTAGTGTGAATGATGTATCTGGGTGGTGCAGTGGATACAGCTCCTGGGCCTGGAGTCAGGAGGACTTGAGTTCAAATACAGCCTCAGATACCTACTAGCTGTATGACCTTGGGCAAGACACTTACCCTGTTTACCTCAGTTTCCTCATCTGTAAAATGAGCTGGAGAAGGAAATGGTAAACCACTCCAGTATCTTTGCCAAGAAAGGTTATGAAGAGTTGGACATGACTTAAAAATGACTGAACATCACCATCATTTGTGGATGAGGGTTAGGATAGGAAGACAGCATAAAGGCACTAACGGCCACTGAAGAGGAGAGGAAGGGTTCAAGTTTGGAAGCTGTTAGGTCAAAATAGGAAATTCCATCACTTCAGAGCATTTTTATATCTAGGCCTAGTTCTGATCCCTACCCCAGTAGCTTACTGTGGCATAGACTGACTTTGCTTACACAGCTATGTGCAAACAGAAGGTCTTGCTTTATACATATCAGGCGTGTTCCCACCCCAGAACTCCCCCCTTTTGCACTGCCAACAAAATGTTAAAATTATAATGGCAAAGTCAAGAAGCCCAGGGTGTCCTCCCACCTTCCTCAAAGTAACATGAAGTGAATAAGGGACGGGGCCTGCCACTCCTCACCAGTGTGATTTGTAAAGTATAGCTCTAGGTTTGGGTTTTAGGTTAAATCCAATATTTACCAGCCAAACTTCACTAATAAAAGAGCTCAGTGCTTCAGTTCCTCCACATGTGTAACAGATGATTGAAGTCAATGGGAGTTCTGTGTGTGGAGAGACTGCAGATTTGCATCCGTAGTGGTAAATATTAGTTTATCCTGGGGTGGGGGGGGGGGAGAAATTCAAACATTTTCATGCTGCTGCTGAGCAGCTGGTACTGCTTATTGGTTTCATTTTGATAGATGGAGAGGAGATGACCAAAGCCAAAAACTTATTTTTCAGGGTATATTTGAAAAAGTCAGAGCCCTCTTGGTTGCCTACATACAAACTGCCTGGACCAGTCAAAGCAGAACAATACAGCTTGATTCTCAGCTTCTCAGACTTTGTGAAGGACATGGAATTTAATAGACAATAATGTATCAGTTCTTTTGTCCTCCTTCTTTTGTAAAGCCCAACTCTAAGACAAACTCATTGATCAAAGGCTATTTTTAACATAACTACTAATTTCCCATGAAAGATTTTCTAATCCAGTGTGTTACACTCAGACAGCATGACTTGGTAAATGAGAGGGCTGTTACACAAATCAAGTCACCACTGCAGCATGCTAGAATCACCTGGGACAGCTAAGCAGGAGCCAAAATTTTTGCACGGAGGACAATTATTCCACTGTTGGAAACCAAGCATGTCAGTCCCAATAATAAAGGTGTATGTCAGGGTCCAAGAGAAATCATAGAGGATCTAATAGAAGTGGAGAAAACAAAGACAAAAGATAATCTCTGCTCTCCAGGAGTTTTACAATCTAAAGGGGAAGACAGCAAGCAAAAAAAAGAAAAGAAAAAAACAGCTTTGCACAAACAAGATTATATACAAGATAAATCAAAAATAAGGAACAAAGGGAAGGCACTGGCATTGAAGGAAATCAGGAAAGATATCTTGCAAAAGGTGAGCCTTTAGCTGAGACCTGAAGAAAACCAGAGAAGCTAGGAGGTAGAGATGAAGAAGGAGAGAATTCTAGGCATGGGGGTTAGTCAGGAAAAATATTCCATCTGGAGATGGAGGGGCCACTGCGAAGAATGACAAGGATAGCATTGTATCTCAGTGACCCTAATGGTGAGGGCTTGGGGCTTATAAGGTATAAGAAGACAGGAAAGGGTAGGAAGGGGCCAAGTCATGAAGGGTTTTATAGGCCAGAGTACAGTTATCCCCTTCACATTGCAGGGGTTAGGGGCAAGGTGCCCCCACAATCTGGAAAATCTGTGTAAAAATTTTGGGCCCACTCTTCATGTCAGAGAAGTCTGAATTATTATGGTATTAAAAGACAAAATGTGTCGATATTATATAATACTGTGTGCATTTCTGAGTTTCTAAACTTTTTCTGTGTCATGTGCTGGCTTTTTCATGTCATCCACAGCTTCCACAAAACTTCCTGAAAAACTCTTATTTAAATTCTTCTGCCGACCTGTGATATATCAAAACCATGATGGAGAAAGTCACGTATGGAAGAGATAACTAGTTTATATTTGATCCTGGAATTAACAGGGAATTGCTGGAATTAACCTGTGATTTGGAAAAGGCACTTTAACAGAGAAGTGGAAGATAGATTGGAATGGAGAGAGACTTGAGTCAGGGAGACCAACCAGAAGGCTATTGCAATAGTCTGAGATAAAAAGGACAAAAGAAATGGAACCCTTTCATCAGAGACCTCTGTGGGAGGAAGGGCCCAAATTAAATTCATGGAGTGGTTCATTTTTCTGCTCAGTGTGGTATTTTGGAAAGGTCATGGGACTTGCAATCAAGAGATATTTATTCAGATTCCATCTCTAACCCATCCCAGTGTGTGACTATGTGAGTCTCAGTTTCCTCATCTGTAAAATGGGATGATATCATTTACAACTTTACCTCACAGGGTTGTTGTGAAGATGGCATTTCCCAAACCATAAAATACTATCAAAAATTACAACCTCTTGTTAATCTCCACTCCAAAACCTGATAAAAATATTTTGATTGGACATCAACAGTAGCTAACCACTCTAGATAGCACCACCTGCACTACTCACCTCTATTTCCTCCTGTACTTTGCTACAGATCTCCTGAAAGATCACCACTCAGACTTGCTCAAGACTCCCAGTCTTTTCCTTTGTTAGTAGTTTTTCCTCTCTGTTTCCTAACTTATCAATTCAGACCCAGAGTACTGATCACACTACCTTGCCCGGGAGCAGCTAACAGGGTCTGAGACAAATAGACTAATGTTACTCCCTTGTTTGTGAGCACAGTGGACACAAAGTAGAAACAGTAAATTTTATTTAAAAAAAAAACTGATGCACGTGTCCTTTGTAACACATCATAGTCATCTAAAGCCATATAGCAATGATTCTCTAGCAACGCATTTAGTCCCTAAGAAAGGTTCAGGTTGCATAAAGGTCTACTTTCTTCAGCTCTGGCTACTGCAGCCATAATAATCCCTCTGTGTTGCCTGCTGGAAGCTAAAATCCTGTATAAAGGACTTATTCCAGCTATATATGCTGTACTACCTTCCACTGACTGAAGTTTTGCCCATGAGTGCTAATTTGCCAGTCTTGGCACTTGCCAAGCATGCATAGATCACTTTGTCTCTGGAATGGAGTGTCTGGATTATTTTGTGGTCATGCTTTAAATTCAACTACATCTTCCACGAAACCTTCCTTAATTTTCAGTCAAAAATCACTCATCAAAAATCTGTTAAGTTTCTGTTAACCAAGATAACATCTTGTTATCTATCCCTCCCAGTCTCATTTCTTTTTCAAATTAATCATTTCATCAATCTTCCTTCAAATCAATGTTGAAAAACACAATTCCAAGAAGAGACACTTAGGTCACTCCTCTTGGGAATTCTTTCCAAGTTGAAATTGCTCACTAAAAACTATTCTTTCATTTAACCATTTGCTTGGAGACTTATCATATAGTCAAAAGGAATTTAAACTAAAAAAGGAGGAGGAGGGATAAAACTAGACAAATACATTCACCCAGGTATATGCCACAGAGAGTTGTAGGTATGACATGGAATGCAGAATACCAATGTAGATGAATAGTAATTCACAAGAGACAATATCCAAGAAAATAGTAAGAAAATTTATGATTGCAGATGTTTATTTGCAAATTTGTAGTGTATGCATAAGAAATTGTGTGAACTAGTTAAAGCAAAAAAGTAATTGCCACTTCATAGAGATCACTAAGACTTGATGGGATGTGAACTATAACTAGAATTTGGCTATTAAAGACTGTCTTCTACAGAAAAAAAAATTGACTAGATAAAAGAGGTAGTGAAATAGCATTCTTTATTAAGACAATAATCATATGAGGAAACACGCAAATTTGAGAAGAGGAAACATAGTAAAGACCAACTGGGTGAGGATCACTAAAGGACTGAGGGAAATGACATTTTGGCAGAAATATATCACAGATGACCCGAAGAGGAGATGGAGACCTCAGGAGACAGAGCATGAATCTGGGACAAATGTATGACATAGCAGTATGGAAGAACTTCCACAATATGTTCATTTTTTGGAGATGTTCTACAAGTAGAAAAGCTGAACAAGTCTTACTGCTATCAAAGGTGGATGGAATGATAATGGAAAATTCTATAATGATGTGATTCTAGTCAATAAGATGAAGTTACCTCTTCACCTTTTATTTTGTGATAGAAAAGAGGAAATAGACAGTCTGCCACATACACATAATACAGTTCAGGAAAAGCTAAATAGAATCCCATAATTTAAAACTGTACAACAGAATTTCATAAAAGAACTACTCTCAGAAATGAAATTTTGACAATACTAGAGCAAATTTTTCCAATGATGAAGAAAATAGGGATCTTGTCTGAAGTGACAAATGTAGATTCTCAAGGAACTTATCAATATGTAAAATGACAGCAAAAAAAAGGAAAAGAAAGAATGATAAATGAGGATGAGTACAAAAGAGTAAGAAAATCCCATAAGCATAGTATAAGGAATACCAGACGTCAGTAGGAGTTGAAACTAGTGATGCTGCAAATGCTGAGTAAAATAATAATAATTTTGAAAGACTCTTTATTTTAAAGTATGTTGGGGGCAAGAGAAAAATTAAAGAAAGAAGAAGGCAGTTGCATAGAATAGGTAAGATTATGAAGATGATTGATATAAAGTAGAAAGAACTATTCAACTCTGACTTTGTTTTGTTTTTTCTATCAAGGGAGAATCACTCTGTGACTTGGAAAGGTTGAACAAAAATAGTCCAAAGGAAATGGAAATCCAAGAGAAGTGACTAGACTGGAAGAAAGGTCAAGATTAGCTTGTGTATCTGAAAGGTAATCATTTACTTGCTTATCTAATTTGCTTATGATTTTATATTTTATGCCCTACCCATATATCCACTTGGAGCTTAAGCTGACATACGGTGTGAGATATTGTTCTATCCCTATTTTTGCTAGGCTGCTTTCCAGTTTTCTGAGAAGTTTTGTCATATAATGAGTCCTTGCTCCAGTATCTACAGGACAACTCTTTTTAAATTTCAAAAACATTTCCAGTATCCCCCAACACAATAGTTATTTGACTATTAGTATCCTATGATTCATCAAATATGTATGATGACCAAAAGTTATTATGAATTCATTAATGCTTTAAAATATGTTTATTTCTTATCTTGAATTACTTATTCTGAAAATTGAGTAATGTCTTCCATGTATTCATCTTATGATTTTTAAATGTATGTAGATATTACTACAATTAATCTAGTACAAATTTATTTTAAAGCATTAGTGGATGCTTTAAGTCAGATCACCCGACTTCAGAGAGATCTCACTAGTAGAGTGACCCAGAAATTGGTCCTGGGCCCTATTCTGAACAAATTATTTATCAATGTCTTGGATGAAAGCATAAAAGGCATCTTTGTTAGATTTTCAGATGATATAATCCTTTCCTAAAAATCATTTCACTATGCAAAATCTCTCAATAAAAACCCTAGAGCATATGGAGGAAATGAGATTAGAGACAATGACATACACAAGAAAAAAAAGATAGTAATAATAATTAATAAAAATAGTAGCACATTTTCATATGCATGTTAAATTGTTAAGAAATGTATTAATGATACAATAAATAAAAAATGTCTGTTGCCTCAGACTGCTATTCAGCCTATTGCCAGTTTCAACAGGGCTCTGCCTGGCAAAAGTTCAGTCAGGCAAGAGGCCCACTGAGGTGGGCTGTAAATCCAGGGTCTTGGACATGGTAAAAGAGGGGAAGGGGCCGGATCAGCCTTTCTCAGTCCATAGCTCCTAAAACATTGGAAGATATACAATAAATATGGCGCTATACTTAGAAAAGGGCCCAAAGTTTGCTTGTGGAAGTGGTTGTTGGAAGGGTTACAGCTTGTGAGTTACTGCGAATTGGAGCAATTTTCTGTTTCTTGCCATTCTCACAGATGAAATCACACAAAAGTAAACACAAAATTTGGATATGATCAAATTGTTCCCTTATGTAGCAATTGCACTAGAACAACTTAATGTTTTTCAAAGTGAGCATTATAGCAGAATTGACTATAGTTAGTTTCCTATCAGTTAATCAATCAATCAATCAACATTTATCAAGCACTGCTAAGCATGAGGGATACAAAAAGAGGCGAAGAGTACATACTCTCAGGATTCTCGTATTCTAATGGGGCAGAAAACATGCAAACAGATGATAAATAGGAAATAATTAACAGAGGAAAGGTATTAGAATTAGTTGTTGGAAAAGGCTTTCTGTAAAAGATGGGATTTTAGTTGGTACTTACAGGAAGCATTCAAAGCCAATAACCAGACTTGAGGAGGTAGTGTCCCAGGTAAGGCAGACAGCCAGAGATAATGCCCAGAGCAAAAAGACTGCATATCTTATGTGTGGGACAGCCAGTTTCCTTGGATCAGAGTACAGGGTAGGGAGGTATGATAAGACTGGAAAGGTTGAAGCTGTTCCTGGGAACCATTTTGTAAATTCGTACAATAAGCCTTCTTCAAATAATTCTGTTTTCCAGTCAATTACCAAGTATGTGTCATCTGCTATGTGCCAGGCAAGGGCAACTAGGTGGCACAGTGGGTAGGATGCTGGGCTTAGAGTCAGGAAGACTCATCTTCCTGAGTTCAAATCTGGCCTCAAACACTTCCTAGCTGCGTGACACTAGGCAAGCCACTTAACCCTATTTGCCTCAGTTTCCTCATTTGTAAAATGAGCTGGAGAAGGAAATGGCAAACCACTCCAGTATCCTTGACCAGAAAACCCCAAATGGGGTCATGAAAAGTCAAACATGACTGAACAACAACAACTTACAAAATCTAATGGCAAACAACAAGAAAATATTTACCACAAGCATGACATTATAATAATACCAACATGTCATTCCTCCCCTCCCCTTAATTTAGCAAAGGAAATAGATGTTTATATTATATCTTCTTTCTTTCTCCGGACTGAAAATCTGCCTAAACCTCTGGCTTTCATTTTCAATTAAGTACACTCAAAAAATCTGTGTGTTCAAAATTGCTGAAGTCTGCCTTAAACATCTGAGTTGGAACGGAGTCACCAATTATAGATGCTGAGAACAAATAGAGTCATTTTCCCTGGGCCTTTGAAAGTGAGTGATAACCTCCTGTTGATAGGACATTGATGTTCCTGTTTTTTTTACCAGGTAACCCTGAAGCAAAATAGGAAAACAGGCAAAGGTTAACACTCTCTCTACAAGCCCCTGTCCATTCTCTTAAACAATTGTGAAATTTCCTAGGGTCTTGGGAAGAGGAGGTTGGTACTGTGGGTCTGCTGACCCAATAAATTTTTCTAGAGTAATATATACACTTTTCTCCAAGTCCAGTGGAGATGGGAAAGGAGGATGAGAATAGTTAAGGGAGGAAAGAAGTTAGGGAGGGAGAAGAATGAAAATCGTGGGGGTGAGGCCAGAGATGAAGTCCTTGATCTGAGGTTTGGCTAGCTACAAAATGTTATATTCCCCCAGGCCCAAACGTTCTCCCATCACTCAGCTGCAGCTCTTCCCACATCCTGACTCCTCCCTAGCTCTGGGCTTTTCTCCTTTACGGAAAAGCTATTCCTCTCCCCTTATTCAAAAACTCGCCAAAAAACCCAACCCCAAACACCACACACTGTCTTGCCTCACCAGGGTTTATCTTACCTAGGGAGTAATCTGCACTGGTTCCTTCTCTATAAAGGTCCTGGCCCAGAAATGTTTGAATCTTTTCCCAATGCTAAGGATTCATCCTTTTGAGGACCCTGTTTGCTCTGTCTTCCAAGGTGATAGGTTGGTAATTTAATGATCTGTGCTGCTAATAAGAGATAAACCAGGACCTCAATCCCCTCCCAAATTAAAGTGTGTTTTTGGTAATAAATTTCTCTAACACCTCACCTTAGCTGACTATAATGATTCTCAAGTTTCAGGCCAGGTAAGAAAAAAGTAAGGGCAGCTAGGTGCTGCAGTGGATAGAGCAACAGGTCTAGAGTCTTAGGAAGACCTGAGTTCAAATTTGGTTTCACATACTAGCTGTGTGACCCTGAGCAAGACACTTGTCCCTGTTTCCCTCAGTTTCCTCATCTATAAAATGAGCAGGAGAAGGAAATGGGAAACTACTCCAGTATCTTTGCCAAGAAAACCCCAAATGGGATCTGGAAGAGTATGAAACAACTCAGCAACAACAGCATTGAGAAAAAGTATGCTACCTTGAACTCCAAGGGATATTTAGACTGAGAAAGGGAATATTAAGGTGGGAAAGAAAAAGGACATGATACAATCTTCAAATATTTAAACAGCCAACATGTGGAAAAGGGAATGGAGTTATTCTTCTCAGCTCCTGGGGTAGAAAGCTGAAGAGAGAAATTTAGTTTTGAAGTCAGGACTGGCTAACAATTAAAGTTATCCCAGACTTGAATGGCCTGCCTCAGGCAGTGGGTTCCCCATCACTGGAGGTCTTCAAGATGGGATTCGCAACTCAAAGACCTCTTGTTAAGTATGTTAAAGTGGGGGGATCCTTCTGAGTGTGGGTTGGACTGGATGGTCACTGAGGTCTCTTATAACTCTGAAATTCAGGGATTCTGTAATCTTGTGAGGAAATGATATTTGAGCCCAAGCGTTTACAGGTACTTCTCATATGCTGTCTAGATAACAGCCTACTTTGTCCAGGCTATGCTCTGAGACTATGCATTCCAGTGGGGGGTGGGAGTGGAGGGTGAGGGAGGAAGTTTAATATATACTGCCTGGACATCTAGCTGTCTGACTAAATACTAAGTCTGACTGACTTAGAACTGACCTACCTCCCTGACTGACTGCTTCCATCAAACAACTTCCCATATAGGATACTTCAATGTCATTCATGTCTTCTTACATCTTTCCACCTATTTTATGGTATCCTCAATCCTGGCAAATCCTAATCTAGGTCAAGAATTTGCATTTCCTCTGAAGCCCATTTCAGTTTGAAACTGAAATCTTCTTGATATCTTGATCAGATCAAATCTTAATTTGATAAATTTGTTAAAATCCATATTGTTGGGCTATTCCTTTGGAACTCTTAAAATATTTTAAGGTTATTCACTAGTTAAATATGCTCTACATTTTAACTGACACATATTACATATGAATCTAATCACCTTTGCCTTTAGAGAGATATTTTACCAATCAAAAATGATACACTGTGATTTTAAGAAGAATTCTTAACTCGTTATATGAGAATTCAATAATTCTCTTGAGCAAAACCTTATTTTAAATAGAAATGCCTTATATTACCATCAAGTAAGCTGTATATAGGAATGAAGCAAGCATCTGCTATAACTTCTGAAAGTTGTAAACTATAGTTTGTTATAAAGCAATTAATTGTGTTTATAGAATTGTGCTATACAGTTATTCCTTCCACGTTGTGACTTTCCCCACTGTGTTTTCAATATGTTGCAAATACACATAAGAAATTAAATGGAAATTTTTGGGGGAGTTTTGCAGAAGCCACAGATGACACATGAAGGCCAGCAGACAACACAGAAAAAGTTAAAAAAACTCAGAAATGCATATAATAAATATATGTTTATACACATCATTATATAATAACCTAAATTTTACAATAAGGTACTGTAAACACCCCATGAAAGAAAAAGAAAAAATTTCAGACTTCTTCTCTGGTATGAAGGGAAGACCAAAAAAATTTATGTGGATTTTCCAAATCTCAGGGGCACTGCACCTCTAACCCCAGTGATGTGGAAGGGATAACTGCAAATTTGCTGTTCTAATTTCAAGGATGAAATTTTTTAAATTTAACAAGTAATTGTTCCTATTCCAATACATTTCACAAAATTAAGAGTTCTTAACCTTTTGTTTATTTATTTTTTTGGTATCATGGACCCTTTGGCAGCCTATGAAACCTATGGATATTTTCTCAGAATAATATTTTAAAACAGATAAAATAGAACACATAGGATTATAAAAAATTAATTACATTGAAATAAAATTTTCTCATTTAAGTGATGGACCCTGAAATCTACACATTGGCAATCCATTAAGCTCAGGTTAAAAAGTCCTAGACTAGATTAAAGGGACA
Source organism: Phascolarctos cinereus (assembly GCF_003287225.1). Lineage (NCBI taxonomy): Eukaryota > Metazoa > Chordata > Mammalia > Diprotodontia > Phascolarctidae > Phascolarctos > Phascolarctos cinereus. The sequence continues at coordinate 119,306,912 of NW_027556180.1, read as the reverse complement.
GAAAAAGAGAATTTCTACGCTACTCTAGAGAAAGATTTTCAGAGATATTTTCTTTTCTGATCTTTTATTCTTTGATGTAATTTGACAAAAACTTATTGAGCATCTACTTTTCGCAAGGCATGATAGTAGGGATGGGGCACATGAAGATCAAAAAACAATACAATATCTTCATGGAGTTTAGTCTCTTTTCACAGTTTTTTTAAATGTATTATTTATTTATGGCATTCTTTTAAAAAATTTTTGATCTCCAAATTCTATTCCTCCCCCCAGTTCCTCCCCTATCTACTGAGAAGGCAAATAATATGATATCAATTATACATGTGAAATCATGCAAGACATTTCCGTATTAGTCATCTTTTCATAGTTGTTTTTTTTTATTACCAGTTCCTATCAATTTGTAATCAAACTGATTTCCAAAGACCCCCCCAAGAGATTATTTGCAGCATGTGGGTATATATATAGGGCTAGAAATATATACATATGTATAGGATTTATAAAACTCATATTTGAAAATAGCTTGTCACCTGTGTCCCTTTTTTTTTTCTTGAAGTTAGAAGCCCAGCTTCTACTCATGCACCCACATCCCTCTGCCAATTGGCATGAGAACTTTGACCAGCTCTGTTTTTCTGACATGGGCTGATTCACCCCTCCTTAGGCAGCTTGGTGGGCCCCCTCCCTTCAACCTATCTCTGGGATATGACCAATTGATGCCAGACAGTGCAGAGATCCAATTGGCTTTAGCCCTACTAGACCCCAGAACTCCTGAGCTCAGGCTGTCCACTAGCCTTACACTCTGAGCCACAGAGATTAAAGTCATACAGCACAGTGTCCAGCACTGGCTAGTCACTTTTTAAAAGAATTCACTAAAGAAATACTTTTAATAGTTTTAAAAACACAATTCGATTTACAAAAATTCATATTGCATATAATTTTTCCAGAAATAGCATTCAGATACTGTGTAGTACACTGGCCATAAGAACCATAGATTCAAAGGTTAGTGCTGGAAGGAACTTTAGAAATCTTCTAATCTGAGCCCCGTTTTACAGATTACAATTCAGAATTTTAAATGTTATGGTTACCTTAAAGAGTTGCTCTCTCTTTTCCTTTCCTATCCTGATTCCCTTCATTCTGTCAAAGTTAATCCCATGTTATAGAATGTTATTCTTATGCTGACTGCCAAAGCTGAAATCTGTTGAATGATTGATATTATCATTCTGTACTTGTTCCCATGAAATAATAAAATGATGCTTCTTCACCTCTCCAAAACTCCAACTGAAATTTGATTCATCTTGACTTGATGCTGGAAACACTTATGGAGATGGTGTCATCATAACCTAAACCAGATAGGTGAATAAAAACCCCAGCTCAGCTCTCTTCCCCGGCAAACCACGCTTCCCACATCATCTCACTCTTATACCATCCCTGAGAGGGTTTGCTTAGAATCGTTTGCATAGATAAGTTATGTCCTTCAAATCCCTTTAATTTTCCCAGTTCATCTGCGTTTTTTTGTTTCCCTTACAAAGTCAGTATGATGCCAATGACAATTAATTCACATGACAATGGGAATTTAAAGTCAAATGTTATCATGGAAAGAATACTGTACTAGGAGTCAGGAGAGGTGAAGGAAAAGCCAGGATTGGAGTCAGGAAGACCTGAGTTCAAATCTAGCCTTAGACACTTATGAGCTATGGACAAGTCACTTAATCTTGTTTGCCTCAATTTCCTCATCCGTAAAAATGAACAATGAGAAGGAAATGGCAAGCCATTCCAGTCTCTTTGCGAAGAAAACCCCAAATGGGGTCATGAAGAGTCAGACACAATTGAATAACATTTATTCAGCCCCTACTATGTGCCAGACATTGTGCTAAGTTCATTACAGATATGATCTCATTTGATCTTCACAAGAACCATCTGAGGTAGGTGCTGTTATGATCCCTATTTTACAGTTGAGGAAACTGAAGCAGACGGTGGCTAAGTGACTTGACCAGAGTTATGTAGCTAGTAAGTATCTGGGGCTAGATTTAAACTCTAGGTTTTCCTAACTCTAGGCCCCGTGCTCCATCCACTAAGCCACCAGAAGAGAACCGAATTTGAATTTTTTTTAAATTTATTTGAATTGTTTGAATTCAGCCTCCAATACTTGCTTACTATTTAACCATGGGCAAATCCCTTAGGTTCTCTGACCTTTGGTTTCCTCTTTTTTAAAATAATGTCTATGGTATATAGGATCATTGTAAGGATACACTGGGATAATACACGGAGGCAACATGATATAAAATGCACACTAATTCTGTAATTGGAGGTTGTTGTTCAGTCATTTCCAACTCTTTGTGACTCCATTTGGGGTTTTCTTTGCAAAGCTACTGGAGTGGTTAGCAATTTCTTAATCCAGCTCATTTTACAGATGAGGAAACTGAGGGAAACAGGGTTAAGGGACTTGTCCAGGATCACATACTTAGTAAGATTCTGAGGCTGGATTTGAACTTAGGTCTTCTTGACTCCAGGCCTGGCGCTCTATCCACTGCACCACATAGCTGCCATTGTATGCAGAGGACTTGAGGTCAAATCCTTATGCTTATTACTACCGGTGTAACTTTGGGCAAGTCACTTAAACTACTTAGCCTACAGTTTCCACATCTATAAAAGGAGGAAGTGGGACCAGAAAGCATCTTAGGACACTTCTAGCTCTGAAGCTATAAACCTATGACCTTCCTATGTAAAGTACACTGTAAGCTTTGAGGGCTGTGTGAAATTTGGGTGGTATTATTTGATATAAGACTTTTTCACCTAAGTGATGGCTAAGTCAAAGTCTTACTAAAAGCTTTTTGGTGAATTTCCCAGAATAGACAACTGATGTGGATAACTGTCTCCCAAAACCACTTTTCCTCAGCTAGACTAAATTAGGCCAAAAACAATGATGATATTTTGTTAGATTTAGGGGGGGGTTTTTTGGGGGGGAAGGGGAAAGGAAGATTTGGTTTATTTGGGAGGGAGTTGGTTATTATTTGCATGAATTATCCCTAAAAATTAATTCTGCTTATCTTAACCCCACCTTAATTATGTAGATCCCCAGAAAGTTATGGTCTTACCCATCTCCTGGCCTTTAAAATAAAGTTGTACTATCACATATGTCTTATTCTCTGTTAATGGCTTAATTCAATATTTATATTACCTTGCATTGCATCTCCCAGGTTCTCAAAAGCAAATAATGTATTTGTTACTTCTCTTTATAGTATTTAAGATAGAGCAAAGCATAACTAGATACGTATAATCATGAGATACATTCTTCAGAAGCCAAACTAGATCAAGGGGGAAAGTCCTATCCATTATTTCTTCTCCATCCCCCTAAGTTCTGCAATGTCTTGTCTAGACAGCTTAAATTCATTGACAACACCACTTGTGTTGTGTCTTCACTTCCTATCTTACAGGTGTGGAGTAACTCAGATACAACTCCTTTTAAATGAGGAGAATGGTCATGTATTTCTGTACACCCCACAGGATCACTCACTGCCTGGGTCAATTCAGCATCTGGGACCATACTGACAATTGCTTTTGTACTAATGAATCCAGTTAACTATGTGGCAATCCAAATAGACCAAATGGACCAAAATGATGAACAAAAATACCTGATAGATGAAGTCCATCTCTTTTGAAAGTAATGTAGATATATGGCTAAAGTATGAGTAGAAAGGTTTTTTTTGGGGGGTAGTATTTTCATTTGAGAGACGAACTGAATAACTAGGCCTGCGAAGCACTGAATAAATTGAAGTCTAGTTTTTAGATGCTTTATTTCTCATATTTATATTCATATACTTAAATTTGAATACTTCAAAAAATTTGTGATATCATTTTTATGGGTACTCTTTACATCATTGCCTTAGTAGACAGTCTTCTTAAGATGTTCTGGCTGAAAAAGCTTATCAGCTGTTGGCCAATCTAATGATGAGCCTCCCTAAACTTCTCCAGGAAGGAAACATTGATTAAGTGCCTACTACATGACAAACATTTTACAAATATTTCATTTGCTCCCCATAACTACTCTGTGAATTAGGCACTATTATGATCCTTATTTTATAATTGAGGAAACTGAGGCAGATAGCAATTAAATGACTTGTCCACGGTCACACAGTTAGCTAGAAAGTTGTTTTTTTTTTCTTTGCTCAGTCATTTTCAGACATGTCTGACTCTTTGTGACCCCATATGGAGTTTTCTTGGCAAAGCTACTGGAGTGGTTTGCCATTTCTTTCTCCAACTCACTTTTATAAAGGACGAAACTGAGACAAACAGAGTTAAGTGACTTGCCCCAGGGTCACACAGCTGGAAAGTGTGTAAGGCCAGATTCAGACTCTGACTCCAGGCCTAGAATTCTATTAACTCTCTCACCAAGCTGCCTCTAGGCTGGTTTTCTGGAGATAGACACACAATCCATTAAATGAGCTATACTCAGTCTTTCCAGCTTTGTACAAGTGAAAGGGACCTTGGTGGGTCTCTTGTTTAATGTCCCTACTTCATTAATGAGAAAAAACTGAGATGATTTCATAACATCACATCGAGTCACTGACAGGCAAGATTTGAAGCTGTGACCTGGTACTCTTCAGCCAGTATCTTTTCTATGGTACTACACTGTCTCAACAATTTATTCAGGCAAAATATGCTTGTTGAAAATGTCTTAACCCCAGATTTTCACGTACTTCACATTACGTTTCATTTTCCTACTTGTACATGAAGCAGTGAATACCACATAAAAAGCCCACTTCCATATCAAGTACAATTCCCCAAGAGTCTTAATATATTCCAGAGACAAAAATCTTTCCTGACTTTTGCAGCAACGGGTGAGTCTAATTAGGAAAGAGAAGCACTGGTTTTTTGAAAAATAAAAGTCCATTTATACTTTCTTTTCATTCTGCGCATTAGGGGGTCAAGCCTTACACACCCTTGCCTGTATACATTCACACACAAGAGAGCAGAAACAATTAAAACAGGAGAAAAATTAGTTCAAAGTTAACAATTCAGCAACGCGAGTTCTCTTATCATGGTAGCTATTAGCTTCTACTCTAGTATATTACTGCTGTAATTTATAATTGAAGCCGAGTCGGGCAAATAAGGGTTTCACACTTGGCATGCATGCTGCTGTGGCATTTAACGCTCAGCAAAAATAAAGAACATTAGTAATGAAGTGGCATCAGAAGGGGCTTTTTGGTTTTTCTCAGAGATGTTGCAGATTTGTGAAATGAGGGCCTCTTAGTAAATTCTGAAGGTTTTCCAAAATTCCACTATTATGATAGGCATTAACTTCATCCATATTCTAGTACTCCTCTCAAACCCTGCTATCCACGGTCAGTACTTGCCACTGCTCTCCAGGCCCCTGGACAACTGGAACAAGCTATTTTCCCAAATGAACTCCACTTGGACTTTGGCCCTCTGCAACCTAATGGATGGAGTAGGACACTCAGCCCCCAGCCACAAAGCATTTTCTCTCCATAGGCTCATCAGTGTTTGTGGACACAATTGATTTGCATGGTCATCTGTTCAGTTATGGCACATCTGGATGAACTGAGAAAAGTGCTGAGACTGCAATGTACTGACCAGTTCCCCCATTTTGTAGCCTGAAAGGACACAGGCTCCCAGTTCTCTCACAATCACACATTCCTAGGGAAGGGATTAGAGGATCTTAGATACAGAAATAGAAGGTATCTCACAGGCCATCTAGTCCAGCCCCCAATTTTACAGGGAAATAGCAAACAAAGAGCAAAAAAAAATTAGTAATAATAGATTGCTTTTTGGGACTCATGCCCAAAATTTCTTTAGGCACACCCTGATTTCTTTCAAGCCTCGGGCATAAGAGTGAGCTTATTTTCATGGCTGTTTATCAGTTGGACACTCCCAAAGAAAGACATGTTTTCACACTTTCTTGATCTGGAGCCAAATAGTGGTATCATAAGATTCAAAATTCTGTGGACAGATTGTGATCTTGGTATTTTTGATCCAAATAATAAGAATCAATTGCTTACATGTGGTATTTTTGTTGTTTTTTAAAGCCTTTTTTTTTAATGGACCTTAAATTCACAAATGCCAAGAACTTCAGCAAACTTAAAACTCAGTGCCTAAGGTGTCCTGGTGAACCCAAGAATCAACTTCTTTGTTCTGCATAGATCATTCTATTTGTCACTCCACGCAAAATGACAGCGATTGGATAGAAGGCCAGCTCTGAACCAAAAATGAGGGGTTTGGAGCCAGACTCTCCAGCCAGTAATTGCTGCCCAATAAAATCTCCATCAAACTCCAGTCTCAGTTGCCTGCGACAACACAGCTGCTTCACATTAGGAAGGAAGGGGAGGCATGACCCACGCCTTGCTCCCTGACTTCAGAGACCATGGAGAGCTGAGGGGCAGAACAAAGCTAATGGTTCCCTGGCTGTTTATGCTCCAGACCCCCACTTTGATCTCATATCAGTTTTATCTTCCTGGTTTCTGCAACTTTCTGCTTCCAGCCTAGACTATGTCTCTGCAGCAACCCTACAGACATTGTCTGTTACCCTGCTTATGATCCCTGCTCAATATTATGGACAGGCCTCAACTTCAGCTGTTCTAACATTGTTTACTCATTTTATAACCTGCTATTTTGCATGTCTGACAGCTCTCTTGCCACAATGCCCAACACTAGACCAGTAGTGCACCTGGCTTCTCTCCATAGCCTCACTGGTATAGATGTGTCAAGACCCACAAACCTCCATCATTTTCCTACCCAGTGTTCTCTTCAATAAGGCCTACCCCTGACCGAATGAAAAGATGTTGGTTGCTACCATTCCTGGGAGCCCATCATTGTCATTAACAGCAAGAGATGTCACTGGGATGGGACTTCAGCCAGTGCTGCCAACATCAGTCAGGGAGGCTGATGGGAGAAGAAGTCCACAAAGATTGAGCTTTCGGTAGCAATACTGGCAGCAGAGCAGATGTGGGCTTAGCCTTCGTGGTCCCTCCTCTCCCAACATCCTTCCTGATTGATGTTGGCATCCTTGGCTATGACACATTTGCGTCTGGGTGTGCTGTTCTTTCCGCTGTATTACATTGGTTGCATGGCTATAATAGTGACCTCTAAACCTGCTTCATGGAGAATAACACGTGCAAAATCAATTTGAATGTGATTTCTAGGCAAATTTTGAGGTAGTATGGTACAGGGGGTAGAGAACCAATGAAGTCCTGTCTCTGAAACATATTGGCTCTGTGACCCTAAATAGGTTAACCCTTCAGTGTTCTACTGCAGGCCACTCTCTAAAGCTTTAATATTACAGAAAAGGTCTTGTTCTATATTGGCAAAAAGGAGTTACCATTCCAGAGATTACCTGTACCAATGAAACCACAAGTCCAGTTTCTATTGCCATCCCTTATACGCAAATAGATAGTGTAAGTATTTATCAAAAATGAGTCTTCACGTTAGCCAGCAATGGGAATAATTATTGCCTTATTTACTCTTTATTCTTACATAATTACTTTTATAAAAAGACAGCTTTTTAGTATAAGGGATAAAAAAGATAAATTGCTCTAATGTTGTGTTGGGGGCCTCAAAATACAAAAGTATGAGAGGCCACTAGATATCACAGATATGAAAAGATATGGCCAAGAAGCTATAGAAGGAAGAGGTAAGGATGTACTATGAGAGAGAGGATTCATAACAATTTTTAGTTTAAAGACTGCTTTGCTACCTTTTAAATTTTATATGCTTCCGACATGATACCTTTTTGAGGCAACTAGGTGTCTTAAGGGTTAGAACTCTAGGCCTCGAGTCAGGAACACCTGAGTTCAAATTACACCTGAGACATAAACTAGCTATGTGACTTTGGGCAAGCCGCTACACCTTGATTTGTCCCAGTTTCCTCAATTCTGTAGTAGCATCTACCTCCAGGGGTTGTTGTGAGGATCAAATAAAATAATATTTATAAAGTGTTTAGCACACATAGTAGGCTCTATGTAATGCTAGCTATCATTATTATTTTTTTTTTGGTTCACATGGAGTTCACAAATTCACATGTAACATCATATTAATTATACCTGTCCCCCCAAAGGTCACCCATTTCCTCAGAAAATTAAAACTACCCTGAAAACCATTACCTTATTTAAAGAACTCTAAAACCTACCTTCCCTCTGAATCTTTCAAGCAGAATGGGACGCATGTCTGAGAATACTCTAGAGGTCTTAGGTTTAACTGCTATCCTAAAAGTTTTAATTTGTCTCTAGGTCTTCCCTACTAAACTTTGCAGGATTAGAGCTGTGTAGTGGGGCAAATAATAGGTTGAGTCAGGATCATTGGCTGGCTCTACTTCTCGTTTTACCACTAACTAGCTGTATGACCATGGGTAATTACTTGACCTCCCTGGGTATCATTTCCTCATCTGTAAATTATAGGAGTTGGACAAAAGGACTTTTAACTCTAACTAATTCTAAGAAAAACCTTCTAATTCTAAATCCTAGAGGTTGGATTAGATGATTTCTCAGAATAGCGCTATGATTTAGTTATTCTGTGTTCCCTTTGCCTACTCACCCGATGGTCAGCTTAGTGTTAAAAGTCCTTACTATTTTGTCCTCAGCCAAGTCCACTTAATCACTCAGTGGATGGTTGTTTTTCCTCTGCCTCAACCTTAGGGGATCTAAGCTAGGCTGTTCAAAAGAAGGGAAATATATAGTTTGCCTTTTCAAGAGAGAAAGAGAGAAAAACATACAGAGAGAGAAGAGAGAGAGAGAGAGAGAGAGAGAGAGAGAGAGAGAGAGAGAGAGAGAGAGAGAGAGAGAGAGAGAGAGAGGCTATCCAGAATGTTTTTATATTAAGAAATTTTGGAAATCCCCCTCTTACCCATTAAAAACCCTTGAGACTAGGTTCTTTCCGAATAGAAAAAATTCCCTTTTACTCTCTTTAATTCTTCCTTTCTCCTCAGCTTTCAAGATGGGAGTTTTTTCATCTACTTTATATTTAATAATAAAGTTTCCCGTAAATTTGGATAATTGATTCCTTTTAGCAGCTCGGCAGCATCAGCTTGAGACAGTGGCTTCAATTTCAAATTGCCTCAGTTAAAGAGACCATAGAACAGAACATATTAAATAAAATTTAAATAACCTTTTGATGGATTAAACTGGCTTAATTATAAGACATACACACGTACATATGCTCAAGGAAATACAAATACACACAATCAAGAAACAGCAGAGGAGTACATTAGCATTTTAAAATAGTATTAAGCATTAGAGAATACAAAAATGGGAAAAAAGAAATTAATACACAGTAAAAAATAACTGATTCCTCACACTTCCTTACCCTATCATCAGTTGTTAAGTCTCATTGATTTTTACCTCCTCAACATTTCTTACACTCACCCCATTCTGTCTACTCATACAATCACCACCCCAATCCAGACCTTCATCACTTTTCACCTAGACTACTGCAATAGATTCCTCCTAATTGGACTTCCAGCTTCATCCTCCTTTTTAATTCAATGTCTGTATATCTGCCAAGGTGATTTTCCTAAAGCACACTCCTGACCAACTTACTCCCTTCCTCAATAAACTCCATTGGTTCCATATTGTTTCTAGAATCAAATACCGTTTTCTGTGTTTGACACTTAAAGTCCTTCACTAGCTGGCTCCGTGGTGCCTTTTCAGCCTGATCATACATTACACCCCTTCATATGCTATGCAATCTAGCCAAACTGGCCTTCTTTCTCTTCCTTAACATGATACTTGGTTCCCCATCTCTGTGGCTTTTCACAAGTTTTCTCCAACGCCTGAAATGCCCTCACTCTCCATCTCTACCTTTTAGAATTCATAAGTTTCCTTCAAAGCTTTGTTTCCAAGCTACATTCCATATAGTTTTTTCTGATCCCCTTAGCCACTAATGTTCAAAATTACCTTGTATTTATTTTGTTTGTATTTTGAATATACTTACATATATATTCATGTGTGTATGTATGTATGCATTATGTATGTATGTATATATGTATGTAGGTATATTTTGTCTCCCTCAATTATATAAAACTTCCTCAAGGGACTGGTTTTTTTTTTGGGGGGGGAGGTGTGGTTGGGTTTTTTTAATCTATCTATCCCTAGAACCTAGCATAGTGCCTAGCAGTGTATAGATTGAACAAATATTTGTCAGTGGGTTAATTGAGAACATGAAAAGCTGAGAAAAAACAACAACTTTGAGAGAATAGATAAAATAGAGGAAGATGAAGGTGTGGGACAAAGAATATGGGTTATCTGATCACATAAAACACTTTGGGAGGAGTGCTCCTGATCTATTGCAGGGCTTCTTAAACCTTTTCCATTTGGGGCCCCTTTTCTCAGTTCGTTTGTTGGGGTTACTGGCCTGAGGGCACACGCAGTGTAAACTGCACATGCTTTGTGTTCAGAACCAAGGCTGCTGTGAAGTTCCATGATGCAACACAGCCAAATGGTGCCCAAAACACCTCAGATTGCTTATGTGTTTGATTTTTGATTAATTTTCAGTCAAGCATGTTCAAAAACCTTTTACTGTTGCCAAATTTTTTGAGATGCCCTAAATGTGGGTCACAGTTTAAGAAGCGCTGACTATTGTGTCTTCTGATCCACTTGCTGAAATGAGATGTAAGAAGCAGGTAACAGAAACAATGGAGTGTTAAAGTTTTGTCACTTTCAGACTCTGAGTGTTGTATTCACACCCTATAAAGGGCAAGAAACTACAAGTGGCTCATATATTGAGTGACCTATTCACAAATTATAAATGGTTCAAAACTGAGAATGGCCCATTTACACCACGTAAAGAATTTACCCCTTTCAGCCAGTTTAAATGAAGTATAGAGATGTGTTTATACTTCCTTATTCTCCTCAATCAATTTGATGATGGAATTAGAGGGTAATTAACCATTGGTTGGATGAAAAGTCAACCCACCTTTGTTGACTTTAAAAAGCATGACCAAAAAGCATGATCAAGGGAGTCAGGGATGGCAATTAAGAAGAGAGTCAGCTATGGAGGAAGGGCCAACTCTTTCTTGATAAGGGATCACTTTTTATTTTAAACTTTCCTGTGGTTCTTCTAAATTCAGGTCTCCCCTTCCCAATCCCCCCCCCCAAAATCATTGAATTGGCATATTACAGTGAAACAACTTACCCAGAAGGAGACTTCTTACATAGCAAAGAGCATGCGTAGAGAGCATTGGTAGGAATTGAAATGAACTGATTCCCAAGTGGGACAAACTCTAGGAGCACAATTAGAGTTACTAGCCCAATTAGAGTCCCCACATTCAGTAGAGAGTAGGCACTGGAATGTGATCTGACCAGCAGATATGCTGAGTCCAGGAAATACTACATGAAGACACCATGAAAGAGAAAAGATATTGGGATCTGCAGTGCTAGAGATGTCAGCTGCCTTCATCATGTATGAAGCCTATGTTTTGCCTGCCTACTAGGGTATCTTATGTGTGAGTCTACTCTTCTCAATAAAGCTGCGTATATTTCTGGAGGAATGTGTCCCCTCTCCTCAGTTTTACAGAGGGTATGTTTTATAGCTACTGTTCACGTTATGCCATTTCAACAAATGTCCTTGTTTTGAGCTGCGTCCTCTGGCTGATTATTGAAGATGAATGTACCAGTTGGGGCTCAGGAACTACACTTTTAGGTATCTAAACCAAAAAATACCTTGAACTTAAAACAGGTTTTTCTCTGTCATCTTATCAAACCCCCTCATTTTTCAGTTCAGGATGAAGTTTCAGAGAAGTAAAGAGACTTATCCAAGGTTACACAAGCAGTAAGTGGCAAAGTTAGGATGCTACCCATGGAATCTTGAAAGAGTAGCTTCACCTCTCTGGCCACAAATATAGTGGGATTTCACTAAGAAGTTATCAATGTGTAGCTTGAGTTGGACAGCATCAGACATGTCCCAAAACAGCCTTTCTGGGTCACTGAAGAACTTCCCAGCAGAACTTCTCATTGTGGAGAAGTTCTCTGTTCTCTACTCTGACCCAGACCACCATAACAGGAGGCCCCTATGCTTACTCCAGTCTCACCACCTTGCCAGCAGCCTTGTTGCCCAGTGGATACCTTCCCTTCCCAAACCATCCCACTCTTTATTTTGTGTTTTCTTCCCCCAACAAAAAAGGAAGGCCCTTGAGGGATCTTGTACTTGTCTTCCCAACACTTGGCAAAGTGCTTATGTGCTTGGCACATCATGAGATATTTAATAATGCTCTATCTGTTTGACTGTGTCTCTGTCTACCTACATACCTATTTTGTCATCCCTAGGGGAGCCATTCCAGTAGCGTGAATTGGAGAACAGCCTAGAAGCAGCACTATATCTTAGGTGCCACTTGTACTAATATTCCTTTTGAAGGGGAGGTACAGGCTTGGATCTGATTTCACCTATCTAGGAAATGCCTGGAGTAAAACTCCCTCCGCCCATGTAGATGTACAGCTCGTCTACAATTTATAGTCTTGGAGAGTGAGGGCACTGAACGATCACTTGATTTGCTCATGCTCACATAACCAGTATGTATCACAGACAAAACTTCACCCCACATCTTCCTGACTGTAATGAGGCCCACTGTCTACTAACCCATGCTCCCTCTTATCTTAACAATAGCTCATATTTAGGTAGCATGCCACCACTTTGTGATGGCAAGTAAGGAATGGAAATACTCAATTTTATAGATGATGTAATTGAGGATTAAAGGAATCCTATGATTTGCCCAAAGCCAAATGTTTAGCAAGTTGCAAAGCTGATACCCAAACACAGATTTTTCTGGCTGAATCCAATGAGGTTTCCTCTCTACCTCATTGCCTAGACTAGGTTTTGGGAGAGTGGGGAGGAGAATCTCAGAGAAATAGGGATATAAACAGTATAACACCACAGAGAGAGAACTCGATTTTGAGTAAGACAATGTAGGTTTGGATTAAGATCATAGATTTTTCAATGGAAAGAGAAGCCTTCAAAGTCATCTTACCAAACTGCCCCCACCTCATTTTTCAGCTCAGGATGAGATCCCAAAGAAATGACTTATCCAAGGTTATGCAAACAATAAGAGCAAAGCTAGGACACTACCCATGGAATCTTGGGAAACACAGCTTCACCTCTCTGGCCATAAGCATAATAGGATTTCGCTGAGAATATGTCAACATGTGGTTTGATTTGGGCAGCATGAAACACACCCCAAAAGAGCCTTTCTGACTCACTGAACAAGGCTGAGGAGAAACCTGAAGGCCTCAAATTAGCTGTTGAATAATTCTTTTGTGTGTGATACTTTCAGAAATATAGAACAGAAGCAATAAAATGTGAATTTTCCCCATTTCTTTTCACTGTTTTTCCCCTGCAACTCAAGTTTAAACCCTACTTCTATATTCTTCACTGGGCATCTGCTAATTCCACTTGCATGTGAGAGGGAATTCTGAGGGCGGGATATAAGTGCCACACCCCAAAATAATGTTGTTCTGCTGTGTAGTTTCTTGGCAGTTTCATTCTCTCCCAGGGTTACACTCAATCTCTCATTTTTTTCTTCAGTTTCAATTTACTCTTTTTTTTTCCTTTACAGCATTATCTAAATACTCATAACTCTGGGGATTCAAGTATTTCTGCCAGGAGAGGCATTTCTGGCTGGATGAGTTGATAGCTGAGGTGATAAAAAGTAAAGGTCATTACTTCTCTTACAAACCAAGAAAACAGAAAAAAAAAAGGGTGAAGACAAATGCAACAATTATCCTGCCATATTGGGAAGTTCAGCGGAATTGTATGTGGCATGGATATTTAGCTTGTTTATTTGTATTCTGGTTTTCTAAAATTGTGCCCATCACAACAGCCTCTGGGCATATGCATGAAGAAAAAGGGAAAAAACAAAACAATAACACTGGAAATCTATTAGATTTATAAAAATGTGCTCGCTGAATAGCCTATGGGCACATGTACAAAATAAATACATAATCTTTCTCATGAGAAACCCAGTGCAAAGATTCTTGTACTCAGTGGAGTTTTCCCAAACAAGCTAAATGGATAATAGGCAACAGTGATAGGTATGGAAGTATTAAAGTCAGGAAACTTGGGTTTAGATCTTTACTTTGAAGATCTAATACTAACAATAGCTGATATTTATATAGCATTTCAGGTTTGCAAAGTATTATATTAACATTATATCATTTAATCCTCACAACAACTCTGGGAGGTAGGTGCTATTATTATTTTACAGATTAGGAAACTGAGTCAGAGACTGAATAAATTGCCCAGTGAGTCACAGCTAGCAAGTATTTGAGGCTGGATTTGAACTTAGGTCTTCCTGACTCCAGTCCAGTGTTCTATCCACTGAGCCATCTAATACTTTCTCCCTATGTGAGCACAAGAAGGTCATTTTACCTTTTTGAGTTTTAGTTTCTTCTTCTGTAATATGTGGGAGTAGGGGGAGAGAAGTAATAATGCTTATAAAATAAATAATAAAAATTAAAAAGTAATAATGCTTATGAAAATGCTTAATAAATCTTAAGGGACTATGTAACAATAATAATTGACAGCTAATTATACTTTGTTTTCAAGTTCGCTAAGCACTTTGCCTATATTATTTCATTTGAATAATAATAACCATAAGGTAAATATCATTGATATTATCATACCCATTTCACAGATAAGGAAACTGGAAATAACTTGTTCATGCACATATGGCTAGTAAGTGTCAGAGGCAGTATTTGAATCCTATTCTTGACCCCGTCCAGAACTCATTCTACTCTATCGTGTATCATGTAGTACGATAATTACATTGCGTATTCCAAAGTGTCTTTACTGGGCCAAGACAAGAAAGGGATTTGGGGTACTCAGTAGAAAAAGGCTAAATTCTATTTTAAGGAGAGAAATCTACTTTGAGAAATCAAGGAATGAATGACTGAAAAAATAAAGCATCAAGAGCTTACTATATGCCAGGCACTGTGCTAAGCTTTGGGGATACCACATCCATAAAGTGAAACAATCTCTTCCTTCAAGGAGTTTACTTTATATTAGAGAAAGACAATATCAATTAAGGAATGGTGGTCAGAGGAGGGAATATCTAGGACGGCAAGAGGCTGGTTAATTGAGCCATAGAGAAGTGCATTGATACATCCTTTACAGAAGCAATGGTATAATTGATTTGAATGCCCTGGCCAGAGTAAACTGAAGAAGGGCAAAGAGGGCAGAAAACTACCATAAAAGGCACATGGCAAGATGGCCTGGGAGTATGGTTGGATGGGATGTAAAGACAAATCATCATCTGCTCTGGGGTCTTGGGGCAGTTGGGGCATTTGCACTCACTTTGTACCCAGTCAAGCATGATAGGCCTCAAGGAGGGTCTTCCAAAGATGAATAGATTGATTTCCTGCATGAATTGATTCTGGGTGTGTCTAGTGAACAAGATTATGGCCCAGATGGGAACAAGAGTAGCAGTGTCAAGCAGGAAGCAAGATGACAGTTGGTAGACAGCTAGGTAAGATGTGACAGAGAAGTATGGTCCCAATATTATGCTGTCAAAGCTGCATTTGGTATCTAAATTTTGTTGCACTAATTTGTACAATATAACTAAAGTATTCATTGTAACAAAATATATATAAATTATGGGTTTATTATATATTAGGAACTGTGCTACCCCCTATACAAATATAAGATAAATACCACAGTTCCTAGCCCTAAGGAGAAAACCATTTATCAGATAAAATGAGACATGAACACAAATGACTATAATACAATGCCATAAGGGACGTCCAAACAAAGTGTTCTTAGGGCTCAGAAGAGTGAGAGATTACATTTAGTTTGCAAATAACAAAACCTACCTCTCTAGGTTATTATGAGGAGCAAGTAAGATCATGTGTGTAAAGTGCTACATAAATGTCAATTATTATTATTATCATTATTATTTCATGAAGGTAATTGAGCTATCCTAGAAGGATGGATGAAGGGGCAGCTAAGTTATACAGTGGATAGGATTCCTGGAGTCAGGAAGACCTGAGTTCAAACCAGCCTCAGATACTCACTAGCTGTATGACCCTGGGCAAGTCATTTAACCCTCAGTTTCCCCCTCTGTAAAATGAGCTGGAGAAGGAAATGGCAAACCACTTCAGTAGCTTTGCCAAGAAAACCCCAAAATGGGGTCATGAACAGCTGGACAAAATTGAAAAGACTCAACAAGAAGAATGGATTGCATTTCAACAGGCAGATATGGGAAAAGGGCATTTCGGGCAGAGACCAACATGATCAAAGGTACAGGGTATTTGTGGGGAACTGTGAATGTTCCAAGAAGGCTGAAGGACAAGATACTCTTTTTTTTTTTTGCTTTTTGATGAGGCAATTAGGGTTAAGTGACTTGCCCAGGGTCACACAGCTAGTAACTGTTAAGTATCTGAGGCCGAATTTGAACTCAGGTCTTCCTAAATCCGGGGCTGGTGCTCCATCTACTGCACCACCTAGCTACCCCTAGGACAAGATACTTTTAATGGAACAGTTGGAGAAGGTAAGGTAGGGTTCCTCAAGTCAGAGGACTTCAGTTGGAATCCTGATCCTTCAATTTATCACCTCTGTGTTAGTTTATACAACATTCATTCATTCTGCGAGCATTTATTAAACATTTTTTACATTCTAGATGTTAAAAATGCAAAGTCAAAAACAAAACAATCTCTACTTTCAAGGAGCTTACATCTCATGAGAGGAAAACAACATGTACATGGATCAGTGAATACAAAATATATACAAGAAAATTTGGCAAAGGAAGTTAGTAGCCTTGCAAGTACAGCTCAGACTCAGCTTTCTGAAGGAGGCACTACTTCAGCTGATCCTTAAAGGAAGTTGGACTTCTAGAACTAAGGTGAGGGAAGAGAAAGAGATAGATGCTATAGAATTAAAAGAGAGAAACTCAGCAACTGTTTATATATTGGGGGAAGAAGGAGGGAGAAAGATGAGCAGAAAATGACTCTGAGTTGGTATCACCTAGGGTGAATTAGAAGGGTGATGGTGTCCTCAATAGAAACACAGAAGGTAGGCGAAAGGGAAAGTTTTTGGGGAAAGATAAGTTGTTTTGGATCCCTGCCCCTGAAATCCTTCTAGCTGAGGCCATTTAACCCACACCTGAAGGTTTAACCTTACTCCTGACCCTGAAATTATTCTAGTCATCAGGAATGTGGAAGGAAAGGAAGGGAAGATTTAAGAGACTATAGATTTATAGTTTAGACAAATCGGCTGGTTCTGCTCTGACCTTATACCCAAGTTCTAGTAAAGACTTACCTATTATGAGAAAGCCCCACCTTCCAAATTATACCACAGTTCCAATTGCTTGGTCATTATCACGTGTCTCCATACCCAAGTCCCTACCCTGCTGAAAACTTTCACTATAATATAGTTTTTCAGGTATTTGGGCTGTAGCTTTTCTTACTAGGCCTTCCAGGAACTACATTATTGCCCTAGAACCACAGCCACTGGAATTGGGTATTCCACTATCAGCTACTAGACTTTGTTGATATGGAATATCTTCTCAGACCTGTCCTTACAGACTTCCACCAGACTCTCTTTATACCACGTTGCACCTTCAGGGATGTCTTCCCTCTGCCCCTTACTGTTGGCTCTCTCTGACACTAACCAGCAATTGAACAAGCCAGCCCCAGTTGCCTTCTGAAACTTTAGCCACCTCTCCAGATTTTCTGCCCCCACCCCTCCCCACTACCAAATGTCTACCAATGGAACTTTTCTGGATTGACTCACATCCTCCCCTCCAAAAGGTCTCTATAGTTTCTGAGTCCTAGTTATAACTAGTCCAGTCCATTATACTTTCCCTTGAGTCCATCAACTTCTGATACCTTATATTCCAAAACCTCTAGTGTTCTATTTACTGGTGAAACTGAGATCCTAGTGTATATAACACAGGCATCCCAATTAGTTCCACAAAAGACCAGATGTGCCTTAAACTGCTGCCTCTAATGTAAGTGCCAAAACCAATGCATGACCAGATGGCCTGACTACAATCTGGAAGATGTATGTAAGTGTAAGCCTCCTGGTCCTGTGAAAGGATGTACCAGCAAAGCAATTGATTTCTTAAACTTATTCACTTCCAGGATATAAAAATTAACCAGTTTCCAAGGTCCTAAAAATAACAGAAACCACAGGTAATGGAAGTTTCAGAGTTGAGTCCCAAATCCATAACATACGAAGCAAATGTAAATTCGGAATCTGTTTTATTTTGTTTTCCCAAGGACAATTAAAGAGGATTCATCCTCGGTAACTTCTCTGTGTCTTAGCCCTACAATTAGCACAGGTGTGGAGGATTGGTGGAAATGGGCAGGATATTTGGTCATAAGAATGGCCAACAGATGTGAGTATAGAAAATAAGCCATTAACATGACTAGATGTGAATTGATCTGTGAGCAGCTCTCTCATCTTGATTTCTTTTTGTTTGTTTTGTTTTAGTGAGGCATTTGGGTTAAGTGACTTGGCCAGAGTCGTACAGCTTGGAAGTATTATGTCTGAGGCCAGATCTGAACTCAGGTTCTCCTGACACCAGGGCCAATGCTCCATCCACTTCACCACCTAGCTGCCCCCATCTTGATTTCTTGAATCAGGTTTCTATTCCTACTCACTTTAAAGATAAGCTTTAGTTTTTATATCACCTACTTTTCTCCTGGCTCCCTCCTCTACTCTCTCCCAAAGAGTGATACCTTATAATAAACAATAAAAAAGTAGAAGACAAAATGAGTTCAGAAAAAAAAAATAGAGTCCAATATCATATACAGTGTTCCATACCCAGAAGCCCTCACCTTTACAAATAAGGGGGAAGAGCGCCTTAGGTACCTTGATCCCTTTATCAGATATTCTCACTACCTGGCTCCTCTGTGTCTGAGCTTGTTAGCTCTGGTTTCTGTTTATGCTCCCTCGATCTCATTTATTGAATCTAACTTGCCCTGCTCTGCCCTGACCTCCTTTCTGAACAGATTTCTATGTATGAATCAGCCCCACCTCACCTCTCCCCACCACTCTCGCCCCTGCCAAAGACTCTACTTTCACACGATTGACTCAAAACTGCTTCAAACTCTTCTACTATAAAATGGTGGCGGCTTTCTTCCTGCCATTCTGAAACATTTAGATTAGCCCTCCACTGATCATTCCCCTTTTTCCAAGCCCCTTGTCTCCCATTCATAGCAACTTCTTTTTCTTATAATAAATTACTAGTCATTTCATGTATGAGTATAGTATGTCTTCCTTCAACAGATCATTAGTGTCATGAGGACAGGAATTGTATCTTTAATGATTCTTCATAGATGTGGTTATAAAGTTTGTATGGAAGCTTTTAATTATTTTTAAACATCCACAGCAAACATGTTGAGTGCCTACTGTTTTCAAGAACTATAGAAATCACTGGGTATACAAAGATGAGAAATTATGGGGGCCATATCTTCAAGGACTTCGAATTCAATAATGGGGTGGAGAGAGGGCACTAAAACACATACACAGATAAATAAATTAAAGGTATTTTGAGAAAGAAGAAAGCGTTAACAACTGAGGGGATCGGGGAAGTCTTCATCATTGAAGTGGTGCCACCTGAACTGAGCCTAGAAGGAATAGTCCATAAATATTTATTGAGCACCTACTATGTGCCAGGCACTGTGCTAAGCACTGGGGTTACAAATAAGAAAAAGAAAGCTCTGTTCTCAAAGAGCTTACAATCTAATTGGGGAGACAACACACAAAAGAACCTGAAAAGGGTTTGGGGGGAGGGTACCAGGAGTAAGACTTAAGGTGTTTGTGGAGTCATCAAATCCAAGTAGGGCAGCTGTTGGAAAATGAAGTTAGCTGGAAAGCTCCGAATTCTCTAAAAAAAGAGAAGTTTTGCACAGAGTTTATTGCTCTGCCCTCCAGCCCTCCAATCAGAGGGGAAAGTCAACTGAGGCTGCTGAGGATATCTGGGATATCAAAGTCGCAGCAATCTCCAGGATGATGAGATTTCAGGTGATGAGTTTATGCTGAAGAAGGCATGATGTTAGTGGAATCAAAAGCAGGCAGAGGAGCTAATGGAAAATAAAGATAACCGAAAAGTTTTCAGCCTTCTATAAGGAAATATGAATTTTGAGAGGAGAAAATGAGAACGAGGTGATTCTGGGTACAGGGGAGAGTCTGTGCTAATGTAAGGAGGCTAGAACTAGAATATTGAGTTCATGAGAAAAACAGAAATGGTGGGAATGTAGAATGTGTGATGCTTTAATAATGTGAAATAAACGGGAAAGGGAGTTGGACCTACATTGTGGATAACCTGAAATATCATACTGAGGAATTTGCATATCTTGTCACTTCTCCACATCTCCTTTTGTGGAATTACAATTCTCCATTAACGGCATTTTTCTCCTGGGACCTTAAAAAGTACTGAATTCTGCATCTCCATAATACATTTATCAGATATTATTTTGCAGGCATTATCAGTATTTGTGGTGATGTCCTATCCCTCTATTAGGTGGTAAAGCCCTATGAGAATAGGAACCAATTCTTATCAAAACTTTGTATCTCTTTTACAGTCTAATGCAGTGTGCTTTGCACTGTAGGAACAGGACAAGCATTTTTTCAATTTGTTGACTCATACTTATTTTCTCCAAAACCCTCCACAGTTTTAGAACCAACCTTGGGGGCATCAAACTATCCATTGGCCAAGTCCTGTTATTTCTACCATCACCACATGATTCCTTTCTACTTCCCCTACTCTCAACTCACAAAGGAACCACTTTAGGAAAGGAACCCCGTTTTCCTTTCTAATCAGGCATATACTTGGTATCATATTTTACATACTTCTTTTATCCAAATGATCATTAGAATCATGCAGGCATCCATCATGAGTCTTTCTATTATCCTTTGTATTAATTATGTTCTTAATTCTTCCGAAATCATTGTGCTCCATAATTCATGCCATGTAGCTTCACAAGGAGAACCCCATTTTTGAGATATGATCTTTTCGAACAACAAACAGTTTAGGATCATTGAAACCACCGCAAATTCCCAAACACTACAGTCAAAGCAATAAACACTTATTAAGCCACTGTACCAAGCTCTAGAAATACAAAGAAAAGCCAAAAGACAGTCACTGACCTCTAGGAGTTTATATTCTAATGGAGCAAACAGCATGGAAAAAAACTCCCCATACGCATCAAAAATTCCATATGCAACAAAAAACACAAAAACCCAAAATATTTATAACATCCATTTTTTTTTCATAATAGCGAAGAATTGCAAACAAAGCAGATGGCTATAGATTGGGGAATGGCTTAACAAACTGTGGTACTTGAATGTAATAGAATATTACTGTTCAGTAAAAAATGGTAAATTTGATGCATACAGAGAAACATGAACCAATGCAAAATGATGTAAAAACAGAGCTAAGAAAACAAAATACATATTCGTCACAATAATATAAATAGAAAGAACAAACAATGAAAAAATTAAAAGTGAATATTGCAAAATTACAAAATACTTGTACAAGCATGGCTCCAAAGAAGAAACATGAGAAGATTCCCCTACCCTTCCCCTCAACAGGTGTGAGGTCCATGAGTGTGGTTGGTATACATATTTTTAGATTTTTTTTGGTGTATTAATCACTTATATTAATTTTTCTTTCTCTCTTTTTGTCTTTAAAATATTGTTTGTTATATGGGATAGCTGTCTGGGAGGGAAATGGAGAGGGATGCTTATTAAGTACCTGCTATGTACCAGGCACTGTGCTAACTACAGGGGTTACAAATAAGAAAAAGAAAGTTTGTCTCTGTTCTCAAAGAATTTACATAAGAAAGAGGAAAATTAAGCTGTTGTGAAAACAGAAGATAACAATAATTGCTTATTTTAAAACAAAGAAAAATCAGCTTGAAAGTTGAGTGCAGAATGGATTGTATTGGGGAGAGACTGAGGCAAGGAGACCAGTTAGAATGCTACTTTAATAATCTAGGCAATAGGTGATAAATATCTGAACCAGGGTGGGGCCTGGGTTGAGAGAAAGGAAAGCATACAAGAGATTTTGTGAAGGTAGGAATTACAAGATTTAGCAATTATCTAGTTATATAGAGTAAGTAAGAGTGAGAAATCCAGGATAACACTAAAGATGCAAGTCTATAACTGGGAAGACGGTAGTGCTCTACATAGCATTAGGGAAGTTAGGAAGATTTTGGAGTTTGGAGGTAAGAATCATGAATGGTATTTTGGATATTTTGTTTGAGAAACTTATAAACCAGTCAATTAGAGATGCCTAAAAGGCAGTTAATGATATAGGACAAGATCTTATGAAGGAACCTAGGATTGCCTATAGCTTGATCTCTTTCTCTTTATCAATTTGGGTTGTAGCTCATCTGCCTGCAGTGTTTTCCAAGATACATCAATCGGTAGCCTAATTCAATAGGATTCCTGTCTAGCTGCTTATCATAATTTGCACAAAGTGAATTCTTCATCAGCTTTGGTTTTACAATGTGAATGAATGGTTAGACCAAATTGCTTTTGCATTATTATATGCTAAGGAGGCCTCAAATACTGGGATATGATGCAATTAATAGGGTGGCAGCAGCAAAGAAGAGCTTTTGGAGAATAGCACCAATAAGAAAGGTTTATTTGGACTTCATCCTCCATAGCACTGACAAATACCATTGGCAAAAATAGATTCCCTTTTTCACACCTCATTTAATGTTAATACTTAGTGGACCATTAAAAAAAGTTTTATTGATATTTTATTTTTACATTATATTTACAGATGACCCTTAATCTGTGAGAGATCTCTTATGACAAAGTAAAAATAGTTAAGTAAAACTAACAATACAGTGATCTCATATGAAAATACATGAAATAGTCCACATTTATAACATCCCCTTACCTCTCTGTTTTTTAAATTGGATTTTTAAACGAGCAAAAATCTATTCTTTATTCACCCTCTCCCATTAGAAAAAAGAGAAAAGAAAAATTTCTTATCACAAATATGCATAGTCAAGCAAAACAAATTCTCTTATTGGCTGTGTGTGTGTGTGTGTGTGTGTGTGTGTGTGTGTGTGTGTGTGTGTGCCTCATTCTATACCCTAAATCTATCACCTCTCTGTCAGGAAGTGAATAGTCTGCTTTATCATCAGTGTTCTGAAATCAAAGATGGCCATTGTATTGATCACAGTTCTTTCAAAGTGTATTGTCTTTTCTGTGATGTTGTTATATAAATTGTTCTCCTGGTTCTGCTCATTTCATTCTTCATTAGCTTGTAAAAAACTTCAAAATCCTTCTTAGTGAATTATTGAACAAAGGAATCTCTGAAGTAACATTTTTCTTGTAGTTATTATTAATTCTGACCCAGGAGAGAAAGACAGTTTATTTGAGGAAGACCTTTACCTAACAAAACACTTTCTGAAAATGAAGAAGAAATGGATATAAAATGATCTTGTAATTCCATTATGATTATAAAGACATAAACTACTGTAGGAAAACAGACCACAAAATCTTTCCTGTCTTCCATGCTTCCATCTAAGATATTATCAACGTGTGAGAGATGATTGCCATGAAAATTCTACAGGTACGAGAAAACAGGTAATATGAACCAAGAATTGTTTTCTTAGTTCTTCTTTTGTGTCTTGAAGGGTAGAAGGGAGAGAAAGAAGGAAAAGAAATCTTTGCAATCTTTTTTATTCTTCTAGAATTGTCTCCTCTTTAAGATTTTAGAATTGAAACACAGATGTTTTAAAGATTATTTTACCTGCAGCCCAGATTTTGTACGAATATGGAATGCTCATGTTCAGCTGCCCTTTCCTATTTCATCTTCCTCAGCAGTATTATCATTTCTTCACATCATACACAAGGAACAGAGAGGTTAGAGTCTCGATGTGGTGATTTCATTACTGTTGTCAATTACAAAATATCATTGTCAAAACTCTGACAGATATGTACTATTTCCCATCTATTTAGTCTCCTCCATCCTGTTTCATCTGCAAATGCTCATGGGAAATATATGAATTAGCTGGGTAGTATGCCAAGATCTCTTCAGGCTCTTTTCTTCTCAACTGCTTTTCAGTGTTTGATTTGATGCTGCAAGTAATCTTCCATTATCCTCCTTCATAATATTTTGCAAATGAACTTGTACTCTAAACTGGTGCCACCTTTGATTACCATGTCTCTTCATTTAGTAAAGAGATTAATTGTCTGCAGCCTAAGGCTGTTTCTGGACTTTTTTCAACATGGTGGTGGTGCTGATTATCTTTACATCACTTACATTTCTCTAGGCAATGAATGGCCAAGTATTCCATGAAATTTTATTTGGGTACTTAATGAAACCAACTCTGCCAACTCATTTATTTACTTATCTTTCTGAGAAGAGTCTATGATCCATTCTTCCAAAATAGCTTCATATTTATTTTTATCATTTCATTTCTTTAAAAAATGTCAATATGAATACAATCCAGTTGAGGTGTGTCAACTCTTTGGTCGTCGGATGAAGACTACATACTTAAAAATGCCAATATTTAAATTAATGATAGTAGATAATCTAAAAATTTTAGGCTTAATACCTTCTTCCTTCTCCTGACCTTTCTGCTCCCCCACTCCCATTACTGCAGAAGTGAAAGGAAAGTAGGATATGAATAGTGTCCATTTTGTATTTTTATCTATTTCATAAGTTACCATGACCAAAAAAAATTAGTCACCTAATGGCCAGCCTGGTGATGAGCTTCTCCACATCTAGTTAAGCTTGATGTTATCTTATACTAGTCCATTATCTGGGTTGTACTTCAATTCAATTCAACAGATGTCTTATAGGTGCTTTGTATGTGCAAGGTCCCATATTACCCACTGGGTTTACAAAGAGAATCAATCAACAAATAAGCATTTTTAAGTACTATATGCCAAACACAGACATCAAGAAACTTGCAGACATTGAAGCCGCTAAGGTCACCCACTGCATCCTGGGCCATCACCAGTCATTCTGACTTTTGTCTTGCCACTGGACTTTGATGACTCTGGAAGAGAGAGTGAGGTTGATAATTTTGTGCAACTCTGCCTCACTTAAATCCAGTTCACTCTTAAGGCATGACCGTGTGCTCTTCAAAAACAGGGCAAACCATAACAATAGCAACAACATGGTTTAAATACACTGTTTTGCTTTCTGTTCCTAATATGCAACACTCCATCTCTCACATTTGGGCTTTTTCATTGGCTGTCCACCATTCCTGGAATACTTTCCCTCTTCACCTTTGCCTCTTAATTTCCCTGATTCCCTTAAAGACTCCACTCAAATCCCACCTTCTGCAAGAGGCCTTTCCTGGTATCTTCCCTCCCTCCCTTCGCTGTGTTCCTACCCTACCCCCCCCAGTTGCCTTTCTAACAGAGATTAGTTTTCATCTACTCTGTACGTATCTTGTACATACATTATTATACACAAGTCATCTATGTCTTTATAACATGAGCTCTTTAAGGTCGATGACTGGTTTCTGCCTTTCTTCATAGCCCCAGTACTCAGTGCAGTGCCTATCCCATAGAAAGGGATTGGTAAATGGTTTTTAACTGACTTTTTTTTTAGTAAATTGTATTTTAATTTTTCCAACTACATGTAAAGATGGGTTTCAGCATTCATTTTTTTTTATAAGATGTTTGAGTTCCAAATTTTTCTCCCTCCCTTCCATCTCCCCTCCCTAAGAAAGTAAGCAATCTGGTATAGATTATACATGTGCAATTATGTTAAACATATTTCCATATTAGTCATATTGTGAAAGAAGAAACAGAACAAAAGAGAAAAGCCACAAAAAAGTGAATATAGTATGCTTTGATCTGCATTCAGACTTCATAGTTCTTTCTCTGGATGTGGATAGCATTTTCCATCATGAGTCTTTTGGAGCAGTCTCAGATCTTTGTATTGCTGAGAAAAGCTAAATTAATCATAGCTGATCACTGTACAATGTTACTCTTACTGTGTACAATGTTTTCCTGGTTCTGCTTACTTCCCTCAGTATCCGTTCATGTACATCTTTCCAGGTTTTTCTGAAATTCAGCTGCCCATCGTTTCTTGTAGCATAATAGTATTCCATTATATTCATGTACCACAACTTGTTCAGCCATTCCCCAACTGATGGACATCCCTTCAATTTCCAATTCTTTGCCACCACAAAAAGAGCTGCTATGAATATTTTTGTACGTGTAAGCCATTTTTATGATCTCTTTGGGATACAGACCTAGCAGTGGTATTGCTGGATCAAAAAGGTAAGCACAGTTTGATTGCCCTTTGGGCATAGTTCCAAACTGCTCTCCAGAATGTTTGCATCAGTTCACAAGTCCACCAACAATACATTAGTGTTCCCAAGTTTCCCACATCTTCTCCAACATTTATCATTTCCTTTTCTGTCATATTAGCCAGTTTGGTAGGTGTGAGGTAGCACCTCAGAGTTGTTTTAATTTGTATTTCTCTAATCAATAGTGATTTAGAGAATTTTTTCATATGATTGTAGCTTATATTTCTTCATCTGAAAACTGCCTGTTCATATCCTTTGACTATGTATCAATTGGGGAATGACTTCTATTTTTGCGAATTTGACTCAGTTCTCTATATATTTGAAAAATTAGGCCTTTATCAGAAACAGTTGCTATAAAAGTTGTTTCCTATCTTTCTGCTTTCTTTCTAATCTTAGTTGCATTGGATTTGTTTGTGCAAAACTTTTTTAATTTAATGTAATCAAAATTATCCATTTTGCATTTCACAATATAGTCTATGTCTTGTTTGATTATAAATTCTTCACTTCTCCATAGATCTGACAGGTAAACTGTCCTAATTTGCTTATGGTATCACCTTTTATGTCTAAATCATGTACCCATTTTGATCTTGTCTTGGTATACAGTGTGAGATGTCTATGCTTAGTTTCTGTCATAATATTTTCCAAATTCCCAGCAATTTTTGTCAAAAACTGACTTCTCATCCCACAAGCTGGAGTCTTGGGGATTACCTATAGTATATTACTATAGTCATTTACTACTGTGTTTTGTGTACCTAATCTATTCCACTGATTCACCACTCTATTTCTTAGTCAGTACCATATTGTTTTGATAATTCCCACATTACAATACAGTTTGAGATCTGGTCTAGACCATCTTCTTTCACATTTCTTTTCATTGATTCCCTCGATATCCTTGTTCTTGAATTATGTTATTATTTTTTCTAGCTCTACAGAATAAGTTTTTGGTGGTTTGCTTGGTATGACACTGAATAAGTAAGTTAATTTAGGTAGAACTGTTCTTTTTATTACATTAGCTTGGCCTACTCATGAGAAATTGATATTTTTCCAATTGTTTTGATCTGACTTCATTTGTGAGAAAAGTGTTTTGTAATTGTGTTCATATAGTTCCTGGGTTTGTCTTGGCCAGTAGATTCCCAAATGTTTTATATTCTCTGTAGTTATTTTAAATAGAATTTCTCTTTTTATCTCTTGCTGCTGGCTTTTTTGGTAATATATAGAAATGCTGATGATTTATGTGGGTTTATTTTATATACTACAACTTTCCTAAAGTCGTTAATTATTTCAAGTAGGTTTTAAGTGGATTCTCTAATCATACCATTTTATCATCAACTAATTGACTCTTACCTTCACCAGAACACTTAGTATAGCCCTGTATACAATAACAGCTAAAGTACATTTGTATTAACTAATAGATTAGCAGGTAGAATGGACAATATGAGTTTTCTTCATGTGCTTGGATTTTTGACACCAAATTTAAAGCACTTGTAAACATTTGTCCCTTTTGTTGTTAATCTGATATGATTCTGTCAGACTTACCCCTCTATGATCTCTAGTTTCCCACAATGCTAATAACTGGCTAATAACTTCTTGCTCCATTTCATTTAGTTCAGGTACCCTATTCAAACTCCTTGTGGGGTTTAAAGACAGAGGGAGGAAAATAGATGAAGAAAAAGTAAGAAAAATTGAATGAAGGATTTTGATTCTCAAAAGCATCAAGACGGATCTATAGAAGACCAAGAGACAGAAAAAGGCTAGGATTAGATGAATGTCAAATGAATGTGAGCACTTACACCTAATTCCAAACTGAGCATGCCCTCCAAGTGTCAATTGGCCTTCAAGCTTAGTGATAAGTGGGTGCTTATCTAAAATCCTTTCTTATTTGAGTATCATGGCAATTATATGATAGCCATGGTTGAATGAGCCACTCTATTTCCCTGTAATATAGATATCCATGTTTGGATGGACTTCCCTTCTAGGTGTTAGCCTAAAGGTGAAATCAGTCTTGCTCCATTGGATGTTTTAACTATTTTCAAATTTTTCAAGGTTGCATAAAATATGTCTGGTTTTAATGCTAAAATTTACTGCCTCGTATATCTTATACTCTGAATAAAACAAAACCTTTTAAAAATAAACCTCAGACTTGATATGGATTTCCACCTCCTATGTAAGAAAGTACCCTTTGCCTCACTTGAGGAAATAAAATAAAAACAGTTTGTCAACTAGGGAATATTTGAACAAACTGTAGCACATAATCTAAAAAAGTGACAAATATGAGAGATTCAGAAAAATGAAGGAAGAGTTGAATGAACTGATGAAGAGTGAAATGAGCAGAACTACAGAATAATTTATGGAATTACCATAATAATGAAAAAAAGAACTTTTGAAAGAATACAGAACATTTATCAAAGCACTGAGAAATCATGACACACAAGACTATTAATGATGCTCTTGGACTAGAAATGTAGAATGAAATGGGCAATTTCAGTCATAATAATGTATCAATTTGCTTTGCTTGGCTATCATTACAAGGGAGGGCTTCTATCAAAGGGGAGTGTGAATTAGTGGGTAGAGATTAAAATGCAAAAAAAACAGAGAGCATCAATAAAACAGTTCAAAATGCATAGGAGAAAACAAAAAGAAGTGCAGAGGGGACCCAACCAAATGAAGCAAATTTTCTTACTGCCTTGGTAAATTTAATACAGACTTTTAAAACCATGGATAATAGTTCATAATAGCTCATTTAATCCTCTTGTTATTCTTTGATTATTGAAATGTCTGCATTTGTTGATGATTAATTTCATAATAAGGAAGAAAAATTTTTAAAAAGAAATTTAAAACTCTAAAATAGAAATGTGAGTGCTAATAAGATGTTCAGTTGGTGGATACAACTGAAATTCTTAGATTGTAAATTTCAGCTGTGCTATTCCATATTCAGTGCCTCTCTATTAGAATGCTAGAGGTTGATTATAAAATGATGATCCTATGGTTTCACTGCTTTAATCAATAAAAGCAAAATGTCCCATGCCTCTTATTTTGTATACCAGCTAGAAGGCTAATGTCCTCGTTCCATCCTGATTTATGCCTTGCCATGAGTGTTCAGACAACCTCTCTTGATTTAAGAATGTGGATAAGGTAATAGGGTGAAGCAAACTTTAAATGACTGAATCAAATTAAGAATTAAACAGGTGAAGGGCTGAAGGTAGTAGACAACCACAATATATTTGAAGCAATTACACGGAGAATAACAAGACACTGATTTTTTTCCTGAATGAGAGGCAATCTGGGGAAGGTGGTAGAAAGTACACCTTGTATAGAGAGAAACCTGGGTTCATGTTCTGCTTCTGACCCATATGGGCTGAATGACCATTAGCAAGTCGTTTAATCTCTCAGTGACCCCAGGCAATTCTCTAAGACTATAAGATGCTAATCTACATCAATGAAGGGATTCTCCACACCAAGAGTGCCCCATATTGCTGAAATCATAGGTCCTTTTTAAAAAATATATATGTGAATATATGTATGTATTTTTGGATATATGTGTATACAGGATCACACAGGACTTGAGTTCCAAGTACATACTGGAGAGACAAAGGAGGGTACTGAGACCCAGTCCTTGACTTCAAAAAGTTTCTTGGTGGTAATGGTGGTAGTGGTATGGTCAGACAGGTGGTAGAAAAGGTGGTCAGCGCTAATATTGGGCATTCTTTGGATCATAGAATAATACAACCGGATAGAAATAGGAGTATAAGAGCTGAGAGATGGAGCTGCTATTTGCTCTTCCAAGGAAAAGGGGAGGTTGGGGAAGAAGTGGAAGGGAAGAGGATAGAGAACCAAGAATTTCAGCTGCCTTTTCCCCCAGATGTCAGCACCCGGACATGCTGTTGGGACTCTGTCAGACGTTATCTTTGTGTTCTTACCACCAAATCATTCAGCCAGCACTGGCCCCGTAGCTACTTCATTTAGGGAGACTACCCAATCCAGTTTTCCTTTCACTGACTCATACTTGAGCTGACTTTCCTTCCTGACCTAGCTCAGAGAGGGCATAGGGCTCATGCCTCAGGTAGGACATCCACCCAGCCACATCCCTTAAGAGTAATAACAATAATAACTAGTATTTAATATAACACTTTAAGGTTTATAAAGCTCTTTACATATGTTACCTCATTTGTTCCTAGATTAGCAAGATGAATACAGTCCACAGAGAGGCTATTGAGGAAAGAAGCTCTATAGTTTTTAATCAGTCAGTCAGTCAGTCAGTCAACAAGCATTTATTATTTTATTTTATTTTGGCTAGGCAATGGGGTTAAGTGACTTGTCCAGGGTCACATAGCCAGTAAGTGTCAAGTGTCCAAGGCTGGATTTGAACTCAAGTCTTCCTTGACTCCAGGGCTGGTGTTCAATCCACTGTGCCACCTAGCTACCCCAATAAGCATTTGTGAAGTACTATTCTGCTAAGTGTTACTGAAAAGAAAAATAGTCCTTGCCCTCAAGGAGCTTACATTCTAAAGGGGGAACACAATATGCAAACAAATAGATTTATGAAATATATACAGAGTAGATGTAAGGAAATATATAATCTTGCCTCCATACTTTGCCACTAACCCCTCTGCAGTGCAATGCAGGAGAAATAGTTCTAGCCTGAAAATCAGGATATTTGGTTTCTAATCTCAATTCCATTAGCTACCTTGCCTCTTGGGCTTCATTTTGCTAGTATGTAAAATGAGTAGGTTGGAACATACAATTTCTCATTTTAAATAATTTTTCAATTGTGTGTAAAAAGATTTAGCATTTTTTTTTTAAATTTTGAGTTGCAAATTCTCTCCCTCCCTGACCCCCTCATTGAGAAGGCATGCAATTTGTTACAGGCTATACATTATATATGTGCACTCATGCAAGACATATTTCCATGTTGGTCATGTTATGAAAGAAAATACGGACCAAAAAGAAAAAAGAAAAAAAGAAAGAAAATAAAAGAAACCTACAAGAAAAACAAATAAAAGTTTTTTAAAAAGTATACTTCAATCTGATTTCAGATGCCATCAGTTCTTAATCTGGAGGTGGATAGCATTTTTCATAAGGAGTCCAGAATTGTATTAGGTCACTATCGCTGAGAATAGCTAAGTCACTCACAGTTGATCATCATACAATATTGCAAATACTGTGTACAATGGGAAAAGGGGGCTTCAAGTAAAGACCCAGTGATTAGCTGGACAAGGTTAGCCTACATACAGACAGTCTTACCCCTAGAATGCTGGTCATGGCAGTCTACCAAACAGAGAAAAATACTAACAAGCTCAGATAAAGAAATTGAGACCCAGAGAATTAAAATAAATTTCCCCTAGGTCCCACAGGTAGTAAGAAGCAGAGCAGAGATTTAAGCCAGGTTCACTGGCTCAAAATTTCTTTCCCAAGTCTCCTTCAGGCTCTCTGGACTCCATCTGCCCCTGGAATATCCCACTACCATGCCAGCACCCTCCTCTGACTGATGAGCTCCTCAGGGGCCTCTATTTTGATGAAGGGCTCAGGCCAGCCATTTTTCATTTCCTTCTTGGCTCTGCTTCTGTTTCACCTGATTTTGGCATCATCACCCCTTCTTCCTCTGGCTTTTCAGCTCCTTTCTATAGATTGCCTTCCCCCACTAAAACATAAACTCCTTGAGGACAAGGACGATCTTTCTTTTGGCTCTATTTGTATACTTAGCACTTAGAATAATGCCAAGCACACAGTAATGGCTTAACAAATGCTGTTGCCTCACCTTGTTAGCTAAATTCCACGCTTTTGGGTTGGTAGGTGGAGTGGTGGAAGGTGGATGAGGTGTGGGTGGAGGGTGTTCCACTCAGAGTGACTAAGTGAGAAGTGATGATGAAAGACCTAGAAGCAGCATGATAATGTGGTTCTCCTTCCTCTTCCATTTTCTCCCTCTGGTTCTCAGCCCCATCTAGCCCCAGAAGACTTTTTAAGTGGGGTGGAAAATAGGGACAAAGTCCAGAGGGAGGAAAGATAGAGACTTAAGGAATTATGGGGCTGCAGAACCTGACTGGAGAGATAGGTTGATAGGGTTTACAGATGGATGGAGGGAGAAGGTGCAAGAAATCGCCAGGAGTCATGAGTGCAGGTGCCTCAACTTGGCCTTAATCTTTCAACCCATACCTCCGCCATATAGGAAATTTAGACTCCAGTCCTGGTTGCTCTATGGCTCTGATAGATGAGTATCTGGCCTTACCTTGCCTTCCTCACCATTTCCTTCTTCCCACCATGACCTCACCTGACTACCCCAATCCCTTTTTACAGCTCCCCTTTACGTGCAGCCTTTTCCCACTATAATGTAAGCCCCTTGACTGTAGAGACAGTTATGTTCACTTTAATTTGTAGCCTTAGCCTTCAGCACAATGCCTGCCACACAGCAAATTCTTTAGAAATGCTCTATCTATCTATCTATCTATCTATCTATCTATCTATCTATGTCTGTCTGTCTAATTCAGGAGAGGAGGCAACTTAGCCACAGATAGACCTAGCTGGAGTGACTATATAGAGAGGATTATATAGGTTGTGTGTTGATTAATCATAAGCACATATGCGATGAAATGTTCTTCACAAAAAAAAAAGCCTATTTAAAAGAACAATTAGGAAGAATGATCTAGTTAAGATGCAAGTCTCATTTAAATCAAACCATAGTGGCAGGATGAGATGCTGCTCTTGAAATTGGGACGTTTGACTCCTTTTCGGTCCTGTGACATAGCTATGTAAAGACATTTTATAGCAGAGATTCTTAACCTAGGCTCTGATTTCCAGGGGTTCTGTGAACTTGGATGGAGGAAAAACAATGCACCTTTATTTTCACTAGCCTCAGACTAAAACAGCATTTTCTTCAATTGCTTAAAAATACTATTCTGAGAAGGGGTCCATTGGCTTCACCAGATGCCCAAAGGGCCCACAGCACTAAAAAGGCTAAGGAACTCTCCTCTATAGAGTCTTTCCAGCAAAGGGGAAAAAAAATTTCAACCAAGCCCAGTACAACATTTTTATTATTACCTCTCCCATGTTGTTGTTCAGTCATTTCAATTGTGTCTGACTTTGTGACCCCATTTCTTGGCAAGGATGCTGGAGTGGTTTGCCACTTCCTTCTCTAACTCATTTTTTTACAGATGAAGAAACTGAGGCAAATAGGGTTAAATGACTTGCCTGGGATCACCTAGCTAGTAAGTATCTGAGGCCAGATTTGAACTCAGAAATATAAGTCTTTCTGACTCCAGACCCACAGGGATATTTGAAAGCAGGTCATTCTATGCATAGTTTTCTATTTAAAGGAAAAAATAGAATGTCTTTAACTTCTAAGAAGTAGTTCTTAGTTCTCAAGGTTTTAGGATTCCTTGTTATCTCAAAGCCACAGGACTACTGGGCAAGAAAGACAGCACCAGTTAGCCCTTGGGACTGGGCAATAAGCCTGGTACTTTGGCAGGTACCAACACTATCATTTGTATACAGTGATAGTAGATCAAACAAGAAACCAGTTTCCCTCTGAGATGAAAATGAAAACTGAAATTTCTCTATCTATGACCAAAGTTCAGATTTGTACATGTCATTTGACTGACGGGCTTGCCTTGCTTCTGGTGAATGTGACTTGTATGTCATTTTGAAAATCTGTTCTGAGAAAATACATAAATATAGCTCAGCAGTTACAATGTTGGTGGGACAGGCAGGCTTTGGATGAAAGTGGTTTAGATGGAGAAATTGTCATGCTTTGGCATAGTTAAGTGCTCAAGAAATATTTATTGGATGAATGAATGGAAATTTTAATCTTGGGGCATTTTTTCCCTTTATTATGACACTTTTGGCCAGAGGATGAATTTTGAACCTATATGGGTAACTTTATAGGTAATATACTTTGTACTAAAATATTCATGATACTTGATATTTGCATAAAAATAAATTTTCTGTGACAATGCTCATTTTTAAAGTCAGCAAGATAATGGACTTCTCTGTGTGCCCTTCCTTCAACTTGGCCTTGCCCTGGAGATAAGTAAGGATAGCTATGGCAAGAACTCTCCAGCTAAGGATTCAAATGCATCTGCACCACCATCACCACCACCACCATCGCCACCATCACCACCATCACCACCACCACCACTGCTGCCACCCACCACCCATGCAGGGTGGTGCATAAAGACACAGCACATCTGTAGAAAATATGAATGAAGTAAATTGAGAAAATTCGTTAAGCTTGATACCTTGTTGCTTACATCAGGATATCTTTGTCTAGCTCAAACCTCAGCCCATTGCCTCTTCCTAATATATATGCATTGATTATTGATCTTAGCTTGACTCAGTCAATGATTCTGCACTCTATCTGTGCAGGAACTTCCAGTCTTCCCACTGTGCCCCCCAACCCAAATACCAATTTCCCACTCCCCGAATTTGGAAGGGGAGAAAGGGTAAAGATAAGCATTTATATAGTACCTGCCATGTGCCAGGCAGTGCTAAACACTTTACAAATATTATTTCATTTGATTCTCACAATCACCTTACAAGGTAGGTGCTGTTATTATCTTCATTTTACAAATGAGGAAACTGAAGGAAACAGAGGTTAAGTGCCTTTCCTAGAGTCTCACAACTAGTAAGTGGCTGAGGCCAAATTTGAATTCAGGTCCTTCTGTCTCCTGGCCAAGCTCTCTATCTAATGCATCACCTTGCTGCCTATGAAGGCACTAACCTGAGAAAGAATCCCTTGTCTAAAACCTATAATAGGTCCTACTCCTGACCCCTCTTAGAGATGAGATCCAGGAGAATAACACAACCTTGCTACATTCTAGGCAAGCTGCCCACTTTAGTCTCAAAGGGAACCAACCAGCAGTCATGGTGGATGGCCCCCAACACAGCTGTCATCACTTCAGTCCCATAAAGCCACAATGCATCAGGATTTGGGCTCAACAATTACTGAGAACATTCAGCCAGTGGCCAAGGCGTGCCACTCATTGAGCCTAGCTAGACACATATTTGGGATGGCCTAGGACCTCAGGTAGTACTTCCAAGGTTGTTTTTTTTTTTTAACTTGGCTACAAATCTTTCTAATTTCATGGACTGAATTCAATTAGTTTTTAGATTATTATTCTACCATGTTTCATAGAGTGATGTCAAGGTTACTTTCTCATCTCCCAACTGACAGGTCTATGGCCTACCTTAATGGGCAATATCCACTACAAACAGATAAAATAAAAAATTTTAAAAAAAGTAAATTCTGTGAGGTATTTGGTGACCTTATTTGCTCCAAATCTGCCAATGACTGATCTTTCCAGCTTCACTGAGGATAGACTTTATTGTGGAATAATCTACCAACTTTCCACATGGTGATCCAGGAGCTCCCATGGAACCAGCCAGCCTTATAGAGAGATCACCAAATCTGATCCATGATGAACAAATAAGAATAGGATAGAAGATTTTGCTGCAAGCTATCAATAACAAATATAAATTTATTCACATTTCAATGCGTAACTGAGTCATCAGAATCATAGCTGTAGAGGTAGAAGGGAACACAGATATCACCTGGTCCAACCTTTTTATTTTGCAGAGAAGAAAATGAGGAGTGAAAACTGACTCAACTCAAGGTCATATAGATAGTAAAGGTCAGGATCTAGGATCTGTACCCAGGTCTTCTGGTTTCTTAAAGATAGATTATTCATGGGCCTCGTTCACCTCACCCTCCCCACACTGCTACTTTATTTAGAAAGCTCATAAGCTAAAACTGGAAATTACAGGGATGCCCATCTATTGGGGAATGGCTAAACAAGTTGTGGTATGTGATTGTGACGGAATATTATTGTGCTATAAGAAATGATGAGCTCAATGATATTAGAAAAACATGGGTAGACTTGCATGAAATAATGAAGAACGAAATGAGCAGAACCAAAAAAACACTGTACATGGTAACAGCAATATTGTTTTAAGAACAACTTTGAGTGACTAAGTCATTTGATTATTATGAGCACTCAAATTAACTACAAAGGACATGTAAAGGAAGATACTATTGCATTCAGAGAAAGGACTGACAAATAAAAGTATGTATAGAATGGTTTTCATATATATACATATTTGTGTCTAAAAATAGACATATTTAGGGTAAGGGAGGGAAAGGGAGGGAAGAAAAGGGGGAAAAAGAAAGTTACATGAGAGCTTTATTATATATTCAAAAGGAATAGCAAGTTGTGCATAATATATTTGCAGTTTCATGTACAATCATCTTTTTTTCTATTCTACTACGTTATAGAAATGCTTGTTTTATTTAAGTTCAGAATAAAATAAAATTTTAAAATGTTTTTAAAAATAAAAGGGGGAAGAGTTCACAAGACTACCTAAATCTGCTCTATTTCTATTTATATAGAGAAGTGGGTGAATAACTTGGCCAAAAAAAAAAAGAAAAAAGACTTTTATTTGGATGAAGGGATGATTTTGTCCTAGTCTGCTTATTTTCAGTGGACTGTGTAGAAACAATATGTCAGCTGGTTGCCTCTGAACATATCACACTACCACCTCAGTACCTGCAATTCCAGTATGTCATAACTGCTGCCAAGGTATAGAGGCATTATTTAGGGACTGGAAGTAAAAATTCACCACCACCCTGGTTGTTGGTATATCCAGACCTACAGGTGTGGTTTCTAACAAAGACAGATACCTCTCACTTGGCAGTAGGGTATACCCTATCCTGAGCCAGCTCCACCCTTGCCTCTGTAACCACCCTCCTTGTAGTCACTTTGGCCCTGTTCATTCTTTCACTAAAAGTAGAATTCTTCAAAAAGAATTATACAATCTGGGGAAAAGAGCTGCTAACAGTTAAAGTGCCACTTGAGACTTGGCATCATCGCTTGGAGAAAGCTCAGTACCCTTTTTTGGTCCAGTTAGACCGTAATGGTCTGGAGTATCTCCAGCACTCTAGAAAATTAAACTAGCAACAGATAAGATGGACACTTTCCACCCTATCCCTCATCCCCCAGCTTATTCAACTACTCCATTGTGTATGTTCCAAGCTGGCCACAGTCAAGAAGCAGTCATCTTCTTTTTGAAACTAGAGCATTCTGTACCTACCCCCTAGACATTTATGTAAGCATGGGGGCTAAGAATTTCACAGCCACTTAACCCTTTTTTGATTACATTAAGCTTTCCTAACAACAGGCAAAAGATTCATATACCCGTCCTCAGTTCACTATTATGTAAACAGGAGAAGGAATAGTGTCAGATGGGCTTCTCCACCTCTTGCTAAAGGTATATATTTTCAACCCCTAACAGCAGTGGAACTGATGGGATGTCTAATTTTTCCCAGCTGGTAGAAGGGACTATAGGAGTGAGGGATACAGGAGCTTTGTTGAGTTGGAGGAAGTCTGGGAACTTTGGATCCCAGTAGAAAGACAAGAACCCCAGGGCGGACATCGGCCAGCAGTGAGTTGATTATAAGTGAAGTGTGAGGCTACCCTGAATTGAATATAATCATGACCAGTTGGAGTCTCATCTGGCTCACAGATCCCCTGACAAAGTTATCTGCCTGAAGAGAACTTGATGTTGGCCAGACAGTGCCTGCTGCATTATGCTGGGGGACCTAGTAAATGTATCCACTCTGCTTCACCTACTTCCCCACCTCATCAATGCTGAGTGAAACACCATTACTTATCCATTAGAGTAACCTACTTTTTTTTTCAAAATCTTTTCAAAATTTCAAAATTTTCCCCCAATGCGATGACTTGAGCTATATCCCTGCTGCTACCCTGCCTAGTGCCACAATGAATGGTCTGCCTTTCCATATTCTTCAAAGTTCTCCTATGTTGTACGCCTCTACCTTGAATACTATGGCTTCACTTAAACTATGACTCCCATCCTCACTTTTTCTTGCACCTAATTTCTGCATCTCCATAATATCAGCAAATTACTACCAGAGCTTGTTACAAAAGAATCCTGCAAAAACGTTGACGATATTACCATAAGCATATGGGAGAAAGAGCAGCTTTGACAACAGGTCAACTAGATAGCTAGTAATTACGTTGCTGGAGATTGGAGTGACATATAGCCAGGCTATTTAAAGAGAAAGGATACTGGCCACAACCCTACTGTCTTTGAGTAGATAGGGTTAATGGTAGAGGAAATGGTCTGAAACCTCAGGGTTCAGGAAGGATGTAACTGTGTTGTTATTCACCTGGAGAGTGCCCCTTGTATGAGCATTTCCACTGTGACTTGATCAGCAAGAAGGTAGATGGTGGAGGGGGAGCACAGAGAGTGCATTTTATTTGAATTATCCTGTATCAGGCATCTTGTGTGCTGTGGCTATATCTGGCACCTTTCCACTGGTGGGGAGGAGAATGTGGATGGGATGGGAAATGGTAGTCAATTCTTCTAGTAAATGTAGTGATAAAGCTAATCAGATGCAGTGAAGCAGGCTGCAATTCTAGTACAATAGCTGTTCTAAAAACTCCATCCCATCACATAGCATCTTGAAGAAAGCCAATATAAAAATTAGCAAGGTAACTATAGCGACCCAGGGGAATTCTTACATGTAAGGGACTATGTATAGTTAAATACCTGGAACCTCAAAGAAGACATTACCTTCAAAAGAAGCAGTAGCACTTTTCCCATTACCCTGATAGTTACTCCAAAGACCTACCAATGATAACTCTCCACCTTAAAGTTCATTTATCCCTTATTTCACTAGTGTACATTTTCCCACATACAAATACACACACACATATATACGTACACAAATTTATACCTTCCAGATTCATTCACACTGTAAGAACTGGTGGCAGGGCAAGAAGAATCCCTTTGGAAGGAAGTTCTTGATTCCCAAAAACATGGCACGAACGCCAATAATTTGTGGAGAGGGCAGCTTACTGCATAAGAAAAAAGACCTGGCAACCAAATCATTACCTTCATGCTGGATGCTGTCACCCAACTATACAATACCGAACCCATTCCCTGGGGCCAGAGATACAAGCTAGAGAGAAGAATGATGATAAATACTGTTTACATTCCTTCATTGCCTTGGAGGCCAATCTGGGAAGTCTTGAAGGGAACTCTTTAGCAGAAGCCAATCCAGAGAGAGATGGAGGGTAGGGCTGGCTGTACACAGTTAGATATACAAATATATCATGCCAGCAGAACAACTCAATGCAGCAAAATGAGATAATCCTTTGTCCAGCTCAATACTCAGAATTGATGCTGATATATGGTGGCCCTGTTCTGAGAAATTGCCTCATGCTATCCCCCTCAGATATAATATTGATCCTATATTTTTTTACTCCTAATTCTATTTCAGACATCACTTTACCAAATTTACTCCTTCAGTTCCATGAACCATATGCCATGTCAAGAGCGGGGACTGTTTTTACCTCCCCAGTACTAAGTGCAGTGCCTGGCACTTGGGAATTCCAAAAGAGAGATTTCCTGTGTGCCACATCGAAAAGCACTTAGTAAACTCTTGTTGACTTGACTTGACCCACATTCCTGATTAGTGGCCTTTGGCTTG
Organism: Phascolarctos cinereus; assembly: GCF_003287225.1. Taxonomy (NCBI): domain Eukaryota; kingdom Metazoa; phylum Chordata; class Mammalia; order Diprotodontia; family Phascolarctidae; genus Phascolarctos; species Phascolarctos cinereus. Next base: position 119,267,189 of record NW_027556180.1, on the reverse strand, counting down.
ATTTCCTGGATGTTTCTGCCCCCTCCTAGTGCAGGAATTCCCTGCACTTAATCTTCTTCTACTTCCCCCAACCCAATTCTCCAAATGGAAAGAAATCAACCAACCTATTCAATCACATCCTGTAATGTATCCCAGCAGTAAGACCAAGAGGGAACAGTACAGGAATGATTGAAGGAAGGAACCTGGAGATGGCAAAACCATTGAGGAGCGGAAGTAATATTTAGCTGGAACCCAGGGGACATTTCCTCGAGCACAGATCAGATAATAGCATTCCCCTATTTGGCAAACTATAATCACTTCCTATTGCCCCTAGAAAAAGAAAAAAAAATAACTCTTCTGTTTGCTTTTAAAACCCTTTAAAACCTGGCCCTAACCTAACTTTCCAACCTTACTATGCATTACTCCCCCGCCCTCTACTGTATTTCTGATTCAGCCAAACTGGCCTTCTCTTCTTTCCTCACAAAAGGCACTCACTTCCATTTCTAGGCCTTTCCTGTGGCTGACCCCCATGCCTAGAATATGTACTTATCTCACTTCTGCCTCTTTGATAGACTCTCTTCAAAACACAGCTCAGGCACAGCCTTCTACATCAAACATTTCCTGATTCTCCTAGCTACTTAGTACCTTCTCTCCCAAACTACCTTGTATTTATTTCTATAAAGAGAAGCACAATCTATACAAACTTTTATCATTGTTTTCATTCAGTCATGTTCAACCCTTTGTGACTCCATGGACCATATCACATCAGTACTGTCCATGGGATTTTCTTGGCAAAAATATTGAAATGGTTTGCCATCTCCTTTTGTTAAGGCAAACAGAGCTTAAATGACTGGCCCAGGGTCACATAGCAAGCAAGTGTCTGAGGTCAGATTTAAACTCAGGTCTTCCTCACTCCAGGCCCAATGCTCTATCCAGTGTGCCACCTAACTGCCACCACCACCTACCCACCTTATATACATGTCCCAAAAGTCTCAGTGCAGTTTTTTACTAAAGTTTAAAACTTCAGTAAGACTGGAGACACCTTGTATATGATACCTTTCATGTATTTGTTGTTTCCCCTTTGGAATGTAAGTTCCTTGTGAGTAGAGACTATCATTCTTTGTATTTATATCCTCAGTACCTAAAACAATGCTTGGCACATAGCTGATGTTTAATGAATGCTTGCTAATTAATTGATTGACACTAGACCTAAAACACACAGGCTCCTTTTCTTGCTCTTGACATGCCTCATTTAAAGGTTTTAAGGTGCTGGCGTAGCTAGTGATTTGGTTCCCCAACATAGAATGGGTCCACTTTGACCATGCAGCTAGAATATTTAGCACCCACTTGAGTAACATATGATTTCTGGGAAGCTATTGAACTGGAAGTGAAGCCTAGATATGGAATGAACAGGATTAAGCTTCATTGTGAGGGTAGAGAATGTCTATGTCCAAGAAAGAGAGAGAAATATGGCAACCCTTCCCATATTTGGGTCATATTTAATCTGAAATGCAGATGATATCGTTAGGGATATAGAGCAGGTTGGACAAGCTGGGTTTTCCCCCCAGGATACCAACGTGAGAGAGGGCAGTCTACCCCATAAGACAGGCTGATATTTCTTTCTTTGGTCTATAATTTATTGCCAACCTGCGGCACTTGGACTGCCATCTCCATGGTCCCATTGCCATGGCACTCCTCTCCCTAGGCCTACCTCCTTTAAACTAACTCCCTCTTCTACTGTTCCCCTCAATGTATTTTGGCCAGGCAAAATAATCTTATTTATAGCTCGTGTGTGTGTATGTGTGTGTGTGTGTGTGTGTGTGTGTGTGTGTATGTGAGAAAGAGAGAGACAGAAACAGAGAAACAGAGAGAGACAGAGATAGAGAGATGAACAGGTAGATTAGGAATGCATTTGTGTATAAATCATAGCTAAAAAGTGGATGAGAGGCAGTAGGCCCAGGTCAGAGCCTTGAGGGATGTCTTTTGCTATCAGTAGTTCCAAGCATCCTTGGGCCCTTTGGGTAATGATTTACACACCTCATTTTACAATTGAGTTTTGGCTTGTGTTGTTTTAATGTGGAACTCACTGTTTCCCTATACCACCTGCTGAACATTTTGTAGTATTTATTATCCCTAAAAACGTGTATTGATTCAACAGCTTTAGCAAAGGAAGAAAGGCATCTTTGCTTCATTTAATCATCTAAATGCTTCTTTCTAGTTGGCAGCCAACACCAATATCATGTTGTTGTATAGGAGATGTTTCACAAAACCCTAGGACTAGGTATAAAGAAAAGACAGCAGGAAGGGAAAGAGCTACCAGCACAGCTGTTTGGAGGCTAACCCTTAAACCATGCACACCACCTCCTTTGCATAAATGTGCAACAGAATTTTTCTTTAAGCTAAGACTAAAATTGTAGACATTCATCCCAGGTGAATTTTTGAAATAGTGACATGCAACAGGAAGTCAAGTTTTGAAATGGATTGCTTTCTTCTGCCATTTGATTTTACAACTAAAAATATAAGAGAAATTGAATCCCAAACATGTTTGTATTTCAAAACTATTTGAGCCTTTTGTTATTCTGTAATCTACCCCTTTCCTCTGTTTCTCCATCTATTACCGTCACAGAATCAAGGAATTTCAGAGTTGTAAAAGACCTCTTCTTCATTTCCCTTTGTTAGGAAATGTGTAGAGAGTATAGCAACAAACACTCTGTGGGTTTTTTCTGGTTTTTGGTTTTTGCCATAACTACTGACACTTTGAAAACAAGACCTTTGGTCAAACTGAAAAGGTTTTGTCTATCATGAAATACCTGGAGTATTCATATCATGCATCTTCAATGACTTTACTGTGTGAAATATGAGCTAAGCCCTTAGAATGACTTACTGAGCTTGGCTTAGCCACCACTCTCAGCTCTTTGATCTCTTCTCCCCATAGATATTCTTAGCAGCTGCATCTCTTTCCAGCCCTCAGAATGGTGCTGGGAGGAAGCCACAAGACCTGCTGTCTGTGTAATAAAGAATGAGCATTTCTAAGTCTAGTGTTTAAGAATCAGTGTTTGAACACTCTTCTGGAACAGGGGATCTTTCTGACTCAGAGGCTGGAGGTATAGTCTACAAACTTCCTTTTTCCCTTAACACTGAGCACTGGCCGTTGCCTAGTTTGAAATATTCTCCGTGAATGAATGAATGAAGCATTTATTAAGCACTTATTAGATTTCTATCATTCTATTAATCTGGAGTTGGTTGTATTTAATCCTCAAATCAAGTGGGAGCAACTGAAGTTTATTGCATAGGAAAGGGACATGGACAGATGTGCCCTTAAGGAATATTACCTTTGGCAGCTGGGTGGAGGATGGATTGGTGTGGGAAGAGGCTTGACTCAGAGACAGCAACTAAGAGGTTATTGCAATAGTCCAGGCAAGAGGTAATAAAAGCCTAAACAAAGGTTGTTGACTGTGAAAAAAGAGGAGATAAGAGAAATGGAATAGATGGAAATAGAAAAGGAAAGCTTTTAAAACTGCTTGAATATGGGAGGATAAAAAGATGGTGATGCCACTGATGCATCGTGTAGTTATTTTGAATGTTCTCTCTCTTTCAACCTCTTTACCATGAATTTTGTTATTAAAACTCCAATTATTTCCATAAAATAAAAATTCCAATGATTTCTAAAGGTTACTTTGCCTTCCAATTCTTTTATTAAATTTCTGAATTTGTTCAAGTAAGCCCTACTTTTTTTCACCTGCTATTTCATTGGTATAGGAAACTCCTGGGGAGGAATTTCACTCTACCAATGTAAGTCGGCACTTTCTCTGCAATTTATAATATTGGAGTTTATCCTGTGGGACTTGAGAGATTAAGTGACTTGCCCAGGGTCACATAGCCAGTATGTGTCAGAAGTAAAACTTGAATGTAAGTCTTCCTGACTCCAAGGCCAGCTCTGTATCCACTACACCAATCTGCTCCACCTGGACAGAGCTGTAGTCTTTTTGAGACAGCTTCTGGAAAACTCATTTTTTAGTCAACAGTGGAGTTATGATTAGTAGAGTGACTGTTTTATCTCTATGTCCCTGGGCAAGGAGGAGGAAGACGAAAAAAGGAGGAGGACAGAGAGGAGGAGAAGGAGAGGTAAAGGAAGAGAAAGACAAGGAGGAGGAGGACTACCTGCAGCAGTGCTCTTCCCACCTAAAAGGACTTTGAGTCAGGAAGACCTGGGTTTGAATCTTACCTTAAATACTTGCAAGTTGTATGACCCTGGGCACTTTATCTCTCTTTTCTCATTTGTAAAATCAGAAGGTTGGACTCTACAATCCTTAAAGACTCTTCTAGCTCTAAATCTGTGATCCCTTGACTCATGGTTTTCAAAATTTTTCCTCTTATGGGCACCTCTGAAATACTGGAGGGAGTAACCTGAAAGGGGGGAACCTTAGATAGTCTACTATGACACACAGAGTATTGGGTAATAAATAAAGACAACTAGAGATTCTAATGCAAGAATGAAAAGTTGACTTCATAGCAATTGCTGAAACTTGCTCCTTCATTGTTGTATTTCACTCATGGATCAGAGTTAAATGAAACAGAGGTTAAATATAAAGGACAGTAAAAGAAGCAATTAGGGACTGGGCCTGTGATTTCGTTGGCAACGGGATCTCTACTGTAAGTAAACTCTTTTCCTCAAAGATTTTTTGAGATGTCAAACATACAGCTCCCCCCCCCACCTCCATGAGAACCAAATTAAAATGTAATTGGGAAATGTTTGACAAAATAAACAAAAATACAATACAACATAGATTATCTTAATATGTGTTTTTCTGGGTCAAAATATGGTCTTACAGGGGATCCTTGAGTAGGGGTTAGTGGCTCTGTTTCTATTTATGTTTGACACCCTAGTCTGACAGTGGCCTAAAGCACAAAGAAGTTAAATGATTTGGCTAAGGTCACAAAGTCAGTATGTGTTAGAGGCAGGACTCAAAACCTGGTTTTCCTAGTTTTTGAAGCCAGCTATCTATCCATTATACAACATTGCCTCTAAGCTATATATGTAGAGAGAGTGAGAGATACATACACGTATACATATAAATACATACCCATACACATACCCACATATATATGGCTTATATTTATGTACATATATATTGCTTAGAGACAGTGTATGTATGTGTGTACATATGTATGTACATATGTATGTATGCATGTGTACTGGACCCAGATGGCTCTGGAAGAGAAAGTGAGGCTGGTGACTTTGCACAGCCCTCCCTCATTCAAATTAAAGTCAATTGCAAGTCATGTCAACATCTCCCTGATGTCATGGTCCTCTTCGAGAATGAAGGACAAACCACACAACATATGTAATTAATAATAATATATATACACATGTTTTATATATATATATATATATATATATATATATATATGTGTGTGTGTGTGTGTGTGTGTGTGTGTGTGTGTATACATATATATACATATATATACATATATACATATATATATACATACATATATATATACATATATATATGTATATATATATATATGTCTTAGAGGCAGTACAGAACATATATTCCTATGAAGTAATCCATGAATGGAAAGGGAAAAAAAACACGGCAGAGAGCATTAGGGAAGAGATTAGTAAAAGGAAGGAAAGAAGTAATATTGTGGTGGGAATAAATTACACTACATCTAGCCAGAAGAAGAAATTGAATGATGAGTAGGGGAAATAGACTACAATGTTGAATAGAATTATAATGTTAGACTTCCAATTTTCCAAACATTTGCTGGAGCTCTCCACTAAATGCTCAATAAATAATTTTTTCTTGGTTTGATTTACCAAGAATTTCATCCTTCAGAAAGTGTTTGAAGCCATGAGAAGAACTGCTTTTCTAGATTCTAATGGATAGGGAAAAATTGATTGTCAAAGTTGGAATGATAGGAACCTTGGTAGAAAATGAATATGCTATGTTAGAGTTTGTGATAGATAGAAAGAGGAATTAAGGGTATAGTCTAATGTATATTCTAGATGGTGGGGAACAGATATCAAAGAGTCCACAAAAATGATAGCTAAGATCTCACAGCCTAGGATGATTCAGAAGAACTCAAAGATGATGAAATCTAAGAAAAAAACACACTTTTTTAGCTGCATTGGGGACAGGATAAAGATAAATTAAAAGAAGGATAATGGTTGCTGGGGGTGCAGAGGATGATGCTAATGCATGATGGAGAGAAATGCTTTCTAAATTTCAGTATACTGTATAAATATAAGCTATTGATTACTCAACTATTATTTTACTTCTTTCCCCACTGATGAGAACGATTTTCACACTAGGAGGTATACAACAAAAACGACTAACAGTGAATTGACATTCAGGACCAATGAAGAAGTGATAAAAAAAAAAGTTACTTGTCTGTTCTAGATGGTCCAAGTTTATGAAACCCAGATGCACTACATCATAGGTTACTTACAGAATTTGAAAATATAATTACTGAGCTACTAAAAGTGATGGTTAAAATATCATGGACAATGCAAGAGATATCACATGACTGGAGATAGTCAAATGTTCTAATTTAGTGACCCTGGTGCTTTGTCCAGGATGCCAAAAGTTAGATAGGCATGCTTCCTTCCCCAGCAATCCTCCAGTCTTCTATCCATCCATCTTTCCTCTCTGTTCTTTCCACCAAATACAGTGTGAGTTCCCTAAAATCAGGGACTGTCTCAATTTTTCTATTTGTATCTACAGTGCTTAGCAGAGAGCTTAGTACATAGGTGCTTAACAAATGCTTTTTCATTCATTACCATATTTTCTAAACGTGTCTGAGATAGAACCAACCCAACTCTCTCGTCCAAGGTGCAGGCCATGACCCTTGGGGTCAGGAGAAATGATGTCCATCACACCTTAGCCAAATACCATGCCTGAAGGGTCTGAGAGTGCTGGCTTTTTCTTTGGAGCATGAAATGGACTTGTTAGGGAATAGGTCACTTCCAGTTGGGGCAAAATAGTAAAGTTTAAATAAGGTGATTCCACTGTCACCATAGAAATGATGGCAAAACTGTTTCATTTCATACCCATTTGTTGTCTTTACAATTTCCTCAACAAAAACCCTTAGGATGTCTTGACTCAGATGAGTCTCATGACAAAGTCTTCACAGGTTTGTTTTCCTCTCAGCTGTTCCTTTTTCTTTTCCTTTTTTCTTTTCCTGTTGTGAAGCATTAATGCTCACAGTTCTCCATGTTCCTCTTCTGAAATGTTTTTAAAATGAACTTTTACTCTACAGCAACACTGCCCTTGGCTAATAAGTCTCTCCACTTGGCAAGAAAATCAAGTCTTTGATGATTGAGGTCATATCTCGAAGCTTTTGAACTCACTGTGGCAACTATATTGTATCAATTAAATTTTTCTAAGAACATATGTTAGAGTCAATATTATTTCCTTTTTTTTTTTCATTTTTCCATTGTGAAAAGTTGTCGACTTGCTTAAATATGTAAGGTTGGAGTTCCTTTGATCATCCTCAATGATGCCTGATATGTTGAGCCTTTCTTCTATATTAGTATTTATTTTTATGTTTACTCTAACCACATTATGATTTCATTGCAAATTGACAATTGATTTTGAGGTAATTGTTGTATATATTAAGGCAGCTAGATTGAGCAATGGACACGAATTCAGGAAGACCTGAGTTTGAGTATTGCCTGAGATACTTACTAGTTAAGAAACTTAACCTTTCTATGACTCTATTTCTTCATCTGTGAAAAGGGAATAATAATAATATCAACCTCACAGTGTTGTTGTAAGGATCAAATGACCTAACACATTTAAAACTCTTTGTAAACTTTAATTATATTCAGAAAATATAAATGCTAGCTATTATTATTGTACCCAGTGGTTTCCTGTCAATTTCCATTTTTGTGATGTTGTATTCATCACAACCCACACCTTCTGACCACCTTCTTAAGTAAAATATTCATAATTTACAATTGCGGGGATAGGAATATGCTACAAGCCTTTGGATTCTTCATTCCTTGGCCCTAACCTATATATTTCAATAGCGTTGTCTATGTTTTTTCCTGTACCTACCTTTACATTGAAGTCTCTGAGCATCAAAGGCTATGTTGAATAAATTTTGCTGTTCTTATCAAATTTTTTACTTAATTGCTCTATTTCTTCATCCTCTGTAACAGATGAAGATTAAATTTTTATAGGGTGGTCTGCTTACACTAATTGCAGTCATTTCAAAGTATGATAACAAAGTGTCTTACACAATGTTTCTTTAGGTGTGTGATGAAACCACCCAATTACTTCACTTACCTCACTGAGGAGGGTCTAAGTACATCCTTCTATTTATCTACCCCTTTTATATGTCTTTGCTTTCATGTATAATGAGACTATCATAATGGATGTGTTTCAGTTACTTAAAAAGTGCGTGTCAGCTCACTAGCCATTGCTCAAAAACACTCATTAAGAATACCAACAGTTCTTTCTGTCCTCGACGTTGTTGGTGAAGGATCGCTCAATCATCTTGCTACTGCTCTGGCCATGTTGAAGTCAGAGTCCCCCAAGTAGCCCGAGCAGCTTCAGCAGCTCTTTATTGGAGGCCTGAGCTTGGAGACAATGGATGAGAGTCTAAGGAGCTATTTTGAGCAATGGAGCATGCTTACAGGCCACATGGTGATGAGGGATCCAAATACCAAATGTTCCAGAGGCTTTGCCTTTGTTACCTATGCCACAGTGGAAGGGGTAGATGCAGCCATGAGTGCAAGACCTCACAAAGTTGATGGCAGAGTTGTTGAACCAAAGAAGGCTGTTTCCAGAGAAGACTCTCAAAGGCCAGGCTCCCACTTAACTGTGAAAAAGATTTTTAAGGGTGGCATTAAGGAAGACACTGAGGAGCAACCTTAAGAGACTATTTTGAACAATATGGAAGTGATTGAAATCATGACTGACCGAGGCAGTGGCAAAAAGAGGGGCATTGCTTTTGTTACTTTTGATGAACATAATTCTGTGGATAAGATTGCCATTCCAAAATACCATACTCTGAATGATCATAACTGTGAAGTAAGGAAAGCTTTGTCTAAGCAAGAAATGGCCAGTGCTTCATCTAGTCAAAGAGGTCAAAGTGGTTCTGGAAACTTTGGAGTTGGCTTTGGTGGAAATGATAACTTTGGCCATGGCGGGAACTTCAGTGGTCATGGTGACAGTCTTGCCAGTGGAGGATATGGTGGAAGTGGAGATGGCTGCAATGGATTTGGAAATGATGGAAGCGATTTTGGAGGTGGTGGGAAGCTACAATGATTTTGGCAACTACAATAATCAGTCTTCAAACTTTGGTCCCATGAAGGGAGGAAACTTTGGAGGCAGGGGCTCAGGCCCTTTTTGTGGGGGCCAATATTTTGCCAAATCACGTAACCAAGGTGGCTATGGTAATTGCATTAGTAGCAGTAGTTATAGCAGTGGCAGAAGATTTTAATTACTGTTATGAAATAATGCTTAGCAGGAGAGGAGAGCCAGAGAAGTGACAGGGAAGCTACAGGTTACAACAGATTTGAACTCAACTAAGCACAGTGGTGGCAGGGCCTAGCTGCTACAAGAAGTCATGTTTTAGACAATACTTTTTGTGTATGGGCAAAAAAGCTCCATGACTGTACTTTTGACTAATTGTATAACAGGTTGTTTTAGTTTCTTTTCTGTGGAAAGTGTAAAGCATTCCAACAAAGGGTTTTAATGTAGATTTTTTTTGCACATGCTATTGATTGCTAAATGTAATAGTCTGATCGTAACACTAAATAAATGTGTATTTAAAAAAAAGAATACCAACAGTTAACTTTGTTGTTCAATTGTGTCCAACTCTTCAGTTGTGTCAAAACTCTTGGGGTTTTCTTGGCAAAGATATTGGAGTGGTTTGCCATTTCCTTCTCCAGCTCATTTTACAGATGAGACAACCTCGAGACAAACAAGGTTAAAGTGACTTGTCCAGGGTCATACAGCTAGTAAGTGTCTGAGGCTGGATTTGAACTCGAAGTCTTCCTGACTCCAGGTCCAGTGCTCTAGCCACTGTGCCACCTAGCTGCCCCATACAGTTAACTTAATACTTGTAAATAGTCTAAAAATTGTGTGAATCTTAGCATCCTCTTCTGTTTTTTATCTACTGCTCCACCACAAAATCTAAGAGTCAGAAAGGGACCAAGAGGTCATGTAGAGTAACTGTCTCCTGATGAAAATCACCCTCTCTACATTACCAATAAGTAGTCAGGCAGCTTTGCTTAAAGACTTAAAGAGGGCAGCCAGATGGCACAATAGATAGAGTACCGGCCCTGGATTCAGAAAGACCTGATTTCAAATCTGGTCTCAGACACTTGACACTTACTAGCTATGTGATCCTAGGCAAGTCATTGCCTTGCCAAAAAAAAAAAAAACAGAAAAGAAATGTCAGATATGGTTGATGTGTTGGTTAGCTTTGGGGCAGCTAGGTGGCAAAGACTTTCAGTGAAGGGGAACCCACCACTTTCCAAACAAACCTATTCCATTTTTGGAAAACTTAATGATTAAAAAGTATTTATTTAAATCAAGGATAAATCTGTCCCTCTATGACTTCTATGAATGATTCCCAGTCCACACTCCAGAGAAAGTAGGACAAGAATTATTCCTTTCCTACATGACAATCTTTCAAATACTTGAAGGCAACTTTCATGTCCCCCCCAATTCTTTTTTCAAGGCTAAGCAATCCCCAGTTCCTTCAACTGTTGCTCATGTGGTATTGTGCCAAGGCTTCCAACCAACCTAGTTGCCTTTTTATGGATGTGTTCCAACTTGTTGATGTCCTTTCTCAAATATGGTACCCAGACCTGAACATGTCATACTTTAGATGTGAGCTATGGTCAGAACAAGTCATAGTAAAATAAAACAATAATCTCCCTTTTCCAAGATACTATGGTCCTCTTAATGAAGCCTTAGATAGTATTAGTTTTTGGAATGCCATATCACACTGAATTAAACCCCCAATAACTTTTTCATAGTATCTGTTATTTAGAAGAACTTCCCCCATACTAAACTTCTGAAGTTAATTTTTTGAATCCAGGTATAAGACTTGATATTTACTCATGTTGTTTTATCTCAATATAGTTAGACAATCATTCTACCCTGTTGAGAACTCTTTGGATCCTGATTCTGTTCCCCAATGTACTAGATAGCCCTCAGAGCTTTATGTTTTAAGCAAATTTCACAAGTATATCCTCTATGATTTCATTCAAGTAATTAATAAACAAAATATCCCAAAGATAGCAATGCTACTGGAGAAAGTAACACTCCTTGGAAAATTCACATTCCTTGGTGAAAGAGGACTTCATTTTAACTGGAGTGCTTCTCATGATTTCATCTTCCAGCAATTAGCTATACCTCATTGTTTCTTGACTGAACCTCTCATAACTTTCTACTCTCCTTTAGCCTTTGAGTCCCCCTCATTGGTACCTCTCTAGTCTGCCTTAGAAGTGGTCACACACTGTTGATCTACTTGGTTTCCAAAGCTGCTATTCCACTGTGCTTTGGAACTTGCCATTCACTGCATGTTTGTCAACCTATTGCAGCCATCTTTGGAGTTGTTATCTCTCTTCTTGTGACTTAAGGGAAATGTTAATTACAATTGCCAAACTCTCCCCTAGTCAACATTCTGAGGAGCTACTCACTGCATTTTCAGAATTTTTGTTAATTCTTAGCCATACTCATTCAGTATACAAAAAGCAACTTCAGATGGCTGGCCAACACTATTCCTCTTCACTCTCCTCCCTCAAAGTTCACTAATCCTCATTGTTAGTGGCCCCACATAGTTCCCACTGATTCTTTCTAAGGCTGGAGATAAACACAAAAGTTATTCTTTCAACCCTCATTGTGGCCCAATATCTAGCACTCAGGCTATATAAATTATCTTAAAGTTTCAAAAAGCTTCAAAATGACATTTAGTAATAATGGAGGGAAAGAGAATTCCTGTTAAGATACTAATGTGAAAGGGCGAAAAGGAGCCCAGCTCTTCCATATGTATTCTAGCAATGATTATAAAAGGTTTCTAGACTGAAAAAAAATGAGCAAGGAATCCAAGCAGAAATATTACTAAACTCTTTTATCTAGAGGGTGACTATAGGGAGAAAAAAGAGAAGTTGACCCCTGGAAAAGGAGTCTTATTAGGATTGCCAACACAAGCAAGGTACACAGATGACAAGACCATAGAAGCATGGAAGAACCGTGAAAGCCCCAAAAGGAATGGAAGACTGTCATAGCCCCCTAACTTAGACCAACTAATCATAGAGCTCTGTCCACGGACACTGAAGCCTGCCCTCATTCTGAGACCAGATGTAGCAAAAGAGGTCAAAGCCAGCAGCAGGAAGCCAGGATATTAATGGCAGAGCTAAACAAAGTCTTACTACTTCATCTGGGAATGTGAAAAAGAGCAGAACCTGGACCTGGGAGAAAATCCCAAATCAGAAACTTGGGGGTGGAGATATGAATAATCAGAAAAACACACTGAACACTATGAAGAAACATTACATGTCAACAGAAAACCCAAAAGAAAAATAAACAATTTAAATACTTCAGGAAACCAATCAGGATTTCACAAGACCTAGCAGCTTCTACACTGAAAGACCATAGGTCTTGAAACATAATATTTCAAAGAGCAAAGGAGTTGGGGTTTCATCCAAGAATAACTTATCCAGCAAAGTTGAGTATAATTCTGAATGAAAAAAATACATATTTGATGAACTGAAAGACCTTCAGGTATTTGTAACAAAAAGACCAGAACTCAATGGAAAATTTGATATAAAAAATCCAGAAGAAATATAAGGAAATCATTAAAGACTAATTATAAGGCATTATTAAAGGTTAAACTATTTACTTATGATATATGAAAATGTTATTGGTATTCTTAAAACTGTTATCTTTACTAAGGTAGTTTGAAGGAAAGTGGTGGCTAAGTTGTATATGATGGGGTACTGCTAACAAACAAAATTGAAAAGGAAAAGGTAAAAAGGAGCAAACATCTCATAAAAACAAGGTGTGAAAGGAAAAGCTAATCTAGAGGAAATAGGTGGGGGTGGAGGGCTGATAATTTTGGAAATTTACTTTCATCTGGGTTGAAGAGGATCTGAAGAGGTTTTAAAGTTTTCTGGATTTCTATAGAGGTGAGAAAACTAGGGGATGGGGTGGGGGAGGGACTTTTAACAGAGTGTATAGAATAAGATTAGGAGGGGGGGGAGAAAATAAGGGAGGAATTTTAAAGGAGTGGGTAAAATAAGGAATAAGAGGGTAAGGGGAGAAGATAAGGTAAAGGGATAGGGTAAAAAGAGAGGCTTAGAAGGAAAATAGTGAGTAAAAATAAGATGGAGAGAAATTCATAAATAGTAAATAAAACTTTGTCAAATCTGTAAGAATACAAGTCATCCTCCAATTGATAAATGGCCAAAGGATATGAACAGTCAGTTTTCTAATGAAGAAATCAAAACAATTTATAGTCATATAAAAATTCTCTAAATCATTATTGATTAGAGAAATGTAGATTAAAACAACCTTGAGATATCATTTTATACCTACCAGATTGGCTAAAATGATAGAAGGGGAAATTGGCAAAAGTTGGAGAGGATGTGAAAAATTGAGACACTAATTCATTGTTTGTGGAATTGTCAAGCGATCCAACCATTCTGGAGAGCAATCTGGAATTACACCCGAAGAGTGATTAAGCTACCTATACCCTCCTCTGGATTTGTACATAAGCATAAAATAAACAAGTTGATTCCACCATTCTTTGAATCTTATTCTGGTGCTTTTGAATAACAGTGTTATAAACCCATTTATAAGTCACATTCTACCAAGTCTTAATGATAGCAATGAGATCAATTATCCTCTTTATATTAAGATAAGTAAGGCAGCCAGGTGGCGCAGTGGATAGAGCACTGGGCTTGGAATCGGGCAACATCTGTAAGTTCAAATCTGGTCTCAAAAATTTACTAGCTGTGTGACCCTAAACAAGTCACTTAACCCTATTTGCCTGTACAAAGAACTGGAGAATAAAATGGCCCACTCCAGTATCTTTGCCAAGGAAGCCCCAAAATGGGGTCACAAAGAAACTGAAACAACTAAATAACAACATTAAAATAAGCATCAACCAAGTGACATGATGAATAGTGAGACCTGGAGTCAGGAAAACCCAATTCAGTACCTCACACTCATTAACTGTGTGACCTTGGGCAAGTCATTTAACCTATCTCAGTCTCCTCATCTGTAAAATGGTAATGATAATAGAACCTACTTCACATTGTTATTGTGAGGATCAAATGAGAAAATAAGCTTTGTAAAGCTTAAAAGTTATATAAATGCTAGCTATTATTACTAGAAGAGGACTACACAGGACTGGGGGCAGCTAAGTGGCACACTGGATATAGTGCCAGCCCTGGAGTCAGTAGGACTTGAATTCAAATCCAGCCTTAGATACTTAATAGCTGAGTAACCCCAGGCAAATTACTTAACTTTATTTACCTCAGTTCGCTCATCTGTAAAATGAATTGGAGAAAGAAATGACAACCACTAAAGCATCTTTGCCAAGAAAACCCCAAATGGGGTCACAAAGAGTCAGACACAACTAATTAAACAACAACAATAAGCAAAGGCCTGAGAAATGTTTTCAATTTGTATACAAAAATTTCATAATTTACTATTACACCCCCCAGGCTGGCAGACCAAATGTCATCCTGGATTCCTAACTATCTCTTACCTTTATATCCAATCTGTTGCCAAGACCTGTCAATTTCACTTTTATAACATCTCTCAAATATACCCTTTCCTCTCCTCTGATACTGCCACCACCTTGATACTGGCTCTCATCACCTCACACTTGAACTATTACAATAGCCTGCTGGTGGGCCTGCCTGTCACAAGTCTATCTGCACTGCAATCCATCCTCTATTCAACTGCCAAAGTGATTTTCCTAAAGCATAGGGTTGACCATACCATCCTCCTACTCCGTAAATGCTACTGGCTCCCTATCATTTACAAGATCAAATTCAAAGCACAACACAATTTTCTAGTCTTATGCCTTACTACCATGTACTCTTTGACACAGTGGCACTGTACTTTTTATTGTTCCGTGAAAAAAAACTACATCTCTAAGCTCTGGGCATTTTCTCAGGTTGTACTCCATCCCTGAAATTCTCTCTTTCTTCACACACTCTCTGACCTCCTTCAAGAGACAACTCAAATCTCACCTTCTACACTAAGCCTTTCCCAACTCCTCTTAATTCTAGTGCCTTACTTCTGTTCATTATTTCCTACTTATCCTATATATAGCTTGTTTGTACATATTGGTTTGCATCTTGTCTCCCCAACAGATTGTAAGCTCCTTGAGGGCAGGAATTGTCTTTTGACTCTTTGACTCAGTGCTTAGCACAAGCACTTAATAAATACCTATTGAGAGAGAAAGATTTCTCATTGATACAGTGATGGATATAATAGTTTTTACTGTATTTGTTAACCAACCTTCCTGTACATGGATAAAGTTAATGTAAAAATGGTTGGCTCCTTTTCCTTCAAGATTCATGTACTTCATTTTGAATGTACTTAACCTTGATCCAGTCAAGAGGTGCTTCTTCACCAAATACATTGTCAAGTGATGCTTTGCAGAGTAGGGCAACATGGTATATGTTCCAATGAATGGGACACAACCATCTGTGACACTACCTTATTCAGTTGGTATTTTTCAAATAACTTAAAATGTGCATTAAATAGAGTCCTATCTGGCTCACCATCACCATTGAATAAAACAGTAACATGATGGCTCATTGTACCTTCTGATGGTTTGTATACCACTTGCTTGTTATTTTTTATTCCTTTTTTTTGTCCTCAATTGTTTTCTAAAATAGAAAACTTCAGGACTTCTATAGGATTGATAGATTTTCTTTGGTGCTTCCAAATTTTAGGCTTTCCAGCAAAGAGGGGAGAGAGAGAGAGAGAGAGAGAGAGCGCAAATCATTATTCACAAATAAGCACGTGGTGAAGTCATTATTGGAAATATATTATTGGTAAAATATAGTTGGGTCTAATGATCTCTGTTTTCCTATTGAATTCCATAGCAAATATACACAATATAATTTTGTCACAAGACAAATATTTTGCCTCATAGAAACATATTCCTTAAGATGGCAGCCACTGTAGTGACTTGTCCCATCAAAAGAAACCACAAACCACTAGGCCCTTTCATCCAGCAATTTGTCTCAGTGGTGGCCCACCTGTGAAGTTCCTTCTCCAATACATCCAGTATTCAGTCAATATTCACCTCTGTTGACTTCTGTAGTGGTAGAATAGGTTAACTTCTCCCCTGATGACCTTAAGTCAAGGATTTGACAGATTAGGCTTAGTTCTTTGCACAAATTTCCCTGTTTTTAGCAAAATATACTGTAAAGATCCTTGCTTCAGTTTTTTTACCCTTTTCCTAAGTGAAGATGGATGGACAGGTCAGAGCTGAGCTAGGCAGCCATTTCCCCTCATCTCACTTTAACTATTAAAGCCCTACTATCTCAAAAAAGGAAGAGACCTTAAAGGCCATTTGTCCTAACCCATACCTAAGAAAAAAATTTTTCTACAATGTTTCTGACTAAAGGTCATCCAGTCTTAGCTTAAAGACCTCCAGTGAGCATAGACCCAGACTGCTCCATTTGGTATAGCTCTAATTGTTAGGAAATGTTTTTTCCCCTTAAATTGAATTGAAATCTCCCTCTCTATAATTTCTCATGGCTCTCAGTTCTGCCTTTTGAGACCAAGTAGAACGAGTCTAATCTCAGTTCCAAATGATGTCCCTTTAATACCTAATGACACTTATCATGTAAGTATAGTATAATAGATTCTGGAGTGAGAAGACCTACATTCAAATGCTATTTCACTCAAATGTCTGATGCTTACTACCTGTGTAAGTAGAGACCTGGGTACTAGATGGTCTATAAGATCTCTTATTTGCCTGTATCTATGATCCTATAAGCTATGGTCCTTTGATCCTAAGTGTTCTTTTCTCCAGCTTAAACATCTCTAGTTGCTCAATCAACTCTCTTGCACTTAGTGTCCCGCATCATTGTAATTACCTTTCTCTTGAAGTTTACAGCTCATCATTGTCCTTCTAAATAGTAGTATTCAACAGTCTTTCAGATGGGTTTCCATCTTGAGAACATTTTCTACCTTTTTAGGCCATTTTTGTTCTCCTTGAGATAGATTATCAAAATGACATTGGTTCTGTAACAGCCAAGAAGAAGTGATGACCATAGGAAGATAATGTGGAATAATGGAAAGAGTGTTGGACATAGAGTAAAGAAACAGAGTTTTAAATCCTCAGAGTGACACTTATTGATTGTGCATTCATTGATAAGTCATTTAATCTCATTACAACTCAATTCTTCATCTGTAAAATAAGGATAAACAATCTTTGCCATTATCTACTTGTTTTGTTATAGGGAAAGTACTTTGGAAACCTTAAAGTATTATATACCTGTGAAATTATTTCAGTAATAAGAAGATAAAGTGTTTGCTCAGAATGGAAACTTGTATTCATGTTGTCATTAATATTGTTAATATACTCATAGTCATTACTTAAATATGACCAATGCACATGGATCTTTAAGGAGAATGATGGCTCCCATTCAGGAATCGCCTTTCTACTGACTCTGACACTCACACTTCTCTTCTTTCCATGTCTAGGGCCACTAAGACTCAGGTGTTTCCCAGATGGGAAAAGCTGATAATAACCCTGAGAAGTCCACAGCTGAAGTTTATTTGGAACAACAAGGAAGGTCAAGGAAGAACACCTGTTCTTAGAGGTACAATCACTTCATGGAACATGACAAATTATGGATAAACTGAGAGCTTTTTGGATACTTGGTTTCTTTGAACTCATCCTTGATCTTGGACTGTGATTCTTGCCTGCCCCTTTTACCTCACTGATCCCTCATTGCTGACCCATTATTCAGGTACCTGGACATACCTCCCACTTTGAACTCCATTTGCTTTGTACTTCATCTTCCTTGCTGTGGGGACTGACTTATCTTTTCCCATGCAATTTGATTCAATTCAATTACAAGGATTTATCACAAGCTTGTTATATGATAAGTCTGGAGATGCAAAGACAAAAAAAGAAAACCATCTTTGTTCTCTAGAAGCTTACATTAGCTTGGGGGGAAAACAATTGCTACACAGATAAGTATATACTAAATGTGGAATCTCTTGAATCAGGGAATAACATGGTCAGACATATACTTTATGAATGTCAATTTCATAACTCCGTTAGAGAATTAATTACAGAGGGGGGAGCCTGGAAGCTTGTTCCCCATTAGCATCATGTCTGGAAAACTTCAACCAGCACCATGGAAGATTCTCATCCCTGACCAAGACCAAGCAGGACCTAGTTCCATTACTCCTTTCTCCCTATCTTTGTGATTATTATACATCCTTGGATTCCAACCCCCATGCCCACCCACTGGTACTCCACTTTGCCTCCTCTCTCATCTGCACTATTTTATCTAGGTCCCTTGCCAGCCAGTGCTACTCAATTTGGCATCTGTCTGCTACAATGACCAAGTGCACACCTGATCATTGAGGTTCTTCTTTATTCTCATCTTGTACTGGAAGAGAGGAGTAGCACTCTGGTTCTATTGAGAGCCAGAGGAATAGAGACCTGAGTTTCCTCCTCTCATACTTGCTCTCTCTTCCTTTCCAAGTTCAGGTAGCATGTGCTGAAAATTAGGAAATAGTAGCTATATGATCCAAAGAGAATGACTGGCTTGACTTCATGTATTCGTGCCCAGTCATGACAAAGACTGTTTCATCTCTTTCAAAAGTATTGATATGTTTAAATACATTTTATGATATTTTATGGTAAGAAAGGGAAATTACGGTGTTAGTTTTTATTTTAAACAGTAATTTTATGGGATATCAATTATATTAAAGTTTAAATTGGCTTTTGTGAACCAGTCTGAGACAATAATCAGCATTTATAATAGCTTCTTTGGGGGAAAAATGTGTTCTCAGTTCCAAGTCAAATTTTTGAAATAAACCATGTTTGAAAATTGGGGACTGGCCATATTTCTCTTTATGAATTTGTTATTTCTCGTTGAGTCCATTGATACCATGTGGGGGCAGGGAGAAATTGATTAAAATTCTGGTGAATGATTGACTTTTTAGAAATTATTCAAAAGGTGATAGAATATTTCAGACAATGTTTGACTGAATTTTCAGAACTACTAGAAAATAATAAATGAGTAGCATACATATATTATCCTGTCACACAAGTAGCTGATATTACTACTTAACCAAAAATAGAATATGTGCCCAAAAGGCAACATGGTGCCATGGAGAGGACAGTTGACTTAGAGTCAAAAGACCCAACTTTGACTTCCTGTCTCCTTTTTATTAGATGGATAATCATAGGCAAGACCCTGAAATTCTGGGAGCCTCAGCTTCCTCATCTGCAAATCAGCTATAATTCTACCTGTCTCACAGGGTTGTTGTGAGGAAAGTGCTTTGAAAATTGTAAATCATTATTTAACTCAATTGAGGAAGCATTTATTAAGTGTCTACTATGTGCTAAGCATTGGGGGTGGAGGACAAAAAAAATCAACTAGTCGCATAAATGTAAAATATCATTATTGTGAGGCAGTACTGAAGGCAGGAAGTCCTGGGTTCAAATCTTTTGTACTTGCTGTGTGATTGTAGTCAAGTCACTTAAACTCAGTTCTACAGGCAAATATCTAAGAGAAATGGCTGACTTGAATGGGTAGGTGTTTCCCAATCCTGGTTTTCCTCATACCTATGAAATTGCAAGTCCAGTCCCTGTATCCTCGTTATTATTTCATTCAAGGCCCTAAATCATAAAGAGAGTAAGAGATCACTAATCCAGGATTTGGGTTGCATTCTGCAGCCAGGGAACAAAGCACAGCTAACTGGAGTACCCAGGGATCAAATCTGGGCTTCTGGACTCATTAACACTGTGTTCTAACCAGCTCTGCTAAGCTGTCCAGATGTACTACATAAATCCGAGCTCACACACAAACCTAACCAACACTAGCAAAGCACATCTGTGATGAATCAGAATCAATCAGCCTGCTGGCCTCCTAGGCAAAAGATAACATTTCTGTGGGTTGATAGTATCAGTTTATAATTTAATTTCAGGTCTCAGCTTTTAGAAGATAGCACTACTTGGGGACGAAAATCTAATCCAGTAGACAGGTAAGGGACAGAGCCACATACCTCTAATGAATAAAAACACTAATTTCCTTGATGCTTGGCTAACAGGGTACTTTTGTTATGCATTTGGAGCCTGGATTTCTAAAAATAAGGAATGATGAAAATGGAGATACTTGATTTAAATGGGTGACATTTACTTGTTCAGATGAATACACCCGATACATCTAATTGTCCTCAGTGAGGCAGCCCACTTGCATCCTTTTCAAAAACAAAAACAAAAATATGCTGTTCCTCCAATGGTGTCCACGCCCAAAGGACCCAGAAAGCATACACCCAGACTGTTCATTTCCATGACAAACACAAAATCAAAGGTAGAAGAGGAAAGGATGAAACAGCATACACTACAATGAATTCAATTCAGCTCCATTTCAGCAAGCATATGTCGGATGTCCACTATATATAAGTGTTCACTATAGTGTGAACTCCTTGGTTCAGGGCAGTGTGATATGCATTGTTCCAAACACTGGAGGAATCTTGTAATTTCAATAGTCACAGAATCTTTGGTCTATGTCACTGAAGTGATTTTCCTAAAGTACAGAGCTGATCAGTCAGCCTTCTACTAAGTAAATTCCATTGCCTCAGGGATCAAACAAAAACTCCTCTAATTGACACCCTGGCCTCTCCCTACTTTTCCAGTCTTTTTATAGATTACTTCCCTCCAAAATGCTCTCCCTTGATGCCCATCAATTGGGAAATGGCTAAAAAGCTATGGTATATTCTTGTGATGGAATATTATTGTGCGATAAGAAATGACAAGGAAGATGATTCCAGAAAAACCTGGAAAGACTTACATGAACTGATGCCAAGTGAAATGAGCAGAACCAGGAGAACAGTGTACACAGTAACAGCAACATCATACAATGAACGGTGAATGACTTAGCTATTTTCAGCAATACAACAATCCAAGACAACCCCAAATGACTCATGAGCTCTAGGTTCCCTTCAAGCATAAATGTGTCATCCTGTGGGGCCATGTTATCCACCGCCAGAGAAAGAAATGATATTATTTGAATACAAATTGAATACAAATTTTTCACTTTCTTTCTTTTCTTTCTTTCTTTCTTCCTTCCTTCCTTCCTTTATTTCTTTCTTTCTCTTTCTTTCCTTCTTTTTCTTTCTTTCTTTCTTTCCTTCTTTTTCTTTCTTTCTTTCCTTCTTTTTTCTTTCTTTCTTTCTTTCTTTCCTTCTTTTCTTTCTTTCTTTCTTTCCTTCTTTCTTTTCTTTCTTTCTTTCTTTCTTTCTTTCTTTCTTCTTTCTTTCTTTCTTTCTTTCTTTCTTTCTTTCCTTCTTTCCTTCTTTCCTTCTTTCCTTCTTTCTTTCTTTCTTTCTTTCTTTCTTTCTTTCTTTCTTTCTTTCTTTCTTTCTTTTTTCTTTCTTCCTTCCTTCCTTCCTTCCTTTCTTTCAAATTTGTCTTCTTATGCAAAAATGACTAATATAGAAATGTTTTACATGATTGCATGCGTCTAACATATCAGATTGTTTACCATCTTGAGGTGGAGAGGAAGGGATAGAATTTGGAACTCAAAACTTAAAAAAAAAATGTTAAAAAAAATTGTTTTAACGTAATGGGGGAAAATAAAATATTATATTAAAATAAATAAATAAAATGCTCTCCTTCCTCATCTTTGCCCCTTAGCATTCTTAGTTTCCTTCAGTGCTTACCTCAAATGCTACCTTTTTTAAGAGGCCTTTCTTTGCCACCACCTCAAAATCACCCTACAAGTGCCTTGCCTTTTAACATTTCCTAACATCTACTCTGTGTGTATCTCATATGTAACTAGTTATTTACATGTTGTCTCACCTATTGGAATGTAAAGTTTTTAAAGGAAGAGATTGTTTTTACCTTTCTTTGTATCCCTAGTACTCCACATAGTGCTTGGCACATAGTAACTGCTTAGCAAAATTCTCATTTTGTTGTGTTTTCTTGTGAGATGGCTAGGCAACACTGTGGATAGAGCACTGGACTTGGATTCAGGAAGACCAGAGTTCAAATGAGGATGCAGATGCTTAACAGTGGTGTGACCCTGGGCAAGTCACTTAACCTCTGTTCCTCTCAGGTTCCTCAACTGTAAAATAGGGTTAATAATATCACCTGCTTCACAGAGTTTTTGTTAGGCTCAAAAGAGATAATATTTGTATAGTACTTAGCACAAAGCCTGACACATAGATGCCATATAAATGCTATAAAGATATAGATGCTATAACAAATAGATGCTATATAAATATTTATTCCTTTCTCTTCTTCCGTATATGATATTTCAACTTCACAATACCTGTAGGGCCAGTACATCATTCCCTGGAAGAAGGAAAACAAAACCAGATGCTTTCTTTTAAGAATGTCTAGTTGACTGATCAAATGTCTGAACTGAGCATCTTTCATTGAGAGGAAAGGTGGTAAAGAGGAAAGGGTTTTGGATTTGGTGCAAGAAGAATGTGGTTCAAAGCTCAACTCTGCTGCTTGCTCCCTTCATAACTTTGGGCAAGCCACTTAATGTGTCCAGCCCCCCACAGTCTTCTTACTTAGAAAATGGGTGGTTTGCACTAAATGAGCTCTAGGTTCCCTTCAAGCATAAACGTGTCATCCTGTGGGGCCACTAAAGACTAGATGAGTTCCAAGTTCCCTGCCAGTATTAAACATGTCGTCCTGTGAAGTGCAGGGTTCATGTTAACTCCATATCTTCATTTTAAAGGGAGGGATTGCCATTATCAGCTGCTCCAGCTTCCCTCTCTTTGCCTTCTCCTGATTCATGCCAAATGGTGGTCAGCATCTGGGAAGTCACAATCAGCAAAAACAAAATTAAAATAAAACAAGCAAACAAGTCAGCCCCCACCCACGGCCATCTGAGATGGGCTTTCACCCCAGTGAGTTTTTAGTCTCTACCTGTGTTCTCTTTAAATGATCAGTCATCCAGATGTGGCCTAAAAGAATATTAAAAAAAAAAAAGATCCTCTCTCTGGCTGGGAGGGTGGGTGGGAGACGGGCCAGTTTTTTCTTGATTGAAGTCATTCTCAGCCTAATCTCACTCGCTCCTGCAATCTTTCATACTGGGGCCCTACTCTTTGATTAGAGGAGAATTAGAGGAAATGTATAGGCACTTGGGGGCTTGATTGCCTGTGTTTTTCTCCTCTTTTCTGGTTTCCCTTTTATGAGATGATGATCCCCTGCTCCCCCTCCCTCCCTCTTTTCGCTGTTTCCCCTTTGTGTCTCTGTGTGAAGGCACTCTCCCAAACAAGAAGAAAACCATAAACAGTAAGTGTTGTTCCTTCTGTCACTGCCTTCAACTGCACCACACCCTCCTCCTCACTTTCACAAAGAAAGAACTTTTGGAATCTGCTTTTTTTTTTTCCCAGCACAGAACAAAGCCACTAAATAAAAATTACAGGGTGGTTTAGCCAATTTCTCCACCACACTGTGAATCCTTTAGCACAATTCTTCAAAGCTGTTATTCCAGAATGCTGGCTTAAGCCCCTACCCTCTTTTAGGCTTTTTTTTCCTCACTGGAAGCCCAACCACGCTGACTGGGTAAGAAAAAGTCCACCAAAACTCTCCTTGCTGGAGGAATTTAACCTTTGACCTCCAATTCTGCATTCTCCAGTACCAGTTTCCTCATCATTGAGTACAGTTGAAATTTCTAGAAAACAACAAATAAATAAGCATCAATTATTGAAAAAAATACATACTTTCAGAGGAAATGCAAAGATGAAATTCACTATTTAAATGTCATCTATAGGTGTGAGGGAAAGTCAGTTATCAATTAATAGGCATTTATCAATGCCTACTATGTTCCAGGCACTGTGCTTGGTATTGGGGTTAGAAACACAAAACTGAAGCAGCCCCTTTTCTCAAGGATTTAATATTCTGTTGGGGGCAACAAGTGTGTAAGAATATACAAGGTAGGTTCATTTATAAAGCCTTCTGAAAGGTCTCATGTAGGCCAGTTTTTCAAGTGCAAGTCTAATCTTGGTTGGTGCCACGAACGTGCCTTCACCCTTCTTCAAGGTGTCATTCCTTGCGAGGATTTAGTCAATTTTGATTAGATAAGTGAATGAAGGCAGGCACTTCACATACAAATAATACAGCCAATTACTTGATCCAATATAATTTTGTATGAAGGATGATTTGAGTGGGAACCCCAAAGATTGTCCAGTACAGTGTAAACTGCTTGAGGGTAGGAGCTATTTTGTTTTTCCACCTTTGTACCTCACTCCACTCCCCCAAAAACACAACAAAACTCAGCATGAACATTGTCTTGCACACCAGAGGTACTCAATAAATGGCTATATATAAGGATCCCTGAAGGCTGAATATTAACTCCAAAAACCACATATTAACATTATCTACGTTCTATCATATTTTTATTTTGTTAAACTTTTTCCAATTACATTTTAGTCTGGTTCCTGATGTACTCAGGAGGCTGTATGTTTGAAACCTCTGATCTAGCCCAACCTTCTCATTTTACAGATGAGGAAACTGAGGCCCAGAGAGGTGACATGAGTTAACTAAAGTCACACACCTGGTAGCAATGTCAATATTCAAACCGTGAACTTCTCTATTCTAAACCCAGCATATTTTCCCACTGAACTAAGTGGGGCTCAGGTTCTGTTCATTGTTACTCTGCCTAGGATATGGCTCAATATCATGTGTCACTGGTAGCTTTATACATGTTATTGTGATTCTGATCAGCAACCCCAATGAATGAATACTCTATTGATTGAGTGCTTACTGTGTGCAGGGCTGCCATTTATCCTGACCTCTGAATGTGGAGTTCAAAGGGAGTCTCTCATACAGAGGTACAAAAAGAGGCCAGTGTTCAATTGTATTTATTTTATAAATGAAAGCCCCAATATTAGATTTTAATGAACCATTTTAAATTGGCTTTTCCTGCTAAAAATATCCTGCTTGCAAAGAAAATTAAACCAGAAAGCAAGGGGCCAATGTCAAAATAAAATGCCAAGGAGAGTCTGAATGGAGCTTGGATTACCGGGCAAGACTAGGGCTGCTGCAGCTAAGGACATTGACTATATTAGCAGTCTTGACGCCTCCTATCAATTCTCCTTGAATGTCAAGAGCCTTCCAGGACCCTCTCTTCAAGAGAGAACTAGATAAGATCTCAGCCGGTCCAGCAAATGTTTTATATAGGAATGGTTCACAAGACAAGCCATTGCTCTAACGAAATGCCTGGGTCTGTGGAGGGAATCATGTCAGCTGCATTGTCTGACAGGGAACAGGTGTTTTAGGGCATGGATAGTCAGGCCACTGCCTGCCTTTAAACACAATTGTCTAGTGATTGGTGTCCAATGGCAAATGGCAGTGGGAACATTGCCTTTCTTTATGGAACAGATGAGATTTTATGGTTGCTGGAGGTTGTAAATGTTTGTGAATATGGCCAGGCATGCATATGCTCTCTCATCAGCATCAATTGGAACAGAGAAGTTAAAGTGTTTATGAAAATGTCTCTATTTGGGGGTAGTTTCTGGTCTATAATTTGAAATGAGAGGAAAAGAGCTGCATGTAATTAGCTGAAGATTTCTATGGTGTGCATTGCCATTGTACCTGGGCACTCAAAGATATTAAGCAAAAACAAAAGAAACAAAGGAAGGGAAAAGGACCTCTCCCCTTGCCTCTCAGTCATTGTATCACACATTCTGCAGAGTAGAAAGGGGAGGGGAATGTCCATGGCTGAGTGATTTCAGGGAATGCAGGCTGAAAATAGTCAAGTAGGACCTGTCATTCATCCTTCAAAGAATGCTCACGTAACTTTTCCTAGGCACAGCCTTATTTGGGGGATTTCCATCTAATATTTAAAAATATAATCTAAGCGTCATTAAAGAGTCATGCACCTGCTTAAAATTGCTTGGGCCAGAGCTGCTTTCTAATTGTTCCCTTTTAGTGTGAAATGTCTCACTGCCCAAGCCTAATTTCTCACAGAACCCTAGATCACACACCTGGAGGTTTGTGTTTTTGTAGGGCCATAGACTCTAGAGATGGAAGGGACCTTAAAAATCATCTATTCTAGTTCCCTCATTTTACAGTTAAACAATATGTGTTTATTTTTATTTTTTCTTTCATCAATATTTATTGAGTACCTACTATGTGCCAGGTAGTATGCCAGAGCTGAAAGATGCAAAGAAAGACAAAATTGATTTCAAAGGATTTATTTAGCAGTGGATCTATACTAGGTGTGAGTCTAGCATTTATTCCATACCTACTATGTGTGTGGCAGAGCGGCTCCAGGGCTGGTCTCAAAGTCAGCAAAATCTAGGATCAAACCCATCCTCTGACACATGCTGGCTGTGTGGTCTGTGCAAGTTAGATCAGTTCTCAGAGTTCCAAGTCACTAAGATTATAAGCTACAGAGCAGATGCAGAGATGTACTGGTAGAAGTGCCTTACCTGGAATTCCCTATGTCCACAGGTCTAGTCCAAAAAATGTGTCAGGTATTTATCCAGAGTGACTTTGAATCCCAGTTTTCTGACTCTAATTCAGTCCTCTTTATACCACACACTTCTGCCCACAAGCTATTTTTATGATGCCTTCCTCAGCAAAACAAAACAAAACAAAACACTTTTCTACCAACTGAAATGAAAATTGCATTTTTAGGCTTTATGAAGGAAAAAAAAATGCTACATAGGAAAACAGATAGCTAGGTGGCACAGTGGATAGAGTGCTGCATCTGAAGTCAGGAAGACTCATCTTTATGAGTTCAAATCTGACCTCAAATATTTACTTGCTATGTGACCCTGGGCAAGTCACTTAACCCTGTTTGCCTCAGTTCCTCATCTGTAAAATAAACTTGAAAAGGAAATGGCAAAATACTGCAGTATTAAGGAATTTGGAATCAGAAAACCTATGAGTTATATTTGGTTTTGTTTTTTAAGCTTTATTATAATCCCTTTACTATAGTCACTTTCAAAAATACATCTCCCTTCATGGTACTTTTTTAATAAAGAAAAAGTAAGCAAAACCAATCAGCAAAACAATCACCTTTGACAGTATATATAACATTCCACATCCAAAGTTCCCTACCACTCTACCTCAAGGAGGAAAGTGTATTTCATCACCTGTTCTCCTGAACCAGAAATTGTCATTGCAATTAATCTGAGTCCATTGGCCTTTGGGGATTGTTTTCATTTACATGACTAAGGTCACTGTATATTTCTTCTGGTTTTGTTACTTTGCTCTACATTAGTTCATATAGTCTTTCTATGTTTTTCTGGAATTCTTTCTATTTGTTGTTTCTTATGGTGCAATGATATTCTAAAACATTTGTATACACCTATTTGTTCTGCCATTTCCCAAGTAATAGGTACCCACTTTGTTTCCAGTTTTTGCTAACAGAAAAAAAAATACTATTACAATTTTTTGTACATATTGAAAAAAAAAGAAAGAACAAAAAAATCCAAACACTCCAGTATTTTGCCAAGAAAACCACAAATGGAGTCACAAGGAGTAGGACATGACTGAAAAAACAGCTAAACAACAACAGTAGTTACTTGAACATTTCAAGATCTCTTAGGGGGAAATAGAAAAACAAGGATCTGATATAACAAAGGTCTTTGCCCTCCTGACATCCCAAATTGAACTATCACTAGAAATATATCAACTAGTAGATTATGGAAATTGGGACTATAGGATTGCCAATAATGGAAATTAGTTGGGGATGGTGTTTTTTGCTTTTTTTTTGCCTAGGGCAAAATATGTATAGTTCATCCTTCTCAAATGGGATAATGCACAGAAAGGAATTATCCACTTTTGTAGCTGTCCTGTCTTGCTCTTCAATCTTTATGACATAAACTTGCTTGGAGAATTATTTTGGTTTTGTATCCAGCAAAGCCACAGGTTTAGGTCCCTACATTTCTTGTAAGGTTCAGGTAATGACATGGGGTTTCCAATATTTGGGGAGTAGGGAATAGAGGTCATGGAATCATAGACTCCAAGAGCTAAAAAGAGGACCTAAATCTAACTTGTGCCTGAGCAGACATTCTCTCCAGCAACAAGTATACATTCACTTGAAGTTTACCAGAGATGGAAATCTCCTTACCTCCTGATGCAACTTGTTCTATGTTTAGCCAGGCAAATTAGAAAGTTTATTATTGGAAAGTTTTTGGGGGGTTTTTTGGTGGGTCCCCTTCCTGAAATCTACCCGCTGTACAGCTTTTACTTTTACAGATGGGTAGAGATAATGAGGGCATGGTCAGAGAAGAGAGTCAATGTTATTCTGACGCTTTCCTCACTTCTCTGGGAATGCAAATCATTTCTAGCTCTGCAAATTGTAGTCTTAGAGAGGTACTTGGGGGCACTGAACAGTTAAGTGACTTCTCTGTGTTCACACAGCTAGTCTATGTCAGACAGATGACTTGAACCCAGGTCTTCCTGGACATAGGGCCAGCTTTCTATTCACCACACCATATTCACAATCCTGTGTTTCCCGCCTTACCCAAAGGCTGTAATATTTTCAGATGGTTCAATATCTGAAATGGATGTGGTCTTATCAACAAAAATGATACTAAAGAAGACGTATTAATTAATATCAGCTTTGCTGCTCCTCGCTGAAGACCACCAAGACTCAATCTGACATAGCGGAAACCTTCTATATTTGATATTTCATGTCTCCCACTATCAGAACGTGAGCTCCTTGAGAGCTGGGGCTGCCTGACTTTTCTATTCATACACCAAGCACTTGGCACAGTGCATTCCACATAACTGCAAATGCTTTTTCATTCATTCATTCATTCATTCATTCATTCATTCACCACAAACCACACAAAAGCTATAGAAAACTGTTACAAAACTAAAGGGAAATAGAGCTACAAAAGGAATTCATAAATTCACATTCATCCCTCAAAAGTATGGCATTCAGGAAGTTATGCTAAGGTTATACCTTTAATCTCATCTCTTTCTTATATGTCTTCTACAATATTTGAATATCTCCATTGTGGTCCCAGAGTTAAAAATCTGCATTCTAATCCCTAGGACATATTTTGACATCCTTTGATTTCTTTCAACATTATTCCTTTCTAAAAAAAAAAAAGTCTCACCTACTCCTAGCATCTGCCCTTGTTATTATCCATCTGGTTCCTGGAACAAAGAATTAATATAATCACTACATCTATGTTTTAGTGACTTCAAGATTTTATGCAGTAAAATATTCTCTACTATCTTTTAATAGTCTTAGTGCCTCCTTCACTGACCCGAGCTATGGAAGTGGGGGGAGGGAGAGTGAGGAGGACTTTCCAGGAAGAATTACAATGGTCTTTTGTCTGCTGTTATCATATTCAACTTTTTTCACCTTCATACCCCCACTTTCCCTTAACTTTGTCATCTAATGTTTCCAGGTCTATTATGTGATTCTTTTAAAAGCCTTGATTACTTTTTGTGTTTTCTTCTTCATCTACAATAGGATTTCATTCCTACAGAATTTATTACTAGAATTCACCCCCTGAATAGAATTATCTCTTCATCACCAATTATGCCTTCTTTATTACTTCATAATTGAGTACTACCAGAAGAACTCCTGTCTTGTTCTCATTTTCTGCAATTTAGGATAACAATCCTGATTTATTATTTACTTTTTCTCTTTTTCTGAACAAGTGGCAAGGATGTTTTAAATATATTGTCTCCCATACTAGTGAATCAGTGTATAATACAAGACAAAACCATTTGTTTTGATAAAATATAACTCCTCAAAGAAGGATCCTGATCATCTCAATTTTATCTTGCTATGTGTACTGTGCTCATAATTCTGCTTTTTCCTCACATGCCATTGGTCTTTAATCATGACTATTGATCAGTTTGCTAATGATACATCCAAGGATTACCATTTAAGTCCTTCAGTATGTTCTGTTACATAATATCTGAATAATAGAAAGCACAGATGCAGAAACAATGCAATAGATGCTGTTCTAGAGTTGGCATCAAGAAATTCAAAACACATCTCTTACAGTTATCTGTTTAACCTTGGGCAAATCAATGTCTTTTTAAGGTAACTTTTTAAGATTTAGGGCAGCTAGGTTTCACAGTGGTTAGAATGCTGGGCCTGGAACTAGGAAGACCTGATTTCAGATGTGGCCTCAGACACTTGCTAGCTGTGTGAGTCTGGGCAAGTCACTTAACCCTGTTTGCCTCAGTTTCCTCATCTGTAAAATGATCTGGAAAAGGAAATGGCAAACCACTCCAGTATCTTTGCCAAGAAAACCCCAAATGGGGTCAAGAAGAATTGGACACAACTGAAACAACTTAGGACTTAACTGCTAAATCATAGAAGGTTGTCACATGTGGTGGTAAAAAGAGTTCCTCATTTATCCTTCATGTTTTCAAAAATAAAGAATGTGTTACCAGAATTCAAGACTTATGATGTTCTGAATAATACTTCTTTTCTAGTATTTCCAGATAAAGCCATCAATCCTATTTTCAAGAAGCAAACTAGAGATGCCATGGTGAATTAGTCAGTTCTCCTAACTTATTTCTCAAAGATAATGTCCCCCTTAAACTCAAAATACTCAAACAGATCTGTGACCTCACCAGTGTATATGTTCCAATGATGCCTATCATTAGTGCTTCATGTTCATTTTCTCCAAAACTGTGATCATAGGATGTGGGGGAGAGGGAGAAGAAGGGAGGTGCTCCACCCAACATCCTGGAGGCCTTCCCCCACATTCTCTATACATCTTAAGGATACCAGTGGAACATACAAAATGTACATTTGTTTTTCCTTGCTCTCACCATGTGACCAAACCATTTTTTTTTAAATAATGCATTTCTTTGATATACTTTACTGTGATTCTCCTTCATGTTGGAGCCAGTGTGGTGTAGTGAATAGAGAGCAGGCTTCAGAACCAGAAAGACCTAGGATCAAGTCTCAACTTTGACACATACTAGTTGAATGACTTCAGTCAATTCCTTAATCTCTCAGTGTCCTATGCAGTTCTCTAGGATATAAAATGTGGAGAAGTTCCAACCTAAACTGGTAGGAAGAATTTCCTTACCAGGTAGATCCTTATTCCAGGGAATTCACAGATCCAATCTCCAACCTTACCTTCTTCAAACTTTCTTGTTTGTTAGGTACTGCAGTCTGCTCACACTCACTCTGAACCTTTCCATTGCCCTGGGGGTGATTCTTGTTTTTAATTGTTTAGAAACTGCAGAGTTCTAGGCCTCATAGTCTTATAAGAACAGTGGTAGAATATTGGTCTTAAAAAGGTGGGCCTTTTCAGTGAAAAGTTTGGGGGTTGTAAAAGTAGCTCTACAATTTCCCAAAAGCAATTCAGCCTACTCCACTCCTGTTTCACTCTGGACCCAAATCACTGGCTATATGAGTTATACATATGTACAGATTTGTGTATACATATATGTATATATACATGTATACCCATATACATGTATTCATATACCTATAGAGCTGGATCTATAGGTCTTTAGCCATAGGTATAAAGATACATATAGATAGATAGATAGATAGATAGATAGATAGATAGATAGATCATATAGATATGTGTTCAAATTTAGATATAGGTCTATATATAGATATAGATATACTTCTAGATATGAGTCATAGCTATAGGTATATAGATACAGATATATAGATAGATATAGCTATATATATCAGTATGGACATAGACACAGACATTGACATAGATACCACTGATGAAGAGAGAGGCAACTTAGTATAGTAGATAAAGAGGTTAAGGTCCTATTTCTTGTACTATCTTATACTATCATATATGTATATATGTGTGTATATATATTATATGTCTGTATGTACATATACATATATATGTGTGTGTTTATTCTAACTTATACTACCTCTGTGACCCTTTTATTGCTTTAGTCTAGATGATTCTCAAAGATTGTATTTAGCAGAAAAGGGGTCAACCTACCCTAGTACAGGAAGTTTCTCACTGAGAGCTCCCTGTCCCAATGAAGAGCCAAGTCCAGGCCCTGTCCCTATATACCTTTCCTGATGAATAGAGGCACATGGAGAGAGATTCTTGTCTTTTTTTGTTTCATAGACTTCTGTAAGTCTGGCAAAGATTATGGCCCTCTACCTATAATAATGTTTTTAAAGGCATAAAATAATAATAATAACAAAACCACAGGACTCCCAAAGAAACCAATTACATTGAAATATAGTTATCAAAATAGTTTTATTTTAAAAATATTTAAAAATATTAAATGTAACATATAATATTAAAAAATTTTTAAAGTTCACAAATTTTAAGAAACTCTGATCAAATTCTTTTTTTTTTTTTGGCTAGGCAATGGGGTTAAGTGACTTGCCCAGGGTCACACAGCTAGTAAGTGTTAAGTGTCTGAGGCTGCATTTAGACTCAGGGCCTCCTGACTCCAAGGATAGTGCTCTATCCAGTGCACCACCTACCAGCCCTCCCTGCCCCCCCCATTAAATTCTATGCCATAATCTGGACTCTCAATGGTTCCTGGTAAAAGCAGACAAAGATCAATGGTTGATTCAAAACTATAGTTAGGGCAAACTCTTCATTTTAGACAACAGTTTTGGTCTTCCCTGCTCGTTTAGTAGAACTGCTAACATGTAACAGATGTGAGTGGTTTGATTTTCACTGAGTTTCATTTCCCAAGTCTACTGTATGAAGTAGGTCAAATTAAGAGAATATAAAACCAACTGAAATGCAGTCATTCACGGTGAAGAGAAGCAAGAGCTCAGGTTGTGGATAATAAAAATATGCTGGTTAATTCACTCTTGTATAGTGAGGTGGAGTGTTAAGATACAGAGAGTCAGTGTGGTTTAATAAGAATCATAAAGGACCTGGAAAAAGATAAACTGATCATGGGCAAATCACATAACTTCACCAAACATCATTTTTTTCATCCATAAAGTAATCTTATAGCATTATTATGAAAATCCTATGACATGACATAAGTGAAGGTACTTTGCTGCCATACTGTCCTATACCAGGGGAAATGAGTTGTGATGATAGTACTAATGTAGCCCTTTACCTACAAGGAAGTTGATTGGACATGCAGTTTTCCCAGCTAAAAGGAGGGACTGAAGGATTATGGGGAATCCAAGCAGAATTGCAGAAGCCAGTTAACTTTTACATTTTACAGAGGAGAGAGGTACCAGGGAAACATAGACTTAGCTTCTCTTTTTCACTTAGTGCATGAAAGAGACTTCTATGCTCTCTGACTCAAGTGGCACTTTTCAAACTCAGAGCTAACTGCTAAATCTTTTGATTCTCATGAGTTCGGCTGTTCCACACCCCACCACAGGTGACCATCACTAAAAGAGGCCTTTCCTCCTCTAACCTAGTGCTAAACTCATCAGAATTTTACCCAGCTGCTTTTGGCTGCCACGCCCACATCATTCCCAGAATAAAAAATACGGGTTTTTACTCAACAAGCATACAGCCTTCACCAGAGCGTCAAAGGGGTCCATCATGCAAAAAAAGTTAAGAATCCCTGCTTACATTGTCTTTCTTGATGATCTCATATGCTACCATGTATTCAATTATTGTTTGTTATTTAGTCATTTTCAGTCATGTCTGACTCTTTGTGACCCCTTTTGGGGTTTTCTTGGCAAAGATACTGGAGTGGTTTGCCATTTCCTTTTCCAGTCCATTTTACAGATGAGGCAAACAGAGTTAAGTGAGTTGCCTAGAGTCACACAGCTAGTAAGTGTCTGAGATTGGATTTGAACTCAGGTCTTCCTGACTTCAGGGCTGGCACTCTATCCATTATGTCACTTAACTGCCCCAATTCAGCTATTATATCTATGTAAATGTCTCTCATATCTACATACACAGCTCTCATTTTTTTCTCCTGAGCTTTAGATCCACATCTCCAACTGGCTGCTGGACATCAAAACTTGGATATCCCATAGGCATTTCAATCTCAATATAGTCAAAGGATAAACACCTTATCTTTTCCCTTAAATCCATCTTTCATCTAAATTTCCCTATTTCTATCAAGAACATTGCTAGTCTTCTACTTACCCAGTTTTATAACCTAAAAGTCACCCTTAACTCTTTCAGTTTCTTTCTCTCTCCTCCAATTCTGGCCCTTATCCAATTGACTACATCATCTGGTCAACTCTACCTCCTCAATATTGCTAGCATCTATTCCCTTCTCTCTACTCACTCCAATTCACCCCAGTAGTGACTCAATTCCTTTTGGAGGCTTTAACTCAAGGGCAACCCCATTCAAATACCCTTTTGTAATTTCCCTAATTGTTGGGGCCTCCCACCTAAATCATTCTATTTAATTAGGATATGTCCTATATTTACTTATATTTGAACATATTGAATCCCCAAAGTTGAATTCATGCTCCTTGAGAACAAGGATTATCTCACTTTTATATTTATATTCCCAGGATCTAGCACAGTACCTGACACATAGTAGGTACTGCTTGTTGACTGAATGATTTGTAAAATGGGGATATTAATACCTGTACCATTTATCTTATGGGTTCATTGCAAAGTTTAAATGAGATAATCTATGTAAAACACTTTATAAACTTTAAAGTATTATATAAATATCAATTGTTATTATTGTTGTTGTTAACAGAAGGATAGTCTGAAGAGTAATCTTGAGACCTTAGTGGTGATCTCTGCCTTGTTTGTATACACCAATGTACTCACTGGAATGTTTATCTTCTTTAAAAAGTGGTGGAACTCTGAGGTATCACATCACATCTATCAGATTGGCTAACATGACAAAACAGGAAAATAATAAATACTGGAGAAGACATGGGAAAATTGGACCACTAATGCATTGTTGGTGGAGTTGTGAACTGATCCAACCATTCTGGAGAGCAATTTGGAACCATGCCCAAAGGGCTATAAAACTGTTTAACCCAGCAATACCACTTCTAAGTCTGTATCCCAAAGAGATCATAAAAATGGGAAAAGGAACCACAAGTAAAAAATATTTGTATCAGCTCTTCCTGTGGTGGCCAAGAATTGGAAATTGAGGGGATGCCCATCAATTGGGGAATAGCTGAACAAGTTGTGATATATGAATGTAATGGGATATTGCTGTTCCATAAGAAATGATGAGCAGATAGACTTCAGAAAAACCTAGAAAGACTTACATGAACTGATGCTGAGTGAAGTGAGCAGAACCAGAAAAACACCATGCACAGTAACAACAACACTGTGTGATGACCATCTTTGATAGACCTAGCTCTTCTCATCAATGCAATATTTAAGACAATTCCAAAAGACTCATGATGGAAAATGCTATCTACACCCAGAGAAAGAACTATGGAGTCTGAACGCAGATCAAAGCATACTATTTTTCCTTTATTTCTTTTGTTTTGTTTTTTGATTTTTCTTTTTTGTGGTTTTTCCCTTTTGTTCTAATTCTTCTTTACAACATGACTAATGTGGAAATATATTTAATATGATTCTACATGTATGGCCTATATCAGATTGTATGCTGTCTTGTGGAAGAGAGAGGGAAAGAAAATTTAAAACTCAAAATCTTATAAAGGTGAATGTTGAAAACTAAAAATATATAAATAAATATTAATTCAAAAAAAGATGTGAAACCCAGGCTTTAGTCACACCCAGAATTCACCTGATTTTGGTGCATTTCTCCTCTCACTTCCCTACTAGTTAGCAGGAACTGACACTAACAAACAGACTTCTTCCTCTCTTAACTGGTTTCCCAGGAGTCAGTGGTCAATCCATCCAATATTCTTATTTCAGGGGATTAGCTGAGATTAGTTAGTGAGACTTTAGCTGAAGCCCAAAGCATCTGATTAGCGTATAGAATCTAGAACAGAGGGGAAAACAATTGATTAAATTTTTCTGAAAAAGAATAGTAGGCTGAAATTATAAATTCTAGTTTGTTTAGAAATTGGTGTGCATGTATATGTGTGGGCTTTCACTTCCCACGCTTTAGAGAGCTCTCATGTGTACAATCTCAGTTTTCAATTTTGACAATTTTATTTGTTATGCCAAAAGATTTTTAATGCCATCATATTTAATCCTTTCCCTAAAGCCACTTGTTTCTTGGATAATAAAGACATAAATTGTCATTTCCCTGTTGAACCTTAGAGTATAAAATGCTTTCTGGTTAGCTAAACTAACTCAAGCATGGAATGTAGTCTTTCCTTGAGTAATATTTATACCTAAAAAATGTACCTAAATATAAGCAAGCAGAGGGGGGAAAAAACAGTCTTCTCAATCCCAGGTGATTTTCATCTAGTTATTTAATCACTGAATTACAGGAGGCAGTGGAGCATAACGGATAAGGTGCTGGCCTTAGAGTCAGGAAGAATTACTTCCAAAACTTGTCTCAGATACTTAGGAACTACATGATCATGGATAAGTCAACTCTCTGAGAAGCCTCACTTTCCTCATTTATGAAAGGACCTTAAAAATACCTTATTATATTGTTGTTGTGAGGCTTAAATGAGATGTATACAAATCAGCTTGTAAAACTTATATTGCAAAATTTATTTATTCATATTTTTATTGCAAAAATTACCTATAACGTTCCAATATTATTATATGTTTTCAGGGTCACATCTAATTCAGCAAAAAATAGTGACTCCTTCCTTCTACTCTATCCCAAAAGGGTAAATATATGATAAAATATTATTTTCAGAGATTTTCTCCAAGACTATCGAGATTTTTTTTGTTTTCAGCAAACCTTAACAGAAACTAAGCTTCATGTTGTTTTTCATTCACTAAGTCACTCTAACAAACTAACGATGGAAGTCCCTTAGACACAGAAAATAAGTAATATTAACATGTAATAACACTAAGCTACTGTATTTGGCTTCAGTAGGCAATATATAAAAAAAGCTCCATACAGCCACATTCACACCAACCCTTAGGTGGACATCATTACATCCCCATGCTTTTGGTCCTAATAGTACTTAAATACTGCATATTAATCCTTTTTTAAAAGCAGATTACATGTTTTTAAATTTATCGTTGCCTTTCATTTTTACACCACAGTTATTTCCCCTCAATTTCCACCCCACTGAACTCCTATCCACCTAATTGAACCCTTCCTTTTAAAAAGAAAAAAAAAATTAGCTAAATCCAACAAATACTATGATCATGGCTGCCAGCATATATCTCATGCCATATCTGCCATTGCCAACATGTCTACAAAAAGAAAAATGTGCATTTAATTTTAAATTGTTCAGGACCTAATATACTTATTACAGTTCATCAGAGTTCAACTGCTTCTTTTTAACAGTGCTGTTGTTTACACCCTTATCTCCACTGTGTATATTTTTGTTGAGGTCTACTTTTTTCCTTCTGCTTCCTTTCATTAAAGTTTTCCTATGTTTCTCTGAATTCTTTTGTCATTTTTTACAGTGAAATAATGCTCCATTCCATTTATATTAAGGTAAGGCAATGAGGTAAAATGTGTAGGTTACTGGACTCAGAGTCAGGAAGCCTGGGATTTAAGTACTGTCCCTGATACCTGGTAGGTGCTTAAAATGTTTATTGATTGGTTTATTGACACATATGGTCTATGTGACCCTAGGCAACTCATTTAACTTCTTATTGGAATAAGCAGCTGTCAACACTAAAAGTTGCAAAGAAGGCACTAGTTTACATAGAGGGAATTTCCTTATTTGGGGTTCCCTATACCAATAAAATCACAGATTGGGTTCCTGTCCCTATCTATTCATGTGCTGCAATTTGTTTGATACTTTCCCAATTAATATACTCCAATTTTGTTTCCAGCTTTAAAAAAAAATATGCACCTTCAGGTAGCATACTGGTTTGGCTATTGATTAGAAGGGATGTAGGGATGCGACATCCTTCTAGGCTACAAGAAAGAAGAGTGGAAAGTGTCAGGGTCAGAGACACCAAGTTAAAATTGCATCAACAAGAATTCCTTGCCTGTACCTACCTTGCATCAACTCCCCCTCTTTCACAAGCAACGAGCTAGCTATGGTGAGGGTGTAGTAAGGAGTTTCTTCTAGGGACATGACACTGAATGAAAAAGTATTGATGTTAGGGGATTCTGTCTACAACAAAGTTCTTTTCCTCATGCCACAAGGATGAGCTAAAAAGCCTGTATCTAGACTTCCTTGGTTCTTCATCTAATTACTAGTCACAGTTAAATCCATGAGTTAGACATTAATTGGGAATTGTGTTATATTTCCTAATACCTCTGCCTACTCAGAGGAGGTATGGCAGTGATGGAACTAAAGACTATATTCTGACTTTTCTGTAATTCCTGGATTCATAGCATGCCAATGTTCCAGCTTTGAAGTAGCCTGGGCCTCAGAGAAGCTGTGAACATTCTGCTCTGTAATAGATTTTCTAATATTTATTCCTTTTATTGATTTCATGAAAAAATATTAAAATACTGTATACAATATCCAAAAATAACTGGAGGGAGGGAAAGCAGTAGTTAACTTCTAGGTTACAGGACTAGAATTCAGCTGATCCTGGGAGGATTTTCTTTTAGTCAGAAATTCAGAGCTATTCTGATTGGATAAATCTATTTAAACTAACAAGATAAGCAAAGTCACCCAAAAAGAGATGGAGCTGAGGAAAGGATCATCACTTGCTACCATGGACAGCTCAACAGGTACTCTATGTCAGTAAGGCTGAGCACAAAAAGGCAGTTATATGCTACCAAGACATTCTTAGTGAATCTTGAGGTTCTCAAGATCAGGTTCTCTTTTTTTTTGGAAAATAGGATTATTGTAGCCACCAACACTACTTAGTGATTATATTTGCTGCTATTAATATTTTGATAGAATGCTTTTTTTTCCCTTTCTGTCATTGACTTCCATGGTATGTCCAATGGTTTGAGTATCTTTTTGTGAATAATTCCAAATTGTTTCCAAGACCATTTAGAACAATTCACATATCCCCTAACAGCATATTAGCATGCATGTCTTTACCCTGCTCCTCAAACTTTAGCTTTTTCAATTTTTACTATCTTTGCCAGTTTGCTAGGTATTAGGTAAAACTTTGGAACTATATGAATTTACATTTCTCTTATTATTAGTGATCTAGTGAATTTTTCATATGGTCATTGATCATTTTCATTTCTTCTTCTGACTATTGTTTATTCATATTTAGAAACAATTGGCCAATAAACATTTATTAAGCACCTACAATGTGCAAGGCATTGTGCTAAATGGTGGAGATAGAAAGAAAAGCAAAAGACAGTCCCTGCTCCCAAGGAGTTCACAATAGGATGGGGAAGAAAACATGCAAAAACTATACACAAACAAGCTACATAAAGGATAAAGTGGAAAGAATCAACAGAGGGAGAACAGTAGAATTACTGGGAATCTGGAAAAGTTTCCATAGAAAGTGAGATGTTAGCTGAAACTTGAGGTAAACCAACTTCCTGGCTAGAAAAATGCCTCCTCAAGAAGCTATGAAGTGGAGGTGAGAAAAGAGAGTGTCCTAGGCTTGAAACATCCAGTGAAAATTCTTGGAGTCAGGAGATGAAGTGTTTTGTTTGAGAAACTGCAAGGAGGTCAGTGTCACTGGATCATTGAGTACATGAAGGGGTAGGTAGGAAGAAGGAAGTGCTGTAAGGTATATAAGAAGACTGAAAAGAAAGGAGAGAATTATATTTTGTTGTTCTTCAGTCATTCAGTTATGTCCAACTCTTTGTGAACCCATGGACCATAGCACACCAGGCCCTTCTACCCTCCTCTATCTCCCAAAGTCTGTCCAAGTCCATGTTCATTGTTTCCATGACACTATCTATCCCTCTTATCCTCTGCCATCCCCTTTTCCTTTCACCTTCAATCTTTCCCAACATCAGGGTCTTTTCCAATGAGTCTGTCTTATTATGTGGCCAAAGTATTTGAGCTTCAACTTCAGTATTTGACCTTCCAGTGAAGAGTCTAAATTAATTTCTTTGAGTATTGACTAATTTTGATCTCCCTGCTGTCCAAGGAATTCTCAAAAGTTTTACCCAGTACCACAATTCAAAAGTGTTTGTACTTAATCAATAATTCTCAAAGTGACTAAAATAGTCATAAGCATTTTTGTTCATTTTGAAAGTGATAATACTCTCAGAAATATAAAAGAAACACCATGTCAAAGAATATTGTTTTTGTCAAATAAAGATGGCTATTTAAGGGTAAAAAGGATGATCTCCCAATAAATCGTCAAAAAAGAGACTAGTGTTGGCCACACAGTTTCCAGATAGTAAAGCACAAAAGCAATGAGATTATTCATCAAATGACTTTATTTGTTGAATTTAGATGCCCCCTAGGACAGTGGCACAGCTTGGAAAAGATTAAGTATTGCTGTCATTCTCATGCTACAGTTCCAGGAGATCACCATGTTTTTGTTTTCTTTTACGGGCAAATCAGCTTGAACTACAAAACAGCAGCAATAACTAATGCTCCTTTGGTCTGCCTCCGACCACTCTACTGAGGTAAAGATAGGCTAAATTGGAAATAACACTTTGAAGACCCCCATTCTCATCTCTGTAGAAAGAGACACTATGAAACACATGGTACACACATAAACAAACAGATTGATGAATATACACATAATCTGCACATTGTATACACTCTGCTGTTTCACAACTATATTAATATATCATCAAGTAGTAAAAGCCTGCTGTAAAATTGCTCAATTGATTCTTGTTCAGTTGATTTTCCATCTATAATATTTATAATATTGTTCTGGTAAAACTGACCCCTTTAATACTGTTTCAACCAAATTGTGTTTGTGTGGAACAACGTCAGGCTGCATATATGCATAGATTTATATATCTGCAGATATCTGTATAGATCTTTAATATGGTATTCATTCATTATATCAACAGGTATTTATTAAATGTTTACTATGTGACAGGCACTATGCTACATGGCGGGGGTACAAATAGAAGCAAAAACACTGTCCCTCCCCTCAAAGAGATCACCTTCTAATTCTATTTACAACATACAGTTAACTAGTACATACAAGGTACATACAAATTAGATTGAAAATAATCTCAAAGGAAAATGCCCTAAGTTGGGAGGGGGAAGGACCAGAAAAGGCCTCTTACAGAAGGTGGAATTTTCACCAAGTCTTGAAGGAATTCAGCAAATTTAAAAACTGGGGATGAGGGGCCAGAAGTTTAGGAAACAGCCAGTGCAAAGATAATGTGTGTGGAGATGGAGTATTGTTTCCAAGAAACAGCAGAGTGGAGTAAAATGTAAAAAGACTTGAAAGGCAAGAAGGTACCAGGAGGTAAATGGCTTTAAAAGCTAAACAGAAAAATTTAGTTTTGATTCTAGAAGTAATAAGGAGACCCTAGAGTTT
Source organism: Phascolarctos cinereus (assembly GCF_003287225.1). Lineage (NCBI taxonomy): Eukaryota > Metazoa > Chordata > Mammalia > Diprotodontia > Phascolarctidae > Phascolarctos > Phascolarctos cinereus. Next base: position 119,225,721 of record NW_027556180.1, on the reverse strand, counting down.
ATTTGGGGTGGGGGGGGCTGGAAGCAGTGTGATTTGGTCAAGCCATTTGCTTTTACTCAAATCAAATCTCCTTGGCAACTAAGTGAAGGCTAGATTGGAATGGGGAAAGAATTGAGGCAGGGGGTCCAATTAGAACACTATTGCAATAATTGAGGTGAAAAGTGATGAGGATCCATACAAAGCCTGGTGACTATATGAATGGAGAGAAGGGGACTTAGACAAGAAATGCTATAAAGGTGAAAACAAGATGAGGTGAGTATGAGTAAAGAATGACACTGAGTTTTTGAGCCTAGATGACTGGGAAGATGGGGGTATCGATATCTACATGCTTTTGCTAAATAAGATTGTGTGTGTGTGTGTGCATATATACATTTGAGAGACAGACAAAATAATGGAGTAAACAGAACTGGCCCCAAAGTCAGGAAGATTTGGATTCAAGTTCTGTTACATACTGGCTGCTGGGAAAGACATCTCAGGCAAGTAATTCTTTAAGGCTATAAATGGTAGAGAAGGTACCAATCTGCATTGATAGAGGCATTTTCCTAATTAGGAGTTCCCTATACAAATGAAACATACTCATACACATATGTCTCCACCCATTGCTGAGACTCCAGACCATGCAGACTTTGGGAACTGATACGGTACATTTAATAATAGAGTACATCAAAGACTTTGGTAGCTTTTCCCAGGATAGAGAATCCTTGGGCCAGAAATCACACTTCAGGAAATCATACTTTGTTTTGAGACTTCATCAAGTCTTGAGGAAAGGACTTTTTACCAAGATTGGAGGAAATATGAGAAGTGGAGAGTAAAGATCAAGTAAAAGCAGATAATCATATGGACCAGAGTAAGGGAGAGAAGTTAGATGAATGGCAGAAAGGCAGAAGAGTGGACTGGAGCTAAAAACAGGACAAACCAGCAGTGGTGGTATTTGATGGCAATGGTGAAAGCAAAGTCTAGCAGCTTTCCCAGAGCACAAAGTGAGAAATATCTCAATTCTTTATACTTTGTTTATATGCTTCAAATTTTTAGTAAAAGAACTTACACCTCAAAAATTAGCAAATGCCATAAATCAGGCTGGAATTACTGGGGGTTTTTTAACTATTCTAAACTTAAGAAAGTAATAGAAAAATATTAATAATACAGATTAAACTTAAAAGTGCTTTCTTCCTACACTTTTTTTCCAGAGAACTAGTTTGTTAAACATTTACCAATACACTACTTCTTTTCCTCCCATTCTTACTCAAGTCTTTCACCTTATCAGGATGTGTGATTCTACCTACATGCACAAAAAAAAACATAATACTCTACCTTTACCTTGATAGAAAATGTGGGAAAAGCCATTAGGGAACTGAAATATAGAAAATTATGCTAAAATCCAGGTGGTCTTCTTTGCTGATTATCACCAATGTATAATGTATTTAGTACTAAGACATCGACAAATGTATATTATATGGAAGCATAGGATTCTTTTTCATTAACAGTGATGGTGTTGACAATGAGGACAATGATGATGATAATGATGATAAGACAAAAGTAATTCAGATTGTGGCAGCTGTTGAACATCTGGATCTATTTCTCAAGGATGAAGAAACATTTGAAATACTCTTGTATGGGGGTACTATACTTTAAAAAGAAAAATAAACCATTTTTGAAATTATACTTTCATGTATTGATGTCCCATTTCTGTATAAAAGTGGGAAGAAATCATTAATTATTCTGTAAACAATTAGGAAAAAAAGTATAGCATAAAAACAACATATATATGAGTTTTTTAAATAAAATCCCATCCAATCACTATAATTTCTTTTCGAAAGAGTTGGTCTTTTGAGATGGGAAGGAAGCCACAGAATTAATAACTGGCAGAGGTCTCATGACTGTAGCATACTTAACATATTCATGAGCCAATTAGGAAAACATGGCTAGCATGCCATCATTAATGGTTGGAGGGTTCAGTTTAAAAAGCAATTGGTCTGCTGGTGCATGAGATTATTTGCTGCATTCTGAAGCACTTATTACCTTCAGGTGACCATCATTTGTACTCTAGTGGCTACATCTACATGGAACCACTGCCACTGACAGTTTTATCAGAAATGGTTTTTGTTGCATGTGCAGGGTATCAATCTAATGGCTCCAGGGGAAAATGAACCTTTTTTTTAAAGCGGGTGGAGCCTTCAACATGAGTAAGCACTTACTGTTGGTCTTGTATTTATATAACCATCAATTCCCGTTATAAAGTGGTGCCCCAGTGTGAATATCCACCATTTGCATCTGTATCACCACACTTGTCAATCAATAATTGAGTCTAACGATAGAACAAGCCCAGGATCCTAGGCCAAGTAGGAAATGGATAAAAACCCATTCAACTGTTGGAACAAAGCTGTATCTTTTGTTTGAAGTGAAAAACATTCTATGTGCTTTCATAACCACTAAGTAACAATTTTTTTTTGTTTTTCACCTTAATTTTTTTTCTTGATTTTCTTGATCAGACAGAATATTTACATGCATGAGGTAGGAATGAGACTAGTCACTGCTCTAATTGTCTGTCTGAACGTCGATTAAGTCACCTCTCTTTTTTCAGTCTCATGTTCTTCAGTTGCAAAATCAGGGACCGGGATTACATGAGTTCTAAAGTCCCCCTCCCAAGTCCAACATTCTATGTTTCTGTGTAGACAAAATCAATATGTAGATCAGTTTCCAAAAGGAGGAGCCCTATTTAACTTACCTTTAATGAAGTAGAAGGTGTGACTAATGTCTGGACAAAAGGGAAAAGATGACTGGCAGCATCAAATTCCCTAATGAATGATGGAATTTCAGAGTCTGATTTAAAGGGCATTGGCACTCATGAGAGACCAAATACTCAAATCTATTCTCTATTTATCTCTATATCACTTTAGCTAATTCCAACTCAATCCATCAAGGGGTATAATTATTGCAGTACTTTAAGGATTTATGATTGTGTTCTACCCAGATTTTTATTAGATATTAATTAATTAGATATTAGATAACTGAAAATTTTGCTCTGAATTTTTTTTGCCAAAATAATTGTTTCCCTTCTGATTCTAAGTACATTTATTTTGCTTATAAAGACATGCTTCAATTTGATATAATCAAGAGTGTTCATTTTACCTTCTTTGATCATCTCTATCCCTGGTATCCTTGCCACAGCTGTGGAAAAATATCTCCATTTTCCTCCAAATTTTTTATGTTATGACTTTTTAAATTAAGGGTGTGTATTGATCTACATATAAAATTTCTAACAGATTACTTTTATGTTTCTACAGTTATTTTTAACGAAATAGTGAATTCTTACCCAGCAATGAGTTAGTGTCCCATTGTTTATCAAATGCTATACTATTAAGGGAGGGAGGGAGAGAAGGAAGGAAAAAATGAGCATTTATATAGCACCTATGTGACAGTCACTGTGCTATATGTTTTCGGTGTTTATTTTCTCATTTGATCATCACAGCAACCCTGTAAGGTTAGGTGCTACTATTATCCTCATTTTATAATTAGGGAAATTGAGGCAATCAGAGGTTAAATGACTTACTCAGGGGGACAGAGCAAATAAATGTCTGAGGTCACATTTGAACTCAGGTCTTCCTGACTCCAGACACAGTACTTTATCCATCTTGCCACCATCTGTCTCTATTAAGTTTTATTGCTTCCAAGTCTTGTTTACCTAATTTGTTCTATCAGTCATTTCATACATACTTTTTAAACTCATAACAATTTTGATTTTAAATAACTACTACTTTGTCTTATAATTTCCTGGCACCATTAGGCCACCTTTATTTCTACTTTTCTTCATTATGTCCCTTAAGATTCTTGATTTTTTCTTCTAGGTCAGTGGTGTGGTCTAAGAACCTTGAGAGTCCCCAAGACCCTTTCAGGTTATCTGAAAATTAAAACTATTTTCATGATAATACTAAGAAATTTTAATTTCTAATATGTTAAATATTGATAGATATAGATCATATAAACACAATCTCTTTAGGGATCCACAACAATTTAGAAAAGTTGGGGTACTGGGACAGCTAGGTGGTGCAATGGAGAAAGTACCAGCCTTGGAGTCAGGAAGACCCAAGTTCAAATCCAGCCTCAGACATATAACACTTACTAGCTGTGTGACTCTTGGCAAGTCACTTGACCCCAATTGCCTCACACACACACACACACACACACACACAAAAAGAAATGGAAAAAAAGTTGGGGTCCTGAGACCAAATCATTTGAGAATTGTTGCTGTAGATACATAAATTTTGTTAAGATCTATAGAATAGCCTCTTTGCAATTCATTTGGTATGGGACTAAATTAGTAAATGAATTTAGGTAATATTGTTTGGCAACCTCAAAAAAGTATTCATTTACTCTGATTTTATTTCTTTCCTATTCTGGCCTATCTGAATTCTGTTCTATTCATAAATGATATCCTAATATAATCCTTAAATGTTCTCTATATATATCTCAAGGAAGTAGTTTCTGGAGTATTAAATTTGTGATTTCTCCTCTAATCTATTTCTATGATATTGCATTTGTAGATCTCATCCCATTCTCTACCTCTATTTGCCTCTGCCCCAGGTGGGAACACATCTCTACCTTCCTTCTTTCTCTAGTGGGTCCTCTCTCCTTGAATATCTTTAAGCAGAGGCTGGGTATGTTCTAATGGAGCTGTCTTTCTGTGTGGATTAGACTAGTTGACTACTGATGCTTCTTCAAACTCAAATTTTGTGACTCTTGCTTCTCCTTTTCTGGCTTAAGCAGTGTCCTATGTTATTGTCACTCTTCTAGAAAATATTGGTTCACTAATATCTCTTCCTCCTTTCCTTCTTTTAAAAAAATTATTGATAATTTTGCATTTTTATTGTCTAAATTTCTCCCTATATTGCTTTCCCTATTACTCCTAGAGATAATCCCATATAACAAAGAGCATTTTTGAAGCAAGAGGAGAGAAAAGAATCAGCAATCCTGACAAATACATTAAAAAAATATTTTTAATGTTGACAAGATTCCATAAAGGAGAGGGGAAGGTTTTTTTCTCATCTGCTTGTTCTTTGAAATTTTGCAACATTCACTTTCAACTATTTTGTGGCCTTGTTCTTCCTATTTATATTACTGTTTTCTCAATTCTGCTTATTTACTCCACATCAATCCATGCAAGTCTATACTTCTCAGTATTTATCTTATTCATCATTTCTTATAGTACAGTAATATTCCATTACATTCATGTGCCACAATTTCTTTAGCAATTCCCCAATTGAAGGATATCTACTTTGTTTCCAATATAACAAAATGTGCTGCTGTAAATATTTTGCTATGTATGGAGCCTTTCTTATTATCAACAGCTTCCTTAGGGCATATATGTCTAGTAGTTTAATCTCTGAGTGAGGACATTTTTGTCACATTATTTGCAGAATTCCAAATTGCTTTCCAAAATGGTTGTACTGAATCCCATCTCCATCAAGAATTCTATTTTCCCATAATCCATCTATTCCTATTTCTTGTCAGCTTTGCCAATTTGCTGACTGTGAAATGAAACCTCAGTGTTCTTTTGATTTTCATTTTTCTCATTGTTAGTAATTTGGAATATCTTTTGATATGGTTATTGATACTTTGTCACTTTTGTTTTGAAAATATTTGTTCATATGCTTTGACAACAATGGAGGAATGTTTTTTCATGATTTGACTGCTTCCCTCATTCTCCTAGATGCATTAATTTTGTTTGTGCAGAAGCTTTTCAATTTCAAGCAATCAAAATTATGTATTATATTTTTGTAATTGACTCTCATATTGACTAAGAATATATCTCCTACTCCTAATTATAGAAAGTATCTGATCTGCTTCTCTCCTAACATTTTTAATGGTGTAATCTTTACTATTAAGGGCATATACTCATTTTGGATTTATTATGCAATAGCGCCTAAGATGTTCCTTTAAGCATAATTTATGCCATACTGTTTTCCAATTTTCCCAGCAGCTTTTATCAGATAGGAAAGGTTTTTTTTTCCTAAGTAATTTATGTTTTCTGCTTTCTCAAACACTCAGTTATTGAGATCAATTGTTTATGCTTCTCCCTTCTCTAATCTGTTCCATTGACCTACATCTCTACTTTTTTAATTGGTATTATATGGTTTTGATGATCATTGCTTTCTAATATACTGCAGGGACTGGAAATGATATTCTCCCTTCATTCCTACCTTTTTCATGATTTCCCTTGATGTTCTAGACTTTTTTTGTTTCCCCAAATTGTCAAGTTATTTGAACTATGCCATTGATAATTTGGTTGGTATAGCATTATACAGTAAATTAACTTCAATGATACAGCCGTTTTTAATTATGTTCACATGGCCCAGCTATGAGCACTGAATATTCCTCCAGTTATTTACATTTCTCTTTATTTCCTTAAGAAGCACTTTGTAACTGAATTTATGTAAGCATTTTATGCGCTTGGAGAGATGTATCCTCAAATACTTATACATTCTATAGTTACCTTACCTGGATTTCTCTTTCTATTATTTCCTCTTGAATTTTGTTATCATTATAAAGAAATGCTATTGATTTGGGGAAATTTCTTTTGAAGCTCCCAACTTTGCTGAAACTATTAAGTGTCTAAATTACTGTCTTTGCTATTTCCCTAGGATATATAAGTAAACCATCATGACACTGGCAAATAGGAATAGTTTTATCTCTTATTTGCTTATCTTTACACCTTTAATTTCTTTCACCTCTCTTACTGCTGTTGCTAACACTTGTAGAACTATGTCATTTAGAGTGGGAAGAACTAACATCCTTGCTTTATTCCTGTATTTATTGGGAAAGCTTCTAGTATATCCTTATTGTATACATTGCTTCTTCTAGGTTTTATATAGGCTACTTTTTTATGATGTTAAAAGTCACCCCACTGTGGTTATATTTTGTTAGACTTTTTTATTTTTTAAGCAGAAATGAGTTGTACTTTGTATGAGGCTTTTCATGCATAGATGAAGCTAATCATGTGGTTTGGAATGCTTTGATTATAATATAATTATGTTGATTGTTTTCCTATGGCTAAATCATTCTTGAATCCCTTATATAAATCCAACTTAATAAGTAATTTCTTGGACAAATTGCTGTAGTCTGTTTGACAGGATTTCACATGAAATTTTTGAATTGATCTTCCTTAATATGCTTTATCCTTCCCTGGTTTAAATATTAGGACTATATTTCTTTCATAAAAGGAGTCTGATATAGTATTCATCATTTTGAAAGAATAGTTTTTCTAGTATTATTATTAATTTTTCTTTAAATTTTAATATAATTCTGCAAATTCACCAGAACAGGAGCTTAATTTTTTCTTAGTTGGCTTTGAGACTAATTCTGTTTCTATTTTGAAATTGGATTATTTAAGATCTCTATTTAATTTTCTATTAGTTTTTTTTTATTTTTTATTTTTGAAGGTAATTCTATTCGTTTTATGCTCTTAATTTAATTAGCTTGTTACTGTGCAAAGTCAGTTCTGGTTGTTCTTTTTATTTCTTTTGGATTTGTACTGATTTCATTTTTCTTCGTTTTTTCTATTTTCTTGATTCAGTTTTCTGACATTTTTTAATTAGGTTGACTAAATATTTTATTTTTTCTCTTTTTAAAAAATTTTTAATATAAATTTATTTATTTTTCTCTTATCCCCTTCCCTTTCTATTTTCCTGTAGGGCAGGATAGACTTCTGTACCCCATTTCCTGTATTTCTTATTTCCCAGTTACATGTGAAAACATTTTTTTTGAAAACATATGTTTTTAAAACTTTGAGTTCCAAATTTTTTCCCTTCCTCCCTCCCCACCCACCCTCATTGAAAAGGCAAGCAACTCAATATAGGTTGTACATGTGCAGTTATGCAAAACACTTCCTTAGTAGACATGTTGTGGAAAACTAACTCTATTTCCCTTAATCCTATCCTGCCCTCCCATTTATTCTATTCTTTCTTTTGACCCTGTCCCTCCTCAGAAGGATTTACTTCTGATTACTCCCTTTCCCAATCTGCCCTCCTCTCTATCATCCCCCTGCTCTCGTCCCCTTCTCCCCCTATTTTCCTGTAGGGTAAGACAGATTTCCATACCCAATTGAATGTGTATGTTATTCCCTCCTTAAGCCAAATCCTATGAGAATAAGATTCACTCATTCCTCTCACCTTCCCCTGTTTCCCCTCCACTGTAAGACTTTTCTTTTCTTTTTTTTGTGAGATAGTTTACCCCATTCTACCTCTCCCTTTCTTCTTCTCCAAGTATAATCCTCTCTCATCCCTTAATTTTATTCTCCAGATATGACCCCTTAATCTTCAACTCACCCTGTGCCCTCTATCTATCTATCTATCTATCTACATACATACATGTAATTTTTTTTCCTCCAACTACCCTAATACTGACAAAGGTCTCATGAGTTATAAATATCATCTTTCCATGCAGGAATGTAAACAGTTCAATCTTAATAAGTCTCTTATGATTTCTCTTTCCTGTTTACCTCTTCATGTTCCACTGGAGTCCTGTATTTGAAAGTCAAATTTTCTATTCAGCTCTGGTCTTTTCATCAAGAATGCTTGAAAGTCCTCTATTTCACTGAATGACCATTTTTTCCCCTGAAGGATTATACTCAGTTTTGCTGGGTAGGTGATTCTTGGTTGTAATCCTATCTCCTTTGCCCTCCAGAATATTATATTCCATGCCCTGCGGTCCTTTAATGTAGAAGCTGCTAAATCTTGTGTTATCCTGATTGTGTTTCCACAGTACTTGAATGTTTCCTTCTGGCAGCTTGTAATATTTTCTCCTTGACCTGGGAACTCTGGAATTTGGCTATAATATTCCTAGGAGTTTTCCTTTGGGGATCTCTTTCAGGAGGAGATCTGTGGATTCTTTCAATTTCTATTTTGCCCTCTGGTTCTAATATATCAGGGCAGTTTTCCTTGATAATTTCTTGAAAGATGATGTCTAGGCTCTTTTTTTGATCATGGCTTTCAGATAGTCCAATAATTTTTAAATTCTCTCTCCTGGATCTATTTTCCAGGTCAGTTGTTTTTCCAATGAGATATTTCACATTGTTTTCTAATTTTTCATTCTTTTGGATTTGTTTTACAGTGTCTTGATTTCTCAAAAGTCACTATCTTCCAATTGCTCTATTCTAATTTTTAAGGAAGTATTTTCTTCAGTAATCTTTTGGACTTCCTTTTCCATTTGGCCAATTTTTCTTTTTAGGGCATTTTTCTCCTCATTGGCTTTTTGGACCTCTTTTGCCATTTGGGTTAGGCTGTTTTTTAAGGTGTTATTTTCTTCAGTATTTTTTTGGGTCTCCTTTAGCAAGCTGTTGACTTGTTTTTCATGATTTTCTTGCATCACTCTCATTTCTCTTCCCAGTTTTTCCTCTACTTCCCTTACTTGCTTCTCAAAATCCCTTTTGAGCTCTTCCAAGGCCTGGGACTGATTCATATTTTTCTTGGAGGCTTTGGATGTAGGAGCTTTGACTTTGTTGTCTTCTTCTGGTTGTATATTTTGATCTTCTTTTTCACCAAAGTAAGATTCTATGGTCTGACTCTTTTTGCGCTGCTTGCTCATGATCCAGCCAATTACTTGAGTTTTAAACTCTTTGTTAAGGTAAGAGTCTGCTTCCAATGTGGAGAATGTATTGTCCCAAGCTTCAGGGGTTTGCGTAGCTGTTTTCAGAGATACTTGTTGGGACCTGTAAATTTTCAGTTCTTCCAAGGTGGTATGATAAGGGGCGAGGTGTTTACTCCTTTCCTGGCCTGTGACCACAAGTATTCCTTTCTGTCCTGTAACTGTGAGGAAGGGTTCCTCTTCACAGCCACTCCAAGCTCTACCATGCCAGCATTCCTCCTCACCCCAGCACCACCGCCCAGAACTGTGACCCAGATCCAAACAGGGGCAAAGCAAGAGATTCCTGCCTCAGCACTGGCAAAGAGAACCCTGCAATCCCTCTCTGATTAGCCACTGGATTCCCCCTCAGTCTGTGGGCTGGAAGCTTGGGAAGCAGCTCCCCCCCCACCAGGGTCACGCTCTTAGGGAATGGAGCTGAAACCCCACCTTCCTGTCTCAGCACCAACAGAAACAGACTTTTCCCACTGACCTTCTAAGTTGTGGCATTGCTGGATTGAGGAGTCTGGAAACCTCCACAGCTGCACAAGATTTAGTCCTCTGAGGCCTGCTCCAGGTTCGCTGTGGCCAGCGCGCCCACGCCCTCTGCGCTGCGCTCCCAGCCCCGTGCGATACACCTTTCTGATCGATCATGCAGGTTGTCTTGGGCTAGAAATTTTTTTCACTCTGTCTTTTTGTGGGTTCTGCTGCTTCAGAATTTGCTTAGAGCCATTTTTTATGAGTATTTGGAGGGGTTTGGAGGAGAGCTCAAGCAAGTCACTGCTTTCACTCTGCCATCTTGGCTCCGCTCCCTTGACTAAATATTTTATTAATTTTGTTCATCTTTTCAAAAGCAGAGTCAGTTGTTTATCATTTTTATAGCCTTTTCATTTCCAATTTATCTATTTCTCTTCTAATTTTCAATATTTCTTCTTTCATGTTTATTATTTTTTGGTTGAGTTTCTAAATATTTAAAATGAATGTTCAATCCATCAAGCCTTTCTTTTTCTATTTTGTTAATATATTGTTTTAGGGATTTTTTTTTCCTGAGGCCTGCTTTAACCATTATAATATTTTAAAGATGTGTCTCTGTGATTTAATGCAAACTGCTTAAAGTCAGAGATTGTTTCATGTTTTTCTTTGTATCCCCAACTTGTAGTACAGTTCCTTAAACATAGTATGTATTTAGTAAGTTGATTGATTCATCTTTAGCCATTTATAATTATCTTATTTCAGAGGATACTTGTTGGTTCTTTTTTTTTACCTCTCAGTCCAATTTATTTTTTTATTAAATATTTAATTATTTAGGGTTTTTTTTTCCTTGATAATTGCTCTTATTTACCTTCTTGTGTTTCTCTTGTTCAGGTTATTGGCAAGTTGAACATTCTGATCATTTCTGAGTTCATGTGTGTGTTTTCCAGGAATACTTCAAATCTCTTTTGTTAGAGGTCCATTTTTTGTCAGTGATGATTGGAATTCCTTTTTACAAGATATCACTTTGAGATTCTTTTGTTTTTCTCAATTTCTCATAACTGTGGAATAATTCTAAATTATTTGAGTTTATATTCCTTCATAGCTGAAGACCTTTCTTCTGGTTACTTGCAACACTTGTTTTGTATTGAAATTTTGAAATTTAACCACAACATGTCTTGAAGTTTCCAGTGTGGGATTTTTCTTTTCCAGAAATCTGTGTATTTGACCAATCAGTCCTTTGTTTATATTTTGAAAATCTGGGCAGTTTTCTTACATCGCTTCTATAGTATTCAGTTGTTTTGTTTCAGTTTTTGTTTTTTAATTAATCACATCTTTCTGGGAGACTAAGTTATCTCTGCAAACCTTGTCTTCAAATTCAGTAACTTTTGCCTTGTGTAGAAGTCATATATACTTTCAAAGTTATTTCAATGTTAATTTTCTTCCACTTTTTTTATTTTTGAGTTCTCAATCTGTCATTCTCCTTTTCACAGCCCCTATGTCTATATTCCGCACTATATGTTCTAAGTTCTTTACCCAATTGTTTGTATTCATTATTTTAAATTTGAGAGCTCTGGTTTCTGGCCTAATTTCCATGCTCAAATTTCTTTTAAAACTTTTATTTCTCTTTCAAACCATTCTGGATTTTCTTGATACTATTTTATGATCTCTGGGGAGTCTGTAGAATTCTCTTTTTCACTGGTTAGTTTGGGTTAGTTTTCCTTCAGAGTGTAATACTTGTTCAATGTGTATGGCCCTATGAATTGTAATTTGTGTTTTCTACTATTTTTATGAATTGCTTTACTTGTTTGGAGGCTAGCCTTCCACACACACTTTCTTTTATGGACTTTTTGTCTTTTAGCCTTTCTCTTCTATTCCCCTTAGATCCCCTCATCCCTTTTTGACCTTTCTCCATTTCACTGCTTCACATACTTCTTAGGCTAGGCATCCTCAGCCTCCTAATGTTAAGGAGTATGGGAGTCTGGCTGGGTGCCTGTCCAGAGTAAAATCCATAAGAAGAGGACTTATCCCAGCTTGGTTTATCATTTTCTTTTACCTAGGCAGAGAAATTCTCAGGGTTTTACCACAAGTTATCCCTGTCCTGTCATCTCCACCCTACTGTCCCACACCATACAGTTCTACTCCCATTTCTTTCCAACTGGACGGAATCAGTGACTTCTGCCTAATGTTGAATGGAGGTGGGAGTTCAGATTGAGCTGTTGTTGTAGGGGTACCAAGTAAGGGCCTCCCAAGCCAGACCCCAAAGCACAAATCTCCAACATTATTTGTGCTAATTCTGCCTAGTGCTTAGCTGGGGATGAAGATACTGAAAGAAAGCTCTAAATATTTTAGTTGTCTATTGTTATGTCTGTCATCTGACTTTTATCTTGTAGGGTGTTTTTGCTTCCTTGTGTTCCTTCCTTTAATTTCTCTACATTTTTCACATACTTTTTTTTTTGAGGTTGCAACATTGGAGAGGTATGTGGAAAACAGTTCTATATCATCTTGCTGACCACTGCAAGAATTGCTGTGATGAAAAAAATAATACTTCTCCTCTGAAGCCTTTGCCTTTGATATAGAGCAGTGATTAAAAAAAAAAAAGAATTATAAAAATTAAACACCACCTGTCAGGTCTGGAATTCCCCTGGCTGGGGAATCCTGTACCTCTCCCCACTACCCATAACCATGAGGTGTTCTTGATACCAAAGGAAGAGGCCAAGGATCTCCAGGTTTATTATAGACAGTAGTTAATCAATCATTATGAATACTTACAAAATAGGGGCAATCTTCTGTCTGGGGCAACAACCAGACAATTCAGTGGATACTCTGCAAAAGAACCCCAAAAATCCCTGTGGTAATTAAAGATAACAGATGAAAGGGGGAGGAGGAGCTAGAGAGTGCATCACTACTAACTGGCCGGTGGATATTTTGGACTTTGCGCTTAGTAATAAGCTTGAATGTTAAGCCAATGTTATGCCCAAATATAAGTTTGTGTATTGATCATACACCAGTCACATATGGGTCATGATATTCTTGTTACGGCTTTCATATGTCATAGTATCTGAATTTTGACTTAATATCTTAATTATGATTCAGTATCTAAGCTATAATTTTTAACAGGTAGCCATGTTCAGGCTTCCACCTTTCACACAGTTTAAGTTTTTATGGCTTTTCATTCTCCATTCGGGACCCCACACCGCCTGTGCCTCAGAGCATCCAGTTTCTTCTCTAAGACTTTATAATCATTAACATTTCTTTCTAGATCCCTTCTGTCAGTATCATTTGTGTATAAATCACTAGGAGTAGGTAGGATGCAGTCGCCCACTTGAATGTCTTAACAGGTTCTCTGTCCCGTAGATGTCAGGGAAAGCAGCAGAACTCTTTATTCCCATCAAACAAACGCCCCTCAGACCCTCTCAGTTTGAGTCACCAATCACCGCAACTTGTCCTTCTGTCTTCCATCTCTGATTGGTTGATCTGTCACCTGACAAACCCAACAAAAACAAATCATTATTTCTTGGAGGACAAGCAGCTACCTCCTCCTCAGAAGGCCTAGCCCTTTGCTCACCGAAGGGCCTCACATCTGTTTCATAGCTCTGATTTTTCTGCGGCCTTTTCTCTGTAAGCCTCTGACCTATTCTCATAAGTTAGAATTCCCCTCTGCCTCTTCATATCCCTTATTTTGGTTTTTTTTCCATAATAAAGCCCTCTTTGCATTTTTTTAAATGAAATTCTTCATTCCCCCTGATAAACTGGTGTCCTGTTACGTTTTATTCTAGGAGGGATACCAGCCATATTTTGAGCACAAATAGATGCAATTTGGCTATGTAGAAATATAAATATTATATTCTTTATTTCATCCAACGCAAAATTCTCTTTTTCTCCATGCTTGATAAAGTTTAGTTAGAAATAAAATTCAGTCCTTTGGTATTTTTACTAGGAGTTCCTCCAAGAAAATTGTTATGTTACAGCCCTCTGTGGAGGGAAGTGCTATTGAACTCTGCACCACTTACCATTTGTGGTCTCCTTGACACCTGACCACTTACCATTTGTTATCTCCTTGACTGCCACACCTTACTAACTTCTTACCTTCTCTTACCATCTTCCTTCTATTCCTTGATTCCTTACTCTTTCTCCAGTCTTCTTCCTTGAATCTTCATTTTCCCTCTCCTCCTAGTCCTCCTTCTCTTTCTGCCCCTCTTCATTTGCTTCTTCCTGAGCTCTTGTCCTCTGTCTATTTCTTCTTCTTTGGTCTTTCGGATTGAGACCTTCATCTTAAGTTCTTATTGGCCTTCAATTCAGGTCCTCTCTCTCTTAAATTTATCAATTTATCCCAAATTTCCCTTCCCAAAATCAGTCTCTGGCCTCTAAAATACTTCAAATATTTCCTTCAATATCCCCCCCCCTTTTCCTTCTATTTAATCTGTATTTCAAGCTCTTCTCCTGCTTCTTCTCCAAGACAACTTTCTCCCAGCAAGCCATTAGTGAACCCCCTCAAAAAGAGACATTGTTTAACTAGAGCTTTAAAAAATATTCAAAGTCCTTTCCTACTCTCATCAACTTTGTTAGATAATTATCACAGGTTTTGTCTTCCAATTTAAAGGTGAGGAAACTGAGGCTAACAAAGATTTAGTGACATTCATGGTGTGATGTTTAAAAAGTTTGAGAGACATAGTTTTATTAATAATGTTAGAATTTTATTAACAAAAGGGTCAGTGACACTGTCCAATGTCAAAGACCAATCATGGTGGTAGGCTCACATCCTTCCTTAGAAGGATGGGTGGTCCAGAAGGTGGCAATTAATGAGAAAAAATGAATATTACAATGAGAGGTGACCTATTCTAATGAAGGACTGGGAGATGTAACTTTATGTCATTTGCTTCTAAATTGCCCAGCCTTAAGCAATCTAGTCAAAGAATTAATCTTCAACCAAACCTGTGTAGAGCACAATGGGCTTCCCCACTTTAGATTAAATCCCTTGTAAAGTTGCGTGGGATCTTAAGGAGAGAGTTAATTCAATCTCATTATCAGTAACGTCCTTCAGAGACTGAACTTTGAAATGAAGACTTTAGAAAAAAGGAGAACTCTGGATCTCCCCAAATCATTGGTTATTAATTATCATTTCTCTCAATGGTCATGCAATTAGTAGGTATCAGAACTGGGACTCGAAGACAAATCTTCCTACTGACATATTCAACCCTATACAAACTTTGACAAAATTCATTAGAAAGTTTCTAAGGTGTCTTCCATCTCTAAAACTTTATGATTCTATTGTATCATAAGGATGTTACAGAATCAAGGAATCACAGATTTGGAAGGTAGTTTAGCAGTTATCCAGTACAACCTCTACAGCTGCATAGGAACCTGCTCCATAATATCCAAAATAATTGGCCATGGATCCTTCACTTGAAGAGCTCTAAAGAGACATTCCCAAGTGAGAACATTCCATTTTTTAGATAACTCCAATTGTTATGACATTTTTCACATCAAGCTTTTCTGTATCTGGAGCCAAACAGAATAAATCTAATCCCTCTTTTACATGACAGCTCTCCAAATTCGTAAAACCAGTTATCATTTCCATCTTAAGTCTTCTTAAGACTCCTGGCTAAAATGCCCAGTCCTTTCAATGATTCTCATATATCATGGCCTTGAAACCCTTTACAATCTTGGTCATTCTGCTCAGGAAATGCTTGAGCTTTTCAATGTTGTTCCAAAAATCTGAGGCTAGAATTAAACAAAATACTTCAGATGTTGTTTGACCAAGACAGAGAGCATAGCACAACAATCATCTCTTTCTCTTCGTGCAGCCTAAGATGGAATTACCATCTTTGTATGATATGTTGCATGTCAATATCACTGTATTTTTCACACAAACTGGTGGGTAGTAACACCCAACCCCAGGCTTACCTTACATATGATGACGATTGTTTTTGCATTTCAAAGTGTTGAAAGTTCAACTCATCTTTTTAACAACAATATTCTTCTGGTGAAATCATATAGTTGTGAATCATGGAACAACACATCTCCAAAGTCTAAAAATTTCAGATTACCCAAAGGGCAATGCAGAGACATAAGGAGTGGGAATAAGCAAACTATGGGATCAAACCAATGACGACTTTTATGCAAGAAGTAGCATAAGACATATCATCAGGAAAATAAATTAGATCAGGAAAGGAAATGGGACAATCATATAGCTAGAGCAAGTAATAACAAACAAGTTTCATACTGGTATCAATATGATGTTTAGAGACCTACATGAAAGAATCTAACACATTAAGCAGCTCCCATATGGAAATTTTGTGGAAGGATGTAAACAAGAATTATTCAAGCTGTGAAGGTTCATAGGTGTTTTGATATACATCATTAGAGGTAAAACCCACATTAATGAGATCTAAGAGCCATTATAGTATTGAATTGAGTATAAGAGGGAAGGAAGCAAGCATTTATTAAGTGCCTACTTTACAGTAGGCACTGTGCTAAGGTCCTTATAAACATTATCTCATCTGATTCTCAGAACATTACTGGAAGGTAGGTACTATTATTATTTCCATTTTATAGTTGAAGAAAATGAGTCAAACAGAGGTTAAGTGACTTGCCCAAGATCACAGAGCTAGGAAGTATCTGAGTCTGGATTTGAACTCAGGTCTTCCTGACTCCTAGCCTAGGTCTATCCAGTGCACCACCTGCCTCTAATACAGCAGTTACATAAATGCCTTTCCTCTTATTAATTTCAGCCCATTGTTGCAGCCCGCCACAATCTTTTGGAATCCTAGTTCTATCATTCATATTTGAAAGCAATTGTATTCACCTCCAGAGAAATTCAAAACACAGATAAGTGGTTAAGAGCTATATACACTCAGTATTATTGGTCCACAGTGTCAATCAAAAACTCTATGTTAATATGCTGATAATACTTATCTATTTATGCCCACAGTGGTCTTCTTCTCAAATAATAGTCAGTATTTTTAAAAATAATTTAAAAACTCTTTAAAGTAATTAAATTTTCCTTCTAATCTTCAAATACTTACTGGTGTGTTTTCAGTTCCAGTGATTGACTTAAAGCAATATTATAAATATTCAGTTTGGCACTGGAAAGCATGTGTTATTGATTGCAGTATGGCACTTTAATGACTTTGTTCAAGAACTCTTCATTTTATTTACATGTATCATATTACATCCCATAAAACTTAGAGAGATTGGTTAGCATTGAGACTTGAAAATAATAACAAAAGATATATAGACATGTTAATAAATTGGTCTTTACATTTTCCCCTTCTCAATCCCATGGTTAATAGTCACTCAATAGTTTCATAGACAAAAGGCGAGAGCCCAGAGCTCTGGGAGTCCATTTGAGACTTGTCTGTTAGACCACAGAATACATAAAAGGAATTAATTATGGTAGAGGTCACTGCTGAGGCTAGGAAGCAGGATCAATATATATATATTTTTCCCATGGATATTGAGCCACTCAGCCAAAAGAGAAATTCCACTTATTGGACTAACTCAAGCCTACCCATTAAGCAAGAATTCCTTTAATTGTTTTCCATTTCACACAGAGCTCCTATTTCATATGCTGCAAGCTGAACCCAAGGTTTGAATTTTAAATTCCTGTCCAAAGTTGTCAACTGCATGAGAGGTACTTTCTATGAAAATCCCAAAACATGATATTTACTGCAAAAATATTTCATAGGCAGGCATTATTCATTAATCATGGGTGTTTGTTGTTTTGTTTTGTTTTGTTTTTAAATGAGGAAGAAGGTGTGAAATACTATCCATTAAAATGATACGTTGAGAAGACTGCTGTTGAGTCTGCAATAATTCGCATAAGTCATCTTTGGCTCATATTGAGGCACCTAATCACAATCCTGGTTCTGCGAGTCACTTAGATATTTGGAAAGAAAGGATGCTCCTTCTCCTCAGCTACCAGCAAAATGGTAAGAAATGTAACTTTCAGGGGGAAGATGTTACAGGGAACTACCCTCTTAATTTCTCTCTGCCTGGGTAGCCCTGGTTTTCAGTTTGCAGGCATTTGAAATCAGAACACTATAAGGGCTAAGAGCTCCTCGTTTGAGTGGATGAATTAAAAGTCACCAAGTGGTTCCTGGCTTCTGCCCCAAACCATCATCACTCAGGCAATGCCCAATTACAATTTGGAAAAGAGAGGTCCCCAAATTTAACAGCTCAGATAGGGGTTTGACATTCATAAATGAAAATGAGTATTACTGGTTGAAATTTGAATAATAGATTTTTTTTTGTTAGAAGGCAGTGTCTTATTATTCAAGCCCCTCATTTTATGATGAGGAAATTGAACCAAAGTAGTCCTGCCCAAGGTCATTCAACAAGTTAACACATATAAGTTGTCTATGAATAGGGTGTAAGCTGCCTCATTAAGCAAGACATAACCTATGTATTTATCATCAGTTCATTAATTTTTCAAGAGAGGTCTTGTTTTTCCAAACGTTTTAACTGATACTACAGTGGAAGGTTATATATACACATTACCTTCCCTGGAAAAAGTCTCTTTTGGAAATTACTGTAACGCTTGAATGGATTTGTCTTTGAATAAGTAGCTTAAATAAGGGGCAATTTGAACAGATTCCTCTGCAGCTGGCCACTTTCATTCTATTTTAAAGATCAGAGTGTATATTAACTTATGACACTGATGAATAGTGAAAAGCTAGACTATACTCAAGTAAAAATAATATATCAAGCCTGAAAATATTACCTGAAAATAAAATGAAGCTTATGTTGTCCATTTATTTTATCCAATCTTGCTTAGTCCACTTACAAACCACACAGCACCCTTGTTTGGAACCCAATAACTACAAAAAATAGATGGAATTAAATGCAGAATGGTCTGGCTGATACTTATCAAAGTTTAGATGATCAAGTTTAAAAATAAATGCCCAAAAACATTTCAGATATTCTTAGGTAACACTTATACAATATGCCTAGCTCTCCTCATTGTCAATTTTGTGATGAGTTAGCAACTTCCTTAAGAGGGTAGTGTACTTAGGGATCCCTAGAGGAATTCCTGTTTAATCAGGAGAAGACCCTTAGGGATGAAGTAGAATTTTTCTTGTTTACTCTGCTTATCACGACCTAATAAACTTCTTTTAAAAAAAATTCTTCAATATTTTTAGAATGTATGATTCTCTTAGTGATAAGAGGGTCCTTTTTCTAATAATAAAGACCATCTCCCCCTCTGTGTCTTCATAGATTGTCTCATTAATTGTAATCCAAATCCTGGTGGACAGGGTCCTGGTAATGAATCTCTCTTATTCTTATTTTCATATGATGAATATACCAGGCAGAGGATGAATTGGACTAGAGGACCCATCTCAGGGACTGTGCATGGAGAATTCCTCTGGAAACTTCTAGGGATCCCAGGGACATTGGGACTCAGGTCTTTGACCATGATGAGCTTCCTGGCTCTTTCCAAGTATTTGGTGGTTCAGTGCTGAAAGGACTTGTCACTTTGGTAATACAAAAAAAAAATCCTGAGTGGTTCCTTGAGGACCCTGTGAAAACAGCAAGGGAAAAGAAACTGAGTCAATTTAAAGAAGAGATAGTTTTCAGCTGACTCACTCTTCCTTTAACCCTACAGGAAAAACCAGGTAACTGAGACTTCCAATGAGGGTTGGAGGTTGGGCTGGCCCTTCCCAATCCAGTATTATGGCAATTGGTTCATATGTCAGCTAGAGCAGGATCACTCTTCTCAGCAAGCTTATTTTTGGGCCGCTTGATGACTTTTTTTTTTATTTGTGTTTCCTTTCTCTAACTAGGTGATGGAAGCTCAACCTTGAGATAGACATGCCCAGACCTGTAGTTGACCTTGTGTACTTAAGATTTCTATCTTATCCAGCTGACTGAAAGCAAAGGGAGATTCTTTACTGGGGAAAAAAAAAACTACCAGCAGAGTCAAAGTAAAATGCGGTGATGCCTATTTGGCAATCCCACAAAATGCTTTTTATTCTGATGAGGTTTAATTGTCAGCCTCCTGAAGTGATGTAACAGTAGTTAAAATGAAGTTACTGAATCATGTTTTAAGTTGTTCTATTAATCTGTACTATGAATCTTTTCTCTTTTAGCATTTCTTGTGTCTGTAGGAAATAAACACCTGGCACATATGTGATTCATATCATACAGTGAGAACTTTTTATTCCTCCCTTTGGAGGAAGCCCTAGACATAATCCAAAACGTAAACCTTAAATAAATTGTCCCAAGGGAACTAGGATGAAGGTTTAATGAACCAATGAGTGTGGGGGAAAAGGAATCCTAACTCCCCTCTCCTTGGAGGCCAAGCTCCCCCCAAACCTGGTCTGAACCACCTACATGGGTCAAGAATCTTTCTTTTCCTGTAGATAGAAGACAGTAGGAACAGTGTCTCACTCCTTGAGCCCAGGATCAAGCGTCTGATTTCCTTTTATTAAATAAATTCTATTGATATAAAAAAAGAAGAAGAAAAAAGTCGGTAAATCCAATTAATATTTAAAAAATCCAACATTATATGCATTAATGTTTGATACCTGCCTAACCTTCACCTTTTCAAAGGAGTGGGAGAAGGTATCTTCTCATATCTCTAGGACCAAACTTATTCTTTGTAATTTTTAAACATTGTTTTTGTAATTCTTTTCTGATGGTTTTCCTTTGCGTTTACATTGTTGTGGTGATCACAGCAAGTTTCTCAATGTAAGACTCAACTTAATAGAACCTTCCAGAACTTGCATCCACTGGCCTTTAAAAATACAGGGATGCCTTTGTGTCACAATGACCTCTGTATTACAAGCTCTGGAGATTTATTTAATTCGTGTCATCCAGCAAGTATTTATGAAATCCTTGTTATGTGCCCAGATGAGAACTAGGTCTGAATTCTCTGTGCTGAGATCTTCTCATCTGATTGTCTTTATAACAATACAGGCAAGAATAGAGGGGTCTCTTCTCTCTCACAGCTGATTCTTCAGTTTTCTGAAGAGTCAAGTGAACTTGTCATTTCCAACACATATTTGAATATTATTTTAATCCATTCAGTCAATATTTATTGGGTCCATTTTTCCACCCAGCTATGTCATCACCACACACACATCAGCACTTCATAACAAATCTTAAAAGAGTGCAGAAATGGGAAACAGGAAACCCAGACCCTTGTCATGAAAATATCAATAGAAATGTAGCCTTGGGAAAGTCACTTAAACTCTTTGGTTTGCCATTTCCTCCTTTATACAATGAGGAGATTAAGCAAGATGATCTCTAAGCTATAACATTCCAAAAGTCTAAACAATAAGGGAAAGCATTTATTTTAAACTCACTATAGAAAGTGTGAATGCAGAAAAAATAGAAGACATCAAGGGAAATAACTTAGTAACTAGCATGGTACAAGTGTGTAAATGAATTCAAATATTCACAAACTATGCTATTGTGTTCTCTGACTAATACAAGTGCTTCCTTTTAGAAGAAGAATGCATTTATTTAATATTTTCTATCATAGGAAGAGAGAGTTACTCTGACACCTGCTTAATTCAAGCCATAATTAAACAGTTGGTTAACTATATGCCAATTGGCCTCCAACCCAGCCTAAGAATACCAAGTCCTTTGCAACAAGGAATCTTTAAATTAACATTTCTTATTATTCTATTTCCAAATGTTTTAATTAAATAAATCAAACCAATTTAAGATTGTTTTATACTCACTTTAAGTATGGCATTGTTGTCATGGTGACCAATAGAGCATTATTCAGCAAGAGTGGGAGTAAAGGGAAGAAAAAAAATTCAGAATCACAAGTCGGAAAATCTAGGGAATTATGGGAATGGTTATAGCTTTGCTAATGCTAGGTCAACAGGGAAGATGGTACTTGTTGGTAAAGAAAAGTAATTGCAGAATACAGCACATTCCTTGTTACATAGGAACTCAATAAATATCTGTTGATTTGATTGAACAAACATTTTTATGTTAATTTTAATAAGACAAATCATTATTATTTTTTTTATTTAAGGCCAGAACTATGCTAAGAAATGAAAAAAGAAAACCACAGGAATACAAAGTCTTTTTGTTAAGAAAATAGTCTTGTAGAATATTTGTCTAAAAAAATATCATTTCCAGAGGTTACCATAAAATGGCTCAGTGAGAAGTCATTTCTAAACCCATTCACTGCCTCAAAACAGCAAGAAATGCACCAAATAAAGCAAAAGAACAACAAAAATGATGGGAAAGTCAATAGTTCATCACAAAGAAAGCCTCACAGAAAAAGGAAGAGAAAGTTTTTGAAATGAATAGAGAGAAAAGGGGTCCAAATCCAAGGCAAGGCAAGAAAAGATCTCACACCAACACCAAAAGACAGAGAGTGAAAACTACAACAAAAGCTCCAGAGATTATAACTGAATAATTGCAAGAACTTCCAGAATGACTTTGCTCCCCAAAATAAAATACTCTTCAAATCTGAGTTTAAGATCAATGAAATGAGATAGATTTTTAGGAAGATAAAAGAATTCAAATCATTCTTCCTGAAGAAATCATTGGTGAGGAGAACATTTGATATGCACATTTCCAAACCACAAATAATAACAATAATTTAAGATAAATAGGCCTTTATTCCACAAAAAGATAAAAAGATGCCTCCATGTTTATATGTTGCAAGAAGAGAAGGCTATTGTTTTTTAGGCATTTTACCTTATCTGAGGATCTTTGAGAGAATGACAATCAAAACCCTACCTTGACACTGCCATCCCATCAAGTTATTGTTCTACATTGTCCTCCCTTTCATAAAAACTCCTAGAGAAAAAAAAAATCTCTATAGGCATTGCCTGTATTTCCTCTCTTTTCTTTCAATTCTCAGCCCTTGGCAAACTTCTAACATGATTGTTCAGTTGAAACTGCTCTCTCCAAAGCTACCAATGATCCTTTCAAAGGCAAATATGATCTTTTCTCAAGCCTCATCTTTTTTGACCTTTCTTCAACACTAACATGTCTACAGTATTTAATACCCTCTCTCCTACATGCTCCTTCCTCTTTTGGTTTTTGGAATACTGCCCTCTTTCCTTTCTCGACCTACATGTCAGATTGCTTCTTCTCAGTCTCCTTTGCTAGAGCATCCCCCCAACAGTGAGTACCCCCAGAAAATTTGTCCATCTGCACTCTCTCATTTGGTACATATTGATCAACTCCCATGAATTCAATTATTGTTTCAGTATTGCCAATGTCTTGATTTCCAGTTTGTTTTTGTTTTTTCTGCACTTTTTCCTTTGGTGATTTCTTCAGCTTTCACCAAGTTAATTATCATCTCCAGGCAGACGATTCTCAGACTTACATATCCACGCCCAGTCTCCATCCTGAGTTCCAAGTAGACATCTCCAAAAGTCTATTGGTCATTTCCAACTGGATTTCTTATAGGCATCTCAAACTTGACATGCCCCAAACAGGATCATTATCTTTCCCCAAAAACCTACCTCTCTTCCAAACTTTCCTACTGCTACTGAGAGCATGACTGTCCTTCAAGTCAATAAAGTTTGCAACCTTGACATTACTCTTAGCTCCTCACTCTCTACCCCTCATATCTAATCACTTACCAAATTTTGTCATTCCCATCTCCATAGCAGCCCTCCCATCCATCTCCCTTTGTCTACCCACATGGTCACCACCCTAGTTCAGACCCAGGGCACATAACCAATATGTGTTAGATAGGAGCTGAACCCAGGTTTGCCTGGTTTTGAGGCCAGTACTCTACCACTATTCCAGGGTGCCTCTCAGAATAACAGATAGCCCCTCAAAATATATCATTTCCTAAGGCTATCCATAAAGCTTTCATAATAGAGAAAAAGGCGGCAGATTCACCTCACCCATGCCAGCTGAATGTTAATAATTTGCAAGCTTTTATCCCCTGCCACCAAAACTATTCATTACTGGACCTGAGATTTGATCAGATACCTCTCCTGCCCTGAATTTAGGTTCTAACTAACCAGCATAATAGTTCTCAAGCTTACTGTTCTAAAGTCATCGTCTCTTAAGGAAAAAAAAAACTCAATTTAGAATGAACAGTGTAACTCTCTCTTCAGTGGACTTTGACAGTTATCCATGACCTTCTCACCCCCAGATTAGATTAGAGTAATGGGTTCTACCAAATTCTACCCTTGAAAAGCACCTTGAACCTTTAACTGCTATGGGATTCAGAATCCCATTTACTGTGCTAAGAAATAGATAAAACTGTCCGTGTACACATTTCTGCCTTCCTACCAAATAGGCTGTAGAAAGCAGGGCATAAAGCAAAGACAGCTATCTTCATTATGTGACTGGGGAAAGATGAC
Source organism: Phascolarctos cinereus (assembly GCF_003287225.1). Lineage (NCBI taxonomy): Eukaryota > Metazoa > Chordata > Mammalia > Diprotodontia > Phascolarctidae > Phascolarctos > Phascolarctos cinereus. Next base: position 119,201,338 of record NW_027556180.1, on the reverse strand, counting down.
AAGAAGTTCAGGCATACTTTAGATCTTCCTTTTAGGGCTATCTTCAATATCAGGAAAATTACAGTCAGAGAGCACTAACTAGAGAATTTCAATATTTAGGAATTTATAGATCCTATACTAGCTCTTCTAGCTTGCTAATTCTCCAAATCACCTGTAGTTCATTCACTAATATTGTATCTATAAATGTAAACCAATGTGATGATTTTTTAGTAAACTTGCTACCATATTACATATTATGTCAATCATAGTATATTAATTGAGACAACTGATGATCTAAGTTAATTCAGTCACAATGGCCAACTTTATGAGTGGGAACATTATTATGTAATATGTAGCTATATCATAGGATCAGATTTGGAGCTGGAAGAGATCTGAAAACGCATTTAGTCCAACTTTGTCCTTTTACATGTGAGTAAACAAAAGATCAAAGCAGTTAAGTGGTTTATCCAAGGTCATGAAGGTAGAAAATGGCAGAATTAGAATTTGAACATGTCTTCTGACTCTACATCTAATTTTAATTAGAGTATAGTAGTAAAAGCTACATATCCAGATGATTTAATTAATATGTATTTGTGTATGTATATATATATGTATATATATGCATATGCAAAATATATATGTAGGTACACATGACCACATGCATGTATGTGTGTATCTACATCTGGCATATCTCTCTGTAGATTATATACCCATATATCTATATTTATAGTTACATCTACAGCTATAGCTATAATCAAGCCTGTGATTTTAATGTGTAGGGAATTACTAGCATGGAAATTCCCTCCACTAATGCAGAGCTTAGTTAACTTACATTTATTAAGCTCCTACTATGTGCTAGGCACTGTGCTATGATCAGTAACTCCTCAGTAAGTTATACATCTTACAGAGCTGCCTGGTACACTGAAAGGTGAAGTAATTTGTCCATGGTCATGCAGCTGGTATGTACTAGAAGTAGGATTTTAACTCATTTCTTCCTGATTCTAAAGCTAGCATTCTATTCACTTTGCTATGCTGCCTCTCATTTAAAATATAGGATTGGGGCAGCTAGGTGTTGTAGTGGATAGAGCACCAGCCCTGAAGTCAGGAAGACCTGAGTTCAAATCTGGCCTCAGACCAAACACTTGACACTTACTAGCTGTGTGACCCTGGGCAAATCACTTAACCCCAATTGACTAAAAAAAAGGGGGGGGGAATTGAAGCAAAACATAATTTTTCCTAAGACTAGAATTATCCTGTTTTTCTGTATTCCAGGTTTTTCCATTACCCTTTGTATAGATAAACACAAGGAGATTTTAAGTTTTCCCTAAAAGTTTACCCATAAAGGAAAAATAGGTTTTGTGAATGCCAAGAAAAATCAGGCAGTACTTTATAAAATGCCTCATGTAAGTAAACAGCATATGAGTATTATTGTCAACATTAATTTTAAGGTTCATTTTAGGAACTTGTTGTCATTAAAATTTTTAAAGTACTTTTGATGTGTGTGCGAGTTATAAAAAAACTAAAAACACTAAGTTAAACACTTAGGTGAAATCAGTAGAATTTTTTAAATGGCAAAATGTCTCTAATTTTAAAAGATATTAAAACATAATTATCAACATGTATATTGTGTTCCTTCGTGGAATAGAAGCAATAAGATTAGATCATGCACTTTCAATTATTTATTCATAGTTTAATTTTCTTTTTTATTATTCTCTCAGAATCATCTCTTCTTCGCTCTCTGTCATACAAGATGTATACTAGTTTGTTTCCTTTGAATGTTGCATAATCCTAAAGCCACAGGAAGTGAACAGTCACAGTGGGATACAACTAGAGCAGTGTCATCTTCATCAAGATGGTTGGCTTGTACCTTTACCTAAGTTAACCAAATTCTGGATCAACCTGGAAGAAATTTGGAAACTCAGCAGTTTCTAAAATACTTAAAAGTAAGCCTTAATCTTGTACAGAAAAAAATCTATGTCTTGCAATTTGGTGCTGAGTTCTGGTCTTTGAATTAACCCAACAGAATTTGACTCTATTGTGTAGACACCCTCTTACTGTCTTTATATAAGAGATAATTAAGTGAGGTTCCCCTTCTTCACCTTGTTCATTCTTTTCCTCCTTCTTTCATCACTGGAAAACCAGAAGGAAATGAGAAATCCCAGAAGATGAAGTACCTCTATTCAATTAAAGGTGGGGATGATTAGTCAGAGTCACTGATTGCAACTCTATTGCAAAAAGGAAAGTGGAAGATCTGATCTAGTGGTTTTAACAACTCAAATTGCTCCCCCACAAATGATCCTTCTCTACTTACTCACTATGTCCATTAGTTATCTACCTTTGTAGTTTCTAGTCAAGGGTTATTCTTAAAGATTTGTAAAGAAATGAAAAAGCCTAATTTTAATGAAATGTCATGAGCTCTTCACTAATCTTTTAAGTGTATGATGAATACTGATTGTCCTTCTGACAATTTTAACTTTTGAAAGCATGTGACTATAAGGGCATATTTAGAGACAAAAGTTTTAAAAGGGCCCATGTAGTTTGAATATGGATACAATGATTTTCAGTGATGTTCTACTGTATCATCAAGGTTTGGAAGTTAACCTTGGTTCCTGAAGATCAAGCTCATGCAGGTGTCATTACATTGGAAAAACTTGAAAACTTGTCCTTGCAATAGCCTGTACCTGCTGTTTGAGGACTAGCCTAAGTCTAGAAAGACTCATTACTAGTAGTTTAGCCTCTTTTTGATGAATTCTTTGTCAATAGCAGCCCATGAAGCAGAGAAAAATATAAAACAGCCTCAAGTCTTCTGCAGTCCTTTCTGATTCTGTAGCCATGGTGGCAGAGTGGTGCAAAAGAGGGCAAACATTGCTAAGAAGTTCACTGATTTTTACTCTTTATAAACATTGACTTGACTATCGATATTTCAAATGTGAGATCCTTATTTAAATGTGAGATCAACAAGATAGCATACTACTGGAGTATCTATGTAATTTTGACATTCTCATTATAAAAGAAAATAGAAGAGCTGAGAAAATTGGAGCTAAATGTTAGAACGGCTCTTGGTTATTTTTGCAACAGGGTTGGTGGGGTTGCTTTTCTGATGTGTCCAAAAGCAAAATGAAACATATTTCCATGGCATACTTGACCATACTATGTTGCAGTGCTCATGATAAGCATTTGTGAAAAGACTACCACTTGGTTCCTCCTGTTGGTTCTAATTCTTCCTTACAACACCACTAATGTGAAAATATGTTTAATAGGAATGTATATGTACAGCCTATATCAGATTGTGCACCATTTTGGGGAGGAAGGGGGAAAAAATTAAAATTCAAATGCTTGTGGAAGTGATTATTGATAAATCAAAATAAATTAATAAAAAGAAAAAGAAAAAGAAAAGACTACTATAAAGAGAATAACCACTTAGGTACCAGCCTCCGTGGCAAAATATGAGGAAGAGAAATTCTACAAAGTCAATAAGAGCAACTAAATTAAATCAACATCTACATTAATACCAAGCAGTTTCAATTCAGAGGTGGGTATAGGTCTGTTAAAGGAACATCTGTTTCCTTTTTTTTTTTGCGTGTTAAAACATATGGCTTAGAGATATGAAGCAAAAAAAAATGGATAAAGGTTTTTAGACTACACAGATGTGTCTATACTAATATCTATATACCAAGAATTCTTTCCTCAAGAAGAGATTTTGAAAGTATGGGGCACAATAAGCACCAAATGACATCATAAAATATCAAACTTTATTTTGACGGACAGAAAATGACCGGTTATTGATGAGTCATTTCTGAATAAGCATCTGGGCACCACAGAACTTGTAAGAGCCAAGATCAAAATCAACACCAAATTAGGAGAAATAACATAAATGAGAAGTTAAACTATGCAATTAAAAGCCACAACCTGATTTTTTAACAAGTTATTGATTGATGCTTTAAAAAATGGAAAGTCATGGAAGGAACAGAGACATCTATTATAGGCCATGACCATTTCCTAAGGAATTTTAATCCAGAGCAATAAGTTACCATAACAAGGAGACTAAAAGAGACTAGAAATAATCTAAGTGAGCCAACACTTTGCCGTATTGCCACAGAGAAACATAAAAGAATATAAATTCATTTATAAAATATTATGGCAAAATAAAATGAAAAATTATGAGTAGTGTCACCTCATAAAACCCTTAAAAACAATGGAGGAAACATAAGTTTATCAAAAGCCTGGTCAGAGATCCATTTACACCAGGTTATTCTGAGACTATTAAGAGTAATGTGGAAAGACAACAAATAGACAAAAAAGGAAAACATTGGACAAATTTTCCATAACAACACATTTTCTCCATCCAATATCAGTGTAAATATCACAGTTGGGTTGATACATCACAGCCCGTAATGAAGCCATGAGGATATAAAAATAGCACTAAGGAAAACAAGGGTGGGAAGATGAGTTGGATAAGATCAAATACACACAGAGAAGCTTCATTTTGGAGGTGTCAAAAGTTTGAGGATTTTGAGATTGATACTCAAGATATTTGAGAAAGGATAGAATGCTACACACTTTGGGGGGGAAAAACAAACAAACAAGGGATGTTATTACTTCCCCCAAAAAATATCAATAATTAACTGATCTAGATGCCTACTTCCCACCTCTATAAAATCTTTATAAAAATAACATGTGCACATTAAGGACTTTCTTGATGAAGGTATAAAAAGAAAACAGGAAGGTAATCACAAATGATAGTGTATTGCAGACTGCATTTTACAGTCACACACCTGACTGTAGGAAATACAGAATCATACAATGCTTAGTGTTGGTTGACTATGAAAAGATATTTGATTTGTTAGAGTAAAATGCTACATTAAAGGTTTCATTTTCCCAAAAAGAGGGTCTTCCAAGCATTTGTGAAAATAATGACACCTGTAGAGACAGAACTATAGAAGTAACATTATTCAAAGAAACTCTGGTTGTTAATATTAACACAGGTATAAAATGGGGCAATAACATATGCTTGCCAAAGATGTTTATCACTCTCATGGAGGATATCTAGCACAGATTCCAAATGAAAGGAAGATGATTCCATCTAAATGGTTACATATTCCAAATGCTGATTTGTTGACTAAATCTTGATGATGTATTAGGCCCCAAAACATTGCAGAACCATCTAAATAAGATTAATAATCATTGAAAAGTGTTTAACTTAACTACCTCCAAGGTCAATTCCAGTTCTAAATCTCTGGTCCTGTTTCCCTATGATCCTTACAATAGGGACAAATAATTCACATTGCCCAGATAATGACATGGAATTTTATGGAACAATCTCTACAGATGTACAAAGTACCTACAAAATGGAATAAGAGAAAAAGTACAGGATACAAAGTATCTGGGAATTTATGCAGTATTTTTAATGTTGATCTCAGGAGAAAAAACATCTTTTCAATATAAATATTCTTCCAGTGACACTCTGCTGTGCATCTTGGAACAATACGGCCTCATATTGGTGAATAACAGAGATTCATGGAAGGTGCAAAAATCCTGCAGTATATACTTAATAATGATCTACACTAAGGAAATGATGGAAAGGATATAATTAAAGACATAGATGATCAGAAAAAAGTATTGACTCTTCATATACCATTAGTAGACAATAACAGATAAACAACCCAAGTTCATTGGTGTGCTCCATGTATAAGAAGACCTAGAAGAAGTTCTGCAATTTGTTAAGTAGATCCTCATTAAAGGATTTCTAAAAAAAAAAAAAAGCACAGAAAAGAATCACACAGCCAAAGAAGACAGGTTTGGTTAGCAACATGTACCTATAAACATTATCAATAGGATGACAGATCCCCTGAAGTATTAAAGCATTCCTTTTCAGATATAAGTTGTTAGAACAATTTATTGTATATTATGGTGGACTTCATTGAGTAAGCTTTGATAGCATTCTGGTGCTTCAGCAGTGAATATAGAGTTATTTTCAAGTGAGATAATTTGGAAATTCTTATTACCATTAGGAAATCTGATGTTTTGTTTAAAACTTACATACATTTTCCCCAGTGTGACACATGAAAAATTCAAGAGACATAGTTTTATTTTATTAATCATGCTAGCAGATAATTAATAAAATGGGTCAGTGGCACTTTCAAATGCCAAAGACCTCTCATGGAATCCCTTCAACACTTATATGCCCTTAGAAATGTGGGTGTTCCTAAGGGTGGCAATCAACTCTGACTGATTAATAACTAATGAGAAAATAAATATTATAATGAGAGGTGGGTTTATTCTGATAAGGGGCTGTGGTGACTCTGATCAGTTTTGGGCAAAAGAGACTTATCTCTTCTCCAGACTACCCCTACCTAGGGCAATCTAGACAAAAGTGGAGAGGTCTGCTTCTGCTCAGACCTGGCTTACTAAAACACAGTGGGCCAGAGTTTGCCTTAGATTAAATTCTTTGTAAGGTTTTCTAGTTGGCTGGAGTCTCCCACTCAGGATCAAAAAGCAAGTATTACCCCTCCACACCCAGATTTTGACAGACTCATCCATCAACAATGTCCTTCAGTTCAACATCCCAAAGAGCCTACAGGCATCTGAAAAAAATCCTGGTCCAATAACTGATTATTAATATAAGAGAGAAATAATCATTTTTCTCACCAGTTCTGTGACACTGAGGGAGGTGGGGAGTTAACGATTTTTATGACAATATAGTCAGGAACATGACCAAGAACAGATGAACTCTATGCTGAAAGTCACAAGTTTTAAAAGCACTCAGTGATAGACTTAATATGTCTCAAATAGGGGAAGATTTCAAAAAAATGCACAAGATCACAGAGTGAGTGACTGAGAAGATCATAGGTATTAAAGAACAGCACACAAGCTTTTTTAGCTCTGAAAAATATGAGAATGTTTTGTTTATATATCAAAGACATCCTATCAGTCAGTTAACAAACATTTATTAAGCACTTACTACTGTTCTAAGCACAGGGGATACAAAGAAATGACAAAAATATAGTCTTTGTTCTCAGGGAGTTTATATTCTAATGAAGATAACTTGTAAACAACTAGGTAGATATAAAAAATATGCAGAGTAGATGAAAGTCACTCTGAGAGGGGAAGATATTAATTTCTGGTGGTACCAGAAAAGCTCTCCTATAATAGGTGAAATTTGAGCTGAGTTTTGCAGGAGCACAGGGAAGAGGAGCTGGGAGAGGAGGGCATTCCAGATATGGGAGTCAACTAGTAAAAAGACACAAAAACAGGAGATGAAATCAGCCTCATGATCAATGAATCAGAAGTAGGTCAGTGTTGCTGAAACAGGATGGAGAAGAGAATAAAGTGTTAGAAGACTAGAAAGATAGAAAGGGGACAACTTATAAAGATCTATAAATGTCACAGAACTTTATATTTTATCACACGAGTAACAGGGGATAACTAAAGCCCACTGAGCAAGAGTGTGTCATGACAGACATATGCTTTAGGAGAATCACCTTTGCAGCTGAGTGGAGAATGGATTAGAGTGGGGAGAAACTTGAGTCTGGGAGACCAACTGGAAGGCTATTGTAATAGTTCAGGCCAGAGGTGATGAGGGTCTAAAGGAGGGTTGTGGTGGTATGTAAGTAGAGAAAAAGGGACATACATGAGATCTGAGAAGGTAGCTTAGAGATATTATGAAAGTAGAAACAACAGATGAGATTTGCAATGTGTGGGAAGTGAGAATAAGCCATTGAGGAAAATGCCAAGGTATGGATCTAGGTGATTGGGAGAATGGCATTGCCCTCAACAGTAATAGAAAATTTCAGAAAGTTGAAAGTTTGGAGGAGAGGGGTGAAGAGAATAAGTTCCATTTTGGACTTACTGAGTTTGAGATGCATACACTACATCCAACTCAAGGCTGTCCTAAAAGCACTTGGTGATAAAAGACTGAAGCTCAGTATACAGACTAGTGCTGGATATATAGAGGTGGGAAGGGGGAGAGAGAGAGACAGAGAGAGATAGAGAGATAGAGACAGAGACAGTCAGAGAGACAGAAAGAGAGAGAGAGGGAGGGAGGGAGAGAGAAGGAAGAGGGGAGGGAGAGAGAAAGAGAAAGAGACACAGAGACAGAGAGAGAGCCAGAGACAGAGACAGAGAGATAGGGACAGAGAGAGAGACAGACAGACAGAGACAGAGGGAGAGACAGACAGAGAGATCTGAGAATCGTGTACATAGAGACTATGCTATTATTATAGAGATAATAAATGAACCCATGGGACCTGAGGAGATCGCCAAGAGAGGTAATACAGAGGGAGAAAAGCAGAGAACCAGGATGGGGCTTTGGGGAACACTCATATTTAGTTGGAGTAACAGAAATGTTGAACTAGGAAAAGATATTTAAGAAGGAACAGTTAGACAGACAGGAGAACCTGGAAAGAACAAAACCAAGAGAGGAGAGAATAACAACAGTTAACATTAATATAGTGTCTTCTATGGGCCAGGCACTGCTAAATACAAATGTTACAAATATTATCTCATTTGATCTTTACAATGATCCTGGGAGGTAAGTACCTTTACTTTCCCTATTTTACAGTTGAGGAAACTTAGGTAGACAGAAGTTAACTGATTTGCCAAAGATCACATAGCTAGTAGAGAGGCCAGATTTGAACTCAGATCTTCTTGACCTCAAGACTCGATGCTTTATCCACTATATCACCTAGATGCTTCTAAAGTATTCAGAAATGGGATGTAATCAATTGTCAAAAACTGTAGAGGACAAGAAGGCTTAGGATTGAGAAAAGTTTTAGCAATATCAAGTTTTCTTTTTCTAATTTTTGCCATTCAAAGTAGCCTGAGTCCCATTAGACTTTTTGGCTGCCATTCGTGCTAATTCCTGCTGAGCTCCAAGCCTGCTAAGACCCTGGTGCACATCTTGAGGGCCACACAGCTCACTGGGAGTTGTGGAGAATGGAATATCTTGCCATGGTGATTTTTTTTATTGATTTAAAAAAAATTTAACTCAAAACAAAATGCAGTACTAAAAGCTCTCTTCTGACAAGAGGTCTCTCACACATACATGAAAGTAATACAAGATTTCATGCCAGATGTGGTTTCAGAAATAGCTTTGTTCAAAAATTTAATGAGTGCAGACATGATAAAAATGAAAGCCGGCATTTACATAGCACTTTAAAGTTTTTGAACACACACACACACACACACACACACACACACATACATACATATAGTTCTTGTTATTGAATCATTTCAGTTGTGTCCAACTCTTCATGACTGTATTTGGGGTTTTCTTGGCAAAAATACTGGAGTGGTTTACCATTCCCTTCTGTAGCTCATTTTCATAGATGAGGAACTGAGACAAAAGGGGTTAAGTGACTTGCCCAGGGTCATGCAGCTAGTAAGTGTCTGAGGCCACATTCAAACTCAGGTCCTCCTGACTCCAGGGCCAGAACTCTATTCTACCGCACTTATACATACATATATACATATACATATACATGTACATATACATATACACATACATATACATATACACATACACATATACATATACACATATACATATACATGTATACATATGAATATACATATACATATGCATATGCATGTCTATACACACATACACATATACATATGTGTATATATAAATACATACTAATATGTATGTATACATATATAGATATATGTATATATACGTGTATGTATATATACACATGCATATAATCTTATTTGATTCTCCCAACAATCTTAAGAAAAATGTGGTATTATTGTCTCCATTTTACAGATTAAGAACAACAACAAAACAAAAACTTATGCTCAGAGAACATCAGTGACTTGTCCATGGTCACAGAGCTAGTAAATGCTTGAAGAGAGATTTGAAAGCAGGTCTTCCTGATTCCACATTCAGCATTGTCCAACACAGTATGCCATACTATCTCACTTAAACAAGGGAGATACATCCTCACTGAAATTACCAATATGTATTAGAAATATGTGTGTGTGTGTGTGTGTGTATGTATATATTGTAGTGTGGGTGTGTGTAGGTGTGTATACATATACATATAAATACATATTATATATATAGATATATAGATATATATCCATAAAGAATCAAGGGCCTTTTATGAATGTTGAAAGCAATAAGATAAAGAATAACACTACATAGAATCCTGTCATTACATGGATTAGAGATATTAAATATCATATGATATTCCTAATTAACAACTGGCAATAGAACTGTATGGATCATGTTAACTAATTCATATAGCGCAACTTGTTTTTTTTCATATAGCATAATTGTTATTAGTACTGTCCAAAAATGACAAGTGTTCAGAAGAGCCCCATTGTATTTGAAAGTAACTTCAGTTTTCTAAAGATAGTTATAAAATAGAAATGTCCTCTTCCTCATCATTCTTAATGGCCATTTTCTCCTTCCGCATCAGATTCCACAACACAAAGGTAATAATCTCTATAAGTGTGTCACTGAGGCCTCTATACAGTATGTGTTGTTCTCTCCTGTGTATGAGACAGCCCCCAGGGAAGCAGATGGCCTGAATGTTTCTGTGCCCATAAATTTGGTTTGTTATTGTAAACAGAGGCAAAGCCAGGGCAAGCAAAGGGAGGAGACTAGGGCATGCAAAGCTACAGAACACAAAAATATGCATATGCTATTCCAAGCATACTATGGCATGAAGAGGTACAACTTATATTTTTGTTTAGATTACATAATTAGCAAATTATAAAGCTAATTGTAGAGTACATTTTGAAGAAAATCAGGAGCTGGAAGTTTTTTGTTTCTGTTTTTTTTTTCTTAACTTTCAGGCAGTCTCAAAGAAATTCAATAGGGGAGCCTTGGTGAGTAATTATTTACTTTAATAAAAAAAAAATACAACACTCCTACCAGTGTGTTAATTAGGAACAAAAAACTATCACTACACCAAAAAATTTCCATCACATTTTTATTTGAACCAACCTCTAGCTGGGCTAAGGGGCGCAATTTAAAGAGTATTGTGCATTATGAACTTTGGAGTAGAAAACTAAAATTCAGTTGTCAGAAATTTTAGCTGGCCATAAAAAGTGATTCTTAATTATTTTTTCAAAATCATGTGTTTTTATTATAAATATGTAATTCAGTGAAAGAAAATAATGACAATCCAGTTTTGTTCATAGCCCATTTCAATTCTCATCTGTTAATAATTTGCTATCCAAGTTCCCAGCGGAAGTATAATTTTCTGTTCATTTGCCTTTTGTTAAATAGGATGATGCATATAATCACACTTAAAACTGTTTGACAAAGTCTGTTTTTCTCCATGAAATTAATTTTTTAAAGGCAGGGAGTTTTATTTATTATTTATTTATTTTTAACATTTTCTTTTTAAATTTTTAGTTCCTAATTGTATCCCTTTTTTCCAGGCCCTCCCACACACACTGAGAAGACAAGCAAAATTATATCAATTATGCATATGAAATCATGTAAAACATATTTCCATATTAGCTATATCACAAAAAAAAACCCTAAAAATAAAGAAATAAACAAAAGCAAGAAAATTATACTTCAATTTGTACTCAGAATACCTCAGTTCTCTCTACAGAGGTGGATAGCAGTTTTTCATCATGGATTATAGTATTGATCAGAGAAGCTAGGTCTTTCACAGTTGATCATTATTACAACATTGCTATTACTATGCTCAATGCTCTCCCAGTTCTTCTCACTTTACTTTGTATCAGTTCAGATAGATCTTGCCATGTGTTTTTTTTTCTGTAGCCACCCCTCTCATTGTTTCTTATAGCACAACAGTACTCCATTACAGTCAAATGCCACAGAGGGAATGTAAATTTTAATTGCTGAAACTCTTTTTTTCTGAAATCAGTCTGCTTATCATTTCTTATAGAATGATAGTCTTCTATTACATTCATATACCACAACTTGTTTAGCCATTCCCCAACTGGGGAACATCCCCTCAATTTCTAACTCTTTTCCACCACAAAAAGAGCTGCTATAAATATTTTTGTACGTGTGAGTCCTTTTCCCTTTTTTATGATCGCTGTCTTCCAGGAATTCTTGCTGGCCTTGGGTCTAATTAGCATTTTTCTTTGAGACTTTACTTGTAGCTGTTTTTACATTGTTGTCTTCTGAGTTTATGTCTTGTGTTCCCCTGCCACCATAACAACTTTTGATGGTGGAGTTCTTTGTTGTTGTTGTTGTTGTTGTTGTTGTTTACTCCTTTTTCCAGCCTATTTCTTAACTTTGAACTTTATGTTAAATTTGGATTCTGCTCACTTATGTTTAGGGAGGCACCATCTCAAGCTTCGGGATTTTTTGTGCTACTCTTCTCAGAGCTAGTTCTGGGAGTCTGCTTCCAAGGTCAAGTGACCTTAGGAAAGGTGTGGCCACTGCTTTTACCCAGGAAGGTCCTCTACTCCCCTGCAACCATAAGCACTAGTGCCCCTATTTGCCTTGGAAATGCAACCATGGTCCCCTGCTTTCTCGTGACCTATGACAAGCACTCCTTTCTACTCTGGAACTGTGACCCAGAACTGTGTACAGGCAGCAGTGCCAGCTGCATTTAGTGTCACAAAGGTTTCCCCGCAGTCTCTTTCTGACCAGTTGTCTGAACCCTTACTGTCTCTAGGCTAAGAGCTCCCAAAGCCGCTTCTACTCCCACTGTTGCGGCCACCTCCAAAGCCCAGCACTGTTGCTGCTGCTGCCGTGCTCCAGTCTGGTCCCAAAATCAGTGTCACAGATCTCTCCTGCTGACTTCCTAAGTTGTCTTAGCCTGGAAAAATGTCTCACTCTGACCTTTTGTTGGCTCTGTCCCTCCAAAATTTGATTTCAGGTGTTATTTTAAAGTGTAGAAGGGAACATTTGGAGAGTTTGGCTTGGTTGCTGCCTGTACTGCACCATCTTCAAGGTTGTTTCTCATCATGGTATTAAAACCAATATAAAGTGAACAAAAAAGCATTGTTATGTCTACTGTTCCACTCCATTTTGAAAAGATACAGTATATATGGAGGTAGGGTCTTTTCTCAGAAGAAAAAATTGTATGTGTGGAGTAACCTATGTATTGAACAAAATCAGTTCATTTTGAGCACAGAGAGATGTGAAGAACTATGGTTTCTGGTGAATATGGGGTAGTAGGGAAAGCATGATCTCAGTAAAATGTTTCCTTTCTCTTTTTCTCTCTTCTAGCTTCCTTTGAGAAAATAAGAGAGTAAATGGTCTCAAGTGTCTTTCACATGATGACTTAAATCAACAACTCTACTCTTGTGCCATTCTGTTATTACATAGTACAGGGGGAATAAAGTTACCTAGTTATGTGTGGGAGGGGTGCCAGACCTAGTATCAATAACCACACCTGAGCGGCTTTCAGTACAACCAGGGATTATAGAACACACCGACAGAATTATTCCAGAGCACTGAAGGTGTTTGTGTATAGAAAAGACGAGGGAAGATCTGAAAAGCAGTAGAAAATGGTATGGATGCTTGGAGAAGGTTTGGAGAAAGCAGAGAATCCCTATCAAGTCTGGAACTACAGGGTCCCAATTAGAACACAGCTAATATCTAGTATCCAGGTGCACACTGAACTCTGTGGGAGTTAGAAGAGATAACCAGCTTAAAATTAATGTACATTCAATAAGTTTTGGAATTGACTAGTTGTCAAGTTTACTTAGATTTACTAGTTATACACAAGAATTTAGTATGCTCCTTTGTGATTTAATTCCTGTTCCCTGCCCGGAAAGGTTCAGGAAAGAGTAATGCTAAGAGTGTACTTGGCCAGGTTATGATGGAGGAAGCCAAGGGCATGAGCATTTCAACATTCATTTTGGCCAAGAAGAAAAGGGGAAGCAAACAGCACCCTGCTAGTTGAGACTTCTCTGACAATATGAGTAAGAATTAGAATACCCAGGCAGTTCCTGGGAGGGAAGATGTGGAATCACTTCCAACACATTCGGTATAAAAAGAATAGAGATATAGTTGAAGGTCCAGAGTTGAGAAAGCTAGAAAATGGGGCCAAAGCTGAGTCCTACTTGAGCAACCACCATATAGTCCATATAGTTCCACAAGTTCTTCACAGAGTGTCTCCTGAATTTGCTGGGGGCCTTCTTTGCTTGATCTCAACATTGGAGGGATACCAATGGAACACAAAGTCTGTCCATCTTGTACCCCTTTCTTATTTTTTGACTAGCCTATCTTCCTTTTCACTCATACATATATATCTTACATAATGTCCCCTTCATAGTTAATTTTTTTGTAATGTGTTTTAGTCTGCCAGAGTCCACCAATATCCTTCTCCATTGCCTTTTGGATAATCTTCAATTTCACTCCTTTAGAAACTATAGCATTCAACTTCACTACCTCTCTAATTTGTTGCCAAGGTCAGCTAATTTAACCTTTGTGACATTTTTCTAATATAATCCCTTTTCTCCTCTGGTGCAAGCCTTTATCATCTCATTCCTGGACTACTGCAATAGCCTGCTAGTGGGTCTGCCTGCCACAAGTCTCTCCCCATTCCAATTCATCCTCCATTCAGACACTACAGCGATTTTCCTTAAATGAAGAGCTGACTTTGTCACTCCCTCACCCCTTACTCAATAATCTCCAGTGGCTCCCTATTGCCTCCAGGATCAAATACAAATTCTCTGCTTGGTATTCAAAGTACTTCATAACCCAACCCTCTACAACCTTTCCAGTCTTGTTACACCTTACTTTTTACCATATACTCTTTGATCCACTGATGGTGGACTTCTCACAAACAAGACACTCCATCTCTCAGGCTCTGGGTATTTTCTCTGGCTGTTCCCTATGTGTGCAATGCTCTCTGTCCTCATCTCTACTTAACTGGCTTTCCTGATTTCCTTTAAGTCCCAAATAAAGTCCCATCTTCTGTAGGAAACCTTTCTCAATTCTTTTTAATTCTAGTGCTTCCCTTCTGTTTCTTATTTCCTACTTGTGATGTATATAGCTTCTTTATATATATGTGTGTATATATATATTTGTTTCCATGTTTTCTCCCCCAGTAGATTATGAGCTTTTTGAAGGCAGGGACTATCTTTTACCTCTTTTTGTATTTCCAATGCTTAATACAGTGCCTGAGTAGGCACTTAAATGTTTATTGATTGATTGATTCTGTGAATCACATTTGTAAGCACCACCAGACAACTACTGCTGATAGAAAGAAAGAAAAAGAAAGAAAGAAAGAAAGAAAGAAAGAAAGAAAGAAAGAAAGAAAAGCCTTTGTTTCAGTGATAAGAAGGGTCACAAAAAGAACTTTCACCTTTTTTTTTCCAAAAGCCACCTAATTCCTTCTCTTCTTCCTGTTCAAACCGGGGCCAATTCATTCCCATTTGCAGTGTCTGTCCTCTATAGATTGCCCATTCAACCACATATTATAATGTATCTGCACAATAAACATTTATTATCCATTTAGTTTTTCTTCTTTGGATAGTTCAAATTATTTAGAGTATTTATGCATTTATTTAGGAGACCCAGCAGAGTTCCATGGCTTGATTTTAATCAACACAGTATCAAATAAAAGCAAGAGCAAAATACATCCCTACCCATGAGCAATCTCTCCTCAGCTTGCACTCTCTGACGGATCTCCTGTATGCAGTGGTGAATATGTTTGGTGAGAATGTATCTCCTTATTTCATGCCTTATTGGATACTAATGTCCAGAAGGTTGTAGAACAAAGTTGTCTCTATTGCTGTGCATTTCACATTATCTTACATAGTTTTCATATATACATGAGAGATCTTGTTGGTGGAGAGCCTTTAGGTGTCATTTTGCTGTATCGAATGAAATCCTTTTTTACATTTAACAGATAATAAGTATGCTGGGATCTTACATAATAATAAAGATACAGAAAATCATTTATGAATGCCTCTATGTTATCATCTAATACACCTCTCAAGGATGCCCTTTCAATGCTTATGTAGATTAATTAGTCTCATAGAAATTTTATAAAAATGGAAAAAGTAGGCATATGGATCAATAGTTACCAATGCCCCCTTGGTCTCATTTGTTGAGTAATAATAAGGTCTCAGTTTTTCCCATATCCATGTTATCTTACTCCTTTCCATGTACTTTGAGAATTGACCCCTCAATGCTCTCAAAATTGTACCACCTTTAACATATAACTCTTCTTATGTAGTTGGTCTAGTTAAGCTGCCTTTCCTGTCTTTGATTTATTCAGTGTCATTGCCACTTCTTCTATAAACATATCTGGGACTGTGATGTTACAGTCTAAAAGTAGGGGATCTGCATCCTTGACAGTGAAAAGAATTTGTTATCGAAATCTTTGCAGATCTTTTCAATCTTTCATTGGTTTGTTTCCATTCTTCCAGTTTCATCTGTAAAGTCCTTGAAGTGATTTTGCTTAGTTGCTCTTGTGCCAAGATTTCTTTAAAGTACTTTACTTTCACTGATTCTTGGTGTTTTATGAGGAGAAACTTCATAATTTTCCAGTATCTTTCTTCCTAAGATTTTACAAATGAATTCATATTATAAACTACAATTGTCTGTGGCTGTTCTTTCTCTCTGTTTTGCAAGCAGAGAATTTCCTGTCTAAGGTGATCTTTATGCCCTTTTGGTCTCCTCATTATGATCATTAATTTAACTCTATTAAAGTTCTGAAATTGCTATTTTCTTCCATCCATTTCCTCTTATTTTTGCAAAAATAATTATTTAAGGAGGTCACATTAGAATTGTCATACTACCTTTTTCCATTTTTATTCTTTATTTTAGCTTTGTACTAATTTTTATCTTTTATTCTATTATGTTGGTAGTCTGATTTCTTGAATTTTCTAAGAGGCATATTTGCTGGTTCCATTACTTAGATCAACAACTGGGTACCCTGTACAATGAAGAACTAACAAAAGTGATTTACATCAAGCAAATTTATTGGAATTTATATGTGCAAAGGATTACATAGAAAAGCTATACTTTAGCGTAGAGGTGCTTCCGCTGCTCAAAAAAATTTTGGAACACTGTAGGAATTTAATAGGCTGAACCACTAAATAGAAGGAGTGGTACGATGTCAAGTTTGCTGGATTTGGAGTCAGTCTTGTTTTCAAATCCCAGCATTTTCACCTACTAGTTATATAACCTTAGCCAAGTCATTTAACCTCTGGGTCTCAGTTTCCTTCTCTGAAAAATGAAGAGGTTGAAGTAGATGACTTTTAAGGTTCCTTCCAATTCAGAATCAAAACCCTATGATCCTATGTTCCAAAGATCACATGATCTTGGCTAAACAGCAAACTTCTATAGTGGGATAAGAAGTTTCTGACTTAGGAATCAAGAATCCCAGGTTCAGGTCATGGCTCCCCCACTAATCAGATGCATGATACAGACAATTCACAGTACCTTTTTGTTCTTCAATTTCTTCATTGGTAAAAGTGAGTGGGTTGGCTTCACTAGATTGATTATCTCTAGAGCCCCCTTCAAATCTAGATACTCTATGAGTTTTATGGGTAATAGAATGCTTTCAAGAAGAAGGACTTCAAAATAGAACCAAGAAAAGCAAATTAACTCTAGTACAGAAATCATAGGGTTTTTTTTTCTTTTTAGTATAAAGAAAAGTTCTCTGGACCACCTAATCCAAATAAATTTTCATTTGTCACACTTATGCCTCCACTGATTTACCTCACTGATCATGTTTACATAGAATATTTCTTGCAGGATTTGCTCTACCCCAAAGCTATTATTTTTTCCCACTCTCACTACATCGCTTATCCCTTCTTAATATTGCTTGCCTACAGCAATTCCAAGGAAAGGTGTGAAAAAGGGTGTAAAACATTAGGTGAGGTGTTAACCTCACTTATACAGCCACAGGAGATGGAGGTTAACACCCTGTTTGAACTCTTAGCAGCCTGGTCCAGGGCCTGTCTTCACTTCTTCACTTTATTCATCATTCTAACATAGGCCCAGGGAGAGCCAATGATGAGGAATTAGTTCCTAATGAACAATTTGGCTATCAACTTCCTTAACATAACCCAAAATTCAAGTTTTTGAAACCAAGGTCATAACGCAATAACCCAACCAAACAAGCTGTTGTCTTCTTCCCCTCCTTCTTCCTTTTTCTCTTCTTTGTCATCCTTCTTCTCCTCTTACTCTTTCTCCCCCTCCTTTTCCTCGTTCTCACACTGAAATTGCTGGGAAGGAATGATGGAAGTAATAGGTCATACAGATATGTAACTATAAAGGTAGTGAAAGAATAAAGATTTTACCAAATTCTTTTTCCAATACTTTGTCTGATTGTGGAGATATATTTAACAAAATAAAAATACAACAGACCATGGACAGTGTTAGTATGTGGTTTTCTAAGTCAATAGGGGGCCCACAAGAATCCTTATGTGTATTTATGGTCCCATTTCTATTTGAATTTAACATCAGTTTTCTAGGCAAGTCTCTAAGAAAATAAGTTAAAGGGAATAATAGCTATCATTTTTATAGTACTTTGAGGTTTACAAAGTGCTTTACAAATATTATCTCAGTTGATCTTTTCAACAATGGGGCTATTATTATCCTCATTTTACAGATGGGGAAACTGAGGCAGAGAGGAACTATGAGAGGATTTGCAGTATTGCTGGATATTCCAGTGAGAGGTCAGTATTTCAGAGATCTTTTACTCAAATTAGTAACAGTTGCAGTACCTAAGAACAATTTTCCATCAGTGCTCTTTCTCTTTCTTCCTCCTCTCTCAATCTTTCTGTCATTCATATGTGCATTTAAAGTACAATGTGCTAATTACTGGACTGCTTGTTTTGATTGAGAATATATATGTAACATCCCTAAATGGCCTGGAAGAGAAACATGTGATGAAATTATTCACTCATCATTAGTATACCCGGCCCCAAAGGTTGTATTGAAATGTTAATCAAGTCAAGGAGCTCCACTATTCTTATCTCCCCACCTCCACTAGAATTTGAAGGCTCATTTATATTAAATCAATTAACCTACTTTCTTCATTTTCACTTCCACCCCTCCTTTCTACTCCCCTCCCCATTCATCTTTGCTCCCTGATCAACTAGTGGCCAGAAATGAGAACTAGTCTTTCTGTCTAGCCTGACCACTGCACTTACACATGGAGATTTCAATTTACATGTTGATGTCACCTCAAATACCCTTGCTCCCCAGTCCATCAACCTCCTCAAGTCCGTGGCTGCACCTCAGCGAAATTCCAACCTGGACTTACTCCCACCATCCACCAACTATCCTATACTTTGTTCCTGAATGTAGAGCCCACTAAAAATTTATGTTACATAATCTCACCTTGGCTCTGACTGCTACAAGGAAATCTTTTTACAAATTACCCCAATTCCTCCTGTGGGGAGAGTTCCGTGTGGTCTAGAAAGTTCTGTAGGGCCTCTTCTTTCCTTCTGCAACAGGAATTTTTGTTTTCTTTTTTTCCTTTTGGAGTTAACCAATGATTAAACCTAGCCTCTGTGTTTGAGGGTCAAGTAGAGGGACCTCTTAATGGAATCAAATGGAACCTACCTAAAAGAGCTTTCCAGTTTCCCACTCTCTTCCTCCAGTTCACGTCAATAAACACTCACAGAGGCCCTACCATAGAGAAGGCACTCCACCAGGTATTGGAGAAAAAAAGATAAAAATGAAACTATCCCTGCCCTCAAGGACTTCACATTCAGCTAGGGTAAAACAACAATGTATATAACAAACATATACATATTAAATGCAAAATAATTTCAGTAGGGAGAACACTAAAAAGGCAGGAATCAGGAAAAGCCTCATATAGGTGAGGTAGGTAAGCAGTGCTCTAGGGATTCTAGGAGGTAGAGGTGAAGAGGAAAGTTAATAAACATTTATATAGCACCTACTATATACCAGAAGCCATGCTAAGCTTTTTTGTCTTTGTTTTTTAACAAGCACGATCTCAGTTGATCCTCACAACAACCCTACAAAGTAGGTTCTATTATTTTTCTCATTTTATAGTTGGGGAAAGTAAGGCAATCAAAAGTTAAATTATTTGCCCAGGGTCATGGAACCAGTAAGTATCTAGGGTCATATTGGAACTCAGGTCTTCCTGATTCAAGGCCCAACGCACTCTATATGCTGCTTTGCCACCATCTGCATCACAGGCTCTGGGTCCACCTTTCTCAATTATTAGTAATGGAAATGTCATAAAGATTTTTAAAAGAACATGTTTTCCTGATAGGCAAGTTAGGTGATTGACAGACCACTTTTCTGCTGGGCAATATTTGGAAGGGCCCACCACATGTTAGCTCATCCCTCACCTGATCTTCAGAGATGACTATATCTACACTATTTCAAATTGGCTGGTCTCTAATTCTATTGATTTCAAATCACAAACATGACCAAACAGTACAACAATCTTAAAATTAATGGTATTTTAATTGATATTCCTGCAATACAGGTCTGTCCGTGTCACTCCCCTGATCAAGAAGCTTAACTTCCTCTGCATATATTTTGTATTTATTTATCTGGATATGCATTGTTTCCTCCTAGTAGAACGCAAGCTCCCCAATACCTGTAAGAGGAAACAAACTCCTCTTAACTGGCATTTGGAACCTTTCACAATTTCACTCCAGCCTATCTTTCCAGACTAATTTTATCCACATGACTCCCCTTCCCTTACTCTGTGTTCCCACCAAATAGCCTATTCTTATTATTGTTCAATAGTTTTTCAGTTGTGTCTGATTTTTCATGACCCTTTTGGGGGTTTTCTTGGCAAAGATACTGGAGTGATTTGCTATTTCCTTTTCCAACTCATTTTACAGAAGCAGAAACTGAGTTAAGTGACTTGTCCAGGGTCACACAGCTAAGAAGTGTCTGGAGTCAGATTTGAACTCAGGAAGAGAAGTCTTCCTGCCTCTAGGCCCATCCACTACTCCATCTAGCTGCCAATAGCCTACTCACTGTTCTCCATGTAAGACAGTAAGCGTCCCACTTCCTTGCCTTGTATTAATATTCCCAATGCCTGACATGCTCTTATGCCTCACTTCTACCACTTGAAAGCCCTAGCTTCCTAAGCTCCCTTATGGAAGGCCCTTCTTGAGTCCTCCCGATGGCTTCCCTTCCCTTCCCATACATTATGTATGTGTGTGTGTTTTGTATTCATTTTGAATCTTTTGTATTGACTTATTTGTGTATATGTTGTTTCCCTAATGCATTGGAATATAAACTTTAGTCAGAGGCTGTTTTTATTTCTGTCTTTGAATCTCTAAGGCCTACCACCATGCCTTGCAAGTAGTAGGTGCTTAATACATGCTCGTTATACTTTCAAAAAAATCCCAGGGTTCATGCCACATTGCCAGATTCCTCAATAGAAAGATGGTCCAGGTTGAAGTGATTATTTATCTACCAAGATATTTCCCAATCAATGTGCCAGGTGTTAAATCTCTAGGGTTTTTTTTTAAATGTTAACAAACTTAAAAAACTTCTTAAAAAATCTGCCTATCTCCCATGTAATGTTCACCCTCACTTTTGTACATTTGCTTATATTCTTTCTCCTGCTTGAAATACAGAGCAGTGACTAGGGTAGGGGTAACTGGGACTTTGCCAGAGACATGAAATTTGGAAGGTACTAGAAGCACTTCCTATTCTCCCTCATTAGACTGAAAGCTCTTAAGGGCAGGGATGGTTTTTTGCCTCTTTTTGTATCCCCACTGTTTAGCACAATACTTGGTACACAGTAGGAACTTAATAGAAATTATGATCTATAAAACAGGAATAATCTATGAAATACGAAAACATAGTATTATGCTACATTTTGTATTCATCCTCTATTACCTCTTTAGTGTTCATATTCTGTGCATATCTTAAAAATCCAAGTCATTTGGTGAGTTTCTTATCCATCTATTATGGTCTCTTCAGGCAATCTCCTTTTCCCCTCTTAATTGATATGGTTTCTCTTTGTCTTTGGAATTTGATTCTTTAAAGCTCTCAAACATGCTGACTTCTCTTGTAGAATTTTAATTCATGGGATCCTATCTATTCTTCCTCTGAAACTTTGAAATCTCTCTTTCCAAATCTAGGGTGCATGTCAGACTTCATCTGCCTTCCTTTTCTTTATCATAAATTCTAAGAGGTAATTTCCTCCATTCTACTCATCATTTCCATCACTAGCAAATAGCTCCTTCCTATTAATGAGAATCCAATCTAAAATAAAATTTCCCCTTATTGGTTCCTTTGCCTCTTGAAAAATGAAATTATTTCTAAAGTAATGCAAGAAATTATTAGCTACTTTTCTTTTGGCAGGGAGACAACCAGACAGAAAGGTAGAGACAAAGAAAGACAGAGAGAGGGAAGGAGAGAGAGGAAGGAAGGAAGGAAGGAAGGAAGGAAGGAAGGAAGGAAGGAAGGAAGGAAGGAAGGAAGGAAGGAAGGAAGGAAGGAAGAGAAGGAAGGAAGGAAGGAAGAGAAGGAAGGAAGGAAGGAAGGAAGGAAGGAAGGAAGGAAGGAAGGAAGGAAGGAAGGAAGGGAGGAAGGGAGGGAGGGAGGAAGGAAGGGAGGAAGGAAGGAAGGAAGGAAGGAAGGAAGGAAGGAAGGGAGGAAGGAAGGGAGGGAGGAAGGGAGGAAGGAAGGAAGGAAGGAAGGAAGGAAGGAAGGAAGGAAGGAAGGAAGGAAGGAAGGAAGGGAGGAAGGGAGGGAGGGAGGAGGGAGGGAGGGAGGAAGGGAGGAAGGGAGGAAGGAAGGAAGGAAGGGAGGGAAGGAGGGAGGGAGGGAGGGAGGGAGGGAGGGAGGAAGGAAGGAAGGAAGGGAGGAAGGAAGGAAGGAAGGAAGGAAGGAAGGAAGGAAGGAAGGAAGGAAGGAAGGAAGGAAGGAAGGAAGGAAGGAAGGAAGGAAGGAAAATAGAATGAGAAATTCAGAAACTATTCAAATAGTTGAAGACTTCCATTCTTCTATGTCATGCCTCTGTACCAGGCTTGTATTCTCTTTCCTGAATTCTTGATCTATTTCCTCTTTTTTGCCCTTTTTTGGTCTGTTGAATTTACCAATGACAAAATCATTTCTGTTTTGCCTCCACTTATCTTCAACAAATACCCTTTACCCCATTTTTCCCTCTAGTTCCCGGAGTTCCTTCAATGAGTATATCTTCAAAATATGAAATGATTCCTGAGTAGACTCAGACAAATACATTCTTCTCAGCCTCTGTCAGGTGAACTCCATCCCTGGCCAGCAGCCTGACGTCTCTATATTTTAAGACATGGTACAGAAATTGACTTGTAGAAAATCATTGAAAAATAACACATATGCTAATATATGAATGAAATGGGATTACACAGTTTAGATCTTCCAACCTTTTCTATTGCCATTCACATCCTATCAAAAGAATTGAAGATGCTTAAAATATAGTGGATATAACAACAGCTAACATTTATATTTCACAGAATGGCTTACATGTGTTATCACATTTGACCCTTGCTGACAATGGTCCTATGAGGTAGACAGTAGAAGTATTGTTAGTTCAATTTTAGAAAAGAGAAAATTGAGCTTTAGAGTGAGTAGTCCAAAGTTATACAGATGAACTGTGATTAAAGCTTAGACCTTCTGACTCCAGGGTTCTTTCCATTATACTACACTACCCCCATGCAGAAAAGTGAAGATAGCAGAGGGATAGAGTATGGAGCCAAAGAAACAATGCTGCTTAAAATAAAAGAAGTGTAAATGATGGGCACTATCACAGTTGCATTTAAAAAGAAAAAAACTTTAACTGTGTAGAAATAGAGCACATAACTTTTCCTACCTAAATTGGAGCCATCAATAGAGTCACTGCAGTTCAGTACTCAGCTGTCTTTTTTCTGAAAAATGACTCAAGTTGACTTTACACATTCCATTTATTGAAGACACCCTAAGCCTCATTTTCAGCTCAGACTCCAGAAACTGACTTAGTTAATTGGGACAATTAAGAATCACCGAGGGTATAATTGCCCCTTTCATTTTGCTTTGGAGGGGAGGAGACTGATTTATTTCAGAAAATAAGAGCCCAGGGGCCTTCTAGGAAAGAGAATGAAAACATTTCAGTTAGAGATAAGAATGAAGCCCTTTTGGAATCAAATTTTAACTTCCGGGGAAATGAAAGCCATTCAGATATTCTTCAAGACACTGAGGCATTATGAAATGCCTTTTAGCATTTGTTCTCAAACTTTCCCAAGTCCTAGTCTCCTTAGAAGACCCTGTTGACCACCTACTTTCCCTGACTATTGCTTAGGGAGGAAAAAAGCCTTCCCTAGAATGCACGGGAAGATAGTCCTTGCCTTTTATGAGATGCCAATGAAAGCTTTCATACCTAAATTATTCACTGATGCCAGGAGCAAAAGTACAGGCAGTCTTGTTGTTAATATCAATATGACGAAAGGCCAACAAATGAACCTAATCTGACAGCTCCCAGTACACGTATGCGCACACATAAACACACACACACCGAGCATCAGTGGTCACTTGACTGTACTTTGAAAATTACTACCTTACAGGATACATTGACATGGATCTCAAATACATGTATATAGATATTTCTTATAATTCAATCATTCAGTCATGTCTGACTTTTCATGACCCTATGGACTTAACATCAAGATAATTACTAAAGCATTATCTATATCATCATATTTGTCTCTTTAGGATATATTTGTAAGTCTATATATGTATTCCACAGTAGAAACAGTTGAAAGATTGCAAAACTACAACTTTTACCAAACCACATTTGATTAGTTAGTGTTTTTGATTATATTTTTTCTTGAAATCACCATATGCTAACTAATTGTATTACTGTGAGAAAGATGAACAAGTCTTTGCTGTGTCTACATGACACTAAGGCATCCAGATGAGAAGTGTACAATTCAGTCAGTCACGAAGTTGTTTTGTCCATATAACATCACTTTCCTGAACATAAGAGCCAGTTTCACACTGTTCTTTCTACCGTGGATATTTTAATTTGGGAAGAAAATGAGATTGCCTTCATTGTGCACTTTGAAAATATCTTATTAATAGCCTCTGGCAGCCTACTTGTCTTTTCTTCTGGGTTCAGTTCCAGTTATAGCTTAAAAAATCATGACCTCTAGAACTTAGGGTTGACACCAGATGACTCTCACTTTGTTGAGTCTAAAATGAAGCCAATTAAACTAAAAACAAAAATAACATTTTCCTATGATTTTTTTTTCAGATAGTCTGACTGAACTTTCCATGAATTCTTAATTCAAAGTAGTAAGACAACTATGCATTGCCTAGAAAGAGGTGCGTGCATTTAGCTTAAGGGTGATGTTCTGCCCTAGATCTCAGTACAGAGTTGGATAATGCACTCTATCAAGGTGAGAAAAATGATACAGAAAAAGGAGAAAATGAGATAGCTATTAGTCATGAAGACTAAGGAAGATAAACAGTGAAACTGGAATAGGCACAGATTTTGGAGTCCATCCCTGCTGCCAAATCCTCTCACAGCTTCCAGTGAAAGGAGCCCTTCAAGTGAACCCTGTGAAGGCCTGGAGGGCATGAGACATTTCTTAGTCTGGCCATGAGAACTACTAATCTCTGGGGAATGCCACATTTAAACGTATTTCTGGATCAGTATTCAGTGAGGGTTTTAATGCAGCAAATGAGAATTAGGTATTGCACCTCAGCCTGTCTGTCATATTTTTTTCCAAGCTTCACTCCGAACATAGGGGAGCTCAAGTCATCAGTCCCCTTTAAATTACATTCCAGCATCTTACTTTTTTAAGGTTTTCTTCTTTTCAGGCAACCAATAAATAAAAGACTAAATCAGGTTGATTCAGCTCTGTCCTCCCACTATAAGGGCATCTTAGGTGTTGGTGTCAACCATATCTGACCTTCTTCCCAGGCAGAATATGCAACTATCTGGGAAGTATGATTTGAGCTGTGTCAGAAAGCTCACTTGCCTTAAAAGTATCCCTTCCCCTACCCTAACATGTCCATCATTTGAGTCCCCTTAGGCCTTGTCCAATCAAAGCAAGGGCATTGTTGCTGGAGGACTCCAGTTTTTTTAAAAAATGAGTCATGTCCAGCTTTTACTTACTAACACATCAGCATAGATTTATCAAATTAATTCAAACCCTGGGCTTAAAGGGATGAGATATACCGGGAACAACTCTTCTAACACATGGGTCCCTAGAAAAGTTATCCCAGGTTTAAGGAATTCTGGGCACTAACATCTACAGAAAAACTGTGGCTTATTAGTTTTTGCCACTGTGTTTCTTTTTACTAAAAGTACTCATTAGTTCGAAACAAAAGACATTTAATCAAGCAGCACACTATATAAAGTGAAGAGGTCATCCCTCGTACACAAGGGGGTACATTCTCCCTTAGATTACTATGCCATGAGCAGGAGAGAATACACATATAAAAAGCACATGTGGCCAAGAGAAAAAGAAATAGAATAGGAGCTGTGTGATGAGGCTTCAATACTAGGGCTTCAAAACACATCTCCCCAGATTCTCTTTGATTGACATGAAGACGAAGTCAAGTGAGCTCTCAACTGCCTTATATTTTCAGTGCAAGGAATGAGCAATTGCTACCAATCAAGGCCTGATTTGTTGCTTTTTATATTGTTTAGACTTTAAAAAAGTATTAATAATGTATGGGCATATTTTTGGGGGGAGGAGGGAGGCGGCAGGAGAATCTGGTTATTAAACATTTTTTGAATTCAGCAATAGCGTAGTAGAAGTTTCAGGGAATGAAGCCATCATCCAAATGGAGGCCTGGTTATGGTTGGCTATTAATATTGAGACTTTCAAAAGTGCGTTTGGCTCATATGCAATTGTTCCACTGTCCTTATAACTTCAGTATACTAATGCTTGTCACATTCAAAATAACTCTGAGTTACATACACTAACTGCTTCAGTAATTATTTCTCTTAGAACATTGAGCATACTTATGCCCTAAATAAGTGAACTAAAGGCAAACCTAAATGAGCAACAAAGTGCCCCAGTGAAAGGACAAGAGTACCTTAAAGAAACAGTACCACATACATTCATTCACTCATTCAACAGTCATTAATGAGCACGCAAAGCATTGTACTAAAAACCAACTATGTGCTGGAAGTGGATCCCATTCTTGAAAATGGGCGCATATGTTTATAAAGCAAATAAATTGCCAAATAATGTGCAACCATATTTTTGTATCTTAAACTTTTACAATTGAGTAAATGCAGGATTATTAAATTTACCCTAAGGGAAAAACAAACAGTAAAAAATACTCAAACAAAAATAACCCCAATTGGTAAAATATTCCAATTTCAACAGAAATTATTGTGAAAAGCAAAACTAGAGACTGTGGGTTCTTTTTTAAAATATTTTAGACATAGAAATTTCCCTTAGATTCTATCTATATCTTGACATATTTTTTTTATTCATTTAAACTCTGTGATTAAATGCTAACTTGCTTAAAATAATACAAAATGGTAAAGGGAAGAAAATCAAATGTGATTTCCTTTTATTATTTGCACTTATACCTCAAACTCTCCCAGCACTAGAAAAAAATAAAACAGATCGACTTTTTAAAAGTTTATTGATATATTTTTTAAAACACCCTTACATTTTGCAGTGATATTCTTCAAAATTTCTATAGATTCATCCTTTATAGTAAAAAAAGTACACTAAAGGGAAATAAGACAAACATATTATTCATATCTGACAACGTATGTCTCATTCCACGTCTATAGTCCATCAGCAAGTCAAACCTTTGTAACTATTGTCTCAGATTTAGAGAATTGCCCAGAGCACTGAAGTTGAATGACCTGTCCAAATCAAGCTACCCTAATGTGTAGGAAGTGGGATTAGAACCAAACATCTCCCTAGTTCCAAAGCTAGCTCTCTATTCACTAGGGCTTCATGCTTCCTCATTTCTTATGGAACAGTAATATTCCATTATATTGATCTTTTGTTTCCCTATTAACCCAGCAGTGGCCATCCATGTTACTTCCACTTTTTTGATGCCATAAAAAAATTAACACCTAACTTTGAAGAATAAATTTAAGCCACTTGATGGTGGAAAAACGATGGTGCCAAAGAGAATGGGGGCAGTGCCTTCTACTCTTTGAGTTAAGTGAAGACAAATTAAGTTTGATTCAAGAAAAAAAGGCATTCACATTTCCCACATATTTTATAGATGATATCACACTAAGAGTCCAATGTTCAAAAGTATTTGAGTAACTACACTGTATTATAAGAAGGAAAGGGCTAGCCTTTACAGTGAACAAGATTTAATTTTTCATCAGAGCAATAGAGAGACTGCTGTTGGAGTTCACAATGTCTTACACTATAAAGAGCATAAGTGAGGAATTACATGAAAGTACCAGATGAGCCTGCAAAAACAGATTAGATACCCTTGGAAGATTAAGATCTCCTGTAACAGTAACAATCAGTGTCTGTCACAAGCCGGGTTTACTCTCTAGCAGGCTAAAAATTGAACAACAAGAATCATTTTCCATGTTGAGCTGATGTGTCCAGGAAAGCTATTAGGCAATATCTTTATCTTGGGGTTCTAGTAACATGCATAAACCACTTGAGCTTTAAGGCTTCCTCTTACACCCCTGTCTCAACAACCGGAGCAGAAAATGGATCATGTTCAAGGCCAGCTGCTGAAATCAGGCTTGGTTGTCATGAAGGTGAGAAAATTACAGAAAATTAAGAACATATTGGTTTCATGCAGTCTTCAAAGAGGAAAAAAAGGGGGGAGGGAGTCTACAACTGCTTTTAAAATGTACTTATTGCTGAATTCTAACATTCTAAAGAAATTAAGATTCTATAGTTTCAAATGTACAAGTTTCATTCTAACAAAAATCATCCCAGTCTTCATAAAAACCAAAGTTGAAAGAGTCATTCTATTTTAGGTCCTTCTTCCCTCATTCCCTTCATTATAGCTTCTGGTTTTGTTTTTTTGTTTTTAAAGTAGATTTGGATCTGACATATACTGGTTGCATTAGACTTATCCCATAGCAAAATGGTGAAGGAGGCATTTTGTCTCCCTGTTCCCTAGTTCCTGTTTAGTGTTCTTTACATCTCCGCTTTCATTCTAGTCCTCATAACCCTAGCTGTGACCCTCACACCATCCCTGTCCTGTGCTTCCCACAACCTAGGTTTTAGCTATTATATTATTCTTCTTCTTTCCCCAGCACTCCTTATTAAAAGTTGGCTTTCAGCATACAGGGAGAATTCATCTACCTGTAGCTTTGAAAGGTATGTGATATGCTTCTATTCTAGAGTTTTGGGAGGTTTTTTGTATGATCTTTAATATTCAAGTCATGTTTCCACTTTGAATTTATTGTGGAATATGGCATCATATTTGGTCTAACACTAATTTCTGCCACATATTTTTCCAGTTTTTATCTTTATCCGGCAATTCTTATCTAATAGGGAGTGCTTTCCTAGGTAAGTTATATATTTCAGTTTATTGAACAGTGTTATAGAGTTCTATTTGAGCTTTACAATACCTCTCCTTCAAATTCAGATCTTCTGACTCCAATCTAAGGTTTTTCCTCTGCTCTCCACTCTTCTACCCTCATTGTGTCCTTGTCCTCTGGCCAGTGAAAATCCTTCCTACCTCCTACACATTAGGGTAGTTTGATTTGGACAGGTCATTCAACTTCAGTGCTCTGGGCAATTCTCTAAATCTGAGACAATAGTTACAAAGATTTGACTTGCTGATGGACTATAGATGTGGAATGAGACATACGTTGTCAGATATGAATAATATGTTTGTCTTATTTCCCTTTAGTGTACTTTTTTTACTATAAAGGATGAATCTATAGAAATTTTGAAGAATATCACTGTAAAATGTAAGGGTGTTTTAAAAAATATATCAATAAACTTTTAAAAAGTCGATCTGTTTTATTTTTTTCCAGTGCTGGGAGAGTTTGAGGTATAAGTGCAAATAATAAAAGGAAATCACATATGATTTTCTTCCCTTTACCATTTTGTATTATTTTAAGCAAGTTAGCATTTAATCACAGAGTTTAAATAAATAAAAAAATGTATATGTTCAAGATATAGATAGAATCTAAGGGAAATTTCTATGTCTAAAATATTTTTAAAAAGAACCCACAGTCTCTAGTTTTGCTTTTTTAAAAAAATATTTTATTGATATTTGCTGTTTCTTACATCATCATAGTTATCCCAAGTATTCATCTCCTTCGCCCATAAAATTGTCATTTTTTAGAGAGGAAAAAACTAGCACAATTGATCAATACGTTGAAAAAGTCCAAAAACATGTGCGATGTAGAACACTTGTGGACCTCCCACCTCCATGAAGGGGTAGGTTGAGAGTGTCTTCTTCTACCTCTTCCCTAAAGTATAGCTTGATCATTATAATTTTGTCACATTTACTTTTGATTTTTCAGTGGTTAGCTGTTCTTTACATTTACATTGTGTTAATTCCTAAGTATATTGTTTTCTTGGCTTTACTTTCTTGGCTTACTTTACCCTGCATCAGTTTATATAGATCTTTCCATGCTTCTCAGTATTAATACTGATCAAATCATACATACAAATCATACACATCATTTTTTACATCACAGTAATATTCCATTATATTCATGGACAACAATTTGTGTAGATCTTTTCCCATTAATGGTCATCTGCTTTATTTCTAATTCTTAACTATTATAAAAATTGTTACTATAAATAGTTTGGAGTGTATGAGGACTTTTTTTTATTTATGGCTCCCTTGGGGTATGAGGTCGGTAATGGAGCTTCTGGTACAAAAGATGTGGTTACTTTAGTCACTTTATTTGCATAATTCCAAATTGTCCTCCAGAATGGTTGTATCAATTCATAGCTCCACCAGCAATGTGTTATTGTGCATATTATTCCACAATTTCTCCAATGTTTACTACTGCTATTTTGGAGGTCAATTTTGCCAATTCATAGCATTGTTTTAGTTTGCATTTCTCTTATTATTAGTAATGAGAGTGATCTTTCATGTGGTTGTGAACACTTTGAAATTCTTCTTCTGAGAACTGTTTGTTCATATCCTTTGGCCACTTAGCTATTTTGGACAAATGGCTACGCGCACACACACACACACACACACACACACACACACACCCCAGTATGTATACATGTGTGTACACATATATATATACACACACACGTATACATACATAGATGTATATATGTGTATATATACACACTTCTCTTTTATATATCTTCATATAGAGATCTTTTAGCTATATAATGATAACTATCACTTATCTTTTATATATAATTATGATATATAATTTATCTCCTCTATATAACAAATATATTTATTTATATCTTATATACATATAAGACCACTTATTTTTTGGAGAACAGCTATTAGCTATTAGCCTCATACACATATATTTTAATAGCTTCATATATACATAGAAGGCTAATAGCTATTCCCCAAAAGATAAGTCACCAAAGAACATGAACAAAACCAATCTCAAAGGAGAATTGCAGAGCAACAGCTGAAGCAGGCCTCAGGGAAGTGAATCACTGGCAACAGTGGTTTCCAGACTTCTCTGCCCACAGACGTCAGAGACAACTTAGAAGGTCAGCAGGAGGGGTCTATCAGAACTGGTAAGAGAGAGATGCAATTCAGCATCAGCCATGCCCATACAGCCTCAGCCCCCCCAGCAAACCAAGAGCTGGCCTTGGGAGTGACTGAATCGGCAGCAGAGGTAGCAGCTGGTGCTCCTGGAACTATCAGTCCACAGACAGAATGTTTGAAAGTCACCTATTTAGACTTCCAGGAGCCAAGATGACAGAGTAGGCAGTAAGTTGCTCTCATCCTCCCTTTCTGACCTTGAGAAACCCAGAGAATATTGTCCCAGGAAAAATCTTGAAATAGTGGAGCCAACAGAAAGATGGGTGCAGCAGTCTTTTAGCTCAGAAGGGTGCGGAGATTAACAGGAAAGTTTCCTCTTGCTGTGGCTGAAGGGGACTAGTATGGGACAGGAGGCTTCCCAGCAAGCCAGCAGCAACCCCCACCTCAGCAAACCAGCCCCTGATCCTAAGGCCCCAGGGTGGTGGAGCAAGCAAGCGCTAACACTAGGCACACACTAGCCACCCCCACCAGCTCAGTACCAATTAAGCTACCAGACCCCCTACAGCCTCCAGCTGCCAGCACCTGAGGCCCCAGCATACAAAACCAGTAACCAGGCCCCTAGGCCCCAGCACACGAAGCCTGGGACAATGTTCCCCTGTGACCCAGAAGCGGAGATCAACTAAAGGCAAACAACATGAGCAAAAAGCAACAAAGAGAAACAATGACCACAGAAAAGTATGTTGGTAACAGGGAAGATTAAAACACAAATTGAGGAGAGGACAACATTGCCAATGTACCCACATCTGAAACCTCAAAGGAAATATGAACTGGTTTCAAGCCTAAAAAGCCTTCTTGGAAGACCTCAAGAAAGATTTTAAGAGTTAAATAAGAGAGGTAGAAGAAGAAAAATTCATCAATTCCTTTAAAAATACAATTGACAAAATTGAAAGAAAGTACACTGGAGAAAACAACTCCTTAAAAAGTAGAATTGGCCAAATGGAAAAAGAGGTACAAAAGCTAACTGAAGAAAACAAATTGTTAAAAACTAGAATTAAGCAAGCAGAAGCTAATGACTCTGTGAAATGTCATGAATCAGTCAAACAAAATCAGAAGAATGAAAAAACAGAAGAAAATGTAAAATACCTCATTGGAAAAGCAACTGACCTGGAAAATAGATCTAGGAGAGATAATTTAAGAATTATTGGGCTGCCTGAAAGCCATCATCAAAACAAAACAAAAAAAAGCCTGTGCAGCATCTTTTAAGAAATTATCAAGAAAAACTGCCCTGAGGTCCTAGAACCAGAGGGTAAAATAGTCAGTGAAGGAATCCACTGATTGCGTCCTGAAAGATATACCAAATTGAAAGTGCCAAGGAATATTGTAGCCAAATTCCAGAATTATCAGGTCAAGGAGAAAATACTGCAAGCAGCCAGAAAGAAACAATTTAAATATCATGGAACCACAGTCAGGATTACACAGGACCTTGCAACTTCTACATTAAAAGATTGGAGGGCATGGAATATGATATTCTGTAAGATAAAGGAGGTTGGATTACAACCAAGGATCAACTACCCAGCAAAACTGAATATAATCTTTCAGGGGAGGAGATGGACATTCAATGAAGTAGGGGACTTCCAGATTTTCCCAATGAAAAGACCAGAGCTAAACAGAAAATTTAATCTTCAAATACAAGACTCAAGAGGCATAAAAAGCAATGCAAGGATCCAAGACAACTCCAAAGGATTCATGATGGAAAATGCTGTCTCCATCCAGAAAAAGAAATATGGACTCTGAATGCAGGTCTAAGCATATTATTTGCTTTCTCTCTTTTTTTTTCTTTTTTGTTTGTTTCTTCTGTCTCATAGTTTCTCCCGTCTCATAGTTTCTCCCACTGGTTCCAATTCTTCTTTACAACATGACTAATGTGAAAATAGTTTTAATATGAATGTATATTGTAGAACCTATATCAAATTGCTCACTGTCTTGGGGTGGAGGGAGGGGAGAGATGGGGAGAAAATTTGGAACTCAAATCTTATGGAAGTGAATGTCGAAAACTAAAAATAAATAATTTTTTTAAAAAAAGAAATGATGAGCAGGTGGATTTTCAGAAACCTGGAAAAACTTACATGAACTGATGTTGAGTAAAGTGAGCAGAACCAGGAGAACATTGTACACATTAACAATATTTTGTGATGACTAACTTTGATGGACTTAGCTCTTCTCAGCAATACTATGATTTAAGACAATTCCAAAAGATTCATGATGAAAAAATGCTATCCACATTCAGAGAAAGAACTATGGAGTCTGAATGAAAATCTAAGCATATTATTTTCTTTTTTGTTTTTTGTCTTTTCTTTTTCATGATTTTTCCTTTTTCTTCTGATTCTTCTTTCACAACATGACTAACGTAGAAATATGTTTTATATGAATATATCTGTAGAGACTCTATCAGATGGCATGCTGTCTTGGAGAGGGGGGAGGGGAGGAAGGAAGAAAACTTTAGAACTCAAAATCTTATAAAAGTCAATGTTGAAAACTAAAAATAAAGTAATTAAATAAATAAGAATACAAAAGTAAAAAAAAAAAAAGATTTATATTCCTCTACGCTGTGCTCCAAGGAGAGGGAATTCTGTACTTCCTCAGCATTCATTATGACAAGCTAATTATTTTTTTAAAAAGTACTATTGTTGAAAAAAAAAGGGAATTGCAAAGTATTCACCAACACATGAAAGAATGCTCCAAATCACTGTTAATATCTATATAACATATACATATATAATATGGATGTTTACATATATATGAGACTAATAGCTATTCCCCAAAGGATATATATATATATATGTGTGTGTATATGTGTATATACATATATACGTGTATGTGTATATGTACACATGCACATATATACAGCTCTATCTGTCTAATTCATTTATATATCTTGGATATCAAACTTGTCAGAGAAATTTGATATAAAGATTTTTTACCCCATTTGACCACTTCTTTTCTTATCCTGGGTGCATTAATTTTGTCTGTTCAGAAGCTTTTCTGTTTCAAGTAATCAAAGTTATCTATTTTATCTTTTGTAATTGCCTCTATCTTTTATTTGGTTAAGAATATATCTCCTGCCCATCACTGTGAGAGGTATATGATCTGCTTCCCTTCTAATTTTTATAGTACGATCTTAATTAGTAACATTATGTATCTATTTAGAGTGTATTACAAAATATGGTATAAAGCATTGGTCTAAGCCTGACTTCTGCCAGATTGCTTTTCAGTTTTCCCAGTTGTTTTTAACCAATATTGTATTTTAACTCACTATTTAACAAAACTGCTGGGAAAATTGGAAAATAGTAAGGCAGAAATTAGGCATAGACCAACATCTTATGCCCTACACCAAAATAAAGTCAAAATGGGTACATGATTTAACTATAAAGGCTGATACTATAAGCAAACTAGGAGAGCAAAGAATAGTTTACAAGTCATATCTATGGAGAAAGGAAGAATTTATGACCAAACAAGAGATAGAGAACATTATGAAATGCAAAATGGATGATTTTCATCACATTAAATTGAAAAGTTATGGCACAAACACAGCCAATGCAACCAAGATTAGAAGGGAAGCAGAAAGCTGGGAAACAATTTTTACAACCAGTGTCTCCGATAAAAGCCTCATTTCTAAAATATATAGAGAACCAAGTCAAATTTATAAGAATATAAGTCTTTCCCCAGTTGATAAATGGTCAAAGGATATGAACAAGCAGGTTTCAGAGGAAGAAATTAAAGCTATCTTTAGTCATATGAAAAAATGCTCTAAGTCACTATTGATTAGCAAAATGCAAATCAAAACGACTCTAAGGTACCACATCACAACTATCAGATTAGCTAACATGACAAAGCAGGAAAATGATAAATGTTGGAGAAGATGTGGGGAAATTGGAACACTAATGCATTATTGGTAGAGTTGTGAACTGATCCAACCATTCTGGAGAGCAATTTGGAACTATGCCCAAAAAGCTTTAACACTGTGCATGCCCTTTGACCCACCAATGCCACTTCTAGGTCTGTATTCCAAAGAGATCACAAAAATGGGAAAAGACCCACATATATAACAATATTTACAGCAGCTTTTTTTTGTGGTGACAAAGAATTGGAAATTAAGGCATGCCCATCAATTAGGGAATGGCTGAACAAGTTGCGGTATGTAAATGTAATGGAATACTATTGTGCTATAAGAAATGATGAGCAGGCAGACTACAGAAAAACCTGGAAAGACTCACATGAAATGATGCTGAGTCAAAGGAGCAGAACCAGAAAAAACATTGCACACAGTAACAGCCACATTGAGCGATGACTAACTTTCATAGGCTTGGTTCTTCTCAGCAATGCAAGGATCTAAGACAACTCCAAAAGACTCATGATGGAAAATACTATCCACATCTAGAGAAAGAACTATGGAGTCTGAATGCAGATTGAAGCATACTATTTGGTCTCTTTTTTACTTTTGTTGTTTTGTTTTGTTTCTTCTTTCTCATTGTTCTTCCCTCTTACAACATGACTAATGTGAAAATATGTAGAACTTACATCGGATTACACACTGTCTTGGGGAGACAGAAGGGGAGGGAAGGGAGAAAATTGAAAACTAAAAAGCTTATGGAAATGAATGTTGAAAATTAAAAATAAATAAATAAATAAATTTTAAATTGAAAAGAAAAGAGAAAAAAAAATATTGAATTTTTCCCAGGCAATTTATGTTTTCTACTTTATTATACATTGGATTCTTGAGTTATATTGTCTCTGATTCCTCTGTGTCTAGCGTGTTCCACTGATCTATCTCTCTGTCTTTTAACCAATACCAGATTATTTTGATGACTGCTGTTTTATGATATAGTTTGAGGTCTTCTTCCCTACTTCTTTTCATCATTTCCCTTGATAGTTGAGATCTTTTTTTCCAAATGAATTTTGGCATTATTTTATCAAATTCTATAAACTATCCTCTTGCTAATTTAATTGGTGTAGAATTAAATGTATAAATCAATTTTGATAGTATTGTCTTTTTTATTATATTGGCATGGCTTTTATTATATAGCCTTAAGCACTAAATATTACTCTAGCTATTTAAACTCTTTTTTTTAAGGTGTACTTTATCATTGAATCTATACAAGTCTTTTTTGTGTTTTGGTAAGTTAATCCCCAGATGTTTTATGCATTTTGTATTTATTTAGAATGGGATTTCCCTTTCTATTTTTGCTTCTTATGTTATATTATCATTATATGAAAATAGTTGAGGATTTATTTTTATAGCCTGCAACTTTACTGAAGCTATTAATTGTCTCAATTATTATTAGGAGATGAATTCTTAAACAAACATGGGAACGAGGCAATTAAAAAGAGAGAGAGAGAGAGAATTTTCATTACATAAAATTGAAAAGCTTTTGAACAAACAACATTAAGACATCTAAGATAAGAAGAGAAGTGGCTAACAGGGTGAAAAAAATCTTTGTATCAAAGATCTATTAAAAATTAAGTATCCAAAGTATATGAACAACTGAAATATATAAAACCAAAATTCATTGCTCAATAGATAAATTGTATGAACCACAGTTCTCTGAAAAATTGAAAACCATTAACACCCATACAAAAGAATATTCCAAATCAGTAATATTAAGAGAAATACAAATCAAAACAATCCTAATGTTTCACCTCACACACACAGCAAATTGGCAAAGACGATAACAGATGGGAATAGGAGATGTTGGAGGAGTTATAGAAAGATGACATCAATCAATTTTTGGAGGAACTTTAAATCAACAATTCTGGAAAGCAATTTGGAATTTTGTAAATAAAATGATTACAGTATCCATACACCTTTGCCCTCTTATTTATAAAATTCTTTGTTGTGGAGCAGGTGTCCTTAAACATTTTTATGTCAAGACTCCTTTGGTGGTATGACTCCTCATGAGAGAAATTATTATTTCTTTCTCATATTAATAGTCAATTATTAAAATTTGGGAGACTCAAGCTTTTTTCCCTGTTCTATTTCCTTGTCTAAAGCCATCTTTCAAGGACTGATAGAAGACAGAATTGACATTCTCCTCATTCTGGGCTTGCTACTCCACCCAACTAGATCAGACTTCTAAACTAAAATGAATTCCTGCCAACTATATTCTGCTCAAGCTAATTTGGGCAGAGGTATCCTCCATCTAAATTGCCCAAGGCTGGGGGGTGGTCTGGGTATTGAGACAGTCTCTTTGTCCAAGATTGAAATGATGTCACTCTCCCAGCCCTTCATTGGAGTGAGCCCACTTCTCTTGGTAAAATTCATCTCTCATTAATTGTTAACCAGTTGCTGCCCTCAAGAATACTTACTTTTCCAAGGGCATGTAAACTGTAAGCCCACCACCGTGAGGGATCTTTAGCATTCAAGAGAGTTAGGTCAGTGACACGACCCTTTTATTAATAAATGCTAGCGTTATTAATGAAGTGATTAATTACCTAGAAACTATGTCTCGAACTTTTTTTTGTTTTGCTCATGTTATTTTATTTTATTTAAATTTTTTTATTTTTAATATATGTTTTTAAAACTTTGGGTTACAAATTTTCTCCCTTCCTCCCTCCCCACCCTCCCTCATTGAAAAGGTAAGCATCTCGATACATGTTATAGATGTGTAGTCATGTAAAACACTTCCATAGTAGTCCTGTTGTGAAAAAATAAGTATATTTCCCTTCATCCTATCCTACCCCCTGTTTATTCTATTCTGTCTTCTGACCCTGTCCCTCCTCAGAAGTGTTTGCTTTTGATTATCCCCTCCCCCAGTCTGCCCTACCCTCTATCAACCCTCTGCTCTCTTGTCTCCTTCCTCCCTTATTTTCCTGTAGGGTAAGACAGATTTCCATACCCCATTGTGTATGTTTTTCCCTCCTTAGGCCAGATCCTATGAGAATAAGATTCACTCATTCCCTCTCACCATCCCCCATTTCCCCTTCACTGTAAAAGCCTTTTCTTGTCTGTTTCAAGTGAGATAATTTACTCCATTTTACTTCTCCCTTTCTCCTTCTCCCAGTATAATCCTCTCTCACTCCTTAATTTTATTTTCCAGATATCATCCCTTCATCTTCAACTCACCCTGTGCCCTCTATCTATGTATACATATGTATAATTTTTTTCCCCTCCCACTATCCTAATACTGACAAAAGACTCATGAGTTACAAATATCATCTTTCCATGCAGGAATGTAAACAGTTCTACCTTAATAAGTCTCTTATGATTTCTCTTTCCTGTTTACCTCTTCTATGTTTCACTTGTATTTGAAAGTCAAATTTTATATTCAGCTCTGGTCTTTTCCTCAGGAATGCTTGAAAGTCCCCTATTTCATAGAATGACTGTTTTTTACCCTGAAGGATTATACTCAGATTTGCTGTGTAGGTGATTCTTGGTTGTAATCCTATCTCCTTTGCCCTCCAGAATATTATATTCCATGCCCTGTGGTCCCTTAATGTAGAAGCTGCTAAATCTTGTGTTATCCTGATTGTGTTTCCACAATACTTGAATTATTTCTGTCTGGCTGCTTGTAATATTTTCTCCTTGACCTGGGAACTCTGGAATTTGGCTGTAATATTCCTGGGAGTTTTCCTTTGGGGATCTCTTTCAGGAGGAGATTGGTGGATTCTTTCAATTTCTATTTTGCCCTTTGGTTCTAAAATATCAGGGCAGTTTTCCTTGATAATTTCTTGAAAGATGATGTCTAAGCTCTTTTTTTGATCATGGCTTTCAGATAGTCCAATAATTTTTAAGTTCTCTCTCCTGGATTTATTTTCCAGGTCAGTTGTTTTTCCAATGAGATATTTTACATTTTCTTCTATTTTGTCATTCTTTTGGATTAGTGTTACAGTGCCTTTATTTCTCAAATTGTCACTAGCTTCCAATTTCTCCATTCTAATTTTTAAGGAAGTATTCTCTTCAGTAAGCTTTTGGACTTCCTTTTCCATTTGGCCGATTTTGCTTTTTAGGGCGTTCTTCTCCTCATTGGCTTTTTGGACCTCTTTTGCCATTTGGGTTAGGCTATTTTTATTTTTTTTAATATCCAAGGATGACCTTTTCAAAATTATATATGCAAATTGACAAAGCATGTACAACACAATCCATCTTTAGGTTGTCCAGGGTCCAGTAAAATGGTAGTCACTGATGGACAGTATAATCACTGAAGCGAGGTCCACAAATATAACTTGATGAAGCTGATGTCCTTCGTGTACTGCTGGAAGCACTGGCGGCACATGTTCAGGCTGTTCTTGTGGATTAGGCCATGCCGGTTTGAACAGACACGGCATGACCAAGACCCCTGGCCAAATTTTCGAGGGTGGCTCCAGTAAAGCTGCTAGTGACCCATGGCACCACTAGCAAAGATGCAAGACAAAAGGGGGAAAAAAGCAGGTTAGGCTATTTTTAAAGGTGTCATTTTCTTCAGTATTTTTTGGGTCTCCTTTAGCAACACTCTCAGTTTTTCCTCTACTTCTCTTACTTGTTTCTCAAAATCCCTTTTGAGCTCTTCCATAGCCGGGGACCAATTCATATTTTTCTTGGAGGCTTCGGACGTAGGAGTTTGGGTTTCACTGTCTTCTTCTGGTTGTGTGTTTTCATCTGCTTTGTCACCAAAGTAAGATAATATAGTCTGACTCTTTTTGTGCTGCTTGCTCATGATCCCAGCCAATTATTTGAGTTACAAGCTCTTGTTAAGGAAGGAGTCTGCTTCCAGTGTGGAGAATGTACAGTTCCAAGCTTCAGGGATTTTGTGCAGCTGTTTTCAGAGATACTTCTAGGGACCTGTAAATTTTCACTTCTTCCAAGGTGGTATGATCAAAGGCAAGGTGTTTACTCCTTCCCTGGCCTGTACCCTGGCTTATGAGTGACCACAAGCAGTCTTTCCTGTCTTGGAACTATGCTGGTTTTCTCTCCATAGCCACTCCAAGCTCCACCACACCAGCGCTCCTCCTTTCACTAGGACCGCCACCCAGAACCGTGACGCAGATCCAAGCACTGGCAAAGCAAGAGATTCCTGCCTCAGCACTGGCAAAGAGATCCCTGCAATCCCTGACTGATCAGCCACCGATTCCCCCTCAGTCTGTGGGCCAGAAGCTCAGGAGGCAGCCACCGTCTTGTGTGGGGAACTGGAACTGAGACAACGTGTTTCTCTCTCAGCACTGCAGAAACAGACTTTTCCCACTGACCTTCTAAGCTGTCTTTGGCGTTCATGGGTTGAGAGGTCTGGAAACCACCACAGTTGCCCATGATTCAGTCCTCTGAGGCCTGCTCCGGGTTCGCTGTGGCCTGTGCACCCACACCTCACTGAGCTCCTCTTCCTGCTCAGCGCGGTATACATTTCCGATCAACCATCCAGGTTGTCTTGGGCTGGAAATTTGTTTCACTCTGTCTTTTTGTGGGTTCTGCTGCTTTAGAATTTGTTTAGAGCCATTTTTTATAGGTATTTGGAGGGGTTTGGGGGGCAGCTCAAGCAAGTCACTGCCTTCACTCTGCCATCTTATCTCTGCCCCTTGAACTTTTTAGACATTACACTCAGACCTGTTTCCCATGTTGCATTGCTCATTTAATCAGATTCTATTCATTATGTGATGATCTGTGGTTTACTCACAAGTTATATGGTCCTTATGTACCTCTAAAATGGGTTGCATAACAAAGGATAAAAAATATATTTTCTTAAATTCTCTTTAAGTTTGATAGTATCGAAAGTCAAGATTCCACTAAGGTTAGTTAATTAATAAATAGTGTAATAAGGGTCTACTTGATACCAAGACCCCTCGCTACCTCAGGTTTATAGTCAAGTGTTTTTGGTCAGTGTAGCCAGTGAAATTCATGGAGTCAAGAGATGATGTGTCCTATTCAAGGAACAGTAAGTAGGCTGGCATCACTGGATCACAGAGTAGGAAGGGACCAGATTGTGAAGGCTTTCTAAAAAGAGTAAGATCACCCCAACACACCAACAGGTACAAAAATTTCATATTGCCACTATTTTCATGAACTGCTGCAAAGTGGTAGGAGTCTAGGAATCCATCAAGGCATATGCTCCAACTGGTAAAATCCCACTGGTGAGATGAAGATCATTTGTCCCTTATCTTTCTCTACCCTTAGTGTCTGAGGGTATCCACTGTGCAGGTCCAAAACAAAGAGGAGGGTAGGAGAAAGAGAGAGAAAGCAAGCAAGCAAGCAAGCACAGGTCTAACCATGTCTCTCCTACTCAATAAACTCTA
This sequence comes from Phascolarctos cinereus, assembly GCF_003287225.1. Taxonomy (NCBI): domain Eukaryota; kingdom Metazoa; phylum Chordata; class Mammalia; order Diprotodontia; family Phascolarctidae; genus Phascolarctos; species Phascolarctos cinereus. Next base: position 119,159,619 of record NW_027556180.1, on the reverse strand, counting down.
TTGACTCTCTCTAGAGGCAAATGTAAATTTCTCACTCTGGCATTTAAAACCTTCCAGAATCTGGCCCCAGTATGCCTTTTGAGTGTTAATTCACATTTTGCCTTTTCATGTACTCTATGACCCAGTCACACTGGTCTTCTTATTATTCCCTCATGTATGACACTCCGTCTCCCATCTCCATATCTTTGTATAGGCTACATCCCATGTCTTGAATGGCTCCCTCCAGCTTTCCTGCTCTCTCAGATGCTAGTTCCCTTCTTCTTAATCACCTTATATCTATTCCATATATACCTACAGTATATAACATACAGCACAAATTCTTGCCCCCAATCAAATGTAAGCTTCTTTAGGGTAAGAACTATTTCACTTTTGTTTTTGCATACCCAGTGTCTACCATAGCGTATGACACTTAGTGGGCAATTAACAAATATGTGTTGATTGATTAATTGTGCAGCAGCCAATGCAGGACATCATGGAATAATGGAAAGTATACAGCTCTGGAGTCAATATGTAGATTACAATCCACCTTATGAAATTAACTGATCAAGTCAGTTAACCTCTCTCATTCTTAGTTTCTTCATCTATAAAATTGGGGATTTGGGGATTGATGACCTCTGAGGTGTCTTCTACTTCTGTGTCTATGATTTTATGAATCTATTAATCTATAATTTTGAACTCATGGCAAAGCATACGATCCCATCTTAGCCCTTTGATTCAATGTCCAATAGTCTACAAAGAGCTGAATCTTATAGGTCTTCCTTCCAACCACCATTATGGGTAAGGTCAGTGGATTATGGGCCTTTCTAATGATGCTGTTGATGAACAGTTTCTTCAAGTAGTTCCTAAGTTCCTCTACCTCAGAAACAGCAATTTTCCAAGACTTCTCTCGTAAAAGTTGGGTGGCGTTGTGGCAAATTATATATATTTCTTGGTGGGCATGCCCTACTTGCCACTGTTACCACAGTGAGAACGCTTTGGCTCGAGAATTTTTTTTTCTTCCTCAGAGAATTCCTCGTACTTCAGACCCTGGAGAATGAATGCTAAAAGATTCTGTTGCATATACACCTATTGAGACTGTATCATCTCTGACAATCATATGAACTGCTAGACAACTTTCCTAGAAGTGGCAGGACTGAGACACTTCCTAAGCTAAAATGGCCACACTTGCTCCCTCTTTTCCTTGGTTCTGCTGCATTTTCTCCCTTCGTGCTAACAGGTAACTCTTGGCAGGTTTGACATGGCTTTTCAAAATTATCCTATCATAACATTGAGCCAGGACATGACATAAAGAAATTAGAATTAGAGACAATTCTAATATATCCATTCTGTCTTTCCATTCTTTAAGTGTTAAGATTTTGCTAAAATTTGTAGATTGTGTCATAAGCTATAAAATCCCTGCTTAAATAATTCTCTCACAGAGACTTTGGATACTTTGCACCTTCAATGGAGAAGGAAAAGCATTTTCAGGGAGGACAGTTAACTATAATGACATAATGAGTCTGTGTGAGACCTTGAGAGACCTTTTTCCTGGGGAGATTTCCTCAGTTAACTTCCATTGTGGGGGGAAAATAAATGTGTGTGTTGGACAGTTAACTGTCTTTGTTAGCAGGCTTAGGTTGAGGGTTTTGTGTTTTTCTCCAAGTACCTGAGAGGCATGCTTACACCCAGGTGTACAGCATTATAGTTCATCCACACCAGCCTACTACATGTGGAGTTTCATCCATGGGTTCATTACATGTGATTAATATCAACCCAGCTTCATGTGAAGTCTCATCCCTGGGATTGATATGTATTGTTCAAGCATCACAAGCCTGCTCCAGACACAAGGAAAGCCTTCAAATGCTTTCACAACAACAAAACCTTCTCTCAATTAAAACTTGAAAAAAATTAATGGAATCATTATTTTATACCAAAAAAGGGACCAAAAAGTTAAAAGTAATTTCTAATGCCCACGTCTATTCCCTCATTACTATAAAATTTGCTACTAAAAAGGTTTTGCTAACTATGAAGTTTTAAAATGACGTTTCTGATGTGGGAGGCATGTAATAAAACATGTGTAAAGCACTTTGCAAATCTTAAAACACCATATAAATGTTTATTATCAGAAGCAGTAGTGTATGCATGTGTGTGTGTGCGCGTGCAGTTAGGCCATTAACTAGTTAGAGGAAAGGTCAGAATCAGCATCAAATTATAAAAGAATGAAGATGAGAAGATACAATGAGCAAGTGATTTAGCTTAAACCTGACAGATTTAAATGATGATGCTAATAATGGGAAATGAAAAAAGACAAAAATTTTGACTGTCATAATTTCCTATAAAAGCTTAACCATTGAAATCACCACCACAACACAGAGACCAAAAGATCATTAGCTAGTAAAATTCTGATCTCTGCCAAAGACAGGCCTGGTTAAAAACAATACCAGTTTAAAATCCAAAGTCATTTTGTAACACTGTGGAGGAAGATGACAGAAAATTACTTTTTTTCATTTAAAAAAAGAGAGAAAGAGAAATACAGCAAAAGCAAAAACAAGTCTACAGAAAGCTTGCCACGAGATGCACTGACCCACATCATCCCAAGAGTACTTATAGATGAAACTAGCAGGAAAACAAATAGCTGGAAAATGAACAAATTTGTAAATGTTTCTGCAACAACTATTTTAATCATCAGAGACAGACACCACATTTCAACTCTGACATATCAGTCCCCATTGTGAAATACCATCTAAGAAGATGAACTTGGAAAGAGTGCATAGACAAGAGCAAGTACTTTGATACTTGGGCACAACAGTGAATTTCTGATCTTAACAGATGTTTTAAAGGTATATATTGCAACCTACCCATCCCTGACTATCTCTTGTTCATCTCATCCTATAAGTCTACCACAGAGGTTCTGATCATACAGTTGGGTCTCCCTTTAGTTCCTTTGAAATTACATGGACACCAAAAGAGTATGCAGGCTATGTCTTTTTTTTTTTCTGGTCACATATTTCTTTGGTGACATCTTGGGTGCTACTTCTCCTTTACAATTTCTTCATTTATAATATGCTATAGTTTGCTCACATTCACCATGTACCTTTCCATTACTCTTTGGAACACACAATCTTGAAAGCATAGAGGGAGCATTTTGTAAGTTCTATGATGGAAGGGAATATGCAAAAAGAATGGGGAAAAGGCCAGATTACATTATTAACCTCCAAAGTGATCAAAATAACATTAATAAGCATGAATCCACCTATCTACTTTTTCATCCTTATAAAGTCTTTATAAGAATGGTCTACATTTGCATTAGGAATATCCTTGATGACAATATAGGGGAATGGACAGACTTTTGCAAGAGATTCTCAGCTACAGAACATATATTCACCCATACAGTATATATAGATATAGATATAAATAAATGCATATATAGATATATACATTCACAATTGTTTGAATGGTACAGAGAATACATGATTCCACTGCTTTTATTGATTAGAATAAAACACTTGACTCAGTAGAGCAAAATGCAGTTTTAAAGGTTCTCTTCCAACTAGAACATATTCATGTATATGTTAGTAATAAAAGATTCTATTAAAATGCAATCTGAAATAATTTTTATAATAATACTCTGATGATTAATGCAAATTAGGGCAGAAAACAAGGAGATACATGATCATCAAAGATGTTCATCTCTATCATGGAGGACTTCATGTACAATATTGAAATAGAAGAGGGATTCCTCAGATATAGTGATAATCCTCCAGATATTCCTACTTGCAGATGACATCTTCTTCTTTCTAACACATCAAAAAATATTTAAGGGCCACTTAAATGAGATCCATGATCATAAATAAGACTAATATGCTACCCAAGAAAAATAAAATGGGTAAAAAATGCATACTTAACACAATATGACATGTATCTGGTTGGACAAAGCATTGTGTTAGTAAATCAGTATATATATATCTGGGATAGGCATTATAGATTTACAAGCAATTGTCTATAGCAGATTAAATGTCTATTGTCACACAGCTTATAGAGATAAAGCAAGTAAAAGATCCTATTATGTCTGTCTCTAATATGTCATATGTCTATGTGTCTAAATGTTATTTTTTTAAAAAGTACAGCCTTGAAGGCACTCCTTAAACAAAATGTATCTCATATCTCTCAAAAGTCATATAAAATTCCATAACACACAAGACTATTTCGTTCAATAATCAATACTTTAGAACTTTTCATAGATCTGTGATCTCACCTATTTGTGACATGCTAAGCAATAATGTTTGTAAAATCCTTCCCATACTTTCCTCAAAGATTCCCTTGATATTTGTATAGATTATTCCCATAAATACTCTAAGAATGGGAGAGTAGGCATATGAATTGGTACTCATTAATGGGTACTGATATTTTCTCAGTCACTTTTTTATAGAAATAAGGTCTTTTTCCCCCTGAGATTATGGAATCCTTCCTTCTTTCAAATATTTTGAGAACCAGTTCCTCAATGTGATCAAAATTCTTTTCCCTCCAGCATAGATATCTGCTGTATATACTTGGTCTTTTTCATCTGTTTTTCTCATCTTTCTTTTCCTTAGTGTTCTTTCTATTTCTAAATATAGCATTAGAAGAAACATGGTGGCGGTAGAGGTTGTTACACATGGATTCCAGAAGACCTGAATTCAAATCCTGCCTTTGACACTTACTGGCTATGTAACCATTGGTAATATAAATAAATCCTCTGAGTCTGTTTCCTCATCTGTAAAACAGAGATAAAATATCTGGAATGCTAATCACCTATGCTTACTGGGTTCCAATGAGAGATGCATGATAAAGTGCTTTGCAAACATTTTTTTAGTGCCATATAATAAATGTTTCTTGAATTCAATTGTATTGAATTCAGTTGAACTGAATGAACTTACATCTAGAACTCAGATTTCATCACCCAAATGTGGTGGCTCTACTGCCACTGATGGAGAAAATATACTGAAATAGAAATTTTAACAAATATTTTCCATTTTTAATCTTTTTGTTGCATTCCTTCCAATTTCATTCTCAAATGGGCCTTTCATGAAAATTTCTGTCAACTTTCTTTTTCCTCTCTTTTTTCCTTATTATATTATGAAGTCATAAGGCTCATAAACCTCTGCCACTTCCCTACAGAATATTGTACAAATAAGTTTATACCTTAACTAATGTTTTGCTTTACAACCGTATCTCTCAATCTGGCAAGAGCATCAAGTATTTGTTGGCTCAATCTGTTTCTGAACTTGGTGATCTCATTGTAGCAATTCATTTACGTTGTTTAAAATGGTCCTACTATGTGTCAGTGCCATGTCTTTTATCTAGTTCCCTTTTTTCCCATCAACAACCTGTCCATTTAGGTATGCTTCAATTGAGTATCATTTCTTCTCATATTTATTATTTATTATAAGTTTATATTGATTTTGATTTTTGCTCTAATGAGATACTGATCTGATCATACACAAATAGCAAATCTGAAAATCACTTCCTCTTTCATAACAAGTGATTTCTTATTTCTTAAATATAACCACTCTTTTTTTTTTGCAATTTCACTGAGTGTTAAACATATCTAATATCTTCTATCACATCTTGAAGAAATATTTACGATCTATAGATCTATAGATATGACTTCTATATAACTTTTCAAATCTCTGGTTTCTTACTACCAAACCAATATTTTTAACATTTTGGAACATCCTTCCCTATAACAACCTTTGGAGTCACCAAGTATTAAAATAACATCTTGGTTTAATTAGGAGGATCTTACTGGGTTCTTTAAGAATTTTACTAAGTTTATCGCAAAATTTGTCTACCACTTTATCTTCTACAAGAGATGCTGGCACCTAAGCTAGAACTATCTGCACTGGGGTCTTTTTGAAAATGCTATTATGACAGTGACTTGCTTGAGCTCTCCCTCAAACCCCTCCAAATACCTGTAAAGAATGGCTATAAACAAATTCTAGAGTAGCAGAACCCACAAAAAGACAAAGTGAAACAAATTTCCAGCCCAAGACAACCTGGATGGTTAATTGGAAAGGTCTATCATGCAGGGCTGGAAGAGGAACACAGTTCAGCATGGGTGCGCAGGCAAACCAGGCCTCAGCAAACCTGGAGCAGCCCTCAAATGAATCAGGGGCAGCTGTGGCAGTTTCCAGGCTTCTCAACACACAAACAACAAAGACAACTTAGAAGGTCAGTAGGAAAAGTCTTTTGAACACAGTGAGAGAGAATCTAAGTCCTAGTCCCAGTCCTGGTGCAGCCCCAGGGCAGTGGCTGCTTCCTGAGTTTGGCCCACTGACTGAGGGGGGGAATCAAGTGGCTGATCAGAGGGGGATTGCAAGGATCTCTTTGCTGGTGCTAAGGCAGGAACCTCTTGCTTTGCCTGTGCTTGGATCTGGGTCACAGTTCTGGGTGGCAGTCATGGGGCGAGGAGGAGCACTAGTATGGTGGAACCTGTAGTGGTGGTAGAGAGAGAATCCTCCTCACAGTTCCAAGGCAGAAAAGATGGCTTGTGATCACTCGTAGACCAGAGAACAGGCCAGAAAAAGAGTAAACATCTCGCCCTTGACCATACCACCTTGGAAGAATTTACAAGTCTCTAGAAGTATCACTGAAAACAGCTGCACAAAACCTCCAAAGCTTGGGATAGTACATTCTCCACACTGGAAGCAGACCCCTACCTTAACAAAGCGTTTAAAACTCAGGTAATTGGCTGGGATCATGAGCAAACTGTGCAAAAAAAGTCAGACCGTAGAATCTTTCTTTGGTGACAAAGAAGATCAACCAACACATACAACCAGAAGAAGACGTCAAAGTCAAAGCTCCCATAGCAGCCAAAGCCTCCAAGAAAAATATGAATTGGTCACAGGCCATGCAAGAGCTCAAAAAGGATTTGAAAAGCAAGTAAGAGAAGTAGAGGACAAACTGGGAAGAGAAATGAGAGTGATGCAAGAAAATCATGAAAAACAAGTCAACAGCTTGCAAAAGGAGACCCAAAAAAATACTGAAGAAAATAACACCTTAAAAAATAGCCTAACCCAAATGGCAAAAGAGGTCCAAAAAGCCAATGAGGAGAAGAATGCCTTCAACAGTAGAATGGAAAAGGAAGTCCAAAAGTTCACTGAAGAAAATACTTCCTAAAAAATTAGAATGGAGCAATTGGAAGCTAGTGACTTTATGAGAAATCAAGACACTGTAAAACAAGTCCAAAAGAATGAAAAAATACAAAACAGTGTGAAATATCTCATTTGAAAAACAACTGACCTGGAAAATAAATCCAGGAGAGAGAATTTTTAAAATTATTGGACTATCTGAAAGCCATGATCAAAAAAAGAGCCTAGACATCATCTTTCAAGAAATTATCAAGGAAAACTGCCCTGATATTCTAGAACCTGAGGCAAAATAGAAATTGAAAGAATCCACCAATCACCTTCTGAAAGAGATCCCCAAAGGAAAACTCCTAGGAATATTGTAGCCAAATTCCAGAGTTCTCAGGTCAAGGAGAAAATATTGCAAGCTGCCAGAAAGAAATTCAAGTATTGTGGAAACACAATCAGGATAACACAAGATTTAGCCGCTTCTACATTAAGGGGCCAGAAGGTTTGGAATGTAATATTCTGGAGGTCAAAAGAGGTAGGATTACAACCAAGAATCACCTACCCAGCAAAACTGAGTCTAATCTTTCAGTGGGAAAATGGATATTCAGTGAAATAGAGGACTTTCAAGCATTCTTGATGAAAAGACCAGACCTGAATAGAAAATTTGACTTTCAAATACAAGACTCAAGTGAAGCATGAAGAGCAGGGAAAAGAAATCATAAGGGACTTATTAAGATTGAACTGCTTACATTCCTGCATGGAAAGATGATATTTGTAACTCATGAGACCTTTTTCAGTATTAGGGTAGTTGGAAGGAAAAAAAAAGTATATGTATGTCTAGACAGATAGATAGATAGAGGGCACAGGGTGAGTTGAAGATGAAGAGGTGATATTTTTAGAATAAAATTAAGGGGTGAGAGAGGATTATACTGGGAGAAGGAGAAAGGGAGAGGTAGAATGAGGTAAATTATCTCACATAAAACATACAAGAAAAAGCTTTTATAGTGGAGGGGAAGCAGGGGAAGGTGAGAGGGAATGAGTGAATCTTATTCTCATCTGATTTGGCTTAAGGAAGGAATCATATACATATTCAATTGGGTATGGAAATCTATCTTACCCTCAGGAAAATGGGGAGGAAGGGGATGAGAGAGCAGGGGAATGATAAAGGAAGGGCGTAATCAGAAGCACACACTTCTAAGGAGGGACAGGGTCAAAAGAGAGAATAAAATAAATGGGGGGAGGGATAAGATGAAAGGAAATATAGTTAGTTTTTCACAACATGACTACTATGTTTTGCATGACTACACATGTATAGCCTGTTTCTAGTTGCTTGCCTTCTCAGTGAGGGTGGGTGGGGAGGGAGGAAGGGAGAAAATTGGGAACCCAAAAGTTTTAAAAACAAATGTTGAAAATTGTTTTCACATGCAACTGAGAAATAAGAAATACAGGCAATGAGGTATAGAAATCTATACTGCCCTGCAGGAAAATAGAAAGGGAAGGGCATAAGAGAAGGGAGAGCAAATTAGGGGAAGGGCTATTCAGAATGCACACCATCTTGGGGTGAGGGAGGTACAAGATGGGGAGAAATTTGGAACTCAAAATCTTGCGGAAGTGTATAATAAAAAAAAATCAATAAAACAAAAAAAGTTTAATGCTATTATGAGCACTACAATACAAGAGGACCAAGTGTCAGTGAAATAATATTTCTTATAGCCTCTGGAAACATGCACACAAACAACACAAGCGCACGCGCGCGCGCGCACACACACACACACACAACAACAACAACTCTATTGACTCTTTTATTTGTCTCTGCGAAGAAAAACTGTGCATCATCTATATATTCAGCTATAACTTATTTTTTCTTCTAATTTCATTCATAAAATTGAAACTGACATTCATAAATCTTGAATATTAGGATCACTATTAGACAGTTTTTCTAGTAGCATGTTGTCTCATTGATCACTGAAGAAGGATCTTACATTTAGCAGTTGAATTAATGTTTAGAGACAATCTAAAGCCTGTGCGATTCTTTGTACTTCATGCCCCCTTTTCAGTAATAGAAAGAAAATCACATGGACTAAAGAAAAGTTTGTACTTTTTGATGATTTATGGATTGGTATGACCAAAGAATATATCATGCAGAGGCCAATATGCTGGTGATGAGCCAGCCTCTCCATACTTAGCTAGGCTGGAATCCAAAAAGTAGACATAGTCTGTTTCTGGGACCATATTTAAAGCCTTTCCAATATGGAAGAACCTGCCCATGCTTGTATTCTCCTAACATAGCTTTTCAGAATATAGGGCCACCTTCATGGATTAGTTGCCAAGCCGATCACAAATGTTGCTCAAGATAACACCTGAACAAAAAGATTCACTATAAATGAATACATTTCTCCAAATTATCCTAGTCATAGATGAGATTATATCACAAGTCTCAGAACACTGCAATGTCTCCTCAGTGAAATCTACAGTGATGAGAAAGGGCTTAGTCTAACCATCCACACTACAAAAACAACATGGATGAAAAATGCATATTTCCAAGACAATAAATGACATGCAGCTAGATACAATAAAAAGGTTTTCAAATTAGTCCACAAATCGATATTTCTTATAGAAGTGCTAAGACTAGAAGTGAACAGCAAGAAAGATCAGGTTGAATTGCACTTAGGAAAATTCACAGTACTTTTGCTGATCACAAATGCTTACTACTGGAAAAACCGTCTTTTTAATAGCACTTTCTCAGTAATGGTTTATGACTATAAAACATGAAATGCCACCTTATAATATTAAAATTACAAACATAAAGAACAAAGGAATGGTGTATCCTGGCTTCAAGAAAGCTTAGGTATGTTATCAAGCATAATTTTTGAATTCAAGAAGTAGGATTGAGACCAGTATAGAGGTGGAGTAGTCATGCAGTGAGAATGAGAGACAATAAACGGAAAGATAAGGTGGCACATTGGTACACCAAGAGGCTAAAAAAAAATGAGGAAGGCCATCAAGGTACTAAATATATCCTTCCTAAAGGATTCACAGAAAGAGACAAGAATTGTACAGGACAAGAAGGCATGTTGAGCTTCCAACACAGTTCAGGGGAAGGCTGATGAAACCTTCAAAGTTAAGTGCAAAAGCTCATTTTTCTCCAATTTTGCCACAAGAATTGTTGAAAACAAATGGTTTCATATATTTTATATAAAACTCATTTTATGCATGCAGTAAATATTTGTCTCTATTGGTGATTTTGCTTGAAAAGTTGAAACACAGTAGGAAAAATACTAGCATCTGTATGCTGTCATTTTCTACTTAACATTACTGAAAAGAGGTCCATTCACATTCAGTTTCCTTTAACTTGCTCCTTCTTATTTAATTCTCTTCCATAGGTGATATGGAAGATGAAAGATCCCTTCCCACAAAACAAGATTACCAAAGATCTAACATCAAATATAGTCCTCTAGAAGAGAAGGGCAAATTAAGAATAATTCTCTCTAGCTCTGAGACACTTCATTCATACTGAGACCAACCTGACAGAGAAATCTGATTATTGGCCTAAGTAATTTGTAATTTTTCTGACTTACAGATATATTTATCTCCATAGGTCCCCAGTGTGGGGCTGGATATGAAATAGCTTATATTTTTCTAGAGTAAATCTATTCTCTTCTATCGACAATGCTTGAGGTAGAAAATGGGGTGACAGGGAGAGCTATAACAGGACAAGAAAGTGAGATCCTGAGATAGAAAATATACAAAACATGCACCTACTAAGTCCCAGCACAGCATGATATAGGAGAGGATGGTACAATTGCATATTCTTATGCAAAGTTAGACAGTTACAGATCTGATGTCAGGATGGGGAGATAGAACCCCACTCTGATTCTTTTGCAAGTTTTGGTTCTCTGATTATATTTCTGAGCTGGTGCCAACACCTACAGAGGGTTCTTGCCACTTTTCTCTTTTTCCTGACTGCCTAAATTTGCAGCTGATTGTTCAGACAAATCAGGAAGAGCTGGTGATGGGGAGATTATCTTATAGTTCTTCCCCTGCCCCCACCTCAAGAGTGTGTATTAATTTTGTACATTTGAATTCTTTTAAAAATAAGATTTCACTCATTGAATATAACATATCTAATAATCTTAACCATATATGAATGGTCACTAAAGAGGAAGTCTTTGTAAACACAAGGCACTGAAGACTTCTGATCTGGAGATAGTAGAAGATTGTCTTTGAAGGATCTCTGATTAGCCAGGTTGTGATTTTTCTGGTCTTACGATTAGAGGTTTTGATTTACGCCTTTTACATACAATTTTACTTAGACTGGATGTATTGAATCCTTAGCTGCCTAGGCTTAACCGCTCTCCTAACCTCCGTCCATGAATATTTTTGTATTATGTCAGTAGGTTTGAGAAAAGAGTTTATTTGAGATATTATCAATTCAGGAAGAATTATCAGTCTAATATTATTTCAAGAATTTTACATCATTGAAATCAATGTCAGCAGCAAAGCCAGATATAGATACTGATATGGAAATATGTAATATATATGCATATATTATATGTGTAATGTATATATACACATGCATACATGTATATAAATATGTGTATGTATATGTGTGTACATATGTGTGCATATATATAATAGAAATTTCAAATTATTAACAACATAAAGGATCTACGAATAAGTCTAAGTTACTTATATATAGTTATCAGTTTTGCTCTGCTTAACTAGATTTCTTGACTATTCAATAATAGGATAGGAAAAAAATTTGATTTCATTGATAAAGGAAACTCCAAAGGAAGGAACACAATATTCCAATGTGGGTTGGCACCTTCTCTTCCATTTATACTCTCAGAGAGTTGTCTAACACAGTGGTGTTGAACTCATATAGGAACAGGACCACTCAACTACACACAAGGAGCCTTGTGGCCTTATATTGACTTAGAAAACCACATGTTAACATTATCTATGATCTGTTTTATTTATTTTGTTAAATATTTTCCAAGGCAAATCTAGTTTGACTGTACTAGGTATATGGGCTGGGGGTGTGGGGAGGAGTAAGTATGCCCTGACAAGTTAGGTGACATGTCTAGAATCACAAGACCAGTTTGTGTCAGGAGTGAGACTTGAACCCAGATCTTCCTGGTTTTTAGGCTGGCTCTCAATCCACTATGCCAGACTGCTTCTCAAGTATATCCCTAGATTTTTCTCTCATGTACTTATCTTCAAAACACTGGGTAAATAAAATAAAATAAAATTTAGTAATATCTGTCATGCAATCAGTTAGTCAATATACATTTATCAAGCTTCTACTCCATACCTAGAACTAAAGTTTCTGTACTTCTCATTCCTATCGCTATAACTGCCTCTGAAACAGTTTCTGTCACATATCTTAAGTGCCAACTCTTGGAGTCTCAGGAAACAAACTATTTTTCAGGGTGTTTCTTATAACCTCTTGGCACACGCTAAAGCCCCCCAAATAAAACATTAATATAATATCTCTGTTATGCTAAAAAGCATTATTTCATTCCTGTATAAATCAGATGCTTTAAATTAGTAGCAATTCTCGCCCTCTTCCTATCTTTCCAGTCCTCTTATTCCATTCGCCCCAATGTACCTGTAATTCAGTGGCACTATCCTTCTTGCTGGTCCTCCCGTAAGACATTTCAACTAGAGACTCAGGGCATTTTCGCTGGCTGTCTCTCAAACTGGTACTCTCTCCCTCCTAATCTCTGCTTCCTTAGAATCCCTGGCTTCCTTCAAGTCTCAACTAAAATCACATTGTCTTCAAATAGCCTTTGCAAGTCTTCCTTATGGGCAGCAAGGTGGTACAGTGGATAAAGCACCAGGCCTGGAGTCAGAAAGACCAGAGTTTAAATCCAGACTCAGCACTTGCTAGCTGTGTGACCTTGTGCAAGTCATTTAACCCCGTTTGCCTCAGTTTCCTCTTCTATAAAATGAGCTGGAGAAGGAAATGGAAAACCACTCCAGGATCTTTGCCAAGAAAACCTCAAATGGGGTCATAAAGAATCAGAACTAAGCAACCAACCAAAGCCCTCCTTGATCTTAGTGCTTTCCTTTTTTTCATTGGTTATTTATCCTGCTCATACATAGTCCTTTGCATGCTGTCTCCTGCCACGAGAATGGACGCTCCTTGGGGGCAAGAGCTAATCTTTGCCTTTTGTAGTATCCCCAGGGCTTAGCACAGTGCCTGGCTCATTGCAGGCACTTAATAAATACTTTTTAACTAAGACTATGCAGAAAGACAGACATAAACATTTCTGTGGATTTTATATTGTTCAGGTTTATGTAGCACTTTATGACAAGCACTTAACAAGCATCTCATTTTATTCTCACAATAACCTTGAGAGGTAGGTGCGATTGTTATCCACTTCTTAATGTATAGGAACTCATCAGTCACTGAGTATCTACTATACAGAGAGCAATCTCAAGAAGAGGGAAAGCAAAGCAGGAAATTAAGAAAGAAAGAAAGAAAGAAAGAAAGAAAGAAAGAAAGAAAGAAAGAAAGAAAGAAAGAAAGAAAGAAAGAAAGGGAGGAAGGGAGGAAGGGAGGAAAGGAGGAAGGGAGGAAAGGAGGAAGGAAGGAAGGAAGGAAGGAAGGAAGGAAGGAAGGAAGGAAGGAAGGAAGGAAGGAAAGAAGGAAGGAAGGAAGGAAGGAAGGAAGGAAAAATAAAAGATATGAAATTAAAAATATCAGATATAGGTCTTATCTGAAAGAGTTTATAATCTAGTTAAGATTAACAAATACATGTACAAACAACAACTTAAATATTCACAAAACAATGTATCAATAAAATTACTATTCTGCCATATTTAATATGTCTGTATTTTGCTGGATCTCATTTTTACTTATGGAACCATAAAAATATTTTTTCTCTTACGGGAAATGTCTACCCCAAGCATGTGAAGACTTCCCCCAGCTGAAGGGGTTATAAGAATGTATTCCAGTGACCACAAAGGATGCAGAAGCAGGCACTTGGAGCACTTAGGCCTTGGTCAGATATCAAAGATTTCAAGGTTATCCACTGCAGCCCAGGCCAGTGCCAGTCATCCTGACTTTTACCTTGCCACTGGATTTCAATGGCTCTAGAAGTAAGAGTGAGACTGATGACTTTGTGTAACTCTAACTTATTGAAATCCAATTCACAGGCAAGTAAAGACATCATTCCGTAATGTCACTATTCTTCTTTGAAAAAAAAAAACCTCCACATATCTTGAACAAATGATAAAGGTTATATCCACGTATATTAGCACTGAACTTGAGACATATTCCTACTATATGAGGTCATACCAGCTTGAATCACATGGTGGATTACATTAGGACAGTTTACGAGGCTGGAGGTAAAGAACTCACCTAGAGATGGAGAACATGGTCCAATTTATGATCTGGAGAGTATACAGGATACTGTTTTATGGCAAGCCAGAATTCATGAGATAACCAAATACAATAAGCTAAACAAATGGTAAGCTAAGAGTTCATAGTGACGGTCCAAAGCAAGGAGTCAGAATAGTGTCAGGAAAAACACACTTTGAAGGGGGTTAGTAAGCACCAATTAAAAAAGCAATGTTTTATAAAACTTTTCTGCCCCAGACAGTATATTTGTGATAGCGGCATACTACATCTCTCCTCTCCTTCCTCTACTGTACTGTTACTGTACCTAGACACTGGAACCAGGCTTACCAGGCCTATTGTTTATAGGACCATATTAAAGAAGGAAGGGGAAATTAGGGTGACAATGTATAGATTGTACCTAATTCTACTACTACTACGTACAAGTGAGAATGTGCTATGTACAAGAAGAGATAACTATTGTTTCTAAAAGATGGCATGTAAGGTAGCCACAATATTTTTCATTGGTTGAACTCAACTATCAAATATATTTCAATTTCTTTTATAAATGTCCAAGTGAATTTTTTTGGTGTAATCTTATCCATCTAAGCAATAAATATACAGTCAAAAGTCTTAAGTAGAAGAAACCACTAAACCTGAAAACTGGTTATTTTCCTTTATGTGGACATAAAATGAGCAGACACTTCAAATGAGATGAATAATTGATTCTCAATTGTGCTACAGAATAAAGACAATGGAAATGTAATACTTTGTCATGAGGTCAGTTGTGTTTTTTTTTAAAATCAGATGTAGTAAGTATGACCAAGGATAAAATTCTCAGGGTGTCATTTCCCATAAAGCATAGAGTCCAGAGGACATCACTGCTCATTGTCACATGTCTTCTGATTGTCTCTCTCTTTCTCTCTCTCTAGCTTTGTCTCTGTCTGTTTTTTTCTCTCTCTCTTTGTCTCTGTCTCTCTGTATCTGTCTCTGTCTCTGTCTGTCTGTCTCTCTCTCTCTTTTTCTTTGCCTGTGCGTGCACATGCGCACATGTGGGTACACATAACTGGACCCTCCATATTCTGGCCCCAAATTATACAAATGTTTCATTATTGGGAGAAAACTGAGATTCATCTTAATAATTTAATCAGTTTAGTATTTTGTAAAAAGTTAGGAAAATCAGAAAATGATACTTTTTCAAGGAAATCTAAACTTAAAAAAAATTTTAATAAAGATAAACCTGATTCCTGGTTGAGAGAATTTTCTTGGTTCTGATCCAATGATGCAAATCTTTCTTCTGCATGCTTACTTTCTTATTCAGGACCTTTAAGAAAGACAGGTAGCAAAAAAAATTCCTAAAGACTATTCCTAGGGCATCAAATGAATACTAAGCAAAACGGTTTGGGGTTTTTGCTATTGTTGTTTTTTAATACTCAAGTGACATGAGCTCAGGATGATTTCTTTTCATTTATTGGCAGATTAAAAGAGTTTCTTTCTAGTCACTTGAGTTATGAGACATCCCCAGGTTGGCCACTGATTCTTCTGATCACTGACATGCATCTTTTAGTGGCTTATTTGTTGAAGAGGCAGTTTTAAGTGCTCCACATCTACCTTTCATCTCTAAGATAAGGAGATTATTGCAGTTCTTGGAGGGAGGAGGTAAAGATTCTGTGTTTGTTTCTTGAGTCTTGTTCATTTGTTTTTCTTAAAGTATTTCCCACTCACTGGTATCATTTATCCAGGAACTTCAGTCGGGTAATTTATTTTCAACAAAAAGAAGCAACTTGAGGCTGTAACCAGCAGTTAAAATGAGCTATGAGCAAACTGACTGCCAAAATGATTGCAGTGCCTTAGAACATGTTTCTCCCTTTTCCTCTTTCCTTTTTAAAGAAGCCAAAGGAATATGTATCATTGAAGAATCCAACTTTCCTTCTAGTCTCTTCAAAAGAACTGCTGTCTCCCACTATGCCTTCTTAACCAATGATTTTGCCAGCCTGGTTCAGACTCATGAGCAGATAGCTTATAGGCCAGTAGGTAGGAGAAGCAAGATGGCGTTTCAGTTGATAGATCTTTTTTCATGGCACAAGAAGTCTCCTGAGTTTCTCAATACAGAGTCACAGGGTCACATAAATTATATAAACTTCATGGGTTTGAAATGACTACATTGCCCCCACATAATCTCCTTTCCAGGTGGGTGACCAGCTCCACTTCTGTGGTACAGAAATTTTCTTCTGGAAGCTCAGAAAATCAGTGAGTCATTGACTGGAATTAATAAAAGGCTCATGAATTATTTAACTGCTGTTGCCAACTGTGCCACATTTGACAACTGAGTCACTTACTGGCTCAGTAACTTATTTCTCCTCATTAGTAAAATGGTTACAACAATGCCCAGGCTAGTTACCCCAATGTCATATATATAGAAGCTATTTTATGTAAGGAACTTTTGAAGAAACTGCAGATAGATGGGGTCTGGAAAAGAAGAGATTTAGAAGATTTAGAGATTAGAGATGTAGAATTCATAGTTATTTATCATCAAATATACAAAGGCCTGACATGAAAAAGAAGGCTTAGATCTGCTTGGCTTTGGAGAGAAGTAGAATCAATGAGTAGAAATTACAGAGAGATTAATTTTATTTAAATCTAAGGAAGAACTATTAGGCTTTTCTAAAAATAAATAAGACTGACTCAGTAGGGGTTGAGAACCCATGCCACCATGGGAAAATTTCAAGCAGAACCTTGTCAGGGATGTTATAGAGAGAAAGAGACTGGGTTAGGTAAACTCCACATTCCTTCCACCTCTAGTGTTCCATTATCAGACAGTTTTGACAGCCATGGGCTGGATGGTTTGGCAAGAGGAGAGATTAGAGGCAAGGAGACCAGTTTGGATGCTATTACAGTAGGCCAGGTGAGAGCTAATGACAGAGTGGAGGTGGTAGACATAGACAGTACAGTTACAAGAGTTTTATAGAGGCAGACTCAATCAAAGTTAAAACTAACTAGGTATGGGTGGGATATGACAGAGGCAAGTATCAACTGTATTTCAGGTTGGGAAGCAACAGGAGCTGAGTCTGATTCAAACTGCATACCTCAAATCCTTCTATTTTTTTTTTTTGGTGAGGCAATCAAGGTTAAATGATTTGCCCAGGGTCACACAGCTAGTAAGTGTCAAGTGTTTGATACTGGATTTGAACTCAGGGCCTCCTGACTCCAAGGCCAGAGCTCTATCCACTGTACCACCTAGAAGCCCCTTCAAATCCTGTATCTTGAAACAGTTTCTTTACCCCTCTACAAAATTAAATAAATTTTTCTTTGACTTGATATTCTTGGTTCAGCATGTTTCAATTTTTCTGAATCTAGAGACGTGGTCCCCAGGACCAAAAGCAGTTCTGGATATTAATGAACCAGACTGGTCTAAATCAGTGGTGACAAACTCAAATAGAAATAGAACCCTGTGACTACACATTGGCTCAGAAAACCACAAACTAACATTATCTAGGTTGTATTGTTCATTTATTTTGTTAAACATTTTCCAATTCCATTTTAATCTGGTTCAGGCAGAAAGTACTTGAAAGCTTTGTTGGTACTTAGAGTTTGAAACCTCTGGTCTAAATTATGTCTGGCTTAGAACAATAATTACACATGGTAGGATTTGTGGGAAATGACCATTTGGCCCTGGAAAGTCAGATTGAGGACTCTTGAAACATATGGTTGTGGCGGCTCTCTACTCCCTCTATGAGAAAGTAGCTTAGTGGGATTGGAATGATGCCTCATTTACAGTCAAAGGGTAAATTACAAAGGAGGTCTCCCATGAAGGGCTTTATTCACCATTTCCTGCCTTCTTCTTACTTTATCAAGAAACTCATTAAGTCTCCAGCCAAAAATGAAGACTCTAATAGAAAAAGGCTGGACTGCCTGCACCCTACTAGGCTTGTGCCCTGAAGGCTGAGGCTCTACTCATAAGGGAATCCTCTCCCTTTCATGATCCCCCCACCTCCTTGCTTGTGAAGCCTAAAATTGAGGGGAATACTCTATTTGCTGCTGAGTGCAAAGTCACTGTGGCTAATGTAAGAGGTCATCTAGATTCTGCTGAATTGGAAGTCAACACCCCAAACACCAGGAGCCACACATTACAGGCACCACCACCCCCTCAGGAAGAATGCAGAAAGTTCTGGAGAGGGTTTTTAAAGAAGATGGTAATTCATCTTTAAAAAATAGGAGAAATGCTAACAGATGGAAGATGAAAGTACAGCAATGCAGCAATGTTAGCTCTGGTTATGGTCCACCAGTGCATCCACCATTGTCCTAAGTGGTAGTAAGCTCCATAAGCTAGAAGGATTACCTGAGAACCTAAGCTTGGTTGCCTCCACTTGGAGGACAAGGAAGTTCACCTTCTGTTCCTCATGCAATAAATTGGGTGGGCCATTGGCACTACCTAGTCCAACCATGAGTAGGGGGTTGGTCAAGGTCTCCATTCAATCTGTCCTCTAAGACTGAGGATTAGATATCATTTGCTCTTGGTCATTATGTTCTAGACAGAAGGGTATATCAAACTTTCTCAGTTTTACTAAACTTGGGATGTCAATGGACAATTATTCTAAGAGACTAAGACAGTGTTCCTCCACCAGGATATCTTGGATAAGGGCTTTGGGGGAGAAGTGAATTTGGGTCAAGTTCAAGCTCAAGTGAGAAGCTGACCACATGTGTTAGTAATGATACAATATTCAGAATGTATTTTGGGAGTGAATATTTGAGAATATTTGGGAAGGAAAGTATTCAGTGACAATATGGGTCAAGCTAAATGGAAATTACTTGGGTAGTCAATAGAAACATTCCAGGAAAGGTTAAAAATATGGAGGCTATGACAGTTCTGAGGCCTACTCTTTTCTACATGTCTGTCTGGGTAGTCCAGAAACTGATGGGATTTGACAATTCACTGTGGAATACTATGAACTAAGTTGTTTACCCCAATCTCAGCTATTAACTGGACTTGGTGAAGGTAGAGGTCACTCATTTGGTTAACATTTTTTTCTCCATACCAGTGGCATGAACAAGCCAAGAAAAGTTTGCATTCATGCGGGAAGGAAATAAAACACCTTCCTGCTTCAGGGTTATCTGAATTCTCCCTCTTACTGTCCCAGACTAGTTCAACATGGCCTTCAAGATGTACCTTCCATTCCAAAAGTAGAGATTCACCATAATATCAAGGGCCTCATGCAAAATGCTTCAGGTCAGCATCCCATTATGGAAGCCCTCAATCCCAGTATTGCCTATCTTCACCAGTGGGGCTAGGAGATTAACCCTCAGAAGATATAACACCCCTCAACTTCAGTCAAACACTTGGATATCTATGGACTGCTAGGATACAAACTATCCCTGATCCCACACATGACAAATTTTTAGCTTTTGCTATTTCTCCCAAAATCTACTTCCCAATAAAAAACAGAGGCATAAAAACTCATCAGTCAATTCAGGTTCTGGCGTTCCCACATACCACATCTGGGGATCTTGCTTGTTCTTATTTAAAAACTTTCCTGGAAATCAATTTGCACCCTTTGAAACTGACAATCATCCTTTTCTCCTCTCTAGACTTTCATTAGTTTTCTCCTGGTTCTCCGATCTGTTTAACCACTCTCTTAATCTGTTTTGATAGATCTTCATCTAGGTCATGCTCTCCATGGGTATCTTTAAAGGCTCTATCTTGGGACTTCTCCTTTTCTCCCTCTAGATTAACTCTCAGAGGTAAATTATCAAATCTTATATGATTCCCAGATTTATATAGCCAAACCTAATCTCCAGCCTACTTCAAGAGTTTTGTCTACTCCATGCATCTCATTGCTAGTGATTTCTATCTGAGGGTCCCATTTAAACTGTGTCTATTTCATAATACAGCTATTTGCATATTGTCTCCACAATTAGATGTCATTTGCTCCTCATCATCATGTTCTAGACAGAAGTTTTACTAAACTTGGGATGTCAATGGATAATTATTCTTTTTTGTCCTTAATTTATTTTGATTTATCAACAATCACTTCCACATGCTTTTAAGTTTAAAATTATTCTCCCCCTTCCTCCCCACCACCCTCCCAAAGATGGCACACAATCTGATATAGGATATATATATATATATATACATATATATATATATACATTCTTATAAAACATATTTTCAGATTAGTGATGTTGTAAGTAAAAAATTAGAACCAATAGGAGGAACGACCAGAAAGAGGAAACAAAACTCAACAGAAGAGAAAAAAAAATAGTAAAAACTATGCTTCAATCTGCATTCAAATTCCATAGTTCTTTCTTTGGATGTGGCTAGCATTTTCCATCATGAGGCCTTTGGAGATGTTGGACAATTATTCTAAGAGATATATTGTCTCCACAATTAGAATGTGAGTCCAATGAGGACAGGGGCCATGTTTTTACCTTTCTTTGTATTACCAACACTTAGAATACACAGTAAGCACTTAAATTTTGCTTGACTGATTAACTATCCCCTGCCTTCATGAGCAATGCAAGGCCAGATGATGAGTTGTTCCATAAAATGATACCTCTTGTATGAGAAGAAAAAGAAAGTAGAAGGGATTGGGGAAGGGGGGAAATGAGAGGTACAAATGGCATTCATCAATGTAGTACTTACTATGTTCCATCAGCCAGTGAGCCATAAGTGTGTCTAATCCCCAAAGATAAATCTGGATAGATAGAAAATACTATTCCCAGGACTCTTCCGTCCTCTTTCATTGTTCACACACTTTCCCTGCTTTTTTTACTTTTTTTTTACTTTTTCGAACAATGTATTGATTTCTGCCCCACATACACAGATACCCTCATGCACCATTCTCCATAATCATCTTTTTTCTCCCACTCTGCAGAGAATCAGTTTTTTATGAACTAGACATGCCTTATATGGCACATTTTTTTTATGTTGACAAACTAAAGGCAGATATTGTTAGAAGCAGTAATGGTGGCATGTCACTGGCCATAACTCACATAATCACTTCCAATCAAAGTTGTGACTGAATATGGTACTTTCCACAGCATGTTTAAGCATAAATTTCAACAGACCCAAACAATTCCACTGTTAAGATAATACTACCCACATCTGTGTCCATTAGTCATTTGTTTTAAAAAAAAAAAAAGCTCATATAATATAGACATATCCTTGGAGAACAACGAAATTTCCTTGTTTCTTATAGGAAATATTGATTAATAATTTTCCAAGTGCTCCAAAGCTCAAACCACAAAACATTTTGCTATTAAATTGCAGGTCACTAATTAAAAAGAGGGTAGAACTTTCCAAGCATCTAATTCACAGCAGATAATAAATTTTTTATGTCTAAACTTGTTAGAAAAAACTCCTTGTTTTTCCTATTATTTCTATGGCTGGTTGGGGGGAGGGAAGAAAAATTCGTTACTGAAAATGGTTGAAATCTAATTGTGTCAGACAAATGTTCCCATTTTTCTCCCTTCTCATTATTATAATTTGCTGAATCAATGGCTAATAAAGAAACAAACAAAATGGGTCAACTAATTATATAATTATACAAATGATTACCAAAAAAAAAGGCAGAAGAGTGGGGAAACTCATCTTTTTAAAAAAGGCCTAGCCAGATGGAGAGTAACATGAAACAGGCAGTTTTATTATTCTCACTTTTATTTTGTTGTTCTTGTTGCTGTATGATTTAATCATTTTAATGAATGATTTTATTGTGTTGTATCCTGAAGCTGTAACCTGAAAGGGGGCTAGTGAGGACTCATATCTATGTGGCTCAAAAACAATGGGCCAATTCAGTCAGATTGTTCAATCAGTATCCTAGAGGAAAAAAAAAAAAGCTCATTCCTTGAATTTTTCACTTTCCATTTGCCTGTGTTGGTGTCATATAGAAAAAAAAAGGTTCACTTACTGTATCACCTTGTGTTTGTTGCATTCAAAAGATGGACTTTTGGAGCTAAATCACCAAATAATGGGCCAGATTGTCAAAAACATATCTGACGTGGTTTGTACAATTACAATGATCTCAAATTGATCAATAGGATAAATCCTTTCAAAATGTGTTGAATTATCAGTGTAAAACTAATGCATAAAAATAGGGAGAAATTTCAGTAATATTTAATTCACTGCTAATATCTCTTCGTAAGACCTTCATTTCCCCATTTATAAAATGGGGATTTTTCCCTTGTATTTTCCTCATAGGGTTGCTGTGATGAATAACCAGGGTATTTTGCTTTTAAGGGAGAATTATCAAGGGTTGGGAGGGGGCAGATCTTCTCTCTTAGACTAATAGGCTATAGCCAGCATCTTCTATGTATAAGGATTAAACTCCCCTTCTCAATACAAGGCACCCGCTAATATGAGTTATCTTTAAAAGGAAAAAAACAGATACATGCTGTAAAACAATTCCAATTTTAGGTCTGATCCATATTTTTTACAATCCCAATTTGATTGAGGGGAGTATGGCCTAAATTCAGACCAATGCAAATGGTACCCATGATACTTTTTCCTTTGAAGAGTATGTTTTTTTCTTGAGTAAAGAAAAGAAAAATGGGAATAATCTTCCTTTCCTTATAAAGCTATAAGGAATTATCTTTGTGCATATTCATGGCTTTTAATTTTAAAATTTCTAAATTCCCCAAATTGTACCTAATTGTGATTTACTGAAGAACTATATTTTTGTTTTTACAAGTCTCATTTGGCTTATTATAGGCTGCACAATCAAAATTCTTTCTCTATATGCAAAATGTGTGTTGAACAAATTGTCCTCATCATAGCAGTGGCTTTCTGAAAGGACTAAGCAAGAATATTTTTCCCCTGACACTGCAAATTATTATTTTTTTCATTCTGAATATTTAACCTTCCTAAGTCATCTCTACATGTTTCTCATAATGATTATGGCTGTACAATATTATTTTCCTATGTAGTTGTTACAGCTTATAAAGTGCCAGAAGGAAGATTATACAGCACGTGGAGCCCCAGAGCGGATGTGAGGCTTCTGACTAGGAATGTAAAGCCTGACTTCAGTAGGGCATTCACATTAGGTTGTCACAGCCCCAGTATTTTAGGGCACAAAGGGGCAAATGTTGGGTGACAACTAAGGATGCGATTTCACAATCAGTCACTACCATAGTCTCATTAGCATCTTATAATATCAACAGCATATCCCTAATGCATTGTTTCCTGCATTCATTTTAGAACAGCAATTTTCCAGATTGGTTGGATAATTGTCCATTCTCTGCTTTCTGCTTTGGAGAGACAGGGTCATTGATGGCTTAACCAGAAAAACTGTCGTTATTAAGGTCTTCGAGTACATACTCTGTGCACAGCACTGGGCTGTATTCTGGGACCACAAAGACAAAAGAAAAAGTAGTCCCTGCTCTCAAGAAGGTTTCATTCTCATGGAGTGATACATGAAAAAGAATACGTAAAAATATGAGGAGAGAAAAAAATATTAATAGCTGGGTGATCCCCTAAAAGGTGGCACAAGACCCAAGGTATAAATGAAGCTTGAAATTCTGAGATGCAGATGTAAGAAAGGAATGTGTTCAAGGAATGGGGGATCATCTATGCAAAGGCATATAGATGGACATCATAATTCCAAGTTTGGAGAATAACATGTAAGCCAGTTTGACCAACAAGAAGAATTTATAATGAGAGTGCAATGAAATAAGCCTAAAAAGGTGGGTGCCACATTGTGAATGGCTTTTAAGTGCCAAACAGAAGAATTAGTACTTTATCCTAAAGGCAGAAAAGAGTCACTGGAGCTGTTTGAATAGGGAAGTGATGTGATCAGACCTGTGTTTTAGGAATAATTATTTGGCAGCTATGCGAAGAATGGATTAAGGAGGGAAGAGACTGGATGCAATAGACCAGAAGAGAGGTGATGAGGGCCTAATCTAGGATGGCAGCCATATGAGTGAAGAAGAAGAAAAAGAGATGAGATTTTCTGTGAAGCTTCGAATTGACAACATTTGGCAACTAAGTGAATGAGTGAGTGGGCAGGGACAGTGAAAAAAAGAGAACTGTAAAGAATAACTCAAAAGTTGCAAACGTAGGTGACTAGAACAAAAATATTGAAGTTCAGGGATGTCCATGAAGGATCAGAACTTAGAGGGGAGATTAGGGAAAGACTTATAGATTGGGGAGTCACATACAGAGAAATGATAAGCAAACGCATGGGAGATAATGAGATCACCAAGAGAAAAGTTGTTTGAGAGAGAAGAGAACAGGTACAAAACAGAGTTTAGGGAGTACAAATAGAACATGGATTATGACCCAGCAAAAGAGACGAGAATGATTGGATTTGGCTAACAGAAGGACTACCTCTTTGTCTATACTGTGAGCAAAAAAGGAGAAAATGGGAACATGTAAGGAGATTTTGAGGTAGGAGAAAAAGCTGAGAATGGATAGTTTCTATTTTTTCATTCTTACTCCATAAATGGAAGGGAAACCTTTTGCTGAAACGGTGAGGCAAAATAGGAGGCATAGTAAGCTTGAGGGAAGAAGAGATAGTTTTGATTAGCCACTGTGGAAAGTAAAACAAATAAACCAGAGAAGAACAAAAGGACTTTTGTGCCTCAATGAAGGCCTAGCTCAGATTATACAAGATAAATTTGTAGTGGATTCAGTCATTACAGTACTGCAACTTTCTCCAGGGACATTTAATAAGACTTGAGTAGGACTACAGAAAAGAGATGGTTAGGTTCTCCAAGGATTTGGAGTGGTGATAAGACAAGGTGACAAAGAGTTCAAGAGTAGAAAAGCAGTATATGGTTATCCTAGTTAACTATTGGATTAAGATTGTGGAAGCATGAAAATTAGGCCAAAGCAGGTGTAATAGACTTGGAAAGCAAGCAGGTTTGGAATTACTAGAGGTCTTGGTTACAATAAAGAATAGGTTTAGAAAGAGTGAGAAAGAGGAACACATAAGATAAGGTGCTCTGATCAGAGAATAATTTTAGAGTTCTACATCTTGGAGGTAGAACAGTCAGTGGTACTGATGAGATCAAGGGTATGACCATCCCTTTGAGTGACTGACATAGAATGAATGTACAGGCCATGGGAACTGAAGAATCTGATGAAGGCTGGGGTGTTTACAGGAGCAAAAAGGCTTGTACTGAAGTCCTTAATTATGAGTGCAAAGATTGAGGTGGAGAGGAAGCCAGATGATAAGTTCCTGGAGAAAAGAGAAAGTACGACCTAGGGGCTAGTAGACAGACACTCATACTTTGGAGAAGGTGATACAGACTGAGGGAAGGAACTTCAAAGGAGAAAGGTAGTTAGCAAGAAGCTTGGTGTCTGGAGTTCTGGTCCTGTTGATGATAAGCCTGGTGTCTGGGTTCTCTCAGTTATGATGTCATTATTAATTGTTTCATCCTTCCCCTTTGGCAATAATGGCAGCTCCATCCTGGGCTGGAACAGTAGTAATGGAGAGCAGTCATTTGTTGATTTACTTACCCTGAGGTTCTGATCTTGGGCAGAGCTCTGCTGGTGAGAAGCCCGGCGTCTAGGTGCAGAAGGTTATAAAAGTCTGTACTTTGTTGATTTTTCTCAATCTCCCATTAAATAATAGCAGCTCCATCCCAGACCCAGTTTCCTGGTAATGGAGGCCTGTAGTCTATTGATTTTCCCAAGGTAGGAGAAGGTGTTAGTGTTGGAGGGGAGGGGTCATGCCTAAGGCTTAGTTCCTAATGGCAAGAATTTCTGTTGATTGTTGTGCCTTAACAAAACATAAAGCATGACTCAGTACGATAAATTAGCAAATAAACCTTCTGTAGGCTGAATTAATGATGTCTTACTATATATATATATATATATATATACTACTTTTTTCAAATCTATATGTACAATTGTGATTAATAACTACATATCATTTAATGTGCTAATGAATTCATAGTAGCTTTCTGTCATTATCTGTTTTCCCAATTAACATATACAAATAATATAACAACTACCACGTGGGGGGTCTAAGAATATTTTTTGATGTTAGAAAGGGCTTATCATAAGAAGATAGGAAACCACGATACCATATGCACCAAGCATATAGACAGTTGGCTGAGACAGGAACATCTGATCCAGTGAGATTTCATTCTTTATTTAATTGTGCTGCAAATGTTATACTACAAACATTTCTCAAAATGCAGTTGTCCTCTGGGTGGACTTTAGCTTAAAAATTGCCAAAACTCACTTATGAGGTATTCTGAAGTTAATTACACTTTTTCACAATTCCAATGACTTACTGATGTTCATAATAAAGAGCTAGATTAGGCTTAACATCATTGTCCTGCAAGGGCAACTAACTTCTTCTATAGTAGGGAAGAAGCCAATTTAAACACAAGAATAAAATAGTGTGATGCAATTATTTAAGATTCAATGCCACACTCTGGAGAGTAAGGGGAAAAGCTATCTCTAGACAACCATAGACAAGTATCTTATATGCCCTAGAAATAAATGTTGCTCCTTCACGGACAATGTTCTTTGCAAAAACTCTGGAGACTATACCAACCCTCACACACTTTAAAAAAATTTTATAACTGGATCCTTTTAAATGGATCTTTCATTTATAAAAGTCCTCCATACCTGTGAGAAAAGAACTCTCTAGGTTTTTTTTTAAACCAAATATTGCCCATGTAGATACAGCTGAAGATGAAGTGAACAGGATCTAAATTCCCAAAGTTAGAGATCAGGTAGGAGTGGGGAAAAGATAACAGGAGAGAAACCTTAAAGAAGGAAAAAACAGCCAAAAGCTATATTTTTAGGGCCCACTCTAATCTCATGAATAAGCTGATAAACCTTTGCTGTACTGGAATTCCAGGTAACAGAAACAGAAGAATCCAAACATCCTTATCAAGTAAAAGGGAAGGGTGTTTAATAGCTTTGTGGGGTGGGAGGGAGAAGGAAGGTTAAATTGTGGTTTGGATGGCTTGGCCTATAAGAGTTACTACTACGTCTCTTTTTAAAAGACACAATAAAGCTCAGAAAATTAATTAGACCAAACTTCATTCCTGATTCTGATATCCAATTTCTGAGTTAATGTAAGCATTAATACTTTCTACCTGTACCTAACCATTAGCAAACACTTTTTTTTTAAAATATCTATCTCTACCTGAGGGAAAGGCTTGTGGGATTCAGAGCTGCAAAGGCCCTTGGCTCATTTAGTACATCTCCCACATTTTATAGATGAGACAACTAAGGTCCAGAGAGGTGAAATAATATACCCAAGGTCAAACAAGGAGGGTTCAGATACCAGTCTTCTTGCTCCATATTTAGTGTTCTTTCTCTTATACCAAGGCTACGGAATCACAGAATTTCAGAGTGAGAAGGAATCTTAGAGTTCCTGGAGTCCAATCATCTCATTTTACAGATGAGGAAGATGAAGTTTAGAAAAGTCCCATGACTTAATTAGCCCATGATCACACAACTCAAGCCACATTTTCCTGCTTCCCACCCAATCCAGCATGCTACCCACCAGCGTCATTCATTCAACCTTTCAAATTGACCAACCTCAGACATTTCTAATAATGTATTTGCAAAACAACTTAAATCTAAAGCAGTGAATAAGTTGAACAAGGATTTCCTGTCTTCCCTCCTTTGGAGAGTCATAAGCAAAAGGCATCAGGTCTGGCCATCTTCCCACAATCTCAAACTCCATGTATTTCTCAATCACTTTGGTAGTGATGCTGGTATTCTACAACATTGAATTACCTTTCTCACGATACACTTACACTATTTTCTATAGGTTCTTCTTGTAATAAATTCACCTTCTACCATGAATTACACCCAATAAATCTTTTAACAAACCTTTTGTAATTATATGTTGAAAACAGAAACACGGTGTCCACGAAATCATGTTTGCTGATTATATCATAGAGAATGGCAGCATTATATATATAAAACACAGAGAGTCAGCTTCAGAACCTGGAAGACCTGGGTTCAAGTCTTGTTTTGATATATACTTGGCTGTGTGACCCTAGGAAAAGCACTTAAGACCCTAGTGCCTTAGGTAACTCTAAACCTTTAATTTTCAGAGATGGTATTCACCTGAATTGGTAGAAGGAGTTTCCTCAAATGGGAGTTCTCTATACCATGAAATCACAGATCTAGTCCCTTCCAATTCTCAAATTTTGTAATTCTGTGATTTTGTGAAATTACAGACTCATGTAGGTATTATTATCTGGTGGGTTGGAAAGATTATGGGCCTAATAAGAAGACATGAAAGTCATAAGCAACATGTATGTGAGGAAATTGAGGAAACTGAGGGGATTAGTCAAAATTCTGTTCTTACAGAAAACTTTATTCAATTATAGAAATTGAAGGGAAAAAAACCTTACTGCATTGTTTGAACCTAGCCCTGCATGGCTGGGAAATTGGACCACCTCTATCTCCTGTTTAGAGACCGTTAACTAAGGACCTAGATTATGCTGACCAGAAACTCAGTCTAATCCAAAGACTGATGCAAGGAATTTTCTCACAGTTGAACACCTCAAGCAACCCATATGTCTTATCTGAAAAGTGTCCCCATACTGATCAGTCAGTTACTATTTCCATGTCCTTTGATTGTATATAGACACTTGGGGGAATTAGGATACCTCTTTTTCTGAATCAAGGAATTGCACCTGTTCACTCTCCCCTCCCAACTTGGAAAGTCCCCAATCTTTAATCTATTTAGAAATCAGGCTATTTAACTTTGTGTTTTTTAATTAATTGGTCTTATTTGACTGTTTTTCATCTATGAAAGATAGTCTCCCCTGATAATTGGGGTCCAGGCCTAAGCTGAGGAGGTCTGGTCCCGATTTGTTGGGCAATTGCCATGCATTGCTTAATATGCTGAGAAGATCAAGCTTTTTTTTCCCTCATTCATTTCATCTTTCACCCACCACATCCGTTTCTGAGTTAATAAAGGCCTTCCTAATGCTTTCCCACCAAATGACAGTGGTGGGGAGGTGTTCCAGGTGAAAGGATAGTGTTGAGTCCCAATGGAAAGCTATTTTCAAGAGATAGAGCAGCCAACATGGCAGCCCACAAGAAATCCAATCCAGGGAAGCAAAAGAGGACATGGCTAACATGCATACCATAAAATGATTCTACCTTGAATAAGAAAGTCATGAGAGAACAGGCCAGAATCTCAATAATATCTTCATAACGTGCATATTGTTTCCGAATGATTTTCTCTGTGCTAACTTCCATGGGTTTGGAACAGCTACTCCAGATTCCTGTTTCCCACTTCTATCCTTGGGCCCTTGGATCTTGGGCCCTTGGGTCTTCTAGGCATCTTTGACTTAATCCAGAAAACGAAATTCCCTTTGCTCTCTCAGATCACTTTTCAAATCATATTCCATCTCCCCAGGAGGGAGTTTGGCCCTGTAGTCACACTTAATTTCTGGCATATGCCTGCCCCATTCTTCCTGGGGCCTGAAGAGTTGACAGAACTTGCCTCTAACTCATAATTCTAAGATGCATTTGTTTTTCCCACACAGAGTTCAGCCCAAGAGACTCTGGGTCAGCCCACATTCAGAGTCCCTCTAAAGAGATTTGTTCCAATCGGGTTGTCTTGAGTTGTCTCTGGCACACACAGAGGAGTTTGGATTCAGTTCAGAAATCTTTGGATTCCCTTTATGCAGATTCCTAGAGAGGTCCCAGAAACCTCCCAGTCTCCCTATGGCCCTGTGAATCAAAGGTCAAACTTGGATTAGACTATAATAACACTCAGGCCCACAGTAATCTAGACCAGTCTTCAAACTTCTGATTCTGTGCCCCATTAATAAAAATATCTTAGCCTGTACCTCCAATACATAATAAATTATACACAAGGGCTACTTTATTAATATGTACATTATAAGATATATAAAAATAAACATTTTAAAAGAATGAAATAAAGATACAATCAACAACATTCTAAACTAATTTTGAAGTTGTATTTATGAAAAGCACATCTTAGGTTAGTACACAGACATTCTCCTTGGTCCTTCTTGTGACCCACAAGAAGAATTGACTATGAAAAAAAAACCCAAGTTTGGGGGTGCAGTGGATACAGCACCGGCCCTGAAGTCAGGAGAACCTGAGTTCAAATCCTGCCTCAGACCAAACACTTGACACTTACTAGCTGTGTGACCCTGAGCAAGTCACTTAACCCCAATTACAAAAAAAAAAAAGACTTGACTATGCAAGAGAGAACTGGGTTGAGTCCAGGTGGCCCCTGCTTTTAGACCTGAGAGATTCCTGGAGGCTGTGTCTTAAAGTAGGTCACTATTGACTAAGATCTTGACTGCTAACATATTGTAGCCTTTAGTTGTTCAAGGATACCAGAAACCATCAAAAGAATGAATAAAGAAGGCAAGAAACGAAGCCTAAGTCTGTACTAAGCAGCAAATGAGTGAAATGGAAAGAGTAGAGTTAATAGCATGGTAAATAGCTATCCATATGCACTGTTGGAAGGAAGGCACTTATATTTTTATATTTGATTAAATTAATGTTAAATTTTTTTGCCCAAAGATATTTCAAGAACCTATACTTTCTTTCTTGTGTGTATGCCCTTCACCAGTGTAGACCTCAACATCTCCCTCCCTTAACAGACAGTCTTAGAGAGTTAGACTTTAATGGAAGATACATGTTTTCATTTTTTGGACTAGAGCTGTGATTTCATTGGTGTAGGGAATCTGTGATAAGGAAATTTCCTTTATGAATATAGATCAGACCTGCTCTGCAACTTACAGTCTTAGAGATTCATGATTTATAATACTGGTGATAACACTATACGGAAAGGGGTGGGAAGAAAGTCTACAATATCAACCCTCTGGGATGCTCCTTGTATGGAAATTCCCTTCACTGGTACAGAATGTCAACTTGTCTATAGTGAACAGGTAGGTGGTGCAGTGGATGGAACACCAGGCCTAGAGTCAGCATAACCTGAGTTCAAATCTAGCCTCAGACATTTCCTGGCTAGGTGACCCTGGGGAAGTCACTTACCTCCATTTGCCTCAGTTTCTTCAAATGTAAAATGAGGGTAATAATAGCAGCAGCCTTGCAGGGTTGTTGTGATAATCAAATGAGATATTTGTAAGCCACTTAACAGTGCCTGGCACACACTAGGCTCTATATCAATGTTAGCTCTGATGATGATGTAAGAATTACCATAGAGCTTTCTGAGTACACTGAGAAATCACATTACTTGCCTCAGTCATACAACTAGTACGTGTCAAAAATAAGGTTTAAACCTTGACTCCAAGACTGGCCTGAGTCAACCAACCTTCTACAACCTAATGTACTTGTATAATGCTTTAGCAAAGAGTTAGTATTATGTAATGGCCACAGAGCTGGCCAGAAAGTCAAGGTTTTAGTCCTGTTTCTGCAACATATCAGCTCTGTGATCTGGCAAGTCATTAAACCTCTCCAGTGACTTCTCCAAGGCTCTAAGTGACTGATTAGGTATAGATCTCCTTCGACAGAGGGTGTTTCCTCTCCAGAAATTCCTGGCACTAATTAAATCACAAGTTTATTCCAATAATTATAATAATAATTTTACTCTCCCTGGAAATTATGATGCTTGTGAAACTATGCTTTTTCTATGTTGATTTAACCTATTCCCTAAGTACAGAAGCCATAGATTAAGAAATTAGTGAAGAAATTACATCTCTCAGTGCGCTACTTGGCTATACCGGTTTGTATAATAAGTTGTCTGATTATACTAGGTAGTATAATCATAAATGTCTAAAGTTAAAATATATGATGATAAGATATTTCATGATATTCTGTTTACCCATACAGATGGATTTATAGATATGACATGTAGCTATACATTCTTGATATACATTAACCACATTTTACTGTCTCGAAGAATTAAAAATTTGCAAAGTTCATTTCTCTTTTTAACTATACCTAGAAAAGTCTGGCAAATTTAAACATAAGTCTCCATTAAAAAAGCTATCCAGATAAATCACCCAAAATTAATTTGACTATGGTTACCTTTTCCAAATAATGTTGTGAAACTGGTATTCCAAACGTTAGCTTCTCAATAATGACGTTTTCTCTACAGGTAATATTTCAATGAGTGTCAATGTAACTGATCACAATCACTAGAGGAATTTAATGTTTCACTGAGTAATTAAAAAATTTCTTGGCCTTAAATTTTCTATCAATAAAGTAGGAGTAATCCTAGAATTCCATAGGCCAGGTGCATCACCAGTCTCCTTTTTAGACCTCTGAGATTGCCTGATTGACTCTTGTATCGTTTTTCTTGAATAGAATGATAGGCCATAACTATGAAGTCACTAAATTGACCACGGTTTGGTAAATTCATTTTTAAAAAGATGTTTAAGGCATACTTACCTCAACCATGATAAAATGTAAACTTTTCTTGATTGCCACTGGGGGGGGGGGGAACCTAATTACAGTTTTTTGAATTGGTCCTTTTACATGGAAACAATCACAATCAAAGTCACTGCCAGAAGAGAATTTGAATGATTAAGAATATCACGGATTGTCTATTTCTCAATGAAATTAACAGGATCCAAAAAAAAGTTAGCCACAAAATCTCAGCACTCATCACGAGTCTTTCCATTCTAAATAGATAGACTATGGCCCTTCTTCATTTTTCTTTTTCAACATAATTCTAATCCCGTCTGGATCTAGCTACATCATTTTATGACCGGTTTGGAACCTATTGCCTTTTCCCCATTTCTCATCATAAATGCTGTTAAGCAAGAGTAGCGGTCACTAACCAACCTGTTCCCTGACTTAGGTTCTTACATCATGTCCATACCAAAAAAAAGTTATGAGCAATTCAATGCCTTACATTTCTGCCTCGCTTTACCTTCCCTGGATGGGAATTTCTGGCACATCTCAATATCCATCTCAGAATCTCCTGTGCTAACAGAACCTTCTGCTTAGTTAACAGAACACTGTCACTGGTGGTATGAAAAGACCTTGGAGCCCTCATGGCCCCTTTGGGCAGCAATAAGGACAACAAGCTGAGTGTAGAAGCCGAATATGCTTTGGCAAGGCGCCATGATGAGGAAACATTCTTGGCTCCATTACACGGAGGCTCTGTAGCTGTGATTGAAAGATGTGTAAATCATGTATTCAGCAAAAGAACTCACACACAATACTCACCTTATAAAAATGAGTGATGCCCAGCTTTTTTATTTGACATGTGCTCTTACGTCTCTATTTGACTGAGCTCCAATGAAAGCGCAGATGAAAACTGAACTTGTGTTCAACCTCATATTCCTGGAAAAACTTCCCTCTGCCCATCTGACTAGTCACTTCA
Organism: Phascolarctos cinereus; assembly: GCF_003287225.1. Taxonomy (NCBI): domain Eukaryota; kingdom Metazoa; phylum Chordata; class Mammalia; order Diprotodontia; family Phascolarctidae; genus Phascolarctos; species Phascolarctos cinereus. The sequence continues at coordinate 119,125,921 of NW_027556180.1, read as the reverse complement.
AAGCTACTCCCCAACTTTTTTTCCCCTTTCAAATTCCTCTTTCAGACTTGCTTTTTCAGGCTTTTTTTTTTCATGCTTTAACACTGGAGATCCCATCTAGAGAAATAATTTTCATTTCTCTCACATAGGAAATGATATGACTCGAGTCTCTGAACTATGTTCACTACTACATTGTTACCCATAGAAACAGTAAAATCTTGTTGTGAATGACTTGTCAACCTGTAACACAGAGGCAGTGATCAGGTCAAACCATGCCCTCTACCCCCCACACCGACTTCCATGAATACTTTGATTCTGCCAAAGGATCTAGAACAACTCAGGAGCTCTAACCTCCCCAGGATTAAAGATTACTTTTTACAAGGCTCTTTCCTGGAGACAACTGCTTGCGCTGAGAACTTCGTGTGCTACAAACACTCCTTCCAAAGTTTTCCCAGCCTGTTTGGTCAAGGCCCTCTCGTCAGACCCCTGCCTGATACAATTCTCCCTGGTGCTTTAGGTTACCAGGACCCAGTCAGGCTAGTTTCCCTGGTGATCACTCTTACCAGACTAAGGCCATCTTGTTCTAGTCCCTGTGCTCACTCCAGAGATCAACCCTGACTCTGCCCCCATCCAGTGTTCATGTCCACTTCAGACAGGCACCAGTGAATCCAGTCGAATGGCCCATGCAGACGTGTCACTGTTGTACAATGGTGACCTTAGCACAAGCCTGGACTATGCCTAAACATTCTAGGAGTAAAACAAGCCTGGTCCCTGCATAGCATGACTGCATTAGCTGCCCCAGCTTGTCAGGCCAAGCGGATGGTGATGGGCTGAGGGTGGGATGAGGGAAAGAGAGGAACTGGCTAGGGCTGAGCCCAGCACTCCTGCCGACAGAAGCTAAGGGAAAAAAAGCATAGTGGAAAGGCTGAACTCAGTAACCCAGGCTCTTTGATCCTATTCTAAATATCTTCCTGTTAATTATCTGTGACTTCACACCTGGACCGGAATTTAGCTTAAGCTTTTCTCATCCTGGTTTGCTATTTTGCAGCTGGTTCTCTTATGGCCTAATCACAAAGATATCTTTGTCTCTCCCCCCCAACCTCCCTTGCACCTTCTTTTTTTTTCCCTTCTCCCCTTTTCCCATCTCTCCATTTCTCCTTCTCTCCATCTCATGTTCCTTCCATGTCCCTGTCTATCTTTTGCTCTCTCTTTCTGTGACTGCCTCTCTGTCTCTATAACTGTCTCTCCCCCTCTGCCTCCCTGTGCCAATCTCTGAGTCTCTGTCTGCCTCTGTGTCTCTGTTTATCTCTGTCTCTATCTTCTTTATCTTTGCTGGTTTTGGACTTGCCTGTGGGTGCACTGACAAATTTCAGTGCTTCTATACCTCCAAGACTGTCAATAGCCTCTCATTTCTTCCCTTATACACAATAGGTTGACTCAACACCTCCCACCTTGAAAAGCAGCCATATTCTCCACTCACTGAACCCTACATTGAGATAGCTAAGTTTATTTGTAGTTGCGAATTCTTATGATATGGTTTCCCAGCTTCCTCTGATTAGTCATATGCTACCTTGTTTTGTTATTTATCCCATATAAAGGTATCTTTATAAATGTGTGCATATTTGTAAGCCCCTTAGGGGATAATTGATTCTACCCTTAGTACATAGCACATTGGTATGCATAATAAGTATTTGCTGAAAGAAATGTGCCCTTTTTTTTTAACATGGAAAGTCTAAACACAGTTGTTATCCTTGCCTCTCAACATCACTGTTTTATTTCTATTTCATCATAAGTTGCATTTTGTTCCTGTAACAGCAGCTCACATGGTTGACTCAGGACAAGATGAACCTTTAGAAGTTGCCCTTGTCCAAAATGGTCTGAGACGAACAGCCCTCCAAGGCTACCTAAATCTAATCCTCTCATTTCATAGATGAGGAACCTGACAAAGATAAGCAGATAATAACTTGACCATATAGTAGGAGTCAGAGTTAGGATGTGAACCCAGTAATTCTAACTACAGACCTAGTGCTCATCCTACCTGATACTTTCTAGTTTTGCGACCACCAGTAAATCACAACCTCTTAGCCTGGGTTTCTTCTTCCATAAAATGGAGATAATAATTCTTTTAGTACATACCTCAAAAGATTTCTGTAAGGTTCAAATGAGACAGCCTTCAGAAAGTGCTTTGCAAACCTTAAAGCACTTTTATAATTCTTATTTTTGTCATTTTTTTTTGACTCATAGGGCCACAAAAGGGGGAGAGTTCAAACTTCCAACAGTTTGAATTTTTGTTTGTGATTCAACATGGCATAGTAGATAGGACACTGGGCCTGGAGTCAGGAAGACTTGAGTTTAAATTTGGCCTCAGATAGGTACTATCTTTGTGACCCTAGTCAAGGCACTTAAATGCTTCCTGCCTCAGTTTCCTCACCTGTGGAGATAATACTAGCATCTATCTCCCAGGATTGTTGTGAGGATCAAATGAGATAATATTTGTAAACTGCTTAGCATAGTGCCCGGCATATAGTAGGCCCTTTATAAATGTTAGCTATTATTATTCTATTTTGGGGTCCAATAGATATCTAGAATGGAAGTTGCCTGGCAATTTTCCCAGTGACGTTTCCAACATTGTCAGTTCTATCATGCAACCCATTATATACTCTAGAAGTTGGAGATGTTTTTATTTAAAATCCTTGTCTGTCAGCCAGACAAGGATATAGTTGTTTATTAAAAGGAAAACAAATAGTCTTTGTGTCTTATTATCCATTTCACAAGGGTTTCTTTGGTAATCACCAGAGCTACTTGCCTTGTAAAACTAGCTAGGTTATCCTAGAAGGATGAGTGTGTGCTTAAGGAGGACTAGAATTTTATTTCTCTTATAGAATCAAGAATAATCTCATGACTGGAAAGTTAAGCTCATAAAAATCGAAACTGCTTTATTAGGAAGTAATGCAGACACTTAAACTCCTTGCTACACCCTCAGCACCTAGCACACAGTAGGCATTCAGCTAATATGTGCTGATTGCATGATTCTCCATGGATAAGATTCTACCTTTTTTTTCAACAGCTGATATTTTTACCTTCTATAATATGATTGATCATACTCAAGTCCCACACTACGAGGGGATCATGATATTTCTGTTGCTAACACATCAAACAGATAGAGACTTTGATCCATAAGAGATGATCAAGCAAATAAGTAACAACTATTTCTCAAGTAAGACACTGTGTTAAATACTATAGGAGATGTGGGGAAGTATAAAGCACAGTCTCCATCTACCCTCAAAGAGAGACAGATAATCATATGCACAAACACACATACAGATAAATAATAAAAGGTAAAACATGGAAAGTACCAAATTTGTGATTAATGCAGTTTGCCTAAACTAGGTTCCTTCCTCCAGAAAGGAGGAGATTGTACAGATAGACAGATATAACAAGAATGATTAAGCCCCCTTCAGTGTATCTCCTGACTCAAAAGGAACTCTATCAACCCACATATATTAAATCTTATACAAACTCCTCAAGATTAATGTATTTTAAGGTGGTTAGGGTCTGCTTGTCCTGGATTCATAGTACCCTTTGTCTGTCTCAGTATAATATGCTATAGACCCCAATCTCCTTGGGCAATCCAGAACCAGCATGTAAAGTTCTGGGTATGACTGGTTTCCGGAGAATATCACATGTGTTACTTCATTTCTCAAAACCAGAACTACTATAAAGCAATCAGAAATCAGGCATGTTCATCCTCAGCATCCTTTGTCTATTAAACTAATTTATATCCTTCCAATAATACCCATTATTGAGTGCAAGGTTCTTTTTCTGTACCTTGAAATCTAGGACTAGGATAGCAGAGTAACACAGACAATGCATGCCACAGAACTTGAGGGACAGAGGAAACCATATCAGTGTGGGGTTGTTGCAGACCTGCAGGGCAGCTCAAAGGAGGTATTCACAGTGGGAATGTGTGGTCCCTGTCAGGGTTCCCAATGAGGGGAAAACAGATGGTGAGAAGAGAAAGGAAAGCCAAGAAATCCAAAACACTAGGGAATAACTCAGAGTTTAAGATGCTGACGATAGCAATGCTGGTGGTTTAATTTGCACACCCACTGTTTTGTCACCTGAAAACATTTTTATGCTCAAATACTGCCCCCACCCTCTGCCCCCCCATTGGAAAATATGAAACTGTTATACTTTTGCCAACAGAGGGATGTTAGTGGGTTGTCAGAGTAGGAGAGGAGGTAAAACCAAAGTAGAAAGAGAGGTAGATTTCACATAGATGATAAAAAAAAAAAAAGGGAAGGGGCCCTAAGAAGGGAAAGGAAGGAGGAGTAATGGACTTGAAATAAGAATGATCTAGAAGTGTTCCTTAGGAGCAGCAGATGGCTTGTGGAAGGGAGTAATAGAGAAAAGGTTGCAAAGGTACAAATAGGTCAAATGTTGGAAGCTCTTGAATGTTGTTAAGGAATTGTGATTTCTTATTTTCAATGAAAATTTTTTTAAGTTTTGAATGTATTAGGAGGTAAACAAACACATAAAGTGATAAAAATGATAGAGATGAAAACAATCTTCTTTTTCCTTAATACATACATTTTATTGATAATTTTTTTTTTTGCGAGGTAAATGAGGTTAAGTGACTTGCCGAGAGGCACACAGCTAGGAAGTATCATGTGTCTAAGGCCCGATTTGAACTCAGGTCCTCCTGACTCCAGGGCCGGTGCTCTATCCACTGTGCCACCTAGTTGCCCCCTGATAAATCTTTAAAATAGATGTAAATAGATACATATAAGTAGCTATGTGGCACTTCTAGATTAATATCAAACGCAGATATGGTCAAGCAGGTCAATACTGCTGCATTTCTGTTTTCAATCCTATTTGCCTCCACCATATATTGAAATATATATATTATTAATGTATTATTTATATTGTATTTCTCAAAGTTAAGTTATAGACATTATGCATTTTATTTTGTGCTATTTTTTTTAAAGTTTTATTGAAAACTTTTGTTTTTACATTGTTTAAATTTCTCCGTTTGCCCTCTTCCTCTTGCCAGATATCTTTCACTTATAACTAAGAATTTTTTTTAACAATAAGACGAAGAAAAAAAGTCAGCAAAACTGCTCAGCACACTGAAAAATATTGCAAAATATTTAATGTTACATACCAATGGATCCCCCACCCCCACTCCCCATACACAAATACCACACCTCTGGGAAGAACTAGAGAGAAAGGTTTTCTCATTTTTTTTTTATTTTGAAACATTGCTCTTCTGGGGTTTATGGTGGTTGTTCCTTTTATTTACATTGCTTTGATCACTGTGTATGTTGTTTTCTTAGTTCTACTTACTTCATTTTGCTTTAGTTCATGTAAATGTTTCCATGCTTTTCTGTATTCATCATATTTGTCATTTGTTGGAGCACAGTAATATTCCACTACTTTCACATACTCCAATTTGCTCAGACACTCTCCAATCCATATACACCTTCTTTGTTTCCCATTCTTTCCTACTACTAGGAGTACTGCTATAAATATTTTGGTGTATATGGCACTTTTCTTTTTATCAATGACCTTCTTGGAATATAGGCTTAGCAGTGGAACCTAGGGGTCAAAGAGGGTGGACTTTTTAGCCACTTTGCATAACTCAACTCCAGAATAGTTACACTAATTCACAACTCCACCAACAACGTACTAGTGTTTCTGACAACTTCTCCAAGATTGACTGTTATGTGACAGAAACTTTTTAACTGCAATATGTTTGACCTAGAAATGATGTAGAAGAGAAAAAGAGTATTTTCCCCTAATGAAAAAAATTCACATCATGTGAATTTTTAATTTCATGATGTTTATAACTATTAAATATGAGACTATATGGGGAAGAAGCAATAGTACTTTATTTTATTTAGAGATTGAGTGGAATATTTGGGGGGGGGGATGAGCATATTCTTAGTGAACCTGGGAGAAATTGTACAAGACAAAACTGAAGGGAAGCCAGAAAGTAGACTAAATAAGCAGGACAACTTTGAAAGCAACAGGTTAATCCTATTATACACATTTAAAAAAAAAAAGCAAGCTGTACATAATAGAGACTTACAGTTTCATGTACTTACCTCTATCTTTTATATATAGAGGTCAATTCTACTTGATACTTGTTAAGTTCAGAATAAAAATAAAGATTATTGTTTTTTAAAAAGTAGAAAAAAAAATAATAGGTTACCTGAGTTGGCCTACTGGAAGGTTTTGGGGCAGAAGTCAAGTAGTTGAGGAAAAGGAAGAACTCTTAGAACCCCTTGCTTAGTAGCAGTAATAGTTCATTGTAAAAGTCCGTTGCCTAATATGATGTATGCAAGTCACAGATTTACCATATGACCAGGTACAGCAAACTTCATATTTCTGTACCAATACCATAATTTTGACCACCTTCTTAGACACCCAATAGGAAGATGTGTATAGATCAATTAGTTTGCTCTTAAATGCACCCTGTAAATCACATATGATATGCACTAAACCACTAAGAATTATCTTATTATTACTGAAAATATATTACATTGATATTTTGATACCTTAATCAATGTCATTTCTTCACTGTAGATTCTATATATAGTATATATATATATATATATATATATATATATATATATATATATATGGCAACCTATTCATATTTTCCCATACCTATGATAATCCTATCCATTTCCTTCTATTAATTCTCCATACAGCACCTACCCAAAATGCTGTAGGCCTTCTTCTGCGTCTTTTAATTTTCTGTAAGTACCAGTACAGGGTTCAAGCTATTTATAGGTTATCCCTCATCTTTGCTATGTGACCAGGCTACCGTCTCCTTTTTTCTGGTCATACATCTCCTCAATAATGTCTTTTCCAGCATCTCTTAAGTTGTCATCTTTCATTACATATAGCAGACTATTTTCCTAATATAGCCAGAGATGCTTTCCTTTGCCCTTTCAACCTGGCCCAGTTCAATGTTTGACTACAATACCTATCCTAGGAACATGTACTGTACCAATTTAGCCAAATGCCTATCTAACTGCATGTTATCATACAGACAACATGAGTTTTTCATCTACTTTATGGATGATGAGCTGTCTGTTTTGAGTATCCAATCATTACACTGAGATGGCCTTGTGTTCTGGATCATGACATGGCAGACTTTTGGCCTTTGTAGAATAGACCTTCTATGACCCTGGCAAACACCTTTTTAGCCAACACTCACCTCTTAATTCAAAAGCTTTCCTTGAGATTGATAATTAGAGGATCACTGAACATCATAGTAGTCAGTAATCATTAACACAGCATTCACTAGATTTCAGCATAGATTTTACTGAATGGATTCTTTCAATTCAACAAAATTTATCTCAAGTGATAGAGACAGAGGGCTGGACCTGTGATTTCATTGTAATAGAAAATGCCCAGGTGATGAAACTTCCCTTTATTCATGTAGGTTGGCAGTTTCTCTGCAACTTACATTCTTTGAGGGTTGCCAACAGCACTCAGATTGGTAACCAAGTGAGTTGCCCAACATCATAGACAGGATGTATCAGAGATGAGCCTTGAACCCAGCTCTTTCCAGCTTTCAAGACTAGCTCTTTCTCCATGACACCATATGCCCTCTATTTCCAGTATATTAAAGTAATGCAACATGTTGGGGTACTATGTGGTGGTCAGAATAAATTCAAAGTAGTAATGGTTTGGTTCTGTTCTTTTTTAAATTTCCCTAGACACATTTTGTTTTCAAATTTCTCCTGGCCCTGTTAAGCAAATATTGCATGCATTTGAGATGGGTGGGTGGGTGGGGAGACCTACGATTTCATTGGTATAGGAAATTCCCAATGCGGAAACTCTAATTATTAATGCAGATCAACCCCCTACTTTGCAATTAACAGTCTTAATACTTGCCCGAGGTGCTGAAAGGTTAAGTGATTTTATACAGGTTTCTACAGACAATCAGTGTCAGATAAAGGACTTGACTTCAGGTCCTCTAGACTTCCAAGACCAGCTGTGTATCTGTGATGTCCTGCTGCCTCTCAACATGAATTGTAGGTTAAATTCTCCTTAATAATTTGACATATAATCCCTTTCACACCTTCATCTTTTTAGAATCCCAAACTGAACATTTTCCAACATATGGACAATTGGTCCCAGACTTACATGCAGCATCACAGCTCCACCTATTTTAAAATAACTCCCCTGGAAGGAAAGTAAGGATTATGGAAGCATACAAATACTAATAGATGTGCAGAGTATTGGCACTAAAAACACCACAGCTGCGCAATATGGGTTAAAAATAAGTACGATGCAACTGGCATCTCAAATGAAAACATTAGAACCCTCCACTAACACACAAATGTTTGTGAGAGTGTTTGGGGAGGTGGGGGAGGGGCTCTTAGTATTCTAATCCAGTAGCTCAAACTGTTTGTGGCAGTACCCAGAACGGGAACCCAAGAAAACACTTGAGTCAAAACTTCATTTTCCACTTTGGTGCTTTGGACCTCACAGTTTAAGTCAGTGCCCAGCACTTTGTGGTGACTCAGAAAATATTAAACAATCACAATAATATTACATTCTCTCACATTGTGTAGATCCATGTTTGCTTAATGATCTGTAGAAATATCTTGCCTGGCTCTAGCAATAAATTAAGGGATACTTTATTTTTTATTAGTATTTTAGCAAAAAGTAGAACAGTCCTTAAAACAACAAACTGACATATCACCCAGTGAGTTCATTTCTAGACAATGAAAAATAATGTGCTCACTTCCAGGTGAAGTATCTTGAAATTCATAATATAAATAGCAAGAGCACAACTCGCTTACATTTAATAAGTAAGCTCAACTATATTTTCTAAAAACATGAATTTTTAAATCATTGATTATCAGTTATTAAGGCAGAAACCAAGAGTTTGCAACCAGCTCCATCCCAACTGTTTGCCAGAATAGTCTTTTCTAATATAGCTGTCTAATGTGGCATAAGCTTTGTCTAAACAGACTGTCATTTCATATGGTGGTTTTCGTGTGTGTGTGTGTGTGTGTGTGTGTGTGTGTGTGTGTGTGTGTGTGTGTGTGTGTGTGTGTGTTTCCTTTCCCCCACAACTGACTACAATTTGATGGATGCAGTGATGGGGGGGAATGTGGTGTTTGGCTGACATGGGGATTGAAGGGAGGGAGTGCTGCTACCTCAAGTAGATGACAGGAATTCTTTTCTGATAAAAGAAGAGAGCATTAGAGGTGGCATCTGAGAACACTGGTGCAGTCAATAAATAGACTGTAACTATCCAGTAACACCTTGATTTCTATACATCACAAGGGGACTATTAGTCACTAGGAAAGAAAGAATCCCTGGAGATGAACAAATCTCAATTTTATGTGTATTCTCACTGCTGCTGAGGGTCAGGTTCTCAAGGGATACCTGCCTTTCTTACTCTGGTTGTGCCTGCAATTGGATACTTGTGTTAGCCACATTTAGAAGGCATTCATTGCTTCATTTCAAACACTAGATTCAGAGAAGAAAGTCTGGTATTTTGCCCTAAACGTAGGTGAAACATTAAAATAGTCAGATGACCATCTACAAAGTAGAAATCCTTTACCAAACTCACAATACAAATTCAAATTACGATGTCTTCCTTAGAGATCTGGAGAGTCTGATCATCTTGTATAACTGTGTGTGATACTATGCCATTAGGAAATGAAGTAAAAATTATAAAAAGTGATGGTACCAAGATTCAATTTTTCTACCACAAACGTGGAAGCAGAAAATACTGAAGAATTAAAAAAAAAACTCTTCTTTTTTCAGTTAAGGAAGCTGAACCTTAAGATCTAGTCTTCCTCATATTAAATAAAAGAGATTTATTTTTTCCAAAAACATGTTCAATTACCTCCTGTGTATGGAGTTCAGTGAGACTGCTGATGATTGTCGTAATAGTGCAGAACAGCCAACATCTTTACCAGTTTACATAGACTTAATCACTCACTCAAAGATTACTTACTGAACAATGACTATGTAATCAGCATTAAATGTAGCAAACATATAATACTGATTCTGTGGGGAATGGAAGCTGATTTTAAAAAAATCTATAATTGGGTAGAAATCATAATGAGTGATACTCCAGGAAAGATAATCTGATTGCAGAAATTAAATGAGACAAGGGTGACAATCACTTGAGTAAGTTTAGCCAGTGAGCTTGACTCAATATCTGACAAAATTCTAGGATATACTATCAAAGGGAAGGTTTGTGAGCATTGAAAAAGGGAAGCAGTGATCATTAATAGCCAACTTCAATTCATCAAGAGGAAATTGTGACATAAACTTTATTTCCTTTTTTAAAAATAGATTACTAGCTTGGCATAGCAGATAAATGCTGTTGATATAATATACTTAGATTTCAGTAAAACATTAGTCATTGTCTCTCATGCTTTCTTTGTGGATAAGATTGAGAGATGTAGCTAGAAGACAATTAGCAACAATTAGGAAGATTCAGAATTAATTGAATGATTAAACACATTAATATCTTGATAACAGCTAAAAAGATGACCTCTAATAGAGTGCTTCACAATTCTGCTAGTTGCTCCTGAACACTTTTTCAGTGACTTGGATAATGACATAGATGGCATGTTATTCAAATTTGAGGGTGACACTATGCTGAGAGGTACAGCTATTATATATGCTAGAACAAGAGGTAATCTAAGAAAGGAAATCTAATAGGGATAAATATAAAGACCTAACCTTGGGTTTAAAAAATCAGCCTCCCAAGGACAAGATGGGAAAAACATAGCTAGACTATCTTTATTTTTCATGTAGAAAAAAAATCTTAAATTTAGGTGGACCTAAAGTTCTATATAATTTGGGGGGGATGAAATTAAGAGAAGCAAACAGTGGAGAATCAGAGGAGGGACAGTCTCACTATCCTGTGCCCTTGTCAGATCTTATTTTGAGTATTATGTTCAGATCTGGGTGGCCAGGATGATGAGAACCTAGCTTGTGTCGTATGAAAATGGGTAGGGAAAATGAGGACATTTAGCTTTGAGAAGAGACGATATAGAAAGGACAAATTTGAGTAGCTAAAGGACTATCATGTGTAAAGGAATTTAGACTTTTTCTGCTTGGACCCATATGAGAATGAGAAGCAGAATGAGAAGCAATGAGTGAAAACTGCAAGGAAGTAGATTTTGACTTAATGCAAAGGGGAAAAAATCCTAATAATTAGTTATCCAAATAGTGGAATGGTCTCCTCAAGAGATCATTACTAGAAGGGCAGCTACGTGGCACAGTAAATAGAGCACCGGCCCTGAAGTCAGGAAGACCTGAGTTCAAATCCAGCTTCATACCAAACACTTGACACTTACTGGGCAAGTCACTTAACCCCAATTGCCTCAAAAAAAAAAAAAACAGAGATCATCACTAGAGTTCTTCGTGCAAAGGCTGAACAATTATTTATCAGGGTTATTGAAGAGAGTGTTCCCCTACAGGTAAATGCTGAACTTAATCAAGGGTTCTTAACCTGGGGTCCATAGATCCTACCGGTCCACAGATAGATTTCAGAGGATCAAAGAAGTTGGGTGGGAAAAAGATATCTTTATTTTCACTAATCTTTGTTTTTTGTAACTCCATGTATTTTATTTTATGCATTTCACAACATTATTCTGAGAAGGGGTCCATAAGCTTCAACAGAATGCCCAAGGGGTCTATGACACAGTAAAAGGCTAAGAACCCCTAAGCTAGAAAGTTTTTCGGTTCTTTTCCAGCTCTGACACTAAGTGAATGATATTCTGTGGATAGCTATCTATCAGATTTTGTAAATGATTCCAGTTAAGATGAAATAGGTCTTATTTGATGGGTGGGGAGAACATTGTTCTAAGTGGGGTAGGTAGCCCATGATGATGGGAAAGAGTGATGATGAAGGTGGTTAACCATGTACCAAAACAGGCAGGATCATCTGTAGAATTTCAAAGCTAAGTTCAAACATTTATGAATAGATGAAGGGAATAAAGGAGAACTGGAAGTGATCCAACATGAGAAGTACAAAGTTGATGTCAGAAGAGGAACTGCCCTAGGGGAAGATCACTCAGTCAACAAGAAAATTCTTGAGTGCTTATGTGCCAGGTTAATCCTAGGAATACAAATAGAAAAAATAGTTCCTTCTTTCATAAAGTTACATTCTAGTAGAGTGATACAAGTGTAAAGGCAAGTAAATGAAGGATATATGCAAAATAAATACAGAGTGATGTGAAGAAGCAGCTGGGAGGAATCTAAAAGGTCTCTCATATGAGGAGACAAGTGAACTGAGACTTAGAAAGAGCAAAGAGTTCCAAAAAGCACAGGTAAGAAAGGAAAACATATGGCATGGGACACAGACAGCCTGGAAGCAGGAGATGGAATGTCAAGTACAAGGAAGAACTAGTGGGTCGGTTTGTCTGAGTTACAGAGTGTATTAGTGAGAGTAATGGGTATGCAGCCCAGAAAAACATGCTGGGGCCAGACTGTGAAGAGCTTTAAAAGCAAAAGAGATATTTTTGCATTTTTTTCCTTAAAGGTAATTGGGGAGTCACTGAATCTTCTTTAGAAGGGGAATGAGATCGTCATATCAGTGCCTTAGGAATAGTCATTTTGCAGATGTGTGGAGGATGGAATGGAGAGGGAGAGACTGAATACAGATAAACAAATTAGCAGAGTATTGTAACAGCCAGAGAGATGGTAAGGTGCCGTACTAGGATGGTTGTGATATGAGCAGAATGAGGCGGATGCAAGAGATCTTGAAGAAATTAAATTAACAAGATCTGGCAGCTAATTGGATATGGGGTGGGGAGGAAGGAAGGAATGAAAGAGTCACAGATAACACTTAGATTGAAAACTTGGATAACTAGGGGAATAATGGTCCACTTTATAGTAATAGACATGTTAAGAAGGAAGGGTTGGTTTGGAGGAAAGATAATGATGTGTGTTTGGGTCATGATGAGTTTGAGATGGTTATGGGTCATCCAAGCGGAGGTGTAAATCAGGTAATTGGAGATTTGGGAGTAAAACTCAGGAAAATGAATCCACTGGAGCTGATGAGATCTCCAACGGAATTGTGTAGAGGCAGCAGAGGTGGAGGGGTAGTGCAGAGCCCTAGGGCACATCCACACACACACACACACACACATACACACACACACGCTGGACAAGATGAGGTAAATCTACAAAGGAAATTAAGAAGGAACTATATGAAAGGTAGGAGGAGCATGTCACAATGGCATAAAACAAGGAAAGGTCACAAAAACCTAAGGAGAGAGAATATTCAGAAGGAAGGCATGTTCAACTGCATCAAAATGTAGCAGAGAGGTGAAGAAAGATAAAGAATGAGAAAAAGCCATTGGATTTAACAATAAAGAATAATTGGTGATCTTGGAGGGAACAGTGTTAGCCACGTAGTGGGGACAGAAACCAGACTAGAAAGGGTTAAGGAGTGAGTGAGAGGTGAGAAAGTGGAAGCAATGTATGTGGACAGCTTTTTCTAGGCATCTGACTGTGAAAGGGAGGAGCTATAGGATAATAGCTTGAGGGAATGGGAGAGTGGTGAAGATTTTTAAGGATGAGGAAGATCTAGGCATGTTTGTAGGGAGCATGGAAGGATCCAGTGACGAAATCTCTTGTGATACAAAAACAGGGCAGGAATAGGTGCTCATTGAGACAGCAAAGCTAGAGAAATAGTATAAAATATTAGTAGCTGTGGCATCAAATAGGTATTATATATTAAAATATTCTGTGATAAAGACAAGGCAATAGGACATCAATAAAAATAGTGGATTCTGGGCTTTGGTACATTAGATCACTACCACAAGAGGAAATAGAGACAGTGTGAGTTTCAAAGGGTGATATTAGTAAGCAGGATGGAAGAATGCATTCTTAAGCATTTTTCTTATGCTAGCCTTATCTCCCTTTCTCTTGGTTCAGAGAGTGAGTAAAGGGTAGGCCTTCTGGGGAGGGAGAGGTTAAAGAAACAAGAGTTTGTTTAATTCACACAAATCCACGAAATGTTCCATTTTTCTGCTGAAATTCAATTCAGTTCAAGCTAACAAATGCTTATTAAATGATTAAACATTCACGATCAAATGATTAAACAATTATCTAATTACTAAATATTCTATAGAATTACAGATTTGTAAAGCGCTTTGTAAACCTAAAAGCTTGACATAAATGCTATCTATTATTATTATTATTATTACTATCTACAAAGCTTCTCCTTGTAAAATTTTGGCAAATATTCCTGAAAACTTTTTCTTAATTTCTCTTTTGCTTCCAAAACACTCTGTTTTATATGATTTCTGATTTTCCAGTTCAATATGAAGGGCTTGTGCGAGAGACAGGATAAGGGAAGGACTTGAGTTGAAGAAGACAAATGCAGAAGAGACCATGATCAAGATTTAGAGAATTTGGGGATTTTTTAAAAGTCCAGATATTGAATTGGGGGATTGAAGAGGACTTGAGAAGAAGCTAACAGAAGGAAAAAAAGCTAATGGAAGGAAAGGACTCAAACAAAAGGAGCTGAGGAGGAGAAGGAAGAGTAGAAAGCCAAAAGGAGCCTTAATTAATATTATAGTAATTAATTAAAAGTAATTAATAGCATTGAAATAGGATAAAATATTAGTAGTTATATATTAAAATCTTCTGGAATAAAGGCAGGTCATTAAGATATCAATAAAAAGATAAACCAATTATCACTCAGATGGGAAGGTGGATTTAGGGCTTGGAAGGAAGACTCAAGGAGAAGGAATAGACATCAAGGTGAAGCATAAGGAAGCTGGCAAAACAAGGCAAGGTAACACAAGGGAGACAAGTTGCTAAGTTAGTGAGATGAGGTAAGAGGTTAATTAGGAAAAATACATTTGAGGTATCTATCAATGTTCTGACAAGGTGAGAAAGTTCTAATCAAGTGAGGACAGCAACAACTCTGAGGTCAAAAGCCCCACAAGCAAAAGCAGTGAACAGGACAGTTTCACAATGTTTTCACTTCATTCATGGCCAAGTGACTGTTATCTTTGCTC
The DNA here is from genome assembly GCF_003287225.1 of Phascolarctos cinereus. NCBI lineage: Eukaryota > Metazoa > Chordata > Mammalia > Diprotodontia > Phascolarctidae > Phascolarctos > Phascolarctos cinereus. The sequence goes on along the minus strand of NW_027556180.1, from coordinate 119,110,913 downwards.
AAAAAGAAGGCTAGTTTATCTTCTAGAATAGAAGATAAAGGAGTCCAAGGAATGCCTGAACCCTGACTAGATATCAGAGAGAATTATGTTACTTGAAAAAATGTAAGGGGAACTTCAAAGCAAAGGAAACCAAAGCAAAAATATCTGAAGAACTAGAGGGAAATTCTGATGTTTCAGGGAGTTGGCAGGTAGGAGGCAGTGACATAGAGAAAAAAGGGAGAATAAAAAGGACTAAACACTTAAAGGAAAGAAAAATACTGATAAGGAGCTAGGCCAAAGGTTTTTAACCCCTTTGGCTTTAACCCCTTCACTAGACAGTGAAGCCTATGGACCTCTTTTCTTAGAATAATTTTTTAAAGTACAGAAGATAAAGTATACAGGATTACAAAGAAACCAATTATATTGAAATATAGTAATTAAAATATTTTAATAAAACAAATCTACAGATCCCCATGAGAACTTTGAAGCAAGACCTTCTCAAAGAATTAACTGTTCATATTTTAAGGAAAAATGGTATGGATTCACAGGTGCTATTAGGTAAAACATAATATCAAAAGAAGAGATGAGTGACAATGATTGGCGACTCCCTGAGACCAGATCTATGGCATAATAATGAGAGCAAGAGTCACTCTGAACAATATGAAGATACAAACAATCACATGAAGAACTCTAAGGACCATAGCAGGGAAGGGTGTTGGATAATAACTGGATGAAGATCAATGGAGGTAGAAGTAGAAATTATATTGTCATCTGAATATAACTACCTGTACAGGAAGAGGAAAGAAATAAGGAGTTTGGGGTAAAAAGCATGGCTCAGAGACATAATATAATAGCAGTTAAGGACTTAAATTATCTAGATTAAATTATATTATCTTAAATTATATTAAATTAAATTAAATTATCTTAAATTATATTAAATTAAATTATCTAGAAATCTTCTGGAAGTTTCTTTCTGCCAAAAAAATATGGCAATAAATAATTTCATCCCTCATGGGACTAAATAGAAAAACTTTTATTCATGATCTTACTCCAATCAACTACATGTTTTACTACACTACGGGAAAAAAAATTACGGAAACTTTTGAGAAAAGTGACTACTGTGTCTTAAAATTTGTTAGAGGGGAGAGGAAAACTAAGGCATAGTTAGACAAGAATTCTGGGTTTGAAGAAAGTAAATATCAAAGTTTCAGACAGGAAGAATAGATATGATCCCATGGCTTAAAATTCTTTAATTGAAGGAAACCCAGAGGGATGAGAAACTGTTAAGAATGAAATTCTAAAGACACCAAGGAAAATAAATCTGATGAGAAAGAAAAACAAAAATTATCTGAAGAGACTTATGTGGGGACACAGAGAGCTCAAAACCAACCAATCAGGTTTTTGGAGCTTTTGTTTTTGTGTTTGTTTGTTTGTTTGTTTGTTTGTGTGTTTGTTTGTTTGTTTGTTTGTTTGTTGAGAGATGCAGTTTAAAAGGTAGTCAGATTAAGTGGATGTAAAATTAAACGAATGAATTGGCTATTAATGATTTGTTATCAACATAGGAAATCTATAGTGAAATCAGACATCAGACCTTGACCTTATGCTCTCTAAGTTTATCATAATCAATGACTTGAATACAGGTATAGATGGAATGCTTATAAAATTTGCAGACGACCCAAAGCTGAGAAGTACAGCTAACACACGGGAGGACAAAGTCAAAATACAAAAAGATCTTGAAAGCCTAGAACACTGAGCCAAATCAAATCAGATGAAATTCATTTGGAATGTAAATTTGGATTCAAAACCTCACCTTCATGAACATGTGACTGGTGAGATTTAGCTATAGAAAGGCTTGTCAGAAAAAAGATTTGAGGTGTTTTCTATGCTACATGCTTAACACAAGTCAACATAGCTCATGGCAGAAACAGCAGGGGAGAAAAAAAGCTAATGAAATCTTAGGCCTCATTAATGACTCAAACACCACTTAGAAAAAAATACTAGAGATGGCTGATAATCTAAGATGAGTCTAAGGGTAAGTTGTCCTATCTCAGTGACCTTAGGTGGGGTTATTGGAGAAGTAGCTTTATCTCTAGCTATTCTTCACCAGTCCACCCTCAGAATAGGAGAGAAGGATGTTGAAATATGGATTTATTAATTAAAATTTTACTCACTTTTAATCCTAGTGGTGTTTCTTTATTTCATTCACCTTTCTCAGGAATCTGGCTAAAATTTTGTCTTCTTCCTAAATCTCTGTTACTGAATCAAACTTCATTTGCTTTGGCATTAAACAGAATGTCAGTCCTATAAAAGCTGGCCTGAATTCATATTGCTTTTACTAGTGTATTCATTTCCTCAGTCACCAATTTTTAGGTCTTGCAAACAGCACAAATAGGGAGCCTAGTGGAAATGTTTATACTTAGAAATCATCCTACTCAGCACGCCACAGAAATTATCTTAGAACCCCTTTATGTCAGTTACAGTTGAAGCCAAGAAACATTTGATATTAATGTCTTATGAGTGTTTTGGGGTTTTCATATTTATGTTGCCTAGGATCTAGCGCAAGGATTTTTTTAAGAAGCTGTGTATTTACATTTAATACAGCAATGCAAAAGTAGGCATAGAGAAGGATGGTGAAAAATATGTTAGAGAAAATGGCTGTAGCTCAAGGAACACATGAGGCCAAAGGCTTTTAGACCATGCAAAAGTTTCATGTCAATGTATCATGAATAGTTTGTTCAAAAGGAAAGTTCAGAGGTTCTGGAAATGATGAATGTCATGTGATTTCATACACAAAAAAATGAAATTTACTGTATCTTACTTGAACCTGTAACTATGAAATTAAAGGTGTCATGCTCTAACAGCTACACTGCCCAAAGTATTATTGTCCAAAATACATCTCAATGAAAAGAAACAATATAGGAGTCATTTCTGAATTAGGTGTCAGTTTATGTAGTCAAACAATTCAACTTGACAGAGCAAAGATAAAAATCAACACCAAATTCAAAAAAATAATAAAAATAAAAATATAAGTGTGCAGTTGCAATAGTTCTGACATGACCTTAAACTACGGAGGCAGCAAACAGGAAAAGAGTTCAATGAAAATTATGATAATTTCCTAAGAAAATTTAAATGATGTGAAGAAATTACCAAAATGAGCAGGCAAAAACATCCTAAAAGCATGTTGCCTACCAAACATTTGATCTCCTCACCAAACAGATAGATGAGTCAGCCAACGGCAATACCATTTTAAAACACAGATTCATTTGTGAAATCATACAGAGGAAAATGGTGGAAGGTTATGAACAGAATCATCTCCTGGGACAGCAAGAAGTAATGGAGAGGGGAAAATTAGCTTACAGAATATGAAACCCAACTAAATTAGCCCATCTTGAATGAATTTAAGCATAAAGTTAAAAGAAAGATAATAAACAAATAAAAATGGAAAAGAGTTATCAGGATTTCTATAGCAAACTATTTTCCACTATCAATAAATGTCACTATCACAGTTAGCCTAAAACACCTTGATGGACTGTATGATGAATGGCACTAAAGCAAATAGTTATGGAGAAAGCAGTTGTATCAGAACAATACAATAATATAAACAGAATATCTGCCTGGAGATGACACAATGTAGAGGCTATTGAGGCACCATTTCTCAAGATATCTGAAAAAGGACAGTTACTGAATGATCAGAGAAATAACAGCCATTATAAGTACAAAAATAGCTCATCAGGAGGATAACAAATATTAACCCACATGTATATGTTCCCAAACTTACATTTATAAGAATATTCTATATATGTACCAAGGGCCTTCTTGATAAGTACATCTAAAACTGGAACATGCATGGTTTTGCAAATGATATTCTATAGTAGGTCATATATTTGCTATTAATGCAATTGACTGAAAGGTACAAAGCAATAACAATGTATATTGTTTGTTGATTATTTAGAAAAATAAGAGCCATTTGATTTGCTAGAGCAAAATGTAGGCTTAAAAGCTTTCCTCCAAAAATGTGTTTCCAAGACACTTATTAAAATGTTTACAGAATCCTGGATAAATACAAAAAAGGTAACTTCAACAACCTCAAATAAGACACAAAGCAGAGAGACATATTTGCCGATGATGTTTGCCATTATGATGGAAAATGTCTGGCAGAAAGTCAGAAGAATGATTCCCTAGAATCTCCCTAGAAAGCAGGTGAACTTAATCTGGAGTCAGTGAACTTGTTTTGTCTTAGTATTCTGATATCTATATTTTAACACAATTGGTTTCCTTCACAATCCTATGTATTTTATTTTATGCATTCAAAAACATTCTCAGGAGTCCACAGACTTCTCCAGACTTCCATCAGGCTCTGGTAACTCAGTGGATAGAACTCTGGGCCTGGAGTTAGCAAGTTATTGTTCAGTCATTCAGTTGTGTTCGACTCTTCACGACCCCGTGGACCATATCTGACATGGTGTTTTCTTAGCAAAGATATTAGAGTGGTTTGCCATTTTCTCCTCCAGTGGATTCAGCAGATCCTTTCATCAGGCAAATACAGGTTAAGGGACTTGCCTAGGATCATGACACTAAGAAGTGTCTGAGGCTGGATTTGAATTCGGATCTTCCTGACCTCAGGTCCCATGCTTTCTCCACTGAGCTACCAGCTGCCTCAGAGTCAGGAAGACTTGAGTTCAAACCCAGCCTCAGACACTTACTAGCTGTGTGACTCTGGGCAAGTCACTTAACCTCTGTCTGCCTCAGTTTCCTCATCTACAAAGTGGAGATAATAATAGCACCTACCTCCTAGGGTTGTTGTGAAGATCAAATGAGACAATATCTGTAAAGCATTAGCTTTGTTAGCTGTTATATCTGTTATTATTATACATTTTCACTTGATATCTCACATCCCATGATGTCAGTTACTATCCCTATGTAGATGGTTCCCAGATTTATATTTCCAAATTTAGACATTTCCACTTCACCAACAACCTGTTGGACATTTCAAACTGTTCCACAGAAATCTCAAAGCCATCATGTTTAAAACAGAATCATTCTCCCCCTCTTCTCAATGACTGTTGAGGACTAAACCATACTCCTGGTCACAGGTTCAAAACCTTGGTGTCATCCTAGACTTCTCATTCTCACCCACCCCATATATCCAAGCTGCCAAATCTTGTCATTTATATTGCCATAACATCTCTCTCATACATTAACCTAGCCACCATCTTAATTCAGGACCTTTTGCCAATACTACCTCCTAATGGGACTCCTTAAATTAAGCCTTTCTCCAATACAATTCAATCACTATCCAACACCAAAGTGATTCTCCTATAATACAGATTTAATCATGTCACCCCCTTAATCAATAAACTTCAATGAGTTCCTATTACCTCTAAGATCAGCCACAGTCAGACACACTGTACCTTGATCTCAACATAATGGTGTCACTTTGGTCCTCTTCAAGCACAAAGGACAACAGTCACCTCTAAGATCAAATGCAAATTCCATGATTTAACTTTTTTTTTTTAGGCAATCGGGGCTAAGTGACTTGCCCAGGGTCATTCAACTAGTAAGTATCTGAGGCTGAGATTTGAACTCAGGTCCTCCTACACCACCTAGCTGCCTCCTAATTTAACATTTAAAAGTCTTCACAACCTGGCCACTGCCTACCTCTCCAGTCTTCTCATACATGATATCTCTCTATTGCATTGTACTAGCCTGTCATTCTAGCCCACTTTCTGTTCCTCACACAGTGCTCCCTCCTCTCCATTCCATTATACTGGATGCTCCCCATGTTTATAATATTCTCCCTCTTCACCTTTATCTCTTGAAGTCTCTGGCTTCTTCTGGGACTCAGTTCAAGCACAGGATGACTGTTCTGGTTACCTGCCTACCCCCACAGTTGCTATTGACTTCCCATCTAAAATTATCTTCCCTCTTTTACATATTTATATATGCTTGCATTGTCTGCCCAATAGAATGTAAGATCATGGTAATGAAGAACTTTTATTTTTGTCTTGTATCCTTAGTATTTAGCACAAAACCTCCTATATAGTAGGCATTAATAAATATTTGTTAGTTGATTCATTGGTTTTTATGACATTTCTCTGTCTTAGTCCTTTCCTACTTCTCTGACTGCTTTATTGGGTCATCATCCATATCCCACCCATTAGCTCTGGGTATAGCCAAGGCTCTGTCCTAAGCCCTCTTCTCTTGTCTTTATACTCTGTCTCAATTATCTCACAAACTTCCATGGGTTTGATTATTATCTCTATACAGATGACTCCTAGATCTATATGCCGAACCCCGGTCTCTTTCCTCAGCTCTGGTCCTATATTAATATCTGCCTATTAGATATTTCAAACTGAATATCTTCTATTCATCTCAAATTCAACATATCCAAAACAAAAATTATATCTTTCCCCTAAAATCCAACTATGATAGGACCAGATTTCCCCTGTTTCTCCACAACAGAGATTAATATTCTGTAAAAGGCAGCAAAAGTACCTTGGAACCATCCTTGATGGCACCTTCCCGGTCACCTAAGGGCATAAAAAGTTGTACCTCCTTTTGGTGTCCCTCCAATTTAATGGATGACTGAAGACCACAGAAGCTATTACACCAAGCCCTGCTGATTTGACAAGCTTCCAAATGGAGATGAGGGAAGCTAGCTGGAGAACTTCCCTATTGTTTGGATCAAGCGCCTCTTTTTGGCACTTAAAATTCTGCCCAAACTGACTCTAGCCTGCCTTTCTAAATATGTTGCACATTACTTCCCATCACATACTCTGTGTTCCAACAAAACTGTCTTTCTTGCTGCTTCTCACACAAGACATGGCTATGCCTTCATGCAGGCTGTCGCCTATGCCCAGAAGGAACTCCTTCACCTCAGTTCTTAAACCCTCCGATTACCTTCAAAGCACAGCTAAAGTGCTCTCTACTACATGAAACCTTTCCTCATTGCCTGAGTTGCCAGTGTCTCCTGCCAAGAGATTACCTCATATTTACTTTGTAATTTTCTTATACATATGTATGTGTGTAGACATGCTGCTTCCCAGCTCACTGTCAGCTCCTTGAAGGCAGGCATTGATTCATTTTTGTCTCTGTAATCCCAGAACATAGTACATTGCCTGGTTCGTAGGCAGCTAAGCAGGTAGGTAGTTCAGTGGATAGAGAGCTGGTCCTGGAGTTAGGAAGAGCTGAGTTCAAATCCAACCTGAGACACTTACTAGCTATGTAACTCTGAGCAAGTCACTTAACTTCTGCCAGTCTCACTTTGCTCAACTATAAAATGGGGATTATAGTACTCACTCTATACTTACTCTCTGGGTTGTTGTGAGGATCAAACCAGATAATCCATGCAAAGCATTTAGCATAGTACCTGGCCCATAGTAGGTGTTTAATAAATGCTTATTTCTTTTTCTTCCTTCCTAGGAGGCATGTATTAAATGTTTGTTGATTGCTTTGCTCCATTAAATACTACACCAATGCCAAATCATGATTTGTAGATGACTTTGGGCTCTTGAAAACTGGGCCAACAGAACACAAACTATGGCAATTCCTGCCAAGTTTCAAATACTGGTCCAGCAACACAGAGTATGTGTCTGCTATCCAAGAGCCAGTCTAGCTAAGTTCACACAGTCTCATCACCAGAAGTTTAGCCACCAGGGGACTGAATGGATTTTTGTTTTTGTTTTTGCCTACAGCAATTGAGGAAGAGACCAATGAAGCCGTGTAATGGTTGGAACTATTGATGCAAGTAGGTATTTGGTCAGCTAGTTAATAAACACTTATTAAATATCTGCTATGTGCTGGTCTCTGTGCTAAAAGTGATAATACAAAGAAAATCAAAAGACAGTCTCTGCCCTCAAGGAGCTTACGATCAAATGGAAGAGGACACTATGCAAAGGGGAAGCCCTTTGAATAACATGACATAGAAACATAGCTTTGAAATTTTTAAACTATTACATCAGAAGCTAATTTACCTTCTAGAAATGCTTTGCTGACTTTGGGTTAATGATTTATGTATTTATTTTGCATGAGCCTATAATGTTTATGCGTTGTTTCCTTTTGGGTAGTTACTGTTTCACTTTTGTCTTTGTATTCCTAATTCCTATCAATGTTTAGTATATGTAACAGACACTTAATGAATACTGGTTGATTGATTGTCTCAGAACCTCAGTTTCCTCTACTGAGAAATGGGAATAATAACATCTGTTTTATTACATGTCATTTACAAGGCATGCGGATAAGTGCTACATAAATAAGTAATGGCATAATTAAACATATGTAGCTAATTTTGAAAACTACACATCCTGAATTATTGACCTAAAAGTCAAAATACTGCATGTGAATTTCCATATTTGTTCTCAAACTAAGCTTTCCAGGGAAAAGAAAGGGAATAGAGAATCAACTAATCATCCTGAGCTCTACATGTGGGAAAACATAAAAAGTGTGAGCAATTTTTATTCGAGAAGATCAGGGTGTATGCTACATATTTTGTAGTTTTATAACAACCCCTTCTTTGTCACCAATTCTTAATTGACAGGGGAGCTCACTGAGAAGCCACCAGTTTCTCTGGAGTCATCTTTAGGACTGAAATAAGTCTATATACTTTACTGGGTACCAGTTCTACAATCACCTATTTCTACAGTCTTTGTAGGGACAAGAAATCAGAAACAGCTGAAAAGGCTTGTGGGTGTGGTTTGTCCTTCATTCTCAAAGAGGACTATGAAATCAGAGAGATGATGACATGGCTAGCAATTGACTTTGATTTGAGTGAGAGAGGGCTGTGCAAAGTCATCAGCCTCACTTTCTCCTCCAGAGCCACCTGGGCAGTGGCCAGATATCAATCAGGATGACCAGAGATGGCCTAGGATGCAGTGGGAGACCTTGGCCCTTTTAAACTAAGATCTTTTCAAGTTCTCATTTTGATGAGGCAATGTCCAGGCAGTGAACAGGCCTCTTTAAGAAGTGAGTCAAGGAAGGCACTGTCACACTGAATACCCATTCCATTCTCATAGAGGACTGCTGATGGAAATGTATGTGAATATTCCAGTGCATAAACGCTGCTCAGAGACCTCTGAACCCCAACATCACCCTATGTAAATGGGAGGTAACCAAAGGCTTTTTTCTAATTGCTACTCCTACCAGAATGAACAGATGCAATATCTTCTTTGTAGTCACATGCATGTGTAGTCTTACATGGAGCATATCTTTTGGCCTTCCATTAATGCAACTGAGAGGGCAAGGCCTGAGTTAGAAGCATGGCCTTCTCTATTCATGAGCTTGGGGTTTTTCTAGGCTTTCTGAGGAGGCAGTGCAGTGCAACAACTAGGAGGGTAAGAGGGCACGTGCCTGACATAAATAGCATACTATTGACTCTAGTCTAGGGGTGGGGAACCTGTGGTCTCAAGGCCACATGTGGCCTTGTAGGTCTTTGGGTGCAGCCTTTTGACTGAGTCCAAGTTTTATAGAACAGATCCTTTTATTGAGGGGATTTGTTCTGTAAAGTTCGGGTTTAGTCAAAGGTCCTCACTTGAGGACCTAGAGGGCCACATGTGGCCTTGAGGCAGCAGGTTCCCCACCCCTGCTCTAGTCACTGCCAACTAAAAGAAAATTTCTGTGATTCACCCTCAACAGTCTAGGATATATCACAGGATCAGAAAATTCAAGCTAGAAACTATGTTAAAGATCATCTAGTCCAACACTGTAATTTTACAGATGAGCAAACTGAGGTCCAAAAAAGATAAGTGGATTATCCAAAACCACATACTCTATATAGCACACAAGAGGCAGAGCCAAGATTTCAGCTCAGGTCTTAGACTACAAAACTAAGACTTTTCCACTGTACCATATTTTAGGGTCTATGTCCCACGTGCAAAAAAGAAAATCCTCATACATAGAGGTGAGATATTTTTGCCTCTACTATAAAGGTTACATTAGATCTATTTCTGTATGTGTGTGTGTGTGTGTGTGTGTGTGTGTGTGCATATATATATATGTATATATGTATGTATATATATATTTTCCCCAACCTCACCTTCCTTTGCCCCCACTGAATTAACCTAAAATCTACTGCTTTCATAGGCAAGAGGGATAGGGACCAAAAGTTGGGTGGAAACTGCAACTACAACCCCTATCACTTTCACTATGACACCCACTAGTAAACCCCCTTTGGCCTCTCAGATTACACACATGGTTTTAGTTTGGAAGTCACCATGGTAATAAGCAGTACATAAATAACTCATAGAATGCAATAGAAAAAAATCCAACAATGAAAATGAATGAGGAAATAAGAGATCCATGAACTAAATCAAATGAAATTCATCAAAATAAAAACTCTCATACTCTTCTAAAACTTTGCTCTTTGCCTACAGAGAATAAGAACAGCATAGGTAATGATAAAGTGGGGGGAGGGGGGAGAGAATTGATTGACTCAAGCAGGAAGGGGGCCAGAAGGAGAGACAAGGTATATTAGGGGCAATAACACTATGAATTTGTGGGCCTATAATTAAAAACAAGAAAAATGAAAAAAAGAATTGGGGAGCACAATAGAAAAGACATGCTCATACAAATATACATCCCACCCACCCAACACACACGCACACACACACACACACACACACACACACACACACTCAGTTATGTTTAAATTTTAAACTACTGGATAAAATGAAGTTAAATATTAATCATAAAGGGTTAATAACTTTCAGTAAGTATAGATGTGGCTGCATTGATATAAGAACCAGTAAAGAGTCCACAAGAGTTTTCACACAGCAACTGGAAAGCCTGTCTTCTCCTGAAGTTTTTTGCAGCCAATGAAAGTTGCTTATGGTGATGTAATGCTACTGAGCTGTGTTTCAGCCCTGAGTGTGTGGTCACCTGGTATCATACTGGAGAGAGAGGTAAATGTCTTGATCGCATCTCTCCTTCCAACCTGCTCTTGTGCTTAAATTAATCTCAGCAGAAAGCTGATTTACTTTTAGACAATTTTATTATTTCTCCAAACTCAAAAATGTGGGATAACATTGATTACATTATCAAATTACAAAGATAACTGGCAAACTCTGAAAAGGAAAGGGACAGCAATTTCTGTCTGCTATTAGTCCAAAGGCATTTGTTCTCCAGAAGTATCTTGTAGCAGCTAGGAGTAAAAAGAAGAGGAAGTAATTTTATGTTCTTAATATATTATGGGGATTTCTAGTTATATAAGTAAACAAGTTTAAATGGAAAGATAATTTCTGAGTGAAATAATTCACTTCAGTATTTCAAGCATATGTCATTTTCTCAGTATGGGCTGATTTTGACTCCTCTACAAACTAGACAAGGATAATCTCCAATATGTGGTGTCACCCCCCCCAAAAAAAAAATCCTCTTGAGGTTAATCGGGTGAAGAGATATGAGCCTCTCCAAAGCTGGCTAGGCTGATGCTAAAATAAAAGACAGTCCACTGTTTCATCAACTACATCCACGCTCAGAACTTTCTAGCCAGAGCCTGAGTTCTGCAGGCACACCCTGAACCCAGATCCACCTTCATGTTACAATAAGGAAAACATAAGAATAGGACTAGTGAATGGGCGAAATATCAGAAGTCTGAAATGTTTTGTGATTGATATTGAGCTTGAAGTCTAATGGGAGAAGCAAAACATTGACAAAAATTAGTTATGATTGATAACTAAAACAATAACGTTAAGGACCCCAAATACAGAATAAGCAGAGGCCCATAATAGCTGATTTTTAAAAATCCTTTCTGGGCCATGTAATTAGTGAAACAAAATATAGAAAATTACAGACACATATAACTATATGGACATGTAGAGGGGTTTATATACCAACAACCATTATGATTTTTCTTCCAAAATTCTGAATTAGTAATCCAATAAAACCAATGGAAAGTTGGTTCTTGATTTCCCTAATTGATACACACTGCACATGTGCAGGTTTAAAATATTATTTCTGATATCCTTCACATTGTATATATTCGAGCCACATGACTTGGAGGAGTAAGGCAATTATCCAAGTAATTCAGGCTCTTTAAAAAAAATCCCTGCTATTGAAAAAAGGATTTTTTTTGCCTAAATTATCCATTACTATCTATATCTATTTATACCAACTGAATTATCCGGTTAATTACTCAGCTCTTCTCTTCTCTCCGGCTATATAGATACCACTTCAGAGACTAGAACTTAAAATGTGAATGTGTAAATGAAGCATCTTCAATAATGAGAACATATTCACTGCTGCACTATAGACATTCTAATGAGAAAAGATTTCTTTTATGATGGAGTTCAGGTTTTTTTGGTCATATATGTGATTGAATATGTTGTCTATTATCAATACCTAGTTTTCTTACCTTGAGGACCATTTCAAACACTGATTTTATCTACTGCATATTTTTCCACTGTATTTCATCTGCTTTGCATCCTAAGTATTTCTTTCCTACCACATCACATTTCCCATAGTTCATCTCTTACCTAGAATCGTATTCCTCTTTTTCGCTCCATACCTAATATTTACTTTCTTTCAATATGTTATTATGTGGGGAAACTTTCATATTCCCACAAGAGCTTCTTTATATTGGGAAATTATTAGCTAATGTAGGTACACACACACACACACACACACACACACACACACACACACACACACAGAGACACCCTTTATTTTGTCACCAAGTGACCTGCTTCTGATTTCATGTCCATTTTACAGACCATCAGTGCAGCGGACAGAACACCCAAAGCAGGAACAAGGAAGCTCCATAATCCAGCTCCAACACCTACACCTATGTGACCATGGCAAGACATTACATTCCTCTGAGCCTCAGTGTTTTCATCTGCAAAAGAAGAATAATGATTTTTTTTGTAGTCCCTACCTCCCAATAAGGTTCAAATGGCATGATGAATGTAAAGCATATAAAATGTCTGTTATAATCTCATACCTATATTTTTTCCATATTTTATTTTTAATTGCTACTCTAGTGGTTGGTACTCCATGAGTACCATGGTACTCATGCTTTCTAAAATCAGCTTTAGTTTCCTACATGTTTTGAAGAAGAAAGTAACATGGTTGAAAAATGGGCAAAAAATGTTACCATATCAGTATATCAGTAATGTTTTATATTAACAAACAGAAAGAAAGACAACTTTCAGGAAAGGGTAACAGTATACACAGATACACACACACACACCCCCACACACACACACAAAGATATAAAGAACAAAGATAAAGGGAAAGCCTGACCTTCAATAAAAATTTATTTGATTTTAGGTATTATAACTGGGTAGAAACTGTCTCTTTAAAGGGGTTTGTCCTCAAAACATAGGCCTAGCTAAGCAGCCAGCTGTGCCTCATTAGAACTGGGCTCCCAATTATCATGGAGCCCAGCTGGATGCAAAAAGGCCATCAGTGTGGGGCAAAACATAACTTATTAGTCTGTCAAGCTGAGCAGTTTAAAGTGTTCCTTCAGAGAAATTCAGGAGAAATGTGCTTAAGCCCCTTCTTGACCTGGGAAAGATCTTGGATCCAGGCTATGAGATACAACTATGGTTTTAAAATATACATATATTTATTCTGGCTCAAAGGACAGATGGCTCTTAAAGAGAAGCCTTTAAGAAGATTCTTCAGACATTAAAAGGTACTAGCCTAGGGAAGGATTGGTGATGTGATCCATCCAGAGGCAAGAAGGAAAATCTTGGGAGACTTCATTTTATCATGAGGTTCAAGGTTTAGAGGGGAATTTCCATTGTTTCAAAAATCCAAAGACCCTAACAGACTACTAGAGGGTTTTCTTGTTAAATGATTCCAAATATCTAGAGAAATATAGATTATTGGGTTAAAAATCTACAACAGGGGCAACTAGGTGGCGCAGTGGATAGAGCTTTGGCCTTGGAGTCAGGAGGACCTAAGTTCAAATGTGACCTCAGACACTTTACATTTACTAGGTGTGTGACCCTGGGCAAGTCACTTAGCCCCAACTGCCTCACCAAAAAGCAAAAACCAAAAACATAAAATAAAATAAAAAATAAAAACCTACAACAAGTATACCCTAGGGCATGGCATAGTCTATATTCAATAAACATTTGCAATCAAATTCAGGGTTTTTAAATATTTTTTTCACAAAATTCGTATTTCACTGAGAAAATTAAGTTTCATTGACTTATTTTCTTATAAAATATAAGTGATTGATCTTCTTTTGCGCGTCTCTACTTTACAATTGAGGAAATTAAAGCAAAAAGAGGTTAAGTGACTTGCCCAAGGTCATACAGTTAAATAAATATCTGACTTTAGATTTTAACTCAGGTCTTCTTAACTACAAACCCAATACTCTATCTGTTGTACCACCTATGTGGGACAAGTGAAAGTTTCTCATATGAAACGGAAGCTATGCCCCAAAATTCAGTTAAGGCTTTAGCATTAGCTGGGCATAAGTTTCATTTTCCTGTAAATTATGTGATCAGGTCATATACCTGTTGCCCACCCCTTCCCTTGTTTTGTAACTACCACCCCAGCCTTATCTTTGCCAAATAAGGCAGTCTTCTAGCTCCCAAGCTTGTTTTGGGTAAAATGTATCTCTTAGTCTCTGGGTAGAATGTAAGGTCTCTCACCTCAACCAATGAGGATAAAGAGATTGAGGTAAACAAGTGGGGGGGGGGTTCTTAGAGTTGTTTGTCTAACTGCTTGCTTGCTGCTTGTATCCTGCCTCCCGACTCCAGTTCGCCTTGGGTAGGTGATGCCCAATTCTCGCGAGAGACTTGCTCTGTTTCTACTAAGAGAAACCTCTGAATTTTTATTTGGGTAGGTGGTCTCTATCCTACTCACACCTAATGGTCAGGAAATTATGGAAATGGTGTCGCCTCTGTTGTAGCAAACTTGAGTTTCTCTGATGCTATTTGAGATAAAATTTAATTTTGATCATATTAAAATTATGACAGAATAAGAGATCCAGGTTAAGAGATGAGATGCCCCATTAAACTAATACAGGTAGATTATTTTGGATTTTATCTATAGGTGTGGAAAAGAACTTCAGCATGATAGGTAGAGATCTTGGGATCAAGCCCTGCATCGGACATTTAGGCTGAACGCCCCTAGGCAAGCCATTTATTAATACCTTTATGTAACTTTCCAAATCTGCAGGTTGAAGAGAAGTTATTGATCTGCAATAGTAGGGGAATTTCCTCCCTTGGAATTTTCTAATCCATTGAAATTACGGGTAGTGTTAAGAACAAACAAACAAACAAAAATCCTATTAACATATGCTAAACAGGCATCAGAACAAATCAAATATTGCAGGCAGATATTATGGAAGAGCAAAGAGTAATGAGGCAGCGAAGCCAAGATCAGAATTCTTTGGTGATACTGTGGGTAGATGGGCCAACAAAGATCAGTACACCAAGAAATAGTATAAAACCAAGAAAGTAAACAAGTGCAGAATCTGGAATGGTGAGAGTTCTCTAGAACCAAAGTAATAAGAGATAGAAACAGTAGTTGATCCAGGTGCAGAGAGGCATCTTTGGGCTTAGCTATGAGAGTCATTGGAGATTTTAATATTAGTGGCTTCAATGGATTTGCTGAGGTAAAAAACCACTCTGGATGGTATTCAAGAAGAAATGTATCAAGAGAACTATAAGTATTTTAGTTAATACATTAAAAGATTCTGTAATCAAAGGGCATAAGAAGTCAGAAATGTAAGATCTATGTATATTATGTACATATACTTAAGGCTGGAAGAACAATCATTATATGTAAATATGAAAGAGAGGAAAGAAAAGTGTGGTGATAAAGTATGCACTGGCAGTCTGTTTATATCACATTTTAGTAACTGAAATATGCCCTTTCAGTTTCCTTAATTGAAATACAGTAAGAATTTTTGAATCATTATCAACTGCATGGCTAGATTTTGGATCCTCTGAGAAGTGTGAGAGGCTGTCATTTATTTGTATAATGCTTCACAAATACTGTTATTGTTGTTGTTTAAAAAGATAAGCCTGAGACTGGGTTGCATGGGTCCTCATTCTGTGATTTTCATTACTATGAGATACTGTGAGACCAAATAACCAAGCTCTGTTCTATGACTCTGCTACATTGAAGAAATGATGTGATAATGACGATTCATCTCAAAGGTTTACAAAAGAAGAATGCTTGATGTATGATTACAAAGAAACTAGTTAACATGAAATTGTACAAATAGATTAAATAATAATGATGCTCATTTGGCAAAATACCTGCCCAAAGGCAGAATGTCTATACAAAAAAAAAAAGATAGGTAGTGGGTAAAAAGCAACATTGTATGTTGAGGTTGTTTTGATTTTAAAGCTGAGTCATCCAGAGATGCTCTTGTAGTTCCAGTGGGGCCAGAGTATACTGAAAGATGATCTAACACTACATTAACTTTAGGTAAGGAGGACAAATGGAAATGGGGGACAAACTGGATTAAACAATGTGATTGGCTAGATTTTGATGCAGTGTAAACTTTAACGTTCTCTGAAATATGGTATGCTGGAAGTCTCCACAAGATGCACCCTACTGCAGTTTTTGAAAGGCAGGAACAGTTTTCAAGTGGGTTCTGTGAAAACAAATGACATCATTCCTGCATATGCTGAAACACTGCAGCCCCACTGGAACATTTTCCCCTTTGCTCTCTGTGTCTGACTGCAGGACTTAATGTTCTCATGCTGCACATTTAACTGGCTAAGACTTTCCAGGGACTAACCTTTCATTGTGACTTTCCTCTAAAAATAATAAGTCAAAAAGAAAGGATAGTGGTATGAACATGTTCATTTAAAATTAACTTTAAACACTCTGAGGCTGTTAGGATACCTGAGGACTTGACAGTTGGTGGGAAGAATCCCACAGATGGAAGCAAACATTGGCAAAACATCGGGGAATGTCACTGTTGGGATGATGGCACTCACAGCATATGCCCTGGGTTGCTTTGGGATAGACTTGTTCGTTACTGTAAATTGCTGATGATTGGGAGAGCTGATTTCCATCCGTCTTCCTTTTCTCTCTCCCAACCCAGGGCTAGCATTGCTGGCTGGAAAAGTAATCGGTGATTTGTTACACTTTGGACAGACTGCTAGGGGCTATACTTATATATTGTCTGAGACATGCATAGCTCCCAGAATGTAAGAATTTTTTCTGTGTGAGTATTAAAAGCTGGATATGCTGTTGCAATTGGAGAAACAGAACACTTTATGTGTTTAGGAAAAACCAGCATTGTATTACCTGACTTCACTGCCCATCTGTTCCAAAAAAGATGTTTTAAATTGCTAAAGACGTCTAGAAATGTAGTAGTAAAACTTCAATTAGGATGAGAAACTGATGCAAGTTCCACATCAAAGCATTCATTTGTTTGATCACCTAACTCTTCAAGTTATTAAAGTTAGACGCTACAGCAAAACTATAGGAGTGACAAGTATGATTGGGAAGAATGGGAAGTGGGAAGCCCATCTGATGTCCTTCAATACTATTATAAGCCATCAGGACTGCCTTTTTCCCTTCCCAGAATCAGTTTTCCCTTCTTCGAAAACAGGAGTTCTCAACCTTTTTGTTTTTTTGGTAGAATGGATCCCTTTGGTGGTCTGGTATAGGCTGTGGTTCCCTTCTTAAGAAATTTTAAATGCATAAAATACATAGTATTACAAAGGAAAAGTATTGTATTAGAATACATATATCAAAATATTTTCCCCAAAATGTACTATTTATTTATTTTTAGTTTTCTTTTCTTTTTAAATTTTGAGTTCCAGATTCTCTCCCTCCCTCCCTCCTCCCCCACCCACTGAGAAGACAAACAATATGACATCAATTGTGAAAACATGTGAAATCATGGAAAACATATTTCCATGTTAGCTATATCATCAAAACAGGTAGAGAAGGAAGGGAGGAAGGGAGGAAAGGAGGAAGGGAGGGAGGAAGAAAAAAATTATACTTCAATTTTCACTCAGTTCTCTCCCTGGAGGTGGATAGCATTTTTTCATGATGAGTCCTTCAAAACATTTTTAAAGCTAGAGTTATACACTCCCACGAGGCTAGGACTGTGTGCTGCTTATTTCTGTATCTCCCATGCTGCTTTGCACATAGTGAGTGCTCAATCAATGTTTACAAAATCCACAGTGGATCATTTGCTCTCTAATTCATTTCATATGTTCTCACTGACTACCATTAGACCCTAGAACATCCTCTGAGGGCAAACAATAACCAATGAGGGGAAAGAAAAAGACAATTGAGTAAGATATTAGTAAATTATATTTTGTTCTTGTTATATTATGTTTTGTTTTATATGTGTGTGTATATGTACATATAAGTTCTTTAGGAAATTTTTCACAATTAAGTGATAAAATCTATTAAATAATTGATTATTGCTTCTCTCTCTAAATTGAAGCAACCCTAATAATAGTAATAGTAGTAGTAGAATTTCTATACAGGTTTAAGTTTTTATAACAGGTTATCTTATTTGATCAGCACAACATCCTTGTGAGGTAGGTACTATTATGTATTTTCCTCATTTTACATATAAAGAAACTGAAGCTGAGAAAAGTGATTTACCCACAATCAAATAACTAAATAAGAGTCTGAGGCAGGATTTAAATTCAGGTCAATCCACTGCAGAAGGCAGCCAGGTGACGTAGTGGACAGAGTGCTGGGCCAGGAGTCAGGAAGATCTGAGTTCAAATGTGGCCCCAGATACTTATTAGCTGTGTCACCCTAGGCAAGTCACTGAACCCTGTTTGTCTCAGTTTCCTCATCTGTAAAATGAGCTGGAGAAGGAAATGGCGAATCATTCCAGTATGTTTGCCAATAAAGCCCCAAATAGGGTCACAAAGAGTCAGATACAACTGAAAACAAGTGAACAACAACAATAATCCATTGCACCATTTCTAGTAGTCGCAGCCCTGGGGAAAATACAAAGGCAGACATGAAGAAATCAGTTGTTCATCTAGTTGTTCTCTCCATTGAGAATTAAGATCCCTCCTCTGTTCTAGACTACCCAGTCCATAACATACATTTGTTAACTTTGAGCATAGAAACCTTAGGGATCATCTTGGAAACTTCTAATAGTCGGAGGCGGGTAACGGCTACCATGCATACAAAATAAGCTGGTCATTAGGCTGAACATTAGTGAGCATAAAAGTGAATCAAGTAAGTGATGAGCAGGAAGGAAAAGTATATGAAATAAGTATGTAATAGGCCCATTACCCTTGTTACAAATGCAAGCTCAAAGGGAAAATGTATGAGTAAATGAACATGGTTTTATTAAGCAAGAGGCAGTGTGATATGAGATAGAGAACCTAACTGGAAGCCCTGAAGACGAGGGTTCTTGCCCATGATATATACTGTGTGGCCATGCATAAATCACTACCTCTCAGTACCTAAGGCAGTTTTCTGAGACTTATAAATTACAGTCTTGTTTCTGATATGCATTAGAGAAAGAGATTTCAAACCAAGAGTCCCCCACACTGATAAAATCACCAGTCTGAGATTCCCACCCCCCACCAAAAAAAACCCAACCCCTAAATTTGTTAAATAAGGTAATAATTCGCATTTTATTCATGTCCCTCTTCCCTCATTGTAGTTCTTCATTATATTTTGAATTTGAAAAAAAAAATTCTATGTCTTCCTCTCAATACTTTCCATTTAAAAAAATAGAAATTACAGCTGCTCTCAGAGAGTGAAATATTTTTCCTTTTTTACAATATTTCAGTTTTTCCAATGGCAACAATTTTTTCAGTGTAATATTTTGTCTTTTATAGGACTGGCAAAGAGATAAATTCAAGGACATGGAACAGAATAAAGGGAGGAGATAACGAGGTTGCCTCCTTCTATCGATTCTCCACCTACTAACTGCCTCTTTCTATTTTCTTAATTTCTTATTTCTGTCTCCTTCTAACCTCCCCTGCACTGTTGGCACCATCGGGAGGTATGAACTGGAGCTACAGGACCTGTTTTGTCCTGCCTCTAGACCAGGGGTGGGGAACCTGCCCTAGACTAAAGGTGCTTAAGCCTCAAACATTGAACTAAAATGAACCTTTTCATAACTCTGCTTCTAGCTTTTGTCTTTCATAAACACTCTGGCATATGCAAACTGACACTTTCATATGCATTATCTATTCTGCAATTCCTCATGTAAAACATTTTTTTTTTAGTCTAAGGAGGACATTTCTGGAGTGTTAAAAATTGCTGAAGGGGAAGTGTTGGGAAACAGATTCCAATTAACTTTGTCACTGATTGCTGTGTAACTTTGGACTCTTTACTGCTATCTAGTAAATGGGATGAGACTCTCAAAGATTAAGGTTGGCAAGGATATGGTACAAATACTTGCAAAGCTCTTTTATAATCCTTTGTGTGCTCCCCACCATACGCTCCTCTCACATACACATTCCGTGAGCTGTAAATGAAGACATTGTGGGAGGTACACGTGGGGTAGGAAGGTGGAAAATCGCCATTTCCTCCTTTCTGCTTTTAAATTTCCTGTGAAGCAACTTCGTATTTTTAATACCTCTTTACCTTCTATCAGCAGAGAAAACTACATTTAATCTCTCTTCTCCCACATCTTCTGAGTTTAATGAAAGTGCTACTTAATTATTTGACTGTGAAATATAAGTCAATATGGTTCTTTTATATTTTAAATGTTTCATAATGACATCACTGACATGCTATCAAAAGAAATCCTCCTTTTGTACCTGTAAAATTCTTTTTTTTCTTATGCCTTTCTAAGCTCTTCCTTTCTTAGGGAGTGCTTATGAAAAGCAGAGTTCAGTCTATTTTCAATGACCTCTCACATAATTTCTTTGATTGATTTTAATTCCTATTTTTGTTTTGTTCCAGACTAGAAAACTCTTCCTCCATGTAGCTACCAATGTCTTATTGTTCTTTTTTGTTGTTTTTTTTTCAATTAACCGGCACTTTTTTCTCTACCTTCCACTTCCCCAATCTTAATGGGGGGGAAAAGTCTTGCAACAAAAATGCACTCAAGCAAAACAAATACCCACAATGTCCATATCCAAAAATGTGTGTCTCATCGTGTATATTTAGCTCATCATCTCCCAGGCAGGAGGTGAGCAGCATTTTTCATCATCATCGGTCCTCTAGAATCACGGCTGATTACTCCACTGATCAGAGGAAAGCAGGCTGGTTTTTAACGTGAAAGCTACTGAGACCACGTTCAAAACTTGGTTGCCTCAGAGGACTGAAACCCCTGACCATTATCTCATTGCTTGAAGACAAAACTGCCACAAGTTGCTACAGAATTGCTTTTTGATACTTGACTTCTGGCTCATGATAGACAAGGAAGCTTAGTTCAGCTGAATCACCTTGAGGTTTCCTCAATGCCTATTACTGAATAGCCTTCTGCTATGGCTACATAAATCTCTTTTTGTTAAAGCTAAACTATCTGGAGAAAGCCAGGACTGAGTCTGTCCCAGCCCATAAACGCGGCATACTTATATACCAAACAAAATCACTAAAGTGAACATTAGATGGGAAACAACTAACTGGGACAAACATTTTTGTAGCGAGCATCTCCTATAAAGGTCTCTTTTCCAAGATATATAAGGAACGGATTCAAATTTATAGAAGAGCCATTCCCCAATTTATAAATAGTAAGAGGATATGAAAAGGCAGTCCCCAAGGGAAGAAATTCAAACTATCATTAGCCATATGAAAAAATGTCCAAATCACTAATAATTTGAGAAATGCAACAATTCTTCTTTTCCATCTCAGGCTCACTGGTGAATTTGTAGGGGGGAAAAGGAAATTACATGTTGGTGGGGAGGAAGGGCGCACTGTAGGAAAACAGGAATACTAGTATCCTTTAGTAAAGCTATAAATATAGCCATTCTGAAAAGCAATTTGAAACTATGTTCCAAAATATACCCTTTAACCCAGAGATACTGCTGTTTCTGGCACAGTGGACAGAGCTCCTGGCCTGAACTCAGGAAGACCTAAGTTAAAATTTGATTTCAGACACTAGCTGTGTGATCCTGGTCAAGTCACTCAGTTTCCTCATCTGTAAAATGAACCAGAGAAGGAAATAGCAAACCACTCCATTGTCTTTGCCAAGAAAACCCCAAATGGGATCATGAAGAGTTGAATACGACTGAAATGACTAAAAACCACCACCACCACTACTAGGCTTATACTCCTATTTGTTCTTAATGTCTTCCATTCATTAATGTTCCTATTACTGCAGCTTTTCATAGCATCAATGGCTTTTTTAGACTCTCTCTATTCCTCTATATTATAGTACTGTTCTTACCTACAAAATGTTTTTTTCTTTATGATATAGATGGTCTACTCTTGCCCTAAAACTATTCTATAATTGTAGTTTGGAGAAGAATTAATATGAATCATGGGATTTTCATGAGATCTCATTCTCATGTTGTGCTCATCCCATGTGAGTGCAGATATTGGAAGTTACACAGAAAAAAGCACTTCAAAAGAAATCAAAGCTGTTCTCTTTATTATCAATAATCAACTGAGAACCAGAAATAAGCTGAACACAGAGATAAAAACTGAACTGTTCATTGATTTATCTTGTATAGTGAATGTTTTTTGACTCCTAAGGTTACTTTACCTCAGATGGAACCTCTATGTAGAGCAGCCTGCTTCTTAAAAAAAAAAACCCAACCTCTAACTAAAATCAGTAAAATGAATTTTTATATTCCTCTGTAGTATTATTTAATTTGTTCCAACTTACTTTCATTTTAACTACCAGATGCTAGTACAACTCAAGTCCACGTCTTCTGAACAATCTTCCTTTTCCCCAACCCTCCCCAACATATGACATCTATCATAAAATGCCAGATGATGTCAAATAATTCTGGAGGTATGAGCAATAACCTCAATTTCCTTAAAGTTAAATTCTACCATCTTATTTGTCCACTTGGTATTTTTATTTCTGATAATTAGAGGTAAATTGAGAGCTGACAATATTCGCTATACAAAACAAATAAAATATATGCTTGGATACTGAACTGTCCTACATCTGGGTGTAAGGCAACCTTTATCAGCCCGTGGGAAGCTTTGCTTCTATATAAACGTTTTATTTGTTTGCTTGTTTGTTTTTGCTATGACTTAAATTTTAGTATGGTGCCTGGTACATAGTTAAGCACTTAATAAATACTTGTTGACTTGGCTTGTTAACTCATTTAATTGTCTACTTTTGTAATAACTGATGATCATAGGATAATAGATCTAGAGTTAGGAGGAACCTCAAAGAAGATCTACTTCCTGATTTTACAGATGATGAGACTAAGGATCAAGGAGATTAAAAAATTTGCCCAAGGTGGTTACATAGATCATGAGTGTCAGAGGTGGGATCTAAACTTGTCTTCTTAGAAGCCTTTTACTTTATCCATTATGCCACCCTGATAAAACTTTCTTCATTAAAGATTTCCTAAAAAACAGACTTCTAGACCTATGTAGAATGTTTCAAATGTCCGTTATTAGTGAAACATCTACCACTTTCTCCTGCCAAAAGTTGATGACTACTCTTGGCTACTCCATGGCCAATCACATGGTACATGTAGTTCACCAGTAATAATAATAATTTAGACACCCATGTTGCCATTCTAGAGATATAGGTTGTTCCTAGGGGAAAATATTCTAGGTCTAGATTGCCTCTTGATGTCCAGAAAACATATGGAATTAAGAGATTTTGACAGTACTGATTTACTTTGAGAGATGTCCAGGACTTGGATTAGAATCTTCATGAAATTTCCCCTTGGGACATTTCTAACCTGAGTCCAAAAAAGCTAGAATATCTATGTATCCCTAGGACCTAAAGTTCTCTGATACTGGAGATGTAAACTGAGTACCTTAAAGCCAGAATTCCTAAATGACTAACTGGTTGGGATTTCCTTTCGTGGCATTTTCTAATCTATAGCTGTAAGCAGAGATTATTCATTATCAAACCACTGCTATAATGTATTCCTTATCACATCCACTACCTTGAACTTACCCAAACAGTTTTTTTTTCAAGACGATCCTTTCAAAAAGTCGCATCCGCAGATGCTCATCAGTCTTCAAAATGTGTTGTGCTCCATAGGCCTGAAGAGTAACATACAGATATTTTCCCTATTGCAACAACACATGGGCTTCTACAACAAATAACAACTCCAAGGACAAACTAATGTACTAGGAAGAAAGGGCAGAATAGTACATTTCTATTGGGACTTCTACATGATTTACTTCTGTTTCAATTTATTTCTTTTACTCCTTGGGCATATGTTAACTGACATGGGTGACATAAGGATATGGCCCTTATAAAGATCTACATAAAAGTAAATAAAGTCTGTGATACTGAACTGTGTTGGCAAAATGAAAAAGGCATCTGGGAACAGTCAAAAGAGCACTAGCGAAATATATTTTACCTGAGGACCAACACTGGTAGTAGGTTCTTAAAAACAAATGAGAGGGCACAGAAAGAATTTATGCAGTATCTAGGCGTAAAAGTCTTATAATTGTGTTCTGTGTGTTATATTTGTTAGTTACCCTTTTCTTCAAACCACATAAATATAAAACTCCTATTGATCACATTATCATTCTGAATCACAAATGCTTCACCATCATCTTTGGCTTTAGGCTGAAAGAAAAAGTGAACAACAATGGAATATAAGGGGGAAAGCTTACGCAAAAGATTTTAAGAGAAAGGAAACAATAAAAAATCCAGGGCACAAGCAGACATATCAAAAAATGATCCTAAAACTAGAATAAAGGGCAAATATTAAATCCTCAAAGGGACTCTGAAGCTTTCAAGGTATATCACATGACAAAGGAATGTAAAGCAATACCTAATGAAACATAGAATCCTGTGGAAAACAAAGAGAACATGAACAACAAGAAATTCCAGGATGGTTCCAAAGAGAAATGAAATCCATAATAGATATGGGGCACATAGGTTCTGGGTTCATCCTCCCATACCAAGTTAGATTAGCAGGTCAGGTCCCCAGGATTATCCTACTGATTCTCCCATCATGATTCCACAGGTGTGGGGAAACTGCAGCCTCAAGGCCACAGGTGGCTTACCACTCAGGTACCACCTATGCAGCCCTTTGAATCCAAACTTCACAGAGGCCTATAGTAGATATTGCTTCAATGGACACCAAGAAAGAGAGGAAAGCATTCACCAATTGTAACTTTTTGCATTCACACTTAGTCCCAGCCCAGCAGCCAACTAAAAGGCCTTTCATTACCATGCAAGAAAACTACAGGAAAAATCGAGTATACATGAGAATGATCTGATTCAGGAAAGGGAAAGGACTCCCCTCAAACTTAAGTTCCTTTAAGCAAAAAAAGCTCACAAAATCTCCATGTGGATTGGCAGCAGGCAAATAATACTGAGAATGTTCTAAAGATTGAAGCTTCATTGGCTGCTACCCTGATTACAGAAGAAATTAGGGACAATTATAATTTTTATCAAGATATAGAATGTAGAAATTTATATAGAGAAATTATATCAATATTTAAATATATAGAAATTGATATGGAAATTTCTAAAAACCCAATTATCTTATCAACTCCCTATCCCACTCTCACAGTGCTCTTCCAAACTTTTTCATCCTTCCTCAAACCTCTCATCGCTCCCCTTCCCCCTACTCTCTAAGTTGACCTTGCCTCATATTTTACAGAAAAAAAATCAGGGCCATTTGCCAAGGGCTTCTTCTTCTCTCCTCTTCTTCATCTACCACTCAAGTGCCTTCTGCCACCTTCTCCTCCTTCGACTCTGTCTCACATGATGAAGTGGCCTTACTCTTTACCAAGGCAAATCTCTCTATTTGTTCAAGTGATTCCATTCCATCCCATCTCATCCAACAGATTGCCTCCCCTCTGTCATCCCCTCTCTTTCACTTATTTTCAATCTCTCCCTCGCTCCTGGTTCATTTCCTTCTGCATTTCTCTGCTGTTCTGAAAAAGCCCTCACCTGATCCTTCCATCCCTGTTAATGTTCCTGTTTCATCCAATATTTCTTCTGCCCTTTATAACGAAACTCCTCAAAAAAACTGTCTACAATAGGTGACTCCACTTTCTCTCCTTTCACTCTTTTCTTAATCCCTTACAATCTGACTTCTGACCTTATCATTCTACTCTCTCCAAAGTTACCAATGACTTCTTAGTTCCCAAATCCATTATCCCTTCCTCAATCTTCATTCTCCTTGACCTTTCTGCAGCACTGTTGATCCCTCTCTTCTTCATACTCTCTTCTCTGTAAGTTTTTGTACACAGTTCTCTTCTGGTTTGTCTCCTAACTATCTGGCCTCATGATGTCATTGCTTCTCTTGGAGAATAAAGGATGAACCACAATGATGACAACAATGACAACAATCTGGCTACTCTGTTCCTTTCTCCTTTGCTGGATCTTCCTCCAGATCATGCCCTCTAACTGAGGATGTCCCTCAAGGTTCTGTCCTGGGTCCTCTTCTCTTCCTCTCTGTACTACTTCACCTGGTGATCTCATCAGCTTTCATGGACTTAATTACCATCTCTGTGCTGATGATTCTCAAATCTACCTCTCCTGCCCTAATCTCTCTGCAGAAATTAATCTCTCGCTAATCTCACCTCTCCAAATGCCTTTCAGACATTTCAAAGTAAATGCCCAGGAGACCAGTTAAACTCAATATGTCCAAAACAGAACTCATCATTTTCCCCCTAAACCTTTCCTACAACCATAGAGGGCAACACCATCCTCCCAGCCCCTCAGGCTTGCAACCTAGGAGGCATCTTACATTCCTCACTATCTCCTACACCAGTCATTGCCTCAGCTGCTGAGTTAATTTACTGGTAGGTTGAACCAAGCCAGGCACTGCTCAGGGCTGGCTCCTCACAGGACCTTGCTTCTGTGGGTGCCAGCAGATTCTGCTACTCACTCTAGTTCTTGGATTACTATTGGCTCTTCTGATCTTTCAAAGCTCCCAAGATAATAACTTGTCCATTCCATCTCTGAATACTCGAGTCACCTAAGATCAGGAAATAAACAGAGGAGACCAAAAAAAAAAAAACATACATTCACAGACATACAGGGGCTTGGTAGGGGATGGGATCTCCCACCCAGCAGCTCATAGCAAGTAGTCCTTTTCACTCAAAAGCACCCGGCAAGAGAATACACCTCAACCTTTTGTAGTCCCAGCAGTCCCAAAAGTAAGCCGATAGGAAACCGAGAACAACTGCAGATGCTCTAACATGAGGAAAAGGGTACTTGTGTTATCCCTGCTCAAGAAGCAGGATCATTAATCTTCCACACCAGTTGAAACAAGGTAGGGCATATGATAACATGCTTAAAGGACTGGGCCCTAATTAACCTAAAAGCCTCCTTTTAAATATGTTTTTAAGCATATATTTTTTTCCTCTGAGGAATGTAGTCTAGCAGTAATTAGACTTATTTAAAATAACATCTTATACAATATACCAAAATAAATGCATATATGGCCTGGATATTAAAGATCACTCCATAAAAAAATAGGTGGGAAATACGTTATTCATATAACTTTCATAGCCATGGATAGGGAGTGAATTCCTTTTTAAAAAATCAATTTATTTTTTAAGCATTCTTTTCTTTTTAAATTTTGAGTTCTAAATTCTCTTCCTCCCTCCCAGCCCTTCCCCACTCACTGAGAAGGCAAGCAAAATGATACCAGTTATATATGTGAAATCATGCAAAACATATTTCCATCTTAGCCCTATCACAAAAATTTCAATTTGCAGTCAGAGTTCATCAGTTTTCTCTGTGGAAGTGGGTAGCTTTTTTTCATCATTTGGATCATTGTATTGATCAGAGTAGCCCAGTTTTTCACAGTTGACCATCTTTACAACACTGCCATTCCTGTGCACAATGATCTCCGGGTCTTCTCATTTTGTTTTGTATCATTTCGTACAGGTCTTCCCAAGATGTTGTTGGCACTGTTCTGAAACCCACTCTCCCCTCCCCAGTGCCACTCCACAGCAGCTGCTTCAGCCTCCTTCATGGCCATTGGAATAAATGGTTCTCATCTGCCCACGTGCTTGGCAAAGACATCCCCCTATCTCACTGGCAGGGTTGAAGCCTGTTAGTTATCCTCAGCCCGGTTTAGCCCGTCTGCCAAGATGGTTTTACCAGGGTGTGTCCACTGCACATGCTGCAGCTTCTTGGAGCAACAGGTGAGAGTTGGGTGAACATAGACACCAAAAGTGGATAGGCAGCCCTGAAAAGGGCTTGGCAAGCCTTCACACCAAAGGTGCTAGTCCTCCCAGACACCTCTGGCCCTTACACCTTCCATTTCCCTTTATTACACAGGTGAAAGATCATGGAAATCTAACCTTATGTATAATATCAGTTTTTAATATATATATTTATGCCATTTTTAAAAATGTGTGTATATACATACATATATATATATGTATAACATTTTAATGTGTTAAAATGTAGGTTAGTTTGCTGAACTGGTTTTTTTCTTCCTCTTTTTTTTATTCTTTATTATAAGGGATAACTTGGTAGGAAGAAGTGAGATAAGTATACATTGTAGATGATATAAAAAAGTGGAAAAAAAATTAAATTTTTGGTTAAAGACTATAGAGTGCATCTGACAGAAAATCAAAATGCTCTTAAAATTTAACGATGATTACATATTACAAATATGCTATTTTTTGGCTTAGTAGAAAAGAATTTGAAGATATCCGGGGGGAAGGGGGAGTAAGCTACCCCTTTTCCAAAAGGCATTTAAATCCTGTCTCAAGTAGAAAATACTGTTTAAAATGTTCTCTTTTTCATTTCTAAACTATATAGAGAACTGAACAAATTTATAAGAATACAAGTCATTCCCCAACTGATTAATGGTCAAAGGATATGAACAGGAGTTTTTAGATGAAGAAATTAAAACTATCTATAGTCATGTGAAAAAATGCTCCAAATCATTATTGATTAGAGAAATGCATATTAAAACAACTCTGAGGCACATTACACCTATAAGATTGCCTAATACCACCAAACAGGCAAATGATAAATGTTGGAGAAGATGTGGGGAAATTGGAACACTAATGAATTGTTGGTGGAGTTGTGAAATGATCCAGCCATTCTGGAGAGCAATTTGGAACTATGCCCAAAGGACTATACAACTATGCATACCGTTTGATCCAGTAATAGCACTTCTAGGGCTGTATCCGAAAGAGATCATAAAAATGGAAAAAGGACCCACATGTACAAAAACATTTATTACAGCTCTTTTTGTGGTGGCCAAGAATTGGAATTTGAGGGGATGCCTATCAATTAGGGAATGGCTGAACAAACTGTGGTATATGAATGTAATGGAATACTATTGTACTATAAGAAATGATGAGCAGGAAGATTTCAGAAAAACCTAGAAAGACTTACATGAACTGATGCTGAGTGAAGTGAGCAGAACTAGGAGAACATTGTACATAGTAATAGCAACATTATGCAATGACCAACTTTGATAGACTTAGCTTTTCTCAGAAATGCAATGATCTAAGACAGTTCCAAAAGACTCATGATGGAAAATGTGATCCGCATCCAGAGAAAGAACTATGGAGTCTGAATGCAGATGGAAGTATACTGTTTTCTCTTTTTTTTCTTTCTCGTGGTTTTTCGCTTTAGTTCTGATTCCTCTTCACAACATGACTAATATGGAAATATGTTTAATATGACTGCACATGTATAGCCTATATCAGATTGCATGCTGTCTTGGGGAGGGGTGGGGGAACAGGGAGAAAAATTTAGAGCTCAAAATCTTGTGATTTTGTTGAATGTTGGAATTAATGCTGAAAACTAAAAATGAATAAATATTTTAAATGTTCTCTCTTGAAACTGGTTTTATTCCACAATAGACATACCTTTACAATCTTTGAGAAGTTTCTGGGACAAGGAGTTGCCACACATGCTGACTGGGTGAATGTATAAATGAGATACATTTCTTCATAGTCCCTTCATCTTCCTAGGCTTTGGTTTTCTTTTTTATAAAAGGGGTGGCTTGGACTAGATGATCTCTAAGACTCATTCTAGCTTTAATCTTTGTTCTTGCCCAAGCCTCTCTCCATCAGAATGAAGTAGCGTCTAAACTGTCAGTAGTGATGATGCTTGTATAAGCTCTGAGCTACCTCACAGCTATCCTTCATTCTTACAAGAACTATATAATCAAAAGAAGCTGTTGTCACAGAAATGGGTGAAAAGAACCCTAGATTTTAAGCTATTCTCTGATGCTTGCACCAGTTCATTAAATGTACTTGAAGAAAAATGTTGAGTGCATCTTGCAAGTTGGAAAATTCATTTTTCTTTTCTTTATGAATTATAGATACTTATCCATAATTCTAGTTTCAGAAGATCATTGATTTTGAGCTCAAAAAGATCTTATCAAAAGTCAAATCCAACTCTCTAATTTTACATTTAAGAAAGCTGAGGCCCAAAGAATGAGTTTCCCACAGTCATGTGAGTAGTAAGTAGCAGATACAAGATTTTAATTCTGATCTGTCTCAACATTATGTTAATTTGCTTATATTGTCTTAGCAATAATTGATGAGAATTAGCATGACTTAATATTAGAATTTTTCTAGATCTGAATCTTAATGTTCCCTAGGAAAAAGGTTTTTTCATGGGCTTTTTTTTGGGGGGGGAGTGATCTGGTTTAAATTACTTGGCTAGGGTCACACAGCTTGTAAGTGTCAAGTATCTGATGCAGGATTTGAACTCAGGTCCTGCTGACTCCAGGGCCTGTGCTCTACTTAGGTGCCTCTATTTGTGAGCTTGTAAAAAATGTTTCTTGAATTGAATAAATATTCCTCATGGTTTGACACCTTAGTGCATGTGGATACTTCAAAAAGTGGTATAAGTCTGGTCCGTACACTATCCCACTTTCTTCCCAGTTTACCTGTGTTCATCTGGTGCCACCAACAGGGCCTACAGTTTGTACTTCTGTAGTCAGGCTTAATCTGATTTATGAATTATATTTAGTCTTAGTGAGACTAGGAAGGCAGGTAAAATGTTTATTTGGAGAATAACCTGTTGACTTCGGTGGAATTCTTGTCACTTCAAATAAGTGTGGCCAATACCATCCTACTGGATTTTTCCTTTGGAGTCCCATTTGGCATGTTCATTATCACCTACACTCTGAGGAGTTTAAGACCCCTGATTTAAGTTCTAAGCTAAGGATTCTTAACTTTTTTTCTGTCATAGACCCTTTTTGGGAAGTTGGTTAAATCTTCTCAGAATAAGGTTTGCAAATGCACAAAATAAATTGCATAAGATTACAAAAGAAAACAATTTTATTAAAATATAGTTACGAAAATCATTTTTAAAAAACAAACTCATAGTCAAGTTAAGAACCCCTGTTCTAAATCCACCTGGAAATCTATATGTATATTCGAGCTACAAAAAAAATTGTGTTTATATTTAACCCCCATTGTATCCAATGTAAGGTAACCAGGTATGCACCACTGTGCGACTTATTCAGTTGCACATTTTGCTATCATTACTGAAACAAAAATATGTCCTAGTTCCCAAAGTATTTGTGTATTCTACTCTATGTTATTTCGTATAACCAGCTTTTCAATTTTATCTTCCCATGCTCCCTAATATGAACATTCTACTCAAGTCAAACTTGTCTGTTCTTTGTTCTGCGCATACTATTCCTCCTGGGGACCATCTCCGGTCGTCCTGATCTATGTCTTGCCACTGGACCCAGATGGCTCTGGGGGAGAGAGTGAGTCTGGTAACCTTGCACGGCCCTTCCTCACTCAAATTCAATTCACTTGCAAGTCATGGCATGGCTTTCCTGATGTCATAGTCCTCTTGCAGAATAAAGGACAAACAATAAAAACAATCCTGCCTAAAGAGAAATCTTTTATACCTCTTTGCCAGTCCCAATCCTGCTCATCCCATAGGGCTCACCTCCAAATCCCTGCTTCTTTAATAATAGCTCACGTTTTTATAATGCTTCAAGGGTTACAAAGAATGTTCCTCACATCAACCCTGTGAGGTAGGTAGTAAAAGTATTATTAGTACCCATTATTTTACAGATGAGGAAACAGGCTAATGGACAGGAAGCAACTTGTCCCAGGGTCACAGAGCTAATAAGTGGTAGAGCCAATAGAAACAAAGCTCTTACACAGTGGACACTTTTGTATTTGTACAGCCAGTACTTAGTCCATTGGGGCACTAGGTAGGACAGTGGATAGAGGGCCAGCCCTGAACCCAGAACGATTGATTGTCTTGAGTTAAAACCTGGCCTCAAGCACTTATGAGCTGTATGATCCTAGGACAGTCACTTTGCCTCAGTTTCCTCATCTGTAAAATGAGCTGGAGAAGAAAATGGCAAACCACTTCACTATCATTTGCCAAGAAGATCCCAAACTGAGTCACAAAGTGTCAGGCATGACTGAAATGACTGAACAGCAACAAAACTTAGTACACTGCCTAACACATAGTAAGTGCTTAATAAATGCTTGTTGATTTATTAACTTTGAACCAGGTCCTGTTAGTGCCACCCCAGGGCTCTTTCAGGTTGCCGCTTCATTTCCATTGCCTCCAGGGTATTAATCACAAACTGTCTTATATTCTTTGTTAACTTGTTTTTGCATATTCCTTCTTTTTTTCTTCCTAACTAGATTGTAAATTCCCAGAGGATATAGGAGCACCTAAAGCTGCTTGGTAGTCCAGTAAACTACACTGAGAAAAATATTTTGTATACAATAGGTGCTCAATTTTTTTTTGGGGGGGCGAATTACTCAAAGCAATAATACTTGTACCCATGGCCCCACTCTCCATTTATCCCAGTAGAATCTTTGAGCTCCAAACACTCTTGTGTCTGTTACCACATTCGCAACTGTTACTGACCAGAATTCTTCCTTGCATCCTTCCTGTCAATAGGGTCTGTGTAGTCTGATTGGCACATCAGCCAATTAAAGTTGTTAAGGATAGCCTTCCTCAGTAGGTGCAAGTGGGGCTTTCTAATCCCTCTGCCATAATTTCCCTAGGAAATGTTGGATTTTGAGTACAAAGTCTGAGAAAGCCACAGTATAGGAAAAAAAGCTTTCAAAATCCACTCAGGACTGAAACGAGTCAGATGAGACCGCTGCTTTTTGGAAGTAGAGCTGGTACATTTTGAAGGTACTTTACTTTAAAAATGCACTTATTGTAGGATTTGAGACTATAATGAGAAAAAAAATTTTCTTAAAAAAAGGAACACTTTCCCCATTACTCTTCTAGTAACAATATTATTGATTATATGATCCTTCTATAAACACAAAGTTAAAACCACTCTTTTAAGTGGTTAATCTGAAAAGGAAAAAAGAGAGAGAGAATGCTCAGGTTTTTATTGATGCCTTTTTTGACCTTATTTTAGAGGGACGATGCACCTAGGCTCTGATGTCATGTAAATCAGCTATCTTTAGAATTTACTCAGCATAAATACTCAGCATTATCAAAGAGTTCACAAGAGTGCAAGAGCTGACAAGGGTCTGGGGCTTGCGGAGAAACTGCAATGCCTAAAACTCTAGCTTTTAGAATGACGTTGCTCTCAGCCAATGAAATGCCAGATTCCAGAAAACCCCCCCCATCCTTGTGAGCTGGCAAATAATAAGCAGCAGGTATAAGTATGACATCATTGAACAACATTTTCATTGGTGGTTCATCTTCAGTGTTGGCTAATGTTCTATTTGTGGAAGCAGCAGCCTTATACAAATTAACCTTTTCATGCTGGGGTGGAGGGGGGTAGGTGGGTGGGTAATATGCTGCAGTCTTTTCCCTGAAGGTGATTTGCTCCAAAATCTGCTTTACTTTGCCTTTGAGCTGGCAAATACAAACAAATTCAACTGCAGCGATGTGTCACATGGGTAATTGCTGCTTGAATTAGACTAGGTCAGTAAAAAAGGAATTGGAAAGAATCTATAGCATAGTTCAAATACATTTCTGAATTTTCTTGCTTCTTCTATTTTTGCCTGTCCCCCTCCCCCCAAGAGACTCTTTCTGGTCTCCTTCCCGATCTCAAACGCAGCAAAGGCAAAATTTGGTACACCTCCAGCCAGGCATTTGAAGGAGTAATTTCTTTGAGTATTAAAACCTTCAGTCCGTGCTTTTAAGAGGTACAACCGACAGGTGAGATTAACTAATTGTTTTCTGGTATCGTAGGAATACATCAGAGAATTGTTGGCTGGATATGGATATTTTAATCCCATCTCCACTGTCTTTGGTCCCCAGTTAATATTCTATAATATAGGGCCTCCGGTATAATACAGGTTGACTAGAGAGCTCCCTGGCTCAGTCTGTAAGTACCAGTACTTCACTTTAATTTACAAGTCCCAATACCTTATAGGATACAATCTAAAAATCTGTCTACTACACCTTTACATTAGTGCCAGTTACTTTATTCAAGTTTGCCTAATAGAAATCACTGTATGCCATTTGGCTTTTGTTGTTGTTGTTGTTGTCGTTGTTGTTGTTAACTAGCTCTTTTTCAGAAAAAAAAAAGAATTGTTTGATCTCTGATCTGGTTATTTCTCCTAGCTTTTGTTAACCTTGAAATGCTTTCTGAGTTGTATAGTTAGTTTCATTCAGTTGAAATCTGGAACCTAACTTGGCAATAAATTTAGTTTAGTCATTTTTGTATTCTAGATTTTTTTTCTTCCCAATTTCATTTTCATTCTGTTCTCTTCCCAGCTCCACCCTCCCCCAAAACATCTCTTTTTTCAAAGTCAAAGAATTCAAGTGTCAAGGAGCTACAGAAAATTGACAATAAACACATTATCTCTACCACATCTTGGGCTTATAGGAGGAAATGTGTGTATTTTGTGTCAAGAGCAAAATATTCAGCTTGCTATACTTGCTACCTGCAGAGTTACCTTCTCCAAAAGCCAGAATTCCTGTCTGTCTATAGCTACCTTGCCACCTCAAAAAATTTTAAAGTTAACCATTTAGAGACTCGTAACACATGCTTGCATATGCCTCTAGTTAAGAACATTGATAACAATGTCATAATATGACTCATGCTAGAATCCTACTCTGTCGCTCTCTTATTCCCTTGTGTGTCTTTCTTAATAGAATTCATCACTTTTATTTGACTTTGGACAAATGAAAATATTCATTAAACAGTATCCTAGGTGAAGAACTTTATGGTATAATATTTTCATCAAAACCATTTCTTGAAATGAATAAATAATATAGAAGGTCAAATTGAGACAAGTTTTGCTGAGTATGTGTGCCAAGAGGAGAGGGGCATTTTATTGGAAATCCATTTATTCATTCAACAGATATTTGAGGGCCTACTAAGTACAAGGCACTTTCAGCTGGCATTAAAAAAAAAAGTCAAGGAGTGCTAGGACACTGTAAAGCTGACTTCTGGTGTCATATAACCTGCTTCTACTAGTCCCTTCATTTTCTCCAGTTCCACCCACACTATGATACCTTCTGAGTTGGTCATGGCCTCACTTGGGTAACAGCTAAAACACCACAAAACAGGTCCTTGAACCAGTTTTTGATCTCTATGAAACCTCATCTGTCTAGCTTCCTGGCTTTCCATTCACATTCTCATCAAACCTCCTTTCCTAACTTTTTTCCCTTTTCCTCAAACTGATCCTGTCCCTTGTCCCAAATTAGAATCTTTCTTGACCTACCTTGATGAAATACAGGGTCACTTCACTGTTCAAAGGTGCTCAGAAATTTTCACTCTGGCTTCAGCCCCATCACAGATTTTCGACTAATTATGCATAGAATGCTTCATTGTTCCAAAGCTGAATGAAGTTTTAGAAAATGACTTTCAGATGTTAGGATCCCACTTTGCTGTTCTTTACCCCCTCATGTCTTTCTCTGTAGTTTATGATCTAATAAAAGTTATCATTTTTGTTTGGTTCTGGACAAAAATGAAAAGATTCATAAAATAGCATTCTAGATGAGATAGGTTGATATAAATTTGAAATGCTTCAGCTTGGGAACATAACCAAATAATTTAATTACTGTCCTTCCACTTCACTTACCTTTTTTTTGTTTGTTTCTTTGTTTCTTTGTAACTCCCACATCCCTTTGGTTATTTTAGCTGATGCCAGAAAATTACTGTGACCCTCTTTATCTGAACTCTGATCAGCAGACCCTCTAGTTATCCCCAGGTCTGTTTTTTTTTTTTTTGCTCTCCCACCCTACTTCAAACCAGAAAAGTAGCTGTTGAAAGCAGAACAGTTACCATAGCAACCACTTGGCAGCTTCCTCAGCGTATCTCATACCAAGTAACAGTGTTGATTCCCGAGGCTGGGTGGGAGGGGGTGGAGCTCTGAGGAGGTAAAGGAAGGTTACTGTGCACTTCGTTAATATGCAAAACCACTTACTGCAGGGCTGGCTGAGCCATGAATAAGTGCAAACAAAGCCATGCTTGATCAGTTAACATGGACTTTCCACACAAGTTGCTCTGTCCAAGGATGCAGATGTTTGGCTCAATGAGAAATTCTACAATTGGACAGCAAAAGAGACAAGAGGCAATGCCGAATGCATTCAAGAGTACAACTCTATTTTTGTAATGGCTTGTCAAATATGGAAGGAAGAAATGGAAGTCTGGATACCACTGTCCTTTTCCTCTTTGTTCTGCTCAGAGGGAAATGGAGCAGTCTGAAGCACAGGGATGGTATTTTCCCTGCAAAGCTTACACTCTGAAGATCAAGTTTGCATCAATTAAACTCCATGTAAGATAAACCAATATGTTCAGATCCAAGTGAGTATAACATCATTTGGTTTGTGCTTAAACAAAACATACGGCTCAAGTAACATCTTTCACCTCAGAGTTTTCAGACAAAGGCAGCAGAGCTGTTCAGATAAAAACATTTAATGTGTGATTTTCTAACTTTGATAGAGCCCTGCTTATTTCCTGGGGCCTGGTCAGGTTGGAAATTGATTCCCCTGAGTAGAGTGGTGAGATTCTAGTCCATCATTGTGCTGGCAGAGGTCACCTGCATGAGAAATGAGAAGATTGGCTTGGGAGGTGTGGAGCAGAAAACCATCCCCTTACATCATTCCCTGTAGCTCTGCATTGCAACGAGGTCTGGTGGTGGTAAGCCTGCAGCAAATGAGCTGAGCTCTCCCCAGCAGGTGTCACTGGGGATTTAGAGCATCCCAGACTTTTGGGACTGAGGGGATACTATTTAAAAAGAAAGAGTCTCGGAATTATTAATGCTACTCAGTTTAAAATCATTTTGAGCTGCTGTAAACTGACCATGTCTAGTACATATCCTCTTATAAAGTTAAAAATGATTCCTATTTCTCAAATAATACAGGACTTTTCCCCATAATTCTTAGAATGTCCATTTTTTTCTTCTTCTCCATCCCTGATGCTAAAATATGTGTGTATACAAAAACAAATTTGTATTTATACATATATATATATATATGTATAGATATATACTGATAAAGAATAATGGAATGTACACTAAAGCTAACAAAGAAGAAGAAAAGGATCTAAAGACCCAAAGAGAAAACATAAATGATTATTTAGGAATAGGGACCCCACTTAGAAAACATCATCTGCTCTACTGAAACCATGAATCAAGTTCACAATGACCCATTTTTTAACCCCATATTTACTTCAAAATTCTTCTAGGGTTGAACAGTTTGCTCGGACAAATGTAGGTAACAATGAAGTGTGACTTTGAGATGTAGGTAACATTGAAGTGTGACTTCAAGAGACAAGAATTCATTTATTCAAGAAAAAATAAGATGTCCAGACTGGGAAGGTTTGTAAGTCCTTGCACAATGAAATACATACATCTACATAACTAAAGTAGAAGCCAACTTGGCAGAGAGGTACATTTGTATGACTTCTTTCAACCCTCCACCACCCAGCACCAGCCTTGTGTTTATGCTACCCCATCAACCTACTCTTTTTCTGTGCTCTAGGAAAGGATCCCCCACCTCCTGGATCTTCTTTCTCCTCTATTCTATTTTTGACTTCTGATGATGATTGTTTCAGACCAGGCTCAGCCTAGGCAAAAATAAAGCAAACCACACAAGAGATTTGGAGGGTGGCAAGTGGATCCCTTTCAGCCTTCTTGCCAAGTAGATCTCCCTAGAAATCTTTTTTCAAGCCCAACACTATCACCATAAGCCAGTTATTCCTTCGAGTTAAGTTAGGGTTCCCCTATTAAAAGCCAAACACCTCTGGGAAAAGTAACACATTAAGCTGTTATCAGCTATTAACACTTTGTTGAGAATAAGCTTGTCAAATCAAACCTCATATAGCTCTGGGAGAGCAAAGGAAGAGACCCAGAGAAAGTAGCATGTCCTAGAAAGGGCCTACCTGGTTAAGATCCTGCACCAGAGGGCCCTGGACTGCCAGTAGGAGTACCCAGTTATGTCAGCGGAAGGGTAAGTACCTTATAGTTGGAGAGGAGAACTGAAAAGAAAGGTGAGATGCCAATGGAGCTATAATCTGCCCATTTAACAGTTTTGCCTAGCACTATTTCTCTCCTCATGGCCCACTTTATAGGACAGCTGAGGATTAAACAGGCAAGGATGCCAGAAGAAAGGGGGGTGGGGAAGAAATAGGAAAGGGAGAGAGAGAGAGAAAGAGAGAATGAAAGAGAGAGAGAGGGAGAGAGTGAGTCACTGCATGGCTCATTCTCTATACTGGCCTTTCTCTAATTTTCCTATTTTTGTTCCTGTACCTACATTCAGGTGCCAACTTCATATCCAAAACTGGGGAGCCATATAAATAATCCTTATTGTATATTTCTTTGTCAAATCCTAGAAGATATCAAACCTCAATATGACAAAAGGAAAAGCAACCAAAGAGGTGAGTTTGGCAATAGAGGGCTGTGTATGACTACATTACCTTATCAACATCCTCTTTGGCCATTTCCAGTTATTTCTGTTTCACTGAAAGAAAGAGCAAGTGATTTTCCCAGTGCCTTTCAATAAGGTTGTTGTCAGAAGGATGTCTGTAGTCTCATTTTCTAACCACAGCTCTAAATAGTTATCCAATCACTTTATTGCTGTTGTTTTAATGAGCATTATTGTTATTATACATTATTAATAATTGACTGCCATTACTATTAATATCACTTTGGAAAGATTCTGTAAAGAGTTTTAAAACCACAAAGACAATTAATAAGGATCCTGCTTCTCTGTGGTACATAAATATTGCGTAGGGATGGCTGAAGATTTGCAGGCTGTTCAAGGTATTATAAGGTGCCATAAATTGTATATCTATACCCCTAGGAGGAAACTAAAAAGCCCAGCCAAATCACCACATGTGGCTGTCACCCATCCACACCATAGAGGGAAAACTGATGGGCAAAGAAAATCTTTCATAAAACTCAGACTAAGCTGCATAGCCGCAGTGTACTTAGTGTCTCTTGCATTAGGAAACTAAAGCTTGGTTAAGGAGGGCACATTCTCAGTGGGTGAAACCATAGATATTTATATCCATAAATGGGACCAAAATTCTTGAGAAGGGAGTAGCTAAATAGATGTTCAGAATTCCCACTAGCCTCAAGGGAAACCTACTCCCCTCCTCCTCTCCACTTACTCTCATGTAATACATTCAATTAATAATACATTAAATGGGGGTGGGGGAGAGAAGAAATGCAAAGAACTAGAATCCAAAGGGGTGCCTTAAATGGGCTCTTACACAACTGGGAAATGGCTGAACAAACTGTGGTATATGAATGAAATCTAATTCTATTATGCTGTAAGAAATAATGAAAGAAACGATTTCAGAGAATCCTAAGTAACATGAACTGATGCAGAATAAAGTAAGCAGAACCAAGAGAATAATTTGTGTAAGGACAGCAATATTGTAAGGAGAAACAACGTTAGTGACTGATCCATGCAATGACCAAACAAGTCTCCAAAGGACCTATGATGAAGCATATTAACCTCGTCCTGAGAAACGAGGTGAAATGAATGCAAAGTGTAGAAAGAGACATATGTTTTCAGACATGTCGACTGTGTGAATTCATTTGGCTCGATTAAGCTTATTTGTTATAAGAGTTCTTTCTTTCTTTCTTTCTCTTGATATTCAATTGGAGATGGATTAAGAGGGAAAGGAAGGCAAATAGTAATGAAGCAGGAAAAAAAGGAGGCCAGTGAAACTTTTTTTTAACGAGTAGAAAAAAAGGAAGTTCAGAAGTAAGCAATGACAACATGACAGCTTTTTTTTTTGACATGTGGATAATGTATTATATACTTCTTTAAAGCAAGCAGAATGAAATGGGGGAAAAATCCCTAGTGCAATAGAGGGGAGTTCCCTCTACTCTATTCTCAAAAGAGGTGTGGATTTAAAAGGGACACCCTGTCTCTATATCAGAAAATGATGGTCAGAGGCAACATGAAGGGAGCCATAGGGGAAAAAATGTTTGATTCTGTCTTTGCATTCTCTATTTTGGAAGAAATAATGGCTGGGCAAGGGATCTCTCTCTCTCACTCTCTCTCTCTCTCTCTCTCTCTCTCTCTCTCTCTCTTTCTCTCTCTCTCTCTCTCTCTCAACTTTTCTGCTTCTCCACATTAGATATTGTAATATTCAACAAAAGGTATCAGTTAGCTTTGCCATTACCCTCTGAAACAAAACAGCTGCCACATTTCAAAATGCCTGAAGGTTACTTTTGGAACCAGACAGAATATTTTTCCACCTCAGAGCCTCGTCCGAAGCTTTGCAAACATCCTCCTTTGTGAGTGAAAGTAGGCTAAATTTAGGCTTAAATGTGAAGGAAAGCTATATAGATTGGCAGCATTACTATAAAAAGGGAAATAGAATCTCACAACTGAAAGGGAATTCTGAGATGTTCTAGTTCAACCTGTAACTGAACAGAAATCTCCTCCACTTCATCTCCAAAAGTCATCTGCCATTGTTTGAAAACTTCTAGTGAGGAGCAATTCATACCTTCCCAAGTCAGCTCACACCACTCTGGGAGAGCTCCAAGTGTTAGAGGGTTTTTGGTTATAGCAAGCACTTCTAGTGCCAAGATGGTGGAATGAGGGTGGAACCCTCTGCAGGCCTCCCAAATTCCCTTCCAAACAACTAGAAAACCACCTCAGAATTGATCTAGGAGCAGGGAAGCAGCTTACCAGCCTGGCAGGAAAGGTCTGTCTCACTGGGTTGGGAGGGAATGAGTTCCAAGAGCAGCAGCAGCAGTAGCCAGCATCAGAGCAGGGGGCCTGCAGCAAGGCTCCAAGCCTGGGGTAGTCCACCATTGAGACCCTACCCTCCTGCAAACCAGAAGCCACCTAGGCAAATGATCAGTCTGTGCAGAGCAACAAGCCCCCACCCCAGTGATCCCACCCCCAGCACAAGCCACCAGCCAAGCTGTACCCCATTGCTGACCAGTAGTTAAGCCCCACCCTGGAGCTGGCCAACAGAGAGACCCTTGCCCCTGGGGCCCAGAGACCTAGTTTCCATAGCAACCCAGTAGCATTGCCCTACCCCTGGGGCAGACCAGCAATATGATCCCTCCTTCAAGGTCACAGCAACCCAGCGGCAAGGTCACACCTCTGGAGCAGGCCAGCAGCTAAACCCCACACCCAAGGGAGGTCGACAGAGAGGCCTC
Source organism: Phascolarctos cinereus (assembly GCF_003287225.1). Taxonomy (NCBI): domain Eukaryota; kingdom Metazoa; phylum Chordata; class Mammalia; order Diprotodontia; family Phascolarctidae; genus Phascolarctos; species Phascolarctos cinereus. The sequence goes on along the minus strand of NW_027556180.1, from coordinate 119,069,447 downwards.
ACTCTGCAGGACAAACCAGAAGGGAAGCCTATCCTACAGAGAAAGCAAGCAGCTAAGCCCCGAAGCCCAATGAAAAGCAGTAAGACCCAGAGGCCCAGGACAAAAAGCTTGGGGCAGTGCAGGACCAGAGCCCAACTCTCACATACAAAGACCAAGCAACAAAAAAGGCAGGAAAAAAATGAGCAAAAAACCCCCAAAAACCAAATAGCTTGACTATAGAAAGTTACTATGGTGATAGGGAGGATCAAGACATAAACTTAAAAGAGATCAGTAGTGTCAAAAAAGGCTACATGTGAAGCCTCGACAAAAAATGTAATTTGGTCTCAGGCCCAAAAACAATTCCTAGAAGGGCTTAAAAGGGATTTAAAAAAGTAAATCAGGCAAATAGAAGAAAAAAGGGGAAAAGAAATGAAGGTAAAGCAAGAGAACCGTGAAAAAAGAGTCAAAATCATAGGAAAAGGTATACAAAAATTTACTGAGGAAAATAGCTCCCTAAAAAATAGAATTGGCCAAATGGAAAAGGAAGGAGAAAAGCTCACCAAAGAAAATAATTACTTAACAATTAGAATTGAACAAGTGGAAATTACTGACTCTGTAACATATCAAAATACAATAAAACAAAATTTAAAAAATAAGTAAAAGGAAAATGTGAAATCTCTTATTGGAAAAACAACAGACCTAGAAAATACATCCAGGAGAGATAATATAAGAATTATTGGACTACCTGAAAGCCATGATTAAGAAAAAAAAAAGCCTAGAAAACATCTTTCAAGAAATTATCAAAGAAAACTACTCTGTTATATTAGAACCAGAGGGCAAGATAGAAATTGAAAGAATCCACTGATCACCACCTGAAGGAGATCCCAAAATGAAAACTCCTAGGAACATCACAGCCAAATTCCAGAGTTCACAGATCAAGGAGAAAGTGTTGCAAGCAGCCAAAAAGAAACAATTCAAATGTCATGGAGCTATAGTCAGGATTACAAAGGATTTGGCAGATTCCACATTAAAGAACCCAAATGCTCAGAATAAGAAATACCAGAAGGCATAGGAGTTAGGATTACAACCAAGAATCATCTACCAGCAAAACTGAATATAATCTTTCAGGGGGAAAATGGAAATTTAATGAAATAGAGGACTTTCAAGCATTTCTAATTAAAAGACCGGGGCTGAATAAAAAATTTGACCTTTAAATACAAGACACAAGGGAAACATAAAAAGATAAAGAAGAAACAAGAAGGAGAAAGCATAAGAAATTCAATAAGGTTAAACTGTTCATATTTCAATATGGTAAGATAATATTTATAACTCTTAACAACTTTATTACTATAAGAGCAATTAGAAGGAGTATATGTAGAGAGAGGGTATGGATAAGCTGAGTTTGACGGGATGATACCTCAAAAAAGAAAATAAAGGTGTGAGAAAGAAAATTGTACAGGAAGATCAAATGGGGTAAATTATCCCACATAAAAGAAGCATGACAAAACTATTATAATGGACGAGAAGATGGGGGAGAGGGGTGGCAGGCAAAGTTTAAACCTTACTCATCAAAATTGGCTCGAAGAGGGAATAACACACTCAGTTGGAAAAAAGAAATCTGTCTTACCCTATAAGGAAGTAAAAATGGATGAGGATAATAGAAAGGGGAGGGGTAACTGATAAAAGGGAGGGTATATTGGGAAAGGCAGTGATCAGAACTAAAACATTTGAGGGGAGAGAAAGGGTTGGGGGATAAGAAAGAGAGGGGAATAAACAACCAAAAAATAGCATGGAGGGAAATACAGTTAGCTATCATAACTATAAATGTGAATGGGGTGAACTACCCATAAAACAGAAGTGGATAGCAGAATTGATGAAAAACCAGAATCCTGCAATATGGTATCTGCAAGAAACACATTTGAACAGAGAGATACACACAGGGTAAAGGTAAGGGGCTAGAGCAGAATCTATGATGTTTCAGCTGAAGCAAAGAAAGCAGGGGTAGCAATCATGATCTCAGACAAAGCAAAATCAAAAATAGATCTAATTAAAAGAGATAAAGAAGGAAACTATATCTTGCTGAAAGGTGCCATAGACGATGAAGTCATATCAATACTAAACATATATGCATTAAATGATATAGCATCTAAATTGTTGAAGTTGTATGAGTTATAAGAGGAAATAGATAATAAAACTATGCTAATGGAGGGACTTCAATTTTCCCCTCTCAGAACTAGATAAATCCAACAAAAAAATAAACAAGAAAGAAGTTAAGGAGGTGAAAATAATTCTAGAATGGTTAGATATGATAGCTCTCTGGAGGAAATTGAGGGAACAGAAAGGAATATACCTTTTTCTCAGCAGTACATTGTACATACTCAAAAACTGACTATGTATTAACACAGAAAAATGTCACAACCAAATGCAGAAAAGCAGAAATAGTAAATTCATACTTTTCAGATCATGATACAATAAAAATTACATTCAACAATGGACAGTGGAAAGAGGAATTAAAAATTAATTGGTAATGAAATAAAATAATCCTAAAAAACAAGTGAGTCAAAGAACAAATCATAGAAACAATCAATCATTTCACTAAAGAAAAGAACAACAATAAGACAACATATCAAAATTTATAGGATGCAGCCAAAGCAGCACTTACGGGAAAATTTATATCTTTAATTGCTTACATCATTGTAACAGAGAAAAAGTATATCAATGAATTGGGCATGCAAATTAAAAAAACTAGAAAAAGAACAAATTAAAATCCCCAATTAAATACCAAATTGGAAATCTTGAAAATCAAAAGAGACATTAATAAAAATTAAAAGTAAGAAAGTCATTGAACTAACAAATAAAACTAGAATCTGGTTTTATGAAGAAAAAAAAAACCAGATAAACCATGGGTTAATTTGATCAAAAAAAGGAAAGAAGAAAATCAAATTACTAATATCAAAAATGAAAGGGATGAATTAACCACCAATGCAGAAGAAATTAAGACAGTTGTTAGGAGCTATTTTGCCCAATTATATGCCAATAAATTTGACAATCTAAATCAAATGGATGAATATCTACAAATATATAAATTTCCCAGATTAACAGAAGAAAAAATAAAATATTTAAATAAACCAGTCTCAGAAAAAGAAATTGAACAAGCCATCAATGAACTTCTTAAGAAAAAATTTCCAAGACTAGATGGATTCACAAGCAATTTCTACCAAACATTTAAAGAATAATTAATCCTAATACTATATAAGCTATTTGGAAAAATAGGTAGAATTCTGCCAATTCCTTTTATGACAAACATGGTACTGATACTTAAACCAGGAAGAGTGAAACAGAGAAAGAAAATTATGGACCAATTTCCCTAATGAATATTGATGCAAAACTTTTAAATAAAATACTAGCAAAGAAATTACAGCAATTTATCACAAGGAGCATACACCATGACCAGCTGGGATTTATATGAGGAATGCAAGTCTGGTTCAATATTAGGAAAACTATTAGTGTAATTGACCACATTAATAACAAAACCAATAGAAATCATATGATTATCTCAATTGATGCAGAAAAAGCCTTTGACAAAATATAGCACCTATTCCTATTAAAAATTTAGAGAGCATAGGAATAGATGGAGCTTACCTTAAAATGGTAAGTAATGTTTATCTAAAACCATCAGCAAGCCTTATCTGTAATGGGGATAAGCTAGAAGACTTCCCAGTACAGTAAGGTATGAAGCAAGGATGCCCATTTTTACTTCTATTATTTAATATGACTGGAAATGTTAGCTATAGCAATGAGAAGAAAAAAAATTAATGGAATTAGAATATGCAATGAAAAAACGAAACTATCACTCTTTGCAGATAATATGATGTTATGCTTAGAAATGTCTAGAGAATCAGCTAAAAAAACTACTTAAAAGTATTAACAACCTTAGCAAAGTTGAATTATACAAGATAAACCCATATGAATCAACAGCATTTCTATATATTACCAACAAAGTCCAGCAACAAGAGATAGAAAGAGAAATTCCATTTAAAATAATTGTAGACAATATAAAATACTTGGAAGTCTGCCTGCCAAGACAAACCCAGGAACTATATGAACACAACTATAAAACCCTTTTCACACAAATAAAGTCAGATTCAAACAATTGGAAAAATAGCAATTGTTCATGAGTAGACCAAGCCAATATAATAAAAATGACAATTCTGCCTAAATTAATCTATTCAGTACCATGCCAATCAAACTATCAACAATTATTTTATAGAGTTAAAAAATAATAAAATTCATCTGAAAGAACAAAAGCTCAAGGATATGAAAAAAATTGTGAAAGAAGGTGGTCTAGCCATACCAGATCTCAAACTGTATTGTAAAGCAGGAATTATCAAAACAAGCTGGTATTGGCTAAAAAATAGAGTAGTGGATCAATGGAATAGATTAGGTACAGATTATAGTAAATGACCATTGTAATCTAGTATATGATAAACCCAAAGATCCAAGGTTTTGGAACAAAAATTTATTATATGACAAAAACTACTGAGAAAACTGGAAAAACAGTCTGACAGAAACTGGGTATAGACCAACATCTCACACCGTTTGCCAAGATTAGGTCAAAAGGGGTATATGATTTACACATAAAGGGTGATACCATAAGCAAATTAAGACAGAATGGAATAGTTTACCAGTCAGATTAATGGATAAGGGAAGAATTTAGGACCAAAGAAGACATAGAAAGCATTACAAAATATAAAATAGATCATTTTGATTATATGAATTTTAAAAGTTTTTTGCACAAACAAACCCAATGCAACCAAAAAGCAGAAAACTGGGGGGAATTGTTTGCAATTAGTATCTCTGATGAAGGCCTCATTTCTCAAATATATAAAGTCAAATTTATAAAAATACAAGTTATTCCGCAGTTGTTGAATGGTCAAAGGATATGAACAGGCAGTTTTCAGACAAAAAAAATCAAAGCTAGCTATAGTCATATAAAAAATGCTCTAAATCACTATTGATCAGAGAAATGCAAATTAAAACAACTCTGAGTTACCACCTCACACCTATCAGATCAGCTAATATGAGAGAAAAAGAAATTGTTGGATGTTAAAGGGGATGTGGGAAAACTGGGGCATTAATGCATTATTGATGAAGTTGTGAACTGATCCAACCATTCTGGAGAGCAATTTGGAACTATGCCCAATACCACTGCTAGGTCTATATCCCAAAGACAACCAAAAACAGGAGGAAAGACCTATTTGTACAAAAATATTTAAAACAGCTCCTTTTATGATGGCTAAGAATTAGAAATCAAAAGGATACCCATTAATTGGGGAATGGATAAACAAGCTGTGGTATATGATTGTAACGGAATACTAATGTATTTGTGTACTATTTATATATTAACATATTATTTATACTAATGTATAAATGACAAACAGGTTGATTTCAGAAAAACCTGGAAAGACTTATATAAACTGCTGCGTAATGAAGTGAACAGAACCAGGAGAACATTGTGCATGGTAACAGTAATATTGTTCAGTGAAGAACTGTGAATGACTTGGCTATTCTGAGCAATACAATCAACCAAGACAATCCCAAAGGATCTGCCTCCAGAGAAAGAATTGATATTGATTGGATACAGAGTGAGCATGCTATTTTTCCATTTCTTTTTTTCATTTTTTTCCTTTTATTCACGTTTTCTTGTACTAAATGACTCATATGGATTTGTTATACGTAATTGCACATGTATAATCTATATCTGATTGTTTACCATCTCGGGGGGGGGGGAAGAGGGAGAGAAGGCAGGAAGGATAGAACTCAAAACTTTAAATAAAAATTGGGGGAAAGTATTTTCTTGACAGTGAAAAAAAAAAGAGTAAATCTACCTTTTTGCAATATCTACCCTTGTTTCTAGTCCTGCTCTCTGGGGTTAAGTGGGACAAATATAATTCCTTTTCCTTCAAACACTCAAAGACAGCTATCATGTCATACCAAGTCTTCTCCCAGAGTGCTGGGTCTGAAGTTAGGAAGACTCATCTTCCTGAGTTCAAATCTTGCCTAAGAAACTTACTAGCTATATGACCCTAGGCAAGTCATTTAATCCTGTTTGTCTCAGTTTCCTCATCTGTAAGATGATCTGGAGAAGGAAATGGCAAACCACTCCAGTTTCTTTGCCAAGAAAACTTCAAATAGGGTCACAAAGAATTGGACATGATGGAAATGAATGAACAAAGTATGGATATAAAATCACAGCGCTTCACCTGTGTTATTTAATACTCACAAAAACCCTGTGAGGTAAGTACTACAAGGAAAGTGATTTTGAGAGATGTTAAATGACTTGCACAGGACCATACACTAAGTTCCTGAGGCAGAATTTGAACTCAGGTCTTCCTGACTGCAACACCACTCCTAACCACTATACCATATTAAAATGGTGATACAAGTATTCCTTGCAATCCAGTGACACTGGTTTCCTTCTTTGAACAAGGCATTTCATTTCTAGACTCTGGGCATTTTCACTGGCTGTCCTCCATGCCTGGCACGCTCTTCTCTCCGTTTCTACCTCCTGGCTTCCCTCACTTCCTCTGAGTCCCACCTAAAATCCTACCTTCTACAGAAAGCCTTTCCAGATTCCTCTTTGCTGCTAATGACTTCTAATGTATTACTGCTGGTGTACTAAGGCTAGTACATAGCTATTCGCATGTTGTCTCTTATTATACTGTGAGCTCCTTGAGAACAGGGACTGTCTTTTGCTTTTCTCTGTATCCATAGCACTTAATACTGTGGTACATAGTAGATGCTTAATAAATGTTAATTGACTGACTGACTGACCAAGGGATGCCACACAGTTCTCCCATTTGTATACTCTTGAACAAGGTGTGGAATTCTCTGGACAAAATCAGTTCTGAAAAATATAGAAAGTTATTTTGTCCAAGATACTTATTTCCCCCACTGAAGTGTCCCTTTGTTCAAGTATTGATGATGTCTCCCTGACATGATATCAATGAGGAAATTAATGGCAAATTCACACATCTAAGCTGAAAAGGTATCAACAGGAACTTTTGAAATTGAAGGGATAGAGAAAGAAGGGTCGGAATAAGAGCCCAGAGTGACTACACACAGACATGGGCTAATTTCTCTGGAAAGAAGCCCAGACAACCATATAGTCTCTGCAAGAAGCCAGAAGATTCCACAGGTGGCAATGGATGTACATAGCAGCAACTGAGTAAAAATAAGTCCCAACGGGGCAGCTAGGTGGCACAGTGGATAGAGCACCAGCCCTGGATTCAGGAGGATCTGAGTTCAAATCTAGCGTCAGACTTGACACTTACTAGGTATGTGACCCTGGGCAAGGCACTTAATCCCAACTGCCTGGGGAAAAAAAAAAAAGGAGTCTCAGAATATGAGTAGGAAAGAACCTCAAAAGCTACCTCATCTAACCCATACCTAAAATAACTATATATGGAGGCCAATGTAACTGGCTCCACAGATATTGTAAACTAAAATACACAATACAAAGCAATACAATACAACAGCCATTTATTCAGCACCTACTGTTTACCACCTGCTAGGACTTATGTCAAGCACTGGGATTAAAAAGAAAGGCAATAAAACAGTTTAAAGGGGGTAAGTCATTGAACTACAGTAATGGTCATGTGAGTGGAGACATCTCCAAGAGAATTAGCACAAGTGCTTGCCTGGAAACTGAGGGTCTCTTTTTCATTAATTCCTTTGTTCATTTGTTCACTCATTTATTTTTGTGGTGACACAGATGTGAACAAACATCTGAGGTCCTAGAGGAAACCATATAGATTCCCCAAAGATTGAACCTGGTTCTGTATGAGCTCAGGGCTCCAGGTTCTTGAGGCACAAACATCACATATAGCTGGCTATATACTAAATCTCACAAATCCTGTTTTACATAAACTCTTGTCTAACAACATCTTTCTCATCTTACACTCAGAAAGTTGAGATTTTGAACCTTCATTTAGGACTTTACATTAATATCTATGCAATCTAATAAATTTCATTAGATTAAATTCAGTTCATTATTCTATCCTATAAAGATCTTTATGGTTCCTGACCCTGTCATTCAGTGGGTTAGCTCTCTCTCTCGTATCATTTAAAAATTGGATCAGCATGCCATTTATGCCTTCATCTAAGTCATAGATAATAATGTTAAAATTTTTAGGGCCAAGGACAGATCCCTGAGGCTTTGAACTAGAAAACCTCTTCCTCTGAAGGCAATAATAGATGTTCTTTAGGTCTAAGCATTCAAATAATAACCTTTTTACAAGGTTTTGTAGGAACTTATTTGACTTTTGTACATCCATAAGCTATGAGACTTTTTTCTGAAAGGGTAGAATCAGTCTATTGATAATATCTGCAATTAACAACTTGAAGAATATCTTTCTCCAAGAAACTCATAGTTTGGGATCATAAAATCTCAGAATTGAAAGAACATTAGACCATATACTAGTCTACCCCAGTGTACATGATATACTCCCTGTTCTACCTGCCAATCCTTCAAATATTTGAAGAAAGCTATTAAGTACTGCCCCCTACCCATGTAATTCAGCAACTTAAAGTGATCTCTCCAAAGTTACCAATGGTCTCCTAATTGTTAAATTCAATGTCATTTTCTTCGTCCTTATCTTCCTTAAATTTTTCTGTAGCATTTGATGTTGGCGATGATATCCATCTCCTGGATGATCTGTCCTTGAGTTTTTTTCTGATACTGGCTTTCTTGATTCTTCTCCTACTGAAATGACCACTCACTCATTCTCAGTCTCTTTTTCGGAACTGTCATCCATGTCCTGTCCATTAAGAGTCAGCAGTTAGCACTGCTTGTCACATGATAGGAGCTTACTGTATACTTGTTGACGTGACTTTATTTGTCATTGTATCTCAGGGTTCAGTCCTGGACCTTTCTCTCCTCACTCAGTGATCTCTTTCAATAATCTCCAAGGGTTCCAACTATCATTTCTATTCCATATATCCAGGCCGAATCTCTTTCCTAAGTTCTAGCACCATATCACTAACTGCCTACTGGACATTTCCAACTGGATAGCCTATAAGCATCTAGAACTCAACGAGTTCAAAGCAGAGCTCATCTTTCCCCTGGAATCTTTCATTCTTCCTCACGTTCCTATTTCTGCTCATGACACCATCACCCTTTCAGTTAGTCAGTTTCACAGTTTTGGAGTCATCCTTGACTTTTTCCTTTAGCTCAACTCCAGTATCCAATCAGTTACCAAGTTTTGTTAATTCTACTTCCACACCATTTTTCATGTATTCCCTTTTCTCCATTCACATAGCTACCACTCTGGTTTTGGTCCTCATTAATTCTCACCTGGACCTTTGAAATAGCATCCTGATTGGTCTTCCTGCCCCCAGTCTCCCTCCTCCAACCCATCCCCTTCACAGCTGCCAAATGGATAGTCCTAAAGCACAAGTGCCCCCAGGCCAATCCCTTCTTTAAGAAGCTCAGTGCTGGGGGGCAGCTGGGTGGTGCAGTGGATAGAGCACTGGCCCTGGTGTCAGGAGGACCTGAGTTCAAATCCAGCCTCAGACACATAACACTTGCTAGCTGTGTGACGCTAGGCTAAGCCACTTAACCCCATTGCCTAGCCAAAAAAAAAAAAAAAGAAGCTCCAGTCCCAAACTCTTCTGTTTGACATTTAAACCCCTTTACAATCTAGTTCCACATTATTGCCCAGCTACTTTACTTCCAATTCCCATATGTAGCTTTTTATTGCCTATCTTTGTGCCTTTGAACAACCTATCACACATACCTGGAAGGCAATCCCTCTTTGTTTCCACTCATAGAAACCTAACTTCCTTCAAGACCAAGCTTGAGGGAAACTTCTCCATAAGGTCTATCCTGATTCCCCCAGTAAGCATTCTTCACTCACAATAAACAAGTTTGTATATATTTTGCATTTACTTATCTGTGTTCATATTCTTCCTCCTAATACGATTAAGCTGCCCAAGGATAGGGTCCCTTGTTTTTGTCTTTGTATTTTTAGATCCTATTGTAATACCTGGCACATAGCAAGCACTTTAAAAATGCTTCTAGACTGAATTAATGAATGTCCTGCTTTCTCCAGACTAAGACTCAGTTCTTTCCACTAATCTTCATATAGCAAGGTTTCAAATTCCTTAACCTTCCCAGTCTTCCTAATCTGGATATTTTAAGGCTGATGAACATTCTCCCTAAAATGTAGGGCCTAGAACTACAGAAACTATTCCCAAAAACGCTCTACCTATATTAGAAAGCAGTGGTACTCTCATCTCTCTCATTTTTAATATTCTATTTCCATTAATGAATCCTAAGTTAACATCAGCTTCCTTGGCTATCTTATCAGACAGTTCTAACTTTTCTTCATTTTTCTTCATTGTCTCACCCAATCTAAGCAGCTCTCCTCCTTTTTATGTATTCCTGCTCTTTCCAACAATCTGTCAAAAACAAACATGGCAGATGTGGAAACAAAGGCACAGAAATTGAGACAGTGGGACACAAAGGAGGTAATGGATGAGTCTGTATTTCTAGAATCCAGTTCTCCTAACTCCTGTTATAATTTTTTCCCAATAAATATTTGTTCCCTCATTCCAAATATCTGTGAAGAGGAGAAATTTCTGGCCCAGACCATAGACTTGGAATTTTAGCCGATGTCTTGACTCAATGAATTGATTTTTGCTATTTTGTTAATTCAACATCTCCAGTTCTTTCTTTTGGACTTATTTGCATTTTTCCTTGTTTTAGTCTTTTCTAAATTATGGCTCAGTAGGTGAGAATGATGAGGTTTTTAATAGAAGTTTTGGATTATATCAATAACATCTTCCTAGTGGCTTTAATAATCAAAGAAAAACATCTAGTTTGCAGTAGAATATTCATGAAGTAATTGTTGAAACAATATAGTCTCGATTTGGGTTGGAAGATTTATTTTCCAACTGGTTTCTATGAACTAAACATAATAACATTTCCTTCTAGTTTTGGCTGTTGTCTACACTTATTCAGAGATTTCTGAATGTGTGGGTGGGGTATGAATATGCATCTTATCAGGAGTCTTAAGAGAGGGGGAATTCTGACTTTTTGTTTGTTTTACTACTTTTTGATCGTTTGCATTCTTACCAAGGTCCTCTAACTTGTCAGCAGGATTTATTTTAATATCCCTATGATCAATCTAAGAGAATATTGGAAATCAAGATCCTGCAGGCCCATGTCCACTTTTGGAACACTATTATTAATGTATTAATATATAGCAAGGAAATGGATCCAAGTAATAGATATTCATAAACTCCCCATGATACCTGGCTCAGGACAGCACTGGATTTAAAAGTTCTAGGACACAGACGGAATCTTAATCACCTACTACCTGCTTAAGTGTACAGAATCTGCAGGCTGAATTTCCTACTAAGCTGTGAGCTCTGAAGATGAATATTAAATTAGGATTTGGGAAGGAGGGTGTACTTCTTCTGTAGAAAAGCACTTTTATTTTAACATTTAATTATGGAGCTATGCTGCAGAAGAGCTTTTGAGCCGGTTGCCATTAGAAACTGAGTCATGCTTGCTATGGCTTGTGGTCACATTGCAGTCCCTGCTTCCATCCTCTGCCACTCTCCTTCTGTGGAATTGATTGACCTTAACAAGGTTGACTGAGTTGAACTTTGAGGTGGGGCAGCATTTGCTGGGACTGAGCTATACCACTCTAGATGTGTCTAAAGAAAGGGGATTATGCTAGGGGCAGGAGGAAGTTCTTGATGGCAGAACTTTCCAAGCAAGTATCTCATGGCAAAAGCTAGAAATATTGAGGAAGAATATTTTTAAATTTGCTTAAAGAAAAAAAAAAGACAACAAAGTTTCCAGTTAGTTCCGAAAGCTGTGAGGGGCTCTATTGAACTCCTTCATGAGAAAAATATTTTGAGCAGAAACTGAGAAATAAGAGCCATGGTCCAAAATGGAGGGTTTCTTATCACCAAACTCACACATTGATTCAGTTGAGCAAACATTTACCAAGCATCTGCTATGTGTAGATAACTGTGCTATATGCTGAGGAAGATAATGATTTTCCTGACATTCAAGGCTTGATGTAATTTGGCACCACCTTCTCAACTTTTCCATTCTTGTCTCTGTCCACCATTTCATGTTCACTATGCTTCAGCCAAACTGGACCTTTCTTTATCTCCCAGACACTCTGGACTTTTTCTTTGCACCTTTGCTCAGAAGGTACCTATGATTTCTGAGCCATGTGATATGCGTACATTCCATCATTATTCAGTTTTTATGGTTTATCCTGTTAACTACGTAGGAGCAAAGCAATTAGCCAAAAGGCATTTATTAAATGTCTGCTATAAGCCAGGCACTATGCTGGGTGCCAGAAATACAAATATAGAGAATGAAGCTAACCCTACTCTAAAGAAACTTACATTCTATGAGAGAAACAAGCACATACACTAAATACAAAATAAATACAAAGAGAATAAATGCAAATAAATGCAAAGTAGTTAGGAAGGAAGGACACTAGTAGTTGGGGGTGAGGGGAATTCAGGAAAGGCTTCATGTAGAAAGAGATACTTGAACTGTCTTGAAGGAAGAGAGAGACTATTAGAATGAGGTGAAAGCTGTGAGGGATTCTATTGAACTCCTTCATGAGAAAAATATTTTGAGCAGAAACTGAGAAATAAGAGCCATGGTCCAAAATGGAGGGTTTCTAGGCACAGGAGACAGTCAGTGCAAGGACAGAGATGGGAATTGGAGATGCATGTATGAAGAATGGGGAGGATAATTTGGGTAGATAACAGAGTATGTAAAAGAGACTAAGGTACAGTATTAAGGCTTGATATTACAGTATTGAGCAGCTAGGTGGCATAGTGGATGGAGTGCCAGGCTTGGAGTCAGGAAGACTCATATTCATGAGTTCAAATCTGGCCTCAGACACTTTCTAGCTATGTGACTCTGAGCAAGTCATTTAACCCTGTTGCCTCAGTTTCCTCATCTGTAAAATGATCTGGAGAAGAAAATGGCAAACCACTCCAGTATCTTTGCCAAGGAAACCCCAAATGGGACAGAGTGAATGAGAAACAACTGAACAATAACAATAATAAAATTAAAGCTGGAAAGATAGCTTGGGAATAGATCATGTAAGACTTTTAAAGCTAAACTGAGGAGTTTGTATTTGATTCTAGAAGCTATAAGAAGCCACTGGAATTTACTTAGTGACAAGGTGACATCTGAACTTTAGGAAAATCATTTTAGCTGCTGTATAGAGAACGAATTAGAGTGGAGAGAAACTTCAGGCAGAGAGTCTAATTATAAGGATGTTGCGATAATTCAGGCAAGAAGTGATTAGCTGTGTGAAAGAGAAAGATGTGAGAGATGTTGTGGGGGTAGAAATGACAAGATCTGTCAACATGAGGATGAACCTGTGGTTATAAACCTGAGAGACAGTCATGATGGCACCTTTGACAGAAACAGGGAATTTTAGAAGACAGATGGCTGTTGGGTAAAGATAATAAGTCCTATTCTGGACGTGTTGAATTTGAAGAAGTCTCTGGGACATCCATTGTTGAAGTGTTCAATAGGCAGCTGTTGGTGCAAGAAGAAAGCTCAGGGGGAAAACTGGGCATGGATATGTAGATTTTTGCATCATCTACCTAGAGATCATCACTAAATCCATGGGAGCTGATAAGAGTAAAGTATATAAAGAGATAAAAGATCCCAGGATAGAGAGTCTTGGGGAAAACCAATAGTAGGGGGCTTGGAGAGAAATACAATGATGGACAATCAGCCAGCAAAGGAGACTGAGAAGGACCAGTGACGTAGGAAGAGAAATAGAAGAGATTAGTGTCATGAACTTCTAGAAAGAATCAAAGGGCCACAGATTAGGACTGACCATTTATAAGCGATTTTAGATATCACCTGGCCCAACCTCCCTTTCCTTTTATGGAAGCCAACAGATTAAGGCCACAGACCATATGTGGAAGAGCCAGTATTTAAACCTAACATCTTTGATTCCAAAACCAAGGCTTTTATTTTTTCCACTACACTTCCTCTAAAATAAGAGTTCCATTTATTCATTTTTTTCAAGTAGGACATTGACTGAAGAATCATTCAGTTTTATCAAGGTCAGCAGGAACTCTAAATGATAGAAAATTTGTTTAATATCTGAACATCATATCCTTTTTTTCAATACCATTCTTCACCAAAGCATCCAACTATGCTTTAAAAAGTAATTTAAGAATGGATTTAACTTTAAATTTCTTATTTTACTAAAGCATGAGAACATCAGGAATCTTATTTAGTTCCAGATAAGATCAACTTTTCATCTTTTCTCTCAGCATGACAGTTGCAAAATAACTACATTCTAGCATCCAAACATAAATGGAAAAGTAGCATCTCTGGCAAGAGCAGTTCCTGCCAGAAAAAACTTGTGCATCCTGCAAGAAACAGAGTGTTTTCTTCTCAAGAGGCTACTTTAAAAGCAACAGAGGAAGTACTTTTTAAAAATATATTCTAAAGAAAAAGGAAGCTAATGGGCAAAAAAAGAGATAGTAAGCAAGGGGGGGGGGGACTAAAAGAAATGCTATCAAAATTCTGCATCTGATAAAAACAGAATCACAAATAGGGAAGTTTAATTAGTAGATTTTGACTGTTCTATAAATTGGAGGTGGAGAGAAATACTAGCTCTCATTTCTAAAAGCTAGCTAATGTTATTAACGTGAAGTTACTGGAAATGTTTATACACTCTACTTGGCCTCTCCTGGTTCCTTTTTTCTCCCTAATTTTCATAGGGATATATTTTTGCAGAAAGTCTGAGTGGATTTGCTACACATTGGCAAATGCAACTATTCTCTTAACTTGGTGTTAGAGAGCTAGTAGATGGAAATGCAGGGGATAAGCACTTTAGGGAAAGTCACTTGTAGGAGAAAACAATGTGAATTCAGTAGGCTAAGTAGGATTTCTATAGCCCATGCTTTAGAAAAATAAAATAATCATAATATTTCTTTAAACTATAAAGTGAAAGAATTTTGTATGGTAAGAAAAGTGATTTAAATTTGACATTTATATTATCTTCTCTGTATGACAAGGCATATTCAAGTCAAACACCACACAGATTTCCACAACTATTTTAGGGAATGTGTGACCTCCAAGTGCCAAGAGTAGAGAAGTGTCATTGTCCCTTTGGAAGATCAAATAATTCTTCCCCAAAGAACAATATACACCTGAAACTTCCAATCATCCTCTTTTGGGGAGAGAACTTCTCAACCACAAAGCTCACTTGCAAGATAGCACCCATTGTCCTTTGAGTGCCCAGGCTGTTTTTACTGCCACATGAGGCAAGGCTAAAGTCCTAGTCATTGCATCATGAGGGTTTTCCAGGTTCCTCAAAGGCTAGGCCAACAAAGTGACAAGCTTTGACAAGTCCTACTTTTTTCAGCCAGAGCAATTAAGACTTAATTAACTAAGAAACTGGGAGGTGGGGGGGCACTTGTGATATCCATTGGGGGTGGAAAGAGTGCTCAAAATGAAGGAATTTGGGGTTTGGGGATCAAGATCTGGAACTGAAAGGGACCTTAGCGTTTTCCTAAGCTTACCGATTCATTTTATAGATGAGAAAAATGAGACCCAGGGAAATTAAGGGACCTGAAATAAGATTGGGCAACCAAATTTAGAATTTATATACTAAATGGAAATGATATAAATCATATCTCCTTATCTTCCCATCTTTCAGTTACTTTGGTACAAGTTAAAAATAAATATTTTTTTCCTAGATTCCACCAGAGATTTAAGGACTAGATTACAGTTCATAGTCATCATTATCAGTTTAAGTTCTTTCTGAGGAAATTTGGGTCTCTAATCCTACCAAGACAAGTGATCATCTACTCTACACAGTGAAAGTTTTCTGTGGGGAAAAAAAAAAAGTAAAAAAAAAAACAAAACACACCAAAATAAAACAACAACAACAACAAAACTTCTACCCCCTTCCTGGTATATTCATACATTTTGAAAGGGTTGATTACCTCTTTTCCCTTTAGAATGACTTATTATGGGAGAGCTACAAGGCTTCAGAGCAGGAAGACCTTTTGCGGGCCAGCATCCTGTTTTTTATTCTTAGGCTACTCCTGGTCATCTGGGTTAAGTAACCCTGTTAGACTTTGGGTCGATGTCCCCATGTGGTCCTCAGGTCCAAGGAACCATTCATTGTTCTGGTAGGGTCCTTATTCTGGTCCCTGAGGTTTCTCTACTTTGGTAAAATTATGGATACAAATCTCCTGCACCCATAAACTCTTGCCACCAGTGTCTTCCAAGTCTTTGTTTTCCATCTATCAATGCTGGCTCTTCTCTCAGCATGTTTAGAGTGCTGAGCCTGAGTTCAAATCTGGCCTCAGACACTTACTAGCTGGATGACCCTGGGCAAGTCACTTAACCCTGTTTGCTTCAGTTCCTTTCCTGTAAAATAAGTTGGAGAAGGAAATGGCAAACCACTCCACTACCTTTGCCAAGAAAACCCCAAGTGGGGTTTTTTGTGGGGACACAAAGAGTTGGACATGACTGAAATGACTGAACAATAATGAATAATAGTAGCCTTTCTGGTGTTGCCTAATAAAATACGTATGTCTGACACCATTATGTCATACTATGAGCTTCCTCCAAGATGAATTCATTAATTTATTTTTCATCCCACAAATATGTATTAAGTGCCAGTTGTGTGCAGAATATTGCACTAAGCACCAGGGAATATAAATTTTATATCCGAGAGTCCCTCCCATCATGTAGCTTACCCTCTCGTAGGAATAGAAGACAGAAACTGGTAACTGTAATACACAATATTAAGTAATATTTTATTAGCAAGTAGACTATAAGCTCCAGTTGAATTGAATTGCTAACCAAAGTTCTCTGTGTGTTCTAAGGGGCAAGAACATTATCTATTTGGGGGATCAGGGAAAGATACGGAGAAGAGTTAAGTGTTGAGTTGAGCCGTAAAGAATTGAAGGAACTCAACAAGTAAAGAGGGATAGGGAAGACATAAGGGGCACTGGGGACTCGAAAGCACTGAAACAGAAGAGTTCAGTGTCTGTGGGATGGTCACAGACAATAATCCAGTTTAGTCAGAGCCCAAAATGTAGTGGAGTGGAGAGATAGGCTGATGCCAGATTTTAGAGGGCCTTGAATGCCAGGAAATGCTTGCCAGACATCATCTACTAAGAATCAAAAAAAGGGAAAAAAATAAAGGCAATTAGAAGAGCCCTGACACAGTTCCTTGTCAACTTGACAACAACAAGAGAGGCGTGTTATCTTTCTGGGACATGTATATGAAATATGAAAGAAAATCAACCTCCTAAGATTTGTCAAACATAATAACTGCTACCCACATTTGTTGTTTTGTTTGGCAGAAAGGTTGCTGCCAAGACAAATCTAGATAGCATTGTTGAGAAATCTGAAAGCTGGTGCAAGAAAATGAAGGCCTTAAGGGCACAGGTGGCCTTTTCCTCTGTGCTGCTGATCAAAGGTGAAGGCATCAGAAGAAGACAGACTAGTGAAGAGGTGATTAAGAAGATGGTGTCTGAGAATGAGATTTGGATAACCAGTTTATGGCTTAAAACATAAGAATAACAGACTTTTGTCCAGGTACGATATGTATATAATGATAATGGGTAAAAATGTATTTGCTGAAATATTACAAATTAATCAAAAGTATTTAACTGAAAAATAAGAAAAGGGAAAACTATGTACATCAACCAGGCAAGATAAAATAAAGATTAGTTACAATATAGGAAGAATAGCATGAGATGCCAAAATATTTGCAAAATATAAAAGAAATGAGCCAGCAATAAAAGCCGCGTACATAGTTTTACATCGTTGTCTGTATAAAAATGTTCAAAGTATGGGTAACTGGCAAAGTGAACTAAAGTTCCTCATACAAGGAAGGAAACAATGTCATACAGTCATTAAACATAGTGGAGATGGGTATGGCCATCCCTGAACTATGACTCTGACAGGGTAACCCTTACTGAAGAAAAAAAGTTAAAATGAAGGTGATGGACAATATTACACCACATATTAAGGAAATATACTAACATGAGGGAATCCAGGAAACTGAGCAAGAAAGCATAGTAGAGAGCATTTGAATGAAGATCAAAGGAAGAAATAGAGGTGATATTACCATTGGCATATATTACAGACCACCTGGAAAGAGAGGTGAAATAGATGGACTTCAAAAATAGAATATTAGCCTTAGAACTTAACATTTTTGGGAGCTTTCTCCCCACAAAGTTATAGCTAATAATTTCTTGACTTACTGGCCATAATAATCAACAATGAGGAAAATAAACATTCTGGACCCTATTTTCATTAATAAGGAATAACTGGTTGCTGGAATGGAAATGATCAGAACTTTTGAAGAAAGCGACCACTTCTATTTCAGAACATGTGAAAAAAGGCAAGTAAAGTCAGGCGTAGTTTCAGGAATACTCTAAATTTTTGGAGAATAGACTTCAAAGAGTGCACAGAAAGTCCAAGTACTGACTAAAATTCTACAGATGAAGTTACTCCCAGGAGCTATGGGCAGCTCTCAATCAGATTTAGAAGACAGAAATGGAAATAATTCCAATAAGGAAGAAAAGGATAAGTTGTCATAAGGGTCCAATGAACAAGAAGTTACTCCCAGGAGCTATGGGCAGCTCTCAATCAGATTTAGAAGACAGAAATGGAAATAATTCCAATAAGGAAGAAAAGGATAAGTTGTCATAAGGGTCCAATGAACAAAGGAATTATCTGACCAACTCTGATTATAAAAAGACAAGTTCACAAAATAGAAATAAGGGCAATGACAGAGAATGAATCCAAAGCATGGCGTGATCCTATAATAATTGTGTCACAAACACTAAACATCAGAATGAACTCAAACTGGTAAAGAAGGAACAAGAAACAGAAGCAGTGGAAGAAGAAGAAGAAGAAGAAGAAGAAGAAGAAGAAGAAGAAGAAGAAGAAGAAGAAGAAGAAGAAGAAGAAAGAGCAGGAGGAGGAGGAAGAAATTCAACATGTCCAAAATAGAACATGTTATCCTTCTGCACAGACCCAGCTGTCTTACAAACTTTACTGTTTCTACTGAGGATTTGGGCCAGTTAGGTGGCACAATGAATAGTATGCCTAGTCTGGAGTTAGGAAGACCTGGGTTCAAATCCAGCCTCAGACACTGGCTATGTGATACTGGGTAAGTCACTTAACCCTGTTTGTCTCAATTTTCTTATCTATAAAATGAACTGGAGAAGGAAATGTCAAACCACTCCAGTATCTTTGCCAAGAAAACCCCAAATGGGATCACAAAGAGTTGGACAAGACTGAAAATGACTAAACAATAATACTGATGATTATGGCATTTTTTTCACTCAGTTTTGTAATCACAGCACCTTCCTCAACTCATTACTCTGTCTCACCCCGCATTTACAAATCAGTTGACAAATTACTTACTATTTCTATATCCACAAGATCTCTATATTCTGCTCCCTTCCCTCCACTCACATAGCCATGACTTTAGTTCAGGCTCTTATCACGTCTGTCCTAGGTTATTACAACATCCTCTTAATTGGTTTATCTGCCTCAAGCCAGTCTCTCTCCATTCCACTCGATTTTCCACCTGACTGTCAAAGTGATTTTCCTTCAGCAAAGATCTGACCATGTCACTGCCCTACTCACTACCCTCCAATGGCTCCCTATGGCATCTAAGATCAAATTTAGACAGACTCCACTCAGCATGTGGGGCCTTCTTCACTCCCTCCTGGCTTTTCAAGGATACAAGTAGAGCACTAGGTCTGTCTACCTATCATTCCTCAGCTTCACCACATGACTATTCTCTCTTCTCTTCTGACAATACATTTTTATCTTTGCCTTTAATTTTTCTTCAAAATTCTTCATTGGATTTATGTCACAATCTTCTGGAAATATGTGTATTTTAAGTACTTAAGCTGTTTCAGCAAACATGAATGTCAAAGAATTATTAGCTCACATCATTCAACTCAGTTTAACATGTTACTAAGTATCTACAGTATAGTAGGAACTATGCTATACACTGGGAATACAAAGACAAAAAAGCATGAGTCCTTGTCCTCAAAGAATTTGTTTTATGGGGAAAACAACAAGTTCATAGACAAGTAAGTACAAAATTCATAGCAAATAAATACAAATTAATATGAGAATGGGGCAAGGAGAGCATAAATAATGGGGGGGGCAGGGAGGAGTCAGGAAAGGCCTCCTGTGCAGAAGTGGCATTTGAGCTGAGACTAGAAGGGATCCAGGGATTCCAAGAGACTGAGATAAGGAGAGACGGCATTCCAGGTATGTGAGATAGTTTGTGCATGAGTACAGAGATAAGAGATGGGATGTAATGTGTGGGGCAAATAAATCAGTTTTTCTGAAATGTATGTAGAGTGCATGAATAAGGATGATGTGAACTGTTCTAGAAAGATAGGTTGAAACCTGGGAAGACTTATATGAACTGATGCAAAGTGAAATGGCAAGAACTGGGAGAATATAGAATATATTGTACTATGACCAACTGAGAAAAACTTAGCTATTCTTAGCAATACACTGATCCAAGACAATTCCAGAGGACTTATTATGAAAAATGTTATCCACTTACAAAAACAGAACTGATTGGGTCTGGATGAAGACTGAAGCATACTTTTTTTACTCTATTTTTCTTGTGGTTCAGTTTGGTTTTTTTTTTTTTTGGTTTCTGTTTTCTTTTGCAATATGGCTAAACGGAAATATGTTCTGCATGACTGCACATGTATAATCTATATCAAATTGCTTGCTTTCTCAAGAATGGGAGAGGGACATGAGAGAGTGAGAGACTTTGGAACTCAAAATTTGAAAAAGTAAATGTTAAAATTATTTTTACATGTAATTGAGAAAAAATAAATTTTAAAAAAAATTTAAAGAAAGATAAGTTGAAGCCAGATTGTAAATAATAGATCTTTTAATGACAAACAGAAGAGTTTACATTGAGAGCCACTGAAGCTTCCTGAGTAACATGGTCAAGTCTGTGTAGGAAAAGAGATGAGGGATATTCTCCTTGTCCCATCCATCATTCATCCAGAATCACAGAAATGATGAAAAAAAAGTCATTTGGGTTATAGTATTTAAAGAGTTTAACCCTGTACCCCAAAAGAGATCTTCCCACATACTCCCCTAACAAACAACCCCCCCGCTCAACTATGAGGGTTCCCATAATAGAGAAATCATCAAAATAGAAACTAACCAAAGTATGGTGCCCCATGAAACACATTTTCTCTCTGAAAAAAATGAGACTATGCTCATCTTACACAGAGGACCTACCAACCTCAGCATCAGGGTCCTCTCAGCACATTTGCATGGGGACAGGGTCCCGTATTCAAGGATTGAGGAAGAGGGCAGTGAAATCATTCAACAGCAACTAAACAAGCTGCCCAAGGTAGAGGAAAGGAGCATATGAGTCAGAGATCTCTTGCTCTGGCCATTGCAGTGTTGTTCCAAATATAATACCCAAACTGCAGAATGCCGAAGTCCATGTCTCCATGTGTGATAGATTCTCCAAGAGAAACATTAAGTATATTTTCATTGACTTGCAAAATTTATACTAATTTATTCATATTTACCAATATGCTCACTTTCTTAGACTCTTTGTCATCACTGCCTTTTTTAATTGATCTTTATATCACTAAGTGAAAACTTTACATGCATTAGTCAGGAGAAAATTTATTACTTCCCCAAAAAGCACCAGCTCCCATGAAAACTGAACAAAAAGGAAACTTTCATTTAACTAGTATTGGAACAGGAAAAGCAAAGTATATTCTTAAGAGTATATTCATACACACACACACACATACACTTATGCAAACATACCCACAAACATGCCTGGTTTTATCCAACCAGTTGGGTTCTGGGCAGGTGAACCAGTACTAATTTTCATAACTGTGTGTACATTTAAGAGGGATAACCTCACAACTAAATATTTAAGGTCAAAAGAAGTAAATGATCAGAGAATTCAACATAGAAAGAAGCATCTGCACTCTGTTTTTGGTTTGATTCTGTTTTGGTTTTTTGGTCAGAAAATCGTAATTGCTTGAGAGTGAGAGTTTTGCCTGAATTACCTTTATAATTGCCTTAATTTTCTACTTCACTTTTTTTCAGTGGTGATCAGGCTACCCTATGTTGTTATTACATCATTACACTTTATGAATTCAAAGGGAGTTCAAAACAACAAAGATAGAACTATAGTAACATTTCATTATCCATAGGTCATTTATTGAATAAACACCCATCCAGAGCACAGCAGTGAACCTGAAAATAAAAAAATAATTTTTCAAAACCTATCCTCTGCATGGGCAAAATAAATGTAACAAAATCTTGAACTCAATCGTATGCACTTTACTCATAGGCAAGCCCTTCGGGCCTTATTTAGAACCTCTCAATTCTTATGTTCAACACAATTCTAACAAGCTTTGTTGTTGGTTTTTTCAGTCCCTATCAACTTAAGAAAATTGGTTTTTATTTAGAAAAAAAATGGTCACCATAACTATAGAGACTAGCTGCTATGTATAAAGATGTTCCGCTGGGAAAATACATTGAGAATTCTAATTTGGGAAATCTGGAGCACATCTCCTCTTACCCAAGCTGCAGTGGGAGGGAGTTCTTCTCTTGTGCCCAGTTGGCAACGGAAAGGGGGACTCCCACAGCTCCAAGCCACTGTTTATAGCTCCTGGGGCTTGAGAAGCAGGCTTTAGCAGGAGGAGAGAAATGAGAACAGGATGAGACACTGCAACAGGGCCCTCTGAGGTAAGAAAAGGGATGGGATTCTAATGAGCCAGGGGTAAATATCTATAAGATATGGGACTTCTTGTCAATGTAACCCTCCAAAGAAAAAGTCTGTCCAACCGGGCATCCCCTTGTTTTTTTTTTCTTTTTGTTACCTCAAGAGTTTACTCGACTTGCTGGTTTTCAAATGCCAAGGGTTAAAAGGCTTTCTTAAAAAAAATTAGTAGACACTACAGGAAAAGTTGCTGGTGAAGTGTATTGCTACACAAAAGTCTGAAGCAAAATTAATCTGTTTTAGAGGAAAAAGAGACTCGAGCTTTCCTGAACTCTGGAATGAAGAACAGGATATCTAGACTGATGAGGAGGAGGGATAAGTCAGAGGTTAGGAGGTTAATACTGGAGAAATACCATTTTAGATTGTTCCTGGGCAGCCTTCCTACCAGTAATATCCATTGTTTGTCAAGGCCAGTTAATCTCAAGGAGGGTATTCCTTCTTTGACCAGAGTGCCCTGTTTCTCTTCTGGATCTTTGCCTCAATCATAATTTGTCCCTGATATTATTAATGTCAGGATCCTTCTCATACCAGGACCTATATCTCTCTGTCCACTAACTACAGGACAGAAAAAGGGCCAATTTACTTCCTCCTCAGTTAGTTTTTAGCCCTTGTGTATAAATACAGAGGTGATAAAAGCCACCTTTTGCCTAAAATGTGTCTAATTGAGGAGGTGATCAAGCTGAGCTAAGAGGGTTTGAGAAAGCTAACCAGACACTAGGTACTCTACAAAAGATTTTTTTAAAATGGACTGGGGTATGAGACTCTAAACATGTCAATACTTGATGTCTGGTTCAGTGGGTAAAAGTGGCTATGGATCAAATAGAGATGGAGAAGGAAAGAAAGAAATAAGCATTTGTTAAGGACATGCTAAGTGCTAGTCATGGTGCTCAGCACTTTACAAGTATTATCTGTTTTGATCCTCACAACAACCCTGGGAGGGAGGTACTCTTATTATCTCCATTTTACAGTTGAGGAAACTGAGTTAGACAGAGGTTAAATAACTTGCCCAGAGTCACATAGCTAGTAAGTTTCTGAGGTTGGATTTGAGGGTCTTCCTGATTCCAGTGCTATCCACTGCACTACCTAGATGAAGTGTGAAGAGCATTTAAAGAAAGTGAGAATAGAGAGGCTGAAATAAAAGAAAAAAAGTTAAACATAGAGTAAATTACCTGAGACTAGACTTGGGGTTATGAACCCAATACAAATAGTTTTAAAATAACAATGGATGAGGAAGGTTGGAGGGACACAATCACGAAGACTGGAAAAAAAAAAAGCCAAGTTCCCAGAATAGTATAGAGGCGAATTCATGGAATTTTTATGGGAGAAATTTAAGGAATTTTGCTAAGGCAGAGTTCAGGTGGCTTTGAGATTAGCAAACCTGCCCTGAATTTGAAGGGCAGACTTGGGGCTTATTCAAAAAAAGACTTCACTTTTGCAATGTTTAGAGTTGAGCCTAGGTCTGGGGTGAACCAGTGAGGTTCATAGAAGGTCATAGAAGGAGCAAAGCTTCTTGGAGGAGTGAAGGAAGCTCAGGGACAGCCTCAAGACTCAGACTAATGCTTTAATACTGTAAGTTGGGTTCATCAAGTCAGTGAAAATGTGTTCCTCTAAATTAACTATTCTTAATGCATAAAGTTCATACCCAGGGATTCCCTTGCATTGTAACAAAATGTCTTGTGCGTATCTAGATATTATGGTAGACTGAGTGGTTTTGTTCTGAAGAGGCTCCTCTGTGAGATGAATGACTTAGGAGATGTGGGATTTTATTTTTTAGGTCTTTTCCACAGGCAGCAGCAACATAAATTTAACCAAACAGTAGAGGCATCTCCCTGAGAGTCCCAAGCTGTGAATAGAAAAGTGGTTAAAATACTGAACTTGGAGTCAAGAGGACCTCGGTTCAAGGACTGCCTCAGATACTAATGGCTGTGCGGTACAAGGTTGGTCACTGAACAGCTCTGTGACTCAATTTCCTCATCTATAAAATAAGGGGTTTGGATTGGATGACCTCTGAGGTCCCTCCACAGTCCCCCCCATTTAGGGGTTGTGTTCTGTCTAAGGAAGATAACCTATTAAGTCATTATTAATCATTAATTTCCTTAGCATGAATCAGTTCATCATAACAGAGCCAGTCACTTAACAAAGGCCCTACATCAATGGGGCAAAAGGCCAGGGAAGTCATGAGAAAGGAAGGAGATGAAGAGAGGGAGGTGCAGATTACACAATATTGCCTGAGTTGAGACACCACAATGCGGAGTCTTGGCAACAAGAGAACATTAGGCACTTGGGTGAGGAGCAGAACATCACAGACAAACTTCATCTATTTTATAATTTTGCCAAGATCCTTCCCTGAATGTAGGAAATTATGGCAAATTAGGATATACAAAAACATATAGAGTTTTTCCCCATTCCCTCAGAGTCCCAGCCAGGTGCAGAGAACACAGCGATACTACAAAAAGGTTAAAACTTGGAGACTAGGGCATCTGCGCTATTTGTAAGTTATGCAAGCAGAACTCCAAATGGTGGTCTCCCTCCCTCACTCCCTTAATGCTTTTCTTCATATGTGGGAAAACAAATCAAAATTAACTTCAACTTTTGAATGACAAAGTGATTAGAACAACAGACTTGAGGTCAGGAGGACTTGGGTTCAAATATTGCCTCAGACACTCACTAACTATGTGATATTAGGCAAGTCACTTAACCCCTCTGTGACTCGGTTTCTCATTTTTTAAATGAGAAGGTAAGATTGGATCACCCCTAAGGTCCCTTTCAGCTCTACATTTATAATCCTATGATCCACGGTCAAGTTATCTAACCTCTCTGACCCTCAGTTTCTTCCTCTGTAAAATGAGTAAGTTGGATTGAATGGCCTCTGAGGTTTTCCCAGCTCTAAATCTACCAACCTAAGTAGAAAATGGGGAGGAAAGCCTGAAAGGGATGTTCTGAGTGGGGTTAGAGGCTAAATGTTAAAGTGGGGAGGAACAGGCTCACCATCTTCATTTTACTGGGAGGCTTTGGGACTGAATGTAGATAAACGAGCCTTGGGTCTTCTTTTAATATCCCTAGCAGAGCCTTTTTGCTGTTTGTTCATGATAGATAGAAGAGGAAATAGTGGGGCTTAAGTTGCATTGTGAGGGATTTAGGTTAAATGCAAGAAAGAATTTATTTATAAGATTTGTAGATGTTGGTGTGGTATAAAGAGAAAAAATAGCATAATCACCTTTCCTGGAGGCTTTTTATTTAATAAGACGGATCTTTCTGTTTAGAATGATTTAGGTGTAGTGTTGCTTGAAGGAGGAAGTCAGATCTGCTAACACCTTTTCCTGTCCTGTGATTTTAATCATGATTTTAGTTTTTGATCAGTCAATGCCTGAGCACTTTGCAGTTCATTAGGGATAATTGCCACCTTGCCCCATATTGCCATAGCTATTACTACTGTTAATTTTTACTTCCACATTCATGTACATTTCCCAGTGACAGTAGGGGGCTACTTTCATACAGTTAGCTGCCCTGTGTTACATAATGCAAGTGCTGCTATTTTTAAAACCTTATGAGAGATTCTGCCTTAAGCCAGAACTACAAGTCTGAATCCAATTTACCAATCTTCTGGAAAATCAAAGATAATCAATGTTCCCCTTTGGGACCACAGGGACTAAATCATTTACTTTCCAGATTGTTTATCTTCTTCTGTATTTATTATAACTATTCCAATAGAATATAAGCTTCTTGAGGGCAGGATCTGTTACCTTTTTTTGACCTTGCATTATGCTTGGCACATAGCAAACGCTTAATAAAGGCTTGAAGTGACCAAGCATTATGTAATAACGGTAATTATTACAATAATTTAAGGATCCATGAGTTAGAAAATGGCAAAATAAGTTAGACACAGTTCCTACCAACTTGACACAAAGTTGAATGTCTTTACACTCTGGGGAAGAAATATTGCTTGATCTACCTGTCTAATCTATCCATTGATTCTTAGGGGACATAGAGATACAAAAAGTGTGTTAGTGTTTGAGAATACATCATTTTCAGCATAGCATAGGTACACACATAACTGAGAGGGAAAACGTTTCTAAGGAGAGCGATACAAATTGTTTACATGGGAAGAAGGATGGCATTACTATACAATTTACGGTTTAAAGACTCATTCTGTTCTGAACCTGTATTTAATCTATACCCATCTACCAAATGAATAAAACTTGTCCATGTTTTCCATGTTTTATTACAGATACACACCTTTAAAAAATCCAACAACCTAAAGAATTGTCATAATCATAGAGATATTATTTCCTCCTTAGATCTGCACAGTGTAAAACAAAGCAAAGAAGCCCTCTTCATTAAGTACTGCTTAGTAAGTACTGCTGTGACAAAAGGAACTCTGTCCTGCTGGGTCCTGCTCCACCTCCCCTTATATTATCAGCTTGATTTGGCTTAAAGCATTTGTCTGAGTCTTGGTTTCCCTTCAAGCTGGCGCTGGCACCCTCTCCAATCCTTACCCCTGAAATTACATTTACTCCTACCCCCCTAGGTCCAGACTGAGCTATCTCTTTTTAACAGCCTTAATCCCTGTACAAGGAAGGTTCTTTTCTGTCTGAGGCCCAGACTGATTCCTTAGTTTCAGACTGATGCATCCCTCCTCAAAGCCACCTGGACCCCAATTTTGGCAGTATTCCCTGGACTCTGCCCACAGAAATTCCCTCAACTAGCCTCTTTTCATTCTGGGCATATGGCCTGCTTCCAGCCTTTCATGACTGTGCTTCAGCAACCATCCTCATCTGCTCCTGCTTTAAACACCCTTCTCTAGAGAGATGATTCCCTCTCCACCTCCCTATCCCCTGTTCCTGCAGTCTTAATCAGCTCCTTCTGGGGTTCTCCCTCAGCTTTCTGAGCTTATCTCAGCCATTTCTGCAAACTTTCACTTTTAGGCCACTGCCTCTAGGGAGCTTACATGCTTAAAGGAGGAATAACCTATAAAGGGGACTCTATATTGTTAAAGGGGGAGCAAGACATAAAGGAGAGTTGGAAAGTAGTGGAAGTTGGGGGAAGGCTACCTATGAAAGGGCAAAAAAGAATAGAGGAGGAAAAAGCTGGAAATTAGAGTCAGGAGTGAAAGGAAGCACGGCTGGAGCTTCTCCGGAAATAGTGATCCAGGCAGGCTATCACCAATCAGAAGAGTCTGGTCTCAAGGCTAAAGTTTTTCCAGGGTAGAAGACAGCTGGGGAGGACAGAAAGGCAGGAGAGTTGAGTTGGTAGCAAAGAATACATAGAATTCAACTGCAGCTTATTCACTTTTCATTCTTTCATAGTAATACTTAAGAGTTTTCAAACTTCAGTAATTTCTGAGGTTTTTTGTTTCCTTTTTTATTCATTTGTTTCAAACCTCAGTAATTTCTGAGTTTTTATTTGTTTCCTTTTTTATTCATTTATTTGGCTGTGTCCTCCTCTATAACATTTTAATAGAGCCATACAATACTTTTGGGGGTAAGTTGGCAGGCTGATGTGGGAGGTGATACGGTTAAGTATAGCGCTGTCCCATTTATGAGTTGAGTTGATCCTTCCCTGGAAAATAAATCCTTGTATACTAATTTGTGTTGTATATGTCTAGCTTATTTATTTTACCCTAGAACTGAAAACCAAATTAAAAGTGACCATTGTCAGCCCCTTTTAAAGCTATTCTGTCTTTTCATTGATAAGGGAATCTTAGCCCTATTGATTATTCTCCCTTCCTAGATGAGGATCTGAATGTGTGATAATATGTGCTGAATTGGTTGTTTGCTTTTTAATTGGTGAAAAAAAATTTAATGCCTCAGGTTGAGACAGCTAGTTATTTGCTTAGTAGACTGGGGAAGTGGGGAGAATGAAGCATGTCAATTCAAGAACAATGGGCTAAGTAGTATATCTAGCTGACTAATAAATCTACAATCATATTACCTCAGGCTGGAGTGCTGTCATATTTCATAAGTGGAGTCAGAATTGGTCAAGAGTTTGATTAGGGACAATGAACAAAAATAATAGATCTCAGAAAGTAATTTCGATGATTTGAAAAGTCACATTGTCCTTCTGAATAAGACCTGAAAGATTGTTATTGATATCACTATTATTTCTTTTATTACTTAATAAGCACTTGTAATTCTAATAGTTGCTATACAAGACTGAGCATAGGTTCCTGTCATATGATAAGGTCTAGATTTGAAATGAAACATATATGACATGATATTCAAACCTAACCACCTCAGATCCCAGTGGAGGCTACCCAGAACGCTGTTGTACCTAATGAGCCCCAGGAATAGCAACCCCTCCTCTTAGGACACCAGCCCTCCCTTCCAGCCTAGCCCTCAGAACCATTATCCAGGGTGCACCTCTTTTGATGATAAGACTTAGCAACTGCCTCTGTAGGTGCTGAAGCATACTTCCCCATCCTTAGCTACTAAAGACTGGGAAAAGAAACCCTATATTGAAGGCACTGTGGTAGGAAACTGGCATACAAAGGTAAAACATAAATACAGGATAAATAGATAACTGATTTAAATAGGAAATCCATTGAAATAGCTAAAATTAGTGTGAGTAAAGAGAAGAGACAATCTAAGAGGTAAAAATACATAAAAAGAAAGTTAAAATCTCAAACCCAGAAAATACGTTCCACTCTATTTATCCTGGGGATTCATGAGTACTATTACTGATGGACAGCAAAGACCAATGAACGTGCTGCTGATAAAAATATTTTAGTTGCAGATAGCTTGGGACTTAACAAATCGAAATGACATCATCAAAATGTACATGTAGAATAAATTGTCAAGATAAGGGAATTTTGCAGAGAAACATTAATGCCTTTAACAAACAAAACCAAACTTTAAAAAAATGACATGGAAATAATATAAATTTCAGATGAGAAACATTGGTGCTACCTGTAGCAATTGATATTGCTAAAAACGATGTTTGTTGCATCACATTAAAAGTAGTTTTGAATGGTTCCACTTGTAGATAATAATGGTGGGAAGGAGAATTACCCATCTGTCTGAAGACCTTTGAGATCACTTAACTGAGAAAATAAAAACTTTCTATTGTGCATTGCAAGTAGTTAAGGCAACAGATGTACTTAAGGATGTTCATTTGATTACACATATACAATACATTATTGAGACTGATATTAGGAAAGATTTGTAACTTTGTAAACCCATTGAAGGCAATATAATTTCAATATAATTGACAGACTTTTTAATGAAATGTATTCAATGTGGGAGAATGTATTGGATTCTGTATTGATAAATCTCCAATGGCAGGACATAAAGCAGGTTTACAAGCCATCATTAAAAACATGGTTCTTCATGTACCTTCCTGTGTCAGCATTTCAACCTTTACCAATAATCACTTCTAGAGACTGGAAAAAATTGCAAAATGGGAGAAAGCAGTACATCCCAACTCTGTCCCATAACTACTCCAACTAAGATAAAGGAAAAACAGCAAACTGAGTAATAATCAAAAAAATTTAAGGAGAAATCAGAAAAGGCCATTTTTCCAGTATAACATTGAAGAATCAGCCCACAAGAAAGTGACCAGTCATAAACCTATAGCTGTTCCACTCTGAGTCCAGAGCAAATTCAGTTCAGTGGCATGGACCAAGCATGGGCTTGCAAATCTATCACTCTGGGCCTATATCATGTCACTCTAGAGTGACCTTCTAGCTAGCTAAACAGGAGGTAGGCTCAACAACTGTCTACTGGATTTCCAACCATATACAAACCTGTAGTTGTTTTGCCTAAACTCAAAATAGCATCTAGATCCTGCAAAGCTTAGATCAGGAGGGCAGCAATCAAACCATACCCTAGAAATTTGTAGCTCCCTGTCCTGAACTAACCTTGAGGTCCTTGAATCTAGCACTGAGTACCTAGAGAAAGGGCCACTAGGCTGTGCGATGTTAGACTACCAGTACTGGAGTAAAGAAGATTTATTTTCCTAAATTCAAATATGGTCTTAGACATTTACAAGCTGTGTGACCTTGGGCAAGTCACTTCACCCTGTTTGCCTCAGTTTCCTCATCTATAAAATGAGTTGGAGAAGGAAATGATAAACCACTCTAATATCTTAGCCAAGAAAATCCCAAATGGGGTCATGAAGAGTCTGACACAACTGAAAATGACTCAACAACAACAGCCTAGAGAAGGCAGAGGAAGATCGCTAAATGATACAGATCAGAACCAGAAGTAGGCAGAGCCTGCCCCTAACACAAAATTCCAACTAAGGAAATAGTGGATGAAAGAAAGAATTAACAAAAACCACTAAAGATAAGAATCCACTATGGAGCTAGACATGCTCCAGACACAAATCTACACAATGAGAATAACTCCAAAATAACTACAAGGAAAGCCACAAAGAAAAATTTAGCTTAGATGTAAGGAGGTCAACTAGAATTCTTGGAAGAAATAAAGCAAGAATTTTTAAAAAGAATTTTAAATGATATTATAAATCAAATGAAATCGTTAGACAAAGGAATTAGAAAAGAAATAAGATCTTTGGAAGAAAGACTTAGAATGAGCATTAACAGCTTGGTACAAGACGAACAAAGATTTGCCTAAGTAACAAAAACCCTGAAAATTAGAATGGCTCTGACATAACTTAGTGTCTACTTGAGAAAAAAAAAGTGTGTGTGTGTGTGTGTGTGTGTGTCACACACACACACACACACACGTATTATATATATATTAAAATCAAAAGATGAAAAAAGTAGAAGAAAACATAAGGTATCTTATTTCAAAAATAACTGAGGGGGAAAACAGATCAGGTGAGATAACCCAAGAATCATTGGACAATCTTAAAGCCTTGACAAAAAAAAAAAAAGAACCTAGACAACACATTTAAGAAATCATGAAGGAAAACTGTCTAGATCTATTCGAACCATAGGGTAAAGTGAAAATAGGAAAAATGCACCACCTGAAAAAAAACCCAAAACAAAAATTCACAGGAAGATCATAACCAGAAACCGGTGCTTCTGGCTCATAGGAAAATAGTTTAAGCAGTCAGAAAGAAAGTGTTCAAGTACCAAGGAACCCTAGTCAGGATCACAGAAAATTTGGCTGCAAATCCTTTAAAGAAACTGGAAACTTGGAGTACTCAACAATTTCTGCAGCTAATTCCAACAAAATGAAGACTGAGAAAAAGGCTATTAGCAGTTAAGAGATCACTGGTGACTTCAGAGGGAGCAGTTTCATTCAAGTGATGAGATTAGAAGACAGGTTGCAAAGGCTTAAGAAGTAAATCAAAAGTAAGGAAATGGAAGCACAGAATAGCAATTACTTTCTAGGAGTTTGGCTATAAAATGGAGAAAAACTACAGGATAATAACTTGAGGGGACAACAGAGTAAAATGAAGGAATTTTTAAGGACAGGGAAGCTTGCAGGCGGTAGGGAAAGAGCCAGTGAATGATATTGGAAATGGAGACTGGGAAGAGGAGGAGCATCGGGATAACCTTTTCCAGGTCACATAATATCTCTGAGTCTGTTTTTTCACCTGTAAAATGCACTGCCTACCTTAACAGAGCTATATGGAAAGCAGCTTGTGAATTAGAAAGGGAAGTAAAATATGAAGTAAGCAACCAGGTGGTACAGTGGATAGAGTTCTGGTCCTAAAGTCATCTTCTTGAATTCAAATCTGGCCTCAGACACTTACTAGCTGTGTGACCTTGGGCAAGTCACTTAACTCTGTGTGCCTCAGTTTCCTCATCTGTGAAATGAGCTGGAGAAGGAATATGCTCCAATATCTTTGCCAAGAAAACCCCAAATGGGGTCATGAAAAATCAGATAAGACTTAAACAACTCAACAACAATATTATTATCTATATGTCTTGGGACCATTGAAAACCATATGAAATATGTATGTGAATATAATCCACACCTCCCACATGAATATTTGCAATGCTTAAAATTTTTTAAGTGAATCTTTTTTTTGCTATATTTTGAAATTTTAAAAAAAATTATATTGGTACTCAATAGAATTTTATAGCCATTATTTCCATATCCTTATATTCCCTAAAAAAAATTTCAGATTGCTTTTAAAAATATTATTTTTCCCAGTTACACATAGAAACAATTTTAACACTCCTGGAGTTTTTTTTTTTTAATTTTGAGTTCCAAATTCTCTTCTTCCCTCTCTCCCTTCCTGCCTCATGGGGAAGACAAGCAATTCTATATAGGTTATACATGTGCTGTCATGCAAAATATATTTCTATGTTAGTAATGTTGTGAAAGAAAACACAGATTAAAAAAAAGAAAAATGTTAAAAGTTTAAAAAAGTATGCTTCAATCTGCATTCAGATTCTATCAGTTCTTTCTCTGGTGGTAAATAGCATTTTTTAAAATCATAAGTCTTTCTTAATTGTTTTGGATCATTTTATTGCTGAGAATAGATGAGTCATTCACAGTCAATCATCATGCAATATTGCTATTACTGTATACACTGTTCCCCTGGTTCTGTTCAATTCATTTTGCATCAGTTCATGTAAGTCTTTCCAGGTTTTTCTGAAAGCAACTTGCTTGTCATTTCTTATGGCACAATAGTATTCCCTTACATTCATATACCACAACTTGTTCAACCATTCCCCAATTAATAGACATCCCCTCAATTTCTAATTCTTTGCCACCACAAAAAGAATTGCTATAAACATTTTTGTACATATAGGTCTTTTTCCCTTTTGGGGGTAGGGGAAGAGGACACAGACCTAATAATGGCATTGCTGGGTCAAAGGGTACGCACAGTTTTATAGCCATGATTCCAAATTGCTCTCCAGAAGGGTTGAATCAGTTCACGACCCCACCAATAGTGATATAAAAACAAAAGATGACATGAGAAGCAAATGTATTCCAGGCATTGAAGACAGTCAGGACAAAGGCATGGAGCCACGAGAATGGAATACTATATGTGAGGAACCAAAAGAAAGTCGATTTGCCTAGAAACTGAGTACCAGATATCAATACAAATTTTTAAAAAGGAAAATCTCTATTGTACTCTGTTTATATATTAGTTTGGAAATTCTACCAAGAAATTCAGTAAAAGGTTTCATGTTTGGGTAATATTTGACCTATGCAAACCTATACCAAATATGATTCTCTTCATTTCTATATATTTACAAAAGTATCTATGATAATGTTTTCCCTAATTATTTACTGCATGATTATGTTGCCTTTATTTAACTTCTTAATTTTAATACCATGTTTGCTCTTCTCAGATGTACTTTATGTTGATTTAAAAGATAAAGGGTTTGCAAATTGTGTATGCTTTATCTTTTTAATACTGTGGTTCTCAAACTTTTCAACAATGGTAGAGCCCTTCAGTTTAAACAAAATCTTTGGCAGTAGTAAAATCCTCTAAAATTATTATTTTAAAGCCTACTAACAAATAGTATTAGATTCACTTAAAAAAGAAGTGTTTCAGAATTTCTTGCTGCACAGTCTGAGAAACACTGCTTTAAATTATTTTAGTCCATCTCTGTTTTCCTGATATCCACATTTCTAAGATTAATTGGTGTGCATGTACCAATAGTTTATTTTTCTAAGGAATCCCTTACCCACTTTCAATTAGTGTCTATTTCTCAATATCTTTGTTTCTTTTCCTAATTGCTCAAGATATCTTTTCTTCATTTTTCTTGCTAAAACTAGATTTTAATTACTTGATCCTTCTCTGGCAATCTGTGTACTGTAGTTGAATTGTTGCAGTATTTCACCTTAAAAAGACCAGCATTTTACTTCTAGACTAAGTCATCCTTCAACATGAGGTCCAAAGAAGTGTGATTATAAAATCACTGGGTTAAATGAACTAATGGACATCTATTAAAACCACCCATGGTGTAATCACCATGTAGGGGGTATAAGAGAAATGACATACATCAGCTTAGTCTTTGAGTAGCTTGTTGGGGAAATAAAATGTGTAAAAGGAAATGAGAAAGAGTATCAATATAGCATTCTAACAGTTGCAAAGTGATGGTACAAATTAAGTACATTAGAGCTAAGGGAATGTTGAATAAGGAAGCGATTCGGTTGGGCACGGATTAATCAGGGTAGGGTTCTCAGAGATAGAGAATTATGAGCTGGGTCTTAAAAGATATGAGGACATAGAATAGTGGAAAGAAGGTAAGAACAACATTTCAGGGGGAGTAAATGCAATCAGGCCAGAATAATCAAGCATGGGAGAGGGCTAACTAGTCAAATGGCTTGACTTGGTATGGAATAGCCATGGTGTTGAGTCATAATGAAATTGAAGAGCGGGAAAGTGTTAAATACTGGACTGAGGAGTTTAATAGAGCAGGATCATAGAATCATAGATTTAAAGTTAGATGAGACCTCAGAGGCTATGAGTCCAACAACCTCATTTTACAGATGAAGAAACTGAGGTCAAGTTAAGTGACTTGTCCAGGATCACATAACCACCAAGTATTT
Source organism: Phascolarctos cinereus (assembly GCF_003287225.1). Lineage (NCBI taxonomy): Eukaryota > Metazoa > Chordata > Mammalia > Diprotodontia > Phascolarctidae > Phascolarctos > Phascolarctos cinereus. Next base: position 119,034,187 of record NW_027556180.1, on the reverse strand, counting down.
AAGGAAAAATTCACATCTAGGCCTTAAACTGACTCCAAACTTAGTACCCATTCGCATGCCACACTGTCTCTCAAGGTTATCTAAAAGGGAAAAGACGTGTTGAAAACAATGTGATAGCCAGTTATGAGACAATTATAAGAATCCAAATCTGTGATTACATTAACCTAGACTATGATAATTAACAGGAAGAATAAATCCAAGAGGTGTTATGGAAGATGTGAAGATGAAAAGACCCTCTTTGTAATTGGTCTTCATTCTGCTAATTTACTCTAGATTTTTAATAGCTAATTTTTTTTTCATTTTGGTAATGAAAACTTTCTCCTTTACAATTCACTGAAGTTTTTAGTAATAATACCTAATATTGATATAACACTTTACACATCTTACTTCATTTGTTATTTGCAACAATCCTATTGCTGTGCTATAATTACCTGTTTGAGACATATACAAACTGAGGCTGAGAAAAATTAAGTGACTTGCCAAAGGTCCCACAGGTATTAAATGAGCAAGTAACAAAAAAATTGATAATAAAAATCTAATAGTGGCAGGGAAGACCAAGACATAAACCCAAAAGAAGACAAAAATGTGAAAACTACTACCAAAAAAGCCTCAAATAAAAATGCTAACTAGACTCAAACCCAACAAGAATTCCTGGAAGAGTTAAAGAAAGAGATAAGAGTGGTAGAGTAAAAATTGATAAAAGAAATGAGAGTGATGCATGAAAATTATGAAAAGAGAATTAACAGGGGCAGGTAGGTGGTATAGTGGAGAGAACATCGGACCTGGAGTCAGGAGGACCTGAGTTCAAATCTGCCTCAGACACTTAACTGTGTGACTGTGGCCAAGTCACTTAACCCCAATTACCTCTTTAAAAAAAAATTTTATGTGAGAGAGAGAGAGAGAGAGAGAGAGAGAGAGAGAGAGAGAGAGAGAAAGAATTAACAGCTTCATAAAAGAGGCACCAAAAATACTGGAGAAATGTTACCTTAAAAAAAATTGGCCAAATGGTAAAAGAGATACAAAAATTTCCTGAAGAGAACAATTCCTTAAAAAGTAGAATTGGCTAATTGGAAAAAGATATGCAAAAATTCACTGAAGAAAAGAACTCCTTTAAAAGGAAGAATTGACCCAATTTAAAAAACAGATACAAAATCTCACTGAAGAAAATAATTCCTTAAAAATTAGAATTGGACAAGTGGAAGTTAATGGCTCCATAACACATCAAGAAACAATAGAAGAAGGTCAAAAGAACGAAAAGGTTAAAAGAAAATGTAAGATATTTCATTGGAAGTACAAGTGACCTGGAAAATAGATCAAGAAGAGATAATTTAAGAAATATTGGACTACCTAAAAGTCATGATCAAAGATAGAATTTAGACATTATATTTTAGGAAATTATGAAGGAAAACGGTGCTCGTGTTTGAGATCCAGAGGGTAAAATAGAAATGGAAAGAATCCACCAATGATCTCCTTAAGGAAATCCCAAAATGAAAACTCCTAGGAATATTATAGTCAAATTCTCAATATTCCAGATCTAAGACAAATACTTCAACCAGCCAGAAAGAAACAATTCAAATATCATGGAGTCACAGTCAAGATAACACAAGATTTAGCAGCTTCCACAGTAAAAGGGTGAAGGGATTGAAATATGATGTTCCAGAAGGCAAAGGAGCTGGGATTACAACTTAGAATAGATTAGCAAAACTAAGTATGATGCTTCTAGGGAAAATGAATATTTAATGAAATAGAAAACTTTCAAGCATTCTTGCTGAAAAGACCAGAACTGAATAGAAAATTTGGCATTCAAATATAAGACTCAAGTATAAAAAGGGAAACATAAATGAGTAATCATAAAGTACTCAGTGAAGTTAAACTGTTTATATTTCTTTATTGAAAGATAATACATATGACTCCTAAGAAGTTTATCATTATTAGGGCAAATAAAAGGAGTTTACACAGACAGAAGGCATAGATGTGAGTCAATTATGTTAGACTCATCTCAAAAAAAAAATGAAGAAATGAGAAAAAGGGATGCACTGAGGGAAGGGAGAAGGGAGAGGCAGAATGGGGAAAATTTTCTCACATAAAAAATTTTCTCACAAGAAGCACACAAGGAAGAGCTTTTGTGACGGTGAGGAAAATGGGGGGTTGCAGGAAAAGCTTGAAATTCATTCTCATCAGAGCTGCTTCAAAGAGGGAAGAAAAAAAATATATATATATACATACATATATATAGTGTATATATGTATACACATATAAATGTATGAATGTATATGTATATGTGTATGTATCTATATCTATATACATATCTCTGCATCTATCTCTATCTATGTCTCTATCTGTCTGTATACTGAGTTGTATATAGAAAAGTAACTTACCCAATAAGGAAATAGGAGGGGGAAAGGATAAGAGAAAGGGGGAAGGGGATGATGAAAGGCAGGACAGGTCATACACTTCTGAGGAGGGACAGGATAAAAAGAAAAAGAAAAGAAGAACCGAATAAAATGAGTTGGAGGGAAATACATAGTAAACGTAACTGTGAATGAAGTGAGATAAGCTCACCTATAAAATGGAAGGAGATAGTAGAATGGATTAGAAACCAGAATCTGACAATATATTGTTTATAAGAGACACACTTGAAATAGAAAGACACACACAGAGTTAAGATAAAGGGTTGGAGCAGAATCTAACATGCTTTAGCTGAAGTAAAAAAAGCAGCGGTAGCAATCATTATCTCAGACAGAGCAAAAGCAAAAATAGATAGACCTAATTAAAAGAGATAATCAGGGAAACTACATTATGCTGAATGTACCATAGACAATGAAGTAATATGAAAAATTTTTACAGCAAGTGTCTCTGATAAAGGCCTCATTTCTCAAATGCATACTGTATATAGAACTGAGTTAAATTTATAAAAATAAGAGCCATTCTCCAATTGATATTTAAAGAATATGATAGACATTTTTCAGAAGAAATCAAAGTTATCCAAAATCATATTTTAAAATTCTCTAAATCACTATTGATTAGAGAAATGCAAGTTAAAATAATTCTGAAGTACCTCTTCATACTTATCAGAAATTATAAATGCTAGAGGGGATGAGGGGAAAATAGGTACACTAATAATCTGCTGATGGAATAGTGAACTGGTCCAACCTTTCTGGAGAACAATGTGGAGCTATGCCCAAAGGGCTATAAAATTGTGCATACCCTTTGATCTAGCAATACCACTACTAGGTCTGTACCCCAAAGAGATCAAAGAAATGGAAAAGGGAGCTATGTGTACAAAAATATTTATAGCAGCTCTTTTTTTGTGGTGGCAAAGAATTGGAAGTCAAGGAGATGCTCATCAATTGGGGAATAGCTGAAGAAGTTGTAGCATATGATTGTGATGGAATATTATTGTGCTATAGAAAGGACAAGGGGGATGGTTTCAGAAAAACATGGCAAGACCTATATGAACTGATACAAAGTGAAGTGAGAAGAACTGGGAGATTATTGTGGACAGTAATAACTATGTTGTAATGATGATCAACTGTGAAAATACAACAATCCAAGACAATTCCAAAGAACCCATGATGAAAAAATGCTATCCACCTCCAGAAAGAAAATTGATGAACTCTAAATGCAAATTGAAGTATAATTTTCTCCCTTTATTTTTCTGGTTTTTTTCTGAAATATAGCTAATATGGTAATATGTTTTGCATGATTTTACATGTATAATTGATGTCATATTGCTTGCCTTCTCAATGGGTGGTCTAGGATGTGAGAAGGAGGGAGAGAATTTAGAACTCAAAATTTAAAAAGAACAGAATGTTTAAAATAAATAAATAATAATTTGAAATGTTTAAAAAAAAAAAGAGGAGCACAGCAGAGAAGAGATATACTCACCTATCCTCTTCTCTGTGACGTTCTTCCAAGTCAATCGCTCTTAAAGTTTGTCATGTCATGGACCCTTTGATGGTTAGATGAAGCCTATGGACCCCCATAGGAGAATAATGTTTTTAAACACATAAAATAAAATACCTATATAAAAAGACACCAATTATATTGAAAAATGGTTATCGATTTTTTTAGGTTCACAGACTACAGTTGAAGAACCACTGATCAGAGGTAGGACATATGGCCTTCATTATCATTATCATCAACAACAAGCATTAATTAAACACTTACTATGTAGCTGGTACTCTGCTAAGTGCTGGAATTACAAAGAAAGATAAGAATGGTCTCTGCTCTCAAGGAGCTCACCTTCTAGTGAGGGAGAGAATACGCAAACACCTAAGTATATACAAGATAGGTAGATAGATGTAGGTATGTGGCTATATATCTATACATATATATATAAATACATACATACATATGTATGTGTATATAGTGTAAATGGAATGTCATCTCAAAGGTAAGGTACTAGCAGTAGGGGAGACAGCTAAAGGCTTACTGTAGAAGGTAGAATTTGAGGTGAATCATTTATGGGAGGCCAGGGAAGCCAGGATGTGGAGGTAAGAGAAAGCACAGAAAGCATCAGAATATAGAGGATGTCAAACAAAAATGCAGTAGTTCATTTGTCCTCCTGCAGGAATAGGGTCACATCCAGGTGAAGGCTGAATTGTGAGAATGGGTATCACTCGAACCAATACAGAGCACTGTCACTGGTTACTTTACTAATACACCTTTCCCAATACTTTCAGCAGTGAAACACTCAAAAGCCCAAGATGATAAAAGGAAAAGAGGTGTTAAAGCTGTCATAAACTGGGACACATCTCACAACAGTGCACTGGAGGAATAAAAATAAATCTCAATAGCAAAGGACACAGGAGGTCCTGAATCCATAGCAAGATGCCCCACAGGGTTTAGTGAATACTAACACAATCCACTAAAGTCATTCAGTTGAAACTGCTGCAAAATTATATGGACTTTCTGCTACTTTATTTCCATGGAAGGCAGCTAATATCTGTCCATTCCATCTGTGTTCAAAATGGCGTGATGGGATGGTCTTAGATCACTATCATAACAGCACAGAGTTATAGAATGGAAAGAATATTGAAGTCCATGACAAAAAACTGGACTTAAGTCCTGACTCCAGCACTCAGTTGTTATATGACATTAAATGTAACCATGCGTAAATCATTTAACATCTCTGAGACTATTTCTTCATTTGTCTAAAAGAGGTAGTGATAACTTTCATGACCTATCTTATTAATTTGCTATGAGGAAATACTTGTTAACTTCATAACTCCAGAAATGTGATCTCTTATGATTATAAAATAATATGGCAATGATTTTCTCAACTACCATGATTCTATGCACCTCCTCCTCTTTCTAACTTCTGTATTTCTGTTGAAGTATCACCATCCACTCATCTAGGTTCACAATCTTCAAGTCATTCTTGACTATTGTCTTGCCCTCACCCCACATATTCCATCAGTTACCACCTGTTGTTAATTTTTTTCTCTATGACTTCTTTGATGTCTTTCCCTTTCTCTCCACTCATTCCTCTATCACCATAGTATAGGCCCTTATTATGTCCAGAATGGATTATTAAAATGCCCTCCTAATTGTTCTCTTTGCTTCCAGCCTCTACCCTCTCCAATTCATTCTCCTCTCAGCTGCTGAATTGGTGTTCCTGAACTACAAGCCTCACCAAATCATTTCTGTGCTCAAGAAATTCCAGTAGCCCTAGGCCTATATCCTGAAGAGACAAAAAAAACAAAGAGGAAAAAGACCTATATGTACAAAAATATTTATAGCAGCTCTTTTAGTGATGGCAAAGAATTGGAAATTGAGGGGATATCCATCAATTAGGGAATAGCTCAACCAGTTGTGATACATGCTTATGAAGGAATACTACTGTGTTAGAAGAAATGATGAGCAGGATGGTTTCAGAAAAGCCTGGGAAGACTTATGAACTGAGGCAAAGAGAAATGAGCAGAACCAGAAGAACATTGTGCATAGCAACAGCAATATTGTATGATGATCAACTGTGGATGACAGCTTTCTCAGCAATACAGTGATCCAAGACAATTCCGAAGGACTGATGGTGAAAAATCCTATCCATCTCCAAAGAAAGAACTGATGGAGTCTGAATGCAGATTTAAGCAGACTTTTTCCTTTAATTTCTTCATTTTTCTTGGGTTGTTTAGTCTGCATTTTCTTTTACAACATGACTAACACAAAAATCTGTTTTGTATGAATGCACACGTATAACCTATATCAAATTGCTTGCCCTCTCATTGAGAAGGGAGGATAAAGAAGGAGGGAGGGAGGGAATTCGGAACTCAAAAAAAATTTTAAAGGAATGTTAAAAATTATTTTTATATGTAATTGGGGGAAAATAAACTATCAAATGTGAATTTTATTTTTTAAAAAAAGAAGAAATTCCAGTAGCTCTTCACAATTTGGCCCTAGCCTGCCTTTCCAGACTCATTGTATGCACACTACCCCCTACCCCCTTTTGTGTTCCTCCTCATTACAGCAAAACTTGGTGTTCCATGTATACATAGAAATGTGTGTAGATGTATGTATATATGTGTGTATGCATGTACAGATCTATCAATCTATAGATATATAAATATAGATTTATTTCATCTTCCACCTCTGTGACCCTACATAGGTTGTAAACTTACCTAGAGTGTTATCCCTTTCACCTCCAACTCTGATAATCTCCATTTTCCTTCAAAATTCAACTCCAAACTTCAAAACTCAGCTGTAAAACCTTTTTCTATTGCTATCTCCCCAGAAATTACTTGGTAATATTTGTATTTAATTTTCTAAGTGCATGTTTTTCCTCAATCCTCCCTACCTAGCAGAATATAAACTCCTGAAGGCAGAGGTTATTTTTATATTTGTATATTTATATTTAATTTGTATATATTATAACAGTATATTTGTATCTGTTCTAGCAGACTCTCTACAACATAACAGGCATATAATAAATGCTCACTAAATAAAATAAAATGCTACCATATCTGTTGCAAAGATATTTCCATCAGGAGAGAATTGCATAATGCTAGCAGGAATTTTCTTCTCAAAATCGAAGGTCTACCCTGCCATGTCATATATCACTTATAGAATAAAAGTTCTCTGGTGGCAGGCATTGTGCAATTAAAAAAAAAAATTGTATTCCCAGAACTTGGCATGGCATTTTGTATACTGTCAGTGTTTAATAAATGTTTGTTAGATGGATAGATGAATCAATGAATGAATCCACAGATTAGCAGGAGCTCTCCCAAACCTTTCTGCTAAAGGTAATAACTAGTGGTAATTGGGATTAGAAGCAAAACAGATTATAATAAGCATGGCTATTAAAGCCCTTGAAATTCTGAAAAGCAAGGAGGCAAAAGATACTAACTCACACATCCTCTTCCTTATGCCATTCATCTAGGTCAGGAGTTCTTCATGTTTTTTGTATCAAGGCCCACTTTGGCAGTTTGAAGAAGTCTGTGGACCCCTTCTCAGATTAATGTTTTTAAACGCATAAAATAAAACCTATAAGATTACAAAAGAAGCTAGTCATATAATATTATCAAAATATTATAAAACAAATTCATGGATTCCAGGTTAAGAATCCCTGAATTCTAGATAGTAGGACACATGAATTTTATGCAGGAAAACAATACCTTCCTGTTGTTTGTTTCATTATTGCTGTACTACAACAGGTTGGTTTGTTTGTTTGTTTGTTTTTAATAAGACAATTATCCTTCCTAAAATATTCCACAAAAATGCTGACGTGATCTAACCAGAACCAGGCTTTTGGGGTCTCATCTCCTTCATCTGGGCCACTGCTTCTTTTAATGGAATCTAAAGTCACCTTAGCTTTGTTTGACTGCTGTATTGTACTCCTGAATATGTCTTATCCCACTTCTTTTTTAATTTCTCAAAACACTTTAACTTCTTGTCTTTATGATAAAGGTCAACAAAGAATTTGGCGTGACCTTCATTTTACAGATAAAGAGACACAGAATGTCAGGGCCAGGGCTAGTATCCAGGGCTCTTGAATCTGAGTTTGCTGCTTTTCGTACTCTTCCACGCTACCTTTGGTGTGACCCTTTATCAGTCCCAGGATCAGATTGCATCATAAACTTAATGCTATTCGTTTCTGAGCCCTTTCAAAAGACCGGGTGTCATTTCAGGCACATCGTTTCACTGGAGTAGAACTGAGAAGGATTTATTTGGATTTTACAGAAGTACATTTTTCTCTCAGGTATGGGGAAAAAACAACAGCCAGTCACAGTGTCCTTGATGGATGAAGAGAACGACCAAGTGAATAACAAAATTACATAGTGAAGAAGCATTCTTAGAAAATAATTTCTCAGTTAGATGCAGTGTTAATTAAGTAGAAGCCATTCAGTATAATAGAAGGCACCCACAACTGGTTGGTGGTAGTCTTCTAGTATAAAAATAATTTCTTAAAACACCTTCTTAAAACAATATCCATTTTAGATCTCATTACATCATGTGGTTGCTCACCATAATGAAATTCTGATTAGCAGCACACTGTTAAATGATGCACCTTAAATGACTAAATGACAGTTGACAAGCAACTAGAAATGAAGCCATCCTGCTACCTGAAGTGACCCAGTATACTTCAAAACCATTTTAAAGATGATTCCTCATTGATCCTTGTGAACTGCTATGTAGAAAACAAAAAGCTAGATTTTCCTCAGGACCTAAGTCAGTCGAGTATGTTTTGAGTGCCTGTAATAGGGCCTGTGATGGGTACTGTGGGATATTTAAAGGAGTGTAAAATAGGGTCCCTGCCTGAAGGAACTTGCAGTGGAGGTAAGACATAAATGCATGGCAAGTTAAATAAAATGGGAATGATGTTACAAAGCAAGTCTATAGTTGTCAAATGAGTATTATCAGCCAAAAATCTCAGACCCTAGCCAAAGAGTCCTTTGTAGACCCCTAAGTCATATTAAGCAGCTCTTAGTCCCTTTCTTCAAGCAACTAATTCTTTCTGAAGAGAAATAAGGACTTAGATGGCAGCAGTGCAAATAGATTAGTTGCCTAAACCTAAAATAGCCCATGCATTTTGAAGCCATTGGTATTGAACAGGGGTTCATAACCTTTTTTGTATCATGGATCCCTTTGGCAATCTGCTCTATAGACCCCTCCTCAAAATAATGTTTTTAAATAATTGAAGGAAATACTCATTTATACTAGGGGTTAGTGAAAGTGTATATATATGTGTGTGTGTATATATATATATATATATATATATATATATATATATATATATATGTGTGTGTGTGTATGTTTATATATATGTATATATACATATATATAAACATACACACACACACACACACATATATATATATATATATATACACACACACACACATATATATATATATATATATATATATATATATATACACACATTTCTTTTCCCCATCCAAGTTCATCGACACCCTGAAATCTATCCTCAGACACTTTGGGGACCTATGAACCCAAAATTAAGAAGTCCTGTTATAGAGAATAAGTATTCCTAGTCATATCAAAGAAATCTACTATAAAATAGAAGATATCCCTTGTGGTAAGAAGATAAGGGAAAGGATAACTACTGGTCAGCCCCCATGTTCTGCTGTTCTCTTTGTCATATCCAAAAAGATCCCTAACACCCTGAATGAATCCCTTGTGGTTAATTTATGAGAAGTCATAGACAAGAGTCACCTAGGATGGGCAGACATGACTTCGTTGGCCTCTACATCAAAGGAGGGAAATACTCATATTTATTAAATTACAGCTCAATTGGAGTATGAGTGGAAAGGAGGAAGGTCACTATGGGCTGGAATGGTCAAGGAGGTATTACAGGAGAAAAGAAGAAATTTGAGCAGAGATTTGAAATACAGGAAGGAAAAGGATAGGTAGAGAGGGGAGTTTTAGGGGAAGGGGAACTAGCTGTTGCATAAATCCTTGTGTATATATAAATACCTATCAATAACTGGGGTGTCATTTATAATACAAAGATTCATTTTTTCTTATATGGGATGTGGAATAGATTTCTGAAAATATAACTTAGGTCTCTTGCCACACCATCTATACAGATGATTCCTGTTAACAATATCTTCATATATGAAAACAGTAATATATGCTAATCCAGGGGCCTAAAGATATGTGCCTTCTTATGTGCATAACTTACTATCATGGATGACAGTCCAGAGAGAAAAGTATCCAGGGTGGTTTAAAATATTAAGTACAGTCCTGAACAGAAAGGATTTGGCAGCTCTCAAAAATACAACTTTTATCATCAGGATAATTTTTGTTTCTATGTTAAAAACAACCTAGCTACAAGACTGCAGTTCAAGCTTGCATCATATTTTTTCAAGCTCAAAAAACGAGAGCTCATGGTTGTGGAGGCATATTTATATTCTGCCCACTTGCTTCCTCACCAGCAACTTAAATAAAATCACCTGTCAAAGAGACTGGAAAAAAAAAAAAGAAGAAGAAGGCTTTGACTTTGAATGGTCACGGTCTCAGATAATCAGCGTCCTGATTTAAGGTCACTAACCCTAATAGCTAGGGGCAATAATGCTTATATCTCTTGGAATCTGTAGAACTGTAACATTTTCTGAGCTGAAGGTGTTGGTAATTGTCTGGCTCAACTTTGTTATTCTAGTGTTGAGAAAACTGACACCCAGAGAGGTTAAATAACATATTCCTTTAATTATTTTCCTTTTATCTTATGGCTAGTTAGCAGCAGAGCTCAGAACTTTGTTTAATACATGGTTATTCTTGGTGTTACACCACATCTACTTTTCATTATATTTTTGCAGGCTGAAAAGATGAGGGTTTTATGGTCTGTCATTGTTTCCATTTATCTCTTCCCAACAGATTTCTTTTTCTGAGATGATTAATGCATATTAGCTGTGGGCAAAGTTGACTTGCTTATTATAGACTTGATCTGTTATGAAATTTGATGCAATGGCATATCTATCAGTCACTGGCATTGTCAGGCCTGATGGGTACATGGTCCATATAAGGTCAGGTCAGAATCAACTACAATTCCTGTTACTGTTCCCAGGAAATAGGCTTAATGCTTCATTCCTGGGAAACCCTGCCCTGTCCTGGCTTATCTTTTATGGCTCAGGCTTGCCCATCCCTCACATTTCCTTTAGAAGTCCCTATAAGTCACTCTATGGTTTTGTAATTGTTAAGAACTCCATTTCTTCTATGGTCTTCTAACAGTAACCAAATGTTAATTACAAGGATCAGGGGCCATTCTACCTTTCCCACCATATTTCCTACTACTCCCCAGTCATAGGTCCAGTCACTTGCACTCCACTTCTTTGTATGAGGCTCCCAGTATCTAGAATATTCTTCCTCATACTCTGCCTGATTTAAATCTCAACTTAAATGCCACAAAGAACTTTTTTTAAAAAAAATTCTCTTAAGTACTTACGTGCATGGAATATTTTATATTCCAGTTATCTGTTTTGGTTCCTTATAAATAGTGTCTAACATTAGGAGGCCATCCCCAGTAATCCTGATCTACATCTTGCCACTGGACCCAAATGGCTCTAGAGGAGAAAGTGAGGGTGGTGACCTTGCACGGCTCTCTCTTACTTAAATCCAATTCATTTGCCAGTCATAGCATCACCTCCTGATGTCATGGTCCTCTTCAAGAACAAAGGACAGACCACAACCTGTGAGTAGTCCAAGCTGCCCCACTGGGGACCCAACCGGCCAGTTCCAGTTGGGCAACTCCTCTCCTCTCCTCCCCTACCCTTTCCTCCCCTTCCTTCTCCTCCTCTCTGCTCTCTTCTCTTCCGCTCCCCTCTTTCCTCTTCTTTCCTCTCCTCTCCTCCCCAAAGGCAAGGCCCAGTGATGGGAGAGAAAATGTTGTATATGAATAACATAAAGAAGCCTAGTTTGGGGCTGAATCATAGAATGTATGAAGAGGAACAATGTATAATGTGGATAAAAAGGAAGGCCTCCAGGGATGGGCATCTCTCACTGTCTTCTGAGGTAGTCTACTCCACTTAGCGGTAGCTCTAAATATTAGGACATTTTTCCCTACTTTGAAACTGTAGTACACACTGATTTCCTCTTTCATCCTTTCCAATCCTAGTTGAGGCCACTAGACCCTAAGTAGAGCAAATCTAAGAGCTGACCTCACTTTCTAAACTACCCTTTAAAAAATCTGCTCTTTAACCCTTCAGGTCTATAGCAACAGGATGATTAATTTATGTTATAAAGCAGGGAGGCAAGAGTGCTGAGTAGATAGAGTTTTGACCTTGGAAGCATTAAGACTTGGTTTTAAATCCCATTCTGACACTGACTAGCCATGTGACTAAAAGACCTAACCTGTGAGCCTCAGTTTCTCCATCTGTGAAATGGAGATAATAATACCTATTGTGGCAACAGCTGGGTGCCTCAGTGAATAGAGTGCAAGGCCTGGAGTCAGGAAGACTCATCTTCCTGAGTTCAAATCTGGCCTCAGACACTTACTAGTTATGTGACCATGAGCAAGTCACTCACACCTGTTTGCCTCAGTTTCCTCAACTGTAAAATGAGCTGGAGAAGGAAATGGCAAACCACTCCAGTACCTTGGCCAAGAAAATCCCCAAATGAGGTCACTGAGAGTTAGTCACAACAGAAATGATTAAATAAAATATCAATACAACCTCTTTCATAGGGTTGTTGAAATGCTAAAAAGGGATGACGTACTAAGGAGTTTTATAAACTCTAAAGAATGGTATGAATAACAGTTTATTATTATTATTATTATTATTATTATTATTATCTCTGGTGCATAGCCACACAAAGATATAATCCATCAATTCAGTAAATATTTTATTAAGTATCTAGTACATATATGTCACTGGACCAAGTCCTTGAGAAACAAAATTTAAAAATGACATGGCCCTTGTCCTCAAGGAGCACATGATCTAGTTTAAGGTAGGACAAGGTGAATTGAAAATACATATTGTACAAGGTAGACTATGGTTAGATCAGAGGAGAGATCCAGGAGAAGTTCTGCATGGGAACTTGAATTTATATTTTTCACTTTATTATAGCGTAAAGAACAAGAGTAGACAAGTCAATTTAACATCTGTGTATCTTAGTTAGATGACCTCTCAGGCCTCTTCTAGCTTTGATCCTCTGATTGTTTTTTCTTCCCTCAATTTCTTTTCAGTGGAATTGAGTCCATAGAATAATGCTTACTGTCACCCAAACCCACTGCTGGTAAAATTAGAAAAAAGTTACCTAGGATGTAATAAGGACAAGAGGAACAAATTGGCCAATTCCTATGTCATGATAACCCTGTGAATTGAGCAGTTTCTTTTCTTATTAATTCCAGAGCACCAGTCTAGTCTTTTGAGAGTTAGGATTCTTTTTTTTTTTTTAATTGAGTAATTAACTCCCCTGACCCCCTCTCCATCATTGGCTGCTTGACACCATCAACTGCCATCATTAACAATGAGTGGTAGATGTGCTTCCTCATACTTTCCATGGGCTGATGCAAATACCCATGCCGGCAGCTCACCATCCCTAAATGGTACATGAACTCTGGAAAGGTCTTCTCCGCATGTTTCCTACATTCAGAGTTGGATTTTTTTTTTTATTAAAACACCAGCCATGGTAGCCCTGTTTTCTTCCCTCTCCTTCATCTTCCTAGGTTTGGCATTTTGGGATAGTCCCAAAGGAAACACGTTGGAATGGGAGCAAAGGTTTACCTAATCATAGCCTTTTCTTTTCTTTTCTTTTCTAACAAAGTTAGAAAGCTAAGAAATCCCTGGTAAGCATCCACCTTGAAGCAGATACAACATCTCAATCTGATCTTTCTTTAAAGAAGCTATTGCCCATTTGCTGAAGCTTAAGTACTATTCGAAGTCTAAGGGGGTCCAGAGAACCTGTGCCCATCACATTTTCTGTCCGACACCAATGCACGATTATACTGTAGTCTTCCTAAAATGATTCTGTGAATAACATGTCTCATTCTGGAGCCATCAAGTGCAAACTAACTGAATACTGCAGCAGAAACAGTCCCATTCTCTGCTGCAATGAAAGAGAGCAATAATAACAATAGCTATTTATGCAAAACCATAAGGTTTACAAAGCACCTTATATATTGAACAATATCTCATTTGACTCTAAAAATCAATCAATCAATACACATTCCTGTGAAGGAATTTTGCTGTTATTATCACTGTTTCACAAATGAGAGGCTAAGAGAAATTGGTTAAGTAACTTACCTATGTTCACACAGCAAGAGTCCAAAAGAAGGACTTGAATTCAGTTCCTTCTTGATTCCAGGTCTAGCATTCTTTCCCCTTTACCACACTTTTTTCATTAGTCTAGAGCATAGGAAATCAATGACCTTTCAGAAGTGGGCTGTTAAGTTTTCTGACTCTTTCTGTGACTCTAATGTATGGGAACAAGAAGTAACAGGAGCCCAGGGGAGAACAGTCTTGGGTGGGATCCAACAGTAGGAAATTCTGGAGTTTTAAGGCAATAGGAAAGCTGGGGGGAGGGGAAGGAATGAGGATTAAGAAAGGGAGTTGAGAGAACACCCAGTCGATTTTGTAGTTCTCCTGAAGGCTCAAGAACAGTCACAACTATGCTACTGGATCTATCACAACTGGATGGTCTTCAGCCCATGTATCAATGACTGGCCTAAAACCAAAATTTACGTTTTTGCTTGGACAGCACATTTTAATGGAAAGACACTGAACCTAGACTCAGGAGACGTGGCTTTGAATCCTAGTTCTGATCCTATGACCCTGGGCAAGTCCCTTAGTTTTTCTCAGCCTCAGTTTCCTTATACGTAAAATGGCAAAAATGCTTACACTACCTACCTTTTAGGACTGTTGTGAAAAAGTGTTTTTCTTTTTTTTACCCTAAAGTATTATGCAAATGCATTGTTAATAATAATACTTTCGTTCCCTCAACTCATCACACCTTTGGGATTGTTTTTTTTTCTAAATCTATCTGGACTAAAAGTATATCCAAATCTAAAAGTCCTTTACATATCCAAAGAGAGAGTTTTTATTTTTGCTGTTCATTTGCTCGTTTATTCATTCAACAAACTTTTATTGAATACTGTTATGTGTAAAATATGGTGCTAGGTGCTCTGACATAAAAAAAAAATTAGTAAAACACAATCTTAGCTCTTTTGGAGCTACAGTTGAAAAAATCTGCAAAGGCAGTGTTGTCACATAATGACAACTGCCAAACTGTCTTTCACTGGATATATAGGTCACTTCTCACTATAGATCTTGAATTTTTTAACAAGATACAACTGGAACTTTTAATCACAATAATTCATCTGATAAATACCCTTTTGGACTTAAATGGTACCTGTATTTAAAGGATACACAATTTTTTAGATTTTTCTGTTAGCCATTATCCATCCATACCCCAAATGAGTACGGAGATCAGTTAATGAAACTGATTTTTCAAAGCCATATTATTGTATTATGCCAAGGAATTTAATCCATTACTTCATAATCACAGATATATACCAAAAGATGTAAGGACTGGTATAATCTCATACCAACAAATAATTCCTTATCAGAAGAAGTCTCACTAAGACTAAATCTTCTAACTGTGCCCTTAATCTCATTCTCTCAATTTACTCATCATAAAATTCTTCCTATTAAAAAAAAAACTATTTCCTGATATAATACAGTCTCATCACTAAGTTTTGGGGAAATTTTATGTGACTAACACATGGACCTATGAGCTCTTAACCTAAACAAAATTCTTCATTTCTCTTCAGGACTATTAAATGCACCCAAGAAAAGTCACAAAATTGAGTAGATTTTACTTACTTCAAATTAAGAATAGACCTATATTGGGAGTGGGCCTGACTCAAGGGATATCACGTGAGTTCAGGTTCAATGCTGGAGTGAAATGAAGCAGTCATTGGTCATTCAAGATTTATAAAGCAGGTTTACTTAGCCGTAACATAGAAAGAATATTCAACAATACTCCAGAACTTAAATTGGTCATCTCCATATGGAAACCTATATGGTCAACTGAGCAGGGTATTGCAATTCATGTAGTCTTGACTCTTCAGCCATGTCTGAACCAAGTCCATGTAGGTGGCCTTTCTTTATGCCCTCGAGTGACCTGGAAATCATTCCAATATGGTCAGAGGTTAAGGAAACTGCTTCAAGGTAGGTACACCTTGAGCTTTAGCCCCTTGGACCAATTAAATCCCAGAAACAGTTCTGTCCCCTTTCAGGGAAAAACTAGACTAACTCACATGGAAGAAGGGGTTAGGATATTGCTTCCATTATAGCCCACCTTATCTGGGTCTTCATTGGTGCCCAACAATTCTTCTACCCTAGAAACATGTCCAAAATCATGCTTGTTGGCCTACCTTCTAAATCTGGTTTCCTCATCTACCATGGGGATAGACTCAATTACCTTAAAGGTCTCTTCTACCTCTAAATATAATCATCCTATGAATATTTCATCTGGGGCTCTTTTTCAGTTTTTATAGTAGTAGGAGTGGGAGATCTGGTCTGCCTGCCTCTATTTAGGTGGCCATCTTGGCCAGAAGTGCCCTTTTGGATTCTTAAGTACCTGAAGGCCAGCAACTATATTTCAATTATACTTTTTATCTCCTCTAGAGCCTACCAGAATATTCTGCACTGAGTTTAAATAATTATTGGTTAAATTGAATTTTACTTAATATGTATTCCTGGATACTGACTGATTATTAAAGCTTACTCTTTAAAGAAAAGAACCAACCATTTTCTCAGTAAGGTGATAAAAATGAGTTTGTGTGTGGCTTTTATTTTACTAGTACTATAATTGGATGTACTTCAACTATGGTCAAAGTTAAGAAAAGTTTCCCTCAGATAATTAATAATAACAGTAATAAAAACAAGGATGCTAAGGGGTTAAATAGATCACTGACCTCAGAGTCAGGAAGACCTAAGCTAAAGTTCTAGCTCTGACACATATTGGTTTTATGACCCCAGCAAGACACTTAACCTCTCAATGTCCCCAGTCAACTGTCCAAGCCTTAAGTTTCAGAAAAGCTGTCAACTTGCTTCAGCAGAGGAAACTTCCTATCAGATTCCCTAAACTCATAAAATCATAGACCTAGGTTTTATAAAAGGGAGGGGAGTAGGAAAGAAGGGGAAGAGAAAGTTATTGAAAATGAAAAACTAATTATTTTCTTAAGGCTATTTTCTAATTTCTATAATTAGCTAAACAGATCTATCAAAATAGGATGCATGTAAAATAAATTCCTCATTTTAATTTCATCTCCTATTAGAAATAATTACTGGTGTTCACGAAACACCTTGCAATTACAAAATGCTTGGATATAAATCACCTCACTTGAGCCTGTCTAGTACCCTGTGAGGTAGATCGTGCAAGTATTATTTCCCCATTTTTCAGATGAGAAAACCAAGACTGATACCTTAATAAATTGCCTAAAGTAATAGACCTAGTGTGGTGTAGTAAGTCATATGAAGAGGAAAGCCATGATTTAAACCTGACTCCAAGATCTGGATTCCTTCCATTAAGCCACATTGCCTCTGTTCTTATCACTCTTGTTCTCACAAAATTGTGAGTAGGAACAGATGGAAGTGTTGAATCATACTGTAATTACTGAGTCAAAGACCCTCTTAAAGACAAAACTATATGCTGGTAACAATGATTCTCTCAACTACTGCATGGACGTACTTCTGATTTTACCACTAGCACCATCCCAAAATAGCAATGATATTTGCCTTGTGAAATGAACTTGGGCAAAGGGTTAGGGAACTGTTTTTAATTTTATTTGTTTTGCTGCCTTTGATTTTACATTATATCATTTCTGAATATATCTCTTTACACCTGCTATGCAGGAAGCCATCCCTTGTAACAAAGATTTTAAAAGGTTTTTAAAAAGCAATTCAGCGAAACTAACACATTGACTATGATTGACAGCGTGTGCAATATTCTACACTCAGAGTCCCCAACCTCTTTAATGAAGGGAAAATACTGAATTGCCTTCATTCTTCTCCAAAGGCAAGTTTGATCATTATAATTACACAGCATTAAGTTTGGAGCTTTTAGTTTGTTTTGTTTATATTATTATAGTCATTATGAATATTGTATATGTGTATATTATATGCACCTACTTCACTCTCCATCAGTTTATATGTCTTCCTGTGCTTGTTTAAATTCTTCATATGACTCATTTCATACAACACACTAATATTCCATTATATTCATATATCCACAAGTTAGCCATTTCCCAACAAATAGGCACTTATTTTTGTTTCTAATTCTTTGTTGCAGAAAAAAAATGCTACTATAAATAGTTTGGTATAAATGGGATATTTCTTTTTTGTTTTTGGCTTCCTTGGGATATATATCTAACAATAGGAGCTCTGGCTTAAATGTAATTTCCAAATTGCTTTCTAGAATGACTGGACCAATTCATAGCTCCACCCACATTGGATTACTATGTCCATCTTCCCACAACCCCATTAAGAGTGATAATTTCCATTTTTTGTATCATCTTTGGTATTTTGTTGGATGTGATTTGAAATCTTGTTTGAATTTTTATTCCACTTATTTTTATTGATTTGGAGAATTTGTTCATATTGTTATTAACAGCTTGAAATTCTTTTTAAAATAATTTATTCAATACTTTGACTATCCATTGGACAATGGCAATTAGTCTAACATATTTGTGTTAATTTCCTGTATAACCTGAATATCAGATTCTTATCAGAAATATTCATGCAAAGATGTTTTTCCCTGACCAACATATTCCTTTTTATCCTATTTCCATTCATTTTATTTATGTAACAAGTTGTCCATTTCACATAACTGAAATGGTCCGTTTTATCTTTTGTGATTGCCTCTAAAACTTAGTTCATTAAGAATTCTCTACCCATCCTTATTTGGGAAATTACATTTTTTCATGATCTTTTATAGTCATTGTATGTTCATTATATATTTTGAGCTTATTTTGATATATGGTATAAAATATTAATTGAAACCTAATTTCTGCCAAACTGCTGCCCAGTTTTCCCAGCAATTTTTGTCAAAGAGAATATTTCCACTAGCAACATGTTTTTAGAATTATCATTGGACTACTGTTTTGTATTACCTTTTTTTTGCTAATCTAATCTGTTTCACTAATCTATTTTTCTGGTAATTTTTTAAGCAGCAAAAAATAATTTTGGTGATTACTACTTTATAAAATTTCAGAGAACTAGAAGTACTATTTTCTCTGCCTTGTTCTTTCTTGTTCATTATTTCTTTGAGATTCTAAATTTTTAATGTCCAAATGAATTTTGTTAATATTTGATCTAGTTCTATAAAATACTCTTTCAGTAGTTTGGTTCACATAGTATTCAATCTGTAAATTAATTCATGTAGTACCATTTTTATTATATTAGTATAGCTCAAACATGGGTATATGTCCAATTATTAGTCGTTCTTTATTCTTTAAAAGAAAAGTCAGTATAAGCATACTAGACATAGAGTTGGCCTTATAGCTAAGAAGACTCTGACACATACTGGCACTGTGACTCTAAGTAAATTGTATAAATATCTTAGTATACTGGACAACTCTCTAAGACTAGAAGCTGCAGAGAAGATGTCAGTCTGCATTGGTAGAGGGAGCTTTCTCATTTGGGAGTTTTCTTATCAATGATAGCACAGGTTTAATCTCTATCTCCTAGCCATGTCTTTAAAGAATGTTTTGTCATTGTATTTCTATGTCTTGAGTATCTACTAGTATGCTGATAGCCAGAAACTTTATACATTTTTAATTATTTTGAATGATATCCCTCTTATTATTTCCTCCTGGATTTTGTTTTTGCTATATTGAAGTGAAGATACTTTAGTGGACTTATTTTGTATTCTGTTACTTTACTGGATTTATTAATTTTCTTAGTTTATTTATTTTTTTGAGGTTTTCCAAGTAGAGCATCATGTAGTATGCAAATAAGGTTAATTTTATTTTCTCTTTGTCATTGTTTCTGCCCTTAATTTCTTTCTCATCTTATTGTAATAGCTAGTACTTATTACTATGTCAAGTAATAGTAGAAAAAAGAGAGCATTCTTACTTTACTCCTGTATTTATTGGGAAAGCTTCTACTGTTTTACCTTTACAAATAATGCAAGTTTTTTATTTTAGATCCATTTTTATTATATTAAAAATGGATTATTAATGTTCTTTTTGAGGTTTGCATTTATCAATTTCATCATGAGATTTGGGATGTTTTTAATATTATTGAATATATTGTTTCCTAATGTGGAATCATCTTTGCACAGATGTGAATAGAGACTAGGCCAATGGGAATGCACACCAGTGTGTGCCAACCCCCAAGCCCATGATCTAAGCCCTAGTTATCTTAATTCTAGAAATGCCTCCACCTAAGGCTTGTTCTTTTGATTGTTGAGTACTTAAGTCAAATCATCATTTCTTGAGAAACCCAAAATGCTAATTCACTCCTGGCTCTGCTCAGTCTCTGGACTTCACTCCACAGCTAACTGCTTCATCTCCTAGCGTATATTCTTCCTCTTTTCTTTTTACCCCACATCCTTTAATGTTTTGTCTTTCCCCATTAGAATGGAAGCTTTTTGAGGGTAGGGATTCTCTTGTTCGGTTGCATTTGTCCCCAGCACTTAACACAGTATTTAAACACAGTAAAAGCTTATTTTTATGGGACAGCTAGATGGCACAGTGAATATAGTGCCAGGCTTGGAGGCATGAAGACTCTTCTTCCTGAGTTCAAATCTGACCTCAGATACTTCCTAGTTGTGTGACCATGGGCATGTCATTTAATCCTGTTTGCCTCCATTCCTAAATCTGTAAAATGAGCTGGAGGAGATGGCAAACCACCCTCATATCTTTGCCAAGAAAATGCCAAATGGGGTGTTGAAGAGTGGGACACTACTGAAACAACAACAACAAAAGCTTACTAAATATATATTTGTTTATAATGAATAATTGTTTGTTTATACCACTGAAATCTAATTCCTAGGATTTCATTTAAAATATTTGCGTTAGTATTCATTACTGATATTGGTCTACCATACTCTGTCTTTGTTTTTCCTTCCCTGGTATGGTTATTGGGACTATATTTGTCATATAAAGAGTTTATCTTATCATTTTTCCTCAAATTTTATGAATAATTTATGTAGCATAGATGTAAATTGCTCTTTAACACCTGTAAATCCATCTGGACCAGAGCTTTTATTCTTTAATGGATCTTTTATGGCTTGTTCAATTTCATTTTCTGAATCTGGGTTGTTTAAGGTTTTCTAATTCATGTTCTTTTAATTCAAGTCTTTTATATTTTCATAAGTGATCCCCCACTTCTTTTAAATTCTAGGTTTTGATAACATTTAATTGTGCATAACTGAGGAACAGTTTTTAACTAGAGGAGGAGGTGGGAGTGAATCTCTCATATAAAACTATAAGCCCTGATGTGCATCTGTCTATGCTTTAGTAGAGTCAGTACTTATTCCAAACAATTCTGTCATGGAAAAGCTGGGCAGGAAGAGGTCATTGAGCACATTCTTGGGGATTGAGGCTGTGTGAGTTTAATGAAGGAGTGGTATATTATGCAAGCAGATCCTTCAGAAAACAATTTTAGTAAAGAAACAGAGTTTTTATGCTATGTAACACTGAGAAGAAGACTTAACTTGAATATCTGCCTTTACATCACCAAAATATACTATAAAGGTAGAACAGTAATTCACATTCTAAATATCAGAAGAAAAAATGTTTACATAAAGGCCAAAAACCTAAGATGGCACTTAAAAAAGTAGAGAGAGTAGTTTGAAGGGGATAAAAGTAATAAATGGTCCAAAATTTATTGTGAAAGGGAAAAGTGGTGTAAATAAAGCCATAATCCCAAAGCAGAACCTTGATACATTTCCATAATTACAGGAAAAAAATCCTGTAGTATGAGATCTTGTCATTTCTTTCAAAGTTTTTGGTATAGTTGACTGAATTTACAAAGCTCTAATTAAGTCAGTGATCTGAGTGAACTTTGAAAGGTATTTTATTGCCAATCATAGAATTCCATTGCAGAAGGAACCTTTGAAAGCTAATCCTCCAGGAGAATGTAAATTCTTTGAAAACAGAAAAAAGTATTTCGCTTTTTTTCTTTGTATCCCCAGCACCTGACCATGCATAAAGTATATGTGTTTGTTGAATTGAGTTGAACTCCATCCTTTATAAGATGAGTAAATTTACGGAAAGAGCTCTAAGAACCTGAATTCAGATCCCCATCCTGCTACTTATTATCTCATATCACTTTATGATCTCGGCCAAATTGCCTACCTTCCTTGGGTTAGCGGAAGCTGGGCTTCAGGTTCCATAAGTATAAAATGAGATGGCTGTACTGTATGTCCTCTGAGTCCTTTCAGGTCTAAATCTATGGTCCTACAAAACACAGAAGAATGGTGACTCACTCTAGGTCATGGATCTTTTTAGTAGACTACTTCCAAATTTTCTTAATTCTAGCATTAATTGGATTTTGAAAGTTTATAAATAATTAATAGTAGCTTTCTGATTATTTGAATTCAATGGATTAATGCTACATTCATTGATTTAGATCTTCTTATACTGTCCTCTTCAAAATGCATTTTGTCTGACTACTAGGTTTACTATGTCATATTTTATACATGTGAATTTTATAGATGGTACATTTTTAAACTGAGTGGTATTCTCATTCAACGTTCATCCGTATGGATGCACCATGATTTTCAGTTTGAAATATTTACAAATAACTGGGCTTTCACAGATTTGAGTTGTATTTACTCTTAAAAATTATTAAGACACTTTCCTTCCTGCTGGCCTCAAGATGCAAGAATGACCTTCTGAGCTCCAGGAGTCAGTGGAAGAAATGTCTTTCCCCTCCACACTGGGCCAAGAGGTATGATCTTCTTGGGCTTCCTAAGTGTAGCTTCTTAAGTAAGTCTGTATCTAGGATGGAATTTCCTCCTACTTGTGTCTTCTTTCTTTGGTACATATATCTCAAAAGGCAACCTTTCTCTATTACTTACAAAACACTTTTTTCAAAGCAATTTCATTTCATTCTCAGCACATCTCTAACAGAGATCACTCCACATATTATTGGGTGTCCAAGCAGTAAACTTCTCAGAAGGTATGGTTGGGATAAGGACAAGATGGGCCAGACTATAGTACCAAGTAGTTCAAGGTCTCTGCTGGACAAGCTATGGTTTCTCATATAAAAAAAATAACAATCCAAGACTGTTTATGAATATTAATTTAATCTATCTAAATAGCAAATTAATATCTTACTTAAATTATGTGAGCTTTTTTGGGGACCAAATTAAGCAGGTACTGAAGATTCATAGGTACTAGTCAGTATTCCAAGTATTACCAATGGCTTTAACAAAGACCTTGAACAAAACCTATAAACTTTGTCATTCAGATTCTCACCTGGAAAATAATCATAATTTTTATTGGTTTCTAACTTACTTGTCTTTCATGATATAAAAATAACAGATGTTACAAAAATGTTTAAAGCATTGAAAAGATGAATCATTTTCTTAAGAGTTTCATTTTATGTGGCTTTAGTTATAAAACTCTAGCAATTCTCAAACTTCGAGGAAACACTAGTCAATAAGGTTAACATTGCACAGTGGTGAAAAGTTAACTAGCTTTCTGTATCTACTGACCATCTTCACTATGAGAGAAAAACAAGCATTACTTCAAAAAATTGATAGTGTAAGTTGGAGAGACAAAGAATCTTTTTAAAATTTTTATTATTTATTTATAGCTTCATTTAAATTTTTTTGACTTCCAAATTGAAATGTGATGTCAGCTATACATGTGAAATCATGCAAAACATGTTTCCACATTGGTCATGTTGCAAAAAAAGCAAGAAAAATAAAGTGAAAAAAATATGCTTTGATCTACAGTCAGACTCCATCAGGTTTTTCTTTGGAGTTGGAGAGCATTTTTCATTATTAGTCCTTCAGAATTGTCTTGGATCATTGTATTGATCAGAATAGCCAAGTTATTCATAGTTGATCGTCATATAATATTACTGTTATTGTGTATATTGCTCTCCTGGTTCTGCTCACTTCACTCAGCATCAATTCACATAAGTCTTCCCAGGTTTTTCTGAAATTTTCTCACTCATCATTTCTTCTAGCACAATAGTATTCCATCGCAATCATACACCATAACTTGTTCAGCAATTCCTCAATTTATGGGCATCCCCTCAATTTATAGTTCTTTGCCACCATAAAAAAAAAGCTGCTTTAAATATGTTTGTAAATATAGGTCCTTTTCCTTTTTCTTTTAAAGAGAGAAAGAATATATATGAAAGAATATACCTACAACTTCAGATTAATACAGTACAAGTTAAATGTATAAATGCAAGAATAAGGCTAGATGAGAGTATTAACAGGATCAGATATGTACAACATTGATAGGTTTCCTTTTTTTGTGTATGTCCTCAGCAATAAAATGGAATTTGTGTCCCACCTTAATTGTGAAATGGGTACATATTTATTGATTAGAAAAGAAAGAGCCTTTCAATAGTCCTCCATTTTCCAAATGTTTCTTCTCCATCCCCCCATTAAAACTCCCATTCCCTCAGTCTCAAGGATATAATTATGTCATGATCTCTCCATATATATATGATTATAATAACATACATATCGCACAAAAAGTTAGGTTCTCAGAGCAAGGCTTTATCTTCTCTCAAAATTCTGGAGAGGTTAGGTGTGTCTTTCTCTAATACTTTTTATCTCATGAGGCTCTATTTAATATCAATCTCTAGTTACTATTTGCCCATATAAATTTCCAATCAGGGTCTCCCCAGTGTCAGTTAACTCATCAATATCTCCTGAATATCAATTAGCCAATTAATATCAATTAGCTTCTATAAAGGAATATTGAAAGTAGGGCTCTTCCATTACTCACCATCATGTATTTCCAAAAGTAGGTTTACCAAACCTCCACATGGATTAATACCAGGCAGAGAAGAGTGTGCAGACTGTAAGCACTGACCATTTATCCACTATTTGTACAAACAGCAACCAGTCTATGACTTTTCATCCTGTAAGATTCAAATGTATCCTCCCATAAATCCTCCAAAGAGGGTCAGTCCAACCTATTGCAGGCCTTGCTATACATTTCTTTCATGAATAATGAAATAAGTGAGCCATTTTTTGGTTATTCCTCATTCATATTAAATGGATGACTTGCTTCTGATTATACATTCCTCTAATAATATTCTTTATGTCATTTCTCCTATGTAACGGTTGGCTGGTAATATGTTTCAGATTACTTATGTAACGATCTTTGTGTGACCCACAACTTTAGAGACTGGTACTCCATGACTTCTAGTCGTATTGTATCAGTGAAAAAGTACTGATAATAAGAAGATAGGCTTTTGTTTCAGAAAGAATCTTGGGATCATTAAAAGAACTGCACAATTTCCCAACTCAAATGCATGGGGAAAAAAACCACCCATGGACCTTATTATTATATTTTAAAAGTGATCAAAAGAATATTCATAACTAGTAAGCCATATTCCTATTTATCTATTTCTACAATCTGTCTACATCTGGATGAGAATAATCTAAATTAGTGTGTACACACATATATATACATATATACATACACATGCATGTATACACATATATGTATTTATCCACACACACATACATGCATGCATATACATAAGGTGGGGAGGGAAGTAGCTCAGTGTATAGAACACCAGGCCTAGGGTCAGAAAGACCTGAATTCAAATTCATCCTCAGATACTTACTAGCTGTATGACCCTGGACATGTCACTTAACCTCTATTTGCCTTGTTATTGTTTGTTCTTTGTTCTTGAAGAGGGCCAATGACATCAGGAGGATGATGTCTTGATTTGCAAGTGAATTGGATTTAAGTGAGGCAGAGATATGCAAATTCATCAGCCTGACTTTGTCCTCCAGAGTCACCAGAGTCCAGTGGCAAGACATAGGTCAGGATAACTGGCAATGAGTCTGGATACAGTGGGATACCTTGGCCTTTTTAAGCTAAGGTCTTTCCCTCTGTTTGCCATAACTGACTGGAGAAGGAAATGGTAAACCACTCCAGTATCTTTACCAAGAAAACCCCCTGAACAGTATGGTTCATGGAATCACAAAGAATCAGATATAACCAAACAAAAACTTTCTCTGTGTGTGTGTGTGTGTGTGTGTGTGTGATATACATACACGTATCAAGGCATCCTTGATGAAAGTATCAGAAAATAATCGGCAGTATTTTGCAAATTATACTATACAAGACATCACGTATTTATAATCACACATTGACTGAAAGGTACAGAGAATACAAGAGTCCACTGTGCTATTGTTAATTAACAATAAAAAAAATGTTTATTCAGCATCAAAAGGTTGCCAATAGCAGCAATAGAGGCTCTCTTCCAACAGTGTCTGCCATGCATATATTAAAATCATAAAAGAATTCATTGAAAGGCATAACAACAGAGATAACTTTGCTCTACAACCCTGTCATTGTTAATAATAAGTGAAGGATATAACAAAGATTCTCACCAAATGGTTTTTGCCACAACCATGGATAAGGACTGGTGCAAAGCCCATATGGAAGGATAATAACCTATAGATGATGCAGTCATCCAGATGCTCTTGTTTGCTGGTGATATTGGGTTGACTGAATAGAGATATGGAATATTACAAAAGCCTCCATCTTGGGTTTGGTTTAACCATGAACACAGGAAAAAACAAGTAGATGAAGAATGCCTATTGTTCAGATTATGATATACAGAGCATAATTCATAGAATTGGTCCATCAATAGCTATACCTTGGAGAGACACTGTGGATAGATAATGAACTGGGCTCAAAATTGAAAAAGAGGAGGAGATTGGGTCGTATTGCATGTGAAAAAATGCTGATCATCTCATTAAATTCTTGAAAAAAATTATTTGCAAGATACAAGACACAAAATTAAAAGGAAAGGAAGGTAGTAATAGAGCAACTAAAATTAAGGTGTAAATGAGGCTTAACTCTCTCCAGGAAATTTTTGTGTAAAAAAAAAAAAGGCTGGTTGACCCAAATAACTTCTAATTGATAGAATGTATATTGAAATACCCTAAATTCAAATGGATTTTTGATTTCATCTTTCTAAGGATACAGATCATAACCTATCCATGCCTACCCATCTTACGTAAGTCTTGTCTATAGTTCTTCATGGTCCAACATGCTGAAACTTTCTTAACTTTCTTTTGACGTTCTGAGGATACCAAAGGAACACTTGGACTGTCTCTTCATTATCCCTCACTTTTACCACGTGGCCACCTCATCATTTTTGTTTTTACATTTTTTTTTATTTTACTGTACTTCTTCAAAAGCCCTTGATTATAATGTGTTGCAACCTGCTCACAGACATCCTACTCTCTCTCCATTGCCCTCCTGAGGGTAGTTATTTTCAATGCTTCAAAGACAATCATGTTCAATGACTCAAAGCCATAAAATAATAACTTCAGAATACTGATATTAAAAAAAAATAGGCTTTGGTTTCAGGGGGAAACTCACAGTTGTTAAAAGAACTTTACAATTTCCCAGAGGCAATTTATCCCATTTTCCTCTTTCTGCTTAGTTCCGGGCTCAGCTCATTTTCTATCCACAACGTATGTCCAAGACATAAAGATAGATAGATAGATAGATAGATAGATAGATATACACACACATATTAGTCTCATCTCTCTCTCTGTATATGTATACTTATATATACATCTCCTCTATAAGGTTTATGCCAACACACACCTTTTTTATAAGCACATTCTGTAAGGACTGTGATGTTAGAGTCCAAGTGTTATGGCTCCACTATTCTTGTCATAAATATTTGCAGATCTTTTCCATCTTTCATCTGTTTTTTATCATCCTTACAATGTCATCTTTAAATACCTTCAGAATAACTTTGCTTAGTTGTGTCTTTCACAAAATTTAACAAACTGGCTTTACATTTTACTACTTCTCTCTCTTTTATGAAGTGATACTGTGAATAATCTCTACCATCCTTCTCCAAAAGATTTTATAAACAATTTTATATTTTAAATTGATGCTGCCCATGGCTATAATAGTTCTCTGTTTGGAAAATAGGTTGAGTGTCCACTAAGATGCTTTTTAGGCTTTTTTGAGCATTTTTATAGCAATTAATTTACAATTGGTAAAACTTCTATAAGAAAATATTGTAAGAATTATTAATGTACTCCATTTAAATATTTTTATAGTTTATTCTAACTTCATATTAATTTTGATGTTTATTATAACAAACTGGTGGTCTGACTGGGCAGTTGATGGAGAAATGGTTCTCACATTACTCTATAGCCTTTTAAAGTCTGTTAAAATATAATCAAATTAATTTGTTGTGATATCATTTGATACTTGTCATATAATTTGTTTCTTAAAAAAATATTCATGATATATAGGCATGAGGCTTCTATATAAACTACAAGTCTTTGGCCTTTCTCATTTATTATTTGTGATTCATATCTTCTAACATTTTCACCATCCTCAACATTGCCAATCATTGAAAGCACCAAGTACTTAAGCCTATGTTGATTTAATTCTGAAAGGATAATTGATTTCTTCTTTATTAAATTTCATTACCTTTTCACTATCTGCAATAGATATTAGTGCACAAGCTTCAATTCATTTTCATGGTGGTTTTACAAGTATTTTATCCTGAGTACTTCAATACAAGATAACCAAATATATGACGAAATAGATGTTTCGGTTTCTCTCGATGCATGATAAAACCACTATCATCATCAACACCTAAGCTTATCTTTCCAAGGATAATGAGCAAGCCATCCTTTCATTAGTTGTAACGCGCATGTAGGGTGATAATGTCAAGACTTATAGAATTCAGTTCCTAAGTAGCATGTCCACCCATTAGTCAATGGACAGGGATCTCAGATTTAGAGTGCCAACAGATAAGTTAAATATTACAGATTAGAGGTTGGCAAACTATATTACTCACTGAGCTGAGTGGTTTTTACATTTTTAAATATAATAAAACCAGGGGCAGCTAGGTGGCACAGTAGATAGAGTATCAGCTCTGGAATCAGGAGGACCTGAGTTCAAATCTGGCCTCAGACACATAACACTCACTAGCTGTGTGACTCTGGGCAAGTCATTTAACCCTGATTGCCTCAAAAAAAAAAAAAAGAAAAAGAAAAATAATATTATAATAAAGCTATATTTTAAAATGTAAAAGTCATTCTTACCTGGCAGATTATACAAAATCTGTCAGTGAGCCAATCTGAGCTGTGGTCTGTGGTTTACCAACCAATGTTATAGATAGTCTAATTTTCTTTGGTCATTTTTAGCACTTTTCCAGTGTCCTAAGACTTAGAGCAATTTTGTAATTTTATTTGTTTCATGGATTGCCATGGCCAAAGTCTTCATCACTAAGTGGCAAGCTTCCGTTAAGAAGCCTCTCCACAGATTAGTCCTCAAAAAGCAGACATAGTCTGTTGCCAGAACCATACTTGTAGCCTTTTTAGCATGACAGATCCTGCCAGAACTTTCACTTCACTGCCATACCCCCAGCCCAATAACCCAGAGTCACCTCCAAGCCATAGTGAGTCTTATTGAGGTACAATGTATGGAGCAAATAATTTGGAGTTGAGAATGAGTTAAAGTGCTCCTTGCCTACTCTTGCCCCTCCAACACCCACATGGCCTATTAGGAAATAAAGTACACAAAGTCAATATTGCACATACATATCCCTCCCCATCCTTCCTCACTTTCACAAATAGCCCTATACCCTCCATGGGAATCAGTGAAACAAAGAGTTATTGCTTAGGGGTAAGAACATTGATGTAGTAAACCACAGATATTCAAAACTACTCCAAGTCCACAAAATACAGATGTACTTGGATAGAATTTTACTCTATAGGCAACTTACTAAGAATAATTTGCATATAGGAATGGGGTATAGAAATCTATCCTGCCCTACAGGAAAATAGAAGGGGAAGGGGATAAGAGAAGGGGGAGAAAGATAGAAGGGAGGGCAGATTAGAGGAAGGGGTATTCAGAATGCATGCCATCTTGAGGTGGGAGGAGGGGCAAGATGGGGAGAAAATTTGGAACTCAAAATCTTGTGGAAGTGAATGTTGAAAACTAAAAATAAATAAATTTAAAAAGAATAGAACAGTAAAAAAAAATTTTAAAGTTAAATTAAATCTTAAAAAAGAATAATTTGCTCCAAATAAGCATTTTAGTGGCAATAGCCATGCATTTTTTACAATACATTCATTGGGATAATGACTAATCTGTAACTTTCTTTCCTTTCAGTTGAAGGAACTCCCCCTACCAATGTAAGTTATTACCTTATGTGCAGCCTATAATCTTAGAGAACTGCCCAAGACATCAAGAGTGGCCATATTGTCCTATGGCCAATGTGAGTTAGAGATGGGACTTGAACCCAGGTCTGGTTATGCCATGATACCTTTCACTTTCTATTCATATCTTGGTTTAATGAACAAATTGAGATGGGTTAGGGCTTCAGAGGTGGTGGTAGTTGCAATTGGTAAAGCTATTGCACATGTATCCCTGTTATTGTTGGATGTCAGACTAAAAAAACTATCAGAAGAAAGTATTTGTATAATTCAGAGTACAGAGTAGGAATGCAATTTTTAAAAAATGATTGTCTTCATAATTGCTCTTGACTGGAAGGTGTACATTCCTAAAAGTCAAGGACCATAGGTTTTATACTCTGGCTCCATGTACAGTATGTAGGAGCTTACTATTTGATAGTGATGATTAAATGGTGCTTATTTTATTCATTATTTGTACCAGTATTTGATTTCTTCCTTTTTTCCATTTTTCTCATTTAAATAAGTCCATTAAAATAATCAAATCATTGTTCTGAATATTCTAGACATAACCTTATTCTAGAAAATTCTAAATACAAACTTTATTAAAAAACAATGAAAACATGAGTGTTGAACAATAGATATGTTGCTATAGAAAAAATAGTGAGCAAGGAGTCAGGAGATGCTGGATCTAATTCTAGCTATACTAACTATGAAGACATAGTCAAATAACTCAATTTCTCTCAGCCTCAGTTTCCTCATGTATAAGACGAAGGGTTGTAATAATAATCATATTCATGCATATTTATATATTCCTTTAAGTATTAAAGAGTCCTTTTCTCACAACAACCCTTGAGGTAGGTAATAGTAATTATTTTCTTCATCTTAAGAGAGGAAATTAAGAGAGGAAAAATAATTAAGGCATAAAAGTGACATCATAGGAACCTAATATCATAGATTTGGAGCTAGAAGGAGCCTCAAAGAACATAGAGTTGAAAATCCTGACTTTTCAGATAAGGAAACTGATGCAAAGAAAGGTGAAGTAATTTGCTATTATCATATAACTAATTAAACATCTGAGGTGGGATTTGAACTTCTCAACCAACTCCAAATCAAGCCCTCTATTCATTCCAAATAATGCCTCAAAATAATATCCAACACCCCTTCCAGCTCTAAAATTCTATGGTTTTATAATATCTTATGGAAAGTTAAGATGCAAATATTATTTTAAACATCACCATTACATAAACAATCATTTTAGAACCCAATGCATTCAATAGTTAGGAATTTGTTACTGATTTGACTTTCTGGGAGGTTTTATTTTCATCACATTCCATTTTTGTGAAGCTTTTTTTCCTGTCATGTCTTGAATTTTTTCTGCAATGTTATACAGTTTGATATTTTTCCAAATCCTTTACACAAAGTATGACAAAATGCTGTACAGAAAAAAGTATAAGAGAGAGATAATGTTCTTCAGACATGGGTAGTCCTGACTCTCATGCAAGCAGACAGGTAAAATAAACTTGGGAAGAAGAAAACTGACATTTAGAATTGGTAGAGATATAAGTATTGTTGCAGAAATGACATCTTCTGCTTTCACAGCAATCTGTCTCCCTTTCTTTCTTCCAAACACATAAAAAAAGGCATTTTGAGTTACTGATTAACTTCAACCCATACTGATCTTTGATTCTGTCTAAGGTCCATGAAAATTGGTTAGACCTTTTTCAACAAAAGGCGAAACTAAATTCTTGAGAAATTGAAACTCTTTTTTAGGTTGGCTACACATAACATCTCCACTTCCCTGACTTGTCAGACCAAATTCTATTTGGTCGGCTTACATTTTTATTAGTTCCTCTTACAGGGAAGCATGAAATTTTTGCAATGGTTAATCCCTTCCTGTACATAAAAAAATATGGTACCATAAGTAATCATTATAAATGTAAGCTATTATTATTTTAGCAGTAAAGATTTAGAGCTGGAAAAGATCTCAGAACTCATCTAATCCCAACACTTTCACTTTACAGGTGAGAAAACTTAAGCCTAGAGAGGTTAAGGTGACAGAAATGGTTGAAGGGAGAGCTGTGATTCATACCAAAGTCCTATGACTCTAAATATAGCTATCTTTTCACTGTGCCATATTGCCTGTCCTCAATACCCTCAGCTTCATATGTCATATTTGTTATTGTAATTTGCATTTTTTTCCTTCATCTTTTGTTCACTCTGAAAAAAAAAAAGATGCTGGAAGGATAGAGAAAAAATTATACAGACACCAGTTGTTAGTCCATTAGATTGTAAATTCCTTGAAGGCAGGCACTGTCTTTTGCCTCTTTTTGTATCCTGAGGGCTTAGCACAGTGCCTGGTTGATGGATAGTCTTCTCTCACCTTTGGCTTAAACTACAAAAGCATTTCGACGAGGAATTACATACAATAGAATGAACAGATGGGAAGGCATCAAAATGTGCATGTTTCAGGATGTTTGAAAGAGAGGTAACAAGAGTGGGTGAAAGGAAAGGCAATCAATGAAAAATTATTTTCAGAGTAACTAAAGATATTGATAACTTTCCTTTCAAGTTTTAGATTTGGAGCCTAAGCACTTGGTCTAGGGATGCAGGCAGCTACTACCGCTGTATTATCTTCCTACAGTACTGCCTACATTAGAACCTCAAACAAGTACCTATAAGAAAGAAGGGAATAAACAAAAGCGGCAACTGGATAGAAAGGAATCAGGGGTAAGCTCCCCTTTCTATGTCATTTTTCCCCATTAGAATGTAAAGTCTTTGAAGGTGGATAATCTTCCTTGCTTATCCCCAACACTAAGCATAGTGTCTGACACACAGTAGATACTCACTGAATTCTCTATCTACCTAGCTATCTTGCTTGACCTCTAATCCACCCAGGCAACGACAGCTTCTCATCTAATTTAACCCTTTGCATGGGCAAAACAGTTTCTTTATAATAATTACTTCATGGAAAAACCAGTAGTGAAATTGGTTAATGTTCTTAAAGGCCAGAGAGAATCTCTGTTGGCAACTGTGACTGTTTTGAATTATTGCTATTTTTTTTAAGGAGGCGTGATAAGTCTTTGAGGAGGAAAAACACTTTTTAATTGATTTCCTCAAAAGTGTGTTGAGGAGGAGGGGAAAGAAGGTGGAGTGTGAGTAAATATTGTGTTATTAAACACCGGCAGATGTGCTGGCTGCCTTCAAAGAAGTAAAATGGATATGGCGGCTGCCCTCTAGGAGCCATATCAGTGCAGACGAACATCTAGAAAGGCACATAAGTAGAACTGTGTAACACACCAGATTTGCTGGAGGGAAGGTAGAAAATGACATATCTTGTGGAGATTAGGAGAGTGGCTGGGGAGGAATGTTTTGCAGGGAAGATAACCAGGCCCTTACTAACAGAACTAGCTATGTTTTCCTGGCTGTGGCAATGAGACATTCAATATCCTTAAGACTGAGTGAGATCCAGACTCAGGTTAGGGGAGGGAGAAGTTAAGGATGACTATTTAGCACTGGGTATCTTTGTCTAAGTGGTAACTGAAGCCGTGGAATTAGAAGGGTATATCGAGGGATCAAATGTAGAGAGGGAAGAGGACATACATTATCCATGTTGTCTCTCAAATTCTTTCTTTGAACAACAGTCAAAATATTTCTGTTTCTGAATATGGCTACAATGTTCTATTTTGTCCTTTTAAAACTACACATAGTGTGGAACTATTATTTGTCTTCACAAACTTCAATATTCAACATTCAGAAGACATTTATTAAGTGTCTTATATGTGCATGTAGCAATGACTGTGCTAGGTAGCGAGGGGATGCAAAATTCAGGTGAAACTTATTTCTTACCTTCAAAAAGCTCATAGCCCAAAAGGTAGATTATATGCACATATAGATAACTCTAATAAAATATTTCACGATAAACACATTAGACAGTTACAAAATAATGTGAGGTAGTAGAGGAAAGATCATTACCAATCACAGACATCAGGGAAAATTTCACCAAAGAGATGGTGCTTGAGTTGATATTTAAAGGACAGGTAGAAATTCCACAGGCAAAGAAGGAAGCTGCTTCATGCACCAGGAGTAAAGAACAAAATAGGAAAACAGGAAAATGAAGGTTAGAGTCCTTAAAAAGGATGGGGTAGTAAATAAAGGAGGAAATTGTCTAATTTTAGGAATACTTTTGCAACAACCCTGTGTGTGGGACAAAGACCACTTACTCAAAATTAAAAACAAAGACTTAGATGCCTTGAAAGTAGAAAGGAGTTTATTGCTTTCTCGTGAGAAAGGGTACTGCCCCGCATTGCCATTGTGGGCCAGGAGAGTATGAGTTGGTTACAGAAAGGAAGCCTTATTTTATACCCCAATGTGAGCTCCTCCTCCCTAATCCCCTTCCCTTTATCCCATTGCCTGGGCTTTCAGGGGTACGTTCTATTCACAGAGACACAAGTTTGCCCAGAGACAAGAAAAGGCAGGAAGTTTTGCAAGGGCAAGCAGTTCAGGTTGGGGGTAGGGCTATTCTTTCTGCTAAGTACTTAAAAACAGGGTCTGAGAGTGGGAGGGTTTTGAAAACAACAATACAAGAACCATTAACAAGAACTATTGACTCTTTGAGGAGGCTTCACTTCTGAAAGATCATCTCTCACACCTTTGATAAAGATAATACACTTATTAATTATTTTTGTGGCTGTTGTTTAGCTTTTTTTTCAGTCATGTCTGATTCTTTGTGACCTCATTTGTAATTTTCTTGGCAGAGATACTAGAGTGGTTTGTCATTTCCTCCTTCAGCTCATTTTACAGATGAGGAAACTGAGTCAAACAGAGTTAAATGACTTTCCCAGGGTCTCACAGCTAGGAAGTATCTGAGGCCAAATTTGAACTCAGATCTTCTTGACTCGAGGCCTAGCATTTTACCCACTGGGCTACTTAGCTTCCCACAATTATTTTTATCATCTTAAAAATGAAGAAATTGATGGAGGCATGTCAGTGACTTGTCATAAGGACATAGAATTATAGATTTAGAGCTGGGAGGTGTCTTAGAGACCCTTGAATCCAAACCTCTCACTTTGCAGATTAGGAAACTGAAGCCCTGCCTCCTCTAATTAACTAGTACTTATTAAGTTGTCGGCATATTAAAGTTTTCCTCAATGTTTCCCAGACCATCTACCTTATTGGTGTTTCTTTTTTGCAAGTAAATCCCTCCCAGAGCTATCTCCAAGTAGCTGCACAGTACATAGCACTAAGGTCCTTAAGGGTAAAAACGTTCCATCAAAAAGCCACCATTACAAAGACTTATACGAACTGATGCAAAGTGAAGCAAGCAGAACCAGCAGATTTTTGGACGCAGCAACAGCACTATTGTACAACGATCATCTGTGAATGACTAAGCTATTCTCAGCAATAAATGATAGAAGACAATACTGAAGGACGCATAAAGAAAAATGACATCTATCTCCAGGAGTCTGAATACAGATCAAAGTAGGCTTTTTGTATTTTCTTTATTTTTCTTGGGTTTTTTTCCTCCCCTTGGCGTTTTGTTTTCTTGTTGTTGAGTTTTGGGTGGTTTTTTTTTTTAGTCTTTGTTATCTTTTGCAACATGGCTAATATAGAAATGTGTTTTGCATGACTACACATATATAATCTATATCAAATTGCTTGCCTTCTCAAGAAGGAGGTGGGGAAGAGTGGAAGGAATGAATTTGGAACTCAAAAATTATTTTTAAAATGTTAAAAATTGTTCTTACAATGTTTCTCAATATAATTGAGAAAAAAATAAAATAAAAGCATTCTTTTTTTAAGAAGCCACTATTCCCCCAAAATCATCATATTTCTCATATTAAAACAAAGCAAAATAAAATTCTACATTAATCAAGACAATGTGTTAATGTTTTGATATTTTCTCTTTGTGTGCCCCATTTTTTCTTTCTACCTTACCTTTTTCAACATTTTCACATCTTTTGTTTTATTCTCAGTTCAGATCCTACTAACTAAAATCTCAGGAAATAGAGATTGGAATTACCACTCCTAGCCCAACCCCACCATTTTATAGTGCCTGGGGAACCCTAATAGAGAAGAAAGGGGTTTTTTTTTCTCTCCTTAAAAATAACAGTGTCATATATGGGCCTACAGATCTCAAATTCTCAGCCTAGAGTTTTGTTCTTTAGCCTCAAAGAACTGAAAAACATGTAGGGACCAATTAAAGAAGACTTAGAGAAGATGTGATGATTGTTTCCAAGAATCTGCCAGGCAGTCATGTAGAAGAGATGTTAGAATTGTTCTATTTGGCCTCAGACGGCCGAAACATAAGTAACAGATGAAAGTTACAAAAGCAGGTTCCTGCAGATTCTTGACAATTAGAACTATCCAAAACGATTGAACTGAATGAAGTATCACAGGAGGTGTCCTCTTCTCTAGACATTTCAAGGCATTGACTGGGAAAATCCCAAGAGATTCTCATTCAGGTAGGGGATTGGACCAGGTATCTATTAAAGTTCTTTCCAACTCTGAAATTCTGTGGTTCTGCTTCTAAAAAGAATAGTTGTACTTAATGTTGTGTCTCTTCAATAAGGCCACCCTGCATCATTACCCCAATTCAAGATTGTAGCTTCATTCCAATCTACATATATCACTAATAGTTTAGAAACAGAACCATGGAAAGAATGTAGGCAACTTGTCAGATTGTTTATATTGACAATATGGGAGAGTTGGAGTAATAAATTCCAGCACATGATCCTGGGTGATAGACCATGTTAAATTCTAAACAAATCATATCAGTGTTCTAAATTTTGGTTCTCTGACTTTAGAGAGTATCTATCTTACCACTGCTACATCATAAGAAATGTGAGATAAATAACTGTCTCTAGGTTGGCTTTTATGGTGTCTAGAAGCTTTTTTTGCTACCAACAAATAGGTTATCTGTTGCTTTTATTTGGTGGAGGACATTCTATGCCTCAATACTTTGGGGATTTTTCATTTCATTGTTGTGGATACACTCAGTACCCATGCAGACAGATCAAATACCTCTGGGCCTTAGTAGATGGAGATTATTAAGAAAAATAATAATCATTATTTGGCAACCAAATGATATGATTTTTAAATGGATATATTGTATGTTTTAGTACATATTTACTTTTCTCAGTATTTAGAACTAATACTACAGTAGTCACTAGATAAGACATTATAAAAATATCTTAACATTTATATATTTTGTTAAGATAGTCAAAGCATTTCCCACACAATGGTCCTGAGAGGCAGACCCAAAATCACATGCCCAAAGTCAAACAAGTAGGGAGTAAAAGAAAGAATGTGAACTTAGTCCTCTAACAACTCAGGGTGCATTCTTTCTTCTATTTCACATTATTTAGCACCTACAATATGTAAGAGGCAGCTAGGTGATGCAGTTGACAGAGCACGGGGCCTGGAGTCAGGAAGACTCATCTTTTTTAGTCCAAATCCAGCCTCAGATACTTACTAGCTATGTGACCATGAGTAAATCACTTAACCCTGTTTGCCTCAGTTTCCTCATCTGTAAAATGAACCAGAGAAGGAAATAGCAAACCACTCCGGTATCTCTGCCAAGAAAACTCCAAATGGGGTTGCGAAGAGTTGGACGCAACTGAAAAACGACTAAACAACAACAATATGCATGCACCATGTTAGTTACTGGGATTATGAAAACAAAAATAAAAGTCCCTATCCTCAGAGAGTGTATGTTTTACTGAGGGGACACAACATGTACATAAATATTTTAATATAAAGTAATTTCAGGTGGGAAAGATTGCTAGTATGTGTGGTAGCAGGTACAGCAGAGGCAAAGATAAGGAAAGATTTCTCCTGGGAGAAATCTGAGCCTTAAGGAACGAGAGTATAAGAGGGAGAGCTGAGTAACCCTGAACAAGTCACTTAACTTTCGTGGGCCTCAGTGTCTTCATCTGTCAGATAAGGAGATTAGACTAAGTGGCTTCTGAGGTCCCTTCCAACTCTAATATATGAGCCTGCCATATGAAGGCCTATAGTCCAAGCATGATAGAGAACATGTCCAACACAAAGAGATAAGAGCTGGCATGTCAATTCCATTGCTGGTAGGATGCTAGTTTGGCTGGAATACAGAATGCAGGACGGAGAGCAATGTAAAACAAGCCTGAAAGGGTAGATAGGAATCAGATTGTGGAAGGCTTTATCTGCCATCTAGTAAGTGGGAGACTGAAGATTCAAGATCAAGTCTTCTGACTCCCAGGCTACCACTCATCTCATATAACAAAAGCTCAGGGAAAAGAAAAAAAAAAGAAAAAGAAAACACATCAATAGAGAGCAGAAGAGTTTAAACTAGTGATGAGGGAACTTAAACAATACGAAAAATAAAAGCATACAAGGTCTTGAATATTCAGCAGATGTCACTTGGGCTTGGTAAATGAACAAAAAAGCCTAGAATAGTAGAGTCTACTATGTGGGATAGTGCATACAGCACGGAGCCTGGAGTCAAGAAGACCTGAGTTAAAATCTGGCCTCAGACGCTTACTATCTGTGGGAACCTGGGCAAGTCACTTAGCCCTGTATGGCTCAGTTTCCTCATCTTTAACGTGAGCTAGAGAAGGAAATGGCAAACCACTCCAGTGTCTTTGCAAGAAACCCAAAATGGAGTCATGAAGAGCCAGAAACAACTGAAAATGACTGAACAAGGAGTTTCTCCCCTGGGTTTCAGTTTTCTATCAGACAGCCAATGTCAAACAGGATGCGTCAAGATATCTTAAAGTCAGAATGTCTAAAACCAAACTATTTATCATTACTTCAAACTCCTCCCCTCTTCTAAACTTCCATGCTTCTTTTGAAGGCACCATCATCCTTCCAGTGTTTCAGAATCATAATTTTGGCATTATCTTTAATTCTTCACTCTCTCTCTCATCCTATATACCCATTGAATTGTCAAATCTTTCCATATCTGTCTTCATAATATCTCTTGCATCTGACCATTTTCCTCCATTCACATATATACCACCTTAATTCAGGCCCTCATCACCTTTCACCTACAGATAACTGAAACATCCTCCCAATTGGTTTCCCTGTCTCAAATCTCTCCCTACCCCGCTCCATCATATTTATGGCTGCTGAAATATTTTCCTTAAGTGCAGATCTAACTGGGTGACTCCCAACTATACAAACAACTCCAAAGGTTTCTTATGGCCTGTAGGATAAGCTTCGTTTTAGCTTTTAAAGCCTTATACAACCTCCCCAACCTTATTTCCAGCCTAATTAGATATCGTGCCCCCTCCCACACTCTGTTCCTCACACATGGCACTCCGTCTTCTCTCTCCTTGTCTTTATGCTAGCCATTCCCCAAGCTTAGAATGCAGTCTTTTCTTAACTCTGCCTCAGAATTCTTCTTCCTTTAACTCAAGCATCGTTTCCTGATCACCCCCATCTGTTAGTGCCCTCCCTCTCTAACTACTGTGTATTTTACAATTTTGTATGTATTTGCATTTATTCACTTTGTATTTGTGAAGCACATATTTTTTTTATTTTACTTGTCTACTCCTCTTGAATATACTTGTACTTGTATCACCCAATGCCTAGGAGAGCCTAGCACATAGCAGGTGCTTAATAAATACTTGCTGGTTGATTGACTGAGTCAGTGACCATACACATGGGTTCCTAAGCAGAGAGGCCAAAAGCACAAGGCAAGGTCTGGCTCAGGAACCTTTATTTGATATCAAAGGATCCTCACATTCAAGGGACCAGCAAAGAAAGAGAACTGGCCTGAGTCAGTCAAAAGTTTCTGATGCTGGGACATCAAGTTTCACAGTGTGCAAGACAAATTGCAACACTGAGAGTCTTATGAGTGCAGATATGTATTCATGCCTAGGTGTGACTAACCAATGGCATTTATTAAATAGCTATTATGTGCTAGGCAATATGCTAAGTACTAGGGATATAAATCTAAAATGAAACAGTCCCTGTCCTTAAAGAACTTACATTCCATTGGGAAAACACATGTTCCCTGATAATTAAATACAGTAAATGTCCAAAATAAATACTAAGTAGTTTGTACAAGAGGGTGGGAGTAGAGTGAAGGGACGATAACAATTGTAGAAATGAGGAAAAGCCTCTTATAGGAGACGGCAGTTGAAGGGGGGGCTGTGGAGGAAATGGATTCTAGTCCAGTTCAATCCAAAAAACATTTATTAGGTGTCTATTAAGTACCAGGCACTGTGCTAAATGCTGGGAATACAATTAATAAAAAGAAAGATAATCTTTGTCTTGCAACCTAATGGGGGAGGGGAGAACAACACACAAAAGGAGGTAGGGAAGGGTGAGACGTCAGGGGGTACCTGATCAGATTTCCTTTTCAGAGTGAGCAGAGTGAGCCATTTTCTGCTCTCTATAAAGGAAGGCATTGGGAGGAGTTTAGTATTCAACCCTCCAGCCCTGAGGCAAGGTCTGGCTCAGAAACTTTATTGATTTTGTAATCTTTTCAAAGAATAAGCTGTTAATTTTATTTATAATTTTGAAAGACTTTTTGTCAGAGGGGACAGGAGGCTGAGGGAGGGGGTGTCTGGATAATTTGAGCTAGCAGGTAATGAGATTAGAGGTGATAAACTTAATCTGGGAGGGGCATCTTTGAAACCAGGTAGAGCAGAAATAAAGAGTAGCATGAAGACAGCCCATGAAAAGGAAAAGTAGGAGGAAACAGAATGTGAAACATAACAAGCAGCAAGCTGACCAGCCTGGATGGAACATAAAGTGTATGAGGGAGAATAATATGTAATAAGCTTGAATGAGTGAACTGGGGTCAAGTTGTGAAGGGCTTTAAATGCCAAATAAAGAAGCTGGTATTATATCCTAAGGGCAATAGGGAACCACTGGAGCATCTGGAGCTGAGACGTGAAAGTTTGCAGCCTTAGGAATATCAATTTTGCAGTCAAATGGCATGGGGATTAGAGATAAGAAAGACTGGTTGCAGTGAGGACTGTTACAAGATTACTACAATAATTAACCCAGAAGTGATGAGGACCTGAACTAGTTTGGTGTCTATGTTAGGGCAGAGAAGGGGACAGAACAAAAGGTATTGAAGAGGTGCCACCTTCCACCATCTGTTAAATGAGCTTCAACTCACCGACAACAACTTGGTACCACCGCATTACTTGCAGAGGAATGGCTGTCTCTAAGTGATAATGCACAACTGGATGGACTCAAAAATTCAACAGATTTCAACATTCCAATGTAACCTTCTGCAGTAAAGAAACAATATCACTTTATGGAGTTGAGCATTTCTGGAGAGCTTCTCTTCTGTTTTACCTTAACAAATGAGAAAAAATTGTCAAGTTCCAAATCAGCATGTTTTGGAAATATGCAACTTGATTCCTGGAGAATGTGGTTTGAGGTTTGATTAAAAACCTAAATCAAAGATAATTCAGATGTACCACCTATTAAGTAAGGACATGAAGTCCTTTCAAAGTGGTTGCAATAATGCTTGCTTTGTTTCATTTTATTTTACATTTTTGAAATAGTAACATATATCCTAAGCAATGTGTGGCAAGACTAAGTCTCAACCAAATTCTTATGTGTGCAACAAAAGAGAAGGGAATAAGCATTTATATAGCACTGATTATATGCCAGTCACAGTACTAAGCACTGTTTTACAAATATTATCTATAATTAAAAATATCGTAATGAGTTATAAATTAAAATATCTTTAAAAATAATATTGCATAGCTCTTTTCCATCTGTAAACCCAATTTCCTTTATGATGACCAAAAAACATTATAGAATACAAAATGGTAATTCCAAAGTAGGTTTTTACATATTTCACATTAACTGCTTTTTTAAATATTTGACAGAGTTCATCTGTAAACCTCTTGGTATTTTTGGCTGTTGGGTTTGGGGGTGGGGTTTTGGGAAGTATTATAATAGCTAACATTTATATTGTACTTAAGGTTTGAAAAATACTTTACATGTATGATCTCATTTGATCCTCACAAAGTCCTTGCTAGTACATTTATGGCTTTCATAGTTTCCTCTTAGGTAATTGATTAATATCCTTACATCATGTTCTGGTTGGGTATTTTATATTTTTGCAGGTAATCTGGCAATTCTTTTCAATTTACTGTTTTGCTAACAGATGACTGTAGAGGAAGTTGTAATAATTGTTTTTTTTCTTTTTTACTGTGATTTCACGTCATTCATTTTTATTTTGGTCATTTCGTTTTGTTCTCTTTTTTTATCAGGTTTACTAAAGCTTTATTGATTTTGTTAATCTTTTCAAAGAACAAGCTGTTAATTTTGTTTATAATTTTGAAAGACTTTTTTTTCCATTTTAGCTCTTTCTCTCATTTTCAAGATTGCCTTGTTTATAATTTGGGGTTTATTCATTTATTTTCTAGTTTTTAAAATACATTCTCATTTTATTGCTCTTCTCTTTTTCTCTTTTTCTGAATATTTTCAAAGATAGGATTTTTCCTTTGTGGATTACCTTAGCTATATGCCAGAAATTTTAATACTTTTGTCTCATCATTCTCTTTCACATAATTATTGTTTCTATGATTTGTTCTCATTATTCAATACATCACTTGTCTTCTAGACCTAAATTTTGTTTCTGTGTAACTTTGACTCCTTTCTTCTGCATCTGGCCTCTAGACCCAAGCAGAACAATGCTACCTCCCTGTCACATGACAACCCTTTAAATACTAGAAGGGAGCAATCACATTTCCCTTAAGTCTTTGCTTTTCCAGGCAGTTTCTTCAACCAACTTTTGTCTTCTGGGGCAGCAAGGTAGTGCAGTGGATAGGCCTGACCTGGACTCAGTAAGACCTGAGTTTGAATCCAACCTCAGACAATTATTAACTTTGTGACCATGGACAAATCACTTAGCTGCTATTTGCCTCAGTTTCCTCATCTATAAAATGGGGATAATAATAGTTCTTATCTCCAAGGATTATTATGAGGATCAAATGAGAAAATTATAAAATGCTTAGTATAGTGCTTGGCGCATTGTAAGTACTATATAAGTGTTAGATATTATTAAAGCAATTAGCACATTGGCGGACACATAGTAAGCAGTAGATAAATGTTAGCTATTATCATTATCATCATCATCCTGGTTGTCTTTGTCCATTGCAGACATAGTAGTAAAATAATTCTTGGGCAGGCACATTTACCCTTTACAGCTAGTAAAAAAACGATTTACCAGTACCTCCCCTGGTACATTGTTTACTGCCAGAAAGTAACTTAGGTACTGCAATATTTATTGATCACCACTGGATGCTGTGGTAAAAATGCCATGTGTATCTATCTCATGTTTTTCATAAGATCTTAAGTTCTTACTTCTTTTCTGCTGCAACTCCTTCCACCTACCCAATGATACAGAACCTAGTAGAGTGTGATGCATTTATTTAGTGCTGTAAGGAGGCAAGTGAGACATTGATATGGGAGGGGGGAAGGAAGAGAGCAGCCTTCTCTGTGACAATTCTCCACTGATCTGAACTGAACAACCTCGGAGCTACATCACTTCACCATGGTGCTCCCTGTCTGAGATCGACTGACCCCAGAATTGGACTGTCCTCTGCACTCCCATCTCCTTTGTTTTTGCTCCAAGTACAAAAAAAAAATCCTTGTTTGGGTTTCCAGTTTGACTGGTGATCAGTTCTTAAGACTCTGAAGCTGGAGAGTGCCTTAATGTTCATCTAACCTTACTCACTCACTTTACAGGTAGTGAAGTGGCACTGAGGTGCCATGAACTAATGTGGCTTCTCCAAGGTCTCAGGGTAACAAGAGCTGGAATTCATGGCAAGGGCCTCTGGCTTCAGATTCACTGCTTTATCCACTACACTGTACTTCCTCTCCACAACAAGTATTCAGTGAATTGACTTGAAAGAAACTCCTTTAGCATTAATTAATGCTTTTCACTAAACACAGAAGTTTTCTATGTAGACATCATTTGGTCAGGAGATTTGAAAAACTTTGAATTCTCTTTTGTCTTTAGGATGTTTATCATTAAGCAAAAATTAAACTTAAATTCTATGTGATAGTTTTAATGATCCAAATACTAAGTTAAATTTTAGCAAAATACTGAAGGGGGAAAAAAATCATAGGCTTTTGAAAGGTACACTATTTTACTGTTTTCTTTTCCTTCTTCCTTAGTTATAAGTAAATGGTGGTAGTTCAACCTTCAAAATTGTGTTGAGGAATCCGAAAGCTAAATCCTGCTTACAATTCGCAAAATTTTACTTAAGTAGGTCTTGGGCGTGAAAAGTATGACAGCTTAGCTTTCATGGTGCACTTGCACAAGTATTCAGTTAATAAATATTTACTAATGACACTCACTCACCAACATTTCAATGGATTTGCTTCTAGCTCTGGCCCATTAACGTGACTATTTACATAGATAATAAGATGGATCAACCAAATAAACATTAATATTTTTCTGGCACGAAGGACCAAGAAAAATGGAAAAGTACCTGCCCTAAAAAAGCTTATATTCTCAATCAAATGTGCAAAGAAAATAAAATTAAAATGTGCAAAAAATGCAAAAAAAAAATATATTGTGTCTATCTGTCTTATATACTGACTCATTTTACAGATAGTGAAACTGA
This sequence comes from Phascolarctos cinereus, assembly GCF_003287225.1. Taxonomy (NCBI): domain Eukaryota; kingdom Metazoa; phylum Chordata; class Mammalia; order Diprotodontia; family Phascolarctidae; genus Phascolarctos; species Phascolarctos cinereus. The sequence goes on along the minus strand of NW_027556180.1, from coordinate 118,989,305 downwards.
GGTGCCATGAGCTAATATGGCTTTTCCAAGAAGGGCCAAAGGCTACCCTGAGACCTTGGAGAAGGCACATCAGTTTCATATATGTATATGTGTGTGTGTTTATGTATATGTATATATATATATATACATATATACATACACATACAGAGAGATACGCACATACACACATATGTGTGTGGTGGGGGGTGTACACCTTTTTTTTTTAACCCTAATATGATTATAGGGGGTGGGAGCACCTAGAGCTAGTTTTGTGTGTGTGTGTGTGTGTGTGTGTGTGTGTGTGTGTGTATGTGTGTGCGTGTGTCTAATTATTTGAATGTTTGGGGATTTTGTTTTTTTCAAGTCTTTAAGTTTGGGACAGCTTGAATATTTTCTTTGGCCTGGCCCTACTATTCATTAAGATTAACACTGGAGAAATCAGCCTAACTCAACAATGAGTCAGAGTTAGTAAAATACTTTCTAGAAAGATACTGCTTGCTCAATTACTTTTCAAATAGGAGAAAAGCTGGAAAATTGCATTGGGTTTCTTTCTGGGTCCCCCCCATACACACATACAAACTCAGGTGATAAAGTAGTTTAGAATAAATTAAGAGACTGTTGATGTGACACCGGGAAGAGCCAAGCAAGTGCATGCCCTGGTGGCTTCAAAACAGACCTGCCTATCAGTGACTTGGGAAATGGAATCCCAGCTCTAGTTATTGCTTCCTGGGTGGGTGGCCTGGGATCCTTGGCTTTTCTAGCTGCAGAAAGAGGCCTATTGTGCTTCCTTGTCCCACATTGTGTGCTATGCCTTTATTTGGTTAAGGTTTGTAAAGAGCAGAACAAAAACGTTAATGACTTTATTATTACTTGCAAGTAGGCAGATGCCAAGTGTTTCAAAACTCTTGAAGACTGGAATTTGATTCTTAACTATTACTGGGTTTTGTTCTAATGCACAGGATTAAATGAATTGCCAAAATGTGTTTTCTTTTCTTTCCCCCTTCTGATCCTGTGGTCATGAGAACAAGCTGCTTCATAATGATAACAAAGTATAGCCTCCACCATACCACTTTGCTACATGGTCATTCATTCTCATTTTCTAATCCACACTTTCAGCTTTCCTTGGTAGGAGATTAGCAATGCAGCTCACGGGCCCTTGAATCTGTGGAAGTAGAGAAGGGATAATTTGTACAGATTAGCAAATTTCCTGTGGATGAATGGGACCTCAGAGAAGAAGGGGAAATGGAAGAGCGAGAATAGCATAGAGACAAATAGACCACACAAAAAACGGTTAGATTGAATTGGGATGAAGGCCTGAGATAGCTTTGAAACAGATGGAGTCAGGTTGCTTAATTCAATAATATTTACAGAGTTTACAATCTCCTGGTTAGGGTGGTGTTTTTAAAAGCCTCTCGCAATAACAATATACAGGGCAATAGGAAATTTTAAATGTACCTGGAAAGAGTGGAAAGAGCCCTGGTGTTCTGGTCTGGCCACCTACTTGCATCATCACTCTCTACCTCCACTATCTCAGTTGCAAAATGAGAATAACCAAGGGATTTTTCCACACCTAGCAACTACCATGTTGACTTAAAAATTTTCACTGCTACATGGCAAACCACCCTCTGGTACCATTACCATGGACTTCTTTCATGGGCCCAGCTTCTCCTCTAAACACAAAGGGGAAAAAGATCCCCTCACTTGGGACAACTGCACCTACAACTGTATTATATGCAGTGTTGCCATGCTCACCCCTGCTTCTGCCTGTTTTTGCCTCCCAGAAGACCCAGTTAACAGACATGACTAAAAAACCTGACCCACTGAAATATCATTACTGTCCAAATACTATATTTTAAAATAAGAAACAAATTATATTGAATGACAGAGTCAGCAAGTCTTCTTTCCTAATAACAGGGTCTCTAGATTTTGACACGGATTGGTATTATGCTGCAGACTTCGGTAAATATTAATGAAGCCAAATGAAAAGAGACATTCTTTCCAGAATTACTTTTAATTTCAAATGTCATCACAGTTAAACCTGCATCTTGCATTACCCTTCTATCAAATCATAGCTGCAAATATTCTAAAACATCCGTTCCCCACATTTTGAAGTTCATGAGCTATTTATGACAATTGAAATTCAAATTTGGCAGGTCTTTCACTAATATAATCTTAAAAATCTCACAGAATTTGAGACTTGGAAGGCAGCTCACTCAACGGACATCTTTTTTGAATCCATACACAAAAGGAATTCTCATCATAATGTACCAGCAAGGGGTGGTCCATCCTCTGCTTGATGTCCGAGGAGGGAGAAAACACTCCCTGATGAGGCAGCTAAGTCCATGCATGAATGGATAGCTATACTTGTCAACATACATTCACTTCTCTGGGTTCTGCCCTCTAAAACAAAGAGAATAAGTCTAATCTCTCCTTCACATCAGCCCTTCAACTACAACACTTGAAGGCATATAAAATGTCTCTCCTGGGTCTTCTTCTCTTCAGGCTATGCATGCCCAGTTTCTTCAACCAATTCTCATGGAGGATGGACTCAAAGCACTTATCATGCAGTCTGCCTTCCTCTAGAGAAGGGGAACAAGCATTTATATAGTGCCTACTATATGTTAGATATTATGTTAAGTGCTTTACAAATATTACCTCCTTTGATCCAAACAACCTTGCAAGGTAGGCGTTGATATAATCTACAGTTTAGCAATGAACTTAAACTATGGTACCAAGAATTGGATTCAATGCTCCATGTAAGGTCTGATGAGGGCAGAGTCCAGTGGGACTATCACTTCTCTATTCCTTATGGCCCTCATAATGCAGTACCAAAATGTGTTACCTTTTTTGGCTACCACATCATCCTGCAAACCCCTTTTAAAAATTATTCTAAAATAATTTAAAATGATACAGCTAGGTGGCACAGTGGATAGAGGACCAGCCCTGGAGTCAGGAGGAGCTGAGTTCAAATCCGACCTCAGACACTTGACACTTACTAGCTGTGTGACTATGGACAAGTCACTTAACCCCAATTGCCTTATCCCCCAAAAAATTTTAGAAGATTTTTTCTAAAATTTTCTAAGGAATTTAAGTTGAGCTTGCAGGCCACTAACCTCCTGTCACCCCCTCCACATCCTTTTCAGAACTGCTATCTGCCCATTCCACCTCATCTCATACTTATACAGTTTGAATTTTTGAACCAATTGTACAACTTCACATTTGTCTGTATTGAATTTTATATCATTAAGATTCAATCCGGTACTCTGGACTGTCAAAATTCTTTTGGATTCTCTTATCATCCCCCATATTAGCTATCTTCAAGAGGATGTGTCATCTGTAAATATGATGAGCACATATTCTTTGCCTTTTACCTTGTTCATTGATTAAAAAAATTAATAAGCATAGGGTCGTGTACAGGTCCCTGTGGTACTCTCCTGGAGTTTTGCTATATGTTGACATTGAACCATTGACAACTACTCTTTGAGTCTAGCCTTCCAACCAGTTCTGAGTCCATCTGATTATATTATCAGCTAATCCAGCTTCTCCACAAGCATAGTATGAGATATTTCTTAAAAGATTTACCAAAATCTAGCTAAAATATATCCATATCACTTTATCTAATCGCTTAGTAACTCTGTCAGAAAAGGATATCAAGCTAGTCTAGCATGACCTTTTCTTGATGAAGCCATGCTGACTCTTCATACTCACTATTTTCCTTTCCAAACTTTTGCCAGCCCATTTTTAAATGATCCTTTCTAAAAATTTCCCAGGAATTGAAGTCAGCTTCACTGACCTACCACTTTCAGACCTCATTCTCTTCTGTTTTTTTTTAAATGGGAAATATTTGTCTTCCAATCTTGGGTTACCCCTTCTGCTTTCCATGGTCTTTCAAATATCACCAACAGTGGCCGAGAAATCATTTCTGTCATTTCTTCCATGATCTAAGTGGCAAGGTGTTTTTATTCATCAAAGATGTTCTCTTACTATCTCCCTACTTATCTTGGCTGTTGACTCCCTGCTTGTCACTTTTATCTGTGATTTCCACTGTAAAAAACTATTCCATTTGGGGAGAAAACAGAAACAAAATAATAATTAAACAGTTCTGCCTTTTCTCTATTCTAAGTTATCACCATCCCATTCATCCTAAACAAAGGTCCTATCCTTTCTTTCATCATCCTCTTTCTCCCAAGATAGCTATGAAACTCCTTTCTGTAATTTTACATTTCCCTTACTAACCCCAGTTGATTCTGAGCTTTACCATTTCTCATCTTACTTTTACAGACCCTGGCCCTCTTCACATGTTCATCTTCTGTTACTTTGACTTTGCTTCTCTAACCTGGACTCACCTGGACTATTGCAATAGCCTCCTAATTATTCTCTCTGCCTAAAATTTGTCCTCAATTCATCCTCCACATAGCTATAAACCTGATATTCTTAAAAGACAGAACTGACCATGTCACTCCCCTGTTCAAGAAGCTACAGTGGTTCTCTGATACAGCTAAGATAATTATAAAGCTCCATTGTTGGCATTTAAAATCCTTCATTATCTGGCACCAATGTATGTTTCCAGGCTGATAATACATTACTATCCCTCATGCATTCTATTTTCCACTCAAACTGGCCTTCCTGTGGTTCCCCAGATACAACATTCCATTTCTCTTTTCTATAGGTGGCTCAGCTGATAGAGTGTCAGGTCTGGTGTCAGGAAGACGCATCTACATCAGTTCAATTCTGGCCTCAGACCCTAGGCAAGTTATTTAACCCTGTTTGCCTCAGCTTCCTCATCTGTAAAATGATCTGGAGAAGGAAATGACAAACCATTCTAGTATCTTCGCCAAGAAAACCCCAAATGGGGTTCCAAAGAGTCAGACACAAATGAAATGACTAAACGTGAACATATGGGCTGCCCCCAATGCCTATAATGCTCTTCCTATTCTCATAAAATCCCTACATACCTTCAAAGCCCAGTTAGGTACCACTACCAGGTCTTTCCTGGTCTCCCCAAGTATTAGTACTATCTCTTCCATTCCCCATCATTATTATGTATAAACTCTGCATATTTTGTACATATTTACCTATGTACATATCTCCCCCCTTGCCTAATAGAAAATAAGTTTCTTGCGAGTGGGGAAAGTTTCATTTTTGTCTTTGTAACACCAGTGCCTAGTACAGTGCTTGACACATGGTACGTGGTCAAAAATGCCTTTTGAATTTAACTGAGCTGTTCTTTAGTCATTAAGCCCCCAAATCCTGGGTCTTTTGTCTGATCTTCAGTCTCAGGGAAATATATAATTCGTTCCTAAGTTCCATGATGAATTTCATCCTCTTGCTATTTTATCTTAAATTGAGTTTACATCCTTCTTCTGGCAAAAGATAATATGCTGACCCACACTTGCCCATGGAGGCATGACCTCAGGTTGTAGATATTGATGGCAGGTCTCTAAAAGATTTTCTTTAACTTCACTGTTCTTTCCCTGGAGTTCCCTGGAAGGGTGGATGGAGAAATTCAGACCCTTAAAAGCTCTCCCTCAAAGTTACCTTATACTGACTTTGTATGTATCTCATATCCATATATATGTATGGCATTTATATACATAAATATTTATATACATGTTTTCTTCTTTGAGAGCTGAGTTATTTTCAGTTTTTCTTTGCGTAATCCTGTTCTGGAATTTGATCTCACATCAGAAATACCATGGACATCAAAATTCTTTTGATAATCTAAACAGCACCGTGGCTAGAGAACGTGGAGTCCAAGCCAATTCTGGGCCTGGAATTATGAAGACCTAAATTCAAATCCAGCCTCAGATACTTACTAGCTATGTGACCTTGGGCAAGTCACTTAATCTTATTTTCCTCTGTCTCCTCATCTGTAAAATGAGCTGGAGAAGAAAATGGCAAACCATTCCAGTACCTTTGCCAAGAAAACCCCAAAAAGGAATCACGAAGAGTCGGACATGATTGAAAACAACTAAACAGTAACAGGAGACACTTTCTCTGGATTCCACTACCCACTGATAATATAAAACTGGGAGGCTTCTGAGCATGTTCACATAGAATTTGGGGAAGAAGGAGAGAGGAACCCAAGGCAAGAGTCATCCTCTATCTACCGCTAGTTGGTGGCAGGTGGGGTGTTTGTGCTGGGAGCCATTTGCAGCCTGAGATATGATTGGGGCAGTTAAACTCCATTCTTCCCTTCTTGACACAAAGTTGGGAAGGATGCTGCCTCTTTAACTGAATTATTTCTCTAGAATCACTTTGTATATTCTATTGTCATATAAAGAAATTGGCAACCATTCACCTTTGTCTCAGGCTTGATGTCAGCCCCAGTGAGAAAGGTTGGGAAACAGGTTAGTATGAGTAAAACTGGGGAACACACCCAGCAATGAGCATGAACCACAGGATGGGAAAGTAGCAGGGTAATGATTTCGTCACTGGAAGAAGGAGAAGTAATAAGCAGGGAGAGATTAAGAGCCTGACAAGAATCAAAGAAATAATCCCTTTGACTAAAGCTATGTGGAGGGCCAAAGTCCAGGGAGGGAAGGGAAGCCCCTTCCATGGGCACTAAGTGAATCCCCCTTTGGATTCCTTTATTAGGGTACAAACTATTATTCCCCTTTATTTCTACCTTCCAAAGAATTACTATAATTTTCTTTTAAGGAGAATAATCTATGCAAAATTTACCTGTAGGAAACAGGACAAGCCTAATTATCCTTAATGTCCTCATTTTATATTTTCAGTAAGAGGCAATACTTATCTCTTTATTACAATAATAAACCTTGTTACACATGAGAATCATATTACTTTTGTATACCCAGCCATGAGTACTGTGCCTGGCACATGGTAAGCCCTTAACAACTGTTTGCTGTTGATTGATTGATTAATTAATTGATTAAAGTGCAAGTAAATTCCAGAGTCTCTCTCTTGCTTCCCATATGATTTACATAATGCTTTCAAACAAGTGACTGATAATTTTCTAGTACAGAGAGTCCAAACTTTATCAGAATGAATTATTTCTAATTTCTCCAAAGCCTTGCTTGTATGAAACCCCTTCAGTCAACATTTATTGGGTAATGAACACTTTTCTAGATGATATGGAGATAACAACTGCTTTTCCTATATCCTCACTAGACAAAAACTTTACTGATACTAACTACCCAAAGTACGTGTGACCATGAGCAAGTCACTTGGCCTTGCTGGATCTCAGTTTCCTGATCTATAAAATGAACAGGTTGAACAAAATGGTTTTAAAGGTCTTTTATAGCTCTAGGATTCCTTTATTCTATGAGAACTTACTAGCTGATTTTGAAAGACAACACTTACAAATGAAATTATTTTTAAAACTTTTGCTGAATAAAATAACCACAAGAGCAAAATAATATAGTACAAGGCTTCCAGATTGCTGATGGTTCATCCTTTACATGACTACACAAGAGATCTGATTTTTGTCAACATGGGAACACATTGTTGTTTAGTTGTTTTCAGTCATAGCTGACTCTTGAGCACCCCATTTGGGGTTTTCTTGGCCAAAGTTCTGGAGTGGTTTGCCATTTCCTTCTCCAGCTCATTTTACAAATGAGGAAACTGAGGCAAACAAAGATGAGTGACTTCCCCAGAATCACATAGCTGATATGTGTCTGAGGCCAGATTTGAACTCAAGAATATGAGTCTTTCTGACTTCAGGCCTGACACCTCTCTTTACAGAACCACCTTGCTTCCCTAGTGTGGAAACATGAGAACTAAACATTACCTTTGCTTCATTTACCAACAAAAATAAGAACCTCTCTATAACTTAGGCAATAAGTCATAGAGAGTTACCTGAGTCACATGAAAGTTAAGTTACTTAGCCATGGTCCAACCATTATGCCTGAATGCCATTTAATCCCTATACATGCTTATTTGTAGGTATACACACACAAACACACGCACGCACACAAATTCTACTCCATCAAAATATGCCAAGATTCTCTGATTTCAGGCTGGATTTTGGTTTCTGGCAGAACCCAAAACTCAGAGCACCTAGAGATGGTACTTGGAATTAGTAGCTGCGGCAGCAACCACATAAGTAATTTTTGCCAAGATCATATGTTGACCTAAGCTGCCTAAAAATCCCAAGTATGCAGTTATTGTGGTGAAAGCATCCACCCATTACTTCATTCCAGAGGTTTCTCCAGATACCAAATAGAAACTTGGGTTTCTGAATTATCCAAGTTGATGCCACATACCCTGAGTAGAGCGTCCAAGACTTTTTTTTAATGTGAAAATTGGCTAAGTACTGGCACATTATGTTGGATATTTCCAAAATCTCTCCCTCAAAATGTGAACACTCCTTAATCATTGATCTTTGATGGGTCTGTCAAAGGTAGGGGTTAAAAACAGCATATGTAGATTAATTTTTTTAAATCAAACTAGACTAAAAAGTGGAGTAAAATAGGAAATGAAATATGACAGGCTATTTCATAGCAACATAAAGCAGATTACCTCATGTTAAGAAACTTTATTACTGTAATGATCATAGATCACATTTATAGTTAGTTTTTACAAAGCACTTTATAACTTTGTCTTGTTTTATCCTCATAACAATTCTATAAGGTACATAGTGCAAATATTATTGTTTCTCTTTTGTAAATGATAAAAGAGACTCATAGAGATAAATGATTTATGCAAGATCACAAGGTTGGCAAGTGAATATCATAGGATCAAGAGCTATAAAGGAATCTCAAAAACTATCTGGTCCAATTCCTTCATTTTAGAGATGAAGAGGTGAAGGGAGATGATAAGACACTCCATTTCCCATCTCTGAACCCTTCTACTGATGCTGAAATGATCCCATCTCACCTCTTCTTCTTTCAATATTCAACTCAAATGTCACCTTCTTCAGCAAGCCTTTTCTGGTCCCCCTTGGGGCTTGTACCTTTTCCTCTGCAGTTAGCTTTTATCTTTTCTAGATGTGCCTATTTATACCAATGTTGCCTCTACCATTCAAATTTAAGTTCCTTATGGACAGTAATTATTTTCACTTTTTCTTTGTATTCTTAGCTCTTTGTACAGTGCCAGGCTGAATATTTGTTGATTAATTGGTTGATTGCCCAAAGTCATATAGGCAGTAAGCATCTGAGATGGAATTTGACTCCAAATTCTCTGACTCCAGTTCCAATGCTCTTTCTAGTATGATATGAATAAATGTACACACAGCATAAACTCCATTATATTTATGTTATTGATATTAATTATTCCTGATAGTAAGTAAGTTGTAAATGGTAATCTATGAATAAATCTTAACATCTTACCTGGTAGATTTCCAAGATATTTGCCACAACTGCATTCTGGACTCCACTACCTTGCAACAACCCAGTCTCCAAGCATGTCTAAGGCTTCTTAATGGGAAGATGGGTGGGTATGGCAGAGTTAGATCTTCCCCAGCCTACTTAGATATTTACCATTCCCTTCCCCATAGTCCAGGTCAGAAACTTTACTGCCAATTAGTTCCATTCCTTTATCTACCTTCATCCTGCCTCTCATGTCAGGACTGGCAGAATAATTTTCTACCATCACATGCCACACTGCTTTAGCTGTTCCTACGATACCTAATTCTTAATAATCCCTGCTATTTCTATTTGTTTTTTAAAACTTGCCACAATTTTGACTGCCAGATAATATTCTTTGCTTATGAGCACATTGAAGTTATGATATTAATAGCAAATAGGGTAAAGGTAAAATCTTTTAGTTCACTATTTCTATTTGCATAACATATTTAAATAGCTATCTTTCTTTAAACCATGATGCTCCTAATAGAAATGTTACCAGTATTTTTTTCTCTCTGGCACAAAATCCCTCTATTAAAGTCTAACTCCAAGACCTCATTAGGGTATAGAAGTTATTCATGCCAGTGAAGCACAAGCTTTGGCAGGGCCTATCAAGATAAAGAGGCCAATTTGAGCTTGGGCCCAGCAACAAGCTGTATATTTCTGTCCTAATTCAAAGTAGCTCATCACCAGAAGGCTGGCAACCAGATGATGACCTGTTTTGACAACTTTAATTCATAAACATGCTATCCTAAAGTGTAGGGGGTTGTGATGACTACTCATGGAGGGATTATTCCCACTGACAAAATCATGACTCCCTTAAAATATTCAAGAATAGTAATAAAGATACCTCATCTTGGTTTGACAGTTATTTCTATTTATTATATTTTCTCTTACAAGTGTAAATATAAACCGAAATATCTCCTCTCAGTTAAGTGATACATCTAAGGTATGTATTAAAAAAAAAAAAAAAAAAGAAAGAATCGGAATTAACTATGTCCGCTTTGTTCACTCTTAGAAATTTACCTCCACATCCTAATTAACCTTTGGTTGACTCTCATAAAAACTGAGTCACCCAGAGAAAATTGGAGGCTTCCTTTTCAAGATTTCTTGTAGTATGAAAATTGGAAAAGGGACCTTCAAAGCTTCTTCATACCATTAAGTCACCACAGCAAAAAAACTTAGAGCTGTTAAGCAGTATATGCATATTTTCCTTCCTTATGTCCATTATTTATTATTGGAAAGTAAATAATTCTAAGCACATTTACATTTTAATCCATAGTAACTACTTGAAAGTAGCTACAAATATAATCACAATTTTCTCAGACCTTATATTCTAAGAGGAACAGAAGGGGAAATCGGAAATCCCAAATTCATCTAGCAAACACTCTTTCTGCGTAGTGACAGTTTCAAACAGAAATATTAGCAAGTTGAGAAAAGTAGAAAAGACAAAGCTTTTTTTGTACTGTATGTCTGTGCAAAATCCTGTAAAACATATTATATTTACAATGCTGTGTATATACAATTGTCCCAGAATGTGTGCTCCAAGAGGCCAGGTCTAGTATCTTATGTATTTTCTTTGTGATAGCTTTCATTCATGGGAGTTTAACAAGTACTAGATGATAAAAGAAATGAACCAATAATAATAATAATATTTTATATTAAAATAACACATGATTTTTTAAAAACTCTTTCAACAACCCCATGAGGTAGATTTATACAAGTGTTACAATTCCCATTTATCGATGAGGCAACTGAACTTCAAAGAAATCAAATTGCTTACCCAAGGTCAGATGGCTGATCATTTTTGTCACTTTTGCTTGAATCTATGCCTGATGAGCCTGAGTTCAGTAGTCAGAAAAGATATTTCATCTGAGGAAGGTGAGTCCACAGTGTGATACAGCAATCAATGAAGTTAATGCAATCTTTGGCTCCATTAAAATAGGTATATTATCCAGGTATATCATCTAGGGAGATGACAGTCTGACTGTACCCTAGCGTGGTCAAACTTCATTTGGAAGTTAATTGGGAAGGGGGAGAGGTACTTAAGGAAAGACATTAAAAAGCTGGAGAACATATAAAGTAATCAGGTTGGTGAAAGGCCTTGAGTCTGAGTCATGGGAGGACCAGTTGAAGGAATTAAAATTTTAGCTTAAAGAAGATGTGTTGGGCTGTCCTTTAAGTATTTGGGAATAATCACATGGGAGAGAAATTACATTTATTTTGCTTGGACCTAGAGGATAAAGTTGAGTAATGAGTCAATGTTGCAAGGGCACAAATTCAGTTTTGATATAAGAAAACATTTCCTGGTAATGAGATATCCAAAAGTGGAATGGATTTTTTTTTTTGTAGTAGATTCACTGTCACTAAAGGCCTTAAAAGAGAAATAGAAGGGGAAAAAGGGCTGGGTGACTACTTGTCTGATAGTTTATTCAGAATTGGGAAGGATAAAATGACTTCTGAGCTCCCTTCTGTCTATGAAATCCTGTATTTCTTTATTAACTTTGACAGTATTCTTTTTTGCTTTATAATTTACAATATTTTTCCATATCTTGACTAGGTTTCAGAATCACAATGAAATTTGCCTTATAGAAAAAATTAGGGAGAATACCTATTTTTTCTATTTTTAAAACATGTATATATTATCTTTCCTTTGTTTGATAAAATTCACTTGTAAATTCAGCTGGCCCTGGTGTCTTTTTTTATAATAGCTTGCTAAAATCCTATTTAACTTCTCTTTCTGAAGCTAGTTTATTTAAGCAATATAGACAGGCATGGGTCTTGGAGGTCATCCTAGTGCAAGGGTCAGCAAATTAAAGAGCCCCAGGCCAAATCCAGCCCATCCCTTGTTTTGGTATGGTTCATAAGCTAAGAGTTATTTTTGCATTTTTAAATACACTGGGGTCCTGTTCAAAAACAAGCAGTGGAGTGAGTTTGGTCCTCACTCTGTACTTTTTCAATCCCTGATCTAGTATAATGTCCAGTTTTCTAAGATTATCAGTTTTCTCTTCGTCATTATAATCTTAGAATTAGACAATGATGTATCTAGAAAAGTTAGATTTTGGGCTTAGTCTTAATGGCATTCTACAAATACTGTCTACTTGTACTCTGTCAGTTTTCACTATTTCTGTAAACTTTCCTTATAAAATTTCCTGAAATACAGTGGTCATATTCTTTTCTTCACAATTTTGGGATGATTGATAATTCTTAAATTGTTTTTCCTCCTTGTATCCTACAGATTCATTGGATTGGTTTGCATTGTTTCCACAGTTTTATTTCCCAATCCAATCATTTCTCAGGTCTTTTTCTTTTCATTATTCTTTCTGCCATTACAGGAAAATAATTATATTTTTCATTAAATTATTTGTATTGTTTACATTGTCTCTTGATCTTTTTAAACTATTCAGTGTCATTATTATTTTACTGTGCAATTCCTTAGGTATTCTGTTTGTTCTCTATTTCATATCTTTGGGTTTTTTTACTACTAACATTTGTGTTAATTCCTTTAGCATATTACTCATCTTGTTGTATCAAGAAAATTCTAGTTTTCTTTCAAATAATACTTTTGATGTTGCTTCAGTAAATTTTCTTTTTTTAATCACTTTTTCTTTTAACTCATTTTTAAAATTGTGTCAGAGCTCTTCTTTATTTGCATGTCTTTAAAATTTTCTTACTTTTTTTGAGGATTTCTTGTGGCTCTGCTTTGTTTGAGTATTTGTGTTGCTATTTCTAAGGGGTTATTTAGGAGAGAGACTCCCTTTTGTAATCTTACTTTGCCATCTCTCCGGAGTTTCAAGATCATATGCTTTTTGAAACATGGTACTCTAGAGGCTTCACTTAAAAATTGAGAGAACACAATTTGGAGTAGACAGCTCACATTATGGCCATGTATTTCCATAGTTGGTTTTGTTTGTTTCTTTGTTTTAAATTTATTGAGTCACTTAGGAAGAAGAAGAGAACAGGACATGAGGAAAGACAAGAAAATAGAGATGAGAAATTAGAATAGAATGTTAGACCTGGAAGAAACACATACATAATCTAAATTAATCTCTTGATTTTTCAATGAGGAAGCTAAGTTCCAGAAAAATGAAGTTACTTTCTCAAAATCATGGAATTACTAATTAGAAGAAGTAAGATTTGAACTCAGGGCTTATGATTCTAAGTCTAATGTTCTTTCTTTCCTTTTCTTTAAGCAATCAGGGTTAAGTGACTCTTAAGTGACACACAGCTATTAAGTATCTGAGGTTGAATTTGAACTCAGGTCCTCTTGACTCCAGGGCCAGTGCTCTATTCACTGTACCACCTAGCTTTCCCTTCTCATGCTCTTTCCAATATTGAGGCCTCTTCTCCTGAAATGATGACTTTTAACACATGGACAAGGAGATACTAGGTGCAATGATAAAATCATGAGACTGATTTTACAAGCAGTAGGTGAACACCAATTTCATTATTTTGTATTTATACCTTTAATTACAAAAAAAAAGAAATAAAATAATGGAGGGTCTCACTAAGGGGTGACTTGGAGATGGCTCATACCAGCCAACTGTTAAATTTTCAGTGTAATCATTTATACCTCAGAATCTGGCAAAAGCTATTGGAATTCCCAGTCCTCCAGCTACTAGTGCCTTTCCCTATTCACATTTGCCTTGGCTTTATTTTGTATATACTTATTGAGCAACCAATAAACAGTCACTTATTAAGCACTTAGACATTGAGATAAAGATGTTGATATAAAATATAAAAATGAAACATTTCCTGTCTTCATGTACACATTGTGGCCCTAGTAGATTACAAGCTCCCTGAGGCCAGATATGCTTCATTTTTGCCTTTGTATGCCCAGATTCTAACACAAGGCCTAGCATACAGTAGTCACTTAATAAATGTTTAATGATTGATTCACTCAAGACTCCTTGCCAAATCTGTCATAGAGTTCAGTTTCTCACTGCGCCTACTTACCTTCATCACCCTCCAGAGACACAAACACCCTGTATTACAGTCACACAATTCCACGGACACTGATGTCCAGTGGTTCCCTATAGGACTCATCCCTGAAGCCCAGAACCCCATCAGAAATACAATTTTCTTCCTTAGAAGTACCCATATATAAATAAAAACAATGGATATGAAAACATTTGAAAGCTGCTTTTCTCATGAACTCTAAATTTCACCAATTTCTAGTGGCTCAATATGTTGCCAGCTTTTAAATACAAGGTAGCTTAGATTACAAGTTGGATTCAGTGATTAGTTTGTAACTTAGTAACCTATTGTTTTAAAATAACATCTCATTCCATTGAATTCAACTTCATTTTGTAAAAAAAAAAATCCCACTCTTTATTTATATAAGCCCCATTTTACTGTTCTGTTAAAATATTCCTTTTTGGATATAAAGAGGTAGGCTCCAAAGGAAGAAATTCAGGCTCTCAACAACCATATGAAAAAAGATACAAATCACTAATGATTGGAGAAATGTAAATTTAAAAACCTTAAAGATTCCACCTCATACCCATGAAATTTAGCAAAAATGACAAATGTTGTCATAGCAGAAAGAAAACAAGAATGTTAGTACATTATTAGTAGAGCTGTGAGTAATCCAGCCATTCTGAAAAGTAATTTGAGACCACACACAAAGTTATTAAACCATGTATATCTTTTCACCTAGCTATATATAGGCCTATAACCAAAGAGATTAAATAAAGAGGAAAAGGACCTCTACATGAACATTTTTAAAGAAGCTCTTGTCATAGCAGCAAAGATCTGGACACTAAGTGTATTATGTCTCTATTTCACTTTTAGGAAATGGATAAACAAATTATGGTATATGAATATGCTAGAATGTTATTGTTCCACAGAGGATGAAATGTACAGTTTCAGCAAAAACTGGAAAGACGTCTATTAACTGACACAGAGTGAAGTAAGCAAAATTAGAAGAATAATTTATATGATGACCACAACATTATAAAGAAAAACAACTTTGAAAGACTTTAGAACTCTAATCAATGCAATGATAAACCACAAATCCAGAAGACTAAAAGTGAAAACATTCTAACCATCTTCAGCCAGAGAGGTAATGGACTGAGAGGTAAATGCTGACTGAGATAAACTTTGAACATGGCCAACACGGGAAGTTGTTTTGCTAGACTCTACGTATTTGTTATGTAGGTCTTACTTTTTTTTTTATCTTTTTTATTGTTCAGTAAGAGGTGGGGGAAATAAGATCTTATAAAAATAAATAACATCTTTAAAAGGAAAAAATTAAGCCTGTCTTTTTAAAATCCTTTTAAAAAACTAAACACAAAGTGAAAATTCTACAGATTCTTCTTTATTTGACCTTAATACTTTAGGGAAGAACAAATTTTCCCAAGTGCTTATCAGATTTCTGCCTTTTGCTTATAAAGTACAATTATCACATGCTTGAATGTGTCTACCAAACTTACAGACTGGCTCATGAGCCTAAAGGCCATGCTACCCAACCAGTGAAGGAGATTTGAGTTGAAAGGAGAAAATCCCAATTTCTTACATAATGAATAGTGTAAGAATATTTTGGAGAGATAACAATTAAAAGAGTGATAGATCTATGCTAAAATGGTGAGTGGAAAGATATATACTGAGGTGGAAAAAAGAAAAAGAAAGAAGAAGAAGAAGAAGAAGAAGAAGAAGAAGAAGAAGAAGAAGATGATGATGATGATGATGATGATGATGATAATGATGATGATGATGGTGGTGGTGGTGGTGGTGATGATATATTGTGGCTTAAGTATCCAAACCCAATTTCTTTTTACTTACAAAAACTCATTACTGACTGAGAGAAATATGGGGATGCAGGGCCAGAGAAAGCCCCACACATACTAAACACTCGAAATATATGCATGCCAATAACCCAGCAATTGTATGACCTTGGACAAGTCACTTGACTACTCTTGGTATTTGTAAATGTAAAATGTAAGCACTGAATTATATGGCATCTCAAGTTTCTTCCAACTCTTATATTCTATATATTATATTCTATATATTATATTATGTTATGTTATATTATATTATATTATATTATATTATATTATATTATATTAACCATATCCTATATTTAGTTCTCCCCATGGCCCATCACCAAACATATGCTTCCAAACTACCAAACTACCAAAACGGAATAGCTATAGATCTAATGAAAGGAGAAGCCCAGAACCCAGAAGCCTAGAACGGTTTTCTTTACCAAAGGTTCATTGAAAACTTGGGTGCTAGACTATTTGTCCCTACTTAATCCTATGTTAAGGCTAGCTCTGCAAAAGTCAGTCCTGGGAAACAGAAAAGCAAAGAAAAAAAGGAAATGAGGGTATAAAAATCAATGGATTGGAACAAGTTTCTAAGATTTAATCAGAATTTATTTAATAGTGTTTTGTTAAACATAATATCCTATGGTAGGTTTAAAAAAAGGTCATGCTGAAAACTAATTTTAAGAGACTCAGAGCATTTGAGACATATTCTGTGGAAGAACATTGGTCAAGATGAAGGAGCACTCTATCTTGAGATAAGGCATGAGATAATGTAGTGAAAAGAAACCCCAGATGTTGCTAGCCGGATCGGAAAAGATAAATCAGCCGCCTGTATACCACAAATGCAAAGCTGTTTGAATTTCACTACTAATTCAAAACCTTAATATACTGCTTGTCACAAGCTTTATATAAAATCCTTTGGTTTAAAAAAAAGAATTAGAGGGAAAGTTCAGAACATAAAGAAGGAGACTTTTATTGCCTAATTCCTGCTGACCTGACTTTTTACTTAATTTAGGCTCAAATTAAGATGCTCCATGCCTCAACAGCTTATCTGAGGGGAAAAGATACACACAATAACGCCCTGCTTTTATACACAGGTCAGACTGTTAACAATAGCAAAAAGCCAGATGATGTCAGAGAAGCCAGAAAGAATTAAATTCAAAAGTCAACCAAATGCACAAAGTGATATAAATATTAATAAGTCCTGGTTCCTGCCCACAGTGAGCTTTCAAGGAGGGAAATAATGTGGGTACAGAAATGAATGTAAGACAAAGCTCAATGTGACATGTGCTTACGGAAGGTAAAACGTGCTATGTGTGTTCAGAAGAGCTCATTTATGCTAAAGAGAAGCATGGAAGGTTTCATGAAAAAGATAGGATTTTAGCTGGGACCTGGAGGATGCTTAAGATTTCAATAAACAGAAAAGGAGTTGGAAGGGAGGAAGAAAAAGTTTCAGGTGTCAAAAATGACATGAGCAAAAACACGAAGGTAGGAAAACATGGTATGTTCCAGGGAAAGCTAATCAAATGTGACTATGAAAGTGAATAGTATTAGCTTTTTTCCTACATCCAGCTTTGTTCTCATATTTTTTTTTTTGGTATGCCTCTTTCTGATCCCATCTGAATGTACTGTCTTCTAATGGCCTAGTTCCTCTAATGATGGAATATAATAATAATCTCCTCACTCCCAAGAGGGATTCCCTATTAGGGGCCTAGAGTCCTTCATCACTGGGCTGGTCCACAACTTGACTGAACAAAAATTGAAATTAGAGTCCTAAGGAGAATGGTTAGCATTCCCCTCCCCACTAGTCAGTTGGGCTATTCCTTGCATCTAATATAGGAATCATAGGCTATAGATAATCACATTTACATATGTCTTAAATCTATGAGAGGCTCTAGAAGAGTACATTGTCATAGAGGGCAAATAGGGTGAGAACATCAAAGAGAAAGACGAGGGAATATTCAATAGTGTTAAATGATCCTGGGAGGGCAAAAATCACATAAGGAATAAGTGAAGGGTATTGTTTCAGTCAAAGAAGTAGGAGATTAAAAGAACCACATCAAGATTCACTTACCAAATTTTTATTTCTGCCTTATGATATATAATGCATTTGACTAAAACAGGTATACAAAAGCAGATCCTACTGTGCTTATTGTTTGTTGACTGTTTTTTTAAAAATGTGTTTTGGTAGAGCAAAATGCCATTCTAAAGGCTCTTTTCTAACAAGGAGTATCCCAAGCATCCATAAAATTTCTCCAAGATTCCTTGAAGGATATAACAGACATAACCTTGTTAGTGATTTGTTCTCCAATAATTAATATCAGAAGAAGCATGAAAGAGAGAGATGAAGGCTTGTGAAAAATATTTACTACAAGTATGGAGAAAATCCAGTACAGACCCCCAGTTGAAGATTGATTCTTTTTCTCTAGAGGCTTCTATTCATGATGACATTGTTCTGGCTGTGTCAAACCCTAGAGCACTGCAGATGTCTCCTGGATGAGATTCATAACCACTCAAAAGAGTTTGGCCTAACCATACATAGAGGGGGAAGAAAAATGGATGATTATTTAGATTATGACATACAGTTAGATGGACAATCTATAGAGCCCACCAATCAGTATATAGATCTTAGACATGAAAAGGGAATGGAAAATAAGTTAGTTCCAAAATTAAGCAGAAGGAGGAGAGTGGGCTGAATTGCTTTTGGAAAATAGAAAAGCTTCTTTACTGCCTCCAAACTTTTTCCTGAAACAAAATCTTATTAATACCAATCTTTATTTTTTATTTTTATATTTATGTATATTTTTATTGTTTTATTTTTATATTTATCTTAATACCAAGAAGACCAACTGTCTTCTTAATACCAATTTTTTTTAGCACTGTTGTATGGCTGTGAATGATGGAATACAGTTGACAAAGAATCAAAAATGAATTGTCACCTAGTGATATGATGGAATGAAATAATAACATGTTAGGAACAACGAAGAATACAAGTGAACCCAATCAGTTGCCAAGTCTTGTTGATTTTACATTAACAAAATATTTCACATCTTTCCTGTCTTCTCACATAGTCACTACCTTAGTTCAGTACTGTTGCATTTGCCTCTCCAATCCATTCTCTCTCCTCTCCAAACCATCCTCCCCAGAGCTGAAAAAATGATATTGCTAAAGTGGAGGTCTGACCACATCATTGTCTTCCTCAAGACACTCCAGTGACTCTTTCTAAGATCAAATTTAAAAGTCTTCCCTGTGGTTTTTAAAGTCCTTTACTGTCTGTGAGTGCCTTGAGGTCAGGGATTTTCTTTAGACTCTCTTTGTATCTCTAGTGCTTTATACATAGTAAGTGCTTTATAAATACATATTGACAGACTGATTTCAGTTGACCTTTATAAGTTGATGGTTCACTGCACTTCTTCAGCTGCTGTGCATTTTATTCATGTCTGGATCTGGCCTTCATATTATTCTCTGGACATGACTTTCATCTGCATCTTTTCTCATGCTGTTCCCCATGCCTGAAAGACACTCCCTTCTCACTTTTCTTCTTCACCTCAAAGAGTATCTATGTTCCTTTAAAGTTCAGCTCAGTGTTCATTTCCTATAAACAATTCTGACTGCTTCCCTCATCCCAATTGATAATCTACCTCCTCTTTCACATTTTATTGTATATAATTTTATTTAATTTTCTATGTATGTGTCATTTCTTCCCAATAGAATGGAATATCCTTCACAGCAGGAATCATTTTTTTTTCTCTTAGTACATCCAGTGCCTGGCCCATGACTGGCATGTAGTAGGTGCTTAAAAAATGTTTGTTGAATGAATTAATGAAAATACAGGATTGAAAAAAGATAGGTTCTTCACATGGTAAGAGCCAGTAATAACTGATGGACATGGCTAGTCCATGCACTTCGCTGGTATTCTCTCAATGCTGGGAAAAAGGAAAGAATGCCTCATCTTGGTAGCTGAATATCCTGGAGCTAACTCATGGGAAGACTTGGACAGGACTCCCACAGGATGGGCAGGCAAGGATAAATTCCAATCTCTATCTCTGGAGGGAATATCAATGTCGATGAGCTCACAGGTTCATTTGGGTAGTGGAGTATATCAAATATCAGAAAAATAACTCTGAAACAATGCGGTACCATAGCTGACACTGCCAATGATGCTACACACACATGGTTGGAGAATGTGGTACTCTTCCTAAGGGAACGTCTGACTAGTAGCATATATACCCATTTTCAAAGACTCACACTACAGTAGCACACAAAACCCTAAAACTATTGATGACTCTAATTTAATCTTTCCTTAGAAGGCAAATCAGGGTTCTACAGGAACTATGTATTGTTATTAATCTTAGCTCCCATTATAGTAATTCCTTTTTTCATTATCAAATTTTATTTTTAATTTATGGAATAAAGCAAGCATTTCCATAACATAGTACAATTAAAATGATGCTTGCACATGAAACTACAAATCTACTATGCACAACTTGCCATTCCTTTCAAATATACAACAAAATTATCATGTGAATTTCTTTTTTTTTTTCCTTCCCTTCCCTCATCTCCACCCTAGAGATGGCTACCACTTGAGATTCTCTCCATTTGAGGTCCATAGATCTGAGGCACCTTGAGGGGGAGCTGGAATGGACTAGGAACCTGGCTGTGAAGCCCTAAAGTCCTGGAACATATGGGGAAGGAGCTATGCCAAAGCCAGATGGTGATCAGCTAGCTCACCACCATGTAGCAGAACAAGTATCTTCTGGGACATTCTGGCACCCTTGAAGTAGGAGTGGTTAGAATATTACAGAAATGCTCAAAGTCAACCTTATAGTAAGCCACTTTGTGTAGGACCCTCCCCAATGTTTTTATATTGATGAAATCTTACAGACTGATGTAGTCAAAAGACCTCTGGCTTTGGAATCAAACTAGAATCCAATGTGCTGATTTTGCCACTTAGGAGCTATGTAATCTAGGGTGGGTTAGTTATCTGTCCAATGGAGGTAATAATATTTGCATTTGCCGCCTCACCGGATCATTGTGAGGAAAGCACTTTCAAAATGGGTAATTACTATATAAGTGTCAGGTATCATTATACAGCAAATGCTATTATTATGTGACCTATTAGAAGTCGGTGCATAGGCTGAAACTGATACAGTGATATTCACAGGTTGAGTGGTTACTGACATTAAGGGGAATTTGCAAGAGCATACCTGGAGATAAGCATTTCCAGAGGCCTTGTTCAAATGCCAACATTCTGAATTCCATTGAAAATTCTGGAGCAGCTGAACTCTGTTAAGTGCTTTAATGATAAGATTCTGCCTATAGGCAGCCTACAGAGGAAGCAAAACATAGTGGACAGAGTACTACATTGAGAATTTAGAGACTTAGTTCAAATCTTGATCTAAGCAATTAGATTGTATGATTTAGCAGAAGACTCATCTTAGTGAGTACAAATCTAGCCTCGGTCACTTACTAGCTGTATGACCCTGGGCAAGTCCCTTAACTCTGTTTGCCTAAGTTTCCTCATTTGTAAAACGAGCTGGAGAAGGAAATGGCAAACCATTCTAGTATCTGTGCCAAGAAAACCCCAAATGGGATCATGAAGAATTGAACACAACTAAAAAATGCCTGAACAACAATAACAAAAATATTGTGTGAATATAGATAGATCATTTAACCTTCCAGAGCCTCAATTTTCTTATCTATAATATGGAGGTAATAATACTTTTACAAAAAGGCAGCAAAGCATTGTGGATGAAGGGCTAGTTTTGCAGTCAGGCAGTCCTGGGTTTGAGTCTTGCCTTTGACACTATATGACCCTGGGTAAGTCACAACTTCCTTGAGTCTCATTTTCCTTATCTGTGAAGTGAGGGGTTCAACTAGATTGCCTCTGATGTCCTTTCCCGTTTTACATCTGTGATCCTATGATCCTAAGACACATACTGGTTGTGTGACCATGGATAAATCACTTAGGTTCTTGGTCCCCAGGCAACTCCCTATAGTATAAATTGCAGAACAGATATCAAATGAGGTAATATGTGTTTCTCCTATCATTATCATGGGTAGAGGGAATTTCTGTACTGTGGGTTCCTTGTAGCAATGAAATCACAGATTTGACAAAAGCTATATGATAAAATGCTTTACAGACATTACCTCAAAGATATATGTGCATATCTAAATATATATGCATATATATTGGTCATTATTATTATTGACTATGGCATACCAATGTATCTCCTTTTGCCTTAGCTCCTTGATTCCAGCCATAGAATATATCTGCTGTAAGTGAAATTTGCCTGCTCCGTACTACCTCTTCCCAATCAAATTCAGTAATTTGATATAGCATTGTGGATATTCTCTCTAATCATACAAATCACCACTCATTCACGCCTATTCATCCTGTGTTATTCTTGTCCACGTCCTCTTAAATCTAATACAAGGGGTTCACCAAATGTGTTGAGACTTTCCATCTAGGCATCTGGACATTTTGTATAGATATCAAGAGAGCATGGATATAGTCCACTGGCTTTCCCTTGCTTTGGCTCTGGAATATTGCAATCTCCTAAATTTAATTTGTAAAGGAGTTGAGCCTAACTATCCACACAAGAAAAATCAAGTGGATAAAGAAAAGCTATTGTTCTTTCCTATGATATACAAATGTTTGGAAAATCCAAAGAATTCATCGATTTGTACATAAATCTTGGACAGATCTTTCAAACGGATAATGACAGGACAAAAATTGAAGAGCAGGAAAACAAATTTGATTGCCTTTGGGAAATTTTGCGGTTCTTTTAATGAGGCAAACTTATTCCTATTCTGCTCGGTCTTCCTTTTCCCTAGGCCTCTATCTACCCATTTTATCCCTAGACTATAAATTACATGCCTAATTGCTTTCCACTTTGCCCTCTGGAACTCATGCTCTACTTTTTCCAGACTCCCCAAAGTCCATGGACCTTTCAGCAGTCCTTCCACATCCTAATTTTAACAGACATCTGGTTCTTCATTTAGGAAACTACATTCCTTAGAATTAAAGAAGCTATTCCTCCTAACCTCCTAGACTCACGTGTCCAGGAGGAGGGCTTGGGATTCCTCTTGTTTCCATTTCTGGACCATTCCCTTACCAGCATCCTTCAACGGATGACCTTTCATCTTTTGAGAACAACACTATATTCCCCTATTCCTATTCCTTATCATTGTCATATTCTGTCTTGCCATGTCGCTCTCCTAACTTTCTCAGTGATTTTAGTTAACTGACTCATAATCTTCCTCTCTTTGAAATTTCCTGCCATCATTCTAGGGCCTGCAATATTCATATTAATGATCCCTAAACAACCAAAATTCTCAATTCTATCTCTCTCATATCTTATCCAATCAATAACCTCCTAACAGGTGTTCTTAAGTGTACTTTCTTGACCTCCTCCAATCTGCCCTTAATACCTCTGTCAGAATAATCTTTCTTATGTATTAAACTTTTCAGCCTTTTGACCAAAATCAAATGATTCCTTTGACAAGCATAGCAAGGTTAAATTGACCTATAGGGAGTATCCTTTGGAGTATGTATGCTTTGGATGGACCTTCCTGCTTCTGATCAACCATGCAGAAGAGCTGAGGCCTGCTTCTGGCCATATGTCAGAGAGAAAGGAATTACAGGCTAAGATGAGCTCGCTTCTTAGTTTCAGAGCTAGAACAAATGATGACTTCATGGATTCATAAAGGATATGACTGACCCCTCCAGCACTCTCTTCCTTTCTGGCTGCAAACCATGACAGAATCATTTTAGTTGCTTCCCAAAAGTTGCTTGTCTTGAACTTCTCCAATCCCAGCTTCCACCCAGCTTTGAATACGTGGCTTCTAAAGTACGTACTGTGCCCAAACAAGGGCTATTTCTCTCGTATTTTTTCTTTCCTGATCTTAGACCTTTCAAGAGGGGCATGGACAAGGCTTACAGGCAACCTTGTGAGTTTGAGAGGTTTGGAGGTCTCATTAAGTCAGAGCTGAATGGCAGGCAGCAGCTGGGGAGCACCTAGCAACTACTCTTGGAAAGCATGGCCACCAAGAAGAGGATGAGACCAAGACAGGCCATTTTAACATATCATGAGTTGTTTGTACTGATGCTAAGCCCAAGTGAAATGTAAATTGCCTAATTAGCAGTCTTGCAAACTGTTTTATGTTTTGGTGAGGCTTAAGTGTCAGCCTCCCAAAAGACTGTAATAGTAGTTATAATTCAAACCACTAAATCTTGTTTTAAGTTTGTTTTTGTCAATTGCACACTGTGAGATTTTTCTGTTTAGGATTTCTTTTGTGTGTTGGAGTAAATTACCTGTCCCATACCTAATTCATATCATACGTCAAGTACATTTTCCCCTTTTTGAAGAGGTCCCAGACATGTTGTCATTGGGGTGCTGAGACAGGGGGTTAATGAGACAAAGAGTGTAAGAACAGGGAGCCTAGCCCTTTTTTATTTGAGTCCAGGATGTCCAGGACTGAATTCCGTCCAAACTACATTCCTGGGCTTATGAACGTGAGCAGGCATAGTCTCCAAGTCCCAATGAGCCCAAAAAAGGTTCGTTAAGGTTAGACATGTTTACAGGTTCCCAACTGAGACAATGTGCCTTACAGAGGAGCCTTGGGTTAGGCCCCTAGTGGGGTTAACAGAAGAGAGGGCAGAGCTGGAGCAGCTGGCCAGAGGCAGAGGAAGCTGCCTTGCTGGGTGTGGTACAGAGAAGCCAGCTTGGGCACATGCTTATTCCATGACTGCTGCCCTAAACAGAAAGTTTCTTTCAAGATCTATTTATGGAGGCTGATTGTGTATATCTGGTTCTCAACACCAACAATTTAATGAAGATCTAAATCAAGCCAATCACTTTTCTGCCTTGTCAAAGATCAAATGTAAAGCTGAATGCCAAGCATAAAAAGCCATGTCCTGGAATACAGGATTATGTAATTCAGCAGCTTCGGATAAAATCAGATACTGTTTGTAAGGTAATTAGCACAGTGCCTGGCACAGAGTAGGTGCTATTTAAATGCTTGCTCCCCTTCCCTATCACTGTTCATCGTGAGTTTTGCTTCTACTTTCCAAATTTTAGAAGAGGCATAGAGACTTACTTTTACAAACATATACACAGGTATCTTTTTTCACCAGCTCACTTTTTATAGTGTCGGGTGCCAAACTATGTTTGACGTTCTCAAGGAATGAGAAAGACAGTAATTGTGTCACTGACTGCTCAAACTTAATGCCATCTGCCCCATCAGTAGTATTGTTGCCACAAGTATTTGCTGAACAGACTCTCCACATTAGAAGATTCCAGGATCCACTCTCTACAGTTCTTGAACCAACATGAACACACTACTCAAAGAAGTCTTCCTTGTGTCATAACAGTTTCTGCAATGGCCCATCATGTTGTTGGACCATTGGAATTCGCCTGAAATTAAGGCTCACGTGACTACACTAGGGCCATCTGATTAGTGATGTGTGACACTCCACCTATCATCAGGTGGCATTCTGACTTTTTGCCCACAGCAGCATCTTCCCTTATTTCCTCCTAATGATCCATTCCAATACATACTGTCCCTCCAATCATAAGGTGTTCATACCACTAACTAAATAAAAAACAACTATTCCAATGAATAGTTCCTATTATTTCAATTCTCACCTTTCATACAAAATATCACATCTTTACCATTATTGATACCAGAGGAAATAGCTACTACCAGAACTGTGCAAGAATGGGTGATTGTTGAATCATGTTGGAGTACTACAGTGACAAACTTTGAAACAAGAACTGAGGCCCAGTACATTTACTGACACAAATGCCACTCCATTTTTTCATCTATTTTAATTGACAGTCTATCCCTTTTGAAATATTTATCCTTTCTCTATTAGTAAGATCCTCCTATGACCTTGGGCAGCTAGGTGGCACACTGGATAGGGTGCTGGGCCTGGAATCAAAAAGGCTCATCTTCATGAGTTCAAATTCAGCCTCAGACACCTACTAGCTGTGTGACCCTGAACAGGCAACTTAACTGTTTGCCTCTGTTTCCTCATCTGTGAAATGAGCTAGAGAAGGAAATTGCAAACTACTCCAGTAGCTTTGTCAAGAAAACCCTAAAAGGGGTCATGAAGAGTTGGACATGATTAAACAACAACAACATTCAGCTATTTTTGCTGATCTCTACAAATGTAAACTATTTAGGGAGAGATTCCCTACCTGATAAGAATTACTGGGAAAACTGAAAATCAATCTGACAGAAATTAGTCTTAGACTATCACCTTATGCCATATTCCCCATTAAAATCAAAACGGATACATGACGTGAACATTAAAGATTTCACCATTAAAAAAAAATTGGAAGAGAAATAATGGGAAGGGAATTTATTCTGAACCTAGCAAGGTATTGAGGCAAATTACAAAGATCAAATAGATAATTTTGATTACATGAAATTGTAAAGTTTGCCCAAACAAAATTAACACATAGAAGCTAAGAAGAGTAGTCATACATTGGAGGGAAATCTTTATATCAAATATTGTAAAGTTTTGGTATTCAACATACATAAACAACTATTAGAAAGCCAAAAGACCAAAAACAACTAAGAGATAAGCAAATAATAAGAACAAATTGTAAACTTAACAATGCTATATATCTCAAATATTAAGAGAAATAGTCTGAGCTTTTACCTCATAACCAGTAAATCGGCAAAAATGGCAAAAGATCATAATAGTTAATGATAAAGCATACCCTAACTCATTTTGAGTGGAGCTATGATTTGACACAACCATACTGAAAAAAAAAATTAACTTTTGCAAGTAAAATGACTCAAATGTCCATACCCTTTAACCAAGAGATTCAGCTTCTGGGCACATACTCCAAGGAGATCATTAACAAAAAGAAAGGTTCCATATACATCAAAATATTTATAGCAGTACTTTTTGTCACAGCAAAGAACTGGAAACAAAATGTATGTCCATTGATGAGGGAATGAATAACTGTGCTACATGAATGTAATAGAATATTAAAATGATGAATATAAAAAACCATAGACTTACATCAACTACTGCTGAATGAAGAAACAAAGTTATGAGAAAAATATATGTGACTGCAGCAATATAAATGGAAAGAACAAAAACCAGAAAATAATCAAAACAGAAAGTTTTAAAAGCATAAATAACAAGTTTCCCCTCCCCCACAACAAAGAAAGAAACCTCTTCTCAGGCCTTGGCAGAGGTAGGGGTTCACATATTTAGAACAATGAAAATGTCAGGGTTTATTTTTCCTACATGTTAATTGGTTTTGCTGAATTTTTCTGTCTTTACTCTCTTAAAAAAAATTCTTTGTTGTAAGGGATGTCTCTCTTGGAGGGGAAAGGGAAAATATAGAGGAAAAATTGGAAGATTTAAAAGCAAAAGATTTCAATGAGCTATATTATTTTAAAACGTGATCCATTGTCAAGCACATATGCTGACTACCTTAGTGTTACAATGGCAGAAAACTCCGAAAATAAAACTGTAATCCTTTGCCCCTTTTTTTCTGGCCAGGTAGTGAGCATTGCCACTGGGACTGATGATACTGGAAGTTTCTAGCACTGTCCTAGAACTGAACAGACTCTGAATGAGAGTAAAAGTGAGAAGTCACAGAAGCTGCAGGGCATTTAGAAGTTGGCCTAAAAAATACTGAGAGAGACAGAAGCACAGAAAATCTATCTTGCCAGACCGCGTGGAAGCTGGGGTGTTAGCTGGGTGCTCCCTGACTCTGGACTTGTCTCTGCCACTAAATATCGAGGTCAGGGTGGGAAACCTGTGGCCTTGAGGCCACATGTGGCCCTCTAGATCTTCAAGTGTGGCCCTTATTCAATGAAAGGGACACACTGAGGACCTAGAGGGCCGCATGGAGCCTTGATATACATTCCAAGCAGAATGTGGAAGAGAATCTTAGACTCTTAAGTTAGGACCTCGGAGGCCATCAGTTCAAAATCTGCCTGAACAATTTTATCTCCTCTACAAAAGCCCTTGTAAGTGGATTTCTAGTCTGTTCTTGAAGAGTTCTAATCATGGAGAACTCACTACCTCATAAGACAGTCCCATTTATTTATGGATAGAAAGCTCTAATTATTAATTAATTGGGGCTAGGCACTAAGGAGTATAGAGACAAAGTGAAAACATCACCTACCTTCAGCTCGGGGGGAATAACATGTGCACAAACAGAGATACAAAATAATTTTGATAGGGGAAGCTGTTGTTTGTCCTTTGTTCTTGAAGAGGGTCATGGTATCAGGGAGGTGATGCCATGACATGCAAATGAACAGGGTTGAAGTGAGGGGTGGCTGTGCAAAGTCACCAGCCTCACTTTCTCCTCCGGAGCCATATGGGTCCAGTGGCCAGATACGGATCAGGACAACTGGAGACGGCCCAGGATGCAATGGCCTTTTCAAACTAAGGTCTTTAACAGGTCTTGATTTGACTGAGGCAACATCCATTCAGTGATTAAGGTTTAATAAAAAATGAGGCAAAGAATGGCCTCTTTAAAAAAAAAAAGATCTGGGAAGGGAAGACCATCAGGGTTTCTTGTGAAAACAGAAACAATAGTTATTTACATTCATCCTGAGCCAATCAGGGCTCAAACAGTGAGCAAGTCAGGCTTGGTCTGGGACCAGAGTGATTTGGGGTTAAGGCTAGTCTTTAAGAAAAAAACAAAACAAAACCAAAAAAAAATGTTTCAGAGATTGAAATTTACATTGTTTTTGGCAGAGCACTGGCAGGTAAAGGTGTGATACACTGTGTGGAGAAAGAAGAAAGAGCCCACTTGGCAGTCTGGTCCCTACTGGACAACTCCTTCTCTACTCACAGAGGTTGTTGCTTATCCTTCATTCTAGAAAAGGACCATGACATCAGGGAGGTGACGCCAGGACATGGAAGGGGAAGCACTAACATCTTGGGTGATCAGAAAGACCTTTCTTTGTAAGAAGATTTTCTTTAAGTTGAGGTGAAATATGCCTCTCTGTGACTTCCACAGATTATTTCTAATTCTGCTCTCTTGAGTCAGGCAGAACAAGACTAATCCATCTTCCACATGACAGTCCTTCAAATAGCTAAAGCTATAATTTCCTCTGTATTTTCTTTTTTTAGGCTAAAAAAAAAAAGAACCAACAAAACCTGGTTTCTTCATCTGATTCATCTCTAGAGTGTGATTTTTAATTCTATCACAATCCTGAATATCTTGCTCTGGACATGGACAATTAGAATAATTTTCATATTTTAACCTCCATATTCTGAGAGAAATTTGTTCATTCAAAAGGGTCACTAAGTAACCTTTGTTAATTATGCACTATCCCTACTGCTCTGTGCATGCTTAATAAATGTCAGATGATGAAAAGGGTTTTTTTAAGGCTTTGAGTGTGGCTAGCATTTACAAAAACTTGAGTGCTTTGAATTATTTCACATAGCAAGATTTTAAAGTCATTATTGTTATTACTGAATTCCAGGAAAGACAAATGAAACACAGAAAACTTAATGGGCCTAACTCTGCCATGGTCAGTAAGCCTGGTTACTCTTATGTATTAAAAACTCTCTAAGCCCAGGTTCATATTTAACTTACTGAGTTAGCACTCAGCCTCTTACCATCATTCCGTGCATTATAGAAACTTCTTGGCTCTGCATCCGACTAAGGGCATGTCTCCACAATTCCCAAATAACTTGCGTATTCAAGAAGAAAACTGGTAAAATCAACTGTTAGTGGAGACAAAAAAGTGAGAAGTTCTTTACCCAGGAGTCAGGTTCTAATATCTAGAGATAGGTTCTAGGTCAAGCTATGAAAGTTTTTATACCTTTGAACTCCAGTATCTACATCTATAAAATAAGAGATTCTAATGAGCTCAAGTTAATTTTTTCAAATACAAAATTTCATGATTCTTGAAAAGATACTTAATTGGCTAACTAATGTTTCTCCTTTTAACCAATTACAACAGTGTGCACAAACCAGTCTGACTTTGTTTTTAATCTTTCAGTATTTTTTTTCAATGTCTATTATTTAGAAAGGGCTGCACTGTATGCACTGAGATGGTCAGATGCTTTTTTTCTTTTTTCAAATATATTTGATCTGGGTGTGATGGAGGGAGAAAATAGAAGGTATCAGATTGTTGTGTTCCTGATAGAAACCAAGTTTGTTTTTGGTTTTTTCCCAGGAAAGTTAAAAGAAAATATGTATATACATGTAGACTCTTTTAGGAAGTTTACATCAATCTCACTGCAGTGAAAACCCAAAAAGTCAAGTATTATGAGACTGATCAGCTCCTATAGGGTAAGAATTATGCCTAAGTCATTCTCTTATGTGAGCACAGAGGCATTTGATGAATGTTTTTTTTAAATGATGATGGTGAAATATTTCCTTCCTGTCACTATAGTGTTACTACATATATATATAGTGACATATATATAGATATAGATATAGATATAGTGTCACTAAAGTAGTCACTATAAATAAATACAATATAAATAGTAAAATAGTACCAACCTTGGAACTGAATAACAAATTTTCTTATTTATCTGAACATTTACTGTGTAAATACAATTTATAATAATAATAAATAACATGATTAATATTAATTGTTAATGTTACACAATGTGGTGTCATATTTTTAAATATTATAGTATTTATAGTAATGTGATAAGTTACAATATATAATAATAATAGAGCTTTCCCCATAGTAGATCTGTGGGATCAATCACTTGGTGAGGATCACTTGGCCTGTTCTAAGTATATGCAGAGCCTAGTATGTGATTCAGTGTTCTAACATGTGTAATTAAGAAGTGTCCAGTTAATGTATGATTTGTTTAAGTATATTATTGGCAACTTCAAAATGAGAAAATATTTATGGGAGGAAATGCTTATCAAAATTATATTTGCATGTATAAATGGCCTACACAGCTCTTACTTGCTAGATTAATGCACCGCTATAAAATATAATTATCTTGATATTCTTAAAATATTATAACAGGGGAAATTAACCTACTTCAGAACATCACAGATTTTAAAATTGGGAGGGATTTTAAAGATCATCTGACCTAGCACTTCATTTTTCAGCTGGGGAAACTGAGGATCAGAAAAGTAAAGCAACTTGCACTGGGCATAGTGGTAATAAGTAGAAGAGCTTAGGTTTGAAACCAGAGCTTCTGACTCCAAATATGTTATTCCTCATATATTGCTTTGGAAAAGCTTGCAAACCATCTGTACTTGCTCCATGTCATAAATGAGTATCTCACTATCACACTGCAAAATGCTCTCAAACATCTGCCCCTGTGCTCTTTAGGAATGTGGAATTTGGAAACCAACTAGGTCCTCCAAGAAAGAAGCTGTCATTGACTTAAGTGATCTTTCATAAGGGCTGAGATAAGGAGAAGAGGAGAAAAGGAGGCTCTTAGTAAATGACTTCAACTTTTTCAGTAAGATATGGGCAAGATTCTCAGCTGAAAGGGTAGGGGAAGGAAGAGTAATGGGAAATTTAGGGAGGGATAAAAAGGTTTGAAAGAGCTGCTGTGGTGAGTGGGAAAGTGAGTTAATTAGAGAGGAGTAAAAGATTTGCCTTGCAGCAGTAAGGGCATAATTGAGATTATGTGACGTGTGTGATTGTCTGGTTTGTCCTTCATTCTGGAAGAGGACCATGACATCAGGGAGATGATGACATGATTTGAAATTGACTTGGGTTTAATTGGGTTTAAGGTTTGGTCTTTGAGAAAGAAATCTAGCCAGTAAACCCCAAGTTAACTAGGTAGATTTTGGCCATCAAAATTCACAGAGGAGAGGGGAGGAGAGGAGAAGGAGCTGAGTTACCCAACTGGAACTGGCCAGCTGGGTCCCCATTCAGGCAGCTTGGACTACTCACAGGTGGTGATTTGTCCTTCATTCTCAAAGACGACCATGACATCAGGAAGATGATGACATGACTTGTGATTGACTTTGATTTGAGTGAGGGAGGGCTGTGCAAAGTCACCAGCCTCACTTTCTCTTCATAAATTTGTAGTGGACCCAATCAGCACAATTTCATTAGTTTCTCCACATTTTTTCAGCAGCATATGTGTAAGAGCAAAGGCATTGGGTAGTGGAAGGCATTCAAGGCTAAGGTTTGGTAAGGCAAGATTTTCAATATGATCACAGGCAAGGGACTCAAGAGAAGAAAACAGTGTAGAGTTGAACTAGCTCACCAAGGGGTCAAAATGGGAAATGAAAGAGAGTGTATGTATATCTGTCTTCTCCTCTTGTCTGCCGCTTCTACTCCCTTTATTCAGTCCCTCATCATTTCATGCCTGGACTATTGCAAAGGCCTTCTTGTTGGTCTGCCTGATAGAAGCCTCTCCTCTCTATAATCCATCCTTCATTAACCTGCAAAAATGATTTTCCTAAAGAAAGAGAGTGTAGTGGTTGATGGGCAGGGAGAGAACTGAGGAGTTGAGAGAGTGAGGATAATGGTGTGGATGAAGAACAAAGTTTGAGGTTGTAAGGCAGAGGGACAAGTGGAATGACAATAAATTATTATCAGTGCATGTTTCAGAGTTCATAAACATGGAAATGGTGCATTTATGGGTGATTAAGGGTATGGGAAGATCAAGGGTATAACCATCTTTGTGTGTGACTGAGGTAAGGTAGAGAAGTAGATCATGTGAAATGAGTAAGTAGAGGAAGTAGAGGAACTGTGAAGTCAGATGAAATATCAATATGCATGAAGAAGGCTCTCCTTCAAGAGAAAATTTCTCACAATATTTTAACTGTGAATGATTCCTTGAAAATAGCAACAAAAAGCTCTTTTTGTGGTGGCAAAGAATTGGAAATTGAGGGAATGCTTTCTCAGTTGGGGAATGACTGAACAAGTTGTGGTATATGAATGTAATGGAATACTATTATGCTATAAGAAATGATGAGCAGGCAGATTTCAGAAAAACCTGGACTTATATGAACTGATGCTGAGTGAAGTGAGCAGAACCAAGAGAACATTGTACACAGTATTAGCAACATTGTGAGATCATCAGCTACAATAGACTTAGCTCTTCTCAGCAATACAGTGATCCAAGACAATTCCAAAAGACTCATGATGCAAAATGCTATCCACATCCAGAAAAAGAACTATGGAATCTGAATGCAGATCAAAGCGTATTATTTTCCCTTTTTTTGTTTTTTTCTTTCTCTTCCCTTTTGGTTTTTCCATTTTGTTCTGATTCTTCTTTCACAACATGACTAATTTGGAAATATGTTTAACACGATTGCACATATATAACCTGTATCAGATTGCTTGTTGTCTTGGTGAGGGTGAGGGAAGGAATGGAGGGGGGAAATTTTGGAACTCAAAACCTCATAAAAATAAACACTGAAAACTAAAAAACAAGATAATAGCAACAAAAGATAATTCTATTCAAGAATCCTTGATCAGTAGCATCAAATGAGGCATAAAATAGAGGACATGCATTCACCAAAGGGGCACATCATAGTTCCTAAAATAAAGTATTTCAAAATTTCAAAACTAGCTAGTTTTCCGTTGCTTTTTTTTTTCATTAGTGCATAGGCAAATCTTTAAGAAGTAAAGTACAGGCAATACATGCTATGTTTCTTCTCCTTAGCTGTATCCTACCCATTCATTTATGTACATAATGAATTATGGAAATGAATTCAAAGCACTGCATTTTGGGGAATCAGATTCTCATCCTATATCATTATACAAAAGAATTCCCAACATCCCATGGGAAGGTAACAGTTTGAGTTAGAATGAATCTTAATTGTCCAATATGCTCCTGAGCAGGATCTTCCTATCCAGTGTTCTGAACAAATGGTCATCTTGCATCCCTCTGAAGACATCCATTGAGCTCCAATTGTTAAGAAGCTTCATATTGAGCCAAAATCTGCCATGTTAAGAGATAATTATAGTTGAAAGAAATCTTTATTTTGTTAAAGTAAAAAATACTTTAAGTGGACAATATAAGATATCAAAATTTTATGTCATGTTCAATCTTCATTAAAAAGGAAGTCTTTTCTATGACAATTTGTTACAAGGATTATGTTTTTTCTTTTTTTCAATCTAGAGAAAGAATTGTGAGGGTGGAGGAAAGGTAAGCTAATGATGATGATGTTGTCAGGAAAAGGGGGAAAAGAAAGAAAAGATCATTGAAGCTTTATAAAAATGTATAGAAGAGAGCTGAGGGACATTCAAAAAGAAACGGGCAGGCAGGACAGTTTTGAAAGTAACATTTTGAATTTAGTATATATGTATGTCAGAAGAAGCGATACAAGGACACTGTCAAGGTCTTTCTTAAGAACTTTGGAATTGATTGTGTGACATGGGAGACACTGGCATAGGACCACTTGGCATGGCTGTGCTCTATGAGCAAAGCAGAAATGAAATAGCTCGAAAGAAATGCAAGATGCACAAATTTACAGAAGCCACCCCAAATGTTCGCATGGACTATTTGTGCCCGACCTATGGTAGAACATTCCGAGTTCATTTTGGTCTGATCAGCCACAGTCAGACACTGAAACCTGATTCTAACATAGTGATGTCATTTTGGTCCTCTTCGAGAATGAAGGACAACCAAGTGACTTGCCCAGGGTCACACAGATACTAAGTGTCAAGTGTCTGAGGATGGATTTGAACTCAGGTCCTCTTGATGCCGAGGCCAGAGCTCTATCCACTGTGTCACCTAGCTGCCAACCAACCAATTTTTAAAAGCAAACTGTACATTAGAGATTTGTGGTTTCACATATAATCTTCTTCTAATCTATTTTGTATATAAAAATGCTCTTTTTTTGCAATGTTCATTAAATTTAGAATAAAAAAATAAGTCCATTAATACAGTGCATGTAGAATGTCATGGTTGGCTGGATCCCCAGTTCTAGAGGTGGATTCTTACATCTCTTTGCCTCAAACAAGGGCCTGGGAAAGGTCATGCTTCAAAAAAGGCCAATGTATCTGACAATGGATTCACTAAGGCAAATCTGTCCTACCTCTGAGTACCACCGACTTCTGACTGTACATGGCGATCAGAGGAATTACATAATAGGATCCCATTCTCCAAGATACATGGAAAGAATGCCCTGTCCTGCACCAGTGACCAAAGTCTGAGACTGGGCACATGAAATTCAGCCAAGGGAAGAAGGAGTACCTCACCCAGAGATAACTAGTCTACTGGATCACCTTAATGAGCTGAAGTGACTGGGTTGACAGAGAGCATAACCCCTAATGGGGGGAACCATCTTCACCAGACTCTTTTGATAGTCACCTTACTAGTAGCTCCACTTTCATAGCACTTAGGTTGGAAGCTCGCATCAGTGGGGTGGACTGCCACTCCTGCTACCTCAAATGTGAACTGTGAAACCGAAAAGGAGGACAGAGACATGATGAGATAGATCTGTATAACATCAATACTTAAGGCACGTGACATAGAGAACATATGTTCTATACACGTGCCAAATGGTTTCTGAGGTATTTTCTGGCTTTAAAAGTCTATGCATCTATGTGTAGATATATACATGGAAATCTAAATATCTATAATCGTAAAATTGAAAAACTGGAAAAAAAAAAAATTTGCATGTCTGTAGAAAGAACACTGATGTATATTAAGAAACAAGACACCTGTTGGGACTTATTGTTATAAAAATGAAGTATCTAATAAAAAAAAAGAATATTAGCCAGGTGGGTCCAATTTTTACAATTTAGTGAAAAATACTAAGATAGAGAAAGCATAGTGCTTGTAATCACTGAAGGCCTCACAATATTTTCCTTCGTGAGCTACAAGAGAGAATATATTTTCTTAAATTTTATCCAGAAAAATGTGCAGATAATGACTTCAGGGAACATAGTCTACACATGTATTTTTTAAAACTTTATTCTGATAGAGAATAGAATATGGAATTTCTTGTGTCCAACTTTAGATGTAGGGTGCCTGTGCTCATGCATCTCTCTCATAATCTAATGAATTTTTCACCTGAGAACTATATTTGAAATGCTGATGCATTTTAGTTGAATGTTGAGTAAATATAATGACCAAGCTTTCTCCCACAAGATATATGAGAAAGTCCCACCTCCATCTCTTTCTTTGCAGAGACGGGGTAAAGTCCATTGCATATAATTTTTATGTATTAATTAGTTTTATTGAACTGGGTTTTTCTTTCTTTTTTCTTTTCATTTTTAGTAAAAGAGAGGGGAAGGAGAAGTATACATTTAGATATATATAGTCTGCATAAAAGCAAAAGATATCAATTTTTGGGGAAAAAAAGAGTTGATACAGAGGAATCAAAATGCTAGAAGGAGTAGAAATAATCTAATTTAGTATGCAAATTTTACAAATGGGGAAACTGAGGTCCAAAGAAATTAAATAATACTTGCTAGGTCAGAAACTAGTTATCACTGAAACTAGGATTGGATCTTTTAATTTCAAAGCCAGTGGATTTTCTATATCACTTGGCCCATCAGTAGCTACATTTAGTTGAATAAAACTTTTATATAGTTAGGAGTTGTTTTAATTTTGACTCACTTAATTTTATTAATTTTGAATTTAAAATTTAGAACTTAGTGGGCAGGGACTACATCTCTGTATCTCCTTTACTTGGTGGCACTGTTGTTGTTGTTTTGTCCTTCCTTCTCAAAGACGACCAATGACATTAGGAAAAGTGATGTCTTGACTTGCAAATGAATTGGATTTAAGTGAGGGAGAACTGCGCAAATTCACCAGCCTCACTCTCCTCCAGAGCCATTTGGGTCCAGTGGTAAGACATAGATCAGGATGATAGA
Source organism: Phascolarctos cinereus (assembly GCF_003287225.1). Lineage (NCBI taxonomy): Eukaryota > Metazoa > Chordata > Mammalia > Diprotodontia > Phascolarctidae > Phascolarctos > Phascolarctos cinereus. The sequence goes on along the minus strand of NW_027556180.1, from coordinate 118,952,494 downwards.
GATGGCCCCAGATGCAGTGGAAGACCTTGGCCCTTTTAAGCTAAGGTATTTCCCAAGTCTCAGTTTGTCTGAAGCAACACCCATTCAGTGATTAAGGCTAGGTAAGAAATGAGGCAAAAAATAGTTCCAATTACAGCACAGTGGAAGAGAAGGTGTTGACCTGCATTGGTGGAGAGAGTTTCCTCACCAAAGAGTTCTCTATGCCAATGAAATCACAAGCCCAATCTCTATCCATAACCTTAATGCCTCGAAGTGCCAGAAGTACAGTAGGCATTTAGCAGAAGTGAGTGATTGATTAAATACATTGATACTATTAGGAACCATTGTGCTGTGAAGGGCTGCTTTGTCCTACTCAAGATAACAGACTGCTGTGCTTTGCTAATTCTATACTTGCTTTTTAGTTTTCTCACTGCTTACTAGCTGTGTGACTCTGGATAAGTCACTTAACCCTGTTTGTCTCAGTTTCCTCATCAGTAAAAAGAACTGGAGAAGGAAATGGCAAATCACTCTAATATCTTGGCCAAGAAAACCCAAATAAGGTCTTGAAGAGTCAGACATGACTGAAAAACAATAACAAATTTCCCATCACAGGCTATTGTGAGAAGTGACTATTTCTTGCATTAATAACTAATTATTGAATCAGAACCAAGGTTTTTCCCCTTTTCTACTTCCTCATCTAAAAACCAACCAGTGTGAGAAATCTCTTTCAAAAGATGTATCCAGGCCAAGATCTAATCAGACAATAAAAGAAATTCTCAGTTTGGGCTAATGAGTGTATTCCTGATCATTGTGTTTGCTCAGACAGGTCTGGGGAAATGAGGATCCTCTTTTTGTCAGACACGTGATATGGAAATTGATAAGTCTCATTAACCAAGATTTGGGGTGATCCAAGTCAGATATGGTGGTACTGTAAGTAGCCAGACAAATGCCATGTTTTCTTTTTATTGGTGCGCAATAAGTAATACTTAATGATAATTTATAGTGCTACAAGGGCTGCCCCCAAATGGAGCATGGGGTTATCATCACAAAGCCTGAAAAGATGTAGAATAGACTTCTCTAGCCTCTTCTCTCTCTACCCTTCTCCAAGGGAGACTTTAATTTCCACCAGGAGGAGAAGTAGTAGGTTGAGGCCAGATGGTGTGGCCATTCTGCTCTCCACAAAGAGACAGGATGCCAAGCTATGATTATTACACAAGCTATGACTATAATATATCACATATATGTATACACATAAGTTAGTCTCAAAGGTGTGGCTTTTTTTCAGATTCAACTTAACTTCTGATTGTTGATTCTTTAATGGGGACAGCAGGACTCCAAGCTTCATATCCAAGGCTTGACCCCTTTCCCACAAATACCAGTTCCATAATTAATATACATGTGGCAAACAACAACAAACGTATTCATCCAATTTCATAGCAGAATTGAAATCAGAGGAAGCATGTATAGGAGAATATATACTGGACAATACAGAGTGAAAAAGCTTCTCACTGGGAACAAGGTAATTCAGTTCAGCTAAGAGTGAGAGAATCCTAGATCTCACCCACTCTGAAGTCTCTAGTTAGTTTGCTGAGGATAGGGAGATGATGAAAACTGCCAGCTCCTCTCATATTGGCTTCTTCCCAAAGTCTTTTCCTTTAGCAACCTGACATGGGGTTGGCATCTTCCATCTTCTCTCTTGAAGCTGGAAGCCAGAAGTGCCTGAAGCAACTGCAGAGCAAAAAGACACTCAAGCAACTCAAACTGGAAGACTGAAGACACTGAAGAGCTTTCCCATTCCTGCCAAGTCTGTACTGCCCTTGACAGAAGCATGAAGCATTGATCTCTACCAATAATGATGGAATCCCATACCAATGGCTCTTTGGGACTGGGGTTACAACAGGAAATAAAAATTGGCTTTACCAGTGAGTTTGCAGTTTAGAACTTTCTATTTCAAAAGTGGCAATCTGGTAACTTTCTAGACAAAAAAAAATAGTCATTTCTGGGTTTTAATTTAGAAGACAGAGAGAGAACAGAAAATTGTACAGGGAATTAGTAGCACAATCTTTGAATTGTAGGTATTTAAATTAACTATCAATGCTAACACTTCTCTAAATTCAACAAATGGATACAATCTGTCTTTGACATGAAATATGCAATCCATTGAGGTTTTTTTTTTCTCCAATCAAGAAGATAAAACAAAAACTGATTGTTTTTGATTTGCAGGTTGGCATTATTTTCTACAAAGAAATCTTTATGCTGTGGGATAAGAATAATGCAGTTAATCAACACTCTTATAACAACCACAGAATTTATGTAGCCATGGTCCCACAAAGGAAGAATTCAAGTGATCTATTAAATGTCCTTTTCCTTGTCTTTTGCCTTTGCTATAAAATATAAACTTCCTGTTCCCAGGTAACAGAATTCTTACAGTAAGCAATTGCTCCTCTAAACTATCTAGCATTAATTTTGTTTTATTCTATATTTACTAATAAATTCATATGTCATCTCCTCCAATAGTATGTAAGCTTCTTGAAAGCAGCTTACCTGACGCTTCATTTTGGTCTTTGTGTTTCCTAGCACAATACTTGGCACATGGTAGATACTTAATAAATGTTTGAAGATTGACTGATATGAACTGAAGACCAACTTTCTTTATTTTCTAGACATCTCTCAGTTATTTAATCATTGAATCAGATTTTTCTCTTCATATACAATAGTATAGCAAGGTTAAAACTCCATAAATAATCAAAATTTTAAAAGGTTACTTACCATTTCTCTGGAAGGGAATATAACTTGAATATATGAAGTATAGACTCACAGAATTCTTGGAGATGGAGATCATTTAGTCCTGCCTCTAGCCTTAGAATGAATTACCTCTACAACTTCACCAACAAGTAGCCATCCAAACTCTGTTTAAAGAACTCATTGGGGAGCTCATTATTGTGAAGCAACCCATTCCTATCCTCAGCTCATCTTTCATGACTATACGTCAATAGTACAGAGAAATTGTGCTTTCCCAGGGTAATGAAAGAACTTGCCAGTATAATTGTGAGCCTTTGTCAATGAGTTTTGAAAGATCATAGAGCATGAGATAGGTATCATAAGATTGAAAAAGAGCAAATGGCCCAATTTTAAAAAAAGGTAAGAGAATAGAGTTTACAGATTATAGGATATTGAGTTTAACTTTAATTCCTGACAAAATTCTAAAAAATGTTTAAAATGATGGTGAACTTTCTAGAAAGGGAGTAGTAATCATAAATAATCATCGTGGCTTCATTAAAAATAGCTCGTGATTGACCAATCTTATTTCATTTTTCTCAGTACCATTACTAGCCTTGTATATCAGAGAAATGCTATATTAATTTACCTGGATTTTAAAATGAAGCATTTGGCAGTGCTTTATGCTAGTCACACATATACATACTATATGTGTGTATGTATATATGTGTGTGTACACACACACACACACACACATATATGCATGCATACATACATGCATACATACATATGAGTTAAGAGGATTTGGAGCTGGTTGAATAGCTGGACTCAAAGAGTAGTTAATAAAAGTTTGATGGCAACTTGAAAAGAAAGTCCTTGGATAGCTCCCAGGATCTATGCTTGGCTCAATGCTGTTTAACATTTTTATCCATGGCTTAGATAAAGACATAGCTGGGATGCTTATCAAATTTGCAGATGACACAAAGCTAAGGGCATAGCTAATGCGCTGGGTGGCAGAATCATGTTCTGATTTAAAAAAATTTAAACAGGAGATGGGATGACTTTATGAAGTAATGCAATGTGAAGAAAGTAAAGCCAAACAAACTGTGTACATAACTGTAATGACTAAAGAAATAAAAATAATATCAACATGAAAAGGCAACAAAACATTGGTCAAATACAATGGTTAATGTTAATATCATATTGCCAGAACTGAAGGATAAATCCTCTTTTTTTCATCCACCTATCCTCTCATCAATTAATTCATTTATTAAAGTGCCTATTATATAGCACTTAGCTAGGCACTGAGGATTCAAAGCAGAAATGGAATACTTCTTGCATCCAAGAAGTTTACATTTTATATAAGAGTTGGAAGGTGGAACCAGATGGATACATTAAAGTCAATTTAAAATTTATGTAAGATAAATAAATACAAAGTAATTTGAGATGACAGACACTAAAACCTGGGAGGAATCAGGAAAAGTGTTACTTGAGCTCAGCTTTGAAGGAAGCTAAGTATTCTATGAAACAGGAATGAGGAGAGAAATCATTCTAGAAAGAAATAAGGGTCAGCTTATGTAAAGCATAGAGATTGGATATAGGAGTAAAAAAACAGTGAGCAGGCCAGTATGGCTGGAATAGACAACATGAGGAGGAATTATATGAAATCAGTTTGATAAAATTGTCTGGAATCAAACTTTCGAGGGCTTTAAATGCCAAACAGAGGAGTTTGCATTTTATTTTGCAGGGAATAGGAAGCTACTGAAGTTTCCTATGCAGGGAAATGATGTGGTCAGATCTGTGCTTTAGGAAAACTCATCTGTCAGTTGTGTAGAGGATAGACTAGAGAAAGGTAGAGAAAATAATCAGGAGACTCTTCCTATAACCTGGGCAAGAGGTAGTAAGGGTCTGAATGAGGGCATGTAAGAAATGTTGTGGAGACAGAAGTTGTAAGACTTGGCAAGTGATTGGATATTGGGAATTAGAGAAAGTGAAGAGCTGAGATGGCTCTACAGTTACAAATCTGGGTAAGTAAAAGAATAGAGGTATCTTCAAGCAGAAATGAGGAAGTGAAGAAGAAAGCTAGGTTTTAGGGAAAGATAACAAGCTCTGTTTGGATATATGGAGTTTGTGATGACTATGGAACATGCAGTTGGAGATGTCTAATAGGCAGATGTTGATGTAAGACTGGAGCTCAGGCGAGATATCGGAGTTGGATTTGTAAATCTGGGAGTCATCTACACAATGGTGATAACTGACATGATGAGATTGCCAAAAAAGAAAGTATAGAGCAAGAACAGAAGTCCCAGAATAGAACCATGGGGCACACCAGTAGTTAAGGAGTGAGATATGGAGGATGATCTAGCATAGAAAACAATGAGTAATCAGAGTAAAAAAGGAGAAGCAAAAGAGATCAGTGACACAAAAAAATCATATAGGAGACAGTAGCTAGGAAAAGGATTGGATGCAAGCCAGCAGCTGGCCTTCAAGGTAACTGAATCAGTAGCAGCAGCTTCCAGAGCTCTAAGCTCACAGACAGAAGGAAATAATGGGTCCCTTTGCTGGCACTGGGTGCAGGACTCTTTTGCATTGCCCACAAACAGTTCTGGGTTGCAGTCCTGGGTTGCAATCTCAGGGCAAGAAGGATCACTAGCACAGCAGAGCTTGCAGCCATAGGGGAGCAGAGATGTTGGTCAAAGTTCCAGGGCAGAAAGTAGTACACTCACAGATCACAGCACAAGCCAGGAGAATAGTAAACATATTTCTCCTTAGGTCATACCACCTTGGAAGAATGAAAACCTACAGACCCCCAGAATTAGCTCTGAATGTAGCAATACCAAAAAACAAAACAAAACAAAAAGCCTGAAGCTTGGGACAGTGCCCCCTCCACCCTGGGAACAAAGCCCAACTTTAACATAAAGTTACAAGTCAAGAAATACATTGGGAAAATGAGCAAACAACCACAACACTGACCATAGAAAGTTACTATGGTGACAGGGAAAATCAAAACACAAACTTGGAAGATAACAACAAAGTCAAACTTGCTACATCCAGAGCCTCGAAGAAAAATGTGAATTCATCTCAGGCCCAGAAAGAATTCCTGGAAGAGCTTGAAAAGGATTTTAGAAATTAAATAAGAAAGGGAGAGAAAAAAATGGGAAAAGAAATGACACTGATACAAGTAGAAAATCATGAAAAAGGAGTCAAGAACTTAGTAAAGGAGGTACAAAAAACACTGAGGAAAATAACACTTTAAGAAACAGAATAGGCCAAATGGTAAAACAGCCACAAAAACTCACTGAAGATGAGAATTCCTTAAAAATCAGAATTGCTGAGTGGAAAAAGACATACAAAAAAATCACTGAAGAAAATAAAGCCTTAAAAAGTAGAATTAGCCAAATGGAAAAGTACAAAAACTCACTGAAGAAAACAATTCCTTAAAAATAGAATTGGGCAAGTGGTAGCAAATGACTCCATGAGACATCAAGAAGCAATAAAACAAAATTAAAAGAATAAAAAAAATTTTAATGTGAAATATTTCATTGGAAAAATAACCAATCTGGAAAATAGATCAAGGAGAGATAATTTAAGAATTTTTGGACTACCTGAAAATTATGATTAAAAAAAAGTCTAGATATCATCTTTCAAGAAATTATTAAGGAAAATTGTCCTGATATGCTGGAACCAAAAAGTGATGTATAAATTGAAAGAATCCCCCAATCACCTCCTGAAAGAGATCCCCAAATGAAAACTTTCAGGAATACTATAGCCAAATTCAAGAGATCTCAGGACAAAGAAAGAATATTGCAAACAGCCAGAAAGAAATAGTTCAAACATCATAAAGCCACAGTCAAGATAACACAAGATTTAGCAACTTCCATGTTAAAGGATCAGAGAGCTTGTAATATGATATTCCAGAGAGCAAAGGAGCTAGGATTACGACTAAGAATCACCTACCCAGCAAAATTGAATATAATCCTTCAGAGGAAAAAAAATGGATATCCAATGAAATAGAGGACTTTCAAGCATTTCTAATGAAAAGATCAGAACTAAATTGACTTTCAAATACAAGACTCAAGAAAAGCATAAAAAAGTAAATAGGAAAGAGAAATCATAAGGGATTCAATAAGGTTAAACTTTACATTCCTACATGAGAAGATGAAACTTGAAACTCCTAATAATAGGAGCATACATGGACAGAGGGCATGGGTGTGAGTTGACTATGGTGGGATGATATCCAAAAACAATAAAAATTAAAAGGTGAGAAAGAGGAATTCACTGGGAGAAGTGGGAAGGGAGAGGTAGAATGGTATAAATTATCTCACATAAAAGATCTGTGAAAGAGCTTTTACAGTGGAGGGGAAGATGGAGAAGGATGGTGGGAGAGCTTGAACCTTACACTCATCGGAACTGGCTCAAAGAGGGAATAACATAGACACTCATTTGGGTATAGAAATCTATCTTACCCTGCAGGAAAGTAGGAGGGAAAATGGATAAGAGAAGGGAGGGGCTGAAAGAAGGGAAAGAAGACTGGGGAAGGTGGCAGTCAGAAGCAAAACACTTTTGAAGGTTGACAAGGTGGAAGGAGAGAGAGAGAAGGAGAAACAGGAAGAAAATGGAATGCAGAGAAATAAACAATAATCAAAATGAAAAAAAAATTATACTAAGTTTCTTTGATAAAAGCCTCATTTCTTAAATATATCAAGAACTGAGTCAAATTTATAAGAATACAAGTCATTCCCCAATTGATAAATGGTCAAAGAATATGAACAGATAGTTTTCAGACAAAATAATCAAAGCTATCTACAGTCATATGAAAAAAATGCTCTAAATCACTATTGATTAGAGAAATGCAAATTAAAACAATCCTAAAGTAACATCCTATACTTATCAGATTGGCTAACATGACAGAAAAGGAAAATGACTGGTTAAACAACAAAAAAAAAGTAGAATTGGAGTCATTCGTTGTTTTGTTTTGATTTCAAGAATCATATTTTAGGAACAAAACTAATAACCTGGAGGATGACTAGAAAAGGGAGACCAGGATGGTACAAGGTCTTGAGACAGTGCCATATGAAGATCAGTAGGAGAACTTGGGATGTTTACCCTGAAGCTGGCATGTGGGGGGAGGGAGGGGAGCAAGGAGAGAAGGAAAGAATATAATTATTTTCACATATTTGAAGATAATTAACCTTTTTCATCTTGGTCCTAGAGGGATGTACTAGGAGTGATCGTTGGAGTTTGCCAAGGTGCATATTTAGGTTCAATGTCAGGAAAAATAACAATAAGAGCTATCCAAAACAGAATGGTGTGCCTTGGAACATCATAGATCCCTCTTCAGTAGAGGTCTTTGAGTAGAGTCTGGATGACCACATGAGTATTTTGTAGAGGATTCATGTACATGTACAGGTTTGAATGGATGATTTCTGAGGTCCTTTCCAACTCTGTGAGTCTGTGAATCTCATTAAGAGTATCAATTACCACTTTGCATATGGCAATGCAAATAAAAGAATTTATATAAAATCCATGAAATGGAAGAGAACAATCTTTCAGATTTCCTTCTTCTTAGGAAGAAAATAACCAGATTATTTAGGAAAGGAAGACTTCTCTCTAGACAAACCTAAGTTTCCCATGAAAGTTTACCATAGACAGTAAGGGCTATTTTCTCAAGGAGTTTCAATAGCCTATCTATTCTCTCTGGAAGGGGGCTGAAAATTGGCAAAACAAAAATAAACACACACACACACACACACACACACACACACACACACACACACACATACACACAAAACCACTTCTGGCAGAGAACGGAAATGTAAGTTGTACCTTAAAGAATAATGTTTAAAAGTATACTAGCATGTAGGTTTCTGTCTATGACCTAAAGGGTAGCAAAATTTTTAGCCTTACATTGCTCATCCATTGGATAATTTTTAAAGAAATGAACAATTCAGTTAATCAACGAGTTGTTTCACCAATGCAACATCAAATTACCAATTTCCTTCTTTTAAAATGAATTTCAATGTTTAAATGTCAAGCAAGTTATAACATTAATGTGTGGTGATAATGTGGACTGATGAAGTGGAAAGAAAACTGAAAAAGTGTAACTGTCAGAGGACCTTGATGAAGTCCTAGCTCTGCTACTTACTAGGTGCATAATACAAAGCTGAACATCTCTGAGCCTCAATCAATCAATCAATCAATCAATCAATCACACTACTGTGTACCAGGCACTGTGCTAAGCCTCAAATTCCACATTTGTAAAATGGAAGTGATAATACACTCTATGTCCACCCCAACAGGATTATAGATAAATCAAATGAGAAAATATAGGTGTAAGTTATAAAAATCCTTATAAATTTGAGTTATTCTCATTGTAATGGCTTTATCCAAAATGAGGGAGGTATTAGTATTGATAGACTTTGCCCTTCTCAGACCACATCTGAAATATTGTGTTCAGTCCTAGAAGCCGACATTTCAGAAATAACATTGACAAGATAAGGTGTGTCCAGTGGAGGACGTCTAAGAAAGTGAGATGCCTAGAAAACATGCCAATTAGGAGTTAGTGGAATGAATGGGAGATACTTACAAAAGAGAAGACAATGTGAATATGTGTTTGAAGGGATGTTATTTGGAAGAGGCATTAGACTTGTTCTCCTAGCTTTGGAAGCTATTACTTTACAAAAAGGCAGATGTGGCATGATATAAAGAGAAACAGCAATTTCAGTGCTTCAAAAGTAAACAACTTGGAAGGTATTGGATTCCCTTCACTGAAAGTTTTTGAATGTGAGGGGAGTAACCAAAGAAAGCTCACCATCTCCTCCCCAGCCCAATCTGTTCTTACTGGAGCACTTCCCATGGAGCCTTGACATGTCCAGTTGTAAATCTGCTCTGGCCCAAGTACTTTCCATGCAGCTGGGCAGATGTCCTGGCTCTTTCTGATGGCCACATGATTAGGCCACTTCCAATAATTCGTGTACCTTGCCTCTAGCTGAAAGGCTAGCATGAACAAAGATTTTTGGTTGGTCTTTATGTTTAATGACAACGAGGACATGGTAGAGAAGACTGGCCAAAGGACAGGAATACAGGTCCACTTGGTAGACTTTAAAGAACAGTTTCTGCTATTGCTGTTTCTTTCTGCTATCAAGCATATCAGGACATGTCAAACTTTCACTCAGATTTCCAGCAAAGGATACACCCAATGTATGCTATTCAAGCAGCTATGATGGCAAGTAGTGCTGGCCTAGACTAGCTTGAGATGGGACTCAAGGTTCTGGCTGCCTTTTCTGCTTTGTGTTTCTCTCCCAGAGCACAGGTGGCCAGTGATCCTGAGATAGATTATTTATCTTTGGTAGTAGTCTCATGAATTCAAGAGGTTGGGAGGTCTTATTGCTGGGTAGTGATTATACAATAGGAGATGATCTTTGAAATAATTTCTCAGAGGAGATGATCATCATCAAAAGAAGCAGACTAGCCATATCTTAATTTTCCAGAAGGTATGGACCTTGAATTAATTGTTCAGGCAATACAGATCTGAGGCAAAACTTATAATGCTTGTACAATAGTCCTATGATGTATTTTATATTTATATTTATATATGTTGCACAATTACTAGTCTTTTGTGAATGGTAAAGATTTTAGAATTTTGTTGTAGAGAAATAAATAGCTGTCACATACATGATCTGCTTTGTACATTGAGTATTTTCCCAGAAAATGTTTTTATCCTTTTAATCCTTTTTAGTGAGACCTTAGCCATGAGTTAACCATAAAGTTTATATTTTCCAGAGCTATGGGGTATGGGCATAATGATCCAGAGCAGAAGTTCCCATTTAATGGTTCATAAATCCCTTGGGAGTTTGTGACAATGGTTCAAGGGATTTGTGCTAAAAAAAAAATTATTTAATGGTGATCTAAACAATAAATAATTGCCCAATTAGGTAACAAACATATTTTTCTGCTGTGACAACAAGCATATGCATGTTTGATGCATTATAGACTTATTTCTGCAGAGATTCAAAATTGTCATGATCATACAAACAATGATTTTGGTGTTCTTTCAGCAATTACATAAAACTTTCATCACATCTGATTCAGTACAACATCTTCCTGCAGTTTTTCAAACTATTCTCAAATTGTTTCCAAACTACCACAAGGGTTCAACATTTGAGTTCAAACAGTTGTCCAATGGATGATGAAATGCACATGCATACCCTCATTTGAATTCTGTACTGTGTACCAAAGTAGCTCCCTCATTCCCCTGTTACATGCAACAGCAGTGTAATCACATGATCAAGATGTCAGAAAGCAGTGCAAATTCCAGGCTGTTTAAAAACCATGATTCTTGGACATGTGAATTACAAGCCATCTGGAGAATTTCATAGACCATCACAAATGTTCTGCAGAAAAAAATACATACATACATACGTACATACATACATACATACATACATACATACATACATACATACATACATATATATCCTCTCATTACAGTATTGAGGCTGTTTTCCAATTTTAACTGATCTTCCACTTATGTTACTATTCTTATATCTGGCAGATTTTCAAATGAGCAACACAGGTCAATCATTCAATAGAGTTTCTGTGAGAATATAGCTGGTGTACCAGTGCTAGAAGAAAATAAAGTCATATCTGAAGAACTTCTTTGGGTACAAAGGTTAGTTAAATGTTTTAAAAAATGAAGCAATATTTGCGAATGAACTTTATATCATAACTAGCTATTCACTGTTGTCATTTTATTAGGTGGCTAAAAATAAAACATGAATTTCCATCTCCCATCAAGAGAGCTTATAAAATTCTCCTACTATTTTCTACCATGTATTTGTGTGAGCAAGCATGTTCACTTTATTCTTGTTTTAAATCAAAATGCAAAAATAAACTTTATATAGAACCAAATTTAAAATTATCAGATGTACAGTCAAATAACAGCAAACTTTTGTTCAAATTTAAGTCCCACATAAAAATAAAGTTTGTATATGATTATTATATTCTTCTAAACATCTAAATTGTAATATTTCATGAAAATATTATTTATTCTCAAAAATTGTAAAATAAAGAAATTTAATATTAAGTCTTGAAGTTAATAGTAAGAATGTGAGGTCATGATGGATTGCTTTTTTAAATTATTATAGGATATCCCACAAAATATTCATAATCATTTTACAATTAGTTTAGAATTTTAAATGTAGAGTTTTTGACATCATAAGTAGAATAATATTTTGTATTTTGTAATTATAAAATATGAATTTTAATTTAGTTTTTTTCAAAAGTCATGATTACAGTTATTGTAACCACTTAATGAATAAATCTAAAAGAATATAACGAATGGCATATTTTATTACCCTGGGGGCTGCAAACACTTTTTTTTGTTGAAAGGGCTTTGCAGAACAAAAAATTTTGGGAAACACTGATCCAAAGAGTACAAGAAATGTTTGATTCCTTTTCTTTGTGGCCAAGAGCCTCAAGGACAGAACCTCGTCTGCATGAGTCTAGAACTGGGGATTCTTGGTGGTAAGAGGTCCTGGGCAATAGATCATTACATAAGCAAAGGCGGAATGACTACTTTTTGGTGTTATATAGAGGATTCTAGTTCAGGGATTCTGAGGTTTCTTCTAACTCTGAAGTTCTGTGGTTTTTAACCTAATTAGGAAGCTATATTCTTTTAGCTTTTTGCCCATTGCGTTGATTGACTTACATAGATTCAACCTTATTTTTTCATAGGGTCCCCCTTGTGACCCAGAGCAAAAACTTGGAAGACAAGTTACATAAGCTACATCACTGGCTGTGAAATAATGTTGTTATTTAGCTATTACAAGGATAGGGCCTATAACCTTAGCCCCATCAGCATGGTCTACTGACCAGCCATAACTACATTGACTAGGAATATGACCTTGTTCAGCACAGTTGGATGGATTTGAGATTTTCTTTCACATTCTGGAATAGTTACTGTGTAGATTTACAGAAATGAATGGCAGAACAAAACAGTGATAGGAATATGTTAGAAGACTTTTGTAGTACTTTCAAATCTGCTGTCTCCCCCAGCCCCCCACCTTTCTTTTGGTTTTTTACCTAAAGATTTCTTTTGATATTTTTTAAAGATATTGAAGAATATTTTCTTCCAGTTCTCTCGTTTCATACTGTAACTCTAATTTTTGTGACTACATATTGATGAAAATAATTATTATAAATAATGCATTAATTTGTTACTAATTCAACAAAGAGAAAAATTCATGTTGAGCTGCAGGGAGAAGATTGGCAGCTGGGTGGCAGCTGCTATACTGCCTGAACTAGGAAAAAATTGTGGACTTTGGGGAATCAACCATTTTCCTTTCTTTTGGGGACAAGATAAGAGGGAATGTGTGCTCATATTAGAGTTGACTGAATAGCAAATTCAACTGGTATATAGCACTGTTGGGGGCTATGATGCTAATCACTGCCCTATGTGACTCATTAGGCCAATTGCAGAGGCAGAGAATGGTTTTCATTTGTTCTTCCTTAGTTCAAGGATGAGCAAGAAAGGAAAAAGTGGCAACAATCTGAGGCCTGGATTTCCACAAGGTATTTTTTTATTGGCTTAATTTTTTCTGGTATTCTAATCACAGAGAAAATATCTATTCTAGCTGTACAAGAAAAAGTCTGCTTAGACTATTTATTTTTAATTTATTGATGTTTTATTTTGATTTAGCAAATATTTTCCCCAAATCACTTGAACAAGGCCCTTTGCAAAGAATATTTCCTGAAAAAATCAGTCCCTCACCAACAGTTAGCAACTGGAGGAGTGTGTCCTTTAAGTCTGACAGTGTCATTGGCACAGACCATTGCAACCAGGCCAGAGTTATACGTATTGCTTTACTTCTCCATGTTGACACTTTTAATTGTGGTTACTGTGTATGATGTTCTTCGGTTCTGCTCTCTTCATTTTGTTCCATTCTGTAAAAGTTTTCCTATATTTCCTGGAATTCTTTTAAATCATCATTTCTTATTTCAATAACAGCATTCCATTCCATTCCTATACCATAATCTGTTAAGCAATCATTGGACACATTTTTTTCCAACTTTTATTGTCATAAATAATGCTCCTATGAATATTTCTGTACATTATGAGACTCCTTACTGTTAATAACCTCATTGGTATATTGAACTAGAATAATTTCAAGAAAGATATTCATTGATATGTAGAGCACACAAAGGAGGAAATTTGGCTAGATAGGTATATTGCCTAATCAGGCATTGTTATTTGTGTCTAGGTATAGTGTTAAGAGAAAATTAGAAAGAGATAAAGACCTCTGAAAGTTATATGGATGGAAATTAATTCGTCAGCCCTTCTCCAAATGAATTCTAACCAAGTATATATAGCAGATATTCACAAGATATTAACGTAAAGCCTGTACAGAATCATCTGGTAATATATTGTACAAGGCAGTTCAGTTTTCCAGAGTTTAACCCTTTAAGTGCTGAGATGATTATTTTAACATTTAGATAGAAACTCTTCCAAGTTAAAAAAACACACACACACAAAAACAAAAACAGAAGTGGCATGCTCCAATGTAGAGATGCAGAAAACGACCAACTTGGAGTCCAAAGATATAAGTTCAGTTCCTTTAACTTTCACTAGCTTCAGTTCACCTGAAAACAATATTTATATTACGTACTTTACAAGGATATTGTACAGTAGGCATTTTTAAACCTCAAATTGATACTCCAAAAATGTGCTACTATTAAGATACATACTTTTCTGGCTTCTGAAACTGTGTATTTTCACCTTCTTCTTGGTTCACAGTCATTATTATAAACATCAATTATTTTGATATGCTGTAGATGGGCTGCTAGGAGGCTCAGTACATAAAGTGCCAGGCCTGGAGTCGGGAAGACTAATTTTTGTGAGTTCAAATGTGGCCTCAGATACTTACTAGCTGTGTGATCCTAGGCAAGTCATTTAACTCTGTTTGCCTTGGCTCTTCATCTGTAAAATGAGTTGGAGAAGGAAATGGCAAATCACTCCAGTATCTCTGCCAAGAAAATCCCAAATGGGGTCACAAAGAGTTGGACATGACTGAAATGACCGAACAACAAGTTATAGCTGCAATCAGAATGTCACAAAATCATAAAACTGGAAGGGAACTTAGGGATCATTTAGTTTCACTCTAATACTTCATTTTACAGATGAGAAAACTGAGGGAAGCTACTTGAAATCTATGAGATCACAGCTAGTTAGTGGCAGAGCTGTGGCTACACCCAAAGTCAAGTGCTCTTGAGTCAGAGAGTTGAGGACACAAGGGTAAAAGCACTGAACCCTACTGGTTTCGAAATTTTGTTATCCTGAAAAATCCCCTGATGTGAATTTGGTCTTTATTACAGAACTCGTTCTCAAAAAGGTGGAGTGAAGATTATGTTGCTCCTGCATAACGAAGACATAACTGTCTTCAAGCTTTACTAGAAAAATCACAGGCTGAACCAACTTTCTCTCAAGAGATTTTCTTGTTTTTCAGAAAAATCATCTCTACAAAGCTTATAGGGCTTTGATACATCACCACCTTTCAAAGCATCTGTGTTTTTACCATCACTAAAACAACTGACCACAAGCAGTCAATTAACAAGCATTTACTAAGCATGCTAAGCACTATGCTAAGTGCTAGGGACACAGGGAAAAGTAAAAGACAGCCCTTGTCCTCAAGGAGATTACAATCTGAGGGAGGAGATGACATGCAAATACTGAAGAATTCTCTTGATATCTTGGGAGAGGCATACCCACCATGGAGAGGTCCAATGACTGTGAGTCAAAGAAGAACAAATTGAAAAGAAATTTATTAGCATGCAAAGGAAGGCTACTCTTGCTGAATAATGGGGTCACTTTTCTAGGGTACATATTTAGACTTTATAACTTTTCAAGCCTGCTTAGAGTACACAGCCAATCAGTAGCAATCTCTGGCAACTTAGAATCACAATGAAAAGAATTTCAAGGGAAAGGGAGGAATAGAGAAAATGGGAATCAGCCAAGGGAGAAAAGGAGAATGTCTGAAATGCAAGTGGAAGAATTTATTATCAGAGTAAGAAAATATTCCCTATTTAAGGGCAAGAGACAAGGGCAAGGGACCAAATACCTTTACATTGAGAAAGAAGTCCTTTTAGACAAAACTACAAGGTGTCTTTATCTAAGGACAGCAAGTCATTGTTACAACAATGGATGATAACATTGAATTCACTGTTCCCTTCCTTAGATGTTGAGAATTTAGGGGGATTAATGCATAAAGATTTTGCAAAAATAATTGTGGTTCCAATTTTTTCTTTTGCACAAACATCTTGAAATATATAAAGCTTAAATTGGAGATAATCAACAGAGGGAAGACACTAGCATTAGGAGAAGGAAGCAAGGCTTGCTGAAGAACTTAGAATTTCAGATGAGACTTGAAGGAAACCAGGGAAGTTGAGGAGGAAGGAGAGAAATACAGGCAGGGGGGAGAGCAAGTGAAAATGCCAGAGCTGGAAGATAGACTATGGCTATTCAAGGAATAGCAAGGAGCATACTGGATTGCAGTCTGTATGTGTGTATGTAGCAAGAAAAATGGAAAGGTAAGAAGGGGGCAGTTTATAAAGAGCTTTAGAAGTGAAACAGAGATTCTTCTATCATGTTTGCATTGTTTATTAATAAGACATAAAAGCAGAGTATCCATCATTTCAAGAATTTGTGATAAGATGTGTGTGTGCGTGTGGAGGGGGTCTTTGCCTTAATTTACAAATTTTTCATCATTACCAAAAAATGACATTTTTTCTAGAAATAATATCAGTCTGGTTTTCTTTGAGTACTCCTTGTTCAACTCATGACAGAATTATAGGCAAAAGCAATATCAAAAATATAAATTTAATGCCATAGAAAGGTTGAATGTCCTATATACTGCCCACAGGATGGAAAGACATATTTCATATTTGGGATAATAATCCTACTTTATAACTTGAACCAATGAGATAGCATTAGGTGGAGGGCTAAAATAGCAAAAATACTTCCAGACCTTAATCATGCTCCCAAGGATGAGCTCTATAACTGACTTTCAACAGAGAAGCTTTTTTATCTTCAGATAATGCTATCATTTTAAAATAATCTTTCACTAAAACTACAAAAAGATGAAACAGTAAAAAAAAAGTTTTTGTTTATCAGGGCATTAGCTTACAATCTGAAAGCAAAAAGATAAGTGATATATTTGAAAGCTCTAAGATGACAAAATTTTCCAATCATAAGAGATTTATGAGTCACCAAAGTATTAATTCATTAAAAAAAACTAACATATTATATTAAAGCACAGAGTAACTTGGTTCACTAGAATTTACCAAGATAAAAGTAGTAGTTCGGTATTACCAAGATAAAACCTTTTTAATCAGCACTGTAAAACTGTTCAGAAGATAGACTATATCAGGAATGATTACAATAAGTTCTTAGTCTTTTTTTTGGTCTCATGATTTGCTATTTTCACCAAATTTATAGCAAATGATCTTTTTGATGATATATACAGTTAGTCAAGTATTGATTAAAAGTACTAAAAAATTGCCTTTTCAGTGAGCTTTGATATGAGATTGGAGCTTCCACTAAAGCAGGGATGGGGCACCAGGCCACATGGGGCCCCTCCAGGTCCTCAAGTGCAGTCGTTTGATTGAATCCAAACTTCACAGAACAAATCTCCTTAGTAAAAGAATTTGTTTTTAAAACTTGAACTCAGTTAAAAGGCTGAACCCAAGGACCCAGAAGGCCACATGTGACCTTGAGGCCACAGGTTCCCCACCCCTGCACTAAAGTCCCATGATCACAGAATCAGTGATTTAGGGCTGGAAGGGTCCTCAGAGGTCATTTTAGTCCAACCCAGATGAAGAAAGTGAAATCCAGAGAGGTTAAGTGATTTGTCCATAGGTAGTAACACAGGGAATGTTTGAGCCAAGGTCCTTTGACTTCAGTTCCATTGATCTTTCCAGTACAACACTGCTTCCTGCTTCCATAACTAACTGTGTCTTTAATTCATTCTAACATGTATTAAGCATTGATTCTGTATGGAAGCACTCTGGTATAGTGGATAAGGTGCTGGGCTAGGAGTCAGGAAGACAGAACTTCAAACACTACATTTCACATTTACTACTATGTGACAGCCTCTTTAACTTATCTAGGTCTAAGGCATCTCCTTAAGATTTATCACTAAGTTATAGAGATCTGAGTTGGTAGAGGGAACTCCCACTTAGAACATTGTACCAATGAATCAAGATGAAGAAATCATATTCAGAGCACTTTATTAGATAGAAATTTTAGATATGACAGTTCCTGACTTCATCAAGTTTCCAAATTAGTGGGGAAAAGATAAGACACAATCATAGACAACTATTCTATCTGTTTATCTATCTATCTATCTATCTATCTATCTATCTATCTATCTATCTATCTGGAAACTGAGGCAAGTAGGGTTAAGTGATTTGCCCAGGGTCACATAGCTAGTAAGTGTCTAAGGCTGAATTTGAACTCGAGACTTCCAGCTCTCTCTCCACTGAGCCCAATTACTTTTATAGGTGATGAAAAAACAAGTTTAATCGGCTCCTTTGGAGGGATGTCAGTGTGTTGGAAAGAGCACTAAATTTGGAATTAAACACTTGGATTTGAATTCTGACTCTACTTATTTCCTACGTGAACTACAGCAAATCTTTTACCTTTCTAGGCTTCAGTTTCCTTTCCTGAAAAATAAAGGAACTGGACCAGATGAACTCTAAGGCAAATTCAAGCTCCCGATCCCACAAAACCCATTTTTTGTTATTGTACTCTCCAGAATGACCTTTCATATGATACAAAGTCACCAGATAACCTCTGAGCTGATCTAGCTTTAGAGACAAGTATAGTGAATGTAGCATTTCTTCCTCTTTAAAATTTAAGTTTTCAGATGACTTTTCCCCCAGTTCTTATCTGTGGTTCCTATCTACAATCCTAGCAAAAGTCTGTGGGAAAGCCAAAGTCTTCCACATAACCCCTTCCTGAGCCCCCAGATGCATAATGCCAAATCTTTAGCCTTCTGTCTGCTCCCTCTTGGGCTCTCTAAGCAAAGGAGGAAGATTTCACCAGATGTTTCAGGGACTGCCACTTGCCTACAGGGCATGCTGTGAGCAGAGGAACCAATCTGGTTCTGCTCTGCTGCATTCTCTTCTCAAGGACCCTGTAGGCGGAAGCTGACCAGATAAAGAGATGAAAAAGAAAGAATAAATAGGGCAGAGCATCAGTGTGTTTAAACTGAGGAAGAGGCAAGAATTCATCTGAAGAAATAGATTACAGATGAGAAAGAAGAGTACCATATGTTCTTTGGTGAAGAAATGAACATTGGGGGTGCCTAGGCTTTTGTGCCTACATATAGGTGCATTCTCAGAAAAGGGAGGCAAACAGATGGATATGAAGAAAAGTACTGGAGAAGAAGGAATCAATGAACACAGTGGGATTTATAAATCAGGGAAGTGCCCAAATTCAGTGATGGGAATAGTAAGAGTGAAAGCATTAAAGATAGACCCTAATAGTTGGGAGAAGTTGAAGAAAGGCAATAAGGATAAGAATTGGCCATTAAAGACCTCACAGATGTAAGAATCAAATAAGATAATGTATATGCAAGAAGTAAGGTATTAGTATTATCAGAAGAAATTAATGGTAAAAGAAGATAGAAGGCAGAGGAACTGGTGAGACAACAGAAAAGCTAAGAAAATTGATGTAGCATGGAAATGGACAATAAAAATCAATGAAAAAAGATTAAAGATAAAGAAGGAAAGTGAAAAAAACAAGGAAATATTAAGAGAGGGAAATTATAGTGGAAAAAAAGGCACAGGTTTCCTAGCTTTGTAGAATTGCTATTTTTGTATTGTGTTGGCTTTTGAATAGAGTTTCAATATAAAAATTCCTTTTTCTGTCTCCTTATAGCCTGGTACAGTAGAAAGACCCCTTAGATGAGTTTGCCTCTTGGACCTTCAACTTACTAGCTACATGACCTTAGACAAGTCATTTACATTCTCAGTTTTACCATCTGAAAAACTGGGAATTGGACTAGATAAAGTTTAAGGTCCCTTCCTACTTTAAATCCAGATTAGCTACATCTTTGGGTAGTGCATATTTGTACTCCTTTTGGATTTAAAAAACAAACAAACAACCTTTTGATTTCTCTTTATTACACTGATGGGTAACTCTGGTGGTAAAGTGCATAGAGTTCCCCTCCTGTAATCAGGAAGATTCATTTTCCTGAGTTCAAAGTTGGCCTCAGACTAGCTATGTGACCCTGGGCAAGTCACTAACCCTATTTGCCTCAGTTTCCTCATCTGTAAAATGAGCTGGAGAAGGAAATGGCAAACCACTTTAATATCTTTATCTAAAAAACCTCAAATGGGGTCACAAAGAATCAGATATTTCTGAAACAAAAAGCTACATTTTTTGTGTATTGAATATTTGTACTTTTTTTTTAATTAAAAAAAAACCCTTTTAATTTCTGTTTATCACAGTGACACTAGGCAATCAACCTCTTTACCCTTGGAGTACGTCTTTAACATCAGAGTTCAAAAAAGCTCAAATATTTAAAGAAAGTTCAAGAACCCATCGAAGTATGGCTAAATGAATGACTCTGAACCAACATCCATAAAAAATCAGGCACATCCCCTGGGAAACATCCACCCAGATACTTAGAACACACTACATTAGTCATCGGTATTTCCTATAATTAAGACAGAAATATCAGAACTCAAAGAAAAACAAGTGGGAATGTAGGTCCATTAATGAATGAAGTTAGTGAAGAAACACAGTGATACTTAATTAGCTCCTGAATTATCATTTGGGGGGGGATGGGAAGGGAAAGCGGCTGGGGAAGAGGGGAGATTTGTGTTTTCATCAGTGTAGGGAGCTCTTGGTGGGAAAATTTCCTTTATCTATTCTTTACCCGTGGTCTTACAGCAGGAGTGTGTCAGAGGTAGGTCTTCATCCCCAGTCTCCCTAACTTCAAGATTTAGCACTATAATCAATTTGCCTGCATTTTTCAGCATTGGAGTAGTGATCTGAATGAAAACACTTATATAATACATAGATTTATGGAACTGTAAGACAGGCAAAGCATGTTGCCTTCAGGTCAGGAAAAAAACAAAGGTTGGAATACTAACTATGACACTTACTGTATGAACATGGACAGGTCATTTAAACTGTCTGAGTCTGAATTTAAAATTTGAAGTTTATCTTCAAAATGGTCTGAAGGGACTGAATTTGGAAAAGGACAAAAATTTAGAAGAATGAATTATACTGGATCTTGGTGGTACTAGATGCCTTTGTATTATTAATATTTATCATCACCCAATTTCCTCAGGGAGGCCTACTGAAAGGAGGCCCCTTCTATCTTTAAAAGAGCCACATTTGAGTATGAATAGGGAAAGAATTGTTTCGTTTGAATGGCTTCTTGGAAATGACAATGCAACTTAACCAACAATCCGCAGCCCTATAATTATTAGGGTTTTGGCCAGCTCATCAAAAGGCTGACATAAGAGATCCGGATAGTAAGAAAACGAAAACCAAGGCAGATCCCTGGAATTTTAAGATTGTCCAACAGCTACGGAAGTTGTTGACCCGATCAAAAAGAATGACCAGCTAGGAGCAGTGACACAAGCCACCAAGAGAATGACTTGAGGCGGGTGTAAGCTCACAACAGCAGGAATTGCTATTATTAGTTTACAGATGAGGAAGTTGGGGCTCATAGCCCATTAAGTGATATGTCCAGGGTCACTTAGCTGTTAAGTGATGGAGCTGGAGCTAGAGATTAGGTTTTCTAACTCTCAGGGCAGCACGCTTTCCATTGTAGCACACTGTAGTTTCCATTGTTTCACTGTATTTACTAGAGAGGAATGGTCTAATATATGCTTTTCTAAGTTAGTTTACTGGGGCAGCTAGGTGGTAGAGTGGATAGGTAACTGGACCTAAAGTTAGGAAGACCTGAGTTCAAATCCAGCCTCAGACACTTACTAGCTGTGTAACCCTGGACAAGTCACTTACCCCTGTTTGCCTCAGTTTCCTCATCTGTAAAATGAGCTGGAGAAGGAAACGACAAGAAAATCCCATATGCAGTCACAAAGAATTGGTTGTGGCTGAACAACACCACATGCTTCTCTACACCCTACCACCCATTCTGATGTTATCTGTGACCTTCTTTTATCCTTTTTTTCCCCTACTTTTCTTGCACCTTATCCATATTTTTTCCTCTTTCTCATTTTCAAGTCTCTTCAATTTCTTCCTTTCCCCACATGCCCTACACCACTTCTCTCCTGAGGCATAGGATCCCCCAAAAGGAGAAATGATCATCTCATCATACTCTACCATGGCAAGAACCCATCTGGAGTATTTTGCTCAGTCCTGAACAAATCATTTTTGAAAAGATATTTGTAAACTGGAGCATGTTCAGAGAAAGGTGCGCAGAATGGCAAGTGGAATATAGAACATCCCAGAGAAAGGTCATTCAATGGAACTATAGATATATATCATGAGGAAGAGAATATTGATGGGCAAGATGTTACCTGTCCTCAAGTATCTGAAGGGCTGTCATGTGGAAGAAACACAATTGTCCTGGAAGACAAGTCTAGGTAAGCTCAGAACGCCGCCCTTCTGAAAACAGAGCATTGCCATTTTGTAGAGAAGATTGCTGTCTACAAGGTACAGGTTGAACTACATGATCCCTGAGGTCCCTTTCAATTTTGATTCCAGTTTTTTTTCTATTTTGTCTGCTTAATGTACTTTGTCTACTTACATTCTGACCCTATCTACCAATTTTCTGCCCATCTACCCCCCACCATCTTCATTTCTAACAATATGATCAAACATCTCTCAATTCATCTACCTTTTTACATGTGTTTAATTTTCTCCTGTCATCCTCTTTCCTGTTTGGTTTAATTTCATATTTTCTTTCAGGTCTTTTCCTTACCCACTGTCCTTTTCACCATGCTCTCTTCTCTTATTTCTTTTGGCATGACCTTCATTTTTAGAAAACAAGGAAAGCAGTGGTGGCCAGGAGGGTTTGGGCCTGACAAAACCACCAATTCAATGCCCACTGCAAATACCATGCAAAATTCTTCCATCTCCTAATAAATAAGAAGAAGTGGATAGCACTGAACTTGGAGAAAGAATTGTCTGAAAAGTAGTGCGGATTTTAAAAGATGAGGATAAGCAAGTAATATTATAGAGAAGAGAGGAAAAATCAACAAGCGTTTATTAAACCCTGTGTTCCAGGTACTGTGTTACATAATGAGGATTCAAAGAAAGGCAAAAAACAGTTTCTACCATCAAAGAGCTCACAATGAAAAGAAAAGATAGAATTTTTTTTTGGGGGGGTAGGCAATAAGATTAAATGACTTGCCCAGGGTCACACAGCTAGTAAGTGTCAAGTGTCTGAGGCTGAATTTGAACGCAGGTCCTCCTGACTCCAGGGCTGGTGCTCTATCTGCTGCACCATTTAGCTGCCCCCAAAAGACAGGATTGATGGAAAAGAAAGAATAGAGATAGAGAAAGGTCAATAAAAACACTGTCTAATCTGATTACTTCACAACCCCCAGAGGTGAGGTAGACCAACCTTATTTCACTCTCTAGACGTCTAGATTCATGAAAGTGTACAGAGTTCTGGGGTTGGAGAAATTATTGCTCAAGGAAGTTACAGTAAAGAGAAAGTATATGAGAAATGAAAAAAGCATCTGAGCATTTTAAAGTATTGAACCTGAAAAGGTCAGAGGCAAGGCAGATCAGAAACAGAATTTAAAGCTAAAGATAAAAGGGCTATTGGTAAAAGTTCATCAATACTGTCCAATCTCTGTTGTCATGTAAATGGATTCTTTTGTAGAGTCACTCATATTTGATAAGACTCTCCAGCCGAAGGATGGGAAATAGGAAGATTTATTTTTTGTGTAACTGACAACCTGAGCATATATTTTGTGCCCCAAAAAATAAATTGTCCCAAATTTGTATTGTTACTACACATCTAGGGTGTTTTTAGTTTCATATTCTCTCTTATTCCATAAAAAAGAAACAGTGTGTATTATTATGACTGTTCTAGTCCTACCCTTCCTCTCTTTCCTCCAATTTTTTTGGAGTTTTTGAATTAAACCCACTTATAATAAAGTCTACATGATGTCTGTGATAATTTAGAAGCAGCATGATATACTAAAAAGAGTGATAGGATTAGAGCCAGAAACCCAAGTTCACATCACAATGACTCCTACATTTATTAGCTATATGATTGTGAGCAAGTCACTTAACCTTTCTAGGTCTGTTTCTAGTAAAATAATATTAGTGCCGCCTATCTCGTAGGATCATATGAGAAAAGCAATATGTTCCACTAATATGAGCTGTTTTTATCTAAGTTATTTTGTTATAATGGGATCTTGTTAAGATGAACATCACTAAAATAATAATCTTTAAGACAGGGATAGAACACAAAACTGACACCAAAGCTCTTTCATTGCTGCTAAGAAAGTTAACAAATATGAGGAAGGAAAGAAGAAAGTGTCAGGTGCACATGACCTCTGATGCCTTTCTTTCTCCTGAGAATTTCTATTTTTCCTTGAGTGGCTGGCATAGAAGGTCAGGTAAATTTATTTTCACCAAATCTTGAGGAAATATAAGGACTGAAAGTTAATGGCTACTGGATGGCAAAATGATAGTAAAGATACATAAAGCTTCCTTTAAGGTTACAAAATGAGACAAAAATAGATAAACCACTTTTCAAACTTCAAAGCACTACATAAAATTACCTACAATTTTTCTTCTTCTTACAAATTCCTTTGTCTATTTACAATTTTTCTTCTTCTTACAAATTCCTTTGTCTATTAGTGACAGTGGGGCCACCACCTTTTGATTCTAACTGTGTAGTCCCCAAATTACTGGACAAATAAGTAGAAATGGCAATAAAGAAAGAAAAAATGGAACACACAGCCATACTAAATTAAATATACACAAAGGAAATCCCAGCTACAGGTGAAACAATTTTAATAGAGCACGTCTCATGAAAGAAAGGAGATACCCAGTGCTTGAGGGACTAGGTGGGTAGGGGAAACTACTTGACCATTACTATTACCCCCCAAAAAAAGTTGACCAAACCCCCTCCCCTCAATTATTCCCAATTACTACTGGCAGTACTTTCTAATCTCTATAAAATCTTTGTGAAAATAATCTACCTACTCCTCTAGGGTATCCTTGATGGTTTGAGAAGGAAATAGCATTCAATGATACTTTTATCTAGTCCACATCTTTACAGTCAAACACTGACAGCAAATAAAAGATCCTACTATACTTATTATTTGTTGACCATAAAAAATTACTTCTGTAGAACAGAATGATCTTGAAGATAGCAGATAGACATCAAAGTTTACTGAGAAAGGTGGGGAAGGAGAGTGTGACATGGTCACTTTGGCAGGGCAACTTGAAGCAGGGTAACCATCTACAAGGATATAGCAATAATTCATGGAAGAGGTAATGAGTGCTTGAATTCAGGTGGTGACTGTGTGACTAGAGGCAAGGAAATGCATACTAAAGATACTAAAGTAAAAAAATCAGTGGTGTGTGTGGCAAGGAAAACGGCTATCTCTTCATTAGAATAGAGTGGGGGATTTTGTCATGAGATGTAAGATGAGAAGGAGAGATGTGGGACTTTTCACTATATGGCCTCAATTTTTTTCAGTGACATATGAGGAAAGTGAAAGGGTGGAGGTAGGCTCAGGGGGAGCCATGGGAGGCTTGAAGAGAAACAAAAAGGTTTGCAACAGCCATTGCATTCAATGGGATAGACCAGAGAATCAACTGGAGAGGAGCAGCCTTGCTGCTATGTGGGCTCAGTTGACTTAGATAATATAAATTTGTAGAAAAGTTAATCATCAACACAGTTGCAATTTTCTCCAGATCTATTCAGTAGTATACGAACTGGGGTGAAGGAGATTTTTGATGGGACTAATTCCGGGTTGGGGTTTGGTGAGGCACCATCAGTGATAGGACAAGGGAGAAGGGGATTCAGGAGCAATGATAGCATAGCATCAACTGGTTACCAAGAGATTGAGATTGGAAAGGGATGAGAATGGAGGGGTGATGGCTTGGGAAAGAGCTAGGGGTACAGGGAATGGAGGCAATGATGGAAACAAAGAACAAGTTTGAGGGAGGGTCAAAAGTCATAGGGAAAGATGGAATGATAAAAGACTATGATCAGATAATCATGGAAGACGAACGTGAACGTGGAAGATGAACACTTGTGGATGAGAATAATAATGAGATGGATCACTGGACAAGTTTGGTAAGCATGTAGTGAGAGTGATGGATAGATGATAAGACACTTACGGCTGTTGTTTGTCCTTGTTTTCAAAAAGGGCCAATGACATCATGGAGTGATGTCTTGACTCATGCGTGACTTGGATTTAAGTGAGGCAGAGCTGCACAAAGTCATCAGCCTTACTCTTTCTCTTCCAGAGTCATTGAAGTCCAGTGCCAAGACAAAAGTCAGGATGACTGTCCATGACCTGGGACACAGTGGATGGTCGTGGCATATTTGATGTCTGACCAAAGTGCTCCACAGCTGTCTTCTTGGTCGTTGGAACAAATTGTTCTCATCCACCCATTCTGCAGGAGGAAGTGTTCACATTCTTAGGGTAGACATCCTCCCAACTCACCAACAGGTTTAAGGCCTTTCAGCTACCCTCAACATGGTTTAACTCACCTGCTGAAACTGCTAAAGTGTGGCTGCTGCACATGCTTTAGCTTCCTGGGGTCACAGGTAAGAATTGGTTGAATCAGGTGGACACCAAAGGAATTGGATAAGCAACCCTGAAAAGGGCTTGGCAAGCCCTCCCACCAGAAGTGCTAGTCCTCCTGAGCCCCCTATCCTATACCCCTCTGCCTAGAGTGGTGAGAAGTTAAGTGATTTGCTCAGGGTCATGTAGCCAGTATGAAGTGGAACTTGAATTCCTGTCTTCCTTCTTACCCTCACTCCTTCCTAAATTGCCAGTCTTCTTACACCATACTTGTCTTCACGTACTCTGAAATCTAGTGACACTGGACTCCTTACTCTCCCTTGAACACAACACAACACAACACATCCTCTTTATTCTGGGACTTTTCACTGGCTAGCTATTGTCTGTAATGCCCTTCTTCTTTCTCTCCAACTCCAGCCTTCCCTGGCTTCCTTGAAGTCTCAGCTAAAATCCTACCTTCTGGAAGAAGCCTTTCCCAGTCCTTCTTAATCTTAAATGCTTTCCCTCTGAGCACATCTCCAGTTTAATCTGTATATATCTTGTCTATACATAGTCATATATATATATATATATATATATATATATATATATATATATATATGTTGTCTCCTCCATTAGACCATGAACATCTTCAGAGCAGTGTCTTTTGCCTTTTTTCGTGTCCTTAGGGCTTAGCACAGTCCCCAGCACATAGTAGGTGCTTAAAACATGTCCCTTTTTCCTTTTGCTCACTTACTCTCTGTGATTTTTGAAAGAATAACTCTTTTAAATATTATTGGGCTCGAAGGGACCTTTCTTTTAATGTGGAACTTCTGCTGATAATATTGTAGTATGAAAGACAGCATGGTATAGAGGATGAAGAGCTGGTCTCAGAGCCAGGAAGTCCAGTCATAAGCAACTTACATGCATCACTTGTATCCACATTATAAGAGATTGGTAGGAAGGCCAATAACATGTTGCAGGGACCCAACGTGGAGAATTTATTTGAGAACATGAACAAGAGTCTCATAGGATGAGAAGTTATGGATGCGTTGTGATCTGCTGTGTTGGAAGGAGTAAATACACGATGAGACTGTTGATATCTCATAACCTTAAAGTATCAAAGGCAGAATAAACAAGAATAACCAGTATATCTTTCCTGCCCACTAACAACGTAATTTACATTCTTTCCTTCTTTTAGAGAACAGCCAGTCATGTTCTGCTGCCCCACACTATTTCAAGCTAATCCTCATCTGTGCTCTAGTGAAATCATCTTGAGTACAGTACTCAAGCTCTGTATGCTCAAGAATGCACCCAGGAATGACCAAATTCTGGGCAATTGCTTCACAATCACCAAACTCATAAGAGTTGAATGATAAATGAGATAGTCACTTTATTCATTCAACCCACTCTGCTCCTGCCCAGAACATCGGCAGGTTTTTTTGTTTTGTTTTGCTTTATCTTTACACAGGTGTTAGGACTCTCTAGAAATCTTGGATTCCTGGATCTCCTCTACACTCTCCCTTATTAATCCTGATAAAAATTACTGGGAAGGAATGTGGCCAAATATCTAGTAATCACACAAATGTCTTTTTTTCTTTCTCCAGACTCCACAACCTTCATAGATCATTGCCCTGACATTAACCTCCCAGACCACCCAGCTTGTATGACTGGTCAGATGCCAAAGTTCTCAAAGGGTCTCCATTTTCCCTTCCCAGCCCTAATCCCCAAAGTGCCTCCATGTCGAAATATGCTTTAACTCTAATACCCACCCTATAAAAGGGGGGAAAACCTATTTTTCAAAAAAGAAGGAATGTATTTGGGCCAAGGACAAATAAGAAAGTGGTAGTCATAGAAACAATTCATGTGATAGCAGCAAGCAGAAAATTAAGGACCAGTCAGAGGAAAAATAAAGCTATTTTTTAAAAGGGTGTGCTGGTAATTGACTACAACTAGTAGGTATCCTCTGAATCATGAGATATTGGTTGATAATAAACTTCTTCTTCAGCCCTCACGTAGTACTTTGTCTTTGAAATCTTATATAATTAGTTTATATATGTGTCTGTATGTATGTATTAATATATGTAGACATATATAAATTAATGTACCACTTTAAATATAT
The DNA here is from genome assembly GCF_003287225.1 of Phascolarctos cinereus. Classification (NCBI taxonomy): domain Eukaryota; kingdom Metazoa; phylum Chordata; class Mammalia; order Diprotodontia; family Phascolarctidae; genus Phascolarctos; species Phascolarctos cinereus. Next base: position 118,923,936 of record NW_027556180.1, on the reverse strand, counting down.
TATAATTTGTATGTGTGTCTGTCTTTATGTATGTTTGAATACATACATAGACATGCATATAAATTAGTGTACCACTTCAAATATACTATAGCTGGGCAGCTATGGGGTACAGTAGATAGAACACCAGGCCTAGAATCAGAGTTCAAATTTGTTGTGTGACCCTGGGCAAATCACTTGATCCAGTTTTCCTCAGTTACCTCATCTGTAAAATGAGCTGGAGAAGGAAATGACAAACTACTTCAGTCTCTTTGCCAAAAAAAAACCCAAATGGAATCATGAAGAGTTTGATACAACTGGACAGCAACAATAACAATATAATTAATCTGTTTTTGAATTTTACTTTCCTACTAGATTATAAACTCCATGATGATGGGGTCTTTGTCATCTAACTTTTGTATCTCAAGTGCTTGGTAAATATGCACTGTATGAACGAATAGATGAATGACTGAATAATTATCTACTCTAAATAGACTAAAAGTCAATAAATCATGACCCAGAAAGTCAAAGCCACAGCCTTTACAGTTGTTACTGGCAAGGTCATGGGTCAGGCTCCTAGGCAAGGTACCTAAAGAGGAATATTTATGGGAAGTTCAAGTTAGCATTTAGTCGTTGAGAAGAATATCAAAGTTCTAGGAACTGCATCACAGTCAGATCAATAGTTGACTCTAATACTTTCATTTTCACCCCTACTTAATCCTCCCCTCAGTCCTGAGTCCACCATCCTATGTGATACGGTGTAATACAGGTAGCTAAGTGGCTCAGTGGATAGAATCCTGGGCCTGGAGTTAGGAAAACCTGAGTTCAAATCTGACCTTAGACACTAGGTATGTGACCCTAGGCAAGACATTGTTTGCGTCAGTTTCCTCATCTGTAAAATGGAGATAATAGTACCACAGTACCTGGAATTCAGCTAGTGTTATATAAATATTAGCTACTATTATTAATATGTTGGATATCTCAAGTACCATTTCTTGCAATACCTTCAAGAAAACTGTTTCAGGAAAATGAAATGAATCACTTTTCAATTTTTTTTATTCACATATACTTTTGGATGCTTCTTCTCAAATTACTTGTCTTCCATTTCACTGAAATTAAAATCTCACTCTTAAATCCTTTCATTTCTACAACTTTTTGTATATACTTTTCTATGTTGGCTACCTTCTTTATGCCTAGCTGATAGAAGGAATCAACCATCCCCTCTAACAGGACACATAACTTTAATCGCAGGGAGGTAGAATCTAGTCCTTCCATGCTGGGCTGGTGGCTATACCACTTCAACTACTTAACTTTTTTAGTGGAGTTTCTTCCCTAACTTCATAAACCCAGCTGTGAAAAGGCAATGTGTAATTTAAAGTATTAATTGGCAGCTTGGTAAAAGCACTAGTTGGTGGTTCTGATATCAGTTATGACAATATAACTTCTTTACGTGACAGGACTCCAAAAGGTTATGGATCTAGAGATAATTCACAACCCAGCATAGAAAAATAATAAATGCATGCAAAACCTTTTTTCTTCTTTTCACAAGAGTTCATAACTCCCACCCCAGGATTATGATTAATTCTAATTACCTCATCTGATTACCATGAAGAGTAGCTTAAAAAATAATCACATACAAAAGAAATAGAACAGTAGGGCAAATCAAGGCACCACCATTTTAAAAAACACCCTCCAAGACGAGATTTTCAGTTTAATTTGTACAAAGCCCCACTGCCTATCGAGAACAACAATAACTGGTAATGATTGGTTTGTAACAGTAAGGTGAGTTCTGTATGAACTTGGTGGAAACAAAGTGATCAGGGCTCATGAAAACCCACCAAACAATAAAAATGGAAGGGTAAAGCCAAATCCATTTCAGGCCAGGTTTGAAAGGTTACTCTACCTTTGTGAGGGGTTACTAAGGCTCCAGGATTGGGTTTCCCATGTATAATGTCAATGTTTCAACCTTAAGAGGAGGCAGAGGAACATGCCCTCAAATATTAATTTTACTGCTTGTTGCTCAAACATCACAGTTTCATTCCTTTAGGCCTGTGCATTTGCATCTATAATCTTTAAAGGTTTCTCTTTCCTCTTCAAGAGTCTTCTTGCAATTAAAATCTTTTTTTTTCTAGACTCCAGAGGACTACCACCCTATTAAAATGCAAATACTACAGAAAGCCTTATCAACTAACACCTTTATCAGCTAACACTTTAGTTGACAGCCAGCTGAGAGCAAAACCCTTGGGAAAATGAGACACAGGATAGGTGTCTGGGAGGTGGGGGAAGGGTTGAAAAGAGGAGAAGGCCAGGGAAGTTGGAAGCATCAAAGACAAACTAACCTAATGCCGAATTTTGCCTGGGGCTAGCTCTGGTCAGCTTACCCAGAGGTGATAACACAGAAAACAAGCTCATACCTCTAAATTTGGACCAAATGCCAACTGAATACAAATGTTAAAATGAAAAAAGATAATTTTGAACTGAATTGGTTAGTCCTGTTCACCAGTTAGCCTTTCTAGCAAGAAAATCTGTAGGAGAAATAAAATTAGGATTAAAATTATAGTAAATACTTAGTACTGGTACTGGTAAACACTCATTCAGGGCAAAGGGATTTGGATGATACTGTAAGCTATTATTCTCCATCTGGTACCTTACCAGATTTTATATTTGCCATGAAAATCAAATATTTCTGTCAGGCAGCTAGGGTACCCTTTCCATCTTCTTTCAACAGCATTATTCTCTTTACTTTGACCCTTCACTCTACCTCCTAGAAATCTATTCTGTCTCACATTCCCCCATGAATTTTTCCCTGTACTTCAAAAACACAAACTCTTATTATGAGATATAGAGCAAAGAGTTCTGGACCTGGAGTCTTGGGGGTACCTTGGACACTTACTAGCTATATCACTGTATAGACCAGTCTTTTTACACCTTTCCCTTGTACAAATTCTATGATACAGTGACACTGGATTTCTCATTCCTCAAACAAGATACTCCATCTCCCAACTACCTGGCTATCTCCCTTCTATACCTGGAATTCTTTCCCTCCTCATTTCTACCTTCTTGTTTCCTTGACTTTCTTCAAGTCTCAGCTAAAATTCCATATTCTGCATGAAGCTTTTCCGTCTAATGCTACTGCCTTTCCCCTGAGAATAACTACAATTCATTCTGGAATTGCTTCATTAGTTGTTTTCATGTACTCTCCCCCATTAGATTGTGAGCTCCTTGAGAGAAGTGGTTATTTAAAAAAAAAATTAATTTTTGCTTTTCTTTGTGTCCCTGGTACTTTGCAAATGCCTGCTGATTTGACTTGGGCCAAGTTGCTACAGCCCTTGCTTGGTTCCTTTATCTCATTTGGGGATGATACCTGTACAATCTACAGCACAGGGTTGCTGCTAATAAAGACACACACGCACAGATACTAATGATTACATAATTCTCCTTTACGCTATACTCTGTGAAGATTACTATCCTTATGTTAGCATTTGATATTATAACATCTCCCTTCTTTACTTTAGCATGCTCTCATAGCAGCTTAAGATTCAAAGTATGTCAATTTTTTGTTGGTTACACATAAACATGGCTATTTGCTGATGTTATACAATGAAACACACTAATGTTATTAGTAAAATGTTTCAAAATCTCTGGATTATTTCTGTTAGGTCTTGCATAAAGAATCTAAAAAACAACAGGTGACATGAAATGTGAACAAAAATACACAATTTTCTGAAAGGCAGCGTGGTATAGTGGAAGGAATGGATTGAATCATACCTTTGTGATCTTGGGCAAGTCAATTAGCTTCTCTGAACCTCAGTTTCCTCACCTGTAAAATGGGAGCATTAATGTTTGCACTACTGTCCAGGCTGTTGTAAAGGAAGTGTTTTGCAAACCTTAAAATGATATATGATTATACTTCAAGACAAAAAATAATTAGCCCTAAGTCCTTCATTTCTCCTTCAAGACTAGGCAGATATTACCTACTTCAGCAATTCTGCCTCAAAATGAATTACCAGAAAGAAAACCACAACATTTTATTGGTATGTTATTGATTGCTAATAAACTAGAGTTTATTTGGCACCTAATTAATAAAATCACAAAACCTTTTCCCAAAGGGTATCTTATCTCCTTTTCCTTTAAAACCAGAGCAGCCCATTCAAATTTGATCGGGGTTTGGAATGGAAGGATCTCTTGGGAAAACCCTAGAATCACTAGAAAACTTTATCAATTAAAAACTTAATCATTTTATCACTACAAAACTTAATGAATGCTTTCTATATTTGACTGAAAAGTAAAAACTCTGTATTGCAAATTTCTAAGCTATTATACCTGAATCAAAAGAAATTAAACAAAACAGAGAACTTCTCTGAGAGATTAAAGAATCACTAAAATCAGCCACTGCTAACTAGCCTTTTTTTCACCAAACAAGAGGGAAGAAAAAGAAATCTTCCTTGTTCAGGCTATAACTGCAAAGGAGATTAGCATTAGCCCCTAATTCAGAAACTAACTCCTGATACTCAAAAACTGGGTGGCTATGCCCATTGTCTAAATTTCCCCTTTCCAAAAACAGGCTCAATAATCTTATTATTCTACCAACCTCACATTGTTGCCGTTATAAGGATAAAAAGACGTTAGTGTAATCTGTGCCCATGCATTGCTCTTTTATGTCCTGCAATAATTCAACATAGGTATTCCTAAAAATCATCCCACGATGCAAAAATTCAGCAATAAAAACAACAGGGCTTATGGGGAAAATGGGGCTAGCTATAACTGCTGAAGTCTGAGATTCTATCTGTGATCACCTGGACCAGAGGGAAGGGAAGTAATATGAAATTTGCCTGGAAAAGTAGGTGGAATATAGATCATAAAGGGTTTTGAATACCAAGCTGAGAATTTTGTACTTTGTCCTAGACCTAGCAATGGTAGGGAGTCACCGATGATTTTTGAGCAAGTCAGTGACATAGTAAGATCTGTTTTAGGAAAATCAATTGAGCAGTGCTTAAGAAGACAGATTAGAAATCAGAGACTGGAAGCTGAGAGATGAATTAGGATCTAAATCAAGAATGTCAATTAAGAAAAAAAACTAACAAAAACAAAAAAGTGATATATTATGTTACATATTCCACTGACTCAGATTATCTCCAGATACTCTCTTCCTTCTTTGAATTACAATTAACTGGCAAAAAAGTCTTTCCAGCAAGTTTCTCCAATAAAGTTCTCATTTTCAAGATATATAAGGAACAGATTCAAATTTATAAGAAAAAGATCCATTTCCCAACTGATAAATGGTTTAAGGATATAAACAGTTCTCCTGGGAAGAAACCTAGACTAGCAATAACAGCCTTCTGGAAAAATGCTCCAAATCGCCACTAATTAGAAAAATGCAAATTAAAGCAATTCTAAGATTCTACCTCACACCCAAGTGGCAAAGAAGATAAAAAAAAATTACAAATATTGAAGGGATTGTGAGAAAACAGGCCTATTGATATACTATTGGTGGACCTGTGAATGGGTACAACTATTCCGGAAAGCAATTTGTAATTATAAACAAAAAGTTACCATCTATATCACTGCCAGGCCTATACCCAAATGGGATTAAAGAAAGAGTAAAAGGTCTATAATGTACAAAAATATTTATAGCACCTATTTTGGGGGGAAAAAAACTGGAAACTAAGAGGATGTAAAACAATTGAGAAATGGCTGACTTACGTTGTGATATATGAATGCAATGGAGTAACATTGAACTGTAAGAAATAAGAAAATAGATGATTTCAAAAAGACATGGACTTACATGGACTGATGCAAGGTGAAGTGAGTAGAATCACAAAAAAAATGTATACTATAAAATCAATCTTATAAAAATGAACAATTTTGAGGATGTTTATAAACTGATGAAGAATGAAATAAGTAGAAACAAGATAACTTGTACTATGAAAATAACACTTAAAAAACAAACAACTTTGAAAGCTGCTAGAATTAAGATCAATAAAAGGACCATTCTTGATTCTAGAGGGGCAATGGTAAAAATATGCTGTCCACTAGGGAGAAGTGATGAATTTCGGATGCAAAATGAAACATATATTTATTTTTATTTGCAACCATCGGGGAGGGGGAATTGTGGGGTTTTTTTTGGAAAATTCATATTTGTTAGAAGAAATTTGTTTTCTTCTTTTCTGATGGAGTAGTAGGGAAGGCAAGAACATAGATTTCTATTGCTTAAAGAAAAAGGTCGTGGTGGGGTGTTATAGATGTAAAATGTTCCATTTACTTTCGATGAGGTCACCTCATTATAAATTTTACTCAACTGTTTTACTTTGCTACAAGAGACTTCTCACAAAGTGAGAATGATCTGTAAATATATGTAATATAAAAACAAAATACATAAGTAAAACTGAAAGTGATCTCTCCCCAAAAAGAATTTCTAGCAATTTTAGTTCTGCCCTCCCACTCACTTAAACAGCTACATGGGCCAGCGAGACTTCCATCTTTCACTAATCTGACAGAAGTACTCCCTGTAAAAGCTTTATCAAGAAAGGGTTATATTATTAGAGAAAGGAATGGCTTTTCTGTTGGGGATCATAGTAATAAAATGATATTGTTTCAGATCCATGAGCTGGAACTTCCTTTACAAGACAGTATTGCTCCAGATGGGAATATAAAGGTAGAGAAAGGTTAAGTGACAAAGTGAAGGTCAACAGCATTGCCCACTCCTTTCTGTCTATACAAAAGAAGGAAATTCTGTTTTTCTGATGTTTTTACAATTTTCTGGCTAAGATGTCCACTTAATGGCATCTGTTCTTCAAAAGTCTCTGAGCAATTCAGCAAGAGACATAAAAGTCCCTCAATATCTATGGAATCTGAGTACCTACTTTAATAACTTTATTTTAAGACGTTGCCCTACTAATTTCCATTGAGACATGTCTTGGCAGAACACCTTTCTGCATCTTTAAATTATCTTAAAAACATGATCCAGTTAAAAATAAAGTAATCCATTTGTATTGAGATTTCAAGAACTCTATGGTATGGGAAAAATATTCAGAGACTTTGCAGATTCTCTCTCCACTTTGACTTCAAAGAGTAAACTATATTCATGGTGGTGCCTATCTTCTTTCTAGGGAACTTGGTCCAAGTTTAAAGCCTCTGAAGCAGAACCTTGGGCTCATTTGAGCCTCTATCATGAAAGCTTTAGTGAATCCCATCCCCTCTCTTTAGCTTTGATTCTTCCAGATAAAATGGCAGCATAAGATGTTCTTGCTCAATGGCCATGGTACTAGATGTAAGTGATATGTATAAATAGCTCAGTGGCCAAATTATAGAAATAGTTTTATTAACATGTAACTGTAAAAGATATTGCTTAATACACACACACACACACACATATACACACACACACATATATATATACACATACATATGTGTTAGACAAGCATGAACAGGCACAAGTCAATACACATGCACACACTCAAGAATAACATTACATAGACAGCACATCTAGATTTCCATAGCAGTTCTAACCATATGTTTCGTGTCTAGGTTGCTGCTTAGTGAATACATGCATGTGGACAACAGTTCCTGGAAGCAGGCAGCAAGCCATATAAACAGATAACATAATACATAATGAAATGGGGCAAACCAATAGCAAATCGTATCATCACAGAATGTTAACTCAACCAATTTTGCCCTTGACAAATGAAGATGAAATGTAACTGAATAAATATCATTTAAAAAAATTAATCAAGTTTGCTGACAATTAATTTTATATGAAATCCTACATATATATTACAGCACAGCATACATGCTATATTTTCTTTTTTTCCCTCATTTTTGAACACTTTTATTTAAAGTTTTGTGTTCCAAATTCTACCCTTCCTAAGATGGTAAGCAATCAGATATAGGTTACACATGTGCAATTACGTAAAACATTTCTTATATTTTCTAGAGTATCTATTATGCAGTCATTTTAACTGTAATCTATTTGAGGGAAAGAGTGATAAGCAGCCTGCTGGAAAAGGGGGGAACCTCTCAACTTCATTTAAGGAAAGCTCCCTGGCCAACTGCCTCTTCCTTTCCCACCAGGTCACCCTCTTCCGGATTTCTCTTTCACACCCCATGTCAAATACCTTTCCCCTTCTCCCCTACTTCATTGACTTATCACTATCCCTGCTGGGGATCACAAAGCACTCTATACATTTTTTACATACTTAGCATACACTGTCTTTAACTACAGACTAAGTTTCATGAAGAGAAGGAATCATGTCTTTTTTGAAACTTTATGACTTCCCTAGTGCTAAGAACAATGCTCTACAGACACAATATGCTTAATAAAGGTTTTTCATTTTATTAAATTGAATGTATTTGGCAGGAGGTTTCAATAACTCTCCACCCCTACTGAACCCAGTAGAGTGTAGAACTGTTAAAATTTTACCCATTGGTGCATTACAAGAGGAAACAGAAACCTTCAACTTCAAAGGGGTAGAAAAGAACGGGATTCTTTTCTTTTCTCTTTATGTTGTGAATTTGGGGTATAAATCATTCTGGAGAGTGTTTGTAACAGTTTGTTTATAGGAGGCAGTATTCTGCATTTTCATCTTCAGAGTAAATCTTGAGTTCCACCTGTTATCTGTTCTTTTCTATTTATAAAATCTTGCCATCCTACTTAATTCAATGAAGAAACTATTTAATAATTGATGAGGATTTTGGGAGCTGAAATATTGTAAACAAAGTAGTATTTCAATATAGCAGTATAACAAAAACTAAACAGCTTCCCTCGGTGATATTTACAATTTCTTTAGCACCTATCATCCTAATACCTAGACATAGCTGTGTTAGACATAGAATAAGGAAAATATCTTCTCATCATTACTCCTCTAACCTCAAAGTGTGATCTACCATAGTACAGTCTTCACATGCACATAGTTTTTTTAAAGTTACTTTCTTTCCTCCAAATGACTGAGGGGTGGGGGAGGAAGGCATTAATTATGTCATAAGAAAGAAGGATCAGGAATTCCCTGACTCTCCTCCCTATGACAGTCTTGATCTGGGACTCCCCTGATGTCCTCTCATTACATTTACATACAACTATGCAATATTTAGTGTAAAAGAAATAGGTAGGCTGTATTTCTTTTAGTGATAAATTGTCAGCATGTTATTAAGTCCAAATAATACACAGTTTAAAAGCAGCTAAAAGGCATGTATCCCACTTTTCCTTATTTATAGTCTCATTCTTATCTTGTAAGAGCCCTTTTTGATTCCTTCTTGACTCAGTCTTGAGCAAAATAGTGGAGAAACTAAGACACATCGTCAGCTGGTGACGGTAACAAGCTGCTATAAGCCAAGTGAAGCCATATGGGAATGGTTTATGTTGTAACAGCTAATGACAAATCATTTAAAAAGGACACAGTTGTAGCTTATGGGATATAGTGATAGGATAGACAGTATGAAGTGGGAGGGGAATTGTGGTTTGGATCAGTTTAACTGATATGCTATTTTTAGGGAAATTTTGTGTTCTCACTGGTAGCTTTTCTTCAGTTTTTTTTTCCCCAAATCTTTTCCAGGTAGCGAAGTCATTCTTATATGCTACACAGATAGTTCTGTAGGTTAATTCGTGAAACAGGTGAACAAAAAATACTGTGGGTTCTAACCATGGCTTTGATGATTTGAGTAACAACCCACATATTTATTCCTGTTGTGTTCAGCACCTAGCACAGAACCTGGCACACAGTAGGTGCTTAGTGAACACTTGTTGATCAATTGACTACTGAGACAGGGAGAAGAAAGTCATTTCCCCCCTGCTTTAACCTACTTCTTAATTATCATCTTTTTATTGATTACAGCCCAGTTCTGATTTCTGTTATTTGCATTTCATCAGTAGTACTCTAAATCTGGGGGGGGGAAGTCAGCCAAAGGAATATTATATAAAAATTGGAATACGTTTGATGAGAAAAATATAATTAATTTTGCTCTTATTTCCTACTAGGATACATCATCCTGACGTGCTGAGAACTCCTTGGATTCCTGAGGTTTCTGTCAGTGTAGAGTACGCCTTGACCTATTTTAACCAATCTGAAGCATCAGCCTGGTGTTTGCTTGGGTGTTATTAATGTCCACCACAGTTACATTATTAGGCTCGATGGGATGGTGATCCACCCCCCATCCCCCACCCCCAAACAGTAACTGATAAAGAGGGGAAGGCAATGTAACCTACATCTGTACAGGTAATATCCACCATGATGGAAACATCGATCTTTAAGGTACTGAAATATGAAGTCAAGTACTGTACAGTACCAGCCTCCTGGACTGGCTTGAACTTCTTGCAGAGGAAAGCCAGAAAAGTCATTCCACTGGCAACCCCAACTGGACCCCTCATCTGAGGGCCCTAGTGTCCTGAGGCAGGCCACACCCACAGGCATATTTAAATCTACCTGAACTGCTCCTAGGAGATTAATAGACACCCACCCAGTCATACCCTAACCATCTCAGTGATTCTGAACCCTGGGCTGCCATTATTCAAACCCCTTTCTCAATCCCTCACTATACATTCCCTTTTTTCCATTCCCTTCCCTTCCCCCCACCTCTCATGTCTCACCCCCTTTCACAATGTTTTCTGAAATGAATGTTCTACCTACATATCACAAAATTGTTTTCTTCTAAAATCTTTTCCTTTCCTGTTCCTTTCATCTTCAGGCTCTCACAAGGCCTAGCACTCTCCTGACCACACAGCTTCCTTCGTCACCCTTTCCAGCACTGGTTGTACTTCTACTCACTCATTTTCCCTTCCCTCATTCCCCAATTCACTAGTTGAGGGTGTGTGTGTGTGTGTGTGTGTGTGTGTGTGTGTGTGTGTGTGTGTGTGTGTGTGTGTGTGTGGTATACTCCTTGCTCCCCTCTACCACCATTACTCAGTAACCCTTCCCTTTTGAGGTTTACTCAATCCATAATTACCATCTAATCAAAATTCTGGAAGATACTGCCTGACCTTTGAGACACTCTTCTTTTTTCCTCATTCCTTGGTTTGACGTCTTTCTCTCTTCCCCAATTTTTGCTTGCATAGTTGGGGACTTCAACATGAATACTAATACTCTCTTAACACTGTAACCTCCCAGTTCCTCAACTTATTCATTTCCCATGACCTACTTCTCCACCCTACCACAGCCACACACAGAGATGCTCAAACCCTTGATCTTGCCACCACCCACAAACACACTATTTCTATGTTTAGGAATTCTTAAATCCCCTTAACTCATCAAAATCTGTTATTACGATTGCTATCAAAATCTCTGCCTTGCAATCCCAAATGCTGTACTTTGTCATCACTCTGGTCTTCAATCCCTAGACCCCAGTTCTTTCTCAACCTATCGCTCTAGCATTGGCTACATTCTCTTCCTTTCCCTGTCTTTAGCTCTAGCGGAACCAGTTGAACTCTATGGTCCTTTTCTCTTGAGTTTCTTGCCCCCTTATCCAATGGTTGACCTTGCCCTGCCTATTCCATCTTGGATTACTCCCGTTATTTGCTGTCTTGGCTCCTCCTCATGCGCTGCTGAATGAAGTTAGGGAAAATGACAAAACTCTACCAATTACGTAAACTACAAATTTATGTTACATAATTTTAATTACACCCTGAAACCAAGCCAATGAGTATGACTGCTGCCTTTTAGGTAGTCTGCCTAACTGACTCACAAATTTAAAAGGTGATACCCAGAGTAGTCATACTCATTGGCTTGGTTTTTGGAGGACCAGGTATAACTGGTTCATTATTCTAGGTTTATGCTATTCACGTGTAGTACCACATCCAGGCTGCTCCCCACAATCTTGCAATCCCATTTGAAGATGAGACTCTAAGGATAACTCTGTGTGTCTGTACTACTTATGCTACAGCTCAGAAAAGGGGTTGTGTTTCTTTTAAAAATCAGCCATTAGACCCAATTAGCTCTTAGCAAAGGCATTTATTGTGATTGCACAGTAGACACAGCTGCAACAAAGCATTCCCCACATGAACCTAGGGTGCACCCTCCCACAAATAAACACAAGAACCAGGGGAAATCGGTATAAAAATCAGAACTCCATTAAGGTGTTTCTGCTGGACAGGTGGATTTCCCTGGACTCGCTTCACGATAGGTAGCTGAAGTCTCCACGACTTTCAGAAAGCTGCCCCATCCATCTTCAGGGCTTGGTTCTGAGGCTGTCCACTGTCTACAACAGAGATCAATCAGGGTTTATTATGGACCTACTAAGTTTATCACGGGGGACACAGAGAAAAGCAAGACAAGTGCCTGCTCTCATGGAGCTCACAATCTGAATTTTCACCTCCTGCTCAATCCTAATGCATATCTTCAACATGGTCCTCCCATATAATTGTGGAAATGGATAGTTTTCTAAGGAATGATGACTATGTCAAAGTTAAATTGGCAAAGTGACTTAGCAGCAGAATACAAAACCCCAAGAACTATACTTAAATATCCATGTATACCTTACTACCTCTTCCCTCTTTTTCTCTCCCCTAAAAGATTGAATCTCTTGCAGAAAAGATTTTTGGCTGCAGTACAGGAAACAATTAGAGTATTATAAATATGACACAACTTGGTAGGGTACTTCTATTGATGAATCAGTATCACTGCTTAAACATGGAGAGGTTTGTTGAAAAATTCATAGGCAACACGATTTGGACAAACTTATTTTTAAAATAAGTGACAAAGTGTTTACTTTTATATTCAATTGATATAGAACATACTCAGTTTTAATTTAACTTAAATAATTATGCTAATTAGTTGAATACTATTTGGGGGGCAGTGGAATTTGCTATTCTTTGGCTGAGTGAAAAATTGAATGGAACAGACATTTATCTCAATAACTCAAAAAACATTACATCAAAATAACTTTTTATTCTTAAATTCATCACCATCACTTTTTTCTCAGTACTCAGAATTCAAGTCATTGAAAATGTAAATTAAAAAAGGTAGAGAAATGAAACCACATGCACTTCTTCAATAATGACCCAGTGCCTTCCTCAACTCCTTTCAACTAAAGACCCTAACTTCCTATAAAATATTTCTGCCATTTGAATTTTTCTACATCTACTATTTTCTATAATCTCCCTTCTGATTATATTAATCTCTGCACAATAAGATAAAGAAGGAGCAAATTCTGACCCTGTGTAAAGACATGTAGAGTCTTAAACAGTGCATAGTATGTGAGGCATTGAATGTGGATTCAGAAAGATATAGTGTCAAATCCTGTCCAATGCCTTTATCAGCTGTGTGAGTGACCTTGCACAAGTAACATTTCTGTGCCTCAGCTTTCTTACCTTGAACATAAGGGAGTTGGAGTACATAGCCTTAAAGGTCCCTTACAGCTCAGAGTCTATAATGCTTCTCTCCTTTCTTGTTTTAGTCCACTTTGATGGTCTAAGTAGGGGATTGGTTCATAGGAGATGAGCTGGAAATAGGTGCAAATTTAAATAATTGCTCAGTATTCTTTCTAATCAATCTCCCCTCGAATACAAAGGAATTAAATCTCCCTTTATTTTCCTTTCTCCCACCATAGGTGACATAAATGGAATATTGTACCACTATTTTAAACCTCTACCATTCTTCTTCTCAGTTTTCTTCCCTGCCTTTATATCTGGGGAGTTGCTTTAATTCAATAATTCCATATCATTATTTTTTATCTGCCAAGATTCCCCCCTCCCCTTAAATCCCTGATGCTCTTCCCTCTCCCATCCTTGCTATCCAGACTCCAGATATTAACTTCGACCTCCCTCTAATTCTCTTAGCCCCTGGACCAGATTTTTATATTTTATTTTCTGTCACCATTTTATTAACATGCCCATGTCACTGTAGCCCCTAGCATAGGAATGAAGTGCAACCTGTTATTCTGGATGCAGAAGCATTTCACATCAGACACATTTCCACAACTGTACACTACTTTACTCTCTCTGAGGAAAGTCTGCTATTAGAAAAACTGCCTGGTTGGCATAATTTCTTATACAGCCCTATTACAGCCACCTTTGACTTTTTCTCCCTGGTGGAGTGGGGGTGAGAGTCTCCTCCCCTAACCCCCATTGGAAGAGTAGAAGAATAGTACACATTGACTCCGATGAAAAATGTCAAGAGCCAAACCTTCAGCTGCCAATGTTCATCTCAGAAAGTGGCAACTTATCCTTAAGTATTTTCTACCTACTTTTTCATTCATTCAAGCTCCTCTAAGAATCTAAGGGTTTTTCTTTTCCTTAGGTTCAGGATACTTTCTTGGAAACCAAAGGCTCCTTGAAGGGCCCTCTATCCTTTATCTTCAGATTCTCTCACAACCTTGCATTGATGTCCAGTCTAGATTTAGAGTAGCCAATGAGTTATGCAGGTACCATTAATCCCATCTCACAGATGAGGACAGCATGGTTAGCAAGTATTATTTTCAGCTTCTTCATACTACATCGGTGAATTCCAGTGTTGGAAGTGACCTGGGGGAGGGGGTGGTGGTGTGTCTAGCCCAGTTCCACACCTAGCCAACGTTGTACTCCACAACACGGCCAAGTGGACTTCCAGTGTATATCTTAAGAAATACAAGGAAGGGAAGCAGTGAAAATATTCTAACAGCTATGCTCTTTGTTTTAATTAATCCGTGTCACGGCCATGAAAGTGTTTTGAAAATGCCAAAATGCTATATAAATGTCAAACTTAACTTTCCTTATCTTTCATTCATTCAGCCTTCTCCCCCTTTCCGCTTTTATTTCCTGCTTTGTGTGTGAGCCCGCGCGCTCCCTCTCTCATTTCTCCTCCCCACCGTGCCTTATTTCACGTTGCTGAAATGTGAAATCTTTCACATAAACTTTCCCTTCCTAGCTTCCCTTCGGATTTCTCGCTCCCTGGCTTCTACGGTAACTGTCCTATTTGGTAACTTCTAAGAGAGGAGCTCTTTGGCGGCTTGCTGGGTTTGCAGACCAGGCAGGGGTGTATGGATTGGAGGGTTAGCTCACCTTGGTTGGGCTCAAAGTGGCAAATACAGTCTGGAACAATCAATGACTTATTCCTCTTTTCTTTGCCTCCTCCCCCCATTTCGCTTCCGCTCCTAGTCGGCCTCCTCTCCCGCCCCCGCCCAACACTGCTCCGGTGACCCAGAGCCCCGGGAGAGGAAGAATAGCTGCGGGGCCACGTTGGCTACAGCCTCCTTCCTCCCCCGCCCCAGAATCCCGCGGACAAACTCCCTGGGGCGCAAAGGAAGGAAAGAAGGCAGGAGAGGGTGAGGCGGGAAGGGGAAAAAAAATTCTTCTAGCTCTCCGCTTCAGGTCCAGGTCCTGTCTGCTCCTAGTAGCCCCCCTCTCCCAGGGGCTAGTCTCCTCGGACACCAGAGGGATTTGCAAGTCCTCGATGCCCTCTCACTCCAGCACAAACGGAATCCATACCTCTTGGGGTCTCTCTTGGAAGTCTATTCCCCCCGTTTTTATTCCCCACTTAAAGTGCGTCTTCTCTCCTAAATAACAGGGTTATGCGATTGTGCACCACTATCGGGGCTTCCCATACAAGTCAGGAACGTGTACCTCTCTCTCCTCTCCCTCCAACGCTCCTCGTAACAAAGGTTAAATGGGTTGGAGGGAGGGAAGAGGGGCGGAAAATGTGGCCCAGGCTCCAACACAGTCGCCTAAAACATCACAGCAATGTGGATTTCGTTTAGAACCCAAACACTCATTTCCTTTTCTTTGCCCCGCTCATCATTCTTCGGCTCGCCCCCATCCCCCATTTGCACAAATTCGCAGGCAGCTGCTCCTCCCTGCTCGGGATGCCCCCGACACGAATCCCATTGTTGCAATTTGCAGGCGATGCCCACTGCCCAGTAGCCAAGTCCCCCAGTGAAGCCAGCATGTCAGCGGCCGGCTAGCCACGCCACGCAGGCTCTATGCAAACCCCGGGGCCGCTGGCTCCGCCCACACCTTTCCAAGTTAGCTCGCTAGCTAGCTGGCCAGCCCCAAGGAATACAGCCGGCTTAACTCCCTCCCCCCGCCAGCTCCACCCCGCTCCACCCCATCCCACCCCACCCAGCTCCTCTCCTCTCCTCCCGAGCCCCCACCCTCAGGCGGAATGCTACAGCTCGCAGCTTTATTTGTCCCTTCCCAAATTCTTGTAATAACCGCGGTCTGGTGCCATCTGACACAAAAGAGGAGACTTTCTCCTGGCTCAGCGAAAGTCTTCGGTTGAAGCGAGGAGCCGGCGGGGGTGGGATTCAGGTGGCTGATGGTTTTTTCTTTTTTTTTTTTCCCCGGGAACACCACGAGTCTCCTCCTCGCGACTGTTTAGAACTGACACCCGTTTAAAAACACACACGCATACATTTCGGTCTCCCCGCGGCTGCAGGTGAAAAGGGGACTGATGCTTCTGTGAGACTGGGGCGCAAGAAGGAGGAAGGGTGGAGAGAGAGCTGCAAACAGCAGCAAGCACCCCCCCATCCCGAGTCTCGCCTTGCCTGGCTTTGCATTGCCTAGCCCAACCCTGCCCTGCCCAGCCCTGCCCAACCCAGCCCCAGCACCTCGCCCGCAGAAAGCAGCAAGACGTAGCGCTGAGCTGTGGGTGTTTCCTTCTACCTCTGAGGATGGGGAGGGGTTCCTTTCCCACAGGGGATTTTAACCATCACATACAGATCCCTCCTCCTAATCCTCCGGTGGAGCGGTTTGGGGGACACATTTTATGGCAATAAAGCGACTTAGCGCCTGCTGATTGAACCCCTCCCATCCTACCTCCCCCGCCCCCAAACCCCACCCCAGGACTCGCCTGCATTGGCTTTGCTTTGTTTCTGGGTTGGAGGAACGGGAGCTCTTTTGTTTGGGGGTTTGGTTCTTTCAGCCCCCTCCACCCCTCCTCCTTTGGCCTCTCCGGTTTCCTGAGCTCAGTGCAGCAAGGGTAGGAGAAGCGCCGTCTTGCAAACCCCCCTCGGCTGGGCCCCAATGTAATTTGATGCGGGCCTGGTAAGACTCCCCACGCTATATTGTGTCCGCTCTTGTTTCGGAAGCCTCCACCCACCGGCCCACCCTACATTTAGCACATCATGTGATCCGGGTAAGTCATTTGCAAGTACAACAGTTCTCTGTGTTGCCCCCCATTCATTTCCTGAGAACTGCATAGAGCAGCTGAGAGAGACTCTGTATGTGTGTGTGCGTGCGTGTGTGTATGTGTGTGCGTGTGTGTGTATGTGTGACACCGTGTGTATGTGTGTGTATGAGAAAGGGAGCGAAAGAGAGAGGAGAGAGAGAGAGAGAGAGAGAGAGAGAGAGAGAGAGAGAGAGAGAGAGAGAGAGAGAGAGAGAGAGAGAGTGAGAGAGAGAGAGAGAGGGACTGTATAAGGGAAAGAAAACAATTTCTCCTGCTCTGCAGCTTCTGTTCAGGTCTGTGCCTATTCCGTTTCTTATCAAAATAAACAAACCTTTTTTTTTTTTGCCATCCCAAATCAGACCGTATTCTCTTAACATGTTTTATTTTCCTTCTGTCATCTGCTCAAGTTAAATCATTTTGGTTGGTCTGCCTTCTTAAAAGGGGAAAGTGTTGTTGGGAAACGGGAGGGGGAGAGGGCGAGGGGGGATGCTGTTGCAAAGCGAGTAGCTTTGGTCAGATTCGCGGAGAAGAAAGAAGAACGTTTGGGGTTTTTTTTTTCACTCCCGCAAAACTTATCAAGTAACGTGTATTAAGCAAATGTTTTTCTACCCAGAGTAAAATTGTTTGGTTTACAACGTTTGTCTGACAGTTGCCATGGATTAAAAATAAAACATCAGTTCTGAATTTGGGGGTCTGGTTGAACAAGTTTCCCCTCGGAAACCTTTTTTTTAAAATGTGTATATACCAAAATTGGGTTTATGTGTGTGTGTTTTTGAGGAGGTTGCGGAGGCTAAGGGGTTAAGGTGGAGATGACACTGCTGGCATTAATAGTGGTCCTAGTGCTACATTCATTATTGTCTCTGGTAGTAATGATGTGTAACTGTCACTTGCAACAGTGCATAGTTCATGGAAGTGGCCGGGGGCTGGCCTATGGCTGTTATTTTCAATTAAGGTGGACCTCCATAGAGTTGACAAGGGAGAACTTTGCATTTCGACCCAGTCGTGAAAAAGCCCCGAGAACCAGTTTGGGAACCACTTCTTGCCTTATAAGCTTGCTGTAAAGTGACGACTGAGTATTGACCTCCGTGACATTAGTTTGTGTGAATGTTAAACACTATTATATGAGAAGAATCAATTCCGCCTTTGTTCGGTGCAGAACTGACTATTAGAACTTTGCAAACTTTTATCTTTGGGGAGAAGGGTGGGGTACACTCAGCACTACATTTTAGGTGCAATGCTTTTAAAAGTACCAATTCCTTTGTTACAAGCCCTGCAGCCTTCCCAACCCCTCTCACCCTGGGTTTTTTGAGTTCTGCATACTTTAATAATAATAGCTTTATTTAATTCAGTTGATGAAAGCTGACTTGTGTTGAGTTAGAAGTATTAGTACACCGGAATGTGTAATCTGGATAAACAGTTTATGTGGTTGGTATTGTCATTCTCCCTAATTTAACTGTGCAGACTGTTAAGGTACTATCCTACATAGATGGTTTAAAACAATTCTGCTAATAGAATGCTCTGCAAAGTGGTGAGATAGTTTCTTTTACATCAGCTTTAATATTCTATCAGCTTTACCCTCACACCAGGGAGATGAACAGCTCTATTTACATCTATGTGCATGTGCATCTAGTTGCTTTAGTAGACATATGCCAATCAAATGGACGTCATTCTGTAAATCCACCTAGACTGTTCCATCCCCTTTTCTTACTGGAGGACCGAGTTGTTTAGATAAGTCAATGGTAAGATATGAATTTGGTGGCTTATGGCAGGCTGAGTGGTGCAAGGAGCTTGTGATGTGAATAGGAGTGGTCACTTTTAAAGAGTGGGTGTATTCCATGGAGTGAGGAATGCTTCTTAGAATTGGCATTTAATAATAACAGTGACTTTAAAAAAAAAAACAACCAAACAGAAACGCAGTGGTGAGTGGCATTTGCAAACCTCCTTCACATGGTGTTTACATTTTTTAAACCCCACAGAAATTGGTTAAAGTAGACTGAGATATTTTTAGGCTTTGAAATTAAGAAGCAGAGAGTTAGGAATAGGATGTTGAAGGACAAACATTTCATCTACCTAAGTTATCTCTTTATTCCTGCAAGCTGGTCATTCTTGACAACAGGCATGGCAGAGTGAGTATATTTAGCTTTATATGAATTGGGGATGGATTGGTTTGGGTGCAAAAGTATTGCCATATATTTGCAATAAATCAAGGGAATGATTTATTTTTTGCAGTTTCTAATAGCTGTCATGAAAATGTACTTGCACATAGACAACTTGATACTTTGAAATATAAAATGTAATAATTGTAATAATTAAAATCATGTCATTAAATACAGGTATGATTCTTTGAGATTTACTGGACAGCACATTTTAAAAGCAAACAAGTCAGCTAAACTTTATTTAGGTGAAGTTCCTATTACTTTTTAAAAATGAAAATGGCTGTGTTAATGGTTCCTTGATGGCACTTGAAAAATATCCTTTCTAAGAAATTAAATATCATTTAGGAGAAAACTGGTATTGGTACAGCATTTGAGACCTTGACCTTCTCAACTCTTGGCTAGTGGTTGTTTACTACAGCTGCAGTGTGTATGTGTACAGAAGGGGGAAGGACTGCAAACCCAAGTAGGCACACTGACTTTCCCTAGGCTAAGGGAAAAACAAATCAGTAGGCTTGACACTTTCTGTAAGAATCAGGGAAATAATATCAATAGTTATCGGGCAGATTTAAAAATATGTATTCCTGAGGGGTTTCTTTCAGTCTTACGGGAAAAGCATATATGCTCTTTAACAGTTTCAAAAGTGAATTTCAGATGTTACCTTATAAAGCAGTCTGCCATCACAATACTAAAAGAAATCTCCCTTAAAAACAGAAGAATGTATTATCTCAGTAAAGACAACTTAACAGTGCCCAGGCTTCTAGGCCTGTACTGAGGAAATTTTAACCCAGGCCAATGTTAGTCAGTCAGTCTAGAGTACTGTGTAATCTAACCCAGTGAGATGATACTGCTAAATAGTTGAACTTAGGAAGATCCTGTTTTCTCTACTGGATAAAATAGAGAGCTTGTAGTTTTATATTTATGTTGATGAGGAAAAAAAAAACAATCAGTAAAATTGAGATGTCTAAGCTATTTATATTCCTTATTCTTTTTTTTTTTAAATAAAAATTCAGCAGAGTTGACTTTATACCTAGTTCAAAATGGTTTCTTTCCAGCATGGTTTGATAGTTCAGAATAGACAGTGGGGCAGCTCTGTCTACAAGAGGGATTCTTAACCTGAAGTCTGTGATGTTGTTTTTTATGATTTTTTAAAAAAATTTGATAACTATTTTCAGTATAATCAGTTTCCTTTGTAATCCTATGTGTTTTATTTTATGCATTTAAAAACACCATTCTGAGAAGGTCCATAAGCTTCACCAGACTGTCAAAGGGGTCTGTAACACAAAAAGAGATTATGCTCCCCTAATCTGGAGAGGCTTACAGTGTTTCATAGGTGAGTTTCTCAAAGTTATAGTTTGTTCATAGGGAATAAAGATCATGTAAAAGTTTATTAAGATTTGCAACCCAATCTTTTTTGTCTTTCAGTAAACTTCCTTTGTCCATATTTTTCAAAAACCAGGTTGACATTCTGAAACTGGTTAGAGGAAAGAGTTTTTGTCATTCAACTTTTCACAAAATTTTTTGGATTCTAAATGGAAAATTTGCATATATCAGCTTACCTTAAACCTAATGTTTCTCAATTTTTTCTTTTTAAAGCTTATTCCTTTTTCCCACATGAGAAGTATACAAAACTTTAAGCCTCTTCTGTATTTATAAGAGCAAAATAATAATTTAGACCAAATTGTTGGCAACACCCCATAACCACAGCCTTAACTCATCTACCACAGCTACCCCTCCCTAAGGCAAAATACTGAGTAAACAGATGGGCCTTGCACTCTGCCCTGAAGGTCAACAAATTTAGGCTTTGTCAGGCCGAGGGGGAGGTTGAATTCTAGATTGTAAGCCTTTCTAAAGAGTGGTCTTGTCTTAGGCCACCAGAGTTCGTTGTGCTTAAGAGCTGCCGCACCCCATCTGATCCCAACTACTGAATTCTTGTGGTACAGGACCCAGGCTGTGTGATTAAATGGTTACTTTTCTGTATACATTTTCAGTAATTATATTACAAAAGGATTTTTCAGTGTTTGATGTCTATTGTCATAAAAGTGGTTGACTTGAGTCATGTCCCTGCTTAAAAATTTGTTTTGGTCTGTCAATAGATTATAGGGTAAGTCATACCAAAGCATTCTGTTTTGGGTAAACCTATCTTAAAGTAGTTTTCTTTTTTCTTTTCTTTTTAAAAAAATGGACAATTTTAACTTTTTTATAATAACCTGAGAGTAGATTTTGAAGTGACAAGAGGTTTAATAGTAGCAACATAAGTACTGTAGTTTTCCTGTTATGTAGAGATACTGAAAGTTCCTCCTGAGGAAACAGTGCAGTTGCAGGAGAGAGGTGAGAATTTTGGAAGAGACCTGGGGCAGCATCCTCCTTTGCGCCATACCAGGGCTCTTAGAAGTAGCCAGTATGATCGTTAGGGCAGAATATTGTACTATTCCCTCAGAATGTAAGCCTTCCTTCACTCAAAACAAAGTCAATTGGAAGTCATGTCATCATCTCCCTGATGTCATGGTCCTCTTGGAGAATGAAGGACAAATACAAGTTCCTTGAGAATAAGGGATTGTTTTACTTTTTGTCTTTGAATCCCTGGTACTTAGGAGATAAGGAGTAAGTGTGATTTTGTTGGTATAGAGTAATATTAGTTGAGGAAACTCCCTCTACCAATTCAGGTCGACCTTTAGGGTTTTGTAGAGTTACCTAGAACACTGAGAGGTTAAATGAAACCTCTCTGTATCAGAGATGGGAATCGAACCCAGATCTTTCTTGTTTTAAGGCTGTACCTCGAATCAACATACCATGTTGCCTCTTATTAACTATGTTTAGGAGCAAAAAGAAAGCCACAAACTTCTTACCTATATCGTAAAAGAATAGCATTAACAGTATCACTGGCATTCACTTAGAGATAAAACACACACAACACACACACACACCTAGGACAAATAATCTTGAACAAATAATATTTAAAATAATGACCCCAAAAAACCTTTTCCAATTTCATCACCAGGTGACTCCCAAAGACACGACTCCCAAAGACACTCTTCTTTAGGTTTCCTCTAAGTTGTTGATCAGTTGTCTTAAGAAGTTTGGGCCCTACCCAACCACTCCTCCTGAACATATATAATATCCTTAGGAAGAAAGAATTTTCTAGGGTGAGTAGAAAACTCTTCTGGCTTTCGGAAGTCATGGATTCCATTTTTGTGTCGCCAGTTAATTTTTCTGTGATTTTGGAAAAGCCTCTGTACTGTAGTCTCTGTACAATTCTTATAAGTTTTGCAAAATCATTCTTGTAAAGTATCTCAGCTTCTTGGGAAAAAAGGAATTTAATAATAATAATGATAACAATGATGGTAATAGTGCAGTGGATAGGGTACAAAATCATTCTTATAAAGTATCTGAGCTTCTTAGGAAAAAAGGAATTGAATAATGATGATGATGATGATGATGATGGTGATGGTGATGATAACAATAATGGTAATAGGTGGTACAGTGGATAGGGTGCAGTGTGGATAGAGTGCTGGACTCATCTTTCTGAGTTCAAATCTGTACTCAGACATATTAGCTGTTCGACCCTGGGCAAGTCACTTAACCCTGCTTGCCTCAGTTTCCTCATCTGTAAAATGAGCTGGAGAAGGAAATGGCAAACTACTCCAGTGTCTTTGCCAAGAAGACCCCAAATGAGGTCACAAAGAGTCAGACACAACTGAAAAACTGACAACAACAGCAACAGCAGTAAAGATACAAATGAACAGTTCATTCTGCCCCTTGTAATACATTGGAAGGGATTAATAAATACCAACCATTTATATAGATAATGGCCAGTCTGATTGTAACCTGTGTAAACAGCTGTGAAAAACTGGTCATGTTTCACAAGGTACCATTAAAACTTGTGGAAGTGAAATATAGCTCAGTGGAATATTCAGTATATCAATGACCCATCAGCAAACTCGCCAAGATCATACAGATTAAATTTTGCCTAAATAATGGTTGAAGTAAAACAAGTTTGATGAGACTTCTGTGTTGGTTATGCTGATTCATAAAAAAGAAAGTGCCACTAAAAGTCATAAAAGCTGTAAAATAAAGGATGGCTTGGGTAATCCATAGACAATGAATGATGATTTGAAAAGCTATTGAACACAAACTTTCTTTTTTTTTTATATATATACTCTCTTCCTAGGTATTTTCCTCCCCACATGTATTTGAAAAGCTCAAGGAAAAAGGTTTCTTCATAATTTCTCCTACTACTTACCCTCCTTCCTTCATTTGAAACAGAAACTTCATTGGCAGTAGAGGCTTTCTTAAACACTGTGCCCTTGTTAGGGGTAGACAGAAAGTTAAGTTGACTAGCCACAACCCTGCCACTGACTGGGAGGATGAGGAGGTCTAGTGGGGACTTGCTCCTTCAGCTTTTGATTGTTTCCTCCCGTTCTGCAGCTCTTTCCTTCATACCTTGTATGCATTGTAGGTACAAGGGGCTTCTGGGGCTTTCCAGTGCATCTTCAAACATATCAGAAATGACTATTGTTTGATTTGAGGCTGTAGAAGAAATCAGGCTTCTCTTAGAATTCTTGGTACTTAAGCTGCAAACCTGAATTCTGAACATAAAAAGTACAGAATATAACTCTTTCTTCCCTCTCCCCTTCAAATCACTTGCATGCCATTTCCCATTCCCTTTTTCTTCTACCAACTGAGAATGTAATTTCTTCCAAGTTTAGGCATCAACATTTAACTTTCCCTTATGGATTGATAGAGAAATTAAAATAATTCTAAATATTAACTTAAAAAAACATTTTAGCAGATAACTGCTGCAAAGATAAGCTATGATTGAGCTGTCACATCTGGCCAATAGAGTAGCTTCTCTGTTATTTAATAATATTAATGTTAACCCTTGTTCTGGAGTCACTGGATCGAGGTTCAGATCCTGCCTCTGGCACTTTAAACTCCCATGTGTCCTTGGTCAAGTAACTTATCTTCTGAGGGGCCTCAGTTTCTTCATCAGTATAATGAAGGAGTTGGACTAGATTACCTCTGAGGTCTTTGCATTTCTAGATCCATGATTCTTTTATTTTAATATAATAACAGATCTTATTTATCTATAAATGTATTTAGTCATTTGGCAAATAGAAAGGTACCACCTGATGCAAGACACAGCTGAATACTTTGGAGCTGAATACTTTGGAGTTTACAAAGATGGTTAAATCAGGGTTGGCAGTATGGTATAGTGAAATAAAAACAAAAAACAAACCCCAACACTGATTGAGAGAGGAGAGCTGGGTTTGAGCCCTGTTCCTGGCACTCTCTTCCTTTAGGATATTGGCTAATCTTTCTGGGCCTTAGTTTTCTCATCTATACCACAGAGAGGTTGGACTATTTGATTCTAAGGTCCTTTTAAAATCTAACATTCTGTGATTTCTGCTCTCAAGAAACTTATGGTTTAGTAGAGAAGATTTGTCTTTGATAGAAATATAAGGCAAAGTGACAAAAAAAAAAAGGTTACCAAGAAAGTATAGTAGAAATTCAGAAAAGGGAGATGGAGGTCATTTCTGGATGGAGGAATCAGGGAAAGCTTCACAGACAAGGTGGTATCTAGTAGAAGTTTTATTTTAAAATTTTATAGTAATTAAAACTACTATGTTTGTTCTCTCCTGCCTCCCACTTTCTCACGGGAGGATCTTGCAAAATCAAACCTCACTATGTCATCTCTGCATGTCTCCCTGGCAACTTGTTCTGTCAGTCATGCCCTCTTTCTACTTAATTTTCAGTCTCTCCTTTTTCACTAACTCCTTCCCTGTTGCTTACGAACATGCCCTGATCTCCCTCATCCTTAAATTTTCACTTGATCTTACCATTCTCTCCAGCAACCACCATATATCAAGCTGTCTACACACATTCTCTCTACTTCCTCTGCTCTCAGTCATTCTTCAACTCTTTGCAGTCTGGCTTCTGACCTTATCACTCAACTGAAATTACTTTTTCTAAGGTTTTCAGTGATCTCTTAATTGCCAAATCTGATGGCCTTTTCTTAGCCCTCATCCTTTTTGACTGGTCTGTAGCATTTTGCACTGTTGACCACCATTGCCTGGATTTCTGTGCCTCTGTTTTTCCTACTTCTTTTACCTGTCTGATTTATTCTGAACTCCATGCCCCTTCCTCTATGTGTGGGTTAACCCCCAGAGCTCTGCCCTGTACCCGTTTTTCTTCTTTCTTTATAGACGCTTTCTTTTTGATGTCATCAGTTCCAGTGGGTTCAACAATAATCTCCATGTAGATCTCCACACACACACACACACACACACACACACACACACACAGAGCCCCCCTCCCCTAGTCAGGCTCTCTACTGAATTTGAATCCCAGATTACCAGATATTTATTAGATCTATTCAACTGGATATCCTGTAGCTGTAAAACTTCTACTAAATATCACCTGTCTATGAAGCCTTCTCTGATTCCTCCACTATGTTTAAACCAGAGCTTATCATCTTTTCTTCTAAATCATCCCCTATTCCTAACTTTCTTTTCCCATTAGGTATACCAGTGTCTTTCCATTTGCCCAGCTTTGCAGCCTCAGAGTCATACTTTACTATTCTGTCTCCCTCACTCCATATATCCAACTCTTGTTAATTTTTGCCTCCGTAGTATATTTCAAATGTGTTCACTAATAAGGTCACCACTCTTTCTCAGACCCTGATCACCTCCTTCCATGACTGTTACAATAGTTGCCTAAGAGGCAACTTCCAAGCTCTCCCCTCTTCAGTCTGACCCTAAAAGCCAAATAGATTTTTTTTTCTGCTTTTGCTTTTTGGTGAGATGATTGGGGTTAAGTGACTTGCACAGTGTAACACAGCTAGTAGGTGTTAAGTGTCTGAGGCTGGATTTGAACTCAGATCTTCCTGACTCCAAGGCCAGAGCTCCATTCACTACGCCACCTGGCTGCCCCTAGATATTTCTAAAGCATAGGTCTGATCATGCCGCTCATCTGCTTAGGAAGCTCTAATGACTTCTTGCCATCCAGGATAAAATAAAATCTCCTCAGCCTTTCATGGTCTGCCTTTGGTCAACCTTTCCAGATTTATTAAACATTGCTCTCCTCCACACCCTACACATTCGGTCCCAAGTGGCATTATTGTTGTTCCTGATATGTATCATTCTGTCTCCTCTATGTGTTAGTGCCTTTGCACAGGATAATCCCCTTGCCTGAGCTGCATGGCCTCCTGGCCTCTGCCTCCTGGCCTCCTTCGGGATTCAGCTTCAGTCTCATCTGCTTGAGGCCTTTTCCAGTTCTTCCCACTTTGTATGTATTTTGTATTTATTTGTTTTCCACCAATAGAGTGTAAGCACCTTGAAGGCAGGGACTAATTTTCATTTTGTCTTGTTGCCAAGTACCTAGCATACATAAATGCTTATCGAATTGATTGAATCCAATGGTTCTCTTCCTGATGCCTGTAAACATGCCCAAATTTCTATCTATCATCTTTAAAAAAAAAACAAAATAAACCTTCACTCCACTTTGCCATCCCCTTGAGCCATCACTGGAGAAGGAAATGGCGAACCACTCCAGTTATCTTTGCCAAGAAAACCCCATAGGGGCAGCTTCGTGGCACAATAGATAGAGTACCAACCCTGGAGTCAGGAGGACCTGAGTTCAAATCCAGCTTCAGACATTTACTAGCTGTGTGACACTGGGCAAGTCACTTAACCCCAGTTGCCTCACAAAAAGAGAGAGAGAGTGAGAGAGAGAGAGAGAGAGAGAGAGAGAGAGAGAGAGAGAGAGAGAAAACCCCATGGATGGTATTGGGCTGATGTGGTCCATGGGGTCACGAAAAGTCAGATAGGACTGAAAACTGAACAGCAGAAGCAACAGCAACAACACCATCCAGCTATCACACCCTGTCTTGTCTCTCACAAACTCCTAGAGTCATCTGTATTGATTGCTACCATTTCCTCATTTCCCACTCAGTATTCAGTACCACCTTCTAGTCCAACTGGAAACTGCGCTTTCTAAGGTTATAAAGGTTCTCTTAATTGTTAAAGCCATCAAATCAGATGAGGATTTCTTTTATTGATTTTTTTTTGGGGGGGAATATTTATCATTTGTTCATTAAATTATTTGATTGAAACTGGGACTCTCCATCTTGCCCAGGCTGGAAGTGCAGTGGCTACTCACGGGCCTGATCCGTAGTATTTATTGGTATAATAGCCTGGACTTGCTCCTTCTTTGACCTGTTCCAGTTCATCCTGGCTCAGACCACCTGGCATCCCTCTGTCCTTGAATTGGTGATACAGTTGGTGGGGACACTTACTTGGCTTAGCCCTACAGTGGCTAGGCGCTCCCAAGTTCAAGCGATCCACCAACGTCAGCCTCCCCAGTATCAGTAGCAGGTGTGCATGGTGAGAACTATTTTATTAGTACTCGTTCTTCTTGACCTCTCTGCAGTTTTTGAAGCTGGTCCCCTTCATCCTCCCTGACCTGTTGCTGCACTGTTCTTCCTTGGCTCTCATCCTTCTTAATCTCCTTGGTTGGGAGACAATAGAAAGAGCCCACTAGCTGGGAGTCTGTGGACCCAGATTCAGATCTTTTCTCTGGAGCTGCTCTTGTGACCTTGATGAAGTCACTAAACAAACCTCTTTGGGCCTCAGATTTCTCAGCCATAAAATGAGGGTGTTGCATGAGATGAACCTTCTAGTTCTGTTGTTATTGTTGTTCACTCATGCCCTATTCTTTGTTATCCCATTTGAGGTTTTCTTGGCAAAGATACTGACCATTTTACAGATGAGGAAACTGAGGCAAATGAGTTTAAGTGACTTGCCTAGGGTCACACAGGTAGTAAATTTCTGAGGCTGGATTTGAACTCAGGTCTTCCTGACCCCAGGCCCAGCACTCTATTCACTGTGCCCCTAGCTCTACTGCTCTAGCTGATCTAGGTCTGCATTTGTGATCCTATTGTTATTTTCACTCATTTTCCTCCCCAAACTCTGTCACATATTTCCTGCTCTTTATACAGACTCTCACTTTGGTCTGGGTTCAGTGATCATATCTGTGCAGTCGACTGAGATATCTCCGTATTTATTCTTCATTTCTCTCCTAAATTTTGGTCCCACATTATGAGTTCCACATTATACCACGATGCATATTGGACATGTGTACCCAGATATCCTTTTTACATCTCAGTCTTCTTTTTGAAACAGATTTTTAGTTCTATCTTCTGTCTTTTACAGTTTTTCACCCACTCCCCTTCCTGACAACTGTCCCTTATAACAAAGAATTTTTTTGTAGCCCCACTCTCATCTAGCTCAGTGGATAGACTTCTGGAGTCAGGAAGAACTAAATTCCAATCCAGCCTCAGACATTAACTAGCTGTGTGACCTTGGGCAAGTTATTTAACCTCAGTTTGCCTCAGTTTCCTTAATTGTAAAATAAGGATAATAGTACCTGCCTCCCAGGGTTATTGTGAGGATCAAATGAGATATTTGTACATAGTACATAGCAGACATTTAACAAATGTTTCTTTCCTTCCTCTCTTCCTCCCTTCCTTCCTCCCTCCTTCCCTTCTTTCCTCCCTTCTTTCTTTCCTTTCTTCTCTTCCTTCCTCCCTCTCTCCCTTCTTTCTTCCCTTCCTGCCTTTCTCCCTTCTTTCCTTCCTTCCTTCTCTTCCTTCCCGTCCTTCTTTCCTTGTTTCATTCTCTTCCTTCCTCCATTCCTCTCTGCTCTCCCTCCTGCAGCAACAGAATGAGGGAGGTCTCTTTTTAAATCTTTTCTTTGAGGTGAAACTTGTTGTTTGTGATTTTACAACATTCATTTTAGGTTATTTTATGGTTGTTGCTCTATTTACATTGTAGTAGAAATGGTCACTATTCCCCCTCACCCACACACAGATATTTCACTTACTTCGCTTTGTATCAGTTTGTGTCAGTTTTTCCTAGCTTCTTCAGATTAATCATGTTTATCAGTAATTACAGTAATATTCCATTACATTCATGTACCGTAATTGATAATCATTTACTTTGTTTATAATTCTTTGCTACTACAAAAAGTACTGCTATACATGTTTTGGTGTGTATGTAACCTTTCTTCCTGGGTATATGCTTAGCAGTAGAATACCAGGATCAAAGCCTATGAACATTTTAACCATTTTATTTTCATAATTCCAAGTTGCTTATACTGATTCACAGTTCCACAGACAATACATTA
Source organism: Phascolarctos cinereus (assembly GCF_003287225.1). Classification (NCBI taxonomy): domain Eukaryota; kingdom Metazoa; phylum Chordata; class Mammalia; order Diprotodontia; family Phascolarctidae; genus Phascolarctos; species Phascolarctos cinereus. Next base: position 118,894,556 of record NW_027556180.1, on the reverse strand, counting down.
GAATGCCTTTCGTTCCACATTGATTATTTCTTTATTTTTGTCATCTCTGGCAATTTTCTGGATGTGAAGTGAAACCTCATGTTTGTTTTGATTTGTGTTTGTTTTATTATTAGTGATTTGGAACAGTCTTCCATATGGTTATCAGTTGTTAACAGTTCTTATTTTGAAAACTGTTCATACCTTTTGAAAACACATATTGGAGAATGGCTTTTGTTTTATAATTTATCTTAGTAAATCTCAATCTTAACATGTTCAAAGTGAAACTCATCTTTCTTCTTAACCTCATCCATCTTCCAAGCCTTTTTATTTTTGTTGAAGGCACCACCAACCTTGTAGTCACCCAGATTCAGAGTGGCCCTTTTCTTTTTTCTCTTCCTCAGTAGCTATATCCAGCCTCTTGCCAAGCGTTGTTAATTTTACCTTAAAAAATCTCTTGCATTATTTTGTGTGTTTATACAGCCAACACCCTTGTTCAGAACTTTATTACCTCTTTCCTACGCTGTTAACAGTAGTCACCTGATGGTTTTTCTGCTTCTAGGATCACTCCTAACATTCTACACTGTTGCCAAATTAATAATCCACAAATGCAGGACTGATCATGTAATTTAACTGATCAAAAATTTTCACTGGCTCACACTTGACTCTAGGATAGACTATAAACTCTTTGACCTGTCATTTAAAGCCCTTCATCAAATGCCTCCCACCTGCTTTTGCAGAATTATTTCACATCATCCCCTCTTTATGCACTCATCATTCCAGTCCAGCAGACTGTTAACTTGTTTCTTAAATCATTCCATCTCTAATCTCCATGACTTTTTATTGTCTTTCCCCCATGCCTAGAGTATGCCTTATCCTCATCTATACCTCTGATTACTCTCTAGGCTTCTTCAAGGCTAAGCTCAGATGTCAGCTCCTAATCGAAAACTTTCTTGGCACGTACTGGATGTTTAATAAGTGCTAATTGATTAATATTATTGCCTTTCCTCAAATTTTCTTATACTTATCTGTCTTTGTCTTCTCTCTTCATTGGTCTGTTTTGTTTTTCTTTGTATTTTCCTCATCTCACACATTGCTTTGCACATAAAAGACACTTAATAAATGAGTGTTGGATTAAGGTATAAAAGCAATACAGTAACTTAGTGAAGGAGAAGCCATCTACAGGAGAACATCTGATGAAATCCTTTCTCATTGCCAATAGGTATCTGACACTTAATAACTTTTACTGATAGAAATTTTAGCTTTAATTACAAAATATGAAGTCTAAGAAATACTCACACATTCATATGCATATATATGTATGTTTGTGTATAAGTTATGCATTTATCAGTGTTTAAGGAATTATAAATTAGGATGAAGTTTATAAAAATATTAAAATTAATTACAAATCCATTAACATACATCAGCTTTAAAAGACATGTTTCTGACAAGGACAATAAAGAAGTAAAAATGACAATAAAGGAAAGTACAGAACAACTCTTTGATTCTGAGTGGGCAGTACAGTTCAGTTTTTCAAATATTTATTGAGCCCCGATGCTACCAAACTGTGTTTGATGCTAAGAATGTTGAGTATGTTAACAAAAAATGAAAAAAATATGATTTTCGACTTCCAAGGAGTTTATAATCCAGGCAGGAGAAAGAGAAAGAAGGCATGTACTCAAATAAATACAGAAGTCAGCATGTCAACATGCATCAAAAAACAAATTACTGGGAAAATTCAGAGAAAGGTAGAGTTCCATCTACCTTGGCGATTAGGAGAATCTTTTTGATTTAGAGTCATGGGATGATAGATTTATTTTCTTCATTTTACAGATGAGGGAACAGAGACTGAAGGATAGAAGAATTTCCACTGGCAGAGACAGGAGACAGGGCCTATGAAACATTGGCAATAGCATAAGTGAGGGAGGGCACAAAGGTGCAAAAGACATGGGATTTGGCAAGGAAAATAGAACAATGTAAAATGAAACTTGGAAGTGAAGTTGGAGTCAGGTTGTAAATGACCTTGAATACTATGCCTTGAATTCCAGACCAAAAGTTTAGATTTTATTCATTAGGTAGTAGGGAGCCATTGAAGGTTTTCTTATGGGGGGGGAAGGGGGTTTGGTATAATGTGATCAGACAACTGGCCTTTGGAAAGATTAATCTGGCAGCAGGAGCATTTAATAGTAATGTAAAGCAAGGATAGTTCATGTAACAAATACAGTTTTCACTGCTGTGATATATATATATGTGGAAAATAGAAACTTTTAAACTTGTTTTGAATATTAAGAATATGGAAACTCCTTAAAATAGCAAAGACTTTTGTTTGAGAAGTGTTCTGTCATACTATGTGCTCCTAAAGTATTGCCCACCTTTATTTACGCAGTGCTTTAGACTGACAGTTTACAAAGCCCTTCATATAGTTTTCAAAGTACTTTCCACAGTAAGATTTATTGCTTTGGATGATAAAGTAATTTACTTGACTTTCATTGACCAAATTTCATGATGTAGGAATTTGGCAGTGAAGTTTGTAGTGCAATGTGGCAGTTACAGATGGAAGAAGTGTTGTTTGAGGAGACAGGTGTCTGTCTCTCTTCTAAGTAATAGGGTTAGTAGACGCAGTTTGTGCTTGAGACTCTAGAGGTAATTGCAGATCTGGGAGAACTTAGTGAACCCTGAGGAAAGAACTGTGCAAGCTGAGAGGATCCAGTGTTCTCTGGTAGAAAACCGAGGAAGGGATTTAATAGATGCTCAGTGACTTTTCAGTCCAGTTTGTTCTCTTCAGTTAATTATTAATTTTTCTCTTAGACCTTTAAGCTGTTGTGTGAAACAGAAATAACCTACTTTCCATTCAAATTTTACAACTTATTCTGAGTACTGTTGATTTTAAGAGAAAGTTGTTTTTCCTTTAAACCTGTGCTTTAAAAAGATTTGCGGTAGTCTTACCTATGGTTTTATTATTTCTAGTGGCTTTTTCTTCTCCTCAGAGCAACAGTCAGTGGGAAAATAATACTCATTGTATAGAAATTCACTTTGTAGGTAGTATCCAGGAACACATCTATTTCATAAAATAAAGCAAACCTGTACCCTTAGTATTTCCACACCATTTTGCATTGTCATTACATTTTCATCCATTTCACCTTTATCTCGATTGTCAGCCAGTTTGCTTTCATTCAGTGTCCTAACACTAACTCAGCTAAAACCAAGGTAAATTGCAAAACTACATGGTCAGAAAACCATATATGATGGGTCTACAGTTCAAATGCCTTTCTATTCAAAGAGATTTCTGGAAATACCGAGTAGCATGGGTTCAGTCATCTCTGAAGATGAAATCATTTAAGAGTCTCTAAAAAAGTAGCTCTAGTCAAATCTTAATGGGTTGATACATATCCTTTAAAGTCAAAGTTGTAGAAAATTCTGTTTTTCAGAAATTTCCAAATCAATAATCAGTATAAGAAAAACTATTGGAACCAATTTGACTCAATCTGTATTTAATCCTAAAATCAGGTTATTTAGAATTGAGTGAATAAAAGAGCCTTAGACGCATTTACAGTCTTGTTGCTTTTCCCCATATTAAATCTGTTGCTTCCCCACTCCCCTCAAAAAAGAAATAGAAAGCCATAATGTAGAGATTATGATTGTAAAAATAAGAGTTGCAAAAGATGGTCTCAGGAATATATGCCTGATAGTTGCTAAATATTACCACTGTCATGACTATTTTGTGTTGTTACTTTATTTTCCTAAAATTAAATCAGTATCATGCCTAGTTGCTTACCATATATATAGCAAACGGCATAGATTTTGCCTGTTTAATCAATCAGTAAGCTTTTATTAAGCACTGAGATGCCAGGCATTGTGCTAAGCACTGGAAATACCATGCCCCTTCCTTTCCCCCACCAAACCCACCCCCCCCAAAACCCACCCCAAAACCCAAAAATAAAAATAGTCTTTTCACACAAGGGGCTTGTAGTCTAATTGGTGAGACTCTCTCTTTGTATAAAATTATATATGCATGTAGTTATATATCTACACACATATGTGTATATACATATATGTGTATATATACATATGTAAAAATCAGAACATATGCGATAAAAAGCAATAGATGGAAGGTAGCTTTAGAGGCAATAGCACTGGGGGTGGGGTGTGGCAGAAGGGAGAGAGGGGATAAAGAAAAGCCTCCTGGAAAAGGGGCATTTATGCTGAGTCTCGAAGTCAGGGATTCTAAGAGTTAGTGGATGCAAGGGAAAGTATTCAGGACATGAAGAGCAGCCAGTGCAGAGATACAGAGAAACAAAATGAAGTGTTCTGGCAGAGACTTGTGTGGCTGAATTGTAGCATGGGGGTGGAGGGGAGTAGAATGTAAATTGGAAAGTTATGAAGAGGCCAGGTATGACAAGCTTTAAATGGCAAACAAAGGACTGTAGTTTTGGTCTTGAAGATAATGGGCAGCCACTGGATTTACTGAGCAAAGGGTTGTTGTGGTCAGAAGAATTATCTTTTATGAAAATCACTTTGGCAGCTGATTGGAGGATGGATTGGAGTGGAGAGAAAAATAAGACAGAGAGACCAATTCTAAGGCTATTGCAATAGTCCAGGTAGGTTATGAAGTATGGAAATAGGGTGGTGGCTGTGTGAGTGGGGAGATGATGATGTATGCAAGAGTTGTAGATGTACAATTAACCATACTTGACAACTGATTGGATGTATGGGGTGGATGAGGGAGAGAAGTCAAGAATAAAACCTGACGAACGAGAAGGATGCTCGTTCCGTTGATGGTAAAGGGAACTTCAGAAGGTGAAGTGTTCGGTGTAAAGATAAAGAGTTATGTTTTAGAGATGTTGATTTTGAAGTACCTGTAGGATATCCATTTTGAAATGATAGTTGGTGAGAGAGATAGGATTTGGATTTGTACTTCTAGAAGTCAGATTCATAGAGATGATAATTGAACCATTGAAGATCACTAAATGGGAGGGTATTGAGAATGGAAAAAGGACCAAGGACAGAGTCTTGAGGGACACTCATGGTTTGTGAGTGTGACATGGGTGATGATCCATCAAAGGAGACTATGAAGGAGTGATCATATAGGCATGAAGAGAATTAAGAGACAGTAGAGGCACAAAACCTAAGAAGGCATGAATATCCACGAAGAAAAAGTGTTCAACAATATGAGATGCTGCAGAGAGGTCATGAAGGATAAGGGTCGACAGTAGGCCTTTTGATTTGGCAAATAAGACATCATAGATAATTTTGGACAGAGCAGTGACATTTGAATGATGAGGTTGGAAGCCTCATGGCATAGAATATCTGGAAAGAGTGTATTAATGCAAAGGGTTTAGAAGCAAGTGAGAAGGATAGTAGAGACACCAATTATGGATGGCTTTGTTGGGGAGTTTCGTTGGAAAAGGGGAGGAGAAATATAGGACCATAGCTGGCAAGAACAGTTGGATCTAATGAGGGTTTAAAAAATAATAGCTAACGTTTACATAGTGCTTTAAGTTTTAAATATTATTTCATCTTATTCTCACAACAACTGTAGGAGAAAGGTGATATGGGAGAGACTGGGGAGTGTTTGTAGGAGAGAAGGAAGGTGCCAGTATATAGAAGAAATAAATGCTGGTTTTTCTTCTGCTCTTTCAAACCAAAGTGTTGTAGAACATCTTTCTTTATTGCTGGCTCCATGACCTATTTACCCCACCTAGAGCAATCATGTATTCCTGTAAGCTCTATCCATTTCAAATATGAAAATGAATCAAATCTATGAAAATGCATAAAATGGCCATATAGTTAGAAACTTTCAGCTACTTTCATTTTGTTTCAAAAAGGTGAATTAAACCATCAAGTAAACTTAAAATGCAGTTGTCATTATTTTGATTCAACAGAAATTTATTAAGAACCTAAATAGTTTCCCACCAACTGGAGAAAGATACAAAGTTTACATTAGACAGCCTCATGGAGCTTAAAGTCTAAGAGATAGCTTGGTACTGTTATTAACATATCAAGTTTGTTGAAAAATAGTTCACTCTTTTGAATGTTTTTTTTTTTAAATGGCAAGACCTGTACTTGAAAAAGAAACCAAGTGATGAAGTAGTCACATCTGTTCTAGATGTGATCTTAGAATGTAGTATGGTAGAAGTGATGTGTCCTGCATTATCCTCTTCACTACGGATCTTTTGTACCTTATAATTTCTGTGTGACCTGGGCATGGCATATCTGGAAAGTGTGTATTATTAAAGGTACTTTAGTGATAGTTAAACAACAGAGGTAGTTGTGTGTGTTGTGTGTTGTGTGTGTATAGAGACTGCATAGGGCTAGTAAGTATTGCATAACCCATTATATATTTCTCTTTTAGTACTTGTTGATCAGCCTTTTTGATAAATCCTTAATCTTGAACAGACGTAGTTTATAAATCCTAATTATAACCCAGATAAGATGGTGGTTGGAAGAGGTCAAAAATGTTTATTTTCTTATGCTCTAAATTTTTCAACTCTAATTTAGAGATACTCCAATGTGTGATCTCTAAAAGGGTAAAAACCACTTACTAAAAAGCCCATAGTTACCTTGGAATTACCACTTACTCAACAAAAACTTTCATCGCTGTGATGTCATCAACATCTTGAAACAAAATAGAAGAGTAAAAATTTTTGCATGGGCATACTTTCTGGGATTTTTAATGGATTTCAAGAAATGTAGTAAGGGAAATGAGTAGAAGTGAATGTGAAATGAGTCCAGTAAATGAGATCAGCAAGTCCCTGAACCAAATCATAAATATAATTGATAAATTATTTGAATATCTACTATCTGCCTAGAACTATGCCACATCACAAGTGGTGTGGAGGAATAAGTACTCAATTTTGAGTAGCAGAGTTTGTGTGCAAATCCTAGCTTTTCTTCATATAATTATATATTGCCACATGTCCTCATGTCTCAAATATCTTTAAAATGAATGAGTTGGGCTATATGATCTCTAAGGTCCTTTCCGGCTCTAAATCTATGACCCTATAGATTAGGATGTAAGATAGGATATAAAGTCAATTTAATTGGAATATAGACTTAGAGTGCTTAGTAAAGCATTATTTACTGTTGGGATAATAGGGTTGAATAACTTTAGAGTCTGAGAGTCTACCTGGTATAGTGGATAGAAAGAGCCAGCCTCTAACTTAGGAAGGCCTGGATTCAAGTTCTGTCTGTCACACTTAATGTCTGTATGACTCTGGGCAAGTCTCTTAACTCCTCAGTGCTTCAGGCACTTCTGATTCTCTCAGGCCATAAATTTCTAATAGTTGTTAATCCAGGTAGGTAGAAGGAGTTCTGGGTGGAGGAATTCCCTATAATAGTGTAATCACAGGTTCAGTTCCCTCCTCCAGTTTTTAAAATTAAATTTTGTATTTTTAATCATCAAGCATTTCTGGTTTTTTGGCTCTTACCCCTTAAAACACATACAGAACAAACCCCTTTGTTTGAACAAAAATCTATATTAAAGCAAAACAATTCCAGCATTTGTCAATCCAACATGTGTCACTTTTCTTTTTTTGTTTTGCAGTTTTGCCAATATGATTAGTGTGAAGTGCAACTTCAGAGTTACTTTAATTTGTATTTCTCTAATTGTTGATGCTTTGGAACATTTCTTCATATCTCTGTAGTTAGCTTGGATTTCTTCCTTTGATAACTGCCTCTTCATATTCTTTGACCATTTATGAATTTGAGAATAACTCTTATTCTTATAAATTTGAATCAGTCCATTATGTATCTAGGAAATGAGACTTTTTTCAAGAAAACTTGCAAAAAAAATTCCTTCCAAAGTAAATTAAGAAGTGTAAGAGACTATATATGAACTAATTCAACTATGCCATTTAATAGGAAGGAAAATCACGTTTGATCCTTCCAACAAGTCTGGGAAGTAGGTACTCTTATTATCCCCATTAAGGAAACTGAGGCAAACGGGTTTCTTGACTTTTTCAGAGTTATAATAAGGGTCTGAAGCCACATTTGAACTCAGGTCTTCCTGACTCCAGGCCCCACACTCTATCTATGGTGCTACCTAGCTGTCTCTAATATAGAAGAAGAAACTGAGGTTTAAAAATACCATGGCTGCATGTAGTGGCTGAAGATGAGATACAACCCAGATTCTCTGATGTCCAATCCAGGGCTTTTTCCACTACACCACCAACCTTCTTGATTTTGTCGTGCATTGGAGGTGAAAATGCCATAAAAGTTTTATAGCTTTGTGTAAAGAAGTGGTAGGAATAATATATGGACACTTCCCTGGCATCGATGATCTGCTTCCGTGATCCTTGGGTTACAGAGAAGGGCCTTGAGTATGGTTCTGGTAGCAAAGCAGCAGTCTGTAGGGACCTTCAGAAGATACCCTGGAGACAAAATGCTTAGGCTGATTATGGCTTAGTGGTTCTTTGCCCAGACTAGAAATCGGCAATGTTTCTAACATTGAAATCAGAGAAAAAGGAAGAAAGTTTCTTTCAATTAATAATCCTGAAGAACATACTGTGTTGTGGAGTTAGAGGGGAGGAGAAATGAACAGATTATTTGGTGGTGGTGGTGGTAGTGATGATGAGCAACAAATACTTACAATTTAGTTAAAGTGGGTAAGCCTATATCATGTAGCAGTTTATTTTCCACTAACAACGAATCCCCCCTATCCTTTCCTTATTCTTACACAAGGTACATATCTTCAATAAGGGATCAGCATTTGCTGTAAATTGCATACCTCTCCAAATGCCCCTGTGTATACCTTCTGTTAATTGTACATATTAGCTGAGTCCCTCTGTTTTCAACCTCTCAGGATCCTGTCCAGTTCGTCACTGAGGCTGCTCCCTGTGCAGTTGAAGAATAGAGAAGGAAGGAGGGGAGGGAATCTTCTCAGATGTGGTCAGGACATAGACTTGGAGACTGGAGAGTTAGAGGTCTATTTTTCAAGTACTGAAGGTGAGAGTTTCAAATTAAGTAAATTCAGAAATCGAAACAGTAACTATTTCTAGTATTTGCTATGTGCCAAGACCTGTGTGAGCTTACAGCAAATAAGGTAGAAGAAATTTTTTGTTTATAAGGAATTTACAGTATAACTGGGACATTTGGAAGGCTAAATAAGTAGAAAAAATAAAATGACATTTAAAAGACAACAGTTGAAGAAATGTTATGAGCTGCTGAGTAAACGATTACTTGCTAAATTAATTACATAAGCAGTAAATGATTTAGGAATTAACAGGACAGAGTCCTTGAAGGGGTGTAAGATCTGAAGAGTAGGTAGAGAGGAAGAGGAAGGGAATTCAATATGAGTAGAAAATCACATGGCAGCTACATGGCACAATGGTTAGAGCTGTGGGCCTGAAGTCAGGAAGACACATCTTCCTGAGTTCAAATGTGGTCTCAGGCATTTGATGGGTGTGTGACCCTGGGCAAGTCACTTAACCCTGTTTACCTCAGTTCTTCACCTGTAATATGAGCTGGAGGAAGAAATGGCAAATCACTCCAGTATCTTTGCCAAGAAAACTCCAAATGGAGTCACAGAGAGTTGTACGTGACAGTAACAAGTGAACAGCAGTAACAAAAGAAAATCGTAAAGGAAAAATGTAGACTGGTGCAAATGAAAGCCGTGTTTCTGGGAATAGTAGTTGAGCCTCCTTTCCCTCATTCCCCAACTTTGCCATCCCAAGGTAAGACAAGGAGTACATTTTTCCGAAGGGAGGAATCTTATTTGAAGTAAAATTACATAGCAGGTAATTTACCTTTGTTAACCATCTGATGCAGTTAACATTTGTTAATGTCTATGATATGGAAAACAAGGTAGTCAATCCTAGGAGAGATCTGAAGAAAATTAAGATGAGACTACAACCTTCATAGACTTTATGACTAGTGGGGAGGAGTTGACATAAATATATAATAACTGTGGTGAATAATAGGACATATGGGGAGTACAAGGTGCACTATAAGGTTTGAAGAAGGAAAAATCTTAGGATTGTACATTTAGAGCTAAAAGGGACTTTAGAACCATTGAGTTCAGGGGTGGGGAACCTATGGCCTCAAGGCCACATGTGGCCCTTTAGGGCCTCAAATGAGGCCCTTAAGGGCCTAGAAGGCCACATGTGGCCTTGAGGTCCCAGATTCCCCACCCACGATCTAGTCCAACCCCCCTCATTTTATGTACGAGGACATTGAGGCACAGAATGTTTTAGAATGGAGGAGGCTGTAGGAGTAGGCTTCATAGAAGGGGTGATATTTGTACTTGACCTTGAAGGATGAGGTGGGTTTAAATAGGTGACTGTCGGGCAAAGCATTCTAGGAATAGAGAATGATATGGGTAATGGAAAAAGAGCAGGACTTGAGTGCTAGGAGTTTAACCTTTATTTGAGGAACAGTCTTTTTTGTATCTTTCTCTTGTATTCCTGAAGAATAACGTGTTCTCATGCTGCTTTCTGATTAATGTCTGGTGAAGTCCTGCCTTCTTTCTCTACCTCCTCTCCACCTAGTGACTGCCCTTCAGAATCACCTCCCTCCTTCCCAACTCCTATCCTGCATCAAAACTACCATTCCCTCTTTGGCTGGATCTCTGATGTTAGTTGAAAAGTAATTTGATTAAACAAATTCACTTTGAGCATATTAAGAAATGATTGAGGTCTCCCTCAGCCCTCCTTGGGGCATTTATTTGCCATACATGGCTGTTCTGCATGGCAACTTGACTGGAGGTTTTCATCTTGGCAGCAGGGCTGGGATCAGAGAGCTGAACTATTAACATAGCCTTTCCCTTGCCTAAGCCACTTATTTAAACAGAGTTCATGTGTAATTCGTCTTGTGATCAGAATTGCCTGGGGCACAGAGAACCTACCCAAGGTCAACGAAGCAGTATGTGCTAGAGATAAGACTGGAACCCAGGATTTCCTCGCCTTCCAGTGCTCTGTCTCATATGTTATCCTGCCTGTAAGGGTCTGACTTAGAAATGGAATAATTAGTATAGTTAAGACTAAATTCTATAGCAACCTCTTTTTCCTCTTCATGATCCAGTCCTACCTGGGAAGGTTTAAATAAGGCAAGAGTTGCCAACACAAAGTATCTCAGAGTCTTTGGCCAGCAAAACTTGATCTCCTTGTTAAAAACAGAGATTAGCATAGCCATGGTAGTCAGGGGAGACCAGTTTCTAGTACAAGCTTTGTTGTGAAATATACTGAGGAGTGGACAGAATATTATAATACGTGTCACCACACAAGGCAGCAAAAAGCTGTTGAAGAGGCATTAAACCATAGGCTAGGTTGGTGTAACATCCAGATAAACCAACTATTTGACAAGAATTTCTAGAATAAACTAGATTGAGGGAACAAACAGATATGAAATGGAACAGATCTAAAGGCATGTTTAGAATTACCTGTTCTTGTTTGTAATTATGGTGGAATCCCCATAGTTGTACTCTACTTCCCATGTAGGAAGCTGCCTAATTATGTACGTAAATGGCAGTGGCATTTAAGAAGATGAAGTTGAGAAGAGAAGCTGAATGGAAAATAGTAAAATGTACTTTCATTAAAAAACAATGTAAGATTCGTGTTGCTTTTAAGAAAACATTTGATCTTAATAGAGTAAAATGCATCCCCTGAAGTGTCTCAATAGTTAAGATAGACTACTTTTTTTTTAAATAAAGTTACTAAACTGGTAGATCAGAGGAATGCTATAGATATAGTTTACCTAAATTGAGCAAAATTTGATAAAAGTATAGTGTGATATTTTAGGAGAAAATATAGAGAGATGTGGGCTGGTTGATAATACAAATTAGATGGACTGGAACTTAAATCTCTAGATTCAAAGAGAAGTTATTAATGGTTCAGTTTCATCTTAGAACATATTCAGTTGAGTGCCCAAAGGATCTTGGTGTGTGTCCTTTTACTATTTCACATTTTTATTGGGGACTTGGGTAAAGGAATTGCTGTCACTTTTATCAAATTTTTAGCTGATAGAAAGATCAGAGGGAGCTCAGTTGTTACCAAGTTGTCTACTCTTGTTTGTCTTCATTAATTCTGCTTTGACAATGCTGATTTTCAGCTTAATTTCCATCTTGATATCTTCTTTTAAAAGTTTTATTGCTGTTATTCCATGACTTCTAGGTCGTCTTCAGAATTGTCTTTATTATCGGGATTTTTTTGTTCATTTTCCTTAATAGTATTATAATTAATGTTAAATTTAAATTTTAAAATTTTTACTCATTTTTTTCTTTATGAATCTTACTGTTCCTTTATCTGCTTGGGAGCTAGGCTTATACCTAGACTTTCTCTAGTAGACTTTGTCTTACTGCCTTTTTCTTGTATATGTAGTAACTTGTTTCAGGCTTCCCTTGTTATTCTTATTTCTTCCTCTCCCTTCTACTTTTTAATATCTTTTAACCTAAACAGACCTTTGAGGCTGGCTATCCTCAGCTTCATTCCCTTTAGTTGGTGGTGTGATGACCCACCTGGCTCCTTACTCAGAGTAAATTCAGGGAGAATGAATTGATAACCAGGTTGATCTCTAGGGCCCCCTCTCACCTCAGGACGGAAGGCACATCCTCTCTAACAGGCTGATGCTGTCACTTCTCCTACCCACCTCCTCTGCTCCCATCCTAGTTGCATTCTGTTTGCTTCATGTGTCTGGGCAGAAGTGATGTCTTTTTATTCTCGTGTGTTGTATTGTGTGTGAGAGAGACAGACATACACACACACACACACACACATACATACGGAGTCAAAGAGACAAAGAGAAAAAGATATATGCACATAAATATATGTATATATAAATATATACGTACATATCTGTATATATGTATACACACAGATGTGTGTGTGTGAAAGAGAGAGGGAGAGAGAGATAGAGACATACAGGTCAGAGAGACAAAGAGAAAAAGATGTCTATATACACACATATATAAGTATATATGTATACACATATGTATACACACAGATATGTGTATATGTGTTTGTATGGAAAGGGGGGGAGAGAGAGTGACAGACAGACACAGACAGAGACTGAGACTGAGATTGAGTGCGTTTGTTGGATTGAACCAGTGCCATGAGGTATGGGGCAAGGGTGCTTGTAATCAGACCTGTAAGCCGAAGCCTGTGAGGTTGCTGACTCTGGCTCCACCCAGTCCACAGAGTGAGCTGCACTAGGGGCAGTGAGTGGGAGTTTTAAGTAAATATTGCTCTGATGTTATGTCGTGAGACTTGCCTTGTGTTGGGTTCCTGTCATTTTATCTGTTTAGCATTGAGACTCAAGATGTGGTGCATATTTCCTTCTCTTGAGGTTCTTAAGTTGGAAACTTTTGTGGAAAATAATCACTCTTCTGTCTTTCTTATCATGACCCATCCTTTGACACAGACTGAAGAAGAAGAAGCTTAACAGGGTCAAGTTGAAAAATCTCACTCTTGCATTCCTAAAATGGACCCCATAAATACAAATAAGGGAGGTGGTTTTTCTGGAAAGGCTCTGTGAAGTTTAGTGAAGGAGCTCCACGTACCTCAATAATATGCTATGGCTGCCAGGACAACTTCCCCGGGCTTGGGTTCTATTAAGTGAGGCTTAGCTACTAGAAATAAAAAACTGATAGTCCCATAGTATTATGTTCAGGGCAGAACATGTCCGAACTATTGTGTTGAGTTATGGTCACCCTAATTTAGGAAGGATATTGATAAGCTGAAAAGTATCCACAGGAAGGGAACCAGGAAAGTGATGGGCCTGGAGTCTGTGGCTTATTAGGATTAGTTGAAGGAATTGGGGATTTTTAGACTGAGAAGACTCTTATCCGAGGACATGATAAATGTTTTGAAGTATTTGAAGGCTATCATGGAAAAGGATTAGACTTTTTCTCTTTTGTAAGTTTTCCAAGTGTGGCTATTTGCAGAAGACAATATATAAATTTCATTAATCCCCTGAAGACTGCAAAAGTAGTTCAAAAGAGATAAGTCTAACATATCACAGTAGAAAAACAAAATTGCTGAAAAATTCTTACTGCCCAGATGATGAAACATAGCTGTATGGGCAGCCCCTTAAACTTGTCAGTCAATATGAATGCCCTAAATAAACAGTATAGGTGGACTGGGCCCAAAATTGAGCTGGAGAAGGCAACTGTGATATGTTGCATTTTGGAATCATGATGCCAGTAGTCAATAAATATTTTATAAGTGCCTGTTATGTGCCAGGCACTGTGCTAAGTGCTGGGGATATAAATACATAAAAAAAGACTCTCCCTGCCCTCAAGGAGCTTGCAGTCTAAAGGGGAAAACAATACATAAGAGAAAGTTGTGTGGGGATGGGGTACCCAACAGTAGGGGCATGGTGGAAAAGCTAGAGAAATCCCAAAGTAGTACATCCAGGTGGGAAATGAGGAGGTCTCTTTGAGCCCTTTCTTTAAATGGAAGTTTTGGAGTTCATGGCTCCACCCTTCAATCAAAGGGGCTGAGGGTAGTGGTGAGGTATGAGTACTCAGGCTGATTGGATCTTGCAAAATGTTGAGGTTTTCCCGAAGATGAGTTTATTGAGGCACATTGGAGTAGTCAGATAAAACCCAAAGTAGTCCAACCAGGTAGGAAGTGAGGAATGATGTTTTCATTGGTTTTAAGCTTCTTACTGCAAAAGTCTATCTCTGTAACTTAAAGATATTCTGCGAGGGGATGCTAGATGGCTGTGAATCATGGAACCTGTAATCTCTGAAGAGTTCATATTACTAACTACCCAAAGAATCATGGAAAGGTTTATAGTGGCCCTAACCAGGTTGTAGCATGTTACTGATACCATCTTAACCTTGAAGAAAAGGTATTTGGTGTATATTAAGAATTTAATATATTCATTTTCACGCATTTGTTCATAAAAGCATCAAAGACATTGAAAATGAACCTCAGTTTCTTCATCCTGTTAATGAAGATCATATATTTAGAGCCATAGCAAACCTTGGTGACAAAATAGTCTCACCCTCCTCATTTTATATATTTAGAGAGAGGAGGTAGACATGGATAGTGGTACACTGGAGATGTTAAAGGGAGAATAAGGTCTCTAAGAGGGTGAATGTATTCTTCTTGGCATATTAAAGAAAAACAGAGTCAATAATTTCTCCAGGAGTGAAGATATGTAGGAGTTACTATGTGTAGGGAATACTGGCAATGATGAAACCATGAATCTTTCAAAGTAGTAAGGCAATGTTCCAGCCATAGTTCATATTAAATTTGAATAATACTATGTAGTCATTGAACTGGAAGATGAGGATACTGAGGTTTAGAGAGAGGATGGGGCTTCCCAAGGTGATGTACTATTAACAAGGAGGTAATTAATGGCAGAGCCAGGATTAGACCCTGTGTCTTCTGAAGCCTAATTCAATGCTTTTTCTATTATTTTCTCTTTTAGTATTTTATTGATGCCTTTCAAAAAATATCAGAGTAATTTCTAGATCATTACCATACTCTTCAGTTTTCTCAGATTACTCTAGTTATTAGCCTTCACCTCAGCAAAAGAAAACAATTTAGATCTAACATCATGACTGTACATGAATGCAGTATTCTGGGCACACCCTAAGCTCTCACCTTGCAAATAAAGGAGGGAGGTATCTGTAGAGCCCATCTCTCCGTAGGGCTAAGATTGCTTGTTTCAGTTACACCAAACCTAGCTTCATTTTGCTGTTCTTTTTGTTTATATTGTGGTAGTTAGTTATTGTGTATATTATTTTCATGGCTCCACCGACATCCCTTTGCATCAGTTCATATGTTTCCCCGTGTTTCTCAGAATTCCTGTCATTCATTGCTTCTTAATATTCCATTACATTCACATACCATGATTTGCTCAGTGCTCTTTCTAGTACAATCACATTGGCCTTTTACAATACTATGATCTTGTACTTTGGGAAAATGGGCATGGAAACTGCTTGGTGCATGATCCAGCATGGTCTATGTGTCGCAAGGTTTGGAGTTCTATATGGGCATAATATTAATCATGTTGATCAGTGACTTTAAAGTGAAAAGCATTAGAATTAGAGGCAGCATGTTAGCAATGATGCTAAAATGTCAGGGGAACTGTGGCTCTGGATCTTACTGTCTGTGATCCCTGTGCAAGTCATGTAACTGCTCTGACATTCACTTTATTTGTAAAACAAGGATCTTAGGATCAGCTGGAAGGACCTTGAAAGTTGTCTGATCAAATCTGCTTATTTTTCTGGTAAAGAAATTGAGATCTGGAGAGCTCTAAGTGATTTGTCCAAGATGACACAGTTAGAAAGTGGCAGAGTTGATAATGCTTGGATTATCTATTTGAGAGGGTTATTATAAAGAAGTTCTAGATGAATTACTATTGTTAGGGTCCAAGTAGGCAATATATAGTATTTTAGGGAAATAACCTAATACTAGCGTCCTACATTAGCAACTGTTGTGAAATAGATGACATGAAGGTTGACATAGTTTTCCCCATGTCTGCAGGATGGGGTCCCTATTGTGATAATGCTAAAACTCCAGAAATTCTAGATGCTCAGTTTTCAGCACATCCTCGAAGCCACTGTGAATTTGGTGCTGCCAAAGTTTACACTCAAAGTAATGACCTTTAGTTATATGTTAGAACTATAGCCGAGTAAATGACACCAATGAAATAAAGAAATATCACTCCTTATAATCTTCTTTCTTTGCCTAACCACCCCAACAGTACAATTGTTGTATAAAGCAAGTGGTCAAACAACTGACATTGCACAATAATTAGGAAGAATGGAATATGATGCATGATACATATTCAGATCTAAACAATGTGTGATATTTCTTTTTAAGAAGAGAGCTATGTATTTGTGCCATGAAACAATTGTAAATAGGCCTCAAATCTCAGACAATCAAAGATGGCTAGAGTTCAAAGGATTGGGATTCATGGCTATTATTAACTTTTTAAATGTAAAAATAGTTGGTAAATTTCCAGGTTTGCTCTACAGCTCTTGCCATTTGTAAGAAAACTTGGATGAGTAGTAAATGAAAAAAAAGACAAAAAGATTCTTGTCATATACTGCTAACACTTTAGAGGACAACTTTTTTTCTTGGACTCTTTTTCATGGGAAGTGAATTGTTTTCCACCTAGAATGTTCTGCAGAGAATTTTGAAAGAAACTTAAATAAAAGAGAATTATTTGGAATGAATTATATAATTTGATATTTGTTATTTGAGGGAAGAGCCTTGAGTATTAGATCTCAGTCCTGCTTCCCAAAACAAACTATTTATTCCTTTAGGTATTTGCTACAAATTTAATTAAACTTTTTTCTAAATTCCTTTGCGATTTAGTTTTCTTTGGTATTTTCAAGATGATATGTCTTTAACATTCAAAATCAAAAACTAGGCATACGTGTAAATTGGATGAGGCATTAAAATTAGAAGATTTTTTCCTCTAAAATTTTTTTTGATTTGATCCTTAAAAAAAAAAATCTAACATTGGGAGAAAGGCCTGGGGAAAAGTGATTGAAATAAAATCTGCCACTTTTAAAAAAGCTCTTAAGGGCTAATAGTTTCATAATGAGGTTATTTGATAAAATGGGACATCTTACACAGAGGGACAATTGCCAGGTAGGCTCCTTCAGCTTGATCTCATATTGTAGTGAAGATAATATTACATATTCACTTTTGCTGGCACCTCCCAAAGACATTTTTTTCTGTTCCTTAAAAGACATAGTAGTTCTTGGTTCTGTTCAACTCAACTCAACTGGACTAACACTTGTACTCAGCTAACACTTAGTCATGCCTACTGCCATTAAAAAACCATTGTATTAGATTCAGAGTCATGGACTTTAATTACTTTTTATTTTTTGATAATGCTTTATCCTAGCTAGTCAGTTCACTTTAGTTGTCTAGTACATAGGGTTCAAATGCACAATTAACATTGATTGCAACTCAAGGGAGTTAAGAGGTACAAACTGCAACTGGGCTAAGTTAAAAACAGTCACGTATTAGTTAATTAGCTTGGTAGTGGCATAAAATATTAAATAGTCTGTGCCAGGCGACTTCTCCTCACCACTATCTAGCCATCACCCACTTTTCTCCTGGTTGGATTAACTTTCTAGACTTCTGTATCTCTTCACTAGCTATCTTTCTACCCCTTCCCCGTCACTATTTTTCCAGCTCTCCCTATATGTTGTCATTTCTTGTTAGAATATACGTTCCTTGAGGGTAGAGACTGTCTTTTTGTATTTTCATACCAATTGCTTAGCACTGTATAAATGCTTAATAGATTCTTCTGTAAGTCTCCCCACTCTTGGGATTATGATTCTTTTTTATAGTCCATCCTACTTCCTACTTTCCATTATGTAATTGGCATTGACCAGCCTTACTACCTTAGCTGGTGACCCTTTGAACTCTGTACTTAGGAAATTGATTCTTCTTTGGACTTCTCTCTCTTTCCCTGACCTATTAAGTCCATCCATTGGGCTGTTTCCATAGTCCTTCTTTGCTCTCTAATCTCTTTCTACAATTTGTTAAGATTCCATAGAAAGTCTGACAGCTGGTGTTAACTACCTCAAACTAGAAGTTGTCTTCTTTCCCCAGTGTCCTGTTCCCTTTACCAAATTCTTTCTCCCAGATACACAATATACAGGAATATATTGAATATAATATTTTGGGCCTAGTAAGTCCCTTATTGTTCTTTTTTTGTTGTTATCCAGGAGTCTGATGACAGGTCTCTTTGGGTCTTCATTTCTTTGTCTGTATGATGAAAAAACAACATTTGAGATCCCTTCCAACTTTGAAATTTGGGGAGCACTGAATAGTCCAGTTTAGCTAAAGGATGCTTATACTTGTCTCTGTTGGGAAATAATGGTAGATAGGCTAGGGAAGAAAAGCTGAAGCCCCACTGATGTTTGGGTGAAGAGTTTCATCTTAATTTGATAAGTGTTTGGAAGATTTTCGAAAGTGATAGTGGCATGTACTTTAGGAATAAAAGATGGATTTGATTAGGACAGGGACTGAATGGATATAGGAAGACCAGTTAAGCAGAGTAGTACTTTAGGCAAGATAAAGTAATAATAATTGACATTTATAGAGTGTTTTATGGTTTGCAAAATGTTTTACATATATCCTCTCATTTGGTTCTTCATGATGTTCTGTGATGTAGGAATTATTAGAATGCATTTTCCCATTTTGCAGATGAGGACAATGAGGCTAAAAGTGACTAAATGACTTCCCTAGGGACACAGAGATAGTAAGTTCCTGAGGCAGGATTCAAACCCATAGTTTCCTGGTTCCATGTTCAGGGCTCTAGCCTCTCATTGAGGTCCTGAAGTAGCTTACTGGTAGTTGGGACTGGAAAGGAGGGAATAGCCATGATGAAAGAAACGTATAAGGAGATATATTCTGTAGGACCTGCCGCTTCATATGTTGTGAGTAGAAGGGAAAAGGAGGAGTCAAAGATGACTTCCAAGTTTTGAACTTAGCTGAATGGGAGAATTGTGGCCTTGACAAAAAGAACTTGGAAAGTTGTGAGGAGGTGCTTTTACTTGGGAGTGAGGGACAGTAATGATTTCAGTGTTTGGCAGGTTGAATTTGAAGAGCTGGCAAGGAAAATACAGATGGAAATGTCTAGCAAGCAACGAGAGAATCAAATTGGGGAGAGAAATCTGGTACAGAACTAACAGAATGATTAGTAAAAAGCCTCTGAACTGGGTAGTATCCCAGGAAAAAGTATCACTTAGAGAGAAAAGAACAAAGGTGAAACCTTTGGAGAGTCGTATCTATAAATTCTGGTTGCAAATTTAACATGAGAATGAGAGAAAGCAATAGAAAGAGGAAGTGTGTTTGTATGTTACCTCCTTCCCTTTCCCTTTACAAAATGTTGAAGGGAAAAATTGAGTTATGTGCCGTAGATGTTAGCAGCCAGTAGAAGCAAATCCATTTTCTGTGAATTTCCTTGAAATTAGACACCAATGTGATCATCAAAAGCTTCTTAACTTTTCTCACCTATTGCAGAAGAAATACTAGAAAAGAGGCATCTGTAAACCATAAGCAATTTCAAAATGAGAAACCAAGCCAAAAAGGTCAGGAAAATAATGTTATTAGGTTCATAATTATCCACTTAGGAGCTGTAATACTCTATTGATAATATCACCAAGTAATTAAGTGGCCATCAAACTTAGTAGCAGTCTAAATTCACTCCTTTCCTTGTCTTCATACTCCCCAATGGTGCATTTCTGAGGGATTGTTTTTAACTAAGAAGTTTACTGATCTTATTGGAGAAAGAAACTATGTAAATGAAAGCTATCTTTATTATGTAATTAGACTGTTCCCCTTCATTGTGCATACAAATGTAGAAGCGCAGGAAATAAAAGATAACTTGTCAATTAAATTAGACCATGGGCAAAGTTCTCTAGTGGACTGACTTCATTGTAAACGAATACCCAAATAGAATGCATGACATTGACCCAGTATTATGTAATCAAGATATAGACACCCTGAAAAGGAAGAATTCACATGTTGAGGAAGGTATGGCTCTAATCTAATTGGAAAGGGGTCTTTCAGTATGTTGATGGTTCTGGGTACATGCTATATTGCTTCTAAAATACAATGTAAATTCCTCTGTCTAACTGTTAAAGCACTTTACAATCTGGCTTCAACTTATCTTCCTGTCCTAATTGTACATTACTGAAGTCTCCAGACTTTGCTGTCCAGCCAAGTCAGCCCTCTTTCTGTTCCTTGCTATGACCATCTGTCTGTTCCTTCTTTTTGCATAGTCTTCCTTTTCCTTGTCTCTGCCTCCTAGTATCCCAGTCTTCATGATGTAGCTGTAGTACCATCTTCCACAAAAAGCTTCTCTTGATTTCCCCAGTTAGTGGTATCTTCTCTCTAAAAATACCTTTTAGTTAAATACTTTGTATTTATTCTCTTTATATTTATATTCTCTCTCTCTGTCTCTTTTATGCTCTTTATATTTGTATTCTCTTTCTCTGTATATATCTCCATATATGTATATATTTCTCATTTCCCCCATTAGAATAATTTTCAATCAAGGATTGCTTCCTTTACTGTACTTGTATCCTCAGTGCCTAACACAGTGACACATAGTAGGCACTTATTTTTTAAATTTTGTTTTAAAATTAAATTTATTTAAATTTAAGTTTTCTTTCCCTCCCACTCTCCTCTACCATTAGAAAGGAAAATAAAGAAAACAAAACTCATTTAACAAACATGCATAATTGGAATGAATTCCCATATTGCACATATTGAATCCATCATTTTCTCTACCGGTATAAGGGTAGTATTGATTATTATCAATCATTTGGGATGGTAGTTGGTCATAGAATTGTTCAAAGAGATCTTAAGTTTATCAAAATTGCTTCTCTTTAAACTGTTATTGTTGTATTAATAGTTCTACAGATTCTGCTCATTTTACTTTGTATCATATAAGTCTTCCTATGTTTCTCTGAATCCATCTACATCATTTATTATACCACGGTAGTATTTCATTACATTCACATACCACATTTTGTTTAGCTATTCCCCAGTTTATGGGTTCTCCTTATTTCCAACTTTCTCAATACAAAAAGAAATTCTATAAATATTTTTGTTTATATGAGTCCTTTTCCTCTTTCTTGATCTTGTTAGGGTATATGGGTCTAGCGGTTGTATCTCTGGATCAAAGAGTATACATAATTTAGTGTGACTTTTGGGACATAGTCTCAAATTGTCACAATAGCAGCACCAACTCACAGCTCTATCAAGATGTGTCGAAATGCCTGTTTTGCCCCACCCTCTTCAGCACTTTTCATTTTCTTTTTGTCAGCTTTGCTAATCTGATGGGTGTTCTTTGGAACCTGAGTTGCTTTAACTTATATTTCTCTAATTGTTAGTAGTTTAGATGATTATTTTATGTGGCTTTTGATAGCTTGGATGTTAGGCATTTAATAAATACATGTTGATTTGTTGATTAATAATATTACATCCCTTGTCTTTGTATCTTTGGCTCTCTCCTATGTCTAGAATAGTCTCACTTCTCATCTAGGTCTTGTAGAATCCCTAGCTTCCTTCAAAGGACAGCTCTGTTGCCTGAGGATCTTCTTCATTCTCCCAGTTGTTTAGTGCTCTCCTTGAAATTACCTTGTATATACTTAGCTGTATATAGGAGGTTTCCTTGCCCCACCTCCTCCCTCCATCCCTTGTTATTTCTTTTTTTATTAATTTATTTTTAGTTTTCAACAATCACTTCCATATGCTTTTGAGTTTTAAATTTTTCTCCCCTTCCTCTCCCCCTCCCCCCAAGACGGTGTGTGATCTGATATAGGCTGTACATATACATTCCTATTAAACATATTTTCACATTAGTCATATTGTAAGGAAGAATTAGAACCAATAGGAGGAACCACAAGAAAGAGGAAACAAAACAAAACAGAAGAAAAAAAAGAGCAAATAGCATGCTTTGATCTGCATTCAAACTCCATAGTTATTTCTCTGGATATGGATAGGATTTTCCATCATGAGACTTTTGGAGATGTCTTAGATCCATGCATTACTGAAAAGGGTTAAGTCTATTAAAGTTAGTCATTGCATAACATGGCTGTTACTGTGTACAATGTTCTCCTGGTTCTGCTCACTTCAGTCAGCATCAGTCCATACAAGTCTTTCCATGTTATTTCTAAAAAAACCAAAAAAACCAAAAAACACAAAAAAGAGAAATCTCTTTTCTCATAAACTTTCTTTCATCTCTTAATATCAAATCCCAGCATCATAGGCTTAGAGAAACATTGCTATTACTGGTGACATAATTTATTAATAATAACAGATAATTCTGAGATAAATGTTTCAACAGAGTATCAGCTATGAGAAAAGCCATCTCTAGAATGAACTGTGACCATCCACTACAAACGCTGAGTCCTCCACAGAAACCAGAATCACAGTCCAACAATTCGGCTCTCTCAGGATGGGCAATCAAAGTCTCTTAAGAATTCTCCTCAGGATTATCTTCTTCTCAGCATGTCTTCACCACAGGATGTTTTCTTGAGACTTCTCTTAAGATGAGAGTTAACTTCCTCAGTCTCGGTCTCTTTTAGAGAATGAAAGTTAAACTTTCCCAGGTTCACTCTCTCAGAAGATTATTCCTAGTATGATAGTTAACATCTCTCAGGAGCACAGTCAAACTGTTTCCCCCCAAGATTCTGTTCCTTCTTCCTTAAAGCTATAGTAACAGACTATCAGTGTGATGAAGAGGGGGCATTTAAACTAGGGTTGTATGTGTGTATACACATACCCCTGTGTATGTAGTGTGAGTAACTGAACTGATTTCTACCTGTAAATGTCCTTAGATGACAGGTACCAGGGAAGCTTGAAGCTTTACTATTGTATAAATACAATATAAAGCTGTCAGAAGCAAAAGAAACCTGGATCACCATTTGTGGAGAATAAAATATTAAATACAAAAAATGCAAACCTGTAATAATTGCAGTATTGTAATAATGCAGTAGCATGTAAGAGCCAGCCACTCTTCCCATGCAATGGAAGGTTAAGTATCACCAGTATACTTTATTGACCTAATGTTATCCCCAAATTATGTTGTCTAACATGACACTTCGTGACTAAACATTTTGGCCTGGGCCTAATTACTTTAGCAAATGTTTATTTCCCCCTGTAACCTTGTGGATAGCTGTCTCTTAACTTGATTTCTATGTTGGATCGCTTAAAGCTGGAAACTCAAGGCAAGAGCCCTAGTATTTTTCCTTTTGGTTACCATCTTTTCTACTCTCTTACCTTTGTCCCCAACAGAGCTTCAGTGCATGTACCTTCAGGGGACAGTGCAGATGTTTTTCTTCACTTTGGCTTGATTATGGAATCGTTTTCATGGTTTCTTTTTTTAAAGTTATTTTGTATTGTTTATATTGGTACGTATACCTGGAGACTTATGTGATGTGTGTGTATTTAAGTAAATTGAATACATATTGATAAAAAAAAAATAAACAGGAAAGCTGACAAAAAGATTCTGTATAGAGAAAAGCATCCCGTTTTGAAATTCATATTTTTTATATGTGCAATTATATAAAACATTTTATATGTGCAATTATGTAAAACATTTCCATATTAGTCATTTCATATAAGAAGATTTAAATAAAAGAAAAACATGAAAGAAAGAAAGTGGAAAATAGCATGCTTCAGTCTGTATTCAATCTATCAGTTCTTTCTCTGGAGGCAGATAGTATGCTTCCTCATTAATGCTTTGGAATTGTCTTGAATCATTATGTTGCTGAGAATAGCTAAGTCATTCACAGTTCTTCATTGAGCAGTGTTGCTGTTACTGGGTACAATGTTCTGGTTCTGTTCACTTCACCATGCATCACTTCATTTAAGTCTTTCCAGGTTTTTCTAAAATCATCCTGCATGTCATTTGTTATAGCACAGTAGCATTCCATTACAATGATATACCACAACGTGTTTAGCCATTCCCCAATTGATGGACATCCTTTTGATTTCCAATTCTTAGCTAGATCAAAAAGAGCTGCTATAAATATTTTGTACAAATAGATCCTTTTCCCTTTTTTCAGTGTCTTTGGGATAGAGACCTAGTAGTGGTATTGCTGGATCAAAGAGTATGCACAGTTTTATCGCCTTTTGGGCATAATTCCAAATTATTCTCCAGAAAGGTTGGATCAGTTCACAACTCCACCAACACATCCCCTCCAACATCCAACATTTTCCTTTTTTATCATTTTAGCCACTCTGATAGGTGTAAGGTGATATCTCAGAGTTATTTTAATTTGCATTTCTCTGATCAATAGTGATTTAGAGTATTTTTATATGACTATAGATAGTTTTGATTTCTTTGTCTGAAAACTGCCTGTTCATATCTTTGACCATTTATCATTTGGGGAATTATTGTATTTTTATATATTTGACTCAATTCCCTATATATTTGAGAAATGAGGCTTTTATCAGAGATACTTATTGCAAATCTTTCCCTCCAGTTTCCTGCTTTCCTTATAATTTTGGTTGTATTGGTTTTGTTTGTATAAACCTTTTAAATTTTTTTTATAATCAAAATGATCTGTTGTAATGCTCTCTATATTTTCTTTGGTCCTAAATTCTTCCCTTATCCATATATCTGACAGATAAAGTATTCCATGCTCTCTTAACTTGCTTATGGTATCACTCTTTATGTGTAAATTATATACCCCTTCTGACTTTATCTTGGTATATGGTATGAGATATTGGTCTGTACCTAGTTTCTGCCCTACTGTTTTCCAGTTTTCCCAGAAGTTTTTGTCAAATAATGAGTTTTTGTTCCAAAAACTTGGATCTTTGGATTTATCATATACTAGATTACTATGGTCATTTACCATAATGTATTTTGCACCTAATCTGTTCCACTGATCCACAACTCTATTTCTTAGCCAATGCCAGACTGTTTTGATAATTACCTCTTTTTTTCCTTTTTTAAATATAAATTTATTTATTTTTAGTTTTCAACATTTACTTCCACAAGATTTTGAGTTTCAGATTTTCACCCCATCTCGCCCCTCCCCCCAAGATGGCATGCATTCTGAATATCCCTTCCCCTAGTCTGTCCTCTCTTCTATCTCCCCCCCCTTTCTGTTATCCCTTTCCCCTTCTGTTTTCCTATAGGGCAGGATAGACTTCTGTACCCCATTTCCTGTATTTCTTATTTACCAGTTGCATGTGAAAACATTTTTTTTAAACATTTGTTTTTAAAACTTTGGTTCAATTTTCTTCCCTCCTCTCCACCCTCATTGAAAAGGCAAGCAACTCAATATAGGTGTATGTGCAGTTATGCAAAACACTTCCATAGTAGACATGTTGTGAAAAACTAACTCTATTTCCCTTAATCCTATCCTGCCCTCCCATTTATTCTTTCTTTTTTTGACCCTGTCCCTCCTCAGAAGTATTTGCTTCTGATTACCCCTTTCCCAATCTGCCCTCCTCTCTATCATCCCTGCTCTCTTGTCCCCTTCTCCCCTATTTTCCTGTAGGGTAAGACAGATTTCCATACCCAATTGAATGTGTATGTTATTCCCTCCTTAAGCCAAATCCTATGAGAATAAGATTCACTCATTCCTCTCACCTTCCCCTTTCTCCCTCCACTGTAAGGACTTTTCTTTTCTGTTTTTTTTTTTTTTGAGATAATTTACCCCATTCTACCTCTCCCTTTTTCTTCTCCGTATATCCTCTCTCATCCCTTAATTTTATTCTCCAGATATGACCCCTTAATCTTCAACTCACCCTGTGCCCTATCTATCTATCTATCTATCTATCATACATACAACATATAATTTTTCCTCCAACTACCCTAATACTGACAAAGGTCTCATGAGTTATAAATATCATCTTTCCATGCAGGAATGTAAACAGTTCAATCTTAATAAGTCTCTTATGATTTCTCTTTCCTGTTTACCTCTTCATGTTCCACTTGAGTCCTGTATTTGAAAGTCAAATTTTCTATTCAGCTCTGGTCTTTTCATCAAGAATGCTTGAAAGTCCTCTATTTCACTGAATGACCATTTTTTCCCCTGAAGGATTATACTCAGTTTTGCTGGGTAGGTGATTCTTGGTTGTAATCCTATCTCCTTTGCCCTCCAGAATATTATATTCCATGCCCTGTGGTCCTTTAATGTAGAAGCTGCTAAATCTTGTGTTATCCTGATTGTGTTTCCACAGTACTTGAATTGTTTCCTTCTGGCAGCTTGTAATATTTTCTCCTTGACCTGGGAACTCTGGAATTTGGCTATAATATTCCTAGGAGTTTTCCTTTGGGGATCTCTTTCAGGAGGAGATCTGTGGATTCTTTCAATTTCTATTTTGCCCTCTGGTTCTAATATATCAGGGCAGTTTTCCTTGATAATTTCTTGAAAGATGATGTCTAGGCTCTTTTTTTGATCATGGCTTTCAGATAGTCCAATAATTTTTAAATTCTCTCTCCTGGATCTATTTTCCAGGTCAGTTGTTTTTCCAATGAGATATTTCACATTGTTTTCTAATTTTTCATTCTTTTGGATTTGTTTTACAGTGTCTTGATTTCTCATAAAGTCACTAGCTTCCAATTGCTCTATTCTAATTTTTAAGGAAGTATTTTCTTCAGTAATCTTTTGGACTTCCTTTTCCATTTGGCCAATTTTTCTTTTTAGGGCATTTTCTCCTCATTGGCTTTTTGGACCTCTTTTGCCATTTGGGTTAGGCTATTTTTTAAGGTGTTATTTTCTTCAGTATTTTTTTGGGTCTCCTTTAGCAAGCTGTTGACTTATTTTTCATGATTTTCTTGCATCACTCTCATTTCTCTTCCCAGTTTTTCCTCTACTTCCCTTACTTGCTTCTCAAAATCCCTTTTGAGCTCTTCAAAGGCCTGGGACTGATTCATATTTTTCTTGGAGGCTTTGGATGTAGGAGCTTTGACTTTGTTGTTTCTTCTGGTTGTATATTTTGATCTTCTTTTTCACCAAAGTAAGATAATATAGTCTGACTCTTTTTGCGCTGCTTGCTCATGATCCTGGCTAATTACTTGAGTTTTAAACTCTCTGTTAAGGTAAGAGTCTGCTTCCAATGTGGAGAATGTACTGTCCCAAGCTTTGGGGGTTTATATAGCTGTTTTCAGAGATACTTGTAGGGATCTGTAAATTTTCAGTTCTTGCAAGGTGGTATGATAAGGGGCTCTGGTCTGTTAGTGACCACAAATACTCCTTTCTGTCCTGTAACTGTGAGGAGAATTTCCTGTCCAGAGCCACTACAAGCTCCACCATGCCAGCACTCCTCCTTGCCCCAGGACCGCCATCCAGAACTGTGACCCACAGCCAAGCACGGGCAAAGCAAGAGATTCCTGCCTCAGCACCAGTAGAGAATCCCTGCAGCCCCCGCCTCTGATCAGCCCCTGGATTCCCCACAGTCTGTGGGCTGGAAGCTCAGGAGGCAGCTGCCCCTCCAGGGCCACACTCTTGGGGAGCTGGAGTTGCGCCCCTGTGCTCCTCTCCAAACACCGCAGAAACAGACTTTTCCCACTGACCTTCTAAGTTGTCTTTGGTGTTCCTGGCTTGAGGAGTCTGGAAGCCACCACAGCCGCCTGCGATTCCGTCCTCTGAGGCCTGCTCCAGGTTCACTGTGGCCTGGGCGCCCACGCTGCGCTGTGCTCCACTCCCAGCCCAGTGCGATACACTTTCTGATCAATCATCCAGGTTGTCTTGGGGCTGGAAATTTGTTTCACTCTGTCTTCTTGTGGGTTCTGCTGCTTCAGAATTTGTTAAGAGCCATTTTTTATGAGTATTTGGAGGGGTTTGGGGGAGAGCTCAAGCAAGTCACTGCTTTCACTCTGCCATCTGGTATGGCTAGACTACCTTTCACATTTTGTTTTTCATTGATTCCCTCCATCTTCTTGAGCTCTTGTTCTTCTAGATGAAAATTGTTATTATTTTTTCTAGCTCTATAAAATAATTTTTGGATAGTTTGGCATGACACTGAATGCATAGATTAATGTAGATAACATTTTTATTATATTGGCTTGGTCTGCCCATGAGCAATTAATATTTTTCCAGTTGTTTAGATCTGACTTTGTGTGAAAAGTGTTTTGTAGTTGCCTTCATAGACTAGTTCCTGGGTTTCTCTTGGCATGTAGATTCCTAAGTATTTTATATTGTCTAAAGTTATTTTAAATGGAATTTCTCTTTCTGTCTCTCGCTGCCAGACTGTGTTGGTAACATATAGAAATGCTGATGATTTATGCGGGTTTATTTTGTATCCTGCAACTTTACTAAAGTTGTTAATAATTTCAAGTAGTCTTTTAGCTGATTCTCTAGGATTGTCTAAGTATGCCATCGTATTGTTTGCAAAGAGCGATGGCTTTGTTTCTACACTGCCTACTATTCCAGTCCCTTTAGTTACGTTTTCTTCTCTTATTGCTATCGCTAACATTTCTAGTACAGTGTTAAATAATACAGATGATAATGGGCATCCTTGCTTCATCCCTGATTGTATTAGGAAGGCTTCTAGCACGTCCCCATTAAAGATAATGCTTACTGATGGTTTTAGATAAATATTACTTCTCATTTTAAGGTAAGTTCTGTTTATTCCCATGCTCTCTAGTGTTTTTAATAGAAATCGGTGCTGGGTGTATTTTGTCAGAGGCTTTTTCCTGCATCTACTGAGATAATGACATGATTTCTATTGGCTTTTTTCTATATGGTCAATGATGCTGATAGTTTTTCTAATATGGAACCAGCCCTGCATTCCTGGTATAAATCCCACCTGGTTATAGTTTTTTATCCTTGTGACATATTGCTGTAATCTCTTTGCTAGTATCTTATTTAAAATTTTTGCATCAATATTCATTGGGGAAATTGGTCCATAATTTTTTTTCCCTCTGTTTTAGCTCTTCCTGTTTTAGGTATGAACACCATATTTGTGTCATAAAAGGGATTTGGTAGGACTCTTTCATCCTTTTGTTATATAGTTTAAATAGTGTTGGGATTAATTGTTCCTTAAATGTTTGGTAGAATTCACTTTTGAATCCATCTGGTCCTGGGGATTTTTCTTAGCAAGTTCATTGATTACTTGTTCTATTTCTTTTTCTAAATTGTGTTATTCTTCTATTAATCTGAGTAATTTTTATTTTTGTAGATATTCATCAGTTTCATTTAGATTGTCAAATTTATCAACATAGAATTGGGCAAAATAGCTCCTAACAATTATCTTAATTTCCTCTTCATTGATGGTGAATTCACTCCCTTCATTTTTGATACTCGTAATTTGGTTTTCTTATTTCCTTTTTTGAAATCAAATTAACTAATAGTTTGTCTATTTTAATTGTTTTTCTCATAAAATTAGCATCCAGTTTTATTTATTATTTCAGTGGCCTTCTTACTCTCAGTTTTGTTAGTCTCTTCCTTGATTTTCAGGATTTCCAATTTGATGTTTAATTGGATATTTTTGTTTTGTTCTTTTTTCTAGTTTTTAGTTGCATGTCCAATTCATTGATCTGATTTTTGTCTATTTTATTGATGTAATCAATTAGAGATTAAAATTTCCCATAACTACTACCTTAGCTGCATCCCATAAATTTTGGTATGTTGTTTCACTGTTGTCATTGTCTTTTATGAAATGATCAATTGTTTCCATGATTTGTTCTTTGACCCACCTTTTTTTAGGATTAGATTATTTAATTTCCAAGTAATTTTAAATTTCTCTTTCTACTGTCCATTATGATTTGAAAAGGATGTATTTACTCTTTCTGATTTTCTGCATTTGGTTGTGAAGTTTTTATGTCCTTATACATGATTAGTTTTTGTGTAGGTGCCATATACTGCTGAGTAAAAGGTATATTCCTTTCTATTTCCATTCAGTTTACTCCAGAGATCTATCATAGCTAACTTTTCCAGAAATTTACCTCCTTAACTTCTTTCTTGTTTATATTTTGGTTGGATTTATCTGGTTCTGAGAGGGGTCCCCTGCTAGTATAGTTTTATTATCTATTTCCTCCTCTAATTCATCTTCTTTAAAAATTTAGATGCTTTACCATTTGGTGCATATATGTTTAGTATTGATATGATTTCATTATCTCTAGTTCCTTTCAGAAAGATATAATTTTCTTCTTTATCTCTTTTAATTAGACCTATTTTTGCTTTTGCTTTGTCTGAGATCAAGATTGCTGCTCCTGCTTTCTTTGCTTCAGCTGAAGCATAATGGATTGTGCTCTAGCCCCTTATCTTTACACTATATGTATCTCTTTGCTTTTCTTGTAAACACATACTGTAGGATTCTGTTTTTTAATCTATTCTGATAGCTACTTCTGTTTTGTGGGTGAATTCATGCCATTCACATTTATAGGTATGATAACTAACTGCATTTCCCTCCTTGCTATTTTTTGCTTGTTAATCTCTCCTACTCTCTTACTCCTCCCACTCTTTCTCTCCTCATGAGTGTTTTACTTCTAATCACTGTCTTCCCCAATATACCTTCCCTTTTATCAGTCACCCCGCCCCCTTCTGTCATCCCCATCCTTTTTTTACTTCCTTATAGGTTACCATAGATTTCTATATCCAGCTGAGTGTGCATTATTTCCTCTTTGAGCCAGTTTTTTTTATTGTTAATTTATTTTTAGTTTTCAGCATTCACTTCCACAAAATTTTGAGTTCCAAATTTTCTCCCCATCTCATCCCTCCTCCCCCACCCCAAGATGGCATGCATTCTGAATACCCCTAATCTGCCCTCCCTTTGATCTCTCCCCACTTTGAGCCAGTTTTGATGAGAGTATGGTTTAAGCTTTGCCTCCCATCCTCCTGTCTTCCCCTCTATTATAATAGCTCTTTTGTGCCTCTTTTATGTGCAATAATTCATTTTTACTCCTCCTTCTTCCTTTTATTTCTCAGCTCTTTATTTTATTTTTGTATTTTGGGTATCATCCCATGAAAGTCAACTTATATCCACATCTTCTATTTACATATACTCCTTCTAATTGCTCTCAAATAATAAAGTTTTTAAGAGTTATAAATTTTTTTTTGCCACATAGAAAGATAAATCGTTAAACCTTATTGAATTTCTTATGGGTTTTTTTTTTACCTTTTTATATTTCCCTTGAGTCTTGTATTTGGAGGTCAAATTTTTTGTTCAGCTCTGGTCTTTTAATTAGAAATGCTTGAAAATCTTCTATTTCATTAAATGTCCATGTTTTTCCCCTGAAAGATTATATTCATTTTTGCTGGGTAAGTGATTCTTGATTGTAATCCTAACTCTTTTGCCTTCCAGTATATCATATTCTATGCCCTCCGATTCTTTAATGTGGAAGCTGCCAAATCCTGTGTAATCCTAACTGCAGTTCTACAATGTTTGAATTGTTTCTTTTTGGCTGTTTGCAGTACTTTCTCCTTGATCTGTGAGCTCTGGAATTTGGCTATGATTTTCCTGTAAGTTTTCATTTTGGGATCTCATTCAGGAAGTGATTAGTGGATTCTTTCAATGTGTATTTTGCCCTGTGGTTCCAATATATCAGGGCAGTTTTCTTTGATGATTTCTTGATAGGTGTTGTCTAGGCTTTTTTTTTTTTTAAATTATGGCTTTCAAGTACTCCAATAATTCTTATATTATCTCTGTTGGATCTGTTTTTCAAGATAAGTTGTTTTTCCACAGAGAAATTTCACATTTTCTTCTATTTTTTCTTTACTTTTTTCGTTTTGTTTTATTGTGTCTTTACCTCTCCTAGAGCCATTAATTTCCACTTGTTCAGTTCAAATTTTTAAGGAATTATTTTCTTCAGTGAGCTTTTATATTTCCTTTTCCATTTGGCCAGTTCTATTTTTTAGGGAGTTATTTTCTTCTGTAAGTTTTTGTATAACTTTTCCCTTGACTCTTTTTTCCTGATTGGCTTGCATCACTCTCATTTCTTTTCCTAATTGCCCTTCTGCTTCTACAATCCTTTTTAAGATCTTCCAGGGATTCTTTTTGGGCCTGAGACCAAATTACATTTTCTTTAAGGGTTCACATGTAGCCATTTTGATGCTATTGGCCTCTTCTAAGTTTATGCCTTGATTGTCCCTGTGATAGTAACTTTCTATACTTTTTTTTTTTTTTGCCCACTTTTGGGCCTTTTTTTGTAACTTGGTGTTTGTATGTGAAAGTTAGGCTCTGGTCCTACACTGTCCCAAGTTTTTTGTGCTGGGGCTATGGGTCTTACTGCTGGCTTTTCCTGGGCTTCAGGGCTTTCCTCCTTGGCTTTCTCTGGGAGGGGTAGACTTCCCTTCTGGCTTATACTGGGGTTGGGGGTGGGTGGGAGGGGGCCTCCCTGTTGGCCTTCCCTGGGTATGGGGGTTAGCTGCTGCTCTGCTCCCAGGTGGGGCCTTGCTGCTGGGTTGCTATGGTAACAGTGTTTCTGATGGCTGGCCCTTTTTGCTAGTCTGCCCCAAGGGTGGGGCCTTGCTACTTGGTTGCTATGGAAACAAGGCTTTGCTGCTAGCAGACCCTGGAGGAGTAATTTTGTTGCGAATCTGCCCAATGGGTGGAGGGGGGGTGAGGCCCTGCTGTTGGGTTGCTATGGAGACAAGGTCTCTCTGCTTGTAGGCCTCAGGGGTGGGGTCTCACTGTTGGCCAGGCCTGGGGAGGGACTTCACTACTGGTGATCAATGGGGGCAAGGCCTTACTGGTGGCCTGTGCTGGGGGGCGGGGTCGCGGGGGTGGAACCTTGCTGCACTGCACAGACTGATCATTTGCATAGGGGGCTGCTGGTTTGTAGGAGGGCCAGGCTTCCCTGGTGGATTGCTCAGGGCTTGGAGTCTTTGCTGTAGGCCCCCTGTGGTGAGGCTGGCTGCAGCTGCTACTGCTTCTTGGACCTCACTCCCTTCCCACCCCAGTGAAACAGACGTTTCCTGCCAGGCTGGTAAGCTGCTTCCCTGCTCCAGGATCAATTCTGAGGCCTTTTTCTAGTTGTTTGGAGGGGAATTGGGGAAGCCTGCAGAGGGTTCCTTCCTTACCCCACCATCTTGGCATTGGACTTCCTATTATTCTTTTCCTTCAGCTGAGTAAGACTCTAATTAGAATTTCTGCTCAGAAAACTTGGCAATGAATTGTTTGTCCCGTGACCCAACCCAGGGATATTTCTTATTAGAAAATGAGCTCTGCATCAACTGGTATCCCACAGAGAAATCTTCATTCTTTTTCCTATAAGCATTTCTGAGCTGGAAACTAACTCTTTTGACTGGGACGTCCTGCCGTGATGTGGGAAGAATAAGATGATAGTTCTGCTTGAATAGCAGCTTGGGCACTTTATGTCTACAGGAACAAAATTGTGGACAATGGAGAACTGCATCTGAGTCATTCAGAAATTCTATTAGTTATAGATACAGTGGCATGACTTTAAAATGCTAGTGTTGAGGGACAAGGAGACAGGAATAACATACACCTTCCAGCTTATTCATTTCTGTTGATCTTTTTTTCCTAATGTAGTTATATTTTGAAAGACAAGATTAGATGCAGTCCTGATAACTCTTCATACACCTGAAGAAAGTCTTTGAGCCCATCAGATGATGTTATACCATGATTGTATAGTCAGAAAAAATGCCATGATTAAACCCTGTAATTTACCAAAATTAATGGTATTACTAACTTCAAAAACATTTTTTGAAGCTTATGTCTCATAATATAATTCTAAATAAAAATCAATCAGAAAGTACCACACATTTTTTTAGAAACCATTGCCTTTCTCTAGTAATTAAATATATTGCTATTTGTGATTTTGAAACAATGAATTTAGTTATTAGAATTTTTAGTAAAAAAAAAATATTGAAAAAATTTTAGACCTCTTGGTGCCTTGGGGTGGGGCCAATAAGTTAGAATGTTGGTGGAGATAACAGTTGAAATATTAATACAGCCAGAAATGCCATCTTTAGATTGGCATTTATGTTATGTAGGTGTTACCTGGTTTTAAGTAAACTGTCTTGGGATGAAATCCTAAATAGCAAGCAAGTATCAGCAATGTAATTATGGAGTATCAGTTAATTGACTGAAGTTGAAAGCTGAAAAATAAAATATACCTTTGGAAAAGGGAGAAATTAAATGATTGAAAATGATCCCATGTTTCTAACTTAAAAAAAAATTCCCCTTTAAGCAAAATTACAAATAATCCTAAATTACAGGGTGTTCATACTAGTTTAATGCTTTGAATTTTGTGATCCTTCATCTTTCATGTATGAATTAATAACTCATTTATTTAACATTTTTAAGATTTGTAAAACGCTTTCTTCCAAACAACTCTGTGAATTAGGTAGTAAAAATGTTTAATTTCTATTTTATGTGGAAGGAAAGAGGTTGACTTCATTTAGGGTCACACAACTGGGATTGGACTGAATGTGTCTGTGAGAGGACACCATTAAGACATGGTGTCCAATGAAAGAAAAGATGAAGTATATTTTATCCAATCCATTTCAATTTTTCTGTTTCCTAACTTTGCACATTACTGTTTAAAAACAATTATTATTGAGCTATTGGCTCAAGAAATAAAGAGCTTCCTAACAATTATAGTCATCTGAAAATTAAAAAATTTGTGTTTTGCGAGATAGGTTGTTCAAGAAGACACTGCAGAATGACTTGTTAGGGACAATTGGAGAAGGGAAGTCTCTTTAAAGTATGAGTTAAATTAGGTAACTCCAGTGGCCTCTTCTAGATTTAAGAATGGTGCAGTGGAGAGATGGCTGGCTCTAGAGCCAGAGCACGTGGGCTGAAGCACTGCTTCTGATATTTACTACATGTAAGAGCTTGGGTGAGTCACTGAATCTCGCTTGACCTCACTCGGTTTCTATATCTGTAAAATGAAAAATGTGGATACTAGAGAGACTTGGGAGGTGTCTTCTATCTCTAGGTCTTTGATGTGAGGGTTAGACTTAAGGAAATTATTGATTAGAATTACTGTACTTTGCTACTGAGAATTTACTGCATTAGAACTTTTGGTTCTGTTTGGATGCCTTTACCTTTATTGTGATTCCTTTTCAAAAGTGTTGAACTAAAACAGTTTATATAATAGTTTAGAGTTAAAGCAATGACTCTCAGGTTCTTCCTGGTACCTATTTTTAAACCCACTGTCCCAACACTGGACAATCTTATAATTGTGTATTTCTTCTCATTTAGTTGTAATTACTCGTTTAGAGTAATCGGATGTAGATGGTACTAAAAGATATCCTTTTGTTTTCAATATTTGAATAATTTCATTGTTCAAATGCCTTCTCTTTTGTAGAATGTGCTTTGTTACTCAAGTATTACTACCCTCAACTAGTCATTAACATCCTGTGGCTACTGAAAGAATTGTCTACCTCTTAGATTAATTTGTCCTTCAGATCTATTATAAACAACAATAGTCTTCTCCTTTTCCTATCTTGGATTCCTCCTCTTCGTCTTCCTTCTTTCTTCTCCTTCTCCTTCACCTTTTCCTCCCCCTCCCCTTCTTCTCTTCTTTCTCCTCCTTCCACTCCTTTTCTTCCTCCTTTTGTTTCTTCTTCCTTTTTATTTGAAGCTCTCTAGTGTGATAATGATATAATGTTAAGATATTAAATTTTTCCCCCTCCTGCTTCATTAATCAAAGCTTTAGAAATGAAAATGAATCGCTGCTGGACCTTTAGCTACAAGTACTCAAAAGTCTATTTTGAAGAAAATCTTTTTTATGGCTTTTGCATCAGTTCTTAAATTGCTAAACTAGCAAATGTTTGAATGACTGAAATCTCTTCACAATCAACCTTCTAACCTTTTTTACAAACCTTCCTGAAGTGAATAAATATGTCCTCATTTTGCTCGGGAGATTTATAAATGCATCCTATGATCTTTTTATTTGCCTTGTAAAGTAGACGTGTTTTTTTTCCCCCTAAACCATTCTTTTTCTTAAGGGGTTAGTATAAGTACCACCTCTTCCATAAAAACCATGTAGATTTCATAACTCTCACCCACAACACACTACTCATCATTGTTGTGACATACGTTTGACAGGTAACTAGTCACTGGATAAGAAAGTCTAGATGTATATATTCATGAATACATGCTCTAAGGCTGCAAACCAAAAATAGTGTTGACTCATAAAGAAAGTCCTTTGTACTTTTAAAGAAAGTGAATTTTAAGCTATATTTTGACAGTTCACTTAAAGGCTACTTTACATGTATTTGTTGAGCACCTTATATAAATCTAGGACTGTGCTAGTTGTCATAGGGAACACTGAAGAAATATCAAACCCAGTTCCTGCCTTCAAGAACTTATAATCTAGTTTAGGAGACAAGATGTACACAATCTTTAAATACTTTAAGAATCTTTGATATCACCATCTGAGTATTCTTATATTATCATCAAGGCAGATAATAACCTCTGTGAGTTAGGGTTTTCAAGAACTGCTGTGGCCAAAAACTTCGTTATCCTATGGCCAGCAAGTTGATGAAGTTTTGCAAGTTAGCTATTCAAAATTATTCTTCAGAACACAGACATATAGTCCATTACCAGGCTCTGCATGATACAGAGAGGATTTTTTATTTTGGCTGGACCTATAGTTTCATTTGTGGAAGGTACTCTGTGTTGCAGAATGACCCCTGTTCTGCAATATAGACTTAAAAGAGTTGTGTAGGGGACTGAGTTGTTTAGGTCACGCAGCTATATGTCAGAGGCATGATTTGATCCTGACTTCAAGGCTGAGACTTCATCTACTACGGCATGCTGCCTTTTACACGTATGATAAATGTGTGTAATAATATTTACATTTAGTTAAATTAATTAGTTGAAAGTAATTGAAAATAAATAAAATTTAAATTTAAATAATAAATTTAGTGCCAAGATGATAGGGGCAACCTATAAGTCAACAGGATTTCAGATAAGGGAGAGATAAATGAATTACAGAATTGGAGAATTTCAAAGTTGGAAGGGACCTCTGAGTCTAGTCTAGTCTAGCTCCTCTAGTTCAACCTACACATGCCTGAAAAAGAATCCTCTCTATACCAACTTCAAATGGTTATCTAGTTTTTGCTTGAAGTTTTCCAATGTGGTGAGACCCACTAAGTCTCAGAGTGGTCATCTATTGTACTTTTGGGGACAAGCAAAATAGCCTGATCCATTTTCCACATGAAACCTCTTCAAATACTTGAAGACCACAGTATTCCCCCTTAATCTTATCTTTCTCAGGTTAAACATTCCCCATTTCTTCCATCGGTATCACATGGCATAATCTCAAGGCTGGTTGCCCTCCATTGGACATTCTCCACTTTATCAGTGTCCATCCTAAAATGTCATAGCCAGACCTGACGTGAAACTCCACATGTTGCCTGGCCAAGGCAAATA
This sequence comes from Phascolarctos cinereus, assembly GCF_003287225.1. Taxonomy (NCBI): domain Eukaryota; kingdom Metazoa; phylum Chordata; class Mammalia; order Diprotodontia; family Phascolarctidae; genus Phascolarctos; species Phascolarctos cinereus. The sequence goes on along the minus strand of NW_027556180.1, from coordinate 118,856,847 downwards.
TAATATGACTGTCACTTTCCTGGTCTTGGACATTATTCCTTTGTTATTGTAGCCTAAGACTGCATTAGCTGTAGTAGTGGAGTAAAGTTTGTAAGAGTAGATAGAAAGCAAGGAAAACCTTGCAAGGAGCGGTAGGGTTTGGGTAGACAGAAAGAAGAGGGAGCAAAATGCATGAAGTGAAATGAGAAGTGTATTTGTAGGATACTTCAGGAGGCTGGTTCACCATGTAAGAAGGTTTGCTTTTGGGGATAGAGAAGAAGGTTGAATAATTTAGGTGGATCAGATTATTCATGCCCTTGAAAGATAATCAGAGGAGTTTGGACTTTATCTTGAGGCAGATGTAATCACTGAAGGTTTTTGAGCAGAGAGAAACTTTTAAGAAACTTAACGAAGTGGCGATATGAAGTACTAATTGGATTTTCTAAAAAGACTGGAGACAGGGAGACCTACAAGAGGCTATTAAAAGTTGTCCAGGTATGAGGTGATAAGGGTTGAACCAGGATGCTAGCCCAGGGTGTTTCTTTTATTTTTTTTTCAAATGTAATAACTGTAGTAATCAGTTTATTACACAGATCAGCCATTCTTGAACATAGAACATAGAAGCTCCAGAGGAGAAATACAGAAATATTTATGTGAAATGGATTTTTACCCTTGATGTAACATCCAGATAGACCTAAGCAATTTAAAAAGTAAGAAAAATTAAGAGCTGTTAGCTATGTAGTAACTGAGAAACCACATGTGAAAACCAAAAAGTATTGGGAGAAAGGGGAGTGATGGAGTAGAGCTGGAAAGAAATGGATAGGCAGCTGAACATGAAGGGTGAAAGAGAAGGAAGAATAAAAATTGACTTCAAAATTTCAAACCTGTAAGGCTCAGAGAATGGTCATGTTATTGGCAAAAGCAGAGACTTTCCAAGGAAGGAATCACTTGGGTATGGAAAGCTACACAGGTTTTTAAGTTCAAATGCATTTCCACTTTAATATCTGCGATGAGAAGGAATAATCTAATTTTTCAAATCTTTACCTGTTACTATACATATAAATTTTTCCAGAACTAAAATAGAGTGACATACATTAAAAGTAAAACAGTAATGGGCATAATTTAATCTTTGATGATTCTGAAGGCACCTTAGGAAGCTGTAGTGTTTTAGTAAATTAGTTGACAAGCAAGCATTTGTTATAGTGTATGTCAGGCACTGGAGTAAGTGGAACCATCACTGGCTGCAGGGAGGTTACATTTTAGTGGATGGGGGGAAACAACCAAGACTTATCTAAGTAGATGCAGTGTAAATATAACAAAAATTAAAATACATGCAAAGTGACCAGGAGAGGGTTAGCAGAGAGCAGTTGTAAGGGTCAGCAAAGACTTCCTAAGGAAGGAGGTGCTTGAGTGAAGGAGATGAGGAAGGAATGCACCCATTCTTGGAGGGCAGATGGCACAAATGTGCAGACATAGGAGATTGAGCGTAATGGGTGAAGAACAGAGAGGTAAGTTTTCATCATGACCTAGTATCTGTGGGAGTGAATGGACAGAAGTGCCAATTCATAGGCGTAGGTAGGTCTGCTTGATGGTGTGCTGGATAACAGAATTTCAGGGAAATTCATTCTGTCCTTGAACATTCTTACTTGTTAAAGAGGACCAGAGATGTAACACTCCCAGCTGCTTTGGAACAAAATTCACAGGTGATTTAATAAGAATATTCAAGTAAAATGGAGTTAAAGTAAAAAAGCAACAACTTGTCTTTATACCTTAGAGGGCTGTGAAAATCAGGGCATGTTTATCTTTTTTTTTTTTAAGAGGTACAATGTAAAACAAATTTTATACCTCTCTACTGAAAAGCTAATTACTCCATTGGGAAAATGCTTATCACCTTTCTAAAATTAAATCGACCTTTCTCTGATGTATTACAGTACTGACTATTAGCCTATCCCATAGCCTTCTAGCAAAATCCCTTTCATTTTGCTGCTGTATCATGATTTAAGCTCCATGAAATACTCAAACAGGGCCTGTGTTGGGATGAGGAGTTGCTGCTTTCATGATCTGTGTGTTTTATGGACTGAGGACTGTATGAAATGGAATGTTTTGGAACTAAAACTTTGGTGAATCTGAGGCTTGTTAGCACATTCTCACTGGTGCTTTTGAAATTCATCCCTTAGTTATTAATCATTTCAAGGAAAAAAATGGGGAAAGTTCTCTTAATTTCAATTATGGTTTATTTCTTGTTTTCTTATAAAACTTGAGCAAGATGCTAAAATAGATAATAACAGTAGCTGGCTTTATATGGTTCTTTAAGATTCACAAAACACTTTACATTCTCTCATTTGATTCTGACAACATCCGTATGAGGTCTGTAACTAAAAATATGATTATCCTTATTTTGAATATGATGAAACTGAAACCCAGAGGTGTTTTGCATATGGTCAGACAGAACGTGGTGCAGTAGAAAGAGTGCTTGGTTTGGAATCAGTAGACCTGGGTTCAGATTTTGGCTCTACCACTTATTATCTATGTGACCTTAACTTCTCTGGTCTTTAGTTTTGGTAAAATGAGGGAGAAGACTAGTTGACTGATAGCAAACACAAACAGAAATGGAGCCACTAATCCATATGTAACAGTTTCTGCAGACTGTATATTGACTTAGTTTAAAATGTAATGTTCTGTGTGTTTTTTTTTTAAATATCATGTATTTTGTTAAATATTTCCTGGTTGCATTTTTAATCTGGTTGGGCAGCAGTTGAAAGTGTTATGGGTCCGTCGGTTCTGTGTTTGATACCTCTGCATTAATCCTGTGAGGCTGTATTCTAGCTCTAAATCTTGAAACTTGTGATATAATTAAATAAAGTGTTTGTGTTAGGAATGGGGAATCTGCGGCCCTGAGTCCACTTGTGGCCCTCTCTGTCCTCAGTTGCGGCCCTTTGACCGAATCCAAACTTCAGAACAGATTCCCTTAATAAAAAGATTTGTTCTGTTAAACTTGGACTCAGTCAAAAGGCCACACTTGAGGACCTAGAGGGCCACATGTGGCCTCAAGGCCACAGGTTCCCCACCCCGGATCTATATGATCTTGCCATAGTCAGGATTTGATCTCAGGTGACTTGGGCTGCTGTTACAGCAGCATAGTACAAAATCCAGCCTTGGCCAAATACCATGCAGTTGAGGTATGGAGCACATTTTTGGTTTGGGCCTAGATAATGTCTCAACTGTTATTACTGTTTTTGAAACTTAAGTTGATTAACTGATCTGATGGATGATGGTTGGGAATCTAAACTGAACATATTCTGTAGAAAGTCCTTGGGAAGGTGCTGGGTTTCTAGACCACTCTTGTTTAACAACATTCTAGCTTACTTTAAAAAAAAAAACTTTTCATAGTGTACAGCATTTAAAATTTATTCCCTTCTCAGTGGAGAAATACATTTTCAAAGAGAGGAAATCAAGTCTGTTTTATGCTGGAAATATGCCATATATAACAAGTATTTTTGTGATATATGTTCAAAAACACTACTCTGATGCTTCATTGTGGTATGACATTGATCTTAGCTTCTCCAAGGCTATCAGTCAGTCAGTCAGTCAGTAAATCAACAAGCATTTCTTAAACATCTACCATGTGTCAGGCACTTTGGAGAACAGGCTGTCAGATCATACCAGTAATTTGGGCTTGTAGCTCAAGGACTAGTCTAGCTATGTCCTAAAGAGGGTCATCATTAGAAAACTAAAAGCTTGTGATTTTTTCCCCCCGCAGACCAACTCATGAAACTTTATTGGAACAAGGAGGTCTGTGATCTGTGTCTTTGGAGGGAGATTAATGAAATTATATGTCTCTTTTGACGTGTGGAAGAAGACCAGTCAAGGCACAGAACAATTAATTGCTTAGTTGGAAGGCAATATCTTTTGGTTGTATTGTGTTATTTTTTCGTCTTTGTATTTTCAGCATCTAACACAGCCTCTTGCAAAAATCAAGGTATAACTGACTGTTGAAATGAATTGAATTGTTGCTCGTTTGTGTTTTTGTATCTGTAGTACTTTGCACAGAACCTGGAACGTAGTGAGTTCTCAATAAATGTTTATTGACTATTGACTACTATCTGTATCTATCATGAAATCTTACCTTTGGTTTGGTAACTTGAGCATATTTTTCAAAACATGAGTTTTAAAAATCAAATAATTTTTTTTTTGTAAAAATCAACACTTCTTTTACTCCCCTCAAATATTCTTACTTCTGAATTAGAAGATTAATTGCAAGAATTAATTGGCATTTAAGGTACATTTTTTTGTGTGTAGCCAGATATAAGCTTGGCTGAAGAAATGAGTATGAAGATTGCAGAATCTTAGAAAGAAAAAATGGAAAAAGACCACACTGTTCTCTTCCCCAGTCTTTTTTTTTTTCTTTCTAAGAATCCAGCCTCCTTCTTTGACCCTCTAGCATTACCTACTCCCTGGGTATCGCCACAGCTGTCCATTTTGTCTTGATATCTCCAAGTCTCCTTGGACTTTCTAGTTTCCCCAGTTAGTTATTTCTATGAAATGACTTTTTTTTCCCCCTACTAACTCAATACATAATGCTTTCAAAATTTTAGATATAATAGTTGGTAAGCAGAACACTAGAATCTGCTCAGCTTAAAAACTCTGTAAGCCATGTATTCACCCAAGGAATTAAAATGTGTTAATTCTTGGCCAAATCGAATAGCTACAAAGCTGTGTTTTCTTGTTTTCTATAACTTACATTCTTTCATCATGAAGTCTTTAAGAAGAAACATATTAGAAAAGAGAATTTGGGAATGTCAAAATTTTTTTGAGTTTTTAGTATATGTAGTTAAAACCGGTCGTTTTACTGATTACAGTTAGGATATACTTGGTGTAAAATATACCACTTACAGTGTCTAATAATGTTTTCTCCTTTTTTCTGTATAATAGCTTATAACTAAAGATGAAGATTTAAGAGGTTTTTACTTTTCAAAGATGAATGTTACTTCATAGAGTGCTTTTTAAACATTTAACTGAATAACTGATTTTCAAGGTTTTAAAAAATTTCAGTGGCTTAAATTTTATATTTAAAATTACTTTCTAGGTCAAAGCAGCTAGTTTTGGTTTAATTCTGGGTATGAGAGGTAGTATTTAATATTCTGAGGAAAGCTGAAGCTCTTATGTAATGGTTTTGATTATATATGCAGTACCATAAAAGGTGTATGGCAGCTAGGTGGTACATAGAGTGCCAGGATAGTGTGTCTGGCCTGAAGTCAGTAAGACTTATGTTTTTGAATTTAGAACTAGCTGTGGGACCTTGGGCAAGTCACTTAACCTTGTTTGCCTCAATTTTCTTCCTCTGTAAAATGAACTGGAGAAGGAAATGACAAACCATTATCTTTGCCAAGAAAACCCCAATTAGGATCACTAGGAGTTGAACAGGACTGAAATAAGTGAACAACAATAAAACAAAAGGTTTATGTGCTTATAAGGATGGAGGCAGGGCCAAAGAATTCTTGGGTGACTCCTAGTAGAAAGCTAACCAGGAATAGTAAGTCTGTTAGTAAAGGAATAGATAACAAAAATTATTCTTTCCTAACCTTCAGAAAACAAACAGTATGGTAGGGCGACTGTAATTTGTACCAAAAAATACATCCTGCAAAATACTTGAGAACATTAGAATATTGAAAAGGTTTAAAGCATTACATAAAATGGACTTATTTAATTATTTATCTGAATATGTGTTTTTTTAAGTGTGAGGATAATTGTTTAGTAATATTTGAGTATTACAGTATTCCAACAACATATTTACTAAAGCCTCAATATAATTTACTGTGAACAAATGCAAAAGCAAAAGCTTTGCATTACATTTGGATCTTCGTTACTGAGGTGTAATATGGGCAGCTGATACTCACGAAGACTTTTTTAACATCTTGTATTTCATACGTTAGCATTTCTTAAACTAATTTTGTTATGGAACATAGTTTGGTATAAAATATGTAAGAAAAATCTTATGGTGTGAGGGTATGAAATAGCACTAGGAGAAGGTGGGAAAGGGAGTGTTAAGAAAATTTGGGAGCAATATAGAGGAAGTAAAGCATTGTATGCTGAAAAAGTGACATGCAATAAATATATTTTTTCTGCATATGTAATTTCATATTTAATATTTTAGAAGGAAAAATCTTTCTTTGGATTTTTCTAATGGGAAACATTTTTGAGATCACACAGAAAATAGGAAAACATTTCTGTATACGTGAAGGTTTAAAAAAATCATATACTAAAATTGATGGTCATATGAAGTCAGTGCCATCATAGCTAATATTAAATATCCATAATCCAGTAAGCTTCAATGAATATTTATTAAGATCCACTGTGTTCAGAGGCTTGTTCTTGGTGTCAGGGTGAAATAAAATAAAGCTGGAATAACAGAGGGTCCCTCGTTGTATTCATGGGGCTTACAGTCTAGTAGGGGGGTGTCATATAAATAATTTTAATTCATAATAAAGGCACAAGAGAGATGCAAATTTAGTACTTACTGAGTGTAGCCAAAGAGCGGTCAGGCAGGGAATATTAAAAGAATGAGATGGGGTTTAATTTGAAATTTAAAAGCTGGCTTGAATTCAGCAGGTCAGGATCGTGGGGCAAGAAATCAAGTAGTTCAGATGTAAGAAATAGAGTGAGGAGAGGCAGGTAGGGATGAAAGCACAATCTTGTTTAGAGAGGTGCTGAACATGCCAATACGTATGAATATATACTTTGTCTCAAGCATAGGGTATGTGGAAAAGGGTAATATATGTAATGAAGCTAAGGTGGGAGAATAATTGGAATTGTACTCGGTAGGCCATAGGGGGCCCTTGCCGAGGTCCAAGCAGGACAGTGATGTGACCAATACTCTTTTCACACAGAGATTAGATATACATCTGATCATCGTAATGCTCCACTCAGACCTCCTCATGATAAACCCATGTTTCCTTCTGGGGAAATTTCTCCAAAAATCTCTCCAAAAAATTTCTCCAAACCTGGGAACATGCATTTGAATTTACCTCTTTGCTGTCTTTCAAAAGGTTCATCACTTCCCTGTAAAAAGCTAACCAGACATTGAATATTGGATATGTTTTACTTAACGATCTAAGGTGGGTGGTGGGGAAGGAAGAAGGGAGGGAGAGGGAAGCAGGACAGGCTCATACTGGGTCCAGTGACCATAAAGAACCTTTTCCTGTCTTTTCTGGAAGGGGTCAAGCAACTCTCCCTTTGGTGAATCCTTTCCTTTTCGTGTTTGTCTCCTTGTCACTGAAGGGACGTGTGTGAGTGACTCCTTGGTGCGGTATGTTTCTTACTGTTCGTAGTACTTGCAATCACAGGTCCAAGTGTTGATGCCTTTCCATCACGGCTAAGTGCTTTGTCATGCCTTAGTTCCCATGATTCCCTGCATCGCCAATGCTTTGCTGTTAATCAGGTCGGAATCTAGACCTGAAGGTTTGATCCTCCTTCTTGTAAGACATCTCCCATCAATGCTCTATTTAGTTCTGGTTTCTTGTTGCACGTGGTTCACGTGGGAGTCGTTTGTTGGAGTTGTGTGAATGAATGAGGTTTCTAAGGGAGAGAAGAAGGTAGGTAAAGAAAGGAGATAGCAGCCAAGTGTAGTGTACCCTGAGGAAAACTCATCTTAACGAGTGAGGAAGAGGATCCAAAGTCATCCATAATAGATGAAGCATCATAATGGAGAATAATAATATTAATAATACCTTATAGTTGCTCTAACTGCACTTTATAAAGAGCTTTCACCTACATTATCTTCTTGGATCCTTGTAGTAATGCTCTGTTAAGACTGGGTGGTGGAATATAGAAGTCTGTTCCTCCCTCTGGACAGCAGGATGCCTGTGGCCAGATAAAACCTGCAGACTTTGACACATTTGTTCTTCACAGTGTAGCGACATCATGGGTAATGAATGGAGTGCTTGGCTTGCAGTCAGGAGGACTTGGTTTTGAAACCTAGACCTTTGACTAGCTTTGGGACTTAAAGATAGGATAATGGGTAGTCTCCATGTGCCTCAGGAAATCCCCTGAGATTTATCTGATAAAATCAGAGCCTGGGCTGTGATCTATAGTGGTGAAGAAAGTTCTCATAGGAGACAGTTCTCTGGTTCTCATAGCAAATGATCAAAATGAATGAATTTGAATATTTTCAAAGAAGCCACTTTGAAAAATTATTGTTCCTTGTGGCTTAAATATGCCCATACCAGGAAGTTCAACACTGAGGAAATGGTGTGTATCTTTCATGACAGGTACACATCTGTAACAGCTGCATACATTGTATGTATTGATCATTAAGAACTGGGGTGGCTAAATGTATTTTCCAGCACGCAGACACAGTCCTTTCCCTTCATCAACATGCAGTCCAGTCATCGTACCAGGGGGTGGTCAATGGTAGCTGTATATGGTATGTTGGAGCCAGAGTAGTCTTAAAAGTATTTCTGAAATAGGCCCAGGACACCTGGGACTTAATGGGGGAGCAAGGATGGTACCCAAGGACTTGCTAAGAACACAGTTGCTGATGTCAACCATAAGTAGCAGGAGAGAACGTTGAGCTCAGATGAATGAATTGGCTGCCTTTACTTTCTGTGCCACTTTTCTCTCAGAGGTTACGTGGTGATGGAACATCAGATATATTTAGTAGTGGCGGCAGAGGCACAAGCAAAGAAACTCTTCTGTGGGGCGGAAGAATTGGAAAGCATGGTTTTTGAAGCATTATGCTTTGTAAAAGGACATATTTAAACCACAATAACCAAAATTTTTCAGAGCAGCTCTTTTGAAAATATTTGAATTTATTCATGTTTTTATACTTTGCTATAAGGTTTTTATTTAAACTTCTTAATTATATAAAAATTGTCAGATCCTACATCTGCGTCTTGATTAAGCAGTGATGTTTAGGTCAGTTTGTTTACTACTACTACTACTACTATACTACTACCACCACCACCACCACCACCACTCCTTCTCCTCTTCCCTCTCCTTTTCCTCCTCCTGCTACTACTACTACTACTACTACTACTACTACTACTACTACTACAACTACTACGACTACTACTACTGTTCTTCTTCCTCCTTCCCCTTTTCTCCCTCCTCCTCTTACTGCTACTACTACTACTGCTGCTACCACTCCTCCTCAGAGGCTCCTCTCCTCCTTCTTCCCCTTCTTCCCCTTTTCCCCCTCCTCCTCTTACTGCTACTACTACTGCTGCTACCACTACTACTACTGCTACTGCTGCTGCCGCTGCTACTACTACTATACTTCTACTATACATGTTGTCATCTTTTAGAATTTAAGTTCCTTGAGGGCAGAGACTATTTTACTCTTGTCTTTGTATCCCTTGAAGGAGTAAGAAAGTGTCTACTATGTGCCTGGCACTGTGCTGAATGCTTTGTAGATGTCTCATTTGATCCTCACTACAACCCTAGGAGAAGGGTGCTATTGTTATCCCCATTTTACAGATGAGACAACTCAGGCAGGCAGCAGTTAAGTTATACAAGTAGTAAGTGTCTGGAGTCAGGCATTCTTGACTCCAAGTCCAGTGCTTTATCCTCTGTGCTTCAGGAACCCTTTCACTTTTGCCTTTCTGTCCCCAGTTTAGCACAGTATCTGACACACTTAGTAGGTGCTTAATGGGGGCAGGTAAATGGTACAGTGGATAAAACACTGGGCCTGGAGTGAAGAAGACTCATCTTTGTGAGTTTCAGTCTGGCCTCAGACATGTACTAGCTGAGTGACCTTGGGCAAGTCACTTAACCCTGTTTACCTCAGTTTGCTCATCTGTAAAATCAGCTGGAGAAGGGGATGGCAAAGCATTCCAGTATCTTTGCCAAGAAAACCCCAAATTAATAGTCAGGACAGAAACTATTAAATGACAATAACAAAAGGCACTTAATAACTAATTGTTAATTGATTTCTCATTTATATAGTGCTTTAAACTTCATGAAGCACTGTTACAAACAGTATATCATTTGAGTTTCACAATAACCTGTGAAATAGGTGCTATTATCATCCCCATTTTCCAGATGGAGAAAAGTAGGTTATTTGAGTTTGAGGGGTTTGTTCCAGGTTGGAACATCCAAAGCCATCGACTTTCTTAGGTGGGATTTGAACTTAGGCCTTCCTTGCTTTCAGCCAAGGGCTCCGTCCGTTATGGCACACTGCCTCCCATGTAGTGTTCCAGGACATGTTGTAATCAGAGGTGATGGAGTGATAAATTTTTTTTCCACGGACAGAATTTTGGAAAAAAATGTGGAACTCACAAAAATCGTGCCACATACCCATGAATAAATTTCAGTGATGACATTTTCTCTTTTTCCTTTTCTCTTGCTTGGTAGTTGATGAGAAGAAGGTAGGGGAAACTTGGAAATATAGATGTGTTGGTCTGTTGAAGAAGTACACTGGGGGAAAAGTCACAGATTCAGAAAAGAACTGGTCATGTGCAGAAGCGTCAAGAAGAGAGATTAGGAAGAGTTTAAACTAAAAATGCTGTTTTCGTGTAAACCCTCGAAAGCTGTTGCTTGAAAGAAACCTTGTTTGTGCTAGGCATAAGGTTCCTCAGAAGCTAAGTAATGCTATTATAGTAGAGAGAGTTTTATACTATAGTATAATTATAATAGAACTCCTGGGTTCAGATCCTACCTCAGAAATTTACTGGCTGCTCAAGACTGTACAAGTCATTTAACTTTTCTTTGCCTTAGTTTCTATATGTGTCAAATGAGGGAGTTGGACTAAATGACCTGTAACAATCTTTTCCAGTTCTAAATCTATGATCCTTGGTCTTTTCAATGAAAAAAAAAAAGAGATTTCCAAAGAAAGATTTTGGGCTTGGGATGTCATATTATTGAGGCAGGGAATAAAAAGGTGTGAAGAAGACAAATGTCCTTACCAGTCCAGGACTTCAGCACTTTTTCCTTTGACTTTTCATATCATAAGTTGAATTGGACATTACTGTTGAGCAAGTCATTGTGGACTGCTAACTGTGTAGTCTCCATGGCCCATTGGCGACTTGAGAGAACCTCAAAATTAGGATTTTTTCTCTGTTATCCCGGTATAATGCAACTAGCAAATTCCTGAGTCAAGCAAAGGAAATGGGCCCTCAAGTCAGCTTTGTTATTTACGATGTGAAATAATACCAGAAACCATTAAGACAGATCCATTTAAGCTGGTGAGGAAATTTGTCACTATAGTGCAGGCATTCTTAACTTTTTTTGTGTGTGATGAATCCTCTCTGGTGAAGACTGTGGATTCCTTCTTAGAATAACATTTTTAAATTCATGAAATTAAAATGCAAAAGGAGAAAGGCTTACTAAAGAAATCTGTCTTGTTTTTATGTTCATGCATATACACATATGCATATACACATATGCACACATACATACATGCACACACCAATACACATATCTGTATATGTACGTAAGTACACATGTGCCCCAAGTTGAGATTCCTTGTTCTAGTGTCTTGTGGAAGTGTGTTATGTACTATGTGTGTTATCTGAAAGCTTCCTAATTTAATTATTTTTACTAACTAATTTTAAATAGTACATGAATGGCAACTTTTTTCTCCTTTTGATAAGGGATAGCCGTGTTGGTGAATCAGGGATAAAAGAGAAAAATGACACTGGTGGAATTTTCTTGAAGTAGGCATTACCTACTTAGTTTCCTTGGTAACATGAAACATGACTTACAAATACTGATTTGAAAAGCTGCAGCTTAAGGGAGATCCCAAGTTATTGTTTGAGGTTTTAACTCTGAAGAGTTCTGGGTAGATCAAAAGAATATCAAATGACCACAGCATTTTATTTAGACTAACTTTAGATTTGAGAGAGGCAGTGTGGTTTAATGGGTAGAGAACTGGTTTTGGACTCAGGAAGAACTAAGTTCAAACCCTGCCTCTAAAACATTGATTGGGAGACCCTTGTTAAGTCTCTTAAGGTCTTCAGGATGGCTCTCTGAGACTAGAAGGAGCTCCCTTGGGAGCTCCCTGAACGGATAAAGAAAAATGATGGGTATAGAAAAACAAACAAACAAAAATTTAAGTTTTACATATTAATTGATTGAATTTAGTTTGGATGTAGGATGATTTGAGTTCAGTGAGTACTGGATGACTTTACGTGGTTCATATGTGTAGAAGGAAGGAGTGACTTTTTTTCCCCTGTAACTGTGTGTTGCTTCCTCTGGTTGGGAGGCTCCAAACCAATAAATCAGTAAAGATGTACTAAATACTAATTGTGCTAAGTGCAATACTGAGGCCTGTGGCAAGCGGAAGAGATACACAGAAGATAAGAGCTTGCCCTGCCTTGAGCAGCTCAATGCCCTGGAGTACCTCATTGCTGCACCAGCCTTCCGGTGCTCTAGCCTAGTTTTCCTAAAAGTTTTCCTTATTTAATACAGTCAAACCTGGGCCAGAGCACTGGAAGGCTCAACCTACTGTAAACCTCTTTAGTGGCAAAGAAATAGCCTCTGATCACCCAGTAGTAAGCAGATCCAGCTGAAGAGCTGAAATACAAAAGATTTCATCTCCTGCCCTGTGATTTATCATCTTCCTACAAGAAGGAGTGAAAGGCCTATTTTAGTTGGTGAGTAGGGTCCACAAAAAGGCCAGCTTATGCATATAATAGTCAAGAAGTATGAGAGAAGCCAGAGGTGAACAAAGAAACAAAAATTCAATCCATACGAATTCGTCAAGCATTTATTTAGCTTTTACATCATCAGAGAAAGCTGTTGACTGAAAAAGAAATGTGGCTGGTCGTGTGGTGAGAACAAGGGATCATCAGTGGATGGCTTCTGTATGCCAGTGATATCTTGGAGATGTAAAGTTTAGGTAAGACAAAGTCACTTTCTTCAAGGAGTTTATAGCCTGGTAGGAAGATAAGACACCAACATAAGTAGTTATCGATCCCAGGTTAGGGGTCTTAAAGATCATCTAGTTTGAATGACACATTTTACAGGCGAGGAAACAAGTTAAATTGTACAGTAATGATCAGACATTATGTAATTATGGAACAAAGTGCCATGTGAGGTCATTGGGGAAATTCACTACTGACTGAGAGAATGAGGGAAGGATTTGTGAAAGAAATGGTGCTTCAGAAAGACTTTTCAGAATTTCCATAGTCAAAAAAGAGGAAGGGAGGTCAGTATAGATTTAAGGAACAATGAAAGCAAAGGTAAAATAGTGTGAGAACAAAAATATCCTGAGGACAGACATTTATTTGTTCAGTTTTTCTGGAACGTGGAATATGTGAAAGAGTAATATAAGACAATGTTGAAAAAGTGGGGAGATATCAGATTGTTGAAGGCCTTGAATGCTAACCCGAGAGGTTTGAATTTTACTCCTTAGGCAACAGGAAACCATTGAAAACTTTTCTTCAGGCATCATATAGGTTTTTAAGATCTGGAACTGGAAGGGATGTCAGAGGCCAGTCTAGTCCGCTAATCTAAAAAATGAGGAGCTGAAAATGATCACATATATGCATAGGAAAGATTGCTTTAGGTAGCAATATGCCTCGTGAATTGGAGACATGAGAATGCAGTTAGAGAGCACCTCTGGGTTATAGAGGCCAAGAAAACAAGAACAGGAATGGGAAAATAAGAGTGGGTTATGCCGCTGAGTGTCATTAAAGGAAAGGGTAAAAGTTTATTGTGAGTACTAGAGCAGGTAGAATGATGGAAGATGATAGGTAGGGAATGTAATTTAAAAGTTTTGAATCTAGTAAATGGCACAGTTCTGAGGTATGGTAAAGTCTAAGGTGTGACTGTGTTGGTGTTTGGCTGAAATGGCATGGATAAGGAGGTCATTGGAGTTGGAAGAGTTGAAGAATTATGTGGTTAGGCAATTAGAGGTGCTGTCAAAATGAAAATTTCCCTCCCTAGTATCATAACAGGTGATGGGGTAGAGAAGACTGCCCTATAGTTACTAATGTCAGAGAACCACAAGAATAGTGGTAGATTGACCCAAGTAGATTGCATGGTCCTCAAAATTAGACAGTTCCAGGGACAGTGAAACGATAGATAGCAAGAAGGAGCTGATGAGTTGCAAACACTATAAAGCACAGAACAGATGAGGGCCAGTAGAAAAGAGGCAGAAAATGAAGCCTTTTGGTACTCTGGGGTGTGTATCCAAATAATCACCTGTACTCAACATTTAAGACTTGGAAGGCAAAAGACTTTACCTACTCCTTACCTGGAAATGAGGTAGAAAAGGAAAATAGCTCCCTTCAATGCGTCTCAGAAACTCTTGGAGGTATTAGTGTCCCATGATGAAAGTAAGCAACCCTCCAAGCTAGTATTCTATGGTCTTGGGAGGAAATTCACTGTAGGTAACAATAGTGGATGTTCATAAAGACCACTCTGAGCTAATAAGAAAAGGTTTAATCATTTTCAGCATACTCCGTAAGAGGGTGGGGGTCTGAATAGTATATAGATTAGGGAGACTGCCATAACAAAGAGAGTCTTTTGGCACCTAAAAATGTTAGCTTTTAGCTTTCTGTCTAGAAGACAGAGTATCACTCGTAGTGGGTTATGTACCTGAAATATTATGTGCAATTCTGGCTCCTGCCCCTCAAAAAAGACATGTACCTAGGGGAAGGTAACTAAAGGGTAATTAAAATGATGTAGAAAATCATTGTGAGGATTGACTTTAAAAGACTGAACGTCTTTAAAGGGGATGTGATGGAAGTCTGTAATACCTTGCATGTAGTAGATCCTTAAATATTAAACAAGAACGTGAATGAATGACCTGATCATAAAATCCTGAGTCTTATGATAGAGTACCGAATAGGCTTTAGACCTAGAAAGCAGTAAGTTTAGGACGAATAATAGGAAGTACTTCAGGACAGCACTAAAGTGATGTAATTCATTATGCCAAGAGGTGGTAAAAGCTGAAAATATAAATAGCTTCAAATAAAGCATTTCTGGATGAATTAATGGGAGGATAGCTCTGTATTGGAATGAAGATGTTTATTATTAATAGGACTCCATTCACAAAATGAAGTATTTTTCCCTTAAGGATTTTTTGGGAGGGCTTTTTAAAAGCCAACGACCGTAATTCACTAGGTGTTTACTGAAATTGTAGGCTTGTAGTTCATATGAAAACCCATCTGTCCCTTTTGCAACCAGGAGGAGTCTGCACTGTATAGGGTTTGTATAAATAAGGATTCACAAATTTGCATCATATGAGAAATGGCCTACATAAAGGGCAACCCTGTGAATTACAAACCAGCTTTGCATTCCTGAACACTTATTTGTATGGCTGCAAAGGTAGCAGTTAATATGGAATGCTTTCATTTACCTTAATCCCATTCATGTAAGACTGTAATCTATGGATACATTTAGTGAGCTTTGAAGTGTTGTTTGAGTGAAGTAGGTGAAACGGTAGAGAAAGAATGTATTCTGACTTTTCTGGGGATCACGTAAGGTCTGAGTCAGTGATCATCATGATGATCTTATAGGTCACTGTTGGAAGACTTTACGTATACTCTCCTGGCATCTCCTTAGTCAAACAGCTTGGAGACAGTAAGTTGTGTTGGAAGGACTTGACTATTTGGGAACGGTGGACAACTCAGTTACTACTTATAACTGCGCTTCCTTTCAAGCCTGAATTGTTTCTCTGAGAAACAGCCCTATATGACTTTGTGTGGCATATGCAGAAGGTTCCTTTTCAACACTTGCCTTTCAGGTAGTACCCTACCAGATATTAATGACTGGAGGAGGAGGGGGAGAAAAGGAGAACAATTCTTTTCACTGGATATAAAAAACTCTTGAAGGTTTTAGTGTGCCCTGATAAAAGCAAACCAAACTAGTATTCTGCAGTCTTGGGAAGAAATTTACTGTAAGCAACAGTAATTGTTGTTCATCAAGGCCACTCTGAGTCATTTAAGAAGAAGCTTAATCATTTTCAGTATACTCTGTGAGAGGGCAAATATTATTAATTAGTGGCGCAAAAAAGGTGACTTTAGGGAAATAGTTTTTCGGGTTCCAGCTAGTTCCTAGCAAGAAAAAGAGTCTACCAACTTACTGGAGAGGGATGCTCCTTGAGATTCCTCTAACTGTATGTAGTATGTTAAGATAGAATTTAAGATTACAAGTCTTAGGGGAGTTTAGACATCCATAATCAGACTTGGGAATGGGCTTGTATATTCATAGAATTTGAAGAGGGATAGGATTTTATACCAGATTTTCTTGTAAACCAAAAATATGTCCCCTTTCCCCTCTTAAACTGGTCATACTTTAGTTTAATCAGAAAATCAGATCAATAACCAGAAGAGGTCAGTGACCAGGGAATTACAGTTTTTATTGGA
This sequence comes from Phascolarctos cinereus, assembly GCF_003287225.1. Taxonomy (NCBI): domain Eukaryota; kingdom Metazoa; phylum Chordata; class Mammalia; order Diprotodontia; family Phascolarctidae; genus Phascolarctos; species Phascolarctos cinereus. The sequence goes on along the minus strand of NW_027556180.1, from coordinate 118,840,558 downwards.
AAGAGGAAGGAAAATTTTAAATCAAGGGGAACTTCTGGGGAACGACAGGCCAAGGTGAATTGGACAGTCTGAGAGTATCTTGAGGGCATTGAATAAATACTTGGTTACAAGGGACAGGATGGGAGGGAGGGATTCAGAAAGTGAGGGAAAAGGATCGAAGATAAATTTTTCTGACTTTCCATTTTTGTGTCCTAAAGCCAAGGCAGTGGCAAATATAGTTTCTCTTACCCCAAAACATCTCACTGAGAGCCTTTGGTGTCCATTGCTGCTATCTGAGTTAATAGGACTAATTTGGAAAAAATAAAATTTGACTTAACCCAGTTTAGTCAGATAGGCATCTATCTAGGATAGGTGGTTGGAGTTGTGTGACATAAATATACTGCTGGCATATGTGTGACAGGATAGGTATATGATCTGGGATCTGGTCTAACTTGTCTCTAGTGGAGACTGGGATTTCTACCTTTGGGAGGACTGATTGGGGGACCATGCTTGTAACACTGGCAGTCTAGGAGTGAGTAGGAGGGGCAGGCAGGACCCAGAGTTAACTACCTCTCTCCTACTTTATGTCATCTCCAAGAGGGGATCAGGATAGAACTAGATCTATTTGTTTGGAAAGTTACATTCCTAATATCTTAGTCTTAGGGCTACGGTCAAGGAGTTAAAAATAAAATAAAAAGTTAAGAATAAAAGCCATTTCCATAGTTGTTCATAAATGGAAGGTAATGCTTAGCTTGCTATAAGCAGCTTAACCCCCCCCCCACCAAACACTGGTTCCCTAAAAGATCATCACAGAAAGCCAGTAAGCAGTAAATAGAAATCAGGGGAGCTATGCAAACTATAACAGATGAACACATACATATAAATATAAATAAATATATATATATGTACACACACACATACACATATACATATATACAAGAATAAATTAATTCTTTGGATGGGAGTGAGAAAAGGTTTTTACCCAGAAGGAGAGAGTCTGCTTTTAGCAGTCTCTAGGCTATGGGCACTAAAATTGAAGGGACATATTGGGGTTTGTCATTCCACATGTCTACAACTCCAGGGAGATGTCCCATTTGTGATTCAAAAGTCCATACTTGCCCATCTCATCCTTGTTCCTTGAATTCTTCTTCATGTCCCCTATGCAGATGTGTGGTGTCCTAGGTTAAGAGAGGTCTCTCACTCATTTAGGAATCACATTTCCTTCTGCATATGCCACACAAAGTCATATAGGACTGTTTCTCAGAGAAACAATCCAGGCTTGAGAGGAAGTGGGGTTATATGTAGCACTGAGTTGTCCACCTAGTCAAGTTTTTCCAACGCAGCTCAATGTCTCCAAATTCAGTCTCCCCTTTCCCTCACAGTGAGATAAGGAGAAAAGGAGAAGCAAGCACACAAATAGACCTAGCTGAAGGAAGCAAGTCAGAGTTGACCTTATTATCATTCTCATCATGTGCTGCCATCTTCTTCCCTTCTATCTTTATTATCAGTACAGTATAATATTTAAGGATTTCTTTGTTCTCAGGGACTTATAGAACACATTATACTATAAGCACCAAGGGTTTTGGTCATATAATAATGGTAAAACTGTGAATAGTGAGCTCTGATGGTTGTGCGTGGTAGAACAGACTAGTGTATGACTATTGACCTTTCCACACTGAATAAAAATGAAGATTACACTTTGGTTCATTACTGCAAACTGAATATTCAAAAAGTCTTTCATTGCTCATTTAGTAACTTGTGGTTATTCATTCAACAGATATTTGTTGGGCCCCAATGGTGTGTAAAACAGTGCGTTTTCTAGGTGTTAAGGAAGTGAGAGAGCTAAAAAAATGTTAGGGTCCCTACTCTTCAAGAGTTGATAGACTACTTTAAGAAACAAGGCATAACATAGAACAGTTCGGTGATAATACAGAATACCAGCATTTATTAAGCGCCTACTTATGGGGCTTAATTCTTTGGAATGAGAGTTAGATCAATGTTAGGCCCTCTACTAGGTTATTGAGATAGAAAGAAACAGTCCCTGATTTCAAGGACTTTACATTTTCTCATGTAAAATAGAAACAAGTATATACGGCTAACATGTACTATATTGGAATCCAGAGAAGTGGAGATTCCGTGTGGATTTCATGGTCCCAGGGAAGAAGCTTTAAACTTGATGGCCCTCCCGTTCCAGTTAGACAGCATTTATAAAGGCTGAGAGGAGGGGAAGTGACATGAACATAATTACAGATGTGAGAATTAAGGTGTATTTAGGGAAAGAGAGGACATAGATCTCACTGAATTGGAGGATTTACATTGAGTTGTGTGATGAATTACTGTGATGAAGAGTTGGAGGGGAAGAATACTAGTTAAAAAACCCCCACAATTATGGTAGTTTAAGAATGAAGGAATAAGGGATTGGACTAGGTGAAAAGTAACAGGGAAGGAGAAAAAGGAGAAAATACCAGAAACATTGAGGTAAGAATTAACGGCCTCGTTGACTGATTAGATGTAGGATGTTGAGGAGAAGGAAGAGTTAAAAATTACAAATGTCCAAGTGTAGATAACTTGGAGTGTGGCAGTATGATCAACTGAGATGGGAGAAATGGGAGGAGCTGGCATGCGGAGGACAGCAATGCAAGTTTTTGGACGTAGTGAATTTGAGTTGAAGGTGGGGCATCCAAAGGCAGATTTTCCATGGTCAGTTGGAGTTAGAGCTGTGATTAAGTTAGTGGTAATATGGAAATCTCCCATTGGATGTCTGACAATATGGGTAATGTGGTTCGGATAAGCGTTGGCACTGAAACTGTTGAGGTTACACTTGAAATATAGAAATGACCGCTGAAGCTGAGAGAGAGGATCGGTTCACTACAGGAAACAATACCACACTGTCCATTTGCCTTTGCTTGAAAATACTCTCTCTGACGCTGTTAGCTTTCAGTACGGTGGAAATCCTAATGTGCTACACCCATGCCCTGCAGCTCTAGGTTGTGCTGGGTTGTTTTCTAGCATTTATTCCATTGTCTCTCACTATGGCTCATTACTTTGCCAGCTGTGTTGGTAGCAGGCCTTAAAATGTTGAGTGGGAGTAAGCATCATACGGGTGGAATGACTAGGTTCTAATGTCTCTTGAGTGAGTGTCTCGTGTCATTTGATGTCAAGTCGATTGGAGGTGACAGTGAGGACTTCTGTTGGGCTTAATAGTTCTAAGACTCAGATTCACATTCCCATGTTCTGGCTCTGCCATTTGAGTAGATCAGTTAAGCTCTTGTAGTGCTGTCAGTAAAGTTGATGAAGGTACTTGCTCTGGAGACAGTGTCTCTAGGGAACTGTGAATCAGGGACCTCTGTTATTGTATTGGAAGAAAGGTGGAACCAGCAAGATGGTAGTGGGTGGAGTCATCATCAGACCATCCGGGAGTTCCTGGGCTAAGCTAGGATTTGCAGAGACTTAATCTGGTAGTAGTGGAGCAATGAAGGAGTTCTAATGCACAGTACAGGAATTCTTATACCAGGCCCCTAGCTACGTAGAATGAAGCCTAGGAATGAATGGCAAATAACAAAGCCCTGATGTGGAGAATCACATGGATCGTTGGTACCATGAGTTACATAGACTGTGTAGTTCCAGTGGAAGAGTTTTGACACTCTAGGCCCTCCCCTTTCTTTTTGATACTAGGGTAACACTATAAGTCTGTGATCTCCAGGTGAGGGGGGCCACTGAAGATGTGGAGTGCATGACTTCTTAGCAAGTCTGAGTTGATTACTTGATTGGGGGTGATGTGCTTCAACACAAGGGGAGTTCCATAAATCTGGAGGATATTATGTGTCCCTGAGAGAGGTGGGATTCTCTAGATAGGGAAGGTGAATTACTCTGACTGTTTGTGAACTTGTATTTTGCATAATAATATATAATATAAAATCTCTCCTATTGTCTTAATTTTGTTAGCCTAAGTATTTTAATGGGGGCTAAACACTAAAAATTTTCTTTGGAGACATACACCTAGAATAAGCAAAAATTTCTTCTGCCGGGGGAAACCCTAGATGGGACCTCAAGCCAACGAAGGATTGTCTGAGATTAAATTTGGTTTGTGTAAAATCAAAGCTTTAGTACTAAGCCTCAGGTTTTATCTCCAAGAATTTGAGGAAGTTGGCAAACGTACTTTAGTCACTTTTCTATTCTGTGTCTTTATGAGAAATGCACTTAGGTAGAACCAACTAGAAATTTCATCTCTCCATCACCTTAGGAACATGTACGTACTTGGGTCCCTTTACAACACAAACTTAAATATTCCCTTACAGGCATTGGGAAGCATGCAATAAATTGCACATTGGTTCCATTTATCTGAAAGACTCTGAGCTCTCTATTAATGAGCCTGATTCTCTCTGCTTTACCTCTAGTAAGGAACTAACAACACATAGAAGGGAAAAATACTGTCCTTTTTCCACTTTACTTTTTCTGGCTTGGGTCAGCCTGCCAGAAAAGTTTCATTAATGTTCACTTTGTAGAGGACTTAACAGAGTTCTGTGGAAAGCTTAGTTAGTAGCTGCAGTGCATTGAGCAGAATTGATAATGCAATGTGGAATAGTTCTCTATCACCAAAACTCCTCGGACCATATACTCTTTGGCTACATGTGTTATTGTAATTAATCAAAATTGGAAACACTAATGTAATGGCCCTTTTCTAACTCTTACCAATTTCTCAAAAACACAATGCTATTTAGAACTTGAATAATGACACCAAGAAAAATAAAGGAAATTTAACCAGATATAGGAGAATATGAATGTATATATGTATGTGTGTGTATATATGTGTGTGTGTATATATATATATATATATACATATATATACACACACACATATATACACACACGCACACACACACAGAGGGAGAGAGAGAGAATTGTTCTTGATTTGTGTCTTGTCATGGGCAGTTATAAGATATTTTAATGGAAGTGTCATTTATGTACTTACACCGGTTGTAGGATTGTAGGTTCATCTCATCCAGCCTACTCATTTTACAGATGGGGAAAATGAAAACCAGAAAAGTGAGCTGACTTGGCAGAGTTCTCACAGAGAGTATGTAGCGGAGCTGGTATTAGAACCCAGGTTCCTCTGAAAGAAACCCAGTGTTCTTTCTGCAGCATGTGCCTTCCTTCATCATTTTTACTAATTATTTCTGAACGTGGACAAATGACTTTTATAACCTTTGAGTTACTTTTATTTAGCCAAAAAAACCTAAAGAAATCTCATCTAACGAGTTTATAGATTTGTATTTTCTAAAATTAAATCATCTAATAAATTTATAATAAATTTGTGTTTTCTAAAATTCTAAAGCCAACAAATAGGCATAAAGCACATTGAAAAGTAATTTTATATAATAGATTATTATAATAGGAACTTGCTGAGTTTAATTATTTGCCTGAAATATCATTTCAGTAGGCATGCAAGGTCTGACTCTAGTGGAAAACATTTTCTCCCATCATACAAATGGTGAAAGAGCCAATTGTATTTAGAGTTTTCCATCAATAGGCTTAGAGCAGTATTGCAGTATAGTTTGCAACATGTGCGAGACTTGGGGTCAGAGGAACCAGTTTCCACTTTTGGTTTGAGTACTTACTAGCTCTGTGACCTTGGGAAGGTCCTAATCCTCATCCCCATGTCTCAGTTTCCTCATTTGTAAAGTGAGGATAATAATATTTATATTGCTTAATCCACAGTGTTGTTAGGAGTATTAAATGAGATAACAAATGTGAACTTTTTTTATAATCATGTAAGTGCTATTTCAGTGGAAGATGTTACTGTTAAATTGTTATGAAAACATCTTTGAGAGTTATTTCTTAAATAACATGACATACAATAAAGCTGTCTTTTTCTAGGACCACTGCATATATAATTGTTTATAAGAGTTGAGGATGCTATCAATTACTGCCTGTCGTTTATGTGAGAGGCATCCTGGAGCAGTGGATGGAGTTTGACCTCAAAGACATTTTAGCTATGTGACTGTGGACAAGTCATTTACCCTCTCAATATCCCAGATGTCCCTCAGATCTTAGTTACAGATGTGTTTCTTTTTTTTTTTTTTGCATAATTAGGCAGTTTACACATTTCTAGTTACACAGAGAACTGCAGATGCTATAACTGATTTTCAAGGCTGTTGCTAGCCTTCTTAGTTCTGGCACTTCCACAACCTAGCACCTGTACTCTGAAGAAAATTTCCTGCCATTACCTCCCCTATTTTACTAGGGGAAATGGAAGTGACTTGGGTAGGGGAAGGGCTTTTGGATACATATAGTGAGAGGAAGCTACTCTGAGAAATTTGTTGTTAGGCAATCATTCTAGGTAACGGGGAGTCCCTTTCAGATTGAGATGAGGGGAAAGGCTCATAAGATATGGAGATGATCTACAATAATTTCAGTTAGTGAGATCCAAGAACTCATTATCCTTCCTCTCCCATTGCCTCTAACTTAAGAACTGGGAAGAAAACCAGTGGCCATAAATTAAAAACGCACACATGCATCTTGCATGAAGATAGCAAGACAGTAATATGAACAAAGCAAATTGAGTTACTGTTATTTATAATACATTCGGTATAGCTTAGTCCCTAAAGTGAAAAATAGTGCTATAACAAGGTAATCAGTTACTTCTTATAGTTTTTTTTAAAAAGATGATAGAATATTATTGACCAAAGAAGTTTTATATTGCTCTCCATTTTTATGACAAGCAAAATTAGTTTGTTTTTTTCCACATTGTACTGCATTTGATTTTATCATTATAAATCATGATTTATTCTGTTTTGAAAGCCTTTTTTAGACTGGCTTCTAAGAAACATCCAGTTATTTATATGCATGACCCTGGGCAAGTCACTTAAGTTCTGTTTGCCTCAGTTTCCTCATCTGTAGTATTTCCTCAGTCTGTAAAAATAGCACCTACCTCACAGGGTGGTTGTGAGGTCAGACGGGGTAATAATTGTAAAGTGCGTAACAGTGCCTGGCACGTAGTAAGGGCAATATAATTGTCAGCCACTTTAATTTTAGAAATATATTACTTAACTCCCTTCCCAAGTATAATGTTAAGATAGGAAACAGGCAGCTTTTGGTGCAGAGCTAACCTTTAATTGAATTGTGTCAGTTCCTGGGGCGAATATAGAAACAAAATTCTTTGAGCCTATGTAGTTGCAGAAAATCAGTGATGCTAAAAGTCTTTAGTCATTATTCCAAAAGGCCACAGATAGGGAGGCAGACCATCTATATCTGATTTTATTAATCTTTTTCTTTGCATATGTGCATATATTTGTATATCTCTCTTGCTATGACTTCATTTCCTACTACTGCTAATAACAATTTATAATTATATAGTGTTTTAAGGGTTGCAAATGTCCTTCCGCACAACAGCATTGTAAAGGAAGTACAGCAATGATTATTATTCTCATTTTTCAGATGAGAAAATAGGGGTTTTTTAGGTGAAATGACTTGTCTCTTATCATACAGGTACTTTGGGGGGAGCTGAAACTAGGGCTCCCAATTCTTCTCACTGTGCCATGCAACTTCTCACTCCCATTCTCTCCCTTTTCTCTCTTCCTCGTTCTCTCTTAATTGGTCAAAATAGGAAATTGGAACATTTCAAAAATTGCTTTTATTAAACAGTTCAGTGTCTCCCATTCAGAATTCATTTAGTAGATGAGGAATACGTTTCATAGTTCTCTCTTTAAGAAAACCCGTGCAGCGTTGTAAATTAAATTACTTTTCAATTCTGTGAAGTTCATGTGACTTTTGGGAGGTTGATTAGTGACCTCTGATAGAGACAATGCTCTCCACCCCTGCTTTCCAGTCTCTCTGTGTCGACAGAAGAGGATGCTTTATTGTTTGATGAAGTAGATAACATTTCCCTTCTGTTTCCTACTCATTCTAAATTTGGAATACACCTACATTACATTCTTAGGTTTTATTGTTTCCTAAACTATTTATTTAAATGTGAGTCCTAAGTATAGATGGAACAGTTATTGTGGCCAAGAATAATGTGTATAATTCGGCAGTGTATTAGAATCTCATTGCCAGCTTGATTTCTATCTTAAAAAAACACACAACAACAACAAAAACAAACCAGGAGGGCTGAGGCTGCCTAGATGAGAGTGCAACTATATCACCAGGGCCTAGTTGTTTGTTTGCATGTCAAGCTTTTTCCAAGTGAAAAAGGTGTCACGAGGGTTGGTGGTACACAGAGAAAGAGAATGAGAATCAGTGAGAGGGTGATTGTATTTAAGTTCCATTATCCGCTTTACTTTGGCATCTATACACACAGACAAGTCAGGTTTTTGAAATTGGAGGAGTTTCATTTCTGGCAGTGGCTGTCCTTGTGCAAATTGGTAGTCATGGACAGAGTATGTTGCTGCCATGAAGAAAAAAAGTGAAGTGGTGAGTTCTAGTGGTGTTTGATCCGTGGATAAAGCAGTGGAAAGTATTCCCCTTTTGAAATTACTGCGGAATGTGGCTGTAACACAGATGTAAGTGCCTCTCACGCACTTAAAGTGTTCTATTTTATATCATAGTTATTTGTCCCCTAGTCCTAGCATTCCTTTACCCGGTAGATTGAGTAAAGCTCTATTAGCAGATCTCAATTGATTTGAAGGACCATTTCTTATGTGTCTGCTATACCTTGGGAACCCAGAGACAAAAACCAGACTATGTCTGTCCTCAAGCATTTTTTGTATTTATTCAAATGAAAAGGGAATCCAACTGAATTAAGAATGGATTTTGCCAATGACTTACGTAACTATCTGGATTACATATTGGACATCCAGAAAGAATACTGTTTTTTAAAAAAAATTTCTGTGTTATTAATATTCTGACAAAAGAGCCACCCCCCCGACAGTCTGATTTGCCCTTCCCTTGTAATCACCATTTTCATATGACTAAAGTTTAGCTTCTTATTTCAGTATCACTACACTTTAAACTTTATTTTATAAAAATCTTCATGGAAGCTTAGTCCTCTTCCTACATTTCATATTTTTTGTTCTGTTCCTTTGAGATAGATGTGTATTCATATATGTGCATAAATGTGCTTATATAGGCATATGTACATACATACACACGCATACCCACATACATGTATACACCAGAGACTATACATAAGAGAATAAATGGAAAATAAATTAGGGAATTAAAAAGCAAGAGAAGGCAAGCAGGAGTGTTTATATGTGTACATACATGCATGTGTACATCTGTGGCTTTACCTACATGCCGTCACACTTATGTCTGTGACACACACATGCATATGTAGATGCACATATATGTCCATGTATATAAGTGTATGGACGTGCATATAGATACATGTAATCCACATATTTATACATGTGCACATATGTACGTATATTCCCTCATACTTACCCTCTCTTGCTTTTTATATTGCCTAATTTATTTTCCACTTTTTCTCTCTTGATTCTTTGTGCCAGCCTAGCCTAGGGCTGGGTTGTATTTTTCGTAATAAGTTTGTTTTCCACTTTTACAAAATGCCATCTCTTTTTTATTTTCTTTAACCTTTTGAAAAAAAAAATTTCCCCTCCTCCCTTTGAACGTATTACCCATAGTTCACACGGTTCTTGCTAAATCACAACAGGATATAAGGTGCATACACACAAGCCCATAAACTCCTTGCTACTTCTCTGAAAGCAACATACATGCTTTTTCATCTATTTCAAAACTAGGATTGTTTCTTCCATTTGAAAAAATAATGCCTGGTATTTAACCAGTTATCCTGAAAAGACTGATGAGCTATGTCCACATAGTTAAGGATTAAAAATTAAGGTTAAGGATTGGGTATGGTTCTGATAGAGAGATAATGAAGAGAAATACACTTTCTGTTTTCTGGTGGGATACTTTTGTGTTTTTTCACACTGTTCAAATCATGGAGGCGGCATGAGGCTGTGGAAAGAACTGTTGAAGGACTTAGGTTTAAATGTCAGTTCTATAACTTAATGACAACCTGTGTGACCTTGGCCAAGTGACTTAACCTCCCTGGACCTCAGCTTCTTTATCCGTAATGTGAAGAAACTTGGACTAGAAGACCATCAAAGTCCTTTCTACCTCTAAAGCTGTGATTCTCTATCAATTTTTTTCTTATCTACTTGTAATATGTTGTAATTAGCTAAAGGCATTTTTCATAGATTAAACGCTTTTTAATTTTTTATGAAAGAAATGGAGAATTGTATATGTCAAAGGGATGACTTTAAATTGAACGTATGTGGGAAAGCCTCAAAGCATATGCATATTTCATTAATATGAGTTCCATCATAGAGTTGAGTTAGCAATTGAAGAATCATGTTCAGTACAACAGGTACCTGAATTGGAAACCCATCTACAGTTCACGCTTATCCACCTTCTGCTTTAAGCCTTTTAGTAAGGATGAATCCACTAACTTCTAAGCCCCTTCACCCAACGTAGGCAGCACATTCTTTGTCAGAGTCATTGAGGTGGCGCTGAAGAAAGATTCTTCTGCCTGGAGTCAGGAGGACCCGACTTCAAATTCAAATTCAAAGCCAGCTGCTTTCTGGCTGTGTGACCCTTTGCAAGTCATTAAGCCTCTATCTGCCTTTATTTCCTCAGCGGTAAAATGAGGATGATAATGGCATCTATCTCCCAGAATTGCTGTGAGGACCAAATGATTTAATATTTGTACCTGGTACATAATAGGTACTTAACAAATGCTTGTTCTTTTTCCTTTACTTTTGAATAACTAATTGTCAGGGAGATTTTCCTAAAACTGCCTACTACTCATTGTTCCTACTGTTGTGCTCTCTGGGACCCAATGAAACAAGTCTAATCCATCTCCCAGGGTAGTCTTCTCTCCTTTTAAGTTAAATATTCTGAATGCCCTTAACTAATCTGCATAAGTCAGGTTCCTAGTCTTCTCACCATCCTAAACACTTCCATTTAGCAGTAAACTTCCTAAAGCATAGTACTCAGAAGCTGAACATAATATTCCAGAAGCTGCCTAAATAGAGCAGGATACAGTAGGACTGTCACCTCTCTCTTTCTGAATGTCAAGTGTCACTTCATTAAATATCACATTGATTTTTGGGGGCTGCTATTTCACACCAGTGACTCTTATTGTGCTTACATGTTGTTAAACCTCTGAGAACCTTATTTATATGAGCTGTTATCTAGCCATGCTTCCACCATTTTATACTTTTGCTATTGAATTTTAGAACTTTAATTCCTGACTTTACATTTATCTCTGTTAAATTGCATTTTATTAGATTTCCCTTTTTTCTCCCTCTCTGTACTCCAGACCTGGTGTGTAGTGATCTTTGCAAATCTCTAAATCCCAATTCGGTTGCCTAACATTTTAGCTATCTCTCTCAGGTTCACGTTGCAATATACTTAAAAAGCATGCCATTTTGCCTTTATCCAAGTCATCAATCAAAATACTAAACAAAACAGTTCCAGGAAAAGAACTATGGGCCACTCCAAAATAAATCTTTTTCCAAGCTGATATTGATCAATTAATGACTACTCTTTGGGTCTGGTTATTCAATGAGTTCCAGATCTGCATAACTGTATATAATCTAGGCTCTAATTATATATCTTGTGTACAGTGATAGGATAAGTGCTGCCAAATGTCTTGATAAAATTCAGTTTTCCTATGTCTACAGTGTTTATGTGGTCTAGTCTAGGAATTCTATCAACAAAAGGAGATGGACTGAGTTTGGGGTGACCTGTATTCTGGCTCTTAGTTGCTATTTCCCTTTCTAATTGCTCACCAACCATGCCTTTAATAATCCATTATATAATTTTGCCAGAAATTTAAGTCCATCTCACTAAGTGCCCATTGCTTGAACAATATGCCTTATTTCTACATTTGGAAAATGGGCTTATCTCCAGTCCTTGGCTACCTTTTTCACATCCAGGAGTTTTCCAGAGATTATGTAATCAGCAGTGGTTCTGAGGGCATTTCCCTAAATACTTTTACTAGTCTTCCATAGTCATCTCACCATAGTGTTTTGATCTCACTGAGGACATCTGGGTGTTCTCTTACTATCTTCTCACCGATTTGGGGTTTTGATTCCTTGTTAGCCCAGTCTCAATATCATTCTTCTTAGAAATAGCTAGCTACTATAGTGTTTTAGGTTTTGCAGAGTACTTTATATACATTGTCTCACAACCTTGTGAGGTAGGTACAATGGGCATTATTATCCTTACTGATGAGGATTTTAAGGTCCAGAGAGATTAAATGACTTGTCTATGGTCAAATAGTAAGTAATAGAAGCAGGATGGAAATCTTAGGTCTTTCTGACTAGGGTCTAGGGTTCTTTCCACTATAATACGCTAGAGAAAACAAAAGCAAAATAAAAGTTGAGTAGTTCTGCCTTCTCTCTATTATTCATTATTGTACACTCTGACTAATATTCACTTCCTCTTCTTGATCTTTCTTTTGTCTCCAGCACAGCTAAAAAAAACCCCATTTTTGTTCATCTTAGCCAATCATATGATTCTATTAGAATTGTTCTTTTAGCCTTGAGGAAATAATGGTTACAGCTCTCTCCTATAATTTATTCATGAAGTCAACAGATATTTAAACCAGGAGTGACATAGATGAACTAAATCATATACTTAATTTTTGTAACCTTAAATGTATAATTTCTGTCCATGAAGAAATAAGAGATCTTCTCAACTTTGGATGGGAGACCATTTGTTGTTGTTGTTACCATTGTTATTTTACCTCTGGATCTCTTACTTAGAATAAACTATGATAATAACTAATTATAGTCCTTCATGCTGCCGTTTTCTTCCCCTTCCAATCTAAACTTTTATACTACCACCAGACTAACCTTCTTTCTGCATACACTTGGTCCTGCTACTTCTCTATTTAAAAAATTTCTAGTGGCTTCCTACTTTCCTCCTGCTGTACTAAAGGATATAATGTGAATAAGAGAAGTAATTACAAGATATTTTGAAGAGGGAAAAGAGCACTAAGGACTTAGAGGCATCAGGAAGGGCTTCTTGCAGGAGGTGATATCTGAGCTAGGATTCCTCAGCAAGCTTTTTGCTCTAATCCGAGGCCTCCTTTCCCACTTTCTTTGTAATATCCTCAGATATTACAGAAGGAAGTCCAGCTATCACATCTGTAAATCTTTTCAGAACCCTGGCATGTAATTGATAAGGGCTAGTGGCTTGAACTCACATACTCTTGAATTCACATGCCACATGCTCTTTTCACATTTCCTCAGTGATCATGACTTGTAATAACCTGCTAGTAGTCATTTTTATTCTCTTTTCTGCCTATAATGAAGATGTTTTTCTTAGTTGAGGCAACTGAAGCAAATAGGAGTTGAGCAGTTCTGCCTTCTTTCTTATGGCCTGTTATCATTGTTCTATCTGTAAGCAAAGAGATATTCCCCTTGCTCACAACCTAGCTAAAAAAGCCTATTTTACTGTTTATTGTAAGCCTCAGATAATTCTGGGCTTTAGCTTTGTTGACACTATTCTTACAGACTGTGCCACTGCTTTGCATTTAAACTCAGCTACCTGCCCTTTTGCTAGGTTTTGTATATGTCCCCTTTAACTCTGAATTTGTTAAATTCCTTGTGCAGCTCCATTGGTTTCATTGGGCAGCTATATGTTTTCTTCCTCAGTGGAATAATTTGTCATTACATTATTAGAATTTTATTCTTGGGATCCTTCTAATCCTCTTGAGCCAACTTCTTTTTTAGAGTCTTTTGTCAATTCTTTGAAATTGTTCCATTTAAAATCAGACTATGCTGAGCATTCTCTTACTTTTTTATGTGTTATAAGTTTCAAGATGGCTTTAAAGAAGTCCACCCAAACTTTCAAACATTCCCATTACCCCAAACAGTTTCTTCTTATCAAGCCCTCAATAGTATTCATTGTTATCTCAACCTTCTGAAAGAAGAAATTATCAACAAGGTAAATCAAGAATCTGTCACCTGTCATACTTTTAGCAGAGAACTCCAGTCTATGTTGAGATTGTTGAGGTCTCCAGTCAGATGTATATAATGCCGGGGAGGGAGGTAGAAAAAAATTTAAAACTCAAAAGCTTAGGGAAGTGATTGTTGATAAATCAAAATAAACTAATTTTTTAAAATATAAATTTATTCATTTTTAGTTTTCAACATTCACTTCCACAAGTTTTTGAGTTCCAAATTTTCACCCCATCTCACCCCAAGATGGCATGCATTCTGAATATCCCTTCCCCTAGTCTGTCCTCTCTTCTATCCCTCCCCCCTTCTCTTTTCCCCTTCCCCTTCATTTTCCTGTAGGGCAGGATAAACCTCTATACCCTATTTCCTGTATTTCTTATTTCCCAGTAGCATGTGAAAACAGTTTTTTTAACATATGTTTTTAAAACTTTAGGTTTTCAAATTTTCTCTCTTCCTCCCTCCCCACCCACCCTCATTGAAAAGGAAAGCAACTCAATATAGGTTGTACGTGTGCAGTTATGCAAAATACTTCCATAGTAGACAGGCTGCTAAACACTAACTCTATTTCCCTTAATCCTATCCCACCCTCCCCATTTATTCTATTCTTTCTTTTGACCCTGTCCCTTCTCAGAAGGATTTACTTCTGATTACCCCCTTTCCCAATCTGCCGTCCTCACTGTCATCCCTCTGCTCTCTTGTCCCCTTCTCCCCCTATTTTCCTGTAGGATAAGACAGATTTCCATACCCAATTGAATGTGTTTGTTATTCCCTCCTTAAGCCAAATCCTATGACAATAAGATTCACTCATTCCCTCTCACCTTGCCCCATTTCCCCTTCACTGTAAGAGACTTTTCTGTTTCTTTTTTGTGAGATAATTTGCCCCATTTTACCTCTCCCTTTCTTCTTCTCTAAGTATAATCCTCCCTCATCCTTTAATTTTATTCTCCAGATATGACCCCTTAATCTTCAACTCATCCTATGCCTTCTGTCTGTCTGTCTATCTATCTATCTATCTATCTTTCTATGTATACATACATATAATTTTTTTCCTCCAACTACCCTAATACTGACAAAAGGCTCATGAATTATAAATATCATCTTTCCATGCAGGAATGTAAACAGCTCAATCTTAATAAGTCTCTTATGATTTCTCTTTCCTGTTTACCTCTTCATGTTCCACCTGAGTCCTGTATTTGAAAGTCAGATTTTCTATTCAGCTCTGGTCTTTTCATCAGGAATGCTTGAAAGTCCTCTGTTTCACTGAATGACCATTTTTTCCCCTGAAGGATTATACTCAGTTTTGCTGGGTAGGTGATTCTTGGTTGTAATCCTATCTCCTTTGCCCTCTGGCATATTATATTCCATGCCCTGCAGTCCTTTAATGTAGAAGCTGCTAAATCTTGTGTTATCCTGATTGTGTTTCCACAGTACTTGAACTGTTTCCTTCTGGGAGCTTGTAATATTTTCTCCTTGACCTGGGAACTCTGGAATTTGGCCATACTATTCCTAGGAGTTTTCCTTTGAGGATCTCTTTCAGGAGGAGATCTGTGGATTCTTTCAATTTCTATTTTGCCCTCTGGTTCTAAATATCAGGGCAGTTTTCCTTGATAATTTCTTGAAAGATGATGTCTAGGCTCTTTTTTTGATCATGGCTTTCAGATAGTCCAATAATTTTTAAATTCTCTCTCCTGGATCTATTTTCCAGGTCAGTTGTTTTTCCAGTGAGATATTTCACATTGTCTTCTAATTTTTCATTCTTTTGGATTTGTTTTACAGTATCTTGATTTCTCATAAAGTCACTAGCTTCCAATTGTTCTATTCTAATTTTTAAGGAAGTATTTTCTTCAGTAATCTTTTGGACTTCCTTTTCCATTTGGCGAATTTTTCTTTTTAGGGCATTCTTCTCTTCATTGGCTTTTTGGACCTCTTTTGCCATTTGGGTTAGGCTATTTTTTAAGGTGTTATTTTCTTCAGTATTTTTTTGGGTCTCCTTTAGCAAGCTGTTGACTTATTTTTCATGATTTTCTTGCATCACTCTCATTTCTCTTCCCAGTTTTTCCTCTGCTTCCCTTACTTCTCAAAATCCCTTTTGAGCTCTTCAAGGCCTGGGACTGATTCATATTTTTCTTGGAGGCTTTGGATGTAGGAGCTTTGACTCTGTTGTCTTCTTCTGGTTGTATATTTTGTTGATCTTCTTTGTCACCAAAGTAAGATAATATAGTCTGACTCTTTTTGTGCTGCTTGCTCATGATCCTGGCTAATTACTTGAGTTTTAAACTCTCTGTTAAGGTAAGAGTCTGCTTCCAATGTGGAGAATGTACTGTCCTAAGCTTTGGGGGTTTATACAGCTGTTTTCAGAGATACTTGTAGGCACCTATAAATTTTCAGTTCTTGCAAGGTGGTATGATAAGGGGCGAGGTGTTTACCCCTTTCCTGGCCCGTGACCACAAGTACTCCTTTCTGCCCTGTAACTATGAAGAGGGGTTCCTCTCCACAGCCACTCCAAGCTCCACCATGCCAGCATTCCTTCTCACCCCAGCACTGCTGCCCAGAACTGTGACCCAGATCCAAACAGGGGCAAAGCAAGAGATTCCTGCCTCAGCACTGGCAAACAGATCCCTGCAATCCCTCTCTGATCAGCCCCTGGATTCCCCCTCAGTCTGTGGGCTGGAAGCTTGGGAAGCAGCTGTCCCCCCCCCCCCCCCCCGCCAAGCTGTTGGGGAATGGATCTGGGACCCCGCCTTCCTCTCTCAGTACCACAGAAACAGACTTTTCCCACTGACCTAACTTGGCTTTGGCATTTGTAGATTGAGGAGTCTGGAAACCTCCACAGGTGCCCGAGATTCATCTTCTGAGGCCTGCTCCAGGTTCACTGTGGCCTGCGTGCCCACGCTGCGCTGCACTGTGCTCTCAGCCCAGCATGATACACCTTTCTGATCAGTCATCCAGGTTGTCTTGGGCTGGAAATTTGTTTCACTCTGTCTTTTTGTGGGTTCTTCTGCTTCAGAATTTGTTTAGAGCCATTTTTTATTAGTATTTGGAGGGGTTTGGAGGAGAGCTCAAGCAAGTCACTGCTTTCACTCTGCCATCTTGGCTCCCCCCCCAAAATAAATTAATTTTAAAAAAGTATGTAATGCTAATCTTAACTGTATTAAGAATTCATCATGCAATTGCCTTTTTTTTTTTGCAAAGAGCATATTCCTACGTATTATATTCTTTCAACTTTACTTAGTCAGTCCTGGTTTTTTCCTTAAGTTCATGGATTTCCACATAGGCACATTTGAAAGTATATAGTATTTTAAAAGATTCACATTTAAGAAGGTTAGAACTGAGTGTGGTGGTGCACAAGGTGTAATCTGTGCCACTTGAGACTGTTGGATCATTTGAGCACAAGAGTTCTGAGTTGCTATGGGCTAAGGGGAACAGATGTATGTGCTAATTCCATCACAAATATGGTGCACCTCTGGGAGTTGGGGCCCAGCAAGGCTGCTTAAAGAAGGATGAACCAAGTACAGATTGGAGATAGAGTAGGTCAAGCTCCCTTACCAGTTTGTAGTGGGATTGGATCCATGAATAGCTACTGCACTTCCAGCCAGGGAGAAATGGAGAGACCCAGTTTCTAAAAAAAACAACAACAAAAAACCCCCACAAAAAAAACAAAGCAACAACGAAAAACCAAATAAGCAAAAGAGAGAAAAAGTAAGAATTTTAAAATGTTTTTGTTGCACATAAAGATATGAACTTGACTCACATAAAGTTAATTGAAATTGAACTTTTCTTTAGGATGCTAGATAAATGGGATAATGCATAGAACAGTACTTGTCCTCAAGGAGATTATAATCTAGTCAGAGACATTACAAAAACATGTGAAACATTCAAATAACAATTGCTGCCGATTCACTGACAATATATTTCCCAGTGAATTACTGTAATTTTTAACCAAGAATGTTCATAAAAACTTGGTTAAAACTCTTTCCAGAAAAGACTTTGAACTAGATTTGATCAGATTAAATTAAAATTTTAATTTCTCATTAGTCTGGTAAATAATTCGTAATCTTAATTGGATGAAATGCACTGCAGAATAGTAACACAAAATATAAGTGGTCCTTTTAACAGGAACTGATCATGAAAATAATAATACTTTGGAGATACTGCAGAATGATTTCTAGAATATGAGTATTTTATTTTGATTAGAGTTGAGAGAAGCTAGTATTACACCGTGTATTTTGATCTTTAGTATTAGATTACATTTATTTTATTTCCGAATACTTTATATACATTAAGTGCATCATTAAATATGGCTGACATGAGGTGTGTATGTGTATGTGTGTATGTGAATATGTGCATACATGTATGTCACATGATAAGGATAATGTAATATAAACATTTCTCTTAGAAAAGAATTGACGTTTTGATGAGTTCTTCAGTGTTTCATGATTCTGTAATTTCATTGGTGTCAGTAATCTTTCCACCGACTCAGATCGCAGTGCTTCTATAATTTACTAGATGCTCTGAGAGTTGTCGTGGCCAAAACATATGTTACCCTGCCGCAAACCTGGTAATGAGCCCTTTGTGAACTTAGCTAGCCCAATCTTCTGACAATGTATACATAAAATATATCACCCTGCCTGTTACAAAGTGTTAATGGAATCACAATGTGAAAATACAAGGTAATTTACTGAGCTTCTTCATCTGCAAAATTAGAGCATTGAAACAGGATCAGGACATCATTGATTTAGAGCCGGAAGTGACCTTAGAGGCCATTGACTCCGGCACCCTCATTTTATAGATGAGTAATAGATAGTTTCTAATGTCCCTTCCAGCTTTAAATTCTTTGATTTCATGGTTGAGCCTTAAAACAGTTGGAACATGTTAAAAAAAAAAGCCCCAAAACAAGTTGTAGAAATGTTAGTATTTTCCAGGAATCTCTGCCTTACACTATCTCCAGAGAGGAAATATTGTATCTTTTCTTCCATTGTCGTTATGATAGTATGCTTCTAAGGAAATTACAACTGTATATTGATTTATGGCTACCCAATGTGTAGAATTTCACTGCTATAGAGCTCATAAAAGAGGAAACTCATTTGTCATATGTTAGGTTAAATTCACAATTGTGGAATTTTAGATTTGCTCTTCCAATGTTCGTATGATATCTCCCTGCTCTACATTTCTATGCACCTTTCTCCCCCTCATAATAATTCACTTCTCTAGTCCCCTCTTCCTTCTGAGTGTCAGAAACTAAATAAGACACTTGGTTGGTTCAGTAAGAAAAAGGTCTAAGAATCTTTGCACTGTGCCTTCCAAGAGCCAAGGGGCATTTGAAGAAAGCCGGGATACTGGCTTGTTTCCGCAGCTGTCTCAGCATTAACACTCCAAAGCAAAGAAAAGAGGCTGACTTTTTTCAGTGTTACAACTTTTAGAAAGACAAGTAAACATTTGCTTCTTCATTTTGGAGATAGAAAAGGATGCCAATAAGGAAAGATTCAGATGTTTAACTCAGTTCTACAGAATTGTGATGGGGATCAATGAAAGAGAAGGAATCAGACTTTTTTGAAGCATTTAAGGACAGTTTAAAATGCCTTTCTACATCATTTGGCAATAAAGTAAACAATACATTGGTATAGAATTTTAACATGTGTAGAATTTTTGTACATATGTTATCTTATTCAGTTCTTGTAAGTAGGGATTTTTTAAATTCTTTGTATCTTAATACTGTCACAGTGCCTAACACACAGTAGGGGCTTAATAATTGTTTGCTGATTAATTGATTCTCACAACAACCATGGAATAGGAAGAGAATATGTTAATGGTCTCTTTTTTTGTTGTTGTTGTTATTCAGTTGTGTCCACCTCTTTGTGATGCCATATTTTTTTTTTAAATGGCAAAGATACTGGAGTGGTTTGCCTTTTTTTTCCTCCAGCTCATTTTACAGATGAGGAAACTGAGGCAAACAGGATTAAGTGACTTGCTTAGGGTTAAACAGCTAGTAAGTATCTGAGGCTGGATCAGGTTTTCTTAACTCTGGGTCTGGCGCTCTCTCTCCCACACTACATAGCTTCCCTAACCTTGTTTTGTAGAGGAGGAAAATGAGGTTAAATATTTGTTTTAGATGAATTAATTCATTGATCAAAAGATTTTATTAAGCACTCACTATGTGCCCAGGCGCTGTGCTGCTGGCCCTGCAGATATAAAGACAAAAACAAAAACATCCCTGAAGGACATAAATTTTATGAGGAGGAGGAGGGGGAAAGGACATATACAGATAAATAAATGTAAAATCTATCCTAAATAAAAGCAAAGTAATATCAGTGGGCAATTAGTGGAGCAGTGATAGAGTGCTGGGCCTGGAGTCAGGAGGATTCCTATTCCTGAGTTGAAATTTGGCCTCAGCTACTTATTAGCTGTGCGACCCTGGGCAAGTCACTTAAGCCTGTTTGCCTCAGTTTCCTCATTTGTAAAATGAGCTGGAGAAGAAATTGGAAACCGCTGCAGTATCTTTGCTAGTTAGACACGACTGATAATGATCCAACAATAGCAGTGATAATATCAGTGGGGAGTGGCCTAACAACTTTTTATTAATGGTAAAACCAAATTTAGAATTCATTACCTCTGGTATAGTGGAAACAATCAATCAGCAACTATTTACAAAGCTCTTACTGTGTGTCAGACACTGTGCTAGATGCTGGGGACAGAGATACAAAAATGAAGCAGCCCCTGTCCTCAAGCAGCTTTTCTACTGTCAAGAGAAATGTGTACATGTAGAAGTAGGTACAAAACCTATATCCAGTAATTATGGAGTAATTTTGAGGGGAGGAAGCTTCAGCAGTTGGGTGGATCAGGAAGGAAGTGAGGGAGTCTAAGAGGAAAGAATGCATTCCACATGGGGTGGGGTAGAGTGGGGTGGGGGTGGTTGGGACAGTCCATGTAAATCCACAGAGAGGAAACATAGTACGTGATGTGTGGGACAGCAAGGAGACTTGAGGTATTCTTACGAGTAGGGGCCAGGACGTGGATGATAATCTAGCAAAGGAGATGAAGAGGTAGGATTAAAACCAAGAGTTATCAGTGTCATGAAAACCCCTAGAGGAGAGAGCATTCCGAAGAGTGTACAGTACCAGATGCTGCAGAGAGGTCAAGAAAGGATGAGAACTAAGAAGCCATCAGATTTCACAATTAAGAAATGACTCATAACTTTGGAGAGTAGTTTCAGTGGACTGATGACGTTAGCAATCAGACTGCAAAGGTTTAAGAAGTGAGAGAAGAATGAACATGGATTCTTTACAAATCTATTGTTCTATGAATTTCTATGAATGCAAATTTATTTTTTTCCCCACAGTACCACACTGAGACCATGGTTCATAGGGACAAGAGGATGCTCTAAATGAGTTTTCTTCTTCTCCTGTATCTAATTAAATCACAGAATATCAGAGTTAGAAAAGCCCTCAGCAGTCACATAGGCTAACTTAATATACCATCAAATGTAGAAAACTCAACAGTGACCACTGGTTTGGAAAAGTTCAGTTTATGTCTCAGTCCTAAAGAAGGGCAATGCCAAAGAATGTTCAGATTACCAAATGATTGCATTCATTTCACATGCCAGCATGGTTACGTTTAAGATTCTGCAAGGTTCAAATGTTGTTGTTATTTGTCCTTTGTTTTCAAAGAGGACTGATGATATCACAGGTGATGTCCTGACTGGCAGGCGATTTGGATTTAAGTGAGGTAGAGTTGTGAAAAGTTGTCAGCCTCACTCTTTCTTCCAGAGTCATTGATGTCCAGTGGCAGGACAAAAGTCAAGATGACTGGCAGTGGCCCCAGATGCAGTGGGTGACCTTGGTGTCTTTGCTGTCTGACCAAACTCTAAGTGTTCCATAGCACCTGCTTCAGCCACCTTCATGGCCATTGGAACAGATGTTCTCAACAGCTCATTCTGCTGGGGAAGTGTTCACATGCTTAGGGTAGACTCACTGATTGCTTTGAGGTCTGTCGATTACCTTCAGCCAGGTTTAGCTAGAGCTTCTTGGAGGCATAGGTGAGAGCTGGGTGATAGGTAGACACTAAAGATGGATGAGTAGCCCTGAAAAGGGATCACATCAGAGGTGCCAGTCCTCCCTGAACACCCCAAACACCGTGGGGTTCAGCAATATGTAAACAGAGAATTACCAGAAGGACAGTCTGGTTTTCAGAGAGGCAGAGGAGCTGGAGACCAAATTGCCAGCATTTGCTGGATTATGGAGAAAGCAAGGGAGTTGCGGAAAAAAAAATCTGCTTTTGCTTCACTGATTATGCTAAAGCTTTTGACACTGTGGATCAAAACAAAATATGGCAAGTCTTCAAAAAGATGGGAATACTAGATCTTCTTATTTGTCTCCTGATGATCTTGTATATGGGTCAAGAAGCAACAGTTAGAACTGAACATGGAACAACTGATTGGTTTAAGATTGGTAAAGGAGTATGACAAGGCAGCATATTGTCTCATAATTTAACTTATATGCAGAGTATATCATGAGAAATGCCAGGCTGGATAAACCTAAAGCTAGAATAAAGGTTGCTGGGAGAAATATCAACAATCTCAGATATTCAGTTGATGCCAGTTTGGTGGAAGAAAGTGGAGAAGAATTATGAAGCTTCTTGATGGAGGTTTTTAAAAGAGGTGGAATGTAAAAGCTGGCTTGAAGCTCAAAAAAAAAAATCCAAACCAAAAAACTAAGATCTTGGCAATTGGTCCCATCACTTCCTGGCAAATAGAAGGAGAAGAAATGGAAAGCAGTATCCGATTTTATATTCTTGGGCTCAAAGATCATTGCAACAAGGGGCTATAGCCATGAAATTAAAAGACACTTGCTCCTTGGAAGGCAAGCTGCATCACATCTGGATGGCATGCTAAAAAACAGATATCACCTTGCCGACAAAGAACTTATGGTGAAAGCTATGGTTTTTCCAGTAGCAATGTATGGCTGTGAGAGTTAGATTGTAAGGAAAGCTGAGTGCCACAGAATTAACACTTTCAAAGCGTGCTGGAAAAGAGTCCCTTGGACAGCAAGGAGATCAAATCAGTAAATACTTAAAGAAATTAATTTAGACTATTCACTGGAAGGTCAAATACTGAAGCTGAAGCTTAAATACTTTGGCCACATAATGAGAAGATGGGACTCATTAGAAAAGATTCTGATGTTGGGAAAAACTGAAGGCAGATATCATGGAAGCAATGAACATGAGCTTGGGCAGACTTCAAGAGATAGAAGGGCCTGGTGTGCTGTGGTCCATGAGGTCATGGAGTAGGACACGACTGAATGACTAAACAACAACAAAATAATTTTTAGAAAAATTAAAATTTTTGATAAAATATAATTTTAAAAAGCTTTCTGTATTCGTAAAGGTTGAAAGTTCTTTCTGTTATATACCTCTGACTTTTGTAATAGATGTCAATGGGAATATAAGATTTGCTGTGTAAATATTTTGTTTTGCAGTTATTTATGAGGAATAAGTGTACTTCATATAGTTAACAATATTTATAATTTTATAGCTGTACATATGAATCTAAGCTCTTTTGGTACAATTGTAATAGAACATAGCAAAATAATTAACATTCAAATGACAAAATTTTGTGTTGAGTCATATTTAATGAGATTAATTTTTCTTATTGCTAGGTTTTGCTAAATGCATTAAACTTATGTTTCCTAATCTGTGTGTTAAGACAGATTCTTAAACAAAGAGGATCTCTTAGTTGTGGCATCAACCTAGTCTTCCTCACTCCTCTGCCAGTATTTGACCATAAAGATGGAAAGTGATATCTATTTAAATATATGCATATTTATTTTGTTTCATCTAGGGGTTTTGACTATATTTGGCTGAATTCACTAAGTAGCTACTTATATGGAATAGCTACACTCCTGAGTATGGGAAGGGAGAAAACATGTCCTGCCAAGTTCATAAGAGCACCACAAGACTGACCCAATTAGAAAATTCAATTTAGCTAAGTTCAGTTAAAGTCAACTAATATTTATTAACATGTAAGACACTGCTATAGAATGATACTAGAAGAGATAATTCAGTAATAGAAGTTTGTACCTTGATTTATATCTCTAACATGTTTTCCTTTAATTTCTTTGCCTCCTTGGCAAGAACAAGGACTCAGATTCTAGGTACCACTTCCAATTGGAAAAAAGAAAGTCAGTGACTCAGTCAGTGACTAATAATTTCAAAGTTGAAAGGAATCTTAGTGAATGTCTAGTTCAGCTGATAGCTGAATAAGAATCCCTTTCTCAGAATGCCCAAGAGCTCATGTAATTTTTGTTGAAAAACTTCCAGTTGGGTGGAACTGACTACCTCCCAAAAGCAGCCCATTCTACTTTTGGATAGCTCTAATCGTTGGGAATTTTTCCCTTTGTATTAGGTGGCAGTATTTTTCCTTTTGTAGTTTTCACCCTATTTCTGCTTTCCAGGGTCAAGCAGAAAAGTTCATTCTATCTTTAACATATTAAAAAATGAAATAACGTATGTGTGTATGCATATATATACGCATATATCTATCTATCTCATGTGTATGTATATATGTGTATGTATATGTGTGTGTGTGTATATATATACTATATATATATCTTTGCAAAATTTAGAGGGTTGTAAATATAGTAGTTGTTATTGTTCATTATAATAATAAATATGGCTGCCCTTTGAATACTTCAAAACTATTATGCAATTTCCTTCTTATGTCCCTCCCTCAAGTCTGTCTTCTCTAGGGTAAATGTCCATTCCTGTATGGAATGGTTTTGAGGTCCTTGATCATCCTGGTCACTCTTCTCTAAAGGCTTTCTAGGTGATTGATATCTTTCTTAAACTCTGGCACCCCGTGATCTGACTGGACAGGTATGATGCGACCCACTGGACATCATGTCCTTCTCAATGCATTATAAGGCTATTGTTGAGAGGCACTGTAGAGTCAGGACGAGCAAGGTTCAGGTCCGGCCTCTGACAAATATTAGCTGTGTGACTTTGGGTAAGATATTTAACCTTTTGGTATCCCAAGAAACTCTTTTAGTTACAGATGAGTCGCCAACTTGCGTTAATGGAAGGAGTTTCTATATTGAGATTTCCTTGTACTAATGAGTTCATAGATCCACATTTCTCCTTCCTCCCTGCCCCATGCAAAATAATAATAATAATAATAACCACAGTTATAACTCATATTGCAGAAGTGCAGATATGAATATTGTTTTGAAGGCTCTTTTATTGCTGGTCTAAGGCAAGTTATATTTTAAAAAAAAATGGTACTTGAAATTGCAAGTAAAAAAAATTCAGAAAATAAAACATCTTTAAGATACATGGTTATAATAGTTGTTCACATTTAAATAGCAATTCCAAAATTAAGCTTTAATCAAATATTCTTAGATTTCTTGATTTTTTTTTTAATGTGAAAGCAGTATAGCATAATATTTAGGATGGTGAGTTTGACATCTGGAAAGCCTGGTTTCAAATGTTGTCTCCCAAACTTTGCAGCTGTGTAACAGTGAGTACATCACTTCATTGCTTTAGTTTTGTCATCTGTGAAATGGGGGATAGTACCCATATTATTTAATTCACAGAACTGTCATGTGTCTGGTTTTCTATAGGTGTCAGCTCTTATGGTTTCAGGGGGAAAATTTAAGATTTGAGTTGATTCAAAATTAGATCAGTTGATTTTAAAAACCAAATTAGATAAATAATTAGGGAATATGGCCTTAGAATATTTTTTTCTTTTAGTTTCTTAATATTTTATTTTTCTTTTTTTAAATTTTTAAATTGTTTTCATATAAATTTATTTTTAGCTTTCAACATTCACTCCCACAAGTTTTTGAATTCCAAATTTTCACCCCATTTCACCCCTCCCCCCACCCCAAGATGGCATGCATTCTGAATATCCCTTCCCCTAGTCTGTCCTCTCTTCTATCTCTCCCCAGTTCTCTTATCCCTTTCCCCTTCTATTTTCCTGTAGGGCAGGATAGACTTCTGTACCCCATTTCCTGTATTTCTTATTTCCCAGTAGCATGTGAAAACAGTTTTTTTAAACATATGTTTTTAAAACTTTAAGTTTCAAATTTTCTCTCTTCCTCCCTCCCCACCCACCCTCATTGAAAAGGCAAGCAACTCAGTATAGGCTGTACATGTGCAGTTATGCAAAACACTTCCATAGTAGACATATTGTGAAAAACTAACTCTATTTCCCTTAATCCTATCCCACCCTCCCATTTATTCTATTCTTTCTTTTGACCCAGTCCCTCCTCAGAAGGATTTACTTCTGATTACCCTCTTTCCCAATCTGCCCTCCTCTCTATCATCCCCTGCTCTCTTGTCCCCTTCTCCCCCTATTTTCCTGTAGGGTAAGACAGATTTCCATACCCAATTGAATGTGTTTGTTATTCCCTCCTTAAGCCAAATTCTATGAGAATAAGATTCACTCATTCTTTCTCACCTTCCCCTGTTTCCTCCCCACTGTAAGAGACTTTTCTTTTCTTTTTTTTTTGGTGAGATAGTTTACCCCATTCTACCTCTCCCTTTCTTCTTCTCTAAGTATAATCCTCTCTCATCCCTTAATTTTATTCTCCAGATACGACCCCTTAATCTTCAACTCACCCTGTGCCCTCTATCTATCTATCTACATATATATACATATAATTTTTTTCCTCCAACTATCCTAATACTGACAAAGGTCTCATGAGTTATAAATATCATCTTTCCATGCAGGAATGTAAATGGTTCAATCTTAATATGTCTCTTATGATTTCTCTTTCCTGTTTACCTCTTCATGTTCCACCTGAGTCCTGTATTTGAAAGTCAGATTTTCTATTCAGCTCTGGTCTTTTCATCAGGAATGCTTGAAAGTCCTCTGTTTCACTGAATGACCATTTTTTCCCCTGAAGGATTATACTCAGTTTTGCTGGGTAGGTGATTCTTGGTTGTAATCCTATCTCCTTTGCCCTCTGGTATATTATATTCCATGCCCTGCAGTCCTTTAATGTAGAAGCTGCTAAATCTTGTGTTATCCTGATTGTGTTTCCACAGTACTTGAACTGTTTCCTTCTGGGAGCTTGTAATATTTTCTCCTTGACCTGGGAACTCTGGAATTTGGCTACAATATTCCTAGGAGTTTTCCTTTGGGGATCTCTTTCAGGAGGAGATCTATGGATTCTTTCAATTTCTATTTTGCCCTCTGGTTCTACTATATCAGGGCAGTTTTCCTTGATAATTTCTTGAAAGATGATGTCTAGGCTCTTTTTTTGATCATGGCTTTCAGATAGTCCAAACATTTTTAAATTCTCTCTCCTGGATCTATTTTCCAGGTCAGTTGTTTTTCCAATGAGATATTTCACATTGTTTTCTAATTTTTCATTCTTTTGGATTTGTTCTACTGTGTCTTGATTTCTCATGAAGTCACTAGCTTCCAATTGTTCTATTCTAATTTTTAAGGAAGTATTTTCTTCAGTAATCTTTTGGACTTCCTTTTCCATTTGGCGAATTTTTCTTTTTAGGGCATTCTTCTCCTCATTGGCTTTTTGGACCTCTTTTGCCATTTGGGTGAGGCTATTTTTTAAGGTGTTATTTTCTTCAGTATTTTTTGGGTCTCCTTTAGCAAGCTGTTGACTTATTTTTCATGATTTTCTTGCATCACTTTCATTTCTCTTCCCAGTTTTTCCTCTACTTCTCTTACTTGCTTCTCAAAATCCCTTTTGAACTCTTCATGGCCTGGGACTGATTCAGTCCTCTGAAGCCTGCTCCAGGTTTGCTGAAGCCTGTGCGCCGACGCTGCTCTGCGCTGTGCTTCCAGCCCAGTGCGATACACTTTCTGATCAATTATCCAGGTTTTCTTGACCTGGAAGTTTCTTTCACTCTGTCTTTTTGTGGGTTCTGCTGCTTCAGAATTTGTTTAGAGCCATTTTTTATGAGTATTTGGAGGGGTTTAGAGGAGAGCTCAAGCAAGTCACTGCTTTCACTCCCCCATCTTGGCTTCGCTCCCTTAGAATATTTTTAAAAAATCCTTAGTGTAAGTAAAACCTGGGTTGTGATATTATGTATATATAATACCTTTCTATATGTCCTGGCTTCCTCTAACTGTAATCCTTAGGGCTCCATTTTAAGTTGAAGATTCAGTAAAATCCATTCTATACACATTCATACGTTCTTCATCTTAGTCCATCAGGTGGTCTGGGCTAGAAAAGTCAATGCACCTCTGACCATTTGATTCTGATTCTTCTCTGCGTTATCAAAAGTTCCCTTTGCTTAGTTGGGAAAGGAGCAAGGAGAAGAGGGGTTAGGGCACTGGTCCTGGAGGTGGGAAGGCTAACCAGACTCAGATACCTCCTAGCTGTGTGACTGTGGTGAAGTCATTGAACCTCTTTTTTTGCCTCAGTTTACTTATCTGTAAAATGGGGATAATAATAACGCCTACCTCTCAAGACTGTTATAAGGATGAAATGAGATAGTGTTTTTAAAACACTTTGCAGATCTTAAGGCATTATATAAATGCTCTGATGATTATAATGAGAATGAGCTTATTTTCTTCATTTACAAGGATGTTGGCTGGATTTGTGCCTAGGTTCTCAGACTTCAGAGCTGGTGAAGAGCTCCTGCATCACACTGCCCATACCAAATAATTCCCAATAAGAACACAGAACCAGTGGGCCACTTTTCCTGAAAACACTCATTTAATTGCTGTTTATGGCCTAATTTAGATGTGAAACAAGATCTTCATTAGTGAAAGGCTAGTGTATTAGCCATTAATAGCTATTGTTGTAAAGCTCATTTAAAAATTTTACTTCTATAATGGTAAATTGAATCAGAAAGCATTTGTGGTTGGAAGGAAGTTATTTAATTGATTCTTTCAATTCTCTATTTATGTAAACTCTGCACATAACCCTTTTTTATGGAAGTCTTTCAGCTATGTGGAGCATTGTAATTGCTTTCCATTACTGGCTGAATCTTTTTTAGAATTTCCATTGTAGAGGACTCTGTGCCCTCTGTTTATATAATGCACTCAATCAGTCACAAGCATTTATTAAGCACTTGCTGTGTGCTTATTTGTTGTCCTTAGAGTACTGTCACTTGACTTTGATAACTTCACATATGTACCATGTCAAGGAACATGTGACAATTTAAAAATAAATGTAGCTTGTTTTTTCAATAACTGTCTGTTGTTTTGACTATTACCATATGTTCCTTTTTCCTAAAGAAAGTTGTTTAAGGAAATAAAAACCAAATATATGTGGATTCACAACTCTGAGAAGCTATCATTTCATCCCTTTGGTTCTATAGAAATCCTAGGATAATCAAGAATTTGTTCATTCATTTGTTTGCAAGGATAGATGAAGTCTTTACTAGTTGCTGAAGTATATAAGGTTCTGGGCGATAGGCTGAGGGGAAATGTTGTGTATGAGAAATACCAGACAACATTGCTACTGTCAGGAAGCTTACAGTCTTGGTGGGGACATAAGGCAAACACAGTTATAAAAACAGGAGTAAAATAATTAAATGATTAAGTACTGAAATGAGTGACACACACACTCATGTATAACATTAGAAAACCTTACAGCAAGAATAAGATCAGTGTGCATGGACTGGGGGAGAAAAAGTAGGATCTGTGCTAGTCCCTGAAGGATGAGTTGGATTTGTAAAGGCAAAGGGGTGGTGGCTGGAGGGGAAGGTGTTATAGGCAGGGGCAGTGTCCTGCAGTTGGGAAAGGGCAAGAAATAATCAGTAGACAGTAAGGGGGCAGCTTTACTGGAAGAGGAAAGAGAGTAAGAGAAATATAATCGTGAAGGGCTTTTAACATTAGGATGAGGAATTTTGTGACTATAGATAATCATATGGAGGAGTCATTGAGGTTTTTGATCAAGGACGTGACCTGATATATTTATTTCTTTTTTTTTTAAATCAATTAAATTTTTTTTTATTAATTTATTTTTAGTTTTCAGCAATCACTTCCATAAGCTTTAGAGTTTTAAGTTTTTCTCCCCCTCGCTTTGGACCTCACTCCCCAAGACGGCATGCAATCTAATATAGGCTCTACATATACATTCCTATTAAACATATTTTCACCTTAGTCATGTTGTAAGGAAGAATCAGAACTAATAGGAGGAACCACAAGAAAGAGGAAACAAAACAAAACAGGAGAAAAAAAAGAGCAAATAGTATGCTTCGCTCTGCATTCAAATTCCATCGTTCTTTCTCTGGATGTGGATAGCATTTTCTGATGAATTCATTTCTTAAAGAAGAGTAATTGAGTGGAAGTTATCAGTGAGAAAGTCACTAGCTGCGCAGGGAGTGGCTCTGGCTCTGACATGCAACTTTTATGTGACCTTGGAGAATTCCTTACCCTTATGTATGAAATGATGGCATTACACTAGGTGATGTCCAAGGTCCTTTCCAGCCTGCCTTCCTGTCATCCTAGTTTGAGTAGGATGTGGTCAGAGTTTGGATTTCAGTTATGTGATGGTGCTGGAGATGAAGGACAGTGGGGCTGGGGAGATTCAGATCTTCAGTGACTGTTAGGGTATTTCTGATCCAATAGATCTGACAGAACACATTTCTTTAGTTGTATTTAAGACTCGGGTCCTGTTGCCACTGCCCACTTTCACATTCATGGCATGCTAACATAGTTTAAGTAGATAAGGAAGTTGCTTATTGTAATAGAAAGAGAACAGGACTGGGGTTTGGGAGACCATTGGTTAATTGTCTGATTCTGTCACTAAAAAGGCATGAATTTTGGGCATGTTCCTGGATTTTCAGGTCTTGCATCTATAAAATAAGGGAATTGGACTAGATTGTTCCTCCAAATTCTTAAATTCTGTGCTTTATCAGTCAGTCAAGAAGCATTTATTTAACACTTAGCTATGCTAGGC
Organism: Phascolarctos cinereus; assembly: GCF_003287225.1. Taxonomy (NCBI): domain Eukaryota; kingdom Metazoa; phylum Chordata; class Mammalia; order Diprotodontia; family Phascolarctidae; genus Phascolarctos; species Phascolarctos cinereus. The sequence goes on along the minus strand of NW_027556180.1, from coordinate 118,809,774 downwards.
AATGTGCTAGGCTCTGGGAATATGAAGAAAAAAACAAAAAAAAGAAATGCCTCCCCTTCGAGAAGCATATAATTTATGGGGAGAGATGTATAAACATGTGAGAATATAGAACAGAAAATACAAGGGAATTTGGTGGTAGAGATGGGGAGTGGTTCCAGCAGTTGAGTGAACCAGAAAAGGCCTTGTACAACTGTATTTATCTGGTTCAGATTATTCTTTAAAAGTTAAGAGAAAATGGAAGAGTAGGTGATAGTCGTGGTCTATCCTAAACTGACCTGTCATATCACAGCATGGTTTATATACCTCAAGCTAGTCTCTTTTTTTTCTGAATAGCAAGATTGTTCTCATTAACATACTTAGAAGAATATAAAAATTCCCATGCTGGGTCAAGATTAGATGTAGCCCAGTGTCCTGTCCTTGACTCTGTTACCAAAGGTTGTGTGTGTCCTGGCAGAGTAAGGGTGTGCCCTGCAATCATGCTGGTTTCCCTGAAATAACCAATCATGGAGCTATTGTCCATTTATTTATCTACATATTCTTTGAAGGACAGTTTACATTTTTATTCTCTGCTGTCTTGATGAGTTACATATTTTTGGTATCTGTATGTCAGATCATAGGATCACAGAGCTGGGGCTGGAAGGGAATTCAGAGGTCATGTAATCCAAACCTCCCTCATTTTGGTGATGAAATTGAGGCCTAGGGAGCTTTGGTGATTTGCCACAGGTCACACAGGATTGTGTCAGACATGGATTTGCTGAAGAAGTTCATTTCATACTTGATATGTGGAAAGAACTAGAATTTCATTGATGAGAGCATGCTCACTGGTCAGTTGTATTTATTAAACTGCTAATATGTATCTGGGGCGGCTAGGTCAGGGGTGCTACAGTGGATAGAGCTCTTGAAGTCAGGAAGACTTATCTTCCTGAGTTCAAATCCAGCCTCTGATACTTACTACCTGGGTGATCCTCTGGACCCGTAACTTTATTTACATTAGTTACTTTATCTGTAAAATGAGCTGGAGAAGGAAATGGCAAACTACTCCGGTATCTTTGCCAAGGAAAGCTCAAATGGAGTCACAAAGAGTTGGATATTACTGAAATGAGTGAACGTCAGCAACGCATACCTAAGCCCTGGACAGGGGCCGTTGCAATTGTCCTGACCTATGTCTTTCCACTGGACTCCAGGAACTGCAGGAGAGAGTGAGGCTGATGACTTTGTACAGTCCTACCTCACTTAAATCCATTTTACTTGTAAGTTAAGACATTGCCCTCTTGATGTCATTGGTCCTCTTTGAGAATGAAGGATGAAAAACCATAAGCACTGGACATATAATGAAAGTTAAAAGACCAACCTTGGTCTCAAGGAGTTCATAGTCTAATGGGGGAGACGACATGAAAAGAACTAAATTCAGATAAGAAATATGCAGGATAAATTGAGGGTCGTCTCAAAGGGAAGGTACGACAATCAAGGAGGACTGGGGAAGACTTCTTGTGAAAGGTGGGATTTTAGCTGAGACTTCAAGGAAGCCAGGAGGTAGAGATGGGGGGGGGAGCATTCCAGGCATTGGGTAAAGACCAGTGAAAGTGCTCAGAGTCAGGAGATGATGGCTTGCTCTGTTTTATTCAAAAAAACAGCAAGAAGTTCAGCATCACTAGATAGTAGAGTACATGGAGGGGAAATGAGGTATAAGAAGATTGGAAAGGTAGGAAGGGACTAGGTTATGAAATATTTTAAAAGCCAAAGAGAGAATTTTATATTTGATACTGAAAGTGACCGGGAACTGTTGGACTTTATTGAATGGTGAGGGGTGGGAAGCATTTAATATGGTCAGAATTACACTTTAGAAAGATCAATTGACACCTTGATTGATTGGAGGACATAGGATGGACTGGAGTGGGGAGAGGTGAGGCACGCAGACTAATCAGCAGACTGCTGCAGTAGTACAGGTAGGAGGCAGTGAGGGTCTACAACAGGGTGGTTGCAGTGTCAGAGGACAAAAGTTGGCATGCATGAGAATGTCAGAAGGAAAGTCCTCTGTTTCTTGGTCTATATAATTCTCATCCATGTTTTGCCATACATCCCCCATAGGAACAACAACTTTTGCATGCTGGAGGCTCTTAGTCCTTTTTGTCTTGTAACTTTACCTCTTTGTCCCTAGTTTTAGTCTGCACGTATTTGATAAAAGTACGTGTTGATACTATTTATTTCCTTTATCGTTCTATAAACTTTCAGGCTTGATTAAAGAGTCATAATCCACTAAAAGTAGATTTGTCTTCTTCAGCATCATCCGTTCCCCATTCTGATCATTTTAATTGTGTTTTTTTTGGATCTTACTCAGTTCTTTTTTCATTCTTGAAATGCATTTGAAACCATGATCCCCGACATCTCTCTGTTTATATTTTTCTTGCCATAGAAATACCCATTCATCTCCTCCTTTTGTTTCCTGTCTTTAAGCCAGTTCTCCATCCATGACAAAACAACTCCCCAATTTGCCAGCTCAATTTAAAAAAAAATAGTTTTTGTTATGAAACTGTAATAGGCTTTAAAAAGTCTAAATATATTTCATCCTTATCCTTTAAAAAAATTAGTCAGACAGATGTTATTTTCTGTTACAGAAACCATGTAATTTTCCCCTAGAAGGTCATTTTTAAGTGTTCAGAGAGCTTTTGCCTTATTATATTCTCCTCACTGATCCAAAGTTCTAGGGATTACTTAGGAAACTTTGTATGGATGGGCACCATGTTAGCAATGTGCCATTCCTTCCTAAGAATAACTGTTAACATTGCATGTTTTCATCCACAATTTCCCAGTTTCTGTTTCCCCAGAAGTCTGGTAAAAATAACAATAATGATGTAATACCCACAGCAGGTTCCTGTATGGTAACTCCCTCCAGCAATTCAGATCATAACTCCTTTGTAATTTATAATCCTTGAAAATTGCCTCAGGAGATAATAATCATAATAGTAACTGGCATTTATATAGAGCATTGTGGTATCCAGAGTTCAAATATCAATATCCTTATTTCATAGATAGGAAACTGAGGCCTAGAGATGTCAAGGGATTTATATAGCTTTGGGATTTGAATACAGATTACAATTTCTGCTAGATCGTAACTATATTTTTATGCTCTTTCTTACTGATGATTTGCCTATATACCTAGTTGATCCTTCAGGCCTAGATAATTTCTCTGTGTTTGCTAATACTTTCCAATTAAGTCTGATATTTCTGCCATCTGCCTCAAAAGACCACTTGGGAGTAGGACTCTTCCTAGCATCTTCCTCAGTCAAAGAATGAGGAAAAGTGTTCATTCATTTTCTTTGTGATTTGCTTTTCATCACTGAGCACACCTTTCACATATCGATCATTATTTGGTTCCACAGAATGTGTGGCTGGCTTTTCCCCTTTGATGTATTTAAAGAACCTCTTATTAATGGCTTTGGAAATCAGGGTTTTTTTTGGGGGGGAGCAGGCCTAATTTTTAGCTTGCCCCTGATCTGCTATACTCAGTGGACTTCCCTCCTCAATGTGGTTGTTTTTCAGCTTTTTTGAGAGCTACCTCTCCATTGCCCCTTTTTAATCTTGTATGGTTTTCCAGTGAAGCTGTGTATGTTTTACCCTTCTTCCCTTTCCCTTCCTAAGATTTTTGATCCATGCCCCACAAATACTCCAAGGTATTAACAGGATGTCTTGAGGCTTCATGTGAATAATTTATTTTTTAATCTTTTTCTTTTGATTTTTTCTGACTAGTGCTGTTTTTTTAAAATCCTGATTCTTACTTTTAAAATTGAATTGCCCTGTGACATAGCTGCTAAACTTCTGAGGAGGAAATGATGGTGACATGCAATTTAGCATTTCCTTCCTCAATAGGCTTGACTTCCTTAGTGTTAAGGGTTGAATTTCGATGTATGTTTGTGTATATTTCATTGGCTTTACTATCTTTTTTTTTGTGTGTGTGTGTGTGTTTCCATCTTTTATTCAAAGGCATCCTCCCTTCAGGCCTAAGGCTACCTGTCTGGGTCCAGGCAGGATGAGAAGGGGATGCTCTTCCCAGCCCTACCTACCCTATACTCACACTCATGGGGGTAGAGGGAGGGCATTTCTTGGGACTCCCTTTTCTTCAGGGGGAAGAATAAGGGCCACAGCCTGGGTCTCCTCCGAAACAAGCCACAACAGATGGACACAAGGACATGACCCATTTCTACCCTTGGGGCTAGATAGGCCCACAACCCACAAACCCTGGACCATGCACAGTCTTGACCAGAGCAGTTCCATATATGGATACAATCTACACACATGTGTGAACAGGGACTCCCTTCTGCATTGGCTTAAATTAAAAAAAAAGGTTTATAACTTAAAAGGGCTACAGCCTGCCAGTACGGAGGGTGGGGAGAGGCTTCACTCTTCTTGTTGCACATTAATCACCTTATTATTCACTGAGAAAGGGGGATGGGGTATGTGTATAGAGGTGCACCATAAAAGAGTTACCTGATTTCCTCTGTGCATAAAGCATACATTTTAGCAGTTGATAAGTTTATAATGAAAATTATGATGCTAGACTATTATACTAGTAGCTTAAAGTCCTAAAAATTCAAATATTCACTTCATTTACTTTAAATGTGTTTTTTGAGAGCTATGCATGCAGTGAGGCTGGCATGTGCACATTTTTATTGCTCCACTTCCTCATCAGTTCTACAGATTTTCCAGGTAAAGGAGTATGTACTTGACCTTTACCTCAGCTTAACCATGAAACTTTAAGATAGTTGCATGTGTTGATGATTCATACTGGTATGTGTATTTCGCTAACACTTAGTTTTAAACAGTGGTTTCAGAGCCATTTATGTTGCTAAGACATGAGGCCTAATTCTGCCTTTTTGAATTTTTGCTTTGGATCAATCAGTCTATCAGTAAGCATTTATTAAATGCTTACTACATGTCAGGCATCTAGCTGCTGAGGATAAAAAGAAGTATAAAAATATCCTCTGCCCTCTAGGAACTTATATCTTAATGTAAGTGAGTACATTAACCAAGCAAGATTACATGTACATATGTGAGAATATATAATTTGTTCAAAAAGAATGCTAGGTAGTTTGAGGAAGAGAGCAAGTATTGTCATTTGCCCAGAATGGAATAAAAAAGAAAGGGTTAATGAAGAAGATGGCGCTTGAACTGAGATTTAAAGGAAATCAAGGAACTTAGGCAGTAGATCCGAGAAGGGAGCGTGTTCCATGTATGGAGAATGGCCAATGAAAAGATGGGAGATGACACATCTTTGTCTTTGCAGAGCAGGGAGTTACCACAGAGTTTGAGGAAGGAGAACAAGAAAACTGGAAAGACGAGAAGGGACAAGCTTATAAATGTTCTTAAGTGATCCTTGAAGCATTAGGGAGCCCCTGGAATTTGTTGAATGGGCAGTTGGTTGTGATATGATCAGACCTCTTCGGTAATCATGCGTAGGAATTACAGAATTCTAGTCTCAGAAGTGGAGGGTAGATCCTTTAGAGATCATGTGGTCATTCCTACACCCACACCCATTTTATATCTGAGTAACCTAAGAACTAAATGATGTTCTCTTCCCAAAGCTATGCCAGCAATACTCATGGGTTTTTTTATGTCGTAATTAAATAATATCCATATATTCCCAGGATGTACCACCAAAACCAGTTTTTCCCAGTCAGCAGATAAAGCTAACCAGTAGCCATTTTGGTAATTCCCTTCCAGTTTTGATGAAGCCACCGAGTACTGTGCAGAAAGCTTCCATCATGAGAGAGAAGAGATATATTTTAAAAATCTTTGCTTAGTATTTACTCCCCCTCCCATTCTCATCACAGGGTCAGGGTGATGGCCAACCAGGGTTGCTTTATGTGCTATTCTTCACCTATTGTCAGATATTGACTGGGTAGGGGGCAGTGATGGGAAAAGAAAGTTAACATTCCTCTTATCCCCATTTAATCCCCTTAGGAGTCTTCAAAAACCAGTGTGCACAGATTTCCAGGAAAGGGGTAGCACCATTTTCGGAGGAACCCTCTTAAACCACTGGACCAAGTTATTTCATTAGCTCTATGTCCATAGCACCATATGGGAACTTTTTTTCTGGGCATAAATCTTGTGTCCATAGGGCACTGAAGCAGTTAATCTAAATGCTCTCAAATGGAATCAGACGGCACTGCAGACACAGAGTGAGTTATGATATGAGAACGTCAGGAGGTTCAACTTTGCTAGAATAACCTCTGGTGAGCTTGTGGTAAATACTACTAAAGGGAGTGAAAAACTCGGAAGGAAAAAAAAATGTAGACATTAAAGGAAAACTGGTTAGGCTTGCAGACAAGGCCACTTAAAATATTATAAGTGAGGATTAAGTAGTTTTCATTTTATAAATCCATTTGAGCATTAATCACTGAAGTTTGCTGGGATGGCAAAAATGTGTTTAAAGGTCTTCTGTCAGCCTTTGCTGATTAGATGTAGTGGTAATTAATTTTTGGTGTGATTCTCTACTATGCCTCTTTCACTGCTAGAAGAGGAAGAAACTTGAGATGTGTCTTTTTTTTTAATTGGCCTGGATGTCACTAAAATGTGAGGAGAACATGTCTTATTCTGATATGAAGCAAAGGTAGTACATGAGCTTAGGTATCTTAACAGTTCTGATGACCTTGGGATAGTGCATCAGAAAATTATAACAGTGCAGGTAGGGCCTTAATGTACTAGTGATGTTTTCAGGTTAGCTCTTTTTTTTTTCTGTGCAAGCTTTAAGTGTTTTGATATTTCCCTAGTTGGGTTCTGCTTAATTTAATCTCAGAAAGACTTTTTTTTTTCCACAGTCAGAATGAAACTAAATATTCATATGGGAGGGGTGGGGGGGAACCTTCTACTCAGGAGCAGACTGCATTAGAGTTCTGCCAACTGGCCTGTTTGTGAGAACTAGTGAAGTCATCAAGCCAATTCTATTTTAATACACAGACACAGTGCTTCAAGGCAGCTGGAGGTGCAGGCATACAGAGAGAACGAGAGAGAGAGAGAGAGAGAGACAGAGAGAGAGAGAGAGAGAGATGTTTTTCAGAAGCAGAAATTTTCCCTGGTGACTGACAGCATCCCTATTTCAAACCTGCTGGGGTTTTTGAAATCTCAAGGAATCATAAGGAGAATTGTGTAATGGTCCCAAGCAGAAAAGGTTGAAGAGGAGACCTAGCCTTTACAGGTTATCTGAAGCTGTGTCTTTATGCAACATATGGATACCCACTGTCAAGATACGGTGACTCTATCCCTCGAACAGAATAGGTTGCCCTGGGTAAGCAAAATGATGACTGTAAAGAGCTGTGGATGGAATCTTTTGTTTATATGGTAGGCAAGAGTTTTTTTTGGTTAAAAATGATAAGAAATGCAAGACCTCCCATTTGATGACACCATCCTGTAGAGGATCATGAGAAAAGTGTTAGTAAGAGAAGTAGGACACACATCCTATATAATTTATGAGCATATTGAAAACAAATTTAATGTCATGCTGGGCAGTAAATAAATCCATGAGGACAACAGGAGGGCAATTACACACACACACACACACACACACATATATGCACATACACACACATATACACACACACATATATATACACATACGTATATATGCGCACACACATATGACTAAGATGCAGGTTTCACAGTTCTACAAAAAAATCCAGCACCCCTAAATATTTTGATAATCTAGAAGGATGTTTTAATTTTCTGGGTTAGAAACTTTGGGGGCTTATTCATTAAAGAGTCAGGCTTTGGTGAACAGAAAATTTGATTAATGAATCATGAACCAGGATCTATTTTAAATACCTCTGAAATGATCCCAAAGTGAGCACCAAGCCTCTGTTAATTTAAAAGACTGACTACATGAATAAGAATGCACCAACCAAAGGCACCTAATTTTTCGAGTTAACTTTTGAGCTTAACTCAGAGATGACTGTTAGCCCTTCACAGCCTGAGGAGTGGCATTTTGATGATTTGAAGAGGGGAAATACTTTAGATACTCTTCTAAAAGCAGAAGGTGGCCTCTAATGGGAAATACAAGCTCTCTCCAATAAGGAGTTAATCAAACTAGAGACTCTTCTAGCCAGAGTGCACTCAGGGGTCATGACTATCAAAGCTACCATGATTCAACCTGATTTAGCAATGGGAACTCTGAGACAGGAAGTAGCCTTGTTTATAAGAAGCAGGGTAACCACAGTACAATCTCAAGCAACAGAGAAAGATTCCACTGGTGCTTTCATTCTGAATAGCAAGCAGAGGTGCTAGAAAAAAAAAACAACAAAACCCTGAATTTACTTATTATGAAATATTACTTGAAGAATTGGGATGTGTTTTTCAAAGGTCTGCAGTCAGAAAGGGTCAGCTTTGCATGTCTGTAGAGCTTCAAACTGTGCACTTGTGACATCATGAATTTAAAAGTAGTAACTTTCTTTGGATACAACAGAATGGGGGCCCTGATTTTTTTACAGTAATCTGATTTTAAGGTTTTGTGTGTGTGTGTGTGTGTGTGTGTGTGATTATGGCTTATTGGATAGAGAGATATCAAGTATTGGCTGTGTTACCCTTAACTTCTCAGCACCTCACCCTGCCCAGACTCCTCACCCCCAGTCCTCTAAGATTGTAAGTTGTGAAGAAAATGCTGATCTACATTAGTAGAGGGAATTTTCTCACAGGGAGTTCCCCATATTGAATGAAATGACAGGTGTGTGTTTGTGCTGCAGGTACTTCTTTTATAATTACCTAAAAAAGATGTTAATCCATCCCCCATGATACTGCAGGAGGATAAATGTGAGAATGGCACAAAGATTACCAAGCATTCTTCTGTGTTCGAAACTCTTTATTTATCCATAGAACCATAGGAATTTTAGAGCTGGAGGGGACTTTTAGAGACCATAGCAATCAGCTTCCTCACCTTACAGATGAGGAAACTGAGACCTACAACAGTTTAGTGATTTGTTCAAGACTCAGTGTTCAAGAGTGGGGAACAGAGTATTTTGATTGACTATTCTAGTTAATAGAGAGTATTGTATATAACACATGAATAAATAATTTTTAGAGAATTAAAATTATATATATGTACGCATATGTACATATATATAATTTTAAAAAGAAAATATTGAATATAATTTGTTTTCTTTTTCTTTTTTTGTCCTGTATAAACTAAAACCACTGGATTAGCTCCATAGGAAATTTTTGGATTTTGTGGTCATCATTATGAATGTCATTTACTGTTTATATGTGGTAGATAGGAAAGGTACAGGTGGAAGAATGGGGGCCGGTGGCCCAGTTTGACCTTCTGCTTGTTACTGTCAAGCTCTTGGGGTAATATATGGCCCTAGTTACTTCTGCTGTGCCCTAGAGATTATTTTTTCCCCAAACCTGTTAGATATTTCATTCAGAAAAAAGTAAGGAGATATAAATATATTCAGTTAGTTAACATTTTAAAGGGCAGTTGATAAATAATAGATAATAATATTTTGAAGTCCATAGCCCAGACTGTGTAGAATATGGCCCCTTATTTAGTAAATTCAAAAATCTGTCGAACATGTCTCCTCCCTGTATTTTTGTCTCCCTTTCCCATTTTCTTCTTTTTAAAAAATTCTCCTCATTCTTTTTCTCTCTCCTTCCCTCTCTTTGTTTCTTTCTTCTTGTTTCTTTCCTCCCTGCCTTTTATTTTTTTCTTTTCACAATTTCTTCCTTATCCACTGTTTTGTTCTCCTTACCACTGTTCTACCCATCTCTATGCTGATCTCTTTCTCTCCCTACCACTTCCTAACTTCTTTTTTCTGATTCCTCATGATACTTTTTTTTTAATGAATATCACATTTTGGATACTTTTTTTTTGATGAATATCACATTTTGGAATGATTTCTCTTAAAAAACAAAACAATACAAAAACCTACATTAAATTGCCTTTTCTTTTTGTATGTGGCCATTGTTGCGAAGGTGGCACAGTGAATAGAGTGCCAGGCCGGGAATCAGGAAGACTCATCTTCTTAAGTTCAAATCTAAACTCAGACATTTGCTAGCTGTGTGACCCTGGGCAAGCTATTTAACCCTGTTTGCCTCAGTTTTCTCATCTGTGAAATGAGCTGGAAAAGGAAATGACAAACCACTCTAGTATCTTAGCCAAGAAGTCCCCAAATGAGGTCATGAAGAATCAGACATGACTGAAAAACTACTGAACAACAAACGTTTTGGAGGATCCCACCGGGATATGGGTCAGTGGACTTTAACCTGAAAAAACAAAACAAAAAACTTCCCTCGTTCAGCTGTAAGAGATAGGATTAAATCACTTTAGACTTCATAACATATTGTGGAAGCTTTTCATAAATTTGAATATCATCCTGTTTACTGAGTTCATCTTCTTTTTTTTCTTATAAAACTGGAGTGGAGGATTAAGTCAAATAAAAAATGCATTCTGGGTATTTAAGATTTTGGTTGCTTCGATTCTGAATAACATGGAGTTTCTTTGAAACAACATATTGTTCTAGTTTCAATGTACAGTAAGAAAATAAATATTTTTTTTCCACAGGATATTTTGCCAAGCCCCTTTGCAAACTAGAGTACGTGAAATCAAACTTTCACTTTCTTTCCTCTGTGCATGGAACTGCTCATGTCAAGTAGGATTCTTGTGTGTACTCATAAGGGAGAGAATGTACCACTGTGGTTATGTGCTCAGTGCCATGGAAGGCAACTTTTTCCCCCCATAAAACACCATGTGCAATGTTATTGATCTTTACAGTAAACAAAATGACAAGTGAGCTTTAAAGGGCAGGCCTTGAGAAACACACACACACACACACACACACACACACACACACACACACACACACACACACACACACACACACACACCCTCCTAACTCCCTCCCTCCCTCCCTCCCTTTCCCCCCCAACACAGCTTCTAACAGATGCTTATGGAAGAAGTGCACTGACATAACTTGCAATAGATTTAATACTTTACATATTCCAACTATTGTCTTGGGTTTTCTACTTTACATCTCCGAGATTTCTTGCATGTCTGTCAGTGTATTTTCCTAGTATTCTAGCATGGGCTTCAGACAGAACCACGTTATTTTTGGCTCACAATAATAACTTATGTTTATGTAATAATTTTGCCTTTAAAAGGCAATCTCACAACAGCTGTGAGCTAAGAAGTACAAAGTACTACTATTATGCCCATTTTACAGATGATGACACTCTGGCTCTTGCCCCATCAGTCAGTCCCACAAAACTAATAAGCGCTCAGAGCCAGAATTCAAACTCGAGCATGTTGACCTGAGATCTAATGTACTTTTCTAACTCTGGCTGGCTGTCTTTCTGAGGTGGTTCAAGAGCACGGCACCCTACCCTCTCAACTTTCCTACTCTTGTCAGGCCCCCGGGCATTCTCATGGGGGAGGGGGACTTCCCTGTCCATTTTAAGTTGTGGAAGCATTTCATATTAGCGAGTCTCTTCTTCAAGCTTCAGGTACCTACTTTTCTACTCAGTGGTTGATTCTTGGCTCTTCACTGCTTCCTGATGTATGTGTTGGCCTTCTTGTTTGCTGAATTCCGTTTGTCCCTGGATGTTGTCATGTGTGCTTTACTCTCCAGGTTTAAACTCAACCCTGGCTAGCCAAATATTTTGCTTAATTTACTGCTTTTATCAAAATTTTGGGAATTATAAACAGACTTTCCACTCATTTCCACCCCACACTTCCCAGCCATGGCAAGCTCTACTTAAGGGAAGGGAAGAGGGCCGAGACAGGGAAAGGATGTTCACTTGGCTCTGTGTTTGCAGCCTGCAGTTTGATTTCCCTGTCAAGTCTGTGGCATGAACATCACACGTGTAACATGATACGTGGATGGAAACTACTCAGCCCCAATGCCTGTTCTGTTGCATTCTTGTAGGCAGACAAGAGAATGCAATTTACAAGTATCCTCAGATACCTTTGATCACAAAGTGAATGCTTTGTATTGATTTCTTTTCGTGGCACATCAGCACAGGCTTTATTTTTTCCCTTTAATAAATTGCTTTGCAGCCAAAGGGTCCCCCCCCCCCAAGTATTTCTTCCCTTCTAAGTATCTACAAAAGAATGGGATGGATTTTAGCAAGATGACCAGATTTTTAACCTGTTCAGCATCCAGTAGACATGAGGAGAGTTCAAAAGGTTAGGCGATAGGGTAGAATTTTAACTCATAAAAATTCTGTTCCTTGTTTATTTATTTTCTAGTTTTTTTAAAACTGATTTAATTTCCTGTTACTACTATTAATGTTACTGCTACTACTGTTTACTAAGGTTTGCAAAGTGCTTTACAAATATTATCTCATTTGATAATATGTACGTTACTACATGTGTATATTCATATGTATGTCCAGTAAATAAGTATAGTACAGTACTTACGCTTCATTTAATGGAACTTCTTCAAGATTAGGGGAAAGCAGCGGTTTCTAATGGTAAGTGCCCCCAGGACTCAACTTACTCAGTTGAGTGAAGGTTATACTTTCCATCCTTTATTTTACTTTCTTTGTAATCTTAAGGAAAACATTCATTTATAGGCGGTATGATTCAATAGGAAATACAAGTGTTGGTAATGGGTTTCAGTTTCACTTGTAATATATACTAACTGTATGATCTTAGGCAAGTTACTTAAACCCTCTGGTTCCTCATCTCTAAAATGGTGATAGTAATATTCGGTCTGATTCTTTCGCAGGAAGACTCTTTTTATATCCCCCAGTTGTTAATTTCCCCCTTCTCCCCCATCCCTCCATTACTTTGATTTAATGTCTACTTCTCTGACTTGTATATAGTTGTTTCCTTCTAGCAGAGTTTAAGTTCCTTGAAGACAAAGATTCTTTTCTTTTCTCTTCCTTTTTCTTTGTCTTGGTATATTAGTTGTTGTTTTAGTATATGATTGTTGAAGGAATGAATTGTGAATACAGCATATAGTGCAGGTGTCATTGCTGCTTTTTTCATTGTTACAAGTACCTCAGTGTACTCATGAATCATTAGTGTATATGTGGGTTTAAGATAGTAGAAGATGCTAATCCCCCACCAGTGGAGTTCATGCTTTTGTCTTGGAAGTTGAAACTGCAAATCATGGTTTTCAAGGTTGGAGGTTTTCAAGGATGGAAAGGCCAATATGAGGTGATAGATCTCTTGTAAATCTCCTGAAGTTAAAATATAGTTATTTGAATTCATAGTTATTTCTAAAGGGGATCACTATATAATGATGTCACTAAATTTTAAGTCAGTAAAGGATACCTTTTTATAAAAATTGGCTGGTCACATGACATGCACAGATGGACATTCTTCATTCTCAGTTGATGTCTTAATAATGGCAAGAAAAAGGCAAGAAAGTCCCCCCACCCCCCTGCCCCTGGCCATGTGTTGGAATTATAGGAAGACATGGGAAAGAGTCACTCATGTTGGGCAGACCTGTATGGCTGAACCTGTATTATTGCTGGGAATTTCTAAATTGGTGAGATCACAGGTCTGCTGGCATATTGGTGGATCTTAAAATAACAGCGTAGCATTTACTAGTAAAAAAACAAAAAACAAATCAAACAGCGAACATTTAATTAAGTACAACATTGTGCTCTGGCTGGCTCTTAAGGGATGTGGGTTCCAGCAGCTATGCTTTACTGGTTGAATCTCTGCAAAGGTTGCTTGCTTCAACAATGGCTATGGGGGCTGGGCTGGTAGGAGATTTGATGGTCTGGGAGGGGACTGCTATTGCTAGTTGCCATTAGTGGCAATTGGTCATCAGTTGGTGTTAGATATGGCAGGGTATACCCCATTTTGGGAGGTAGCACAGGGATGATGGTCTAGCAAAGGAGAGTGAGGAAGGAGTCTCTTTTTCTCAGAAGTTACATACTTACCAATACTCTAATAGATCTGTGATATCATATCACAGATTGGCCATTTGTGAACCACGTGCCTTTTCAAGAGAACATTTAAATGTTTTTACGAGATTTGCTGCTGTTTATAGTTTTAGGTGAAAGGCTCAATGGAACTACACATGGTTACGACAGAATTAGCAGGTTCTGTGAATCTCTTCCAAGTGGTTGCCACTTACTCTAACCTGGTAATTTTCAAATTTTTCATCTTGTGGTAGAAACTTGCTATATAGCTTTTTGGTATTTTGAAATCTTAGTGTTTCAATTAACAGGATGTCCAGTGACTATTGGGGTTGGAGTACTAATAGGGATGATCAGAATGATACTTGAAAATTTTAAAATAGATTCCAATGAAAGAGTACATAGTGTAGCGTAAAAAGCCCCAAACTTGGAGGTCCTGGGTTCTAATCCTGATTCTGCTATTTACTACCTGTGTGACATTTGGCAAGTCACCTAATCTCCCAGGGCCTCAGTTTCTTCATCTGTAGAATTGAATGTTTAGATCACTAGATGATCTCTAAGGCCCATTTCAGTCTTAAATCCTATGTGTTCTCTTATTATACTTTATTTTAGGGAATGTGTAGATAGCCATTGAATGATGTAGGATTACAGTTTGGAGATCACTGTGCAAAATGCCCTTTCTTTTTTTATATTTATATATATGTGTGTGTGTGTGTGTGTGTGTGTGTGTGTGTGTGTGTGTGTGTGTATGTATGTGTATATATATATGTATATGTAAAATTTTTTTTTTTGACTAGGCAGTGGGGTTAAGTGACTTGCACAGGGCCACGCAGCTAGTAAGTGTCATGTGTCTGAAGTCAAATTTGAACTCTGGTCCTCCTGAATCCAGGGCCAGTGCTCTGTACCACCTAGCTGCCCCGCAAAATGCCTTTTCTTAAAATGTATATCTTGTTACCATATTCTATACTGGTCTGTCTACAAAATGAATTCCTTTTCATTTTTTCCATGATGATAAATACAAAATAATAATAACCTGCATTTACATCGCATGTTAAGGTTTACAGAGCACTTTCCTCAATGCAACCCTATGGAATTAGGTAATGCAGATAGTGTTACTTATTAGAAAACTCAGAAATGATCTTCCCTGGGTCATAAGGAAGTATAGAAGTCTTTGGACTTTGAGATGGTTCCATGATATAATGGTTCCATTATGTCATGATACCCCTCAGTATTATCACAAGCTATTTTTTTTCCTAATTGCAACTAACAGTACCTTTCTGAGATAAAAATGCTATAGTAAAACATTTCCTTTTTTTCTTGTAGTTAATATTTACTTTATTTTTTTTTTTACTGGAGTGACTCCAACATTGTGCTCATGGAATTTCCACATTTTGTGAGCCATTTGCAAGCCGAAGAGTTTCAGAGAGTCCATGATTGAGTTGCAGTGAATAGAACACTGTCATTACAAGAAGCATTTGTTAAATGCTTTTTCCTGTGTGTCTGACAACGTACAAGTTTCTGGGAATATAAAGATGAAAATGAAGTGATGAGTCTCTCCCTCTAAGGAATTTATATTCTATAGGGGTAAACAAGGATGGACACATAAATATATACAAAAATAGAGATACTTTTTTTTTTTGATAGCACATGTGATTTCGTTGGTAGAGGAAACTCCCCCTCCTGGTGAATACAGATCTGCACTGTCTCTGCAACTTAATCTTAAGGAGTTGCCTGTGTTGCTGAGAGGTTGGGATTTATTTACCTAGGGTGCTGAGGTAGGGGGAGGAGCATGCAGGAAATCTTGGAGCCAGTAGCCAGAAAGTTGTGTTGGCAGATGGAGATGGGGGAGGTGCAGCAAGGAGGTTTTCTTACATTATGGCAAATCTGACTTTTTTTCTTTTTAAATTCCACCCTGTTTGGATGCTTGGGATAGGTGGCATGGGTGGAGGGCATTAAAATGGAGAGGAAGGAAAGCACAGTCATGAATGAAAAGTCGGAAGTGATCCTTCCTTCCTCTGACCTAGAATAACATTTTATGCTTCTCTCATGGTTTGATCATATTATGTTTCTGAATTATAAGTGTTGTATTTTTATTGTATACTTAATATGTAATATTACTTCTGCATTTTTGTACGTTTCACGTGCTTAATACCCTGCTAGACTACAAACTCCATGAAGGCAGGCGGGTGCCATGCCTTAATTATCTTTGTTTCTTACCCGGAGCCTACTTGGCTCTAGTGTTTTTGATGTAGCAATTGCATAATAAATGGCTTTAACGATAAGCAATAATAGATATAGCATTTGTATTAGTCTTTTAAGATTTGCAAAGTGCTTTACAAATATCTCTTTAATTCTCACAACAGTACTGGGGGAAGTAGGTTATTATTCTTTTTGTTTTACAGACAAAGAAAAGGAAGCTGGGAGAGGTTGTGACTTGTCATGGGTCCCACAACAAATCAGCGAGTGAGACAGAATTCACACTCAAGTCTTCTGAATTCCAAGTCCAGCACCCTTTCCACTCTGCCACCTTACTTCTTAGAATGAATGAACAGCATCCTAAGGGGACAGATATCTTATCTAGGTTTGCTCAAGAAGGAGAGCATACCAGTAAAATAATAGCTAACATTTATGTAGAGTTTATAGGTTTAAAAAGCACTTTTATCTGTTTTTGCCTTTAATCTTCATAGCAACCCTATGTGAGAGAGGTAGGAGATCATAATCTCCGTTTTACAAATGAGGAAACTAAGACAGAGGTTAAATGACTTGCCCAGGCCAAGTTTGAATCTAGGTCTTCTTCACTCCATGTCTAAAAGTGATCCACTAAACCATGCTCCCTCTGGCAGTTCTGTTATATTCAGAAAGCATGTAATATGGCATGGTGCCCACATGTGAACCTGGATGCAAACCTACAAAGTACAGGAAATTGTCATAGGCATCTGCTTCAAGGAAATACTTTTTGTAATTCCTGAATGATCTGACTCTCTTGGAGGAGGCCAGAAGGAAGGAGGGTAGAGAGCTTAGTCTGAGTAGAGAACTTACTGACTCTTGACTAAATTCTAAATTATTTTAAATCCTTCTCCCTTCTCCCTTATCCAGAATTTTGAAATGTATTTGTTTACATGTATATTTTAAATTGGAGGCACAGCATGGCATTGCTGGTCTGGGGTTTGAGAAGTTTTGGGTTTAAGTCCTGCTTTTGACATGTATTGGCTCTATAACTCCAGGCAAGTTACTGAACCTCATAGTATCTTCTTTGGTAGAGGAAATTTCTCACCTGGAGTGGCTGTGGCCCATTCTAAGGAAGTTATAGAGCTTATCCAAAACGAATCTAGTTGATTCCTTTTGGGAACAGTATTAATTTCTCAATGTGTCATCCTTTCTCCTCCCATCCTGTTAGCCTTCTCTTCTAATAAAGATTTTTAAAGCAGTTCAGCAAAACCGACCAATGTACCCATGGACTCCCTTAGACTGCATCCATAGGTACTATGGAACTTATCTTTTTAAAAAATTTTTTACTTTTTTACTTTTTTTTAATTTTAATTTTAATTTTATTTTTTTCATATGCTTTTGAGTTGAAAATTTTTCTCCCTTTTTCTCCCCCCCCCTCCCCAAGATGGCACACAATCTAACATAGGCTTTACATTTACATACCCATTAAACATATTTTCACATTAGTGAAGTTGTAAGTAAAAATTAAAACCAATAGGAGGAACCATCAGAAAGATGAAACAAAACTCAACAGAAGGTAAAAATAAGTGAGAACGATTCGATTTCCATAGTTCTCTGGATGTGGACAGCATTTTCCATCCTGAGGCCTCTGGAGATGTCTTAGATCCTCATAATGCTGAGGAGGGTTCAGTTTAACATTCTTAGTCATTGCATAACGTGGCTGCTATTGTGTACAAAGTCCTCTTGGTTCTGCTCACTTCAGTCAGCATCAGACCATATAAGTCTTTCCAGGTTTTTCTGAAGTCAGCCTGTTCATCATTTCTTATAGCACAATAGTATTCCATTACATTCATGTACCACAACTTGCTCAGCCATTCCCCAATTGATGGGCATCCTCTCAATTTCCAATTCTTTGCCACCACAAAAAGAGCTGCTATGAATATTTTTGTACATGTGGGTCCTTTTCCCATTTGTTTGATCTCTTTGGGATATAGCCCTAGAAGTGCTATTGCTGGATCAAAGGGTATGCACATTTTTGTAGCCCTTTGGGCATAGTTCCAAATTGTTCTCCAAAATGGTTGGATCATTTCACAACTCCACCAACAATGTATTAGCGTTCCAATTTTCCCACATCCTCTCCAACATTTATCATTTTCCTGTTTTGTCATGTTGGCCAATCTGATAGGTGTGATGTGGTACCTCAGAGTTGTTTTGATTTGCATTTCTGTAATCAATAATGATTTAGAGCATTTTTTCATATGACTATAGATGGCTTTAATTTCTTCATCTGAGAACTGTCTGTTCATATCCTTTGACCATTTATCAATTGGGGAATGGCTTGTGTTCTTATAAATTTGTCTTAATTCTCTATATATTTTAGAAATGAGGCCTTTATCAGAAAGACTGGTTGTAAAAATTCTTTCCCAATTTTCTACCTTCCTTCTAATCTTAGTTGCATTGGCTTTGTTTGTGCAAAAACTTTTCAATTTAATGTAATCAAAATGATCCATTTTGCTTTTCATAATGTTCTCTATCTCCTGTTTGGTCATGAATTCTTCTGTTCTCCATAGATCTGATAGGTAAACTATTCCTTGTTCTCCCAGTTTACTTATGGTATCAGCCTTTATATCTAAGTCCTGAACCCATTTTGACTTTATTTTGGTATATGGTGTGAGATTTGGGTCTATGCCTAGTTTCTGCCATACTCTTTTCCAGTTTTCCCAGCAGTTTTTTTCAAAGAGTGGGTTCTTATCCCAGAAGCTGGGGTCTTTGGGTTTATCAAATAATAGATTACTATAGTCATTGACTACTGTGTCTTGCATATTTAACCTATTCCACTGATCCACCTCCCTATTTCTTAGCCAGTACCAAGCAGTTTTGATGATTGCTGCTTTATAATACAATTTAAGATCTGGAATTGCTAGGCCACCTTCCCCTGCATTTCTTTTCATTAGTTCCTTTGATATTCTGGACCTTTTGTTTTTCCAAATGAATCTTGTTATTATTTTTTCTAACTCTATAAAATAATTTTTTGGTAGTTTGATTGGTATGGCACTGAATAAGTAAATTAGCTTAGGTAGGATTGTCATTTTTATTATATTAGCTCGGCCTACCCATGAGCAACTGATGTTTTTCCAATTATTTAGATCTGATTTTATTTGTGTGAAAAGTGTTTTGTAATTGTGTTCATAGAGTTCCTGGGTTTGTTTCGGGAGGTAGACTCCTAAATATTTTATAATGTCTACAGTAAGTTTAAATGGGATTTCTCTTTCTATCTCTTGCTGTTGGGCTTTGTTGGTAATATATAGAAATGCTGATGATTTATGTGGGTTTATTTTATAGCCTGCAACTTTGCTAAAGTTGTTTATTATTTCAAGTAGTTTTTTACTTGATTCTCTAAGTATATCATCATGTCATCTGCAAAGAGTGATAGCTTTGTTTCTTCTTTGCCTATTCTAATGCCTTCAATTTCTTTTTCTTCTCTTATTGCTAAAGCTAAGGTTTCCAGTACAATATTGAATAACAGTGGTGATAATGGACATCCTTGTTTCACCCCCGATCTTATTGGAAATGCTTCTAGCTGTCCCCATTACATATAATGCTTGCTGAAGGTTTTAGATATATGCTGTTTATTATTTTAAGGAAGACTCCATTTATACCTATGCTTTCTAGTGTTTTTAATAGGAATGGGTGTTGTATTTTATCAAAAGCTTTTTCTGCATCTATTGAGATGATCATGTGGTTTCTGTTGGTTTTGTTGTTGATATGCTCAATGATGCTGATAGTTTTCCTAATATTGAACCAACCCTGCATTCCTGGCATAAATCCTACCTGGTCATAGTGTATTATTCTTGTGATAAGTTGCTGCAATCTACTTGCTAATATTTTGTTTAAAATTTTTGCATCTATATTCATTAGAGAAATTGGTCTATAATTTTCTTTCTCTATTTTGACTGTTCCTGGTTTAGGTATCAACACCATATTTGTATCGTAAGAAGAATTTGGTAAGACTCCTTCACCTGTTTTCCCAAATAGTCTATATAGGAAACTTATCTTTTTAAAAAAGTATTATTTTAAAAACATATCTAGTACAAGATGAATTAATTATAACTCAACAGAATTAATTTCACCCAAGGAAGTAAACATGTTGTTTAGTGCCCCTAAATCTGGGCCCAGTAGAGAGAAGTGGGGAATACAAGAGGATGGGGATTAATCACTCTTTTCCCAGATAGACAGTCATGGGTCTTGTCTCCTGATAACAGACAAGGGACCCTTAAGGACATTTCCTCAGCTGCTGCCCTGATCCCTGGTTTCCTTTTGGAGTTAAAATAGGAATTCACTTTGAAGTTGAAGGTCATTGGAAATAACTGTCCTACTTTGAGGAGCTCCTGCACCTACACCTTGGGTCATGTGCTGAGTTTCTTTTCTAGCTTTATTTTCACAGTTTCAGTTTTACCCTCAGTGAAACTGGAGATTTAGATCATTGATATACTTGACAAAAACATCGTACTGATTTGTGATCTACTCTACCAGAGCCACCGTTGTGACATCACTTCAAGTTTCTTCCTTACTTTCTTTTTACATATTTAAGACACAAATTACTCTGGGCAAGTTTTCCTTTGGCTGGGTTGCACCCTGTAAAACTCTGTAGGGGCTTGAAATAGGGCTTCATTTTGCTATCATTTGCAGAGCCAATAAATAAGCCAGTTTTCCTGATTTTACAGATTTGTTTTTGGTAATTATTCTTCTCCAAGGAAACCAACAGAAATGGGAAAGGCAATATGCTAGAGGAATAATGGCAGAAATTTGCTTTGTATTTTTCTTTATAAATGCAAGTACCTATCAGAGAATGAACTATAAAGGTGCAAAAAAGAAAACAAATGTACAGTGGTGTGGCAAAATAAACACGAGGTATCCTCTGTCTTTTAAAGTAGAGTAATAAGATTATGAAATAAAAACACCTGTAAGTACAGCAATAGGTCTTAGCCTTGTACAAAATGAAACAGATGTCCTTATGATAATGTCTTGTTTCTAAGTGGATAAAATTTCTTTTCCTGGTAAATGAGGGTATTTTATTATAGTAATCACGGTGCATGTAAAGAAACTCTCTGGAACTCCAGTTTTATAGCTCTTACTGAAGAAGAGGGAGCGACTTCATAGTAGGAAAAAAAAGGAAGCACCCTCCTGTAAAAGCTCCTCTGTTGGACCATAAGCATCTTGAGAGCAGGGTTTCCTTTTGGCTCTTCTTGTGTCCCCAGCACTTAAAACAGTGCCTGACACATAATAGGCCCTTAATAAATGTTGATTGACTGATGGAACTCTTTCAGTTCTTCTGTGCCCCAACTTTGAACCATCTTTTAATCTACTGCTGGCCCCACCCAGCAGAGTAGTTAACCACAACTTCCTTTTAAATCTTCTTTTACAGAATCTCAAAGAACCATCCAAAATGCAACATCCTACAGCACTTCCTTTATAAAATAAATTTAGGCTATTATGGTATTTTTTTAAAAAAAGGTATTTAAGTATTTTGTGTGGTTTGTGGGGTCTGGGTGATTTTTAAAAACTCTTTATCTGTCAGAACTATCCCTGGCACAGTGATGAGTCATTAATTTATGCAAAGTATAACAAAGTTTTCACTAACAACATGAGTGTAGAGTTTATTCATTGATAGTTTCAACAGAAAGCTATAGAAATGGAATATAATTCATTAATGTCCAAAATTGTAGGTATTTATATTTAGAACACATTATTAGACCTAAAATTTCCCACTGGGGTAGGCCATAAAGATGTATCCCACTTTAAAATGTTCATCTTTCAGTTTAATAGATTTAACCACGTCTGTCTCTCCCACTTAAAATTAATTGCTTAACCCAAACCTCTGATATGTGGAAAAGAACTTTTGCCATATTCTATAACCTGTGTTATTTTTTGAAAAAGTTAATTTTATCTTGGGTGAATGAATCAACACAGTCAGTAAATATCTATTAAGTGCCTACTATGTGCCAGGCATTGTGCTAACACAAAGAAATATGAATATGTTTGTGTATAGTATGCTGTGTATTATCTATCATTCTGTTGATGCCACAATGATTTATGACCTGTCAGCTCAGTAACCTTGGAGTCGTCATTAATTATTCCTCTGTTCCCCCACCCCTGCCTGTTATATAGATAGTTGCCAAATCTTGCCAATTTCGCCTTGATAACAACTGCTGTATCCATCCCTTTCTCTTTAATCACACCAGCATTCCCCTAGCTCAGACCCTCATCACTTCCTGCCAGGACTATTGCAGTAGCCTCTTAATTGGTCTCTCTGCTGCCAGGTGCTCCCCTTTCCAATTCCTTCTTTATGTAGTTGCCAAAATAATCTGTCTAAGGCATGAGTCTCATCATTTCACCCTGGTGCTCAAAACCCTTCAAAACTTGCCACAATCTCAAGATTAAAATAGAAATGCCTTAATTAGCCTTTTAAGCCCCTCCACAACCTGGCTCTCAGTTACTTGTCATCTACCTTCATCTACACCTTGCATCTCCATCTCACCTTCCTCTACATTTCCGCCCAAATGTACTGTTATCTTTTCCCCACCTCTGTATTTGATCTCTTGCATTTACACAGATTGACTGACCTCTGTTGGTGAAATACCTTTTTCAAATTGACATATCAGGATCCTTGCTCCCTTCAGGACTTCATGTGCCACCTCCTAGGCAGGACTTTTCTCATCTCCCTATCTTTGCAGCCCCTGGTTGTTAGCACTCTGTCCCGTCCAAGTTTTCTTTGTACTATATTAATCTATATACCTTTCGTACGTTCTCAGTGGCAAAATAAGCTCTTTGAGGCCAGGGACAATTTCATTTTGGTGTTTCTGCAGTGACTTCTAAGATTATTGTTTCGTCCTTTTTGTGAACCTATTTGACATGTTCTTGGCAAAGATCCTGGAGTGGTTTGACATTTCCTTCTCTAGGTCATTTTACAGATAAGGAAACTGAGGCAGATGGGGTTAAGTCACTTTCCCAGGGTCACACAGTTAGTGTCTGAGGCCAGATTTGAACTCAGGTGTTCCTGACTCCAGGCCCAGTGCTCTATCTTCTGCACCACATAACTGCCCCCGACTTGCAAAGAAGTAGGTGCTAATAAATTTCTGTTGAATTGTTGCATATATTAGATAGTTCCTACCTTTTGCCATTTCCTATTTTTTTCCCCTACCAGTCATCTTTAGTGAGGGGTGGGTGGGTGAGAAACTCAGAAATTAAGAAAAGTAATTGAGAGTTGTGATGAAAAATAATAAGATGTTTTATGTTCTCCCCCTTAACTATTTTTAAAATTAAAATTGTCAGAGGAAATATGAGAACCATTATGAAATCTTGTTGGTTATAAAGCCCTTGGAGGCAGTTCTCATTGTTGTCTTCTTTTGTACTCTTCTGCCTCTGAAGGCCAAGAGGAAGCCACATTTTTTCTTTCTAAACTATATATGAAAATAACTCAGTTTTACCAGTGGAAATGTAGCCAGAGAGGCATGAATGGACGAATGAATGAATGAATGAATGAATGAATAAGTGAATGAATGAATGAAAAAAATTATTAAGTACTTACTATGCGAAAAGCACCATGTTAAGCTCTGGGGATTCAAATAAACGCTTGCAGATACAAATAAAATAAGGCACTGCCTGCTTTCAAGGAACTTATAATTCTAATAGGGAGAGGGGCCCATCCCATTCAAGGAAGTGGCAGCCAGGAAATTACATTTTTATGATGATAGTGGGAGGAGTCATGGGGAGTAGATTAACATATTCTTTATAGTAGGAATGGAAGTATTAATTTAATTATGGTTCCAGAACTGGAAAGGGAAAAATGGGGTGGAGAGGGGACAGGATGGAAAGAGAGAGGCAGAAGATATGTGAGTGCTGATAAGATCATAGGATCAGAGATCTAAGAACTGGAAGGCACTTGAGGGTCCGCTTGGTCCAGCCTCCTCTTTTTATAGTTGAAGAAGCTGAGGGAGGCCAGGCTACAAAGTGAAGCATGGGTATAGTAAACTTGGATATAGTGAAACTCTCTGGCACACCAGGAGCCCCAGGTCAGGAGATCCAAAGCAGAAAAGGTTCCGTCCTCCAAGGCGTAGGCTGAGGGCTAAGGGTTGTCAAGATGACAGGTTGAACAGGATTGTCATGAGGTGTGTTGTTCTGGTTCTCAATCAAAGCTGGACACTTCTGTATATCTTCCTATTTCTTTAAGGCATTTGAATATACTCGACTTTGATATTGGAATCAGTGTAATCTGTCATGGATGAGACTGTTGAGTTTATGTCTCCCTTAGATATTCTGACAGGCTAAATAGGAGAGTTTAATCATCTAAATCACTGATGGATTTCTTTCTATTCAAAACTACAACTCTCCAGATTGACTGTAAAAGTCTAGAAAGGTCATGCCCATCAGAAAGAGCAGCAGGATACAGTCATAAATAGGAACTTTTTGCTTGGGGCAGGCAAGTACTGCCAGTCATGACAACAGCATGAAGTATCTTCTCGATTGAGTAGGGATGGAGATGGAACTCATCCCGATTCACTATTTGATTGCTTCCTGTTTTTATGAATCATTTTGTAGATCTTGGTTGGGCTCTGGTTTTTCTGGGTTGCTGAAGGACGACGAAAGTTGTTCAAGCTCTGGGGAAAATGCTAAATGACCCCTCATGTGTAATGGCTCACTGGCCTCCAGTGGGGAGAGCATTGTACTTTAAAAGTAGAAAGGCTTCAGCTCTAGTCTCAGCTTGAACAATGAGTCAAAGTCATGTGACCTTGAGCAATTCACTGAAGTACTCATAGACTCAGTTTTCTCATCTGCAAAATAACACCTTTGACCTAGATGCTCTCCAAGTTTCCTTTAAGTTTCTAAACTGTTGATTTCTCTCTGTGTGGTTTCTTCCAACTCTAGTCAGCCCTTACTTCTCTTTATGAAATTTCACTTCCTCTGGCCTTTTTTTTTTGACATCCCTCTAGCTTTGAGCAGAAAGTAGTAACTACTATTTGTTGATGATTGAGTTTTTGCTTCCTAATTGTGCTTATTGTCAATAATTTGGCTAACCATTGCACCCTGGGAGATCCTACTGAGTTTTTAGGCTTTGCAAAGTTTGCCTACCAGTAATCACCCAGTATGCCATCTCAGTTTTAATTTGTGTTGAGTTCCTATTTTCTCCCTATCTATCTAAATACTTTCTGAGTACCTGCTGTTTTAGGGATGCTATTGGTTTGATTGAATGACACATTACAAATATTTAATATTACATATTTATGAGGGCCTTATGAATTTTTGTTACCCTGTTGGGTATATTTATTAGGCTTTCCTTAATTGATGTTACAACTAGGGCAGTCTTTAAAAAAAAAAGTCTTTCAGTCAATCAGAGTGCTTACTTTGTGCTCTGCAAGGCTTCTTTTAGTCCAAACTTTAATAATATTTAACACATCTGAATCAAAATAGAGATGTTGGCCTGTGTTTGTTTCTTTTTAACCGTCTGTGGTTCCATCTGGCTTCCTGATATTATGACCATCTTTCTCCAGTTCTTTAAAAATTGAAAACATGGCATACTGCCTGGTAGCATGGTATGTCTCTGGGTCAGTCACTTTCTCAGGAGTGGTTTCTCATTGAGTTAATTTCACTGGAGACTTTTCCCTAATATGAATTAGTCAATGGATAACTTCATTCATGTATCTAAATGAATTATGGAAAGTCATGTTACAAGGAAGTGATTGTTTTTGTTTTTTAAAATCACAGATCTGGAGAATTGTGCCATCATATTTTCACCTGTCATTTTTTTTTGAGGGGGGGAGTGTTTCATTTCTATTAAGTTCAGCTGTGCATGTTGGCAATTAAGGAGGGGAGAGTTAATGAGTTTTAAGAAGGAAATGGTCTTTGTGGTAATTTGTCATAAAGACATAGCTTTTTTTTTTTTCACTCCTGTCTTTTCAACCACATTCAGCCAGTAACTTCCTTTTGTGGTAAAGCCAGGCTTTTTCGATGACAATTCAGGGTTAAAACTATATTTCTACGGCTCTCCAGTCTGTTGTTTTTTTTTCTGAAGCAAGGGTTATTTTGACATTCTGATATGAACATGTCCTGACTGTATCAGCTCTTGAAGAACAGACTTGTATTATTTAATAATAGACATTGGGGTGGATTCTATAAAAGCATCTCAGAGAAAATGATAAGAGCTGGGATTTGTGGAGCACTTAAAAGTTTGCAAAGTGCTTCATGTACATGATCTCATTTGATACTCCCAACACCACAATGGAGTAAGTCCTCTTGATATTATTAAGCTCATTTCTTAAATGAATAAAATGTGGCTTAAGGAGGTTGTGACTTGCCGACTAGTCATACAATTAGTAAGTGTCAGAGCCAGTATATAAATCCAGCTTTTCTCTTGTTTCCACAGTCAGTGTCCCTTACCCCAAACCAGTCAGGCTGTATATCTGTGGATATCTAGCTACATAATGCTATACAGATTTCCTAAGTTAGCAATGTCAGTTGTTATCAGTGAAATCTTATTAAAAATACATTTATATCGCTATCTTTTTGTTTTTATGTCATCTAAATTTCTCCTAGTATCCTTTCTTGTCTCCTTTCCCAGGGAGTAATCTCAATGAAAATATACACACACAGACACACACACACACACACACACACGCACACACACACACACACACGTATATATGAAGAGGTAAAGTACATCAATAAATCAAAGAAAAATCTGAAAAATATATTTAATGTGGACCTTCCACCTCTGCAAATGAGTGACAGGAGATCTTCTCATATCTCTTCTTTGGGATCATGACTATTCTTTGTAATTTGTCAGTGTTTACTTTTGATTTTTTTTTTTGGTGATCATTCCATTTACATTGTTCCATAATTATTGTTTGTATTGTTTTCTTAGCTCGGCTTACTTAATTTTGTATCAGGTCATATAAGTCTTGCCATAATACTCTTTATTAAATAACTTAACATTTCTTACAGCATAGTAATATAATTTGTTTAGCCATTCCCCATTTGATGGGTATTTATTTTGTTTCCAGTTCTTTGCTATCATGGAAAGTGCTACTATAAAGATTGGTGTATTTGAACCCTTCTTACTAATGACCTCTGTGGAGTATATGCCTAGTAGTGGAATCTGAATCAAAGGGGATAGATATTTTAGTCACTTTATTTGCGTAATTCCAAATTGTTTTCCAAAATGGTTATGTTCACAGCTGCACCAACAGTGCACTCTAGTGGGTCAGTCTTTCCTCAACCCCTCCAGCTAGTCTCATTTTTCTGTCATCTTGGTCAAACTTCAGCAGTGTTTTGATTTGCATTTCTTTTGTTACTTAATATTTAAAGCATAATTTTATGTATGCCTTAAGTTTGTACTTCTTTCAAGAACTGTTTATTCTTTTGAGAACTTTTGACCATTTATCAAATGGGAAATAGCTTTTGGTTTTACATACATACATACATGCATACTTGCACATGTGTGCATATGTTTTTAGTTGACAATATATCTTGAATATCAAAACCTTACCCTAAAATTTTGATAAGAAGATTTTTCCCCCATTCAGCTGCTTCTGTGCTTATCCCAGATACATTAATTTTGTTTGTGTGATAACTTTTCAATTTTATGTAATCAAAATTATCTTTTATCTTTTGTAATTATCTCTATCCCTTGTTTGGTTAATAATACATCTCCTACTTATAGTTAAGTCACTATCATGTAGAATAGAGGTATAAACAACAGGTATAATATTTTTGACACTAACATTATTGACTCAGAGCTATAACTAGGTTGGAACAAATGGGGCTTTGTCTTAGTACACTGATATTTAGGAGGTACTAACAAAACCATGATGCACTTAGGTGTCTTATATCGCTTAGTAACAGCTGAGGTTCACATTGAGGTAGTTAAAATAGGAAGCTACAGAACTAGAAGAATGATGTATACAATGATACAACGATAGTAACATGAAAGAGAAGAAGAATAAAAGAAAGCCATACGCTAGGTAATTGTAACAATCTTGATTACAGAGAACATATAGGTAAAAATGGAAATGGGGTATAGAACTAATGGGACAGAATGTTTCCTATATTGTGAGAGTGTAGGACTTTTTCAATTATTTTTCTTTATTTTAAGAGAGGGGACTATATCCAGGAATTACTAATATATAAGTTTAAGACATTGACTGATGAAACAGTTTTAAAGATGGAAATTCCCAGATGGCCTTCGCCAAATGGTCTACCCAGTGCTTCTTAAACTGTGTGGTTTAAAAAGTGCTGAAGGAGTAGTTAGTGGAAAAAGTTTAAGAAGCCTTGGCCTGCACCTACTGTCATACTTAGGGTGAATTCAACCCCACACCTTCACCGCCATGCCCATGTGACTTGGCTATGTCTTAGCATCTCTGTCTCCTCTACCCACAACTGACTTTCCTTACCTTAGTCTTGTTTTGTTCTGTCAAAATTACCACCATCCTTCTCGTGTTTCATTCATAACCTGAAGCAATATCCTTGACTCCCCTCTCTCTCCTTGCCCCACATATCCAGTTATTTTCCAAATCTTGCTGTTTTTTACCTTCACAATGTCCCCCATCTGACTCTTTCTCTCCACTCACACAGCTACACCTTAGTTCAGGCCCTCATTACATTTCTGCTCGATTATCACAACATTCTTGTGTTCGAATACTTTGTAGGTAGATGTTTATTAACTTTCGGTTTATGCCATATATTTTATATATGTTGTCATCTCCCCTATTAGTATGTAAGCCCCTGGAGGAGTACGGTTCGTTTCATTCTTTGTCCTTGTATCCCCAGTGCTTAACCACAGTGCATGGCACCTTGTAGGTGCTTAATAAATCCTTGTTAATTGATTGTAAACTCACCTCAGCTGTGAAAAATGTTAGTTACAACTCTTTTTACATATATTAGTACACTAATGAAACTCTCTTGGAGTGGTAGAAGTCATGAGAGATCCTTAAGTTTCATATGAGACTGTGCCAGGATTGTGGGCATTCAGTGAGAACCAAAGGTTGCGTCCAACTCCCATGGGCATGATGTGTAGACTGGCTAAATGGCCAAACTCTTATGGCAGATTCAGTACTTTTGTTTTATGGTATGGCATATGTTAAATCTGTTAAAATTGATTTAAAAAGAAACCAACACCTCATTTAATAACTTAAGTACATCAAGCATTGTGAAGCATAAAGTTTAAGAAGCAGTGGATTAAATCACCATTTAATGGTTGTGGAGAGAATGACTCCTTTGGTTTACATGTTGAATGTCTAATTCCTGTGTCATTGGCATTCTTTGCTATTGAGTAAATAGATGGACTTTCTCTTTTAATAGCACCTTCAGTTTCTGTGGTCTCCTTCTAATGGGATTTTCCAGTGTATTATCTCATCTTCATAACATACCTGTAAATAAGGTGGGCATACAGTTTCTTATCCAGATTTTTACAAATGGAGAAACTGAGTTTTCAGAGAGGTAAAGTGAATTCTATAGCTTACGGTTCAATTCTCTGCAGAGCCTGGGGTAAGACAGTATTCCAGAATTCCAGACCTGTTTTCTATCCACTTGACAAGTAAATTTCAACTTTTTTTTTCCCTTGAAGATGGAGAAATCATTTACAGCTTTTTAATGCTCTGGAACTCAAGCCCATTATTTGCAATTTAGAGAGAGTATAACAGACAGAAATTAACTATGCCTACCTACCCTGGCTGTACTTTATTTTGAAGACTCTTTCAAGATTCCTCATGTAACTTTTCAATTTTTAACATTTGAAAAATAGTATACTAAAATGTGCTTCTGATTTCCTAGTGGTATAGCATATATACTAAATGGTATAGGTATATACTAAAAAAAATGTCAGATGAGAAAAATTCTTAAGGTTTCTGAAGTCTACGTTTTGAACTAGGTGTAAAAAACTAGAAAATATAATTAATTAAATTGTAGTGAAAACAATAACACCTTATATTATCATCATCTTTCTTAATAATGTGGATATTTAAAACAAACATATCAACTCATTTTGTAGCTTATTATTATCATGTAGGTTATTTGCCAGGGCCCAGCACATTGAAGGAGTTTGATAACTATTTGTTGATTATTATGTAGGTTGGTTATTATATGCCCTTTATAGGATAGGAAATTGGTTAAGCAGAAACTGATGGCTTAGAGTCTAGACTCTCTGGTCACTGAGATCCCTTGCAACCCACAAATTCTGTGATTCTGTGATATTTCCTGGTGTGCTTTGTACCTATGGTAGTTCTAGGTATTGAACTTAACATTAAGTATAGGTTAATATTAAGCAGATATGTTCTTTAATTTATAACAGATATATTTAAATGGGTATTCTCGGAATCTCCATGTAGAATATTTTTTTATGGCACTTTTTAGGTTTTTTTCTTTAATTTTTAAAGATAAGGTCTTCAGCAAGGGGTAGTAAGATTCATTGACTTGCCCAGTTTACACAATGAATCACCACTTGACTCAAGAATGTTGTCTACTTGTTTTTGCTTTTTTCCTTAGAATGAAAACAACAGTGCAGTGATCACCAATTAAAGCATTTAGGTAGTATACACAATGACCTCTGTAATGGAATGTAACTGATAATTAAATATAAAATCTGCCCTCTTACGATCAATAGTTAGGGGAACATAATGACTTTTTCATTATAAAGCCTAATTTTCTGGAGGCAGGGAGTAGAAGGGAGGGCATAGGGAGAGAATGATTATGGATGAATGAAATCTACTGATTACCTCAACTTGGACTTTAGCTTTGCTTTTCCTACTCTTATGAGAGCTGTTAACAGCAAGCACAGTCTACAAATTTTCTCCATTCTTTCCTCTTTCTCTCCTTTCTCCTGCTCCCATGGAGGTGCTAATGAGTAGTGAAATAGTAAAAGATGATGAAGATAATGGAAAGAAAAGGAGAAGCAAAGGGTTACCTACCAAGAATTGCAGATTGAAATAATTAGCCATTAAATAATAAAGAAAACAGCATGTTTCTTGGTGCTTAGTTATTTTTTAAGGCAGTTGTTTTTAACTGTTGGCATAGAATTGTAGACTGAATCTGAAGGGTTCTTAGAATCATTGAGTCTAAGCTCAGCTCACCCCCCCCCCCAACTCAAGATGAAATGAAGTGCATTGTTAGTCATTGACTAGATTGTATCAGAACAGAGACTGGAACCCATATCTTTGAGTGCTCTGGCCTCATTCCCACATTGCTTAAGTTGTGGTGTATGTCACATTAGAAGACCTGGGTTATTTAAGTCCTGACTCTGGCAGTTGTTTAATGTATTACTTTTCTAGGCTGTGTTGGCCTTGTCTGTAAAATGAAGTTGTTGAATAGGGCTGGATGACCCACTTGTTGGCTCTGTTATAATGGGCATTCCTTTCATGCGTGAGTTGGACTCATAAGGTGGCTGAGGTCCCTTATGACTTGCAATTTCTGTGATTCTGCTTATAAAGGTGATTTCTGAGGTCCTGTCAAATTCTAACATTCCATGATAGAAAATTGTTACTTATTATGAATAGCAGATTCTATTCTATCCTAGGAGGTTAGGGGCTTTTCATAAGTAGATTGTTAAGTCAGAGACTCCTATTCTGCCAAGTTAGACAGGTGCAGTAGGTAGCAACCAGAAGCATACTATGGATGGCACAGTAGTTTTTCCTGCCCAGAATATCATGCCTATGCCCATGACTTTGCAGAAATTTTTTGAGGTGAATGTACTTTTAAGATCCAAGTAAATATTCTCTGAAGGGGAGAAAATATGTTATCAGTCAATTATCATTGTTATTAGTAATTGTTAATGTGATTCATGAGTTGCAGTGTGATAGAGTTGGCTTCAAAGATGGGGGGGGCCTGAGTTGAAATTAAAAAAAAAAATCACCTAGTGGCCACATTTCTGGTGAAAATGTTCTCTGTCTTAGATCTTGTATGGATAATTCTATACCGAATTTGTGATTCAACAACCAAGCATTAGAGAAGGCTCCTTGAGCTCTTCCTGTCTTCTTTGTTCTTAGGTGACGCGAAGTGATTTCCAAGATCTGAGCTTGTGGTGCCCTGAGCCAACCAAGTCTCAAGGAAGGTCTCAACTTTTAAGAAAAAACTAGCCTGATTTGCATGGGGGGGAGGAGGTAGGATATTGCTCCTACCACAAATATTTCTTACCTGCTAGGGATTTGCTGTTCTTTGGGGATGCTAAAACAATGCCTACCCTCAAGGAGCTTACCCACATAAATGAAATGCATCAGTAATTGTAATGTGACAGCAGCTAATCTTGTGAACTTACTTTTGTGAATTACCTTTGTAAAAAAAAAATGAGTAGCTGAGACAGAAGGTTGGCTCTCTGTGAAGGTCCTTCTTATTGTTGATGTAATTTGTGGGCTTTTCTCCTAACCTGGACCAGTCCTGGCTCCCTCTCCCATCTTTTGCTCACAGCCTTGCCTCACTACCCTGCTCTTGTATCTTTTTATTTACTTCTATCACTCTCTGACTCCCACAGTGTTTTAGCATATAGGAATGTCTCCGAATGACACAGAGGAAAATTGTGATATAAAATACCTTGAGCATATTTTTAAAATTAGAAACAATATAAGAATAAAAAGCTTATTTCCCACAAAACAAATTTTCACACCATGAAGATTTACACACAAAAAATAATTCATTTAATGCACGTAGATATAAACCTGGGCAATTCACTTAAACTCTTTGTGCTCCAGGCAAGATTATACATTTCAACCAACCAATCAATAAGAGTTTATTAAGTGACTGTTACATGCCAGGTATTATGCTAAGCCCCGGTGATACAAAGGCAGAAGAGAAGAAGCGAACCAGTCCCAGGATCTTAAATTCCAACAAGGGAGAAACACTGTGTGTGTGTGTGTGTGTGTGTGTGTGTGTGTGTGTGTGTATCACATATTGTGTATGTGTATATATACGTATCTCTCTCTGTGTATGTATATTGTGTGTGTGTGTGTGTGTGTGTATGTATATAAATATCATTGTTGCAGTAAAGGAGATTGTGGTTTGGGAAGTGACAAATGTAAGAAACACAAAACAATGAAACTATCTTAAAATCTATGCCCTTCTTTCTAGCTAGAGACTGTGGCTCGATTTTTATATTCATACATACATGCACACATACATACACGTATGCATATATATTGCATAATCTTTCAAAGTGCACACAAGGTAGTCAATGAACCGTCAGTACCATTTTTTCAATTTATAGTCTTAGAGTTAGCTAGAGAACCAGAAGGTTAAGTGGTTTACTTGTCCAGGACCACACAGCCAGAGCATGTTAGAGATGGGACTTGAACCCACCGCTTCTTGGCTTTGAGGCTGACTCCCCACCCACTGTGGTGTGCTTCCTCTTCTGTCTGCTTCTCTCTCGTTTATCTTTTTCATCTGACTGCTAGGTGGTATAATGGAGCAGAAGCCTTGGACACAGGAAGATCTGAGTTTTAATTCTACTTCAGGCACTTAGCAGCCATGTGATTCTTATTTGAGCCTCAGTTCCCTAATCTGACAAAGGGGACCAATAATAGCTCTTACTTTATAGGATGGGTTTGTGATTTCCAAATAAGTTACCATACCTTAAATTACTATATAAATGCTGTGTATTATCTCTGCAAATTATCTATAAATCTAGAGAGTATGTCTGTCTAAATGTCCAGTTCTCAAAGAGTTAGATTAAATTAAAATGTATTAACATGAAAAACTGTTCTAAATATAATTTGATCTTTAATCATTCAAAATTTCCAATATCACAGCCATGGAAGTCTATTAAAAAACAAACAAACAAACAACACAACTCAACTGCTGTTCTTTTAAGGATAAAAAAAAATCCTATGAATAATAAAAGAGGTAAACATTGACAAAATTTTTTATGTAATGTATTTATATTTCTTTGAGATTGTAGGCCCAGAAATTCTCAAAATCCTGTCTTTCTCTGATTTTTCAGGTTGGGGTAGAAGGTAGAAAGGCAGGGTCTTGTGACTAAAATTATACCTACTTGTTGAAATAAAGTGTCAAAGTTTTAAATTTGCTGCCACCATATCAAACTTAGACTCATGATGAAAAGTCAGAATATTATTCAAGTATGAAT
Organism: Phascolarctos cinereus; assembly: GCF_003287225.1. Lineage (NCBI taxonomy): Eukaryota > Metazoa > Chordata > Mammalia > Diprotodontia > Phascolarctidae > Phascolarctos > Phascolarctos cinereus. The sequence goes on along the minus strand of NW_027556180.1, from coordinate 118,775,633 downwards.
ATGGTAAAGTTCGGTGGGGATGGTTGGACGAAGCAGACCACACAGATATAAAATAGAGCGGAACTAGCTGTGAGAACCACTGCTTTGTGAAGGAATTTAGGACGCAGTTGTTTTCCTTTAGTGATCATTTCTGGAGGTCTTTTAAATAATCAGTTGATGATCCGCTATGATAGTGCGAACACTACAAGATCATAGATGTGGCTTGGCTTGGGATTAGGACTGTGGGTGGTTGTGGTATCTAATAAAGATATAGAAGCACATGGATTTTGTGGAAATTCTCTATCTCAATACGATATGAAAATCTACCCCAAAAGACTCCTATAAATTGAGGGTGTAATTGTCAACAATAATCCTGAATATACAAACACAAAACATACTTGATATTATTATATTTTTTAAAGACAGTTGGGGTTAAGTGACTTGCCCAGGGTCACACAGCTAGTGTCAAGTGTTTGGTCTGAGGCCAGATTTGAACTCAGGTCCTCCTGACTTCAGGGTCCGTTCTCCATCCACTGTACTACCTAGCTGCTCCTGGGTGTTATTTCTGATCTGCTGCAGCCACCAGGTCACTTTGCCTCTTTTAGAGACTATAAAACCCACTTTTCATTTCCTCCTGAGTGTTGAAGGTCATTATTGTATCTTGTGCTCTCCAAACTTTATGCCTGATTTAAGCTTTATGAAGAGTATTGCCCTCCATTTTTTAAAGGACAGGTCAGTTATGAATTGATGAGGTCCATCTCTGTTACTAACACACCAAAAAGCTGTCTCAGTCTATCATATGATTCATTCATGCTTCTTTTTCTGAGATCTTTTATGTCAGAAATCAAGTCTATAAATCATATGCAAATTTGATTTGAAGATGACACAAAGCTGGGAGCTATAACCAAAACATTGGAGTCAAAAGGTATAAGAATATCGTACCAGATCCAAGCAGGTGAAATTTATTTGATAGGGGTGAATGTAAGTATACTTAGGTTTAAAATGTATGAAAGTGATATGGCTAAGTAGTAATCTAAGAAAAAGATGAGGTTTTTAGTGAATTTTAAGTTCAATATGAGTCAATAGTATGTGATAGTAGGTTGCATTAAGAGAGGCAGAGTATCTAGAATCATGGAAGTGATTGTCAGGAAGATTGTCCTGATGAAGTCACATCTAGAGTATTATGTTTAGCTCTCGATATCATATTAGGGGAGGGACATTGAAAAACTGAGTGTCCAAAAGGGATGATGAAGGGTTTTGTAGTTAGGGTACAAGATCAACTGAAAAAAGTAAAGATGCTTAGACTGGAGAAAAAACTTAAGGGGGACCTAATAGGTCAGTCATTAAAAGAAAAAAAAATTAAGCACCTAATCCAGGTGAGGGGAACCTGTAGCCTTGAGGCCACATGTAGCCTCCTAGATCCTTCAGTGTGGACTTTTGACTGAATCCAAATTTTACAGAACAAATCCTTCCGCATACTAAGTTAGGTTCTAGGAATACACACACACATACACACACTCTCTCTCTCTCTCTCTCTCTCTCTCTCTCTCTCTCTCTGAAACTGTACTTGCTCACAAAAAGTTTACATTCTGCCTGGGAGTTAACATGTACAGAAATACAAAGTTTTTTTACACAAATTTTATGAATACAAAATGTATATAAAATAAATACAAGGTAATTTTTTTTTCTGAGGAGAGCACTAATACTTGGGGCAGGGCAATCAAGAAAGGTTTCATGTAGATAGTGTTTGATAATCAAGGGTTTGAAGAAAACGAGATTTTAAGGGGGAGAGGTGATGTGGGGTGTATTCAGGGCAGTGAATGACAGTGCAAAATGTAAGATGGAATACCTTCCATATGGAGAATAGTAAGAAGGCCATTTTGACTGGCCCATAGATTTCAGGTGGGAAAGGTAGATTGGGGCCAAGTTATAATGTATTTTAAAAGCTAAACATAGGAGTTTATATTTGATACCTAGAAACAGTAAGGAATCAGTGGTGTTTATAGAATGATATGGTCATATCTGCAGTTTAGGAAAATCCCTTTGGCAGTTCTATATAAAATATATCAGAGAGGAGAAAGACTGGAGTCAGGGAGACCAATTACCAGGCCCTTGCAACAGGAACATATCAGACAAACATGTTAACTATCTTCAAAATTTTAAGAGTTGTCACAAAGAATAGTGATTAGACTTGTTCTCCTTGTCACCAAAGGGCAGAATTAGGAATAATGGGTGGAAATTAGAGAAAGATAAATTTAGTCTTGAAGTAGAGAAAAAACTTCCTAGCAATTAGAGCTTTTTCCCAAAATGGAATGGACTTCTCTAGGCTACAGTGAATTCCCCTTCACTGGAGGTTTTCAAACAAAGAAAGAACATCATAGGGGTATTCCTGTTCAAGTATTGAACAAATGAGATGTCTTCTGAGGTCCCTTCCAATGATAAGGTTCTAGTTCAGGCCCTCGTTATGGCTTGCCTTGTCTATTTTAAATCCTTCTGTCCTGTTTTCAACCTACTTGGTGCTTCTGTCAGAATAATCTTTATTATGCATAGATATGGTCATGTTAGTCCTTTACTAAAAAATCTTCAGTGGCTCCACATTGCATGTTGAATATGATTCAGACTTCTGTTCCTGGCATTCAAAGCCATACCTTTGGCACCACCCTACCTTTAATAGTACACTGCACCAGGTAGTCTTCTGAAGAGATTTTGGAATTTCTCATAGCTCCAACATGGTTTTAATTTTTTTCACCTTTGCCTTTGTTCATGCTGTTTGTTTTCCCCCCACTTAGTAGTACCCAGTTTTTTCCAATTACATGTTAAGATAGTTTTCAAGATTCACTTTCGTAAGATTTTGAGTTTTAAATTTTTTTATCCTGCCTTCTCTCCCCTTCCCCTGCCCCAAGATGGCAAGCAATCTGATATAGGCTATACATGTACAACCATATTAAACACATCTCCACATTAGTCATGTTGTGAAAGAAGAATCAGAACAAAAGGAAAAAAAAACATAAGAAAGAGAAAAAAAATAAAGAGAAAGTAATATGCTTTGATTTGCATTCAGGCTTCCTAGTTCTTTCTCTGGATGTGGATATCATTTTCTATCATGAGTCTTTTGGAATTGTCTTAGATCATCATATTGCTGGGAAGAGCTAAGTCTATGAAAGTTGGTCATTGCACAATGTTGCTGTTACTGTGTCCCATGTTCTCCTGGTTCTGCTCACTTTATTCAACATCAGTTCATTCAAGTCTTTCCAAGTTTTTCTGAAATCTGCCTACTCATTATTTCTTATAGCAAAATAGTATTCCATTACATTCATATACCACAACTTGCTCAGCCATTCCCCAGTTGATGGGCATCCCTTCAATTTCCAGTTCTTTGCCACCTTGAAAAGAGCTGCTGTAAATGTTTTTGCACATATGGGTCTTTTTTCCTTTTTTAATGGTCTCTTTAGATGTCTTCCCTTCCCCTCTTTGCCTATCAATTTTTTTTTTGGCTATGCATTAGGGTTAAGTGACTTGCCCAGGATCACACAGCTCGTGTTACATGTCTGAGGCCGGATTTGAACTCAAGTCCTCTTGACTCCAGGTTCAGTGCTCTATCCACCGCACCACCTAGCTGCCCCATGCCTGTCAATTTCCTATGCTGCCTTCAAATTCCAGATCAAATGCCACATCCTCCATGAAACCATCCCTGATTCATCTAGAATAGAGGTCCTCAACCCATTTTATGTCGTGGATCCCAGTGTCAGTCTGGAAGAAGCCTATTATTGAAATATATTTATCAAAACATTTTTGAAAAAAAATGTTCACAGACCAGACATTAGGAAGTCCTGCTCTAGTTTGTAGTGAACTTTTCTTTCTCAGACTCTACATAGGATTTTGTGTCCATCTTGTTCATAATACTTTTACCATGTAGTTTTTTGTATTAGAGTCATCTGTGTATGTCATATCTCTTAGGAATAAGACATATCTTTTCTGAACTTTGTATGTGACCCATTACTCTACATCCATAGAGATCCAGTAACTCTTTGCAATGTTGAATATAGGTGACTTGACTGTATTTATTTAGCCTAGAGAAGGGATGTCTGAGAGGGGATAATAATGGTTTTTGTTATGTGCAGTCAAAGTGGTTGGATTACTTTTGTTTCCAATGATAAGTGGATTGAGACAACATAATTAGAAATCTAAATGAGATTTTAGGATGAATTTTGATATTAGCTGTTTTGAGGTGGTAGGCAGAATTACCAAAGAAGTTGGGGCACCTCCTTCTCTGGAGATTTTTGAGGAAAGGGTAAGAAAATCTCTCTCTGGCAGTGCCTTGTGGGGGATATTACTATAACAGGCAGCTTCAAGATCTGCTTCCTTTTCTTTTTCTTTTTCTTCTTTGAAATACTCATCTTTTATCATAGCTACTTGCACATAGTAGCTGCATGATGTTCAAATAATAAAGGAAAGACTGGAGATCTCATTTTGATCTGAGATTTTGTGATCGATTTTTTTCCCCAGGAAACCTTCCTTGTTTTTTTCTGAGTCTTTTTAATCCATATTAAAAACAGTAGCTAACATTTCTAGGATGCTTTAAAGTCTACAAATCATTTTTCCTCAACAGGCCTGTGAGCCAGGTAGCATGAGATAGTTCTCTGTGTGCTTGTTTTTGGTCTGACTCTGTCATTGCATCAGAGTAGTGAAGGTCTGTCCATCCACTGAAGCAGATCAAACCACTCATCTGTACCTTATAGTTTTAGACAGAATTGCCTGGATCACTGAGGGGTTAAGTAACTTGTTTGTAATTCTGCAGTGAAGGGCAGCTAGTTGGTGAAGTGGCTAGAGCACCACCCCTGGAGTCAGGAGGACCTGAGTTCAAATCTAGCCTCAGACGCTTACTAGCTCTGTGACCTGGGCAAGTCACTTAACCCCAATTGCCTGCCCTCCTTAAAAATAAATAAATAAATAATTCCACACCTAGTATGTGATATAGGGCCCAAGTCTTCCTTACTGTAAGGCCTGCTTTTGATCTACTATGACATATTTCTTCTTACTCTAAGAACTAGCTCCATTTTACAGATGAGGAAACTGAGGATCAAAGAGGTTAAATACCTTTCAGAAAGTCACATCTCTCTTAATTAGTAGAGCTGGTCCTAATCTTTTGATTCCTGGTTCCAAACTGTCTGCTGTACTGGGTTGTCTGTTTTTCCTTGTCCCATATCCCCATGTATGCACAAGCACGAAGCTCTCTTGATCTGAACTGATTTATATGTTTCATTATCAGGATTGAGTTTTTTCATATTAAAAGTTCATTAATTCAATTAAAATGTAACCTGCTTGAGGACAAAGGCTATCCTTGTGTTAAATTTTGTGTCTCAGGCGACATCTAGTGTATAATGAGTGCTGTAACACAGCTGATTTAACTATCATACTCTATGAAGGAGTATTATTATGTAGCAGTTCAGATTTTTTTTAGGGTTAATTATCTATCTGTGTTCACTATTTTTTAACTGAATTGTAAATATTTTCTTAGGAGAGAAGTTTGGCATAGAAAATTTTTGTAACATTTCCAAACCTATTTTCAGAAAAGGTTGATCTTTTAAGTTAAATACCAACCCCTTTCTATTATGAAGACAAACAATTGTGTATTGAATTGACCAACATTTCTGGACTTTTGTAATGTTAAGAATGAGGTCATTTAAAACTTCTCTTCTCAACCAGACTGAAGTTTAAATCTCATGCTAATATGACTACTTTACATTTTGAGTCACGTTCAAACGCTGAGTTTGTTTTGTGTATGGATCAGTAATTGGCAAGCATATTTATTTTAATGTATAGTTACTGCATGGATCTCCAGAAGCATCAGTCTTTTCCTCATGTAAATAGCATTAAATGATTTTGCTTCCTCTGGTATGCAACTTCAGTAGAGGTTTGGGGAAGATATCATTTCCTTTCAGCTAAGTATTTATTTAACCTATCTTTAAAGCAATACCCTTATGCCTCATTGTGACACGAAGGTAATACTGGTTTCTCAAAGGCTATTCCTCACTGCCACCCCACCCCTCAATTAAACTCTGGCAGGTTTTACCAAACTGTAAATGCTTGAATTGTGGGCTTGGTGATGGAATGTATGTGTCTTATCCAGGAACAGACCTAGCTAAACTCAGAGAATTTCATCACCACTTTGGCTATAGGGCAGTGTTTCAGCAGTCAAAGTCAGCCAATCAGTAAACATTTATGAAGTGCCTACTATGCACCCAGCACTATGATAATTATTGGGGATTAAAAGTAAAAAATACATCTTTCTGTGTTCCCAAGGAACTTGTGAGGGGAAATGACATGCATAAAATAAATACAAAGTATATATGAGGTAAAGACAAAGTAATTTCAGGGAGCATTTTGAGTTTAGAGGATGAGATCAGCAAAAGTCCCTTGTAGGAGGTGGCCCTTATGCTGAATTTTGAAGAGAATTAGGGATTCTAAAAGATGGAGAGCATATCTTAGGCATGACAAAACCATCAAGACAGCAGGTGAATTGTTGGGTATGAGTTACAGTAAGTCTGCTAGCTTGAATGGACCATGAGTTATATGAAGAGTGGTAATGCACAAATAGCCTGGCAAATTAAGTTTGCATCAGATTGTGATGAGTTTTAAATGCCAAACAAAGGAATTTGTATTTTATCCTGGAGGTGGTTGGGAACCACCAGGGCTTTTTGAGGAGAAGGATGACATGGTTGGAACTGTCCTTAAAGAACATTTGGACAGCTAGATGGAGGATGGTTTAGAGAGAGGAGATTTGAGGCAGGGAGGCCAGTTAGGAAGCTATTGAAGTAGTCCAAGTGAGAGGCAATAAGGGCCTAGACTAGGATGGTGTCTGTGTCAGTGGACAGAAGGAGACAGATGTAAAAGATGTAGTGAAAGTAATGTTTAACAAGATTTGGCAGCTAATTGGATACTGGGAAAGATGGAGTAATGATGACTGAAGTTGTAAACCTGGATAACTAGAGTATAATGGTATCATTGACAGAATAAGGAAATTAGCAAGAAGGGTAAACATGAGTTCTGTGTTGCACATATTAAGAAATTTGAGACATCTTTAGCATATTCATTACGAAACGTCCAGTAGACAATTGGTGATTAGGGCTTAAGAATGAAATTAAGGCAATAAATAGGTAGATAGATGGATAGATAGATAGATTTTGGAGTCATCTTCATAGAGATCTTAATTGAACTCATGGGAGCTGGTGAGATCTTTGGGAGAGAGAGTGAAGAGAAAGCAGGTCCGGAATAGAGAGTTGGGGTACATCCACAGTTAGGTGATGTAATGGTGTAGGAAAGGGGACTGAGAAGAAGCAAGCACATAGGAGAAAAACCAAGAGAAAGCAATGTTATAGAAACTCAGAAATGAGAGAGTACCTTGGAAGAGAGAATGGGAAATGATGTCAAGCAGTCTTGAGGTGATGTAGAATAAGGGAGAATGGAGAGAGAGGGCGGATCAGCATGAGGAGACTCTCAGTAAAATATGAAGCAAGGTCCTCTGTTAAGAGGAAAGAGAAAGAGACAGGGTGGATGGCTTAAGGAAAGAGGGTAAGATTTGGAATAGCTCTTATGGGGAATGTGAATGTGTCAGGAAAAAAAAACCTCAGAAGGATTGTTTTTGTTCAAGATGGCCTCAGTTGAGATTAATGAGCATAAATTTATAATACAAATAAAACCCAGTCCACATATTTGTCTGAATTCCTCTTCCTCCAGCAGTATTCAGTAGCTTGTGAATAGGAGCAGTAGAGGCAGATGTTGGTGAAGAACATTCTAAGTTGTAGAGCACTTACTATCTTCATTAGTTAAAAGACCAACCAAGGATATTATGCATGCTTGAAGTGTAGACATTTGCTGAGCACCCATTCTGTGTCTAACCTTGTGTTGAGTGATGTGGTGTGTAAAAGAAATATAAAGTGTGGTCTGTGATTATAAGGAGCTTTGGTCTTGGTAAAAAAAATAGCAGAAGGAAAAGCTGGGGATTCTAGTTATTAGCAGTCTTTCCAGTCATCATATTGGAAGAACTCTCCTCAAGTTACATTAAGATTGGCTTCCTCTAAACCTGTTCTAGTATGAGCTCCAAGAACCAGTGTAGCAAATAATGCACTAATTAAAATGTCATCTCCTTGAGTGCAGGTGCCATCCATGTCTTTCTGGATTGCTAGCTCCACAGATGCAGAAACGGAATCATTTAGAAACATTTTTTTATTAACGTCTCTCTCTATATTTTTTTACATTATATTCATTTTCCTACATGCCCTACCCAATCAGACCTGCTTTGTAAAAAAGAAAAACAGTCAAGCAAAGCTGATCAATACAATGAATGCATGTACTTGTGTATGTATGCCATATTGAGGTTGTGTAGATATGTGATGGTTGAATACAATATCACTAATTGTATTTATTCAGTTGCAACTGAATTAAGTTGCCTTTTTGTATAGTTCTTGTTCAACAATGTTGTAGTCTTAGACATATTTTTTTCTTGATTCTGTTTATTTTGCTGTGCATGAATCAGTACCAGTCTTTACATCTTTCTTTGATTTACTTACACTTGTCTTTTCTTATAATACAACAGTATTCCAGTACATTCATATACCATAAATTGTTCAACCATTATCCAGTCAATTGGAAGCCACTCTGTTTCCCACCTCCAACACCCTTTGTTGTTGTTGTTGTTGTTGGCTATCACAAAAAATGCTGCTGCAAATATCTTGGTGTATATGGGAGCTTTTTGTCTTTGATTTCTTTGGGTGCATGTTCCCAATAGTGATGTTATTATGTCAGAGGGCATGAAGATACTTTTAATCTCACCGAGTGCCTAGCACAGTCCTCTGTATGCAATGGTGTTTCAAAATATATTTGTTATTTCTCTATGTGGCACCTCACACAATGTCCTCCCTAAACAATGAGCTGTTTAAATCAATTTAAATAGCTGATAACTTACTGACTATATGAAGAGGATTCTGGGAGTTTGTTGAGACTGCAAATCTGCTATTTGGGGAAATTTATCAGCAAGAACAAAAATTTATCAGATTATCAGCAATTACAAAATAGTAGATGGAAAAAATGTAATATGTAAAAGGGTTGAGGGGACACAGGGCAAAAGAAAAAAAGCAGTAGGGGTAAACCAATCTACTTCTAGAGGCTTGAAGTTGAAGGGGAAAAAAACCCCGTAATTTACTCTTATTTCCTGTAATTATGACAATTCATCAAAAAAGGCAGAGTTCATCATACCAAACCTTTAAAACCATATTTCTGGCCCAGCAATGACCTTTAAACAACAGAGTCCATAAATCCTATGCAGAAGATAAAACAACACTTTTTTTTATTTTCTTCTTAGAGTTGTAATTTTATTGTACTCGGGAAGCTGGGTTCCCTTTCCAATGAGACTTATTAATGGACTAGTCTCCTTCTCCAGGGTCTCTACATTTTCTCTCTAAGAAGAGGTAAAACCTTCGGATTAAACCTTCTCTTCCTTAGTTTGGAGGTCAAAGTTTACAAAACTCCCAAGACTCATGGTTCTTAGCTGACTTAAACTCTTAAAAGTGTTTGTGTGTTCATATATGTAGGTGAGTTTGTATGTGTGTAGGGAGTGTGTGTAGTTTTTTAGTGTTCTTATAAAGTTAACCTTGTATGTGAAGTTGTTTCAGACTAATTTATTTGTTTTGTCTGGGGGTGGGGATGGGGCAGAGAGGTGGCTGGAGGAGACCCTATCCCTAGGTACTTAGCTCATTTATTGAGCTTTTACTGTATCTTTTGAGTATTTCCCTAGGCACTTGGTAGAAAGGTCAAGAATCAGAAGTTATAGAGCCTGTTCCTGAGGCATTTGCAGTCCAGTTGGGGAGAAAGTTGGGGATTTATTAGGAAACACAAACATTGCTCGTATTTTAGCATGGGTGAAGTCATAGACTTTTTAGTACACCAGAAAAAAGAATGAATGAGGTATGGAGATAAAGTCAGTCTGATTGTAAGCTCTTAAGAGACAGGAGCCTTGCTTCTCCATTCTTCCCGTCACCTATCTCTGCATTATACGAGTAGATGCTTCACAAGTGGTTGTCCGATGAATGAGAAATCTCATCAGAAGGATGTGACTTCTGCACATGGTCTTAATACAGAGTAGTACATGGGGAAAGGATGAGAGGAATGAAGTGTAAAAAGTCAAGAGATGATCTTTAGATGTTAGAGAAATAAAGAAATTTAGAACTTGGGTCTTAAAGCATTGGACAAAATAGTTAGGTGTAGCTAAAGTCTTTGAGAGGGAGGGTGGGAAGTACCAAGAGATGATATTAGATAGCAGATAAAAGGTCTTCAGTGCTATTCTGAGGGGTTTCTGATGTGATAGAGAGAGCCTAACATTATGAAAATTCTGTCCAAGATTTCACTTATTGGGGCAATTCTTATGGAATGTATTAAAATGTAGAGAGCCTGGAAGTAGAGAAACCACAATTAGTAGAGAAACCATCCTAGTGATATAGACAGAATCAAGGATCTGAACCTACAGTTGTGGAAACAGAGAGGAAGGGGTTGAATCTGAGATTACTGAAGAGGAAAGATTCAGCAGAATTGGGTCGAGAACTTCCATACCATGATGCTTCCATTAACAGTCTTGAGATCAGCCATCAACTGTTTGATACCAGTTGTAGAATGTGTGTTTTCAGCCTAGTCATCCTTCCAGGATCCACAAGAATCCCGTGTATCATGAATCCACAAATAAACACGTTATAAAAGTACAAGAGGGATTCTGACCAACATCAGAATATACCACGGATATTAATAAAGTATGCTATCTTAATAAGGGTATTTGTATCCTGGAAAATCCTGTGTATATAGTTATAATATTGTCTTAGGTTTTAAGATGAGATCTTTTTTCCTTTTTTTATGTTAAAAAATCCCATTAAATGTGACATTAAATTACACGTTTTTACTGTTTCTTTTTTTTTGGCTGAAAATTAAATTAAGACAATAACTTCTTGGCACACTTGACAAGATGTTAGTTTTTTCTATTTTAACTGTAATGGAAATAGTGAGAAATTTAATGGCTTTGGTGTGCATAAATTTCATAATATCTTTTTTTTTAAGGAGTAGGCTATATAGTTTAGAGTAGTTTGTGCTTAACTGAAATGCTGTCATTGTTTAAAACCTCACAGTAAAAGGAGAAGTTGGACTCGTGACAATCTGCTTTTGCTTATTGAAATAGTACCATGAATTTTTATAAGGGTACTTAAAGGATATTCATTTTTTTTGTGAACAAACCAAAATGCAGATGAATTTAACTAATTGGGATTTGTTAAATATTAATTTAAAATTAAATGCGTACCTATATGCATAGCTATCACAGTTATCATCCATTTAAAAATAATCACGATTGCAACACTTTGTATGCCTTATTTTACCAGAAGAGTAAGTTTTAAGGTCCCCCCCACAAAGCATTATACACTTATATTTCCACTTCCTGTAGGATTAGGGGCATGGTGCCCCTGTGATCTGGAAAATCCATGAAAAAATTTTTGGCCCTTGCTTCGTACCAGAGAAGTCTGAATTTTTTCTTTTTAATTAATTTTTAATTTTATTTCATTTTTATTTAATGCTTTCTTTTAAAATTTAAAAAAAATTAAAGTTTCCCCCGTTTAATTTCTTCTGTAGACTTGTCAGAATTTCCATGGAAAAAGTTGCAATGTGGAAGGGATAACTGTAATTAGAAAATTGTCCCAAGATAGTTGTAGTAACAGATTACAGGCACTAGGTGGTGTAGCAGATAGACCACTCAATTTGGAGTCAGGAAGAAATGAGTTCAAATTCTGCCTGTGAGAGTTGTTAGGTTTATGAACTGGGGCAAATTACTTCACCTTTCTGGGTCTGATTCCTTCGTCTATGAAATCAAAGTATTGGACTTCATGGCCTCTAAGGTCCCTTACAGCTTTAACTCTATGATACTTTGCGTATCTGAAGAATACAAGCCCTATTTTTAAAAATTTAGTCCATGTATGTTATTGTGTTTAGTTTTATAATATTCCAAACATATTTTGAAATCAATAATTGTTACTTGCATTTACTTAAAAATGTATTTAAATTTTAAAATGTTTTGTAATTTTTTTCATTCCCCTCCCATTTTAAAGCTATCTTGTTTTACCAGTATTTCTGAGAACTTAAAATGATATGGAAATAATGAATCAATCCACAGATAATGTTAAGATAAAATAGCTCACTCTTTTTGCCTTTCATTCTCTCGGAAAAATAAGGGTATGGTTTTTTGAGCATGGTTATATTTTCTATTGACTTTTCTCAGAATAGAAGTTTCCAAGGGTAAAAATGGTTGTCCAAGGAAGGAAATATGTTGGAGCAGCCTTCTATTTGACAGAAATATGACTTTATACTTCCATTAAAACAAAACACTTACTTTAAATGAGTACCAGGAAGAGTGTCAGTCCCAGGCAGGTATGTCTGATGTGCCTGTTTGTACTACTTAGTGCTGGCAGCTTAGATGCTGTATCAGCCTTAACACAGTGGTTTGACTAGGTATTGTTCATGGCTCTTCTTTTAGAGCGGCTCAGAAAACTGCTTTAGGGTCGCAAATATATATGTTTTTAATGCTTCACTGCGTAAGAGGGTTGATTTGCTGTTACTTTTACTTAAGGTTAAGTTTGTAATGCTCATATAAATAGTGAATTACACAGGTTCTGACATTGCTATTTTTAACTCATGGACAATGTGTGCAAAGTTTGACTTCATTAGAAAGAAGAACAGATGAAAAAAATGTGAATTATTTGCATAGATAGCTGACAGTTTAAACGGTTCCCATAAACAGGTTGTATATTAGGCACTTGGTCAACAACATCTATTGAGCACTTAAAGGGAGATAAAAATCAGTATTTTCAAGGATGGAAAATGGATTTCTACATTCATAATGTTTTTTTTTTAAGCTCAAGCACGTCTTGTAAAATGAGAAGAGAAACCAAAATCTATTTAAAGATAGTTTGAATTTAACCACCAGTCAGCCAACAAGTATTTATTTCATCCCAATAGATACTCCAAGTAGTCTGGGAGAAATGGAAGAAATTTAAGATGTACTCTTTGTTCTTAAGAAACTACAACATAGTAGAGTCGCTCAAGCTTTAAGCTCAAGAAAACATTGGAGAATATATAAGACACTTTATAATTATATGCTACATTGTGTCTTGTGGGCTCTAAATTCAGTAGGAATTTAGAGGAAGGGAGATGGTCCCATGTAACACCTGATGGACACACACACACACACACACACACACACACAGAGTATATATTCTATAGTAGAACTTTAACTGGGCCTCAAAGGACCTAGATAGAGAAAGAACATTCTAAGCTGTGGAGAAAGCATGAGTAAAAGTATTTAAGTAGGAAATAAGATGTGACAAAACATGCTAGGTCCAGCTTAATAGAAGGCCTTGGAAGCTAAATGGAGGAAATTTTTACCTGAGAGGGGAAGCACTATGGAGTCCTTGGTAGATTCTTAAGCAAGTTGTTACATGATCAAAAAAAGTTTTTTTAAGTAAAATATGTATCTGACATCAGTAGGTATGATAAATTAGTCTGGCAGAAATATGCAGATTAGAGTCAAGGGATCAGCAGAGAAAATAAGTGAACATAATTATATAATTTTAGGAGTCAAAGAAGGAAAGAGAGAATGATAGCTTAAGGGTACAGCTGGGTAAGGGAAGGGCAGGTTGAGAAAGATGATTTATGAAGCAACATCCTGGAAGATGGTAAAGGGATGGGATCAAAGGTCTGTGGGGAAAGAAGCAACCTTGGCTAGAAAGAGGGCTACCTCTTCCTCTCAGTCTGGAGGGAGTGAGAAGAGAAGTCAGGACACTAATAGGTTCGCAGGAGTGGAGAAGGAAGTTGAGGAAACTCATGTTGACTGGCTTCAGTTTTCTCATCTGTAGGAGTGGAATGAAGTTAGAAGTTTAAGGAGAAAATTATTTCAAATATATGTATGTAGGTTTTGTTTCCATAAGTAAACCATAGGGCATGGACTATTTTCTGAAATCACAGAACAGTATTTCTTTGTGTTCTTCATAACCCTGGAGAATACAAAGAAATGCTGTTGTGTGGTGGATGCTGGCAACTTAGTAGGTACTCAGTATCAAGGAGAAGACATTTTTTGTGCATTCTACCTGGACAGCTCCTATGATAGCCTGTGACTCCAGTAGGTCTGTGGTCTTATTTCTGTGACTTTCCTTCCCTGGAGAGCAGTTGGGATAAATTCTTTTGGAGAGGTTACAGGAAGCAGAAGACAAGCAAGCTCCACCTTGTTCACTTGGCCAAGACTCTTTTCCAGGAAGGATGCGTTGTTGTTGGTCTCCTAGAAGGAAGAATGCTTTTGCTCAATGTTGTTCTGGTGTTGTTTTCATTTTTAGTTCCAAGTCTCATAGGGATAGGTAGGTAGTACAGCAGGTAGAGCACAAGTCCTGAAGTCGGGAAGATTTGAGTTTAAATCTAGCTTCAGATACTTACTGTGTGACCCCTGGGTAAGTCATTCAACCTCTGCCTCAGTTTCTCCAATGGTAAAATTAGGTTAATAGTTGCACCTATTTCACAGAGTTATTGTGAGGATCAATTAAAATAATATTTGTAAAAACCGCTTAGCACAGTGCCTAGCCCATACTAGTTGCTATAAAATGCGTTTTCTCTCCCTTCCCAGATAGGTTGCAAAGACTATTGAAGTGTGGGAATTTATAATTCCCAGAAAATACAAAGCTATTATTGGTGCTAACTAAATGAAAGCCATTACAAGGCAACTTGTTGCATCTTTTTATTTTGTTGAATCTGCATACTTATCTCTCCAAAAGCTCCTCTGTGATGCCTTATTGGGGGTATAATGGAATACAAGCTCTACCATCTCTGGAAATCCATTGAGTACCAGTGGGTGACTTAGCATGTCTGTTTTTTGAGGACCAGCTCAGCTAAGTGTGGAACAGCAGATCACTGCTATGGAAGCTTCCAATTAGCTGATTAGTCACAAATTCTTTGTCCTTGGAAACCTACAGAACTGCATCTTCATAGTTAAAAGAAAAAGCCTACTGTATTCTGTAGACAAATTACGAAGAAGTTTTAAACATAAAAAGGACATTATAATAATAGTATTCCAGGTTTATTGATTTATTTACCAAATTATTAACCCAAATTTAAGATGAAACTTTAATAATTGAAGTATTAGTAATGTTATTAATGCTATATTCATTCTTTTCTGACTAATGAAAATTTGAGAACTGTTTTGGTTTTCACTGGACATTTAAGAATAGAATTAGGATACTTTTATCTTGAGTTTCATCTAAAGACGGACTGCAGAATCCACTTTTGAGCACTGTGTCTGCCCATTTTCATACTCTTGACTTAAGAGAGAACAGGTTTTTTCTGAGCTGTGATTTGAACCCCTCCCATTGTCTTCCTGCTACAGAAGACAAAAGCTGAGAGTGATAGATGCATAGACACAAAAAAGAGGAAATTTCCTGGAGGGTGTAGTATTGTATGATGAAAAAAGGACACTGTGGTCAACACAGAGAAGAAAAGGAAGCAGAAAGCAATTAGGAAGGAAGAAAAGGGGAGATCTCAGTTTTAATTGATTATGACCAATTATTTTCCTGGTTTTGTAAAAGTGGATTAGCTTTCTTATGATTTCAGTAAAGTTGTCCATTTGGTTTATAATTTGGATGAAACCTCCTTTTCTACTGCCCATTTCTTTGGTATACCTTTGTGAGTGTGTATGTGTGTTTAAAGGAAAAGCATTGTAAATGTCTCCAGGACTCTTTTCCTATTTCTACTGCCCAGAAACTTCCCCACTGTG
The DNA here is from genome assembly GCF_003287225.1 of Phascolarctos cinereus. Taxonomy (NCBI): domain Eukaryota; kingdom Metazoa; phylum Chordata; class Mammalia; order Diprotodontia; family Phascolarctidae; genus Phascolarctos; species Phascolarctos cinereus. The sequence continues at coordinate 118,759,813 of NW_027556180.1, read as the reverse complement.
TGATTTCACACTTAAGTGGCAAAGCTTCTTGTTTGCTAACTGATGGGAGGCCTTACTTTTTTTGGTGAAGATTCTCATAGCAAAGTACCTGCAAAACTGCATTAGATTTGCAGACATTGGTATGTCGCCTTTTAATAAGATAGAAGGTGTATTATTTTCATAATCTTAGAATATTAGAGTTGGAAGGGACTTTGAAAAGTCAGTCAGCCCACCCACTCACTCAAGTCGGTGAATCCCTTTTCAAAACAGGGATTCCTACCTTGGAAGGGAGTTTCTGCTTTAGGGCAAATCTAAGTTAGCATTGATCTGCTAGTCTGTGGCCTGAATCATGCCATTCTTTCCATGCCAAATGTTACAAAATACTAAACCTTAAGCCCCAAATTAGCAAAAGATATATATGTGTGTGTGTGTGTGTGTGTGTGTGTGTGTGTGTGTATACACACACACACACACACACACATATACATATATACACATATATATTCTATATATACGTATATATACATATATATATGTATATACACAGATACATACACACACGTATATATATATAAAATCTTACATATAATCTTGTAGTCTCTCAGGTTTCAAAAACTATTAACTTTTGTTATCTTGATTTAAAGTCTGATGATTTGAGGAGTTATTGGCTTCAAAAGTGAAATAGAGACCTGATTGCTTGCTATTCTTGGTTCTTGGTCAGTAAGAGAACATGTAACTAAAATAGGGTGAGAGTTTCTCCTTCCTATCTCTTTTTTTTTTTCTACTCAAAATAGCTTCCATTTCTCTTTCCTATTCGCAAATATATTTTGGTAATTGGAGGGTGCTGAGCTATTTCAAAAGTATTTTCCTTTTATATGTCTGGGAGTACAAAGAATCTTTTTTCATTAAATAAAATAGATGATTCACAAGTAATTATTTCTTAATAATGAATACCATACACTCTTTTGTAAACATTCTGATAACTAGGATGAGAAAAGGAATCTGACAGAATGACTGGCAATCATCAGCAAAGTCAAATTTTTGTTTTAGGGATCCTAACGACTTGGCTGTTAGATTGCCAGAAACCTAGTAGCTTAAATCATTTACTGAAGTAATGTTTGCATATTTTCCAAATAAAGTTTTTAGGCCTATTAGGGAAGGCGCTCTAGAGGTATGACTGTCTGGCAATAATCAAGCCCTAGGAAATTAGATGCATCTAACATGTACCCAGCCTCATCGTAAAGCAATATCATCAGTCATTTGATTATCTCTTGAGATCTGGCTAATGAATTTTCCTTTGTCTTATTGTCAGTTGAAACAGTCTACATTATACTGTATTTGGATTGACCGTGCTTATTGAAAAATAGCTTCTACAGGCCTGAAAATATTGGGCATTTTGGATACTTAATAAATGTTTATAAATACTCATTACGATTATGCTGGAGAGACCTAGGATAATGAATAGTGATAAAACTGCTGCTCTATCTTGACTCTATTTTGATTGAAAGAAAAATCTGAGAAAAGGACATTACACTTGAGTTTCACAAGTATTCACAATCAATTAGTACAACAATTCAAAGTCCTTTATAATGACCTTATAATAGAACAGTAATGTGGGGCTCCAGAGAATCTGGAACTCCATCTGAGTGGATTAACAACTGAATTTTCTCTTGTCAGAAAATAGATCTAGTAGAGAAGGAGTGACATTTGCATAAAGGCACTTCCTTTTGTCACCCTCAGTGTTTTTTTTTTTAGAAGTATGGTTTAATCTTACTCCTGTTATTAAATTGCTTTAAGCTTCTTTCCAAGTATCACGGCCAAGTGGAAGGATTTATTTTCCTCCCTGTACTTTAAAACATTGCTGTCAAGCAAAATAAGCAACAGGCAGGAAATAGAGATCTATTTCCCCTTCTTATTTTCTGTTTGTTTGCTTTTGCTTATGACTTTTTAAGTATCTTAAATCTGAAAAAAGTAGTTGGGTTGCCTTAAAATCTACTTAATAGAAATGTTTTCAAGAAAAGATTGGTAATAGTAACATCTTTTCAAAGTGGATGGGGTTTCTTCTCCCTTCACTGTAGCATGGATGTGGATTTCCATTTGCCGTGTTTATGTTTATAATTTAAGCAGGTTAGGAAGCATCCTCGTAGTCTTGTGTGGAAATTGGGAGGAAAACAAAAGTGAAATATCCTTCCTCAATAGAGGCTCAAATGTTTGGTGTCCCCTGGAAATGAAATGGCTTAAATGTTAATTGATTTGCAGTGCTTTAGAATGTCTTTCTTTTTCATTTTCAAAATTCTTTTCAGTTCATTTCTAGAGTGAGGAACAGAACAGAACTAGGGAGGGAGAGTGGGAATGGGTGGAGGTGGAACATGGAGCCTGGGCTGGATGTCCTGTTGACAGAGCCGGAGCTTCCATGGATCCCCTTTGCCATGGAGCCTTGCCACAGAAGATCCCTCCATTGGGGAAAGGCAAAGATAAGGATAGTAAGTAGCATCAGGTGGGCCTCAGTGGAGGTGAATTATATTATTTGGAGGGGAGATGATAGAAATGCAAAGCCTTAGAAATACAGAAGGAAACAGAGTTCCTGTTACTCTCCCCTAATTGGGATGACTTTTGTTCAAAAGGGGCAAGTATGAGTTTGATTCACCTGAGTTGGAGACTGCCCATGGGTGAGCAAATATATATACCTATACATGATACATGAATACATACATGTTTTACAGAGACATACATAAGTTATTACCATGCTGAATATCTGCTTTGTGGCTTTGCGGTTCTAAAATTACTGCTGCAATTGTTTGCATTATTCATTCATGAAACATTTATTGGCATATGAGAGTGTCCCAAAAGACTGAGGTTGGAACCCCATCCTATGCATATGTAAATATTATCATTTGGTTAGTTTTTATAGCTACAGTTTCACCAAAAGATTTTCTGCTTTTAGCTCTGAGTCTTTGCTTCACAAGTGACCAAATAAGTAGTGAATATCATACATTATTTTGTAAAGGTTCTGATAACTAGGATGAGAAAAAGGCATCTGACAGTCATCAGTAAAATCAAATTTCAAAGACTGACCTTTGTGCAAAATGAGACATCTCCTTCTTGATTGCTGGGTATTGGACTGTGTTGATTTTCCAGAAATTCAAAATTAAATTGTGCTTTATGGTCACTTTGTAGAGTTTCGTCTGATCATTTGGTTACTCGGATATTATTTACTTTCTTCTTAAAGGGGCTTATTGGCCCCGGCACTCCATTTTCTGTGCTCTGTTTCTGCCATTTTATACTAAAGGATGTTGGGATGAAAAGGTCAGATTTACTGAGAAGTAACATAGAGTGGTGGATTGGACATGAGACAAGAGTCAGAAGACTTGAGTTTGAATCCTGCCTCTGATACTGACTTGCTGTATTGTCAGAGGCAAGTCACTTCACTTTTCAGAACTTCAGTTTCTTCTTTTGTAAAATAAAAACAGTACTTGCTTTAACTACCTACAAGAGTGGTCATGAGAACAACATTCATTCTGGTATCAGAGTGCTATCTAAATGGGAAATATTATCACGGAGGTAGGTTTTAGTATATCCTAATTCCATTTAGAATGAAGATGATCTCCACTTTATTGACCTGCGTTTTGGATTGGAGTTTGATCTCACATATTTCATTCATTCATTCATTCACTTGGGAAGCATTTTTAAAGCACCTGCTATATGCTGGGCACCAGAGATACAAAACCAAAACAAAATAGTGTTCGCCTTCAAGGAACTTCAATTCTATTGGAAGCTTTTTGGTAGACTTACTGCTGATGTCCATGTTTTCTGCCTCACTGTTGGGTGGTCTGTGGTCTGCTTTCTTGATTCCAGACAATGCAAGGACTACCCAGCATCATTTTTGAAAGGCTTAAGTAGTGCTTAGTGTTTCTTGAAGGACCACTGGTGCATGAAATTCATTTACTTCTGGACAGTCCTGCAGAGTGATGATATGTAAACTCCTCTGTGTGCCTTTGTATCTGGATTTTGGGAATAGAGCTTATAGACAACTCTTCCAATTCTGAAAACATTTGTTAATTACCCTGGTTAGTCAGTCGTCAAGTCAACAAGCATTTGTTAAGTGCTTACTATGTGCTACAGAAACAAAAAAAGGCAAGAATAGTCTTTGCTCTTAGAAGGCTTATATTCTAATGCGACAGACAGCACAGAAACAAGCTGGTAGGTACCTAATGGAAGAGAACATTGCAGGCTTGGAGCCAGGAGATTGAGTGTCATGCAAGTTGGCCAGTGTTGTAGGAACGTAGAGTAGAGGAGAGAATAACATGTCAGAAAACTGGAAAGGGGGAATGCAAGTGAATTTGAAACAGTCCCATGGAGAAATGAACATGAAGACTAGGACCAGCTTTCGGGGCTCGTGTTCCCTTCAGCATGAAATAGATTAGATTGAGTACAATTGGACCTATTATGCAATTCTCGTCTTCCCCTAACTTCCGATAGGAAATGTGTCAGGAGGCCATCAAGGGAAACAAGTGGCCACTCCATCACTGAGTAGCCTTAGGATCTTAGTGAGCATCTTAGGGCTGTGAGTTGTTTAGAGTTCTGATAGCTTTTCTGTACTTCTCCTTTCTCTCTCTATCTCCTAGAGTTGTAGCCTGAAGCCACCTTGTGATTGGGGTAGTTATGTGTTAACATTTGGTGACCAGCAAGCCCACGAGGCTTCTGAGTATGGACACAGATCAAATGCCATGGAACTCACCAGCTGTCTCTCCTGAAAATCGGGAAGTCTGTGGCAGTATTTGAAATTCTGTGCCACTTTCCACGCCCTTCATGTTTTGAGGAAACGTCGTGTTTCATTAAGTACGGGTCTCATCTCTTCATCCCCACAGATCTCTCTTCTTGTGCCTGTAACTATCAGGAGGTTGAGTTCCTTTGTTTTTCTCCTTGACTCTGACCACAGCGTTAATTTCCTTCCTTATGGGAGTGAGCATTGCTTCATTTCAATTTTGTGGTTTCTTTTTACTCGTGATGACATCATCCATAAGGAAAAGGAAGCATGTGATCATAGAATTTTAGCCCTATGGTGTTAAAGATTAGAGATGACATAGTGATAGAGGAAAAGGCACTATAGTAAGAGCTAGAGAGCCAGAATTCAAATCCTAGCTCTTCTTAATTGTAACACAGTGAGCCAGTTCCTTAATCAGTGCACCTCATTTTTTTCTTCTGTAAATAGAGGAGAGCCGTTTTTAAGGTTGAATTCTGCTTGAAGTCTATAATCTAGTCCCAGAAACTCTTTTGGGGGCATTGGGGGAGACCATACTTGGGATTGCATTGGCACAGAGACCTCCCTCTGAAAACGCCCTCCACCAATTCAAGGAGACACTTGTTCTATGACTGACAGCATTAGAGTTGCCTGAAAGATAGAGGGATTTGCTGACTTGTACAGTCACCCAAGAAATATGTGTCGGAAGCAGGATTTGAATCCAGTTCTTGACTCCAGTACCGGCTCTCAGTCTATTATCCCAGTCTTCCAACTTAGATATTTTACAGATGGAAACTGAGACCCAGGTTGGTCATGTGAGATGCCAAGGTCTCACACAATCTGGTAGGGAGAGAGCTGGGGTAAGAACTTAGTTCTCCTGAATACCCCAAACAAAGATCCTTTTACTGCACTATAAATATTACACTAATACAGCATTGCTGCCATCTCAGAATCTACTTTTCCTCAGTTGTGTAGAATTTCATATTTCACCAAGTTGATTTTTGTTTATACTCTAAAGCCAGCTCTTGAAATTGCTTCCTATCATGTTTCCATTCAATCTAGCCATTCCATATTAAGCTCCTACTGTGTGTGAAGGTATTTATTTCAGAGAATATGATGGTGACTGGTAATGTTTCTTTCATATGAGGGCTATAATAAAGAAGCTTAGAACCAAAGCCAGGCTGGCTTAATAGCCTCTTTAGCAAGGTTTTTTTTGGGAGGGAGTAGGAGTGGGGAAGGGGGACTGGGAAGTGGTGGTAGTGGTGTTTCTTTCCCAGCATGTCATACCTCTTTAAGACATGGCAACAGGCCATGGGATTTCCCACACAAGAGAATGTCGCTTTATATTTGATACCCTAAAGATTCAGGAACTGTCGACATTCCCTGACTGCTTGACACTTACATTTTAACATGCATGCTGTGACCACTGAGACATGAAAGCAGATGGAAAGAGGCATCACCAGTCTGAGCTTATGGTTATTGTTACAGGGCTTAGTTGAATGAAAAGACCAAAAGGTTTAGATGCTATTTGTCGTTTAGATGGGGGTATTTTCCTTGCTGAGGAAGTAGTTAAACTAGTGCATTTTATTTTATTTTATTTTATTTTTGAGTACTAAGATTGTGAGAAAATTCTACAGATGAAAAAGAAATTTCCAAGGTTAAGCTTTCATTCCTTTATCTAATTGCAGCAAGAGATGGCAAAGTGATATTGATCCAGTGTCTAGTTTGCGCCTTGGTATTTGATGTTAAATCTTTGATCACAAGGGATTAGTAAATTAAAAGGATCCATTATGAGGAATGAGCTTTGTGATAACAAAATCTGATTTTCTGACATGAAAAGCCAAATGTGAACTGTTCTGTTTCTTTTATATGCATGTGTATTAATTGTTTTGATTTATTAAGAGAAGTCTTATTATTCAAAGACTTGAGAAAAAAAGTATAATGAAGTTAAATTAAATAAAATTAGATTATAGCCACTAATTCTTTGAGATCATACTCTTCTCTTTGTATTTAAATAATACAGTACTGAAAAATGTATTGTTTCTGGATAGCTTAATAGAGAAAACCTAGTTTGTATAGGTACCACTCCCCATCATTGAGAGCATGTTAAGTTCACTTTATGCACACGCGCGTACACACACACACACACACACACACACACACACACGTGTGTGTATGTATATCTCACAACTCACATTTATATAGAATGTTAAGGTTTAAAAAACATTTTCCTCTTAATAGCCCTGTAAGGTAAGGTAGTGTAAGTTTTATTATCCTCATTTTACAGATGAGGAGACTGAGTCTCAGGAAGGTGCAGCACTTAGCATAGTTCCTGACACATAGTAGATGCTTAAAAACATATTGATTGATTGGTTAAGTGACTTAATCAGGATCACAGAGGTAGTATAGTAGTAAGTAAGAGTAAGTAGTAAGTAAGAATTGGCATCTCATCCAGGTCTTTGCCAACTCTAATTATAATGTGTCTTTTGTCATAGTAACCTAGAGTCTTAGGAACATCATACTTAGATTTGAGAGTTTAGAAATTACCTAATCCCACTATTTTACAAATAAAGAGAAATCCAGAGATAAAGTGACCTTTCCAAGGTCGCAGTGGGAGTTAGTTGAAGAGCTGAGATTAGATTTCTTAACTTCCTGTGGCCACACTGTATATAGGCATTAAATAAAATAAAGATGGATTTAGTTTATATTATTTTCCTGTGCACATGGTCCAGTTCATCAAAATAAAACTTTTAGGAATCTCCATCTGTAGGCTTAGGACTATAGATCCCTCTTTGAAGATGTTGGTATTTACACACAGAAATAATTCATTGATGTCTAATTAAAATTGAATGTATTCTGAAAGCTTTTAAGAAATGATATTCATGGGGCAGCTGGGTAGTGCAGTGAATAGAACACTAGCCCTGGAGGCAGGAAGACCTGAGTTCAAATCCGGCCTCAGACACATTACCCTTACTAGCTGTGTGACCCTGGACAAGTCACTTAACCCAGTTGCCTAGCCCCCCCCAAAAAAAAGAAGAAATGGTATTCCTTGTTTTTTGTATTTTTTGATACAGACCCACAATTTATCTAAGGTATTTCCAGTGAAGAAACTTTTTATTAATGTAGATCAGGACCTGGCCTGAAACTTGCAGGCTTAATTGCCCGAGTCACAGATAGATGAAATAACTTTCACACCATGTAACCAGGGTTACATAGCCTATATGTGTCAGAGATAGGGACAGAACCCAGATCTTTTTGATCCAGAGGCCAGCTTTCTAACCTCTGTAGCTTGTAGATTCTAGGAGTGATGGTAGTTGGAATAATACTAGTAGTAATAATAATAATAACGATAGTAACGATAGCTAGACTTTATATAGTGCTTTAAGGTTTTCAGTTTATTCTGGCCAGCAGCTCTGAGGGTCTTCCCCTGGGAGATTGATTCTTTGAAGGCAAACAAGCCATCTTTTGCCTCCATTCTTACCTAGCCTTTAATTACTGAGTGGATGTTGCCTCAGACTAGAAGACAGCACCCACCTGATTTCATTGCTCCTCTTCCAGAACGAAGGACGAACAACAATCTCTCTCTCTCTCTCTCTCTCTCTCTCTCTCTCTCTCTCTCTCTCTCTCTCTCATACACACACACACACACACACACACACACACACACACACAGAGTCTTATTTGATCCTCACAATAACTTTGTGAAAAGTTGCAATTGTTATCCTAAATATACAGATGAGGAAACTGAGGCTCAGAGAGTTGTTTAAGTAATTTACCAGGTTCCATTTCCTACCAGGCCACTTTCCTGGACTTAATGATCTTCAAAAATTCATCATTCTGCAAGATGAAATTGACTCTTAAACTCATACCTTCAAAGCACTCCCTGCCTTGGGAATGAGGTCCCCCTCTCCTTTTGGTTGGAGAGGGTGGGGTAGACAATCTTGGACCTCTTCCCAGATCTCCAGTCCCTGTCTACTTTCCTGAATGTCATAATCTTTCAAAATTCATCATTCTGCAAGATGAAATCAGTTCTGAGACCTTTGCTTCCTAAGATCATTTCCCACCTGGGCTGCAGGACTTCATCACACCTCAGCACTGAGTAACTTCTTCTTGGCCCCCATATTTTTCATCTGCTTTTTGTGCGTTATCCTCTTTCTTTAGGTTACTAACTTATTGAGAACAGCAGATACCTTGTGCATTTCTTTGAATCCTTAGTGCTTAGCACAGTGCCTGTTACTTAGTGGGTATGTAACAAATATTTATTGACTATTGATTGATTGACTGTTGACAGGGTTACACAGCTAGTCACATAAGCTATTTCCCCTTCCCCAATAGCAATGAGATTGTAATGAATAGGTGTTATCACCTGGTGGAAAGAAATAGGAACTATATGATCCAGAGTTGTTTCCTTACCACCTCCATGCACACACTATTCTTCCTACATTTTCCTTGTCCTTATATGTTCACAGTTTGAGTTACATTATTTCCCTTGACCTCATTCTCCTTATCTGTAAAATGAGGGGATTGGAGTAGATGACCCCTGAGGTTCATTTCTGTGATCTTAGATAATTCAGCTTTAAGCAGTATGTTTGTTTTATATATTTATATACACATACACATGATGTGTGCATACACGTATGTATTTCTGTGTGCATGCATATATATGTACATACATATATACACACATATATATACATACATATATATACATATGTGTGTGTATATATATATAGATATAGATATATATCTATATCTATATATATATATCTCTCTCTATATATATCTCCTAATCATAAATAATCTTGAAAGTATTACATCTATGGTACATCTGTCTAGGAAAATGAAGCCATAGTGATTCATTGAAATCAAACTTTTAGAGAACTAGTTTTATCACTCAGTAAAGCCAATGAAAGAATTTCAGCAAGTTTGTAGAGCTGTTTATTGCCTTCTAACTAAGCCACTTTTTCTTAAGTACTAGTTTGATGAATTCAAAAAAAAGTCTAATTCTTAGTAAAGTTTATTGCTTTTATTTAATTAGTAGAATTTAATTGTGTGTTTTTCATTGCCAGTGGACAGTATTTTATTTATTCTAGGGGCTAGATAGTTTTTTTTTTTAGTCTAACCTGGGAGCTCATTCATGATTAATAACATTATTTCTATGAAGAAAAGCCTTCCCAGTTACTTAAAAAAAAATGACTTAGAAATTTGTTTTTTTAACTCAGCCAATCTATTGTACTTGGGAATTTTCCTTGCAGTCTATATGCTTCTAATTAGTATGCAGATTATAACTCTGATATAAGTTATTTGAGGTTAAGAACCATGTCATTTATTTCTTCTGTAATACCTGACATGTTCTTTATATTTAATGGGGGTTCAGTAAATAATTGCTGGATTGAACTGAAGCAACTCTGCCTAACTCTTCTTTCTCTGTCTTTAGGGAGAAAACTAACTGCAGAAAGACACTGACAAAGTCAGTGTGTTCCTTGAAATGAAAGTTAAGGTTTTCTGTACTTTAAAAAAAAATTATTATATTCCAGCTGTACAATGTTATGACTCTATTTTGAGCCTATTTTTTTTCTCGTGGGAATTCAGCTATGAAATTATAATAGCGGTCAATTGGAAAGTATAATTTAATATATGATGTTTTGCTTTACATGAGACTTTTTAGTCATTTATCTAATATGTAACTGTACTGAAGTCCTGGTTCGTGCTTCTCGATGATATGGAGGTGACCCTGAATTCTTGAAAGTTATACTATAATAGAGCACCTCTGGCAGATTCCACAAGCAGGAAAGGTTTTGTGTATGAGCTAGGTGATGGACTGTCTGACACCCATGGATCATCCTGGCTAAGTTTGGAGAGAGTCATCCTCAGAAGTCTGATCATCAAGTATTGAAATTTGGAAGGGGAGGCCCTTAATGCGCATGAAGATCATCAACTAAAGCATTGAGCAGGTACCTATCCTGACAATTTAATTGAAATATTTCAAGGATCTTTAATTTTAAGTAGTATTAGAGTTGTTGGTTGTTGGGTTTTTTTTTTAAGATCATTTCCTCCTCTATCCCAAACCCAGAGAAATTGGACATTCATGATTCCATTTTTATATAGGGTAATAATCATCCTCACCCGATGAGGAACGTGAAGAACATGATGAAATCAGAACCCACTTTTTCCTGCTTCAAATAACCTGCAACGCCATAGAGTGCCATAATATGAAATAAGAGCTGTACAAATTAGAGTTAGTGATGGATAGGGGTTGACATTGCCTGATATCCACCCCTAGATTTTGGGAGATTGAATTTCAAAGTATTTACAGCAAGAGACTAGGAACTCATAGTTCTAAGTCTCAAGAGGCATGAATTGTATTCAAAGATGAAATTCTAATAACACAAATTCAAATGATTCCAATGAGGAAGAAAGGGGGCTGTTTAAAAAACAGTGTGAATGCATGAGTAACTAACTGAACAATTTAGTTTCTAAAAAGACCCTTCAAGAAGCTGGAAGCAAGGGCAGGTAACTGAGAATGAATAAAAAATAGTATCATGGTCTTCTCAGTCCAGAACTAATGTCAAGGATGCTAAAGGCCAGAATGAACTAGGGCCTGTGACAAATAACTTCAACGAAAGGACATTTTGAGCTAAATTAGGGACAGGAAGATGATCAGAAAAAGGATGGAATAACTGTACAGATGATGGAGGATGAAGAAGAGGCATAACTCAGCTCTTCTTTTGCTTCTGCCTTCTCTGCCAAAGAAAATGATTTTAAGAATGTCTGGAGATGGACACGGCCTAGTGGAAAGAGCAGCTATACACTGGTGGGTTTGGATTCAGAGGACACAGGTTCAAATTTGAGTTCTGATTCTTATTCCCTGTGTGACTTTGAACAAATTACTTTGTTTTTCTGAGCCTTGGTTTCCTGGAATGTAAACTGAGGGAGTGATTCTACAAGCTGTCCTGTGAACAAAAATGCCTGTAGAGAATCACAGCCCAAGAAATGTTAAGGTGACAAGAGAGTACCTGGCTGTCTAAGAGGAATTCTGGTCATCAGATATAGTGGATGAAGCCAACTGAAACTCAGAATTTGCTTTCTGCTAGCCCCTTACTTTATTGTTGTTATTTGTCCTTCGTTCTCAAAGAGGACCATAACATCCGGAAGGTGATGTCATAACTTGCAAGTGAATTGGGTTTAAGTGAGGCAGGGCTGTGCAAAGTCACAGCCTCACTGCCTCCTCCAGAGCCATCTGGGTCCAGTGGCAAAATATAGATCAGGACCACTGCGAGTGGCCCTGAAGCAGTGGGAGACTTTGGCCTTTTTCACCGTTAGGTCTCCGTTTATCTGCGGCAATGCCCATTCAGTGATTATGGTTAGGTAAGAAATGAGGCAAAGAATGACCTCCTAACTCCTGCCTCTGATTCCTTGCCTTTCCAACATGGGGTCTTTCTTGTCTTCTGACCTTTCTTCCTGAGTTCTCACATGGTATGTTGCACCATTTAATGCTCGTGACAAGAAAATGAGGGACTTTCATTGGACTGCAAGTACAATTTGAGCCAACTATGTGACATGGTAACCAAAAAAAGCTAATACAATATTACTGGATATGACGGTATCCAAAAGAAGGAAATAATTGTTCCGCTGTCGTCTGCCAGGGCAGTCGATTGATGATCTAATGAAAGAGTTTTCTGATTTCTCAAAGTGGTGCCAGCTGTCTGTGTTGTGTCACTGAAAAAGGAATCATGATTCCAGTGTGTGATGTGGTTTGCTGATGTTGAGCCGTTCCGCTAGTGTCGAACTCTTCCTTTTACAGATGTGGAAACTGAGGCAAACAGGGTTAAATGACTTGCCCAGGATCACACAGCTAGTAAGTGTCTGAGGCTGAATTTGAACTCAGGTCCTCCTTATTCCAGGCCCTGTACTCTATCTCCTGCTCCACTTAGCCGCCCTGATATGACTTGAGAGAGATCAAGAAAAGTCAGTGAAAAGTGCTCATTGTAAGTATGGGCAAAGGGGGAAATAAAAGGAAGTAGAAAACCTGATTTAGAAAACTCATTAGATGGTAAGCTCCTTGAGGGCAGGGGCTGTCTTTTACTTCTTCTTGTATTCCCAGTGCTTAACGCTGTGCTTGTCACATAGTAGGCTCTTAATACATGTTTATTGATGGATTTGTAATACTTAATAATTTGCAATCACAGGAAATAAGGGTATCTCCTCTAAATATCATAAAACACAATGGCTAGAAATACATACTAGAATAGGGTTGTTGTGAGCATCAGATGAGATAATAATTGTAAGGCCTTTGCTACTGTGCCTGGGATATGGTAAGTGTGATGTATTATTATTGGTATTATTATTATTAATTTTATATTAATATTTATATGTTATTAATTAATTATTAAATATAATAGGTATAAATCTGGATTTAAATCATGAATTAAAATGGATAGATTTATTGTCTACAGAAGATTTTCTGATATAAAAACTCATGATAGTACATATAATTCCAAAATCGTGGTAGTTTTTAGAAGGTGTTTACTATGCATTTTACAGCTGTGATTTACTAAAGAAATTTTTCAGATTATCTCCACAGCTACATCCAAAACAAGATTGTACTAATTGAAGTAGCTACTTGTGAAGTCATTGGGAGGTGAATGGTTTCCAATTTGCAAAGGCTTAATTACCAAAAATTGGGGAATATTCTTGCCACACTCTATTTGAAGGACCATATTGGGAGCTGTCAAAGCAGGAAAGCTTTTTCTAAACGGAGCCAAGGGAAGTAATTCAGGATCTTCCTGGATCAGGTGAAACCTGGACAATAGTACTGATGGCAGGAAGGACACAGCTTGATTGAGAAGAAAAAAGGGTATCTGGTAGGGGATATAGGGGCTGGAGAGGCTAGATTTCATAGTGTTTGCCTAGCTGGAGTGGGGATTAGAAGAGAGCGTTTGGTACTGTACAAATGATGAAGGATGAAGAAGAGGCATAACTCAGCCCCTCTTTTGCTTCTACCTTCTCTACCAAGGAAAATGATTTTAAGAATGTTTGGAGATGTACATGGCATAGTGGAAAGAGTAACTATACACTGCTGGTGGGTTGGATTCAGAGGACACAGGTTCAAATCTAAGTTCCGATTATTTTCCCTGTATGACTTGCACACATCCCATTTGAAGTCTCCTAAGATTATGAGAATCGTCCTGAGAATTTAAAAGATTTCTCCTATCCTGTCCTAAACTTATCTAGAAAAAAAAAAGTACAGAAATTACAAATAAGTACTAATAGGGTTCTTTCTTCCCTAGGCTGGGTGGTGCAGTGGATACAGAGTGCTTGACTTGGAGTCAGGAAGACCCAAATTCAAATATGTCCTCAGACACTCGTTAGTTATGGGATCCTGGACAAGTCACTTAACCTATCTTTTCCTCAGCTTCCTCACCTGTGTAAAATGGGATAATAATAATACCACCTGCCTCCCGGGGTTGTTTCGAAGATAAATTAAGTTCATATTTGAACAATGCTTTGAACATCTTTTTTTTTTTATTTTAATTTTATTCATTTTTTTGGGTTACATTTTAAGTTCCAAACTGTCTCCTTCCTTTGCTTCCTCCCCACCTCGCACTAGAGAAAGCAACCATTTGACACAGATTTATAAATATATATTCTGTGTATTTATTTATATATTTTATATAATTTATATTTATAAATATATATTTTATATTTTGAATAAATATATAATTTATATATAATCATATATAATATATAAATATAAATACTAATTTCTGTTTATCAGGTCTTTCTGGAGGTGGGTAGCATCTTCCTTCATAGGTCCTTTGTAGCTGATTTGAGTATTTATTATACTCACAATAACTTTGTTCACAATTATTCCTCAAACAATATTGCTGTTACTGTATGCAACATTCTCTTGGTTCTGCTCATTTTACTTTTCATTACTTCATGCAAGTCGTTCCATGTTTTTCTAAAATCAGCTAGCTCATCGTTTCTTATAGCACCGTAGTATTCCATCACAATCATGTACCACAACTTATTTAGTCATTCCCCAATTGATGAGCATCCCCTCAATTTCTAATTTTTTTTTCACCACAAAGAGAACTGCTATAAATATTGCAGGGATGCTTTAACATAAGAAGAGCTATGAACATAATTGATTATATCAGTAACAAAAGTAACAAATCATACAGTTATATCAATAGATGCAGGAAAAGTTTTGACAAAATTTTTTTGACAAAAAACACTCATTCCTATTAATGTGATGTTTAAAAAGGTTCGAGGTAATTTAATCATTTTATTAATAAGGCCAGAAGGTTATTAATAGGTCAGTTGTCTGTCTCTCTTAAACCAAAGACAATTGTGGAGGCAGGCTCAAGGTTTATATACTCTTCCTGTTGGGGCTCCCAGCCTTGGGCTATCTAGACAAAAGGATCTTTCTCCACCCATGTTTGAGTAGAACACATTGGACTTCCCCACCTTAAATTAAATTCCTTGCAAGGTTGGGTGGGGTCTGACCAAGATCTTGGAGAAAAAATTTCATTTTCAGTGATATCCTTCTAGAACTCTGACCTTTTAAAGGACTTTAGATGAAGGGGGAAGCTCTAAATCTCCCCCCAAATTATGATCATCAATAATCATTTCTCACATTAAAAACACTTGAAAGCATAGGTATAAATGAATTTTTACTTAAAATAAGAAACATCTACCTAAAACCATCAGCAAGCATTATTTCTTTTTTTTTTCTTTTTTAAAATTAATTTATTTTGATTTATCAACAAACACTTCCATAAGCTTTTGAGTTTTAAATTTTTCTACCTCTCTGTCTCTCCCCCCGCCTCCCAAGATGGCACACAATCTGATATAGGCTATACATATACATTCTTATTAAACATATTTTCACATTAGTGATGTTGTAAGGAAGAATTAGAACCAATAGGAGGAACGATCAGAAAGAGGAAACAAAGCAAAGGAGAAGAAAAATAATAGCAAATAATATGCTTCGATCTGCATTCAAACTCCATAATTCTTTCTTCAGATATGGAGAGCATTTTCCATCATGAGAGCTTTGGAGATGTCTTAGATCCTTGTATTGCTGAGAAGGGCTAAGTCTATCAGTGTTAGTCATTGCACAGCATGTCTGTTACTGTGTACAGTGTTCTCCTGATTCTGCTCACTTCGCTCAGCATCAGTCCATTCAAGTCTTTCTAAGTTTTTCTGAAGTTCGCCTGCTCATCATTTCTTATAGCACAGTAGTATTCCATTACATTCATATACCATAACTTCAGTCATTCCCCAACTGGTGGGCATTCCCTCATTTTCCAATTCTTTGCCATCACAAAAAGAACTGCTATAAATATTTTTGTATGTGTAGGTCCTTTTCCCATTTTTATGATCTCTTTTGTGACAGCTGGGTCAAAGGGTATGCACATTTTTATAGTCCTTTGGGCATAGTTCCAAATTACTCTCCAAAATGGTTGGATCATTTCACAACTCTACCAACAATGCATTAGTGTTCCAGTTTTCCCACATCTTCTCCAACATTTATCATTTTCCTGTTTTGTCATGCTAGCCAGTCTGATAGGTGTGATGTACCTCAGAGTTGTTTTGATTTGCATTTCTCTAAGCAATAGTGATTTAGAGCATTTTTTCATATGACTATAGATGGCTTTAATTTCTTCATCTGAGAACTGCCTGTTCACATCCTTTGACCATTTATCAATTGGGGAATGACTTGTATTCTTACAAATTTTACTTAATTCTCTATATATTTTAGAAATGAGACCCTTATCAGAGAGACTGGTTGTAAAAATTCTTTCCCAATTTTCTACTTTCCTTTTAATCTTGGTTGCATTGTTTTTGTGCAAAACCTTTTCAATTTAATGTAATCAAAATTAGCCATTTTGCTTTTCATAATGTTCTCTATCTACTGTTTGGTCATGAATTCTTCTGTTCTCCATAAATCTGACAGGTGAACTATTCTTTTCTTTCCCTGTTGGCTTATAGTATCAGCCTTTAAATCTAAATCATGAACCCATTTTGACTTTATTTTGGTATATGGAATGAGATTTTGGTCTGTGCCTAGTTTCTGCCATACTCTTTTCCAGTTTCCCCAGCAGTTTTTCTATTTCTTAGCAAGTACCAAGTGGTTTTGATGCTTGCCACTTTATAATACAATTTAAGATCTGGAACAGTTAGGCCACCTTCCCCTGCATTTCTTTTCATTAGTTTCTTGATGTTCTGGACCTTTTGTTATCCCAAATTAATCTTCTTATTATTTTTTCTAGCTCCATAAAATAATTTTTTTGGTAGTTTGATTGGTATGGCACTGAATAAATAAATTAGTTTAGGTAGAATTACCATTTTTATTATATTAGCTCAGCCTACCCGTGAGCAACTGATATTTTTCAAGTTATTTAGATATGACTTTATTTGTGTGAAAAGTGTTTTGTAATTGTGTTCATATAGTTCTTGGGTTTGTTTCGGGAGGTAGACTCCTAAATATTTTATAATGTCTACAGTAAGTTTAAATGGAATTTCTCTATCTCTTGCTTTTGGACTTGGTTGGTAATATATAGAAATGCTGATGATTTGTGTGGGTTTATTTTATAGCCCTCAACTTTGCTAAAGTTGTGTATTATTTCAGATAGTTTTTTACTTGCTTCTCTAGAATTCTGTAAATATATCATCATATCATCTGCAAAGAGTGATTTCTTTGTTTCTTCTTTGCCTATTCTAATACCTTCAATTACTTTTTCTTCTCTTATTGCTAACGCTAAAGTTTCTAGTACGATATTGAACAACAGTGGTGATAATGGACATCCTTGCTTCACCCCTGATCTTAGCAAGCATAATTTCTAATGGGGATAAGCTAGAAGCCTTCTCAATAAGATCAGGAGTGAAATAAGGATGCCCATTATGACCAATATTATTCAATATTGTATTAGGAAAGCTGGCAATAGCAATACCAGAAGAAAAAGAAATTGAAGGAGTCAGAATGGGCAATGAGGTAATAAAACTATCTCTTTTTGCTGATGATATAATGATACACTTGGAAAACCCTAGAGATTCAACTAAATAGTTGAGACAATTTTAACCGAGTATCAGGATCTAAAATAAACCTGCATAAATCATTAGCACTTTTATATATCCCCAACAAAACCCTGCAAGAAGAGATAAGTAAGAGACAGTCCATTTAAAATAACTGTAGATTTTGCACGTCTTTAAAGCACTACATACATGCCAGATATTATTATTATTTTAGCTTTCATGAAACATTATTATAAAGTGTTCCTTCTGTTGAGGGCTAGGGGTGCTGGGAACCCCAAAATTCAAGGGCAAATGATGTGGCTCCTGCCTTAAATGAATTTGACCCAAGCCTTTTCAGCCAGAAACAAGGTTTATTAAAACACTGGTTGGGGTGGGCGAGATTTTAAGAATCTCTGCTATTGGCCAGATTTTAAGAATCTGAGCCTTTGTAATGAGAATATAACTGGGCCAGACTCTTAAGGAATCTGAGCACTTTAATGGAGGCAAGATTGACCTTTTATGCAGAAAGACCCTGGGAAGATCAGAATGTGATCTAGGAATGGCCAAGTAGTCTGGTGTAACTGGGAGGTAACAGAGAAGGTAACCCGGAAGGGCCTGCTGCCCCAGATGAATGCCAGGGGCCTGGGCTACATGGAAGGGGTTTAGATGGAATCAAGAAGTGGTAGTCTAAGGTGGGGCCAGGTGCAGACAATGAGGGCTGGGTAACAGAGGTAACAGAGAATTGGAGATTGGGGCAGGGTCAAAGCTAGACCTCTAGTATAGTTGAAAGGATTATACTGAAATGAACCTCAGGTGAATGCCAGGGCCTAGTGGGAGAGGTCAGGGGAAGTTGCGGTGGAGGGGAGGGTCTCCAGGGTCTATCCCCCTCCACTTCAGAGGAAAAGAAGATACTGCACATTTTATTACAGGGTTAGAGGAAACATTCTTGAGTGAGCAGTGGCAGTATCCATTGAGTAGACAAAGGTAATTGGAGGAACACTAGTAAATGGTGTTAGGAAGACTTAATCTAGGTAGGGCAGAGAAAAGAAGAGTAATGAGTGAGAGGGCGAAGCAATCCTCAGTCTTTTGCTACTGGCTGGTTAGATTCATTAGTGATTAGATTGATCTGACTATGACTTTGGAGTTGGAATGGGCCAAATATGTCATCTAGTTCAAACTTTATAGATGAAGAAACAGAGGAGGCTTCCAGAGTTTGTGACTTGCCTGAGTTACACATAGTGGGGCTGAGCCGTGATTGGAACCCAAGCCCCAACTCCATATGTAGCATTTTTTCATGGTGCCCTTGGGCCATTAATATCTCACCTAGGATAGCCCATGGATAGAGGAGAATCTGGACAGAATGTAATGGGGAAACTGGGAAGAGTGTGTCTCTGGTTCCAGCAAATGGAGGAGAAGCTCAGCTATAATGTGAGGGGGGAGAGTGCTGGATTTAGATCAGGAAAGGCCGAGTCCTGTGTTTGTAAGCTGTGTGAGCTTAGGTGACCTACTTGACTTTTCTCAAGGCAGATTTCCAGACTTGTGAAATCAGAACAATATCTTCAGTATGTGTATCACCTGGCAGTTGTGAGCAAAGTGTTTCATAAACTCTGAAGTGCTCTGTAAATTCAGATGATCGGTAGCCTTTCCCCCTCTAGTAGTTGGACATTCTCATCTGCCTGGATTGTACCTTATCTAAATTTTCTGCCTCCCCCAAAGCTTGACACATTTCACTGTGTTAAATAGCACTTAATAAATGTCTGTTGTTGAATGTTCTAAAGGGGAAGGAAGTGGGGAGCCATGGAGAAGATGAGGGAAGGGAAAGAAGAGAGGAGAGAGAAATCTCAATCAGCGGCAGCAGGGATGGAAGGGTAGTTCTTTATGTGGTCATTTGGTTGGCTGGGGGGACTATTCATGTGTAAGGGACATACCTTACCTAGGTTGGACACGTGTGAATTAGGTATTGACTGTGTGGCTGCTTCCATCTATCTGTCTTTGACTGTTAAGATCATTCTTACGCAGTCTTGGTACATTCTACAGAGGGCATTGAGCTCTTTCATTCTTTCCTTGGCTTTTTTTTTTTTTTTTGCTCTTCATCCTGTCTCCAGCCTAAGAAAACTAAGTCTGCTGATAGTAAATACATTAATAAATGCAGTTTCTGTGAAAACCTAAACAAAATTTAATGTTAATAATGAGACAAGTTCTGTTCCATTTTGGCTCTTGCCCGAGTTACCAAGATTGCCCTGATTTGTTTTCATTTGTGCATACATATCTATGTGCAGATTCATCTAATTTGATTAGGTACATTTCTGTCCTGAGGCAGGGGGATGGGAAGGGTGGCCCTGAGTGCCTGTCAGATCTATTCTTCTAAGATTTGTTGGTTCAGTGAGAAGAGCCTATGGGGCATTTTGCCATTAATTTTTTTTTTCATGAAAGTTTCAATCTGTTTAATAACATGAAATAAATTTTCACTTGCAGAAGAAGGACCTTGTAAAAGTACATCGAGTTTGGGCCTGCAGAAAATTTTAGAATTGGATTGAAGTCACTGAAAATAGAGGCTTATAATTGAAATGTCAGCAAATATAACTTTAACAATTCCAGAAGGTACTACTATAATATTAAATTTACCTGTTAAATACATTTTTTCTAACCAGTATATAAATTTTCATATGCATTGCATATCTCTGCAACCATATTTCCTATATCAACAGTCCCCTGTGGCAACTTTATCTTTGAATACAAACTATCCTTGTTCAATATTTGAGTGGTGATAATGGATTTTATTTTTATAAATAACAGCCTTAGTATCCCAAACTGCAGCCAATCTAACCTTACCATTTGTAAGAACTACAGTGCTTTATATTCCAAATGGCAATCTTAATGTTTTATTCATAAAACCAGAAAACACAGTGAAAATGTAAAAAAGATAGTATTAGGCAGGAGGGAAAAAAAAACAGTGAAAGAATATAAAAACTTATTGCCTTTAGGGATGCCAAGCCCACTGTGTGCATACTGGCTGAGTGGCTCTGTTTACTGGGGGAGGTGTTGATTCCCTGCTGACAGTGGACTGGCATACTTTCAAATGCATCATGACCATCACTTCAGACCAATTTTAGGATTCTAGCTTGGTGTGGTAGAATCAGAAACCATTGTAGACAGACCTGGGCTACCTCTGAAAAGGAGGACCTTGGACAAGTAGACTTTGCCCTGTGTTGACTTTAACCATTCCACTATATTCTGAGGGACTTCTTAGTGGTTCTAGGTGAGGGGTTCTTTTTTTTTTTTAAATAAAATTTCATTGATATCTTTTGTTTTTACGTTGCCTAAATTCCCCCTATATTCCTTCCCTTCCCCCCTCCCAGAGAGCCATCCTATCTAACAAAATATATTAACCAAAAAAAAAAAAGAAAGAAAACTGAAGAGGAATAGAAGATAAATAGGCAAAACTGATTAATATGTCCCCTCAAAAATATGTGCAGTTTATCATACCTGTGCACCTCCCACCTCAGCAAAGGAATTGGGAGAGGGCGTGCTTTCTCATATCTTTTTTTTTGGGGGGGGGGGCTGTGCTTGTTCTTTTTAATTTTTCAGCATTTGCTTTTGATTGTGATATTTATTCTTTCCATTTGCATTGTTGTAGTCACTGTGTATATTGTTATCTTGGCTCTGTTTACTTCAGTCTGCATCAGTTCATATAACTCTTTCCCAGCTTCTCTGTATTCATCATTTTTTTTTACAGCACAGTAATATTTCATTGCAGTCATGTACCACAATTTATTTATCCATGGGTACCTACTTTGTTTCTAGTTCTTTGATGCCATAAGAAAAATTCTGCTATTAATATTTTAGTGTATAAGGGGACTTTCTTTTACCAGTATCCTTTTTGGGGTTTATGCCTCATAATGGAATCTCTACATGAAAGGATATGGACATTTTAGTTGCTTTAATTGCATAATTCCAAATTGTTTCCCAAAATGGTTTACTAATTCACAGGCATCCTAAAGATGCACTAGTATGTCTATCTTCCCATAACTCCTCCAGAAGTGATGATTGCATTCTTTTGTCATCTTTCCCAATTTGCAGGGTGGGAGGTAAAAGCTCAGGATTGGTTTGATTGACATTATTATTTATTAGTGATTGGAATAGTCCTTCATGTGGTTGTTAATGGGTTGAGAATCTTCATTTGAGAACTGTTCATTTCCTTTGACAGCTTGGTGGCTTTGGGTCTGACATACATGCATGTATAATATACGTATGCATGTCTATATATACATCTATACACACATGCAACAATCTATACGTATGTATATATACACACCTATATGTATGCATGTTACATGTTAGAATCAGGAGTTCTTAATCTGGGATATATGAACTTTTAAAATATATATTTACAAAAATGCATTTCAATATAATTGGTTTCTCTTATAATCCTTTGTATTTTATTTTATGCATTTTTATTTTGAAAAGGGATGCACAGGTTTTATCAGACTGCCAAAGGGGTCTATGACACACACACAAAAGTTAAGAACCCTTGGTTTAGACCAATTTATGACTCTTTATTTACAGTTTCCAGTTGGCTATATCTTGGACTTCCAAGGGTTTTCTGGTCCAAAAGTCAGGATGAAGGATTAGAGTAGGCCTCCAAGAAGTCCTTTTCGTAGGCAGCACTGGTAGGGTGATATGGAGTTTGGGTTCAAAGTGCTACTTCAGTAAAGTGATGGAAGAGATCTAAAGAATCCACTGGTTATTTAATGAGGCTCATGTCTCAGTGAAGTCAGAGGCAGGCCAAACTGTACCTGACAGTGGTATAGCTGTCATCTCTTTGTATCTAAGCATATAGCAGAGTTGCTTGGGTAACCCTGATTCTCATAGGCACTCAGATGGCAGGGAAAAAAAAAGTTTTAAGTCATTTGCCTGAAGTTACAAAGGTGGGAGAGCCAAGCCTAGAACTCAGGTTTACAGACTTGTAAGTGCAGTGTTCTTTCCATTGTACCATACTGTCCCCAAAATGGCATTAATGAAGACTTGGAGCCTTAAAGTCTTAGTTGGACCTTAAAGGCAAGGTAAGAGTTCAGGAGAGGGGATGAAGGAAAGCATTCCATGCGTGATCAGTAGCACAGAGACAAGAATTAGAATGACATGTGTGGTATAGAGAGGAGACCTTTTTGACTTAAGTGGAGGAGAGCGCATTAGATACTCATGAGAATAGGGTTCAGTGAATAAGATGAGAGTAACATGATAAAATTGTTGTTTGAAGACTAGTCTGGCAATCAGATATAAAACGCTTTAGAGAGTGAAAGAAGGAAGACCATCAAGCTAAGAGGCTATTGTAGTAATACAAATCAGAAATTGGTGATGAGGAATGGGAATAGGAATGGAAAATAACAGGTAAATTTGAGAAATATTTTGAAGGAAGAAACAACAGGATATTATTGTAAATTTAACATTGATGATGATGGAAAAAGATGAGATTTGAATCTAAAGAATTCAAACTAGGAAACCAAAAGAATGGTAACTTCACTAAAGAAACTAGGGTGATTGGAAGAGGTATCAGTTTAAAGCAAAATACGGTTTCACATTGGGATGTTGAGTTTTTGTAGACAACAGAAATCCTAATTTAGAAATAGGAGAATGTGGGTGAAAATTCAAGGACGGTGGTATAGATTTGGAAGCTATCTATACAGAAGTGTTAGATGAAGTACCTCTATTCTTATTTATTATTAGATTGTGAGCTTCTCAAGGTCACAGATTGTCTCTTACATTTCTTTGTATCCGTAGCACTTAGCACAGTGCCTGAACCATAGTAGGCTCTAAATAAATGTTTACTGACTTACTGTTTGAATAAAATAGAGCAAAGAAATGAAGATAAAGAGTCGGGGGGGGGGAAGGTACCCACTTATAAAGTAGGGAAGAAAAGGAAGACTGTTGCAAAAGAGATTGAAAGGGAACATTCAGAAAGAGAACCGATAAAAAGGTTGTCTCAAATGGAAGGAGATGAATTTCAGAGTCCTTGGTCTGTGGTCAAATACCACTCCAGTGGTCTAATACTCCAATAAATCTGTGATTTTTTTTAATGTCATATTCCTCTAGTGATACAGGTTACATTTCATCCCTACCTGCTCATCCTGTGCAATTTTCTTCCATGCACTTTATCCAATAAATTAGAAACGGAGTACCGAAGTTTAAAAAAGGATGATAACTGAGAAAAGGTCATTGGGTTTAATAAAGTGGTCATTTGTAACTTTTGGGTTAGCAGTTTGGGATGGGAAGTAGATTTAGGGGGTTAAAATGGGAAGAGTTAGATGAGAGGTGAAGGCAATGGGTGGAGACCACATATTTGAGGAATTTGGCGAAAAAGGAAGTAAATTAATTGTGTCATACTGAGAAGGGGTAGCAGCACGGTTAAGTGATTTTTTTTCCTTTAGTATAAAGACTACCTAAATGTATTTGATTTTAGAAGGAAACCACACCATCAGGAGGAAAAGTTGAAGATGTCATGTGTAGAAGGGATAGTTGTGGGACTGAATTCTCAGAATAGTCCAGAAGGTGTGAGTTCCATGGTTCAGGTATAGGAATTAGCTTTCTAAAATCAGAAAAGTGTTTTTCTGAGACTTGCAGGAAGAGAGGAGGAAATAAATAGAGGCAGAATGAAAGGCTAGAGCAGATAGAGAGTTCTACCAGGGAGCTAATGCTGAATAGCCTCATCTCTGTAAAGTAGAAGTGACTTCTCTTTCTGAATATTCACAAATGTAATTAAACATTTAAACATCAGAAATGGTATTTTTCAAATATGGTTATATCATAGGGTGATTTTAGTTGATTAATAATTAAATTTAGTAACTTCTGTAGATTTAGGGATAATATTAATTACATGCCTGTTCATAAATTTCAATTGCTATTCACGGTGATACCAGCTTTAGTTTCAGCCAAGAGGTTGTATTTCCTTAAAGGAAGTTAAAGCTGAAGAGAAGAACTAGCCATCTCCTTGGCAACAACTGGGTCTGTATAATGTATTAGTGGCAAGGGGATAAATTAACGAGCAATTGAAAAATACTTCTATATTTTAAAGTATTGAAGTTTTATTCATAGTTTTATAGATTATTACAGAAAATTCCATCTTTTTCATGCTGCTAGCTTAAATCTTCATTGCCTAAAAAAGTAATGCCAAAAAAAGTTGTATTCTTTTAACAGATACAGTTAAATTTTCTGAATAATTTTTGTTATTGCTGCTGAGTTGTTTTAGTTGTGGCCGATGCTTCCTGATCCCCTTCGGGGTTTCTTGGTAAAAATAGTGGAACTGGTAAAGATACTGCCATTTCTTTCTCCTCATTTTACAAATGAGGAAACTAAGGCAAATAGGGTTAAGAGCCTTGCCCTGGGTCATACAAGAAGGAAGTATTAATATAAAACATAAAAGGACTTTTCTCATTCTTGGATGAAAATAATGAAACACTTAAACTTCTCCACTGCCAGTAAGTATTTGACAAGCTTATTTCAGATTTGACAGCTGCTTTAACATTACGGGAGTGTATAGCCTATGTATTACTTATTAGTAATGTTAATATTACTATAAACATATAATAATTGTAATATATAAACATATGTATTATATATTTACATATAAATATAACATTTATATATTATATATTATTATTTACTATAAATATAATTATTTAAACATTATTTACTATAAATATATATTTACAAAACTGCATTTCAATATATTTACGAAATTACTACTACAATATATTTACAAAAGTAAACCCTTGGTTTAGACCAATTTATGACTCTTTATTTACAATTTCCAGTTGGCTATGTATCTTGGACTTCCAAGGGTTTTCTGGTCCAAAGGTCAGAATGAAGGATTAGAGTAGGCCTCCAAGAAGTTCTTTTCATAGCCAGCACCAGTAGGGTGATACAGGCAGTCTATCCACTGTGCCATCCTGAGTAATAATAGGACAATGTAATTCTTTATCTTCCCCTACTTGGCTGTCTTTATTTGCCCTTTTAATGCATTAGCTTAATTGTTGTTCCCATTGTCAAGTCCTCCAAATAACAAGTTACTCTCATTTCTTTTTGGATCAGAACTGTGATTGGATTGGTAGAAGGAACTCTTAATGAGGAAGTTCCTCTACCAATACAGAGCTAGCTGTCCCTGCTCTGCAATTACAGTCTTTATGAGTTCCCTAGAGAACTAGGAAGTTATGTGACTTGCTCAGAGTTACGTACCAACTATGTGTCAGAGGTAGGACTTATCTTCCTCTCTCTAAGGTTAGCTCTCTGTTTATCATGCCAAGAAGGCTCTCTACAATCGTTGTGATTATGTTATGTTATTTTATATCGTTATTTTATTACCATTAGTAACAATACTAATGAATACAAGCTCTTTATTTGGAATGTTAATTTTGGGCAATGGCCACCCATCCGGTTTTCAGATTCTATCTGAAATCTCACTTGTTCCATAAATTATTCCTTATATAAGATGAAGCAAAATCATTGCACCCTGATGTTTTGGGCATGTTCTGGCTCAATTCCATAAATAATTATGGATACCAGACAACTTCTGGTATGTCCAGTGATAATTCTATATATATTATGCAAAAAGACTGCATATTGGCAATCATCTGTTTTAGAGAAGAACACTTAGGACACTTAGGTCTAATTTAATTCCGCAAAAGATATTTGTTTACTGCTTTTAATATTAACTCATATAATGATTAAAGTGTGCTAATAGGAAGGTATTGTTTGAGACTAGGTCTGTTTTCAAATTAAAAGTACTCAAAACTGAAATATAATTTTGAGAAATTCAAACACATTTTTACTTGTAATAAATAATTACTTTCATGGAGACAGGTTTTTTTTTTAAATAAATAAACAAGTTAGGGGCAGCTAGGTGGTGCAGTGGATAGAGTACTGGCCCTGAATTCAGGAGGACCTGAGTTCAAATCCGACCTCAGACACATAATATTTACTAGCTGTGTGACCTTGGACAAGTCACTTAACCCCATTGCCTAGCCAAAAATAAATAAAGAAACAAATAAACAAGTTACCAGAAGTATAAATAGAACTTTTTGAAAACTTACTAATTTTTCTTTCATATGGTAGCCTGTATCTTCCATCATATTTAGCAGCTCTTTGGTGGTGTTTCTCAAATCTGCCTTTCCTACTCCAGTCTCTCTGCTGACCTCTAGTTCTCTTCTGCAGCAAGCTTATTTCAGGTTTGATAGCTGCTTTAACATTGTGGTAGTACAGGTTATATACTTTTTTCATAACTTAGAGAAGAACAGTTTTCTCTCCTAAGATTTATGTGCTACTACTCATTTATCTTCATCATAATTTTTGGGCCCACAGTTAGGAAGATGGTATGCATAGAAGACCTCTTTTAAAAGCAAATTTCATCTTTTTCCTTTATATTTTATAGTATGTTTAATTTGAAATGTAAAAATGCTTTTCTCTTTCTTTGGTGAAAATAATAGAACACTTAAACTTGTCTATTGCCACTTAGGGGATGGTACATGGATGATTATTCAACAAAGAAGACTGGAAGAATTGATTAGACATGCTGGCTAGCTAGTTATATTTCATTTTAAGTTTGGCAGAATGCTACATATAGATATTTTCATTTTATTCTTACCAGCAACACTTGGAGGTAGGTGCCTTCATTATTATTTCCATTTTACAGATGAGGAAACTACAGAGACTGACAGAAAGAGATTAAGTGTATTCCACAGAGTCACGTGGCTAGTAAGTATTAGAAGCAGGATTTGACTCCAAATCCAACACTCTGTATTGGCACTGTGGCACTGAGCTGCTTCCACATGTAGGAAGAAAATTGGGAGAGAGCAGTACCATTAAAGCCAAAGACTGGAATGCTTGTTGATTTGATTGACTTTTCCCATGCCAATCTTCACCGAAAACTGGCAGAAACATATGGTGGCTCTCAGCTGTTTTCTTGGCTCCACAGATATAACGCCACTGTTATATTTCCCTGCACTGCAATGGAAAGGCTGCATTGAGTGGTGACATCATGATTCTGTGCAGGAGGCAATCTGGCCTTGGTTCTTTGATCTGCAGCCTCATATGCCCCGGATCTTTGATGCTGCATTTACTATATACCATATACAGCCAGTTGGCTGCCCCTGATTCACCTTTGGAAAGAAACAGTGTGAATAGGAGATGTCTTTCAAAAGCAAATGTCTTCTTTTGCCTTTTACATTTTACAATATACTTAGTTAATTTAAAATGTAAAAGTACTTTTCTCATTCTTGGATGAAAATAATGGAACACTTAAACTTGTCCATTGCCAGTAAGTATTTGACAAGCTTATTTCAGATTTGACAGCTGCTCTAACATTACGGGAGTGTATAGCATATATATTACTTACAGAAGTAAGAACAATTTTCTCCTAAGATTTACGTGCTGCTACTTTTATTTTATTTATCTACAGAATCGTTTTTGAGCCTGCAATTAGGCAAATTTTGTTTTGAAACTGCTGTTCAGGAGTGCCTTTCTGACACTTCATGCCTATTATACTTTTTTTCCGAGTAATTTTAAGGTTTTGCACAACATAAAAGGAAAAAAAAACACCATGACTGGCTGTATCTAACCTACAGAATATGTCATCATTTCTATGGTTTTTCTCTCTATTCAGAATTTCCCATTATTGGAATATATATCGTCTATTGTAGGGCATTTTTTCTCCCACTTGCAGGCAAATATGTAATGGCTCTACTCAATTCTTAGCAAGGATTGAAAAATATTTATTTGACTCAGTTTTATATTCATACTGCTAAAGGTACAGCTAGAATCCTTGAAAAATGATATTTCATTGAGGATCTTTCATTTTATCAGTAGAAGTACTCTTTCTATGAGGACCGATTGCAGCTCTCTTCATGCCTTAATTGATCATCTTTATGGATTGCTGTGATTTAAACATTTTATTACTTCGTGACCAAATGTCTGGTGATGAGCTAAGTTGGCCCTTGGACAAGTGAAAAAAATCAGTGAAAAAAACTTTTGCTATAAAAAAAAAAGACACGAGTTTCCATCTCTATAAAAGTAACATTTTGAGGATTTCTTTTTGAAATCATTATAGCCCCTGGTGTCCTTTACTTGGAATATATCATTGAATTTTGAGTTATAGTATATCCCCAAGGCTATGGAAAAAGTGTCATTAAATGTGGATATCAGGACTGGTTTCACTGTGAAGTTCATTTGTACCTTTCATGCTCTACATAATACAGTTGTTAGAGTCCTGTGCCTGGAATCATGGAGACCCGAGTTCAAATTTGGCCTCAGACATTTGTTAGCTGTGTAACCTTGGACAAGTCACCTAACCTTTGTCTGCCTCAGTTTTCTCAGGTGTAAAATGGTGATCATAACAGCACCTACCTTTCAAAGTTGTTGTCAGGATCAAATATTTGTAAAATTCCTAGCATGGTGCCTGGCACATAGTAGGCGCTTACTAAATGCTTTTTGATTGACTGAGAACTCCTTCTGAAGGTCTTTTTGCTTGTTTTCTGAGGAATAAGTAGGCCATTTTCCTTGAATATTTTGTCATTTTTGGCCAATTTTTTTTTTCGTTTTCTACCACACTTTCTTTTGTGCTTTGGTGCAACTGATCACTGTATCTTTGTGGATTTGAGTGATATTTGCAACTCTTGATTTCCTCTACCTTAATAACCACTACAGTCATCTCTAACAGTCATTGATGTATGCTCTTTAAGACTTACAGCATTTGCATTTTTCCTTGGAGTGGTTATCCATTTTTTAAAATAAGCAGAATTAAAAATAACAAAAAAATAGTTTAACATATACGTATAGAACAGAATCCAGAACTCAGTTGAAAGAGTACTAAATGAAGGAGAAACCAACACAATCTGGTTTCATCTAGTCACACATATGTGTTTTTCCTAATACTAGGCATGGTTATTGTTGTCACAGAATGAAACAATAACAAATAATGGGTTATTACAAGTAATTCACACACTGCTGTAGATAGGCCCATTGGTTTAGTCAACTGGCGCATACCTTGGGCCCTGTGTATGAAAAAGGAGTTCTCACCCTCTGATATAATTTTGAATATGTTAAGCTGGATGACATTTGGGAAATTATATAAGATCCAAAATTTATTGTTATCTTTTAATTTTGCATCATTTTTATTTCTGACTGTATTCCTGCCCTCTCCTCTATCCAGTGATCCGTCCCATGAAAAAAGAATAAAAAAGAGCAAAATAGTTCAGCAAAACTATCTTAACATTAAATTTATATAATTTTCTGCACCCATAGGCTCTTCTCCCACCAGTCCCTCCACATATTCAAAGAAGAGAGGAACATACATTTCTCCAACTTTTCTCCAAGCCTAAGTAATTATAATTACGTAGTAATTAAAAAAAACCTTTCTTTCCATTTTTGTTGTTTTGTTTTTTATATTGTTTTATATTGCATTGCACATATTGTTTTCCTGGTTCTGTTAACAGGTTCACTTTACAATAGTTCATATAAATCTTACCAGGCTTCCCTTAATTATTCATATTCATCTTTTTCATGGTGTAGTAACTTTCCATTATATTCATGTACCATAATTTGGCCACTATATAGTGTTTTCTTTTTTTAAAAAAAAAAATCTTCTCTTAAAAATGTTTTGTTGTTACCCTTTTTTACATCACCTTTATTTCCAAACAATTAAATCCCCCATTTCATACCCAGAGTCTGTCTGTCTCTCTCTAAATATAGATATTTACACACAAATACATGCGCTGTCTCTCTCTCTCTCCCCCTTCCTCCCCCGCCATATAGATAGATAGATATAACCACACACACACACACACACATATGTATTCTAGCTTTGAAAATAAAAAAGAAAGAAAAAATTACAAAAAACCTGACCAACATATCAACACACCCTGATCATCCTTGCCCTTGTCTTCTTTTTGCAAAAAAGAGAGGGAGGAATGTTTTGTCAACTCTCCATCAGGGACAGATTTGGTCATTTTAGTTAGTGTTCAGCTGTTAGATTTTTGTAGTTGTAATTTCCATTTCTGTAGTTATTATATGTATTGTTTTCTTGGTTGTGTTTACATTGCTGTGTATAAGTTCATAGAATTCTTTCCATGGATTTCTCAATTCTTCAGTATTCATGATTTCACTGTGGTACTGTGAAAAGTGCTTGGGCTCTTGAGTCAGGGGACCTGGGTTCAAATCTTGCCTTTATTGCTTACTGCTTGTAGGTCCTTACTGAACCTCTCAGGGCTTCAGATTCCTCATTTATACAATCAGGAACTGGATTGGATGGATCCTTTCCAATGCAAAATCTGTGAATTATGATCTTGTGCTATTATAGTCTATCACCAGGCCAATATATGAAAATTTTCTGTTTCTCCTAGTACCATATTATTCATCGCTGGCACAGCCTTCATGAGGGCAGGGTCACATAAGTTCCATGATGGAGCATACATATGTGTGTATGTGTGTATAAATATGTATTTGTGTGTGTATGCAATATGTGCATAACATATACATAGAATACATATGTGTATATATATAATGCACACATGTATATGTATGTGTAAACAGAGATTGATACGTATCTTTGTTGTTGCCGTTTAGTCATTTTCAGTGGTGGGTAACTCTTCATGACCCCATTTGGAGTTTTCTTGGCAGAGATACTGGAGTGGCTTGCCATTTCCTTCTCTAACTCATTTTACAGATGAGGAAGCTGAGGGTCACACAGCTTGTAAGTGTCTGAGGTCACATTTGAACGCGGGAAGATAAGTCTTCCTGACTACAGGCTTGGCGTCCTATCCACTGCACCACCTAGCTGCCCCCAAATAAATATATATCTGTGTTTATATCAATAGAGGGGATCTCATTGGTGATCATAAAACATAAATCCACTCAGCACACTCTTTTCCCCCATGATTTGTGATTTTACTTAACTGCTTTTACCAAGGGCTCTTAGTTCATTGAAAATGTACTTAAAGATATACTCCCCAAACAAAAGCCATTGGGTACAAAAAAGTAAGCATAATTTATCGCTTTGCCAGGCTTAAGAAACACCATTTTGATTTTCTAAGAACCCTTCATCATGACAATAACCAATGGATAAGTGAGTCTTTTGATATTCTTTAATTTTACTCATCTCATACGTAACTGATTATGTATCTGTCTTATCTTTTTGCTTAGAATAGATTTTGAACTTCGCAAATATAAGGTCTCTGTTTACATATGCAGACCTATGAGTTTGACATTTTAAAACATTTCACAGATGCCTTTTGCCTATATGTCACAGTTATTTTCCACATTCTCCTTTAGACTGAAAACTTAACTTGTGACAAAAAACCAAAAAGCAAAAACCAACCAATTAACAAAAGCATGTGCCATAGAGAAGCTATCTGATATCGTGTACAATATTCTCCCCTCATCACCAGGGAAGGAGGAGAAATATTTTATTATTTCCTCTGTGGGACCTGCATTGCTTTTCCAGCTTTCAGAAGTCAACTTCATCTTTCAATTCAATTCTATTTTAATTCAAATTCAACTTTTAATTTTAATTAATTAATTTATCTTTTAATTTTCACTGAGGTAGTGAGTGTGTATGTTGTTCTTTTGGGTTTTGCTGTTGATCTGCATCTGTTCATATGTGTTTTTTCATATTTCTCTGAATATCTTAGATTCCTCCTTTCTTACACAATAGTAACACATTATATTAATATACCTTACTTTTTTTAGCCATTCCCCAATCTTTTGGCACCCTCTTTAGGTCTTTACCACTACAAAGATTACTACTATGAATACTTTGGGATCTATTTGACCTTTTATTTCTGTTTCCAAATTCATTGGAGTATATGTTCAGCAGTGTAATTGCTGAGTCAATCACTACTGACAATTTCGTTCTACTAGCAGTACAGCAATGTGCTTGTTTTCTCCTAGCAACATCCAACATTGACTGTTCCCACATTTATTCCATATTTGCTAGTTTGGATGATATGATATGTGAAATGTCAGAGTTGTTCAGATTTTCATTTTCATTTATCTTACTGTAAGTGATTTGGAGTATGTTTTCATTGTGGCCATTTATAGTTTGCAGTTTTTACAGACTTCTTCAAATTCTTTCCTTTTTTAGGGGGGGAGGGATGACTTTTGATTTTATATTTGCATTAGTTTGAGATTCCAAATCCATCAGTAAATGGTAAAAATCTGTTTTAAAATGGAAATCCATTTTGAATGTCTAGTTATGGTTAACATTCTGTGTTTCTGTGTCCCTAGTCTGTGTAGACCCTAGTCTTTTTTAAACAAACACTCTTCAGGACTGCATTTTTTCTTAAAATGATACAGTGTGCATATTAACATTTAATTTTTCTTATATCTTGATGAGCATTATGATTACAAATGAAAATACTCTAAAATACTTAAAATAACTGATAGTTTTGAGTGATTATAAAATGTAGATTTCTATATAAATGGCAATGACATTTAAATATTTAGGTCAATTTATGACTTTTAATTTTTAGGTGAATTTTATCTTGGATGAACCCTTTCACTCGTAATTTTGTTACTCTCTACTTTTTAACATTCAAGAATTCCCCGGGCAGTCATGGTCAATAATTTTCCCAGGAACACCATGAAATTCCTGCTAGAGAAGGTTTTTGCTTTTTTTCCCCCTAATAAATATAGAGTTTTTTTGGTGGGGGATGGGGTCGTTTTAATAGATATGTGCTGATGGAGGTCTCAGTTTCCCAAGGAAATGCTTTTTTTTGTTTTATGGATCATCTATGGCAATGACTTTCCTTTTCTTTGGTTCTTATATCATCTCATTGTGCTAGATTGTTACTTGTTGGTAAGCTGGTCTGATAAAAAGTTTTGCTGAAGGATGAAGATAAGAGTGATGCTGCCTTAACTTTCTATAATAAGTATAGCGGATGGAATACTTGTTTTAAAATCAGAAGACAATGGTTTGAGGCCAACCTCTGACATTCCCTAGCTGTATGACCTTGGATGAATCATTTACATTCTGAAGCTCTTTTTCCTCCTGTATAAATTGAGAATATTGGTTTTTCTCAAGATAAGAAGTTTTCCTTTTTTTAAGATGATGCTTAGTAATAGTAATAATAGTAGTAATAGTAGTTGTAGTAGTAGTAGTAGTAGTAGTAGTATGTAGTAGCAGTAATTTTGTTTACATCTCTAGGCCAGAAGTCAAAATCTTACAGGTTATTTTTTTAAAATAACCTGTGTTTTATAGCAATTTTCATTTATAAAATGTTTTTTTAATATACATGGCTGCATTTGCATGTAGAATTTTTCAGAGGGGAAATTTCTTTGGAATCTTGCAGTAAAAAAGTCTCATCTTCAGATGAGGGAACTTGACCCCAGAAAAGTTAAATGACTTTTTTGAGGTAACATAGGTATTCACATTTCTGTATTCTCATATGTAATATAATTATAGAGTGATCCATATCTGTGCTCTCATTGGCATGAGGAACTCCCAGTGTAGTGGTTCTCTCCTCAGATGAAGATTAGCAATTTAACTGTAATTTATTGTCATAAAGAATGTGCGAGATTGCCAAAAGTTGGTGACTGGTTATCCATGATCAAACAACTAATATGTGTCAGAGGCAAAATTTGAACCCTCAACTTCCTGACTCTAAATCTGGATCTCTGTTCACAACTCTGCATTGTTTCTCATGTTAAAACAAAACAAAGCACAGCATAGATTTCATACTGAAAGCTTATATCCTCACACACAAATCACAATATGAGTAAAGTAGCTATGTTCTCTTACTCTGAGGAGTTATTACTTCAATCACACTTTCTGGTGAGACATCGCTTTCAGCCTTTATAAGGCCTGCATTAGAAAGGCAATGACATCTGAACACTATTGCTTTTCCCCAAGGAAAATGCATGTCCAATGAAAACCTGTCTGTCATCTCTTAGTGTAGGACATGTCATCAGTCTCAAACTGCACGAGTTCAGAACACTTACAGTAGGAGTCACCTGTTACCTAGCAACAAACATCTTGCTTTGTGTATTTTAGCTTTTTTCATTGTAAGTCAAAATAGATAGGAAAACACCATATTTAGGATTGCAGATATCTTCAGGAATATTTAGATTCACCTTTAGATACTTTTAGTTCCCAAAATAGCTCAATGGAATAAAAATAACTTTCTTTTTTTTGAAAAAGAAAAAGTACCTTGTATGCCACAACTTTATCTGAAAACAAGCCCAAACACTTAGCTATTATGTAGCATCTCAGAAATGCACAAATGAAACATACCCTTTACGTCTCCTGACAGGTTGGAAAATTTATGGTAACTGAATTGACATACATACATATACACACATGTATATATGTATAATAATTCACTTAACCATACATTTATATATGAACATTTATTACTGGATGTGTTATTAATATTGATAAATGTTTAAGATCATGGCTAATGGAACAGTCATTTGTAAAGACAGATCCAAACAGTTGGATTCCAAATTAGATTGTCATGTTGGACTGGAGAATTTATTTACTTGGAACAGAGAGACTAGGTAGTTGTTTGGGAAGTGGTGGTAGTTGATGGTTAAATGATATGAATTACCTAATTCACCTTTAAAAAAAATATTTCTTTGCCTTCTTTCAAATAAATTAAAAGGGAATCCCAGAGGAATCCTGCAATAAATGTATTTAAGCAGACCGACGTATTGGAGCATACAATACATTTAAGAGTTGATTAAAGGGTAGCTAGGTGGTGCAGTGGATAGACCACCAGCCCTGAAGTCAGGAGGACTCGAGTTCAAATCGGGTCCCAGACTAGATACTTGACACTTACTAACTGTTTGACCTTGGGCAAGTCACTTAACCCCGATTGCCTTCCAAAAAACAAAACAAAACAAAAAATAGTTGATTAAGAATGAGTAGCCTAGGAGTAGAATATATATTGCGGTGTCTCCATTCTGAGATAGGATCCCTTAGTAGCAGACGGTTTCCTATACACTGTGGTCAAAACCAACATCACTGATGATAGGAAGCTTAACAGAGCATTCTACAATCCCCTCCATAATATTACCAATGAGAAAGAGAGGCAGGGTTTTTTCCTACCTGTTTTGAAGTTCTACCGATATAGGAAGAGTACTGGGAAGAAATTTTTTTTCTTTAAAGTAAATCTTTAATTTAAAAAATTATGAGTGCTTTTCCTTATTCATGATTTAAAATAAAACCAAAAACAGCTGGTGAAATCCAAATGACCAAAGATTTGATTTTCTTTATCTAGTAATGGGAACCATTATTTCCCTCTACCAGATTACTTGGCCTAGGGTGACACAGCTGATTAGCTATTTAATAAATGTTTTTTGATGATGACAGTGGTCATTAAAACTTGTATTCTTTGGGGGATTTGCCAGTTCATTTCAGAAGGATTCTCTGTGGAGTAGGGAGGAGTAATCTTATTAGTAAGTGGAGAGCCTTCACCTTTTAGTAGTATTGTTCTCCTTCTCTGCCCTGTGTATTTTTGGTTCTGAGAGACTGTTGGGACAATTAAAGGCCCTATTTTGCCAAGAGTCTGAATAGGAATAGGTAATACTCCTCTTCTGTACCCTATGATTAGTCTCTTGAAGCCAAGTGTAAAGGAATCTTCTTTTCCTGTTGAATTCCAGAGCTGCCAGTTTACGAATGACATTGTTCTTGTGCTCCCTAGTAATCAAAGACATAAGAAGTGAGTTTCTGTCTTCCTTGCTTGGGGAAGGAAGATTACTTCAAACATGGGTGCTGGTGTGTGCCCTCTTCCCCCCTCCCCCAGATTATTTTACAGAAATGGCGTGAAGTGTGGAAGTATCCTCAGTTGTACCTATTGGGTTTGTTCCTTTAAAGATGATTGCGACATACTAATATCTGAATCTTTTGTGTCAGTATCTATATCATTGTTGTAATATGAAGTGCAAAAGTGTTTGGGATAACTAAAGTCATTTTCATTAGCATATTCGTATTAGCATATATTCAAAGGGCAAAATTTCTTTAATAGATTGAGTAATTCAGGCCAGAAATTTTTTCCTTTTATTGATACCTTTTCCATTTATATCATATTTATTTCTGAATACTGTATCCCCTCCTCTATGTAGTAAGCCATCCTTTATAAGCAAGATTAAAAAAAAAACAGGGAAAAAATGTGATTTAGCAAAAACAACCAATCCATTGACCATATCTTAACAGTGTATGCCATATTTTATATCCATCATGACCCTACCTCGGTGGTGAAGGGAGGGAGGTGTTTTGGTTCTATCCATTTATGTTGAGCCAGTTTTGGGGTCCTGGCTTACTTGGTTTTTCTGGTTGCATGAACTCTTTGGCAGTTCATGTGACTTTCCATGCTTCTCTGAATTCTTCACCTGCACAGTGTCCTAAAACATGGTAAAATGAAAATTTGTCAGCCAATCAAAAGTATTTGTTAAATGCATTATATGTATGAAGCACTGTGCTGCTAAGCACTGTGAAAAATGCCTCCTCTCAGTGGATTTAGATTCTAGCTGAAGAGACAACATGGAAATATGTAAGTATGTACAGAAAAAATGTGAAAAATAGGTACAAAGTAGTTAAATACAAGGTATTTTGGGAGGGAAGACAGTAATGATTGGGGAAATCAGGAAGAACTTCCTATAAGGAGTAGTGAAGGAATAGAGGGACATGATGGAGGCAGATGTGAGGAGGGGTACGTTTCCATTTTCACTGATGGCCGGTGCAGTGGCCCAAAGATGGGAGTGGGCTGTGTGGAGACAAGAGAGAAGGTTGTTTGGGTTGGATTGTTGCATATGGATACAAGAGTAATGTCCTGTGAAGCTCAAAACATAGGTTGGGGCAGTTCATCAAAGGTTTTAACAGCTAGACCGTGGCATTTATGTTATCCTGTATGGTAATAGAGTTGACTGAATTACAGGAGTGACATTTTATGCTTAAGTCACATTTATGTTTAAGGGAAATCATTCTGGCATCTTTATGGAGGATAGGCTAGAGTGGGGGCAAGTCATGAGGCAGGGAAAGTGACTAGGGGGCCCTTGCAGTAACTGAGTAAAGAGATGATTAAGACTTAACACGAAAGTAATGGCTTTGTGAGAAGAGAGAAGGGGTCAGATGTAATTAATGTGCTATACAGTTAGCTGAATTATGCCCCAAAAAGTATCGCCATAAATATTTCTGTGTAGATGGGACCTTGCTTTTTTCTTTGACCTCCTTGAGAGAAAGCCTAACAATGGGAATCTGTGGGTCAAAGAGTTTGGGCACTTTAGTCATTTTTTTAAAAACATATTCCAAATGACTCTCTAGAAGGTTGGACCAATTCAGAGCTCCAACAGCAGTTTATTAGTGTGCCTGAATCCCTGTAGTCTCTCCAACATTGCCTGATTCATCTATATCAATTAAGTGTATCTGAGTTGAAGCCTCTGGGTTGCTGTGATTTGCATTTCTCTTATTTGTGATCTGACTTTTCCCTCCCCTCCCATAGCTACCACCTTAATTCAGGCCTCATCAGTTCTGTCCCAGGTTATTGCAGCAGACTCTTGATCCACCTTACTCTTCTCAAGTCTCTCACTACTAAAGTCCATTCTACACACTGGCCAAAATAATTTTCTTTATGCACACAGTTTTGCTGTGTGACTCCCCTATTCATTTAATTCCAGTGGCTTCCTATTGCTTCTGGGATAAAATATAATTATAACCCTCCTCTCTCCATTTCCCCAATCTGTGATCCAGCCAAACTGGCTTTTGTATCTTTGTACCACAGGAAACTCTTGTTTCCCATCTTTGCAGTTGACATTCTACATGCATTTCAGGATTTCTTTCCTTACTCCTGCTTATAAAGTCCCTGTCTTCTGTTGAGATTCAGTTCAAAGACCATCTTCTGCTTGAAGCCTATAAATTATGACCCTTTCGTACCCTTCCCCAAGTCCTAATGGTATCCTTTCCAAATTCTATAGTATTTAAATAAATTAAAGTTGTTTTATTTGTTTTGCATTTTTACTAGATATACTCACATGTACTTGTCTGCTCCATATAAGCTTCTTGTCAGTAAGGCTTGTAATCCTCCATATTTAGCATAATATGTGACGCGTTAATAAATGTTTGTTGATTGATTTAGAAAAGTCTTTTATGTGGCTGTTAATAGTTTGGAGTTCTTCTCTTGAGAACTGTCTCTCCCCGCCCCCTCCCTCCACCCCCAATATCTACTATACATTGGGGAATCTAAGAAATTACTTTGCTAAGAAAAATCCAAATCCACCAAGAGGCAAAGATGTGTGTTTGTGTGTGTGTGTGTGTGTGTGTGTATGTATGTATGTGTACACACACATACACTTTGATTTATATATTTTTCATCATTTTAAACTCTATAAACTATTATTATGTTTAGTGTGTTGTGAAAATTGGAAAGGAAGAAACAGATATGGTGAAATATCACATACATAATACCTGTCTGTCCAGGTTAGTCATTTGATGTTTTCAGCAGGGCCACTGTACTTAGTTTAAAAACTATGATTAATAGGCTACTTATATCTTGACCACTGTAATCTTGAAACAATTCCTACTCTAATCTCTCATCATACTATGGTTGTGACCCTGCGTTCAGAAAAGTTATGCTAGAGGAACACATACCAGGACCCCACATACATACATAGATACATACATATACACACAAATATATTTGTACATGTATCCATATATCTTATTTAATATGATTTCCAGTATTTAATCATTAGATGTTGTAACATGAAATGTAATTGAGAAATAATTTTTAAAAAATGTTGAGAACTGAAAACAGTTCTAGGTCAAAGGAACTTTTGAATGCTGCTGCATTTTCTTTAATGATCTTATGAGTGAGCTCTTTCTCAATTATTTCAGATGTGTGCCATGGAAGCACATATTTTTTACACATACAGGAAACCTGGCCCAATTCTACAGTATATAGACATTGGCACAGGATGGGTGCTGCTAAGAACTGGAAGGCGTATCCCCTCCTGAGTGCAATTCCAAAAAGAAAAAAAATCAACAGTGTCTAATATGCTGGCTTAACTGGATGCCAAAGAAAATTTGCCTCATGAAATGGAAATTCTGAAGCAATTCAAATAATGCCAAGAAAGATTAAACAAAAAGGCTGTCTCCAAGATACATCAAAGATGGAGCAAATAGTCTACAGTAGTTAAGATGTGCCAATATTGCAATATTTAATTGCACTCAATGAAGCCAGTGTTTCTGGGGAATTTTCAGCTTTTTATGAATCACACAAAATTTCATTTTAATTTAAATTATTTCAGTTTAAGAGACTGAATCAGAGTTATGGATGTGGTTTGTCAAAGTTAAAGTATTTGTCAGTCTGTTACTAGCAATTAATATTAATATTAACTAAATCATACATTTTTGTCGACTTCCTTCAAGGCAAAAAGAAGCAATTGCCCTGAAAAGCAGGAAACATTAAAAAAATTTCTTCATTTTTTGACAGTCTATAAGTCATCCAGTTCTCCAGCTGGCACCATTTGAGAAGTTTCTAACTCCTCTGTTTCATGCTCTGCATTCAACCATCAGCTATCACTGCATTTTTTCCCCTTCTTTGTCCTTTAGATATATATCCTTTCCTTTCTAGTTTCCAGCCACCACCAAGATTATACTTTGACCGTCTTAATTCTGGAGTACTATAGCAACCTTCTTTCTAATTGGTTCCCCAAGCTCTAGTTTGGGAGAAGGGATGTTGTGTTGTTGGCTTTTTCTCAGATATTTTTCATTATGTCACTTTCCTGTTGAAAAACCTACCACTACTCTTTATTACATCAAGTCTAGATAAATCTTTGACTGCTTCTCAGAGCCTTTTATCCATTCATTGGTCTTTCTTCCTTTCAACAATTTGAATTTAACATTGCTACATGGAGAGTTGCCAAACCATCAGGCATTGTGATAGTCACGAGGGATGCAGATACAAAGAATGAAACAAGACTTGCTCTCAAGTTCTAATGAAACCGTGCCACACACATGGTTTATGTATGTACTTTTCTTCCTTCATGAATCATTCTTGAGAAACTACCCCTAAGTAGTTATTCATTTATTCATTCAACAAATAATGATTGAAATATTTTATGTGAATATCACATTGCTGAGCATGACTGTATCCTCTGGGAGGGCTCTTATATATCTGTTTAAGGAGAGGTAGTTTTCCATTAGGTAGTATGCTTCTTGAAGGCAAGGGACTTTATTTTTCAACTTGTCTTTGTATCCTTAGGACTTAGAACAATGCCTGACACGTAGTAAGCACTTAATAAATGCTTGTTGACATTCAGACAACCCACAATCCAGGTTAGCTTCTAGTTCATTTAATTATCAGAATCAACCTTCTGCCTTTCTTGGAACCCTTTAGATTATGAAACTCAGGACTAGACTAGATCTGTATGAAATTCTGTGTTGAAGCATATTCCCTGGCCTTTATCTAGACTCATAAACTTAGGTAGCTCCTAGAGATTCTTGATTTTTTAGCATATACCTTTATGAGCTAAAGTGAGATGTGAGATTAAGCAGATCATAATTCTCCTAAACACCTTAGTCCTGATTCACCTAAATATGGAAACTGAGCAATAATGTTTTAGTATTATGAAGGTGCCTTGTTATAGAAAATAAAGGGCATTATTGTGTGAATGCCATTTTCTCATCATTTGCTTTGTGTGTATGTGTGTGTATATATGTGTGTGTGTGTATATGTATATATATATATATATATATATATTTATTTTTTTTTTTTTGCAGAATTGATGTGACTCTGGAAACAAATGGATGAATGAATACATGAAGAGAAAAACAATAAAGGTTAGTTTGTAAAATCTATCAAAAGTACTAAAATATTAAATGATAAGTATATGCTGTGATTCTCATTGGAACAAATTGCATCATTCAGAACAAATCAGAATTTTATTCCTTACTCTTGGCCAACTCTTTTTGAATAAAGCTTGGCAATTTAAATAAAGACCAACTCATTTTTCTTTATGAATTTGCCTGGCTGAATACTGAATCAAAGGTCAATAAGAATCAATCCACAGAATACAATTCTCATTTTAACTGCTTAAATATAATTCTCGGCAAAGGCAAAACATGTTTCTGTGCA
Source organism: Phascolarctos cinereus (assembly GCF_003287225.1). Classification (NCBI taxonomy): domain Eukaryota; kingdom Metazoa; phylum Chordata; class Mammalia; order Diprotodontia; family Phascolarctidae; genus Phascolarctos; species Phascolarctos cinereus. Next base: position 118,717,957 of record NW_027556180.1, on the reverse strand, counting down.
AATCAGTCAGCCGTTAGTTTCTAGTATAGCTGTCAGCAGTTGGTGCCTATTTGCAGTAGCATTGTTTCTAAGAATGAGAACTCAGATAAATCTTTGGGGGTGGGGAATTGGGAACACTTGTTACAACTGATCATTGGGAAAAAAGGCAGACTGTGTTTAATATACTGCAAGTCCTACTAGCGTGGTTCCAATATCAGCACCATATGGTGTGTGATTGCTGTCAAATGTGATCTTCTTACACCTGTAGTCAATAATCCTAAGAGATCTGAGATTATTCTGAAATGCTTCTTTTATACAAGTATAAGTAGTAACTAAAACCAAAAAAGTGTGAATTTCCAACCATGTGGGCCTGCTTTCATTGTTGTTGACTCATCTGAGCTTATACAGTGTTAAAGACCGTAGTTTGATTATTCTGTGCATTGTCAAAGGACGCCATGTTCAAAAGTCAGGAATTTGATAAAATGTTTTTTACGCGGGTAATGATCTGAATCCCACTGCTTTAGTGCTTCTCATCTGAGCATCTCAGATATCCTTTTTCTTCTTTTGCTTCCTATCCTGTCCCTTTTGCCCTTTCCAAGCAAATTACCCCGTGTCCCTTTCATCCAATATCATTGCCCCTCAAATCTTTGTCCAGTGTATGTCACATGCCTGGAATTCCCCTACCTTGCAAAGCCCTGGTCTTTCCTGTATTTAAGTATATGCAGAAATTCTATTTTGTCCCTGAAGCTTTCCTGACAAATACTGGGAACCCTCCTGGCATCCAAATTTTATGCATTCTTCTTTATTTTATGCATAATTTTAATGTGAATATTCTTCAGTGTTTTAATGGTATGTTCATTTGTCACCATGGTCTTATATATTTGTCTACATCAGTGTTTTGTTTCTGAGGTTATATATTTCTAGGTGGGGAATATGTCCCTGACTACCTTGATAATGACAGTGACGGGAAGATAAAGGCAGAGAATATCCTTGTGTCATTACTGTTTTGTGGGAATATGGTTATGCGTATTTTTTATAAATTACAATGAAGGATTCCTTAATAGGTTGTCTCATGAATTTAAATTAATTACTTTAATAACCCTTCCTTTTCATGGAAGAGGAAAGCGAGATTCTCCTTAATGCTTATATTCCTCAATGGCATGATTTCTCTGCTTTTTGCTATTCTTTTTTCCGTTATTATATACTCTACAAATTCAGTGATATCAGAACAGATAATACTTCTATTGCTGTTTATTTTTATTTTGAACTTAGATTTTATTCTTAGAATTAGTTTAGTACAGTGCCTGGCACATGCTTCATATATATACGTATTGACTAAATGTTGTTGACCAGAATGTAAGAGTTGGAAGAGACTTTATTACCTAATGATGTGAAAATGCGCATCCTCGTTATTCGGGTCTGAATATGAAAGCATATTTAGGAATTGCATAACACTAGACAATCTCAACAAAACCCACTAATCAAGTACCTAAATTGAGCATTGTATCCCAGAGATATTAAAAAAAGCTAGAATTAGAATTCGTATTTTGTAGTATCAGAATTTCCCCCTCCAAGGTTTGGAATTGATGCTTATGTGGCTACATCCAGAAGACAATCTGTGAACTTGCTAATATCCTTTGATAATAAGAGAACCAGTGGATTGATTATATTTGTGTCAGATGCAATTAATTTTGGGATTCATTCATATTTGAGGGGAAAACTGAAGGGTCAATTTTCCAAGACTGTTTATAATATAGAGAGGGTATTTAAAGTATTTCCACAAAGTTAAGGAAAAGTTGCGATTGTCAGGAGACAAAATTGGTATTATCACCTTCTCCATAAATGAAAGGGGCTGAGAATATCACTTTTAGGTCTTTTTGTAATTACTCATTAATCAGTAGTGTGATAAGGCGTTGCTGTACATCCACATAATACTCTACTGTGCCTTTCCACACAGGCATTGATGCTTTAGCATCATTCTGGGGATTTATAAAATTTCAGTTATAGCTGCTGAGAAAACCTCATATTCAGCAGCCTCTCCCCTGCCCCCAATTCATCACTTCACTGTACCTCGATGGAGCCTTAAAAAGTGTTTCCATTAAACCACATACTTCATCCAGCTTTAATGCGTTTAACCTTCGTCCTTTTCCATCTGCCATTATAAAATAACAAATAAATTCCAAGAAAATTTCAGCCATCCTGTTTGCCTTCTCCCAACCAGCAGCATAAAACCTGGTCTATACCACTCTCCAGAAGTAGCTCTGCCACAGCTTTCATAGTGTAAATGGTTTCTTGTTTATGGGTCTGGGTGTTGGCTTCACTCCATTTACTTTCCAACTATTTCAGTGTGTTTACTCAGTTGTTCCTGCTCCTCAGCAGCTGGCTTAGGGCAGGTATCCAAGACATACATATGCATATACATTAGCACAGCTTATCAGAATCCATACTGAAAGTCTCACTCGATGATTACTACTGATGAGCCACAGCCTAAGCCAGGTGGATTTGCAGTTAGGTAATTTCCCCTTTTGGATTTGAAAACAAAGATAACAATAGCAACTCTTTCTAAGAAAGTTGTGCTTTTATATATATGTATATGTATATGTTTGTGTGTATATATATGTATGTATATGTATGTATATATGTGTATATACACATACACACACATATACATATATGTGTGTATGTGTATATATATGTATGTGTGTATGTGTGTGTGTGTGTGTGTGTGTGTGTGTGTGTATATATATATGTATATTTAAATCATGTTCTGTTTTATAGTGACATATAGTAAATAGTTTGCTTGCTTTAGGCATTTTCTCCTTCATGATGGTATTTCCATACCAGGAATGCCGTAAGAGTTAAGGCACTAGTCCAGGCATGACTTTTGATTGAACAAATCAGCCATGGTCCTTCGTGATGACATGGCTTATGTAAATGAGATGTATGGACAGAATAGTTCTGCTGCCTTAAGTGTTCGTGTCAGTTAGCATGTATGTAACCTACTTAATGGAGTATCATTCTGGATCACTTTACATTTGTGTCAAGTCACTTAACCTTTGAATGTCTCACTTTTCTCCTCTGGCAAATAAGAAAAAGAACAATCTGACGTGGCACACAGGATTTGGGGGTGGTTTAAGTCATTACTGAATGCATTTATAGGGCACACCATTTAGTATAGTATTTTAGAATGTACTAACTGTGGGTGGCAAAGGTAGGTAATTTCATCTGAGGGAAATTATCCTAGAGTAGGGTTGGCAGGATTTTAAAAGTGATGTGCCAAAATTGTGATTTCCCCCTTCCTTATGAGATGTGGTGGGTAGGGTATAAAGCAGTGAAAAGGGAGAGGGAGGGAGGGAGGGAAAGAGAGAGAGAGTGAGAGAGAGAGAGAAAGAGAGAGAGAGAGAGAGAGAGAGAGAGACAGAGAGAGAGAGAGAGAGAGCTGACTGTATCCCAGCCTCTGATACCATGAGAACAGGGAACTGAGGTGCTGCACATTCTCTTGAGTAGGGAAGGGAGAAGGAGCTCTCTTGAAGTCAACTACTGCTCTCCTACTGGAAGGGTTGGGGGTGGAGTGTAGTACTGGCAGAGTTAGAACTCCCTGTGATATCAGGCACAGGAATAGTAGGTTGCCAGCCCTTGTCTTAATACATAACATTGTTCCAAGGAAGATACCAGCCAGTAGCAAAAAACACACTGTATCTTATTTTGTTATTTAAAGGCAAAGTAGTAAAGCTTTTATGAGTGAGTGATAAGGCTGAGCAACAAAATTGCCTTTTGAAATTAAGGTTGTGAGCAATCACAGCATTTTGATTTTTTTTTTAAGCTTAGGCAGTTGGTGTTAAGTGACTTGCCCAGGGTCACACAGCTAGTAAGTGTCAAGTGTCTGAGGTCACATTTGAACTTAGGTCCTCCTGACTCCAAGACCAGAGCTCTATCCACTGTGCCACTTAGCTGCCCCTACAATCACAACATTTTGTCCAGCATCTATTGAAACTTATTTGTAGTTAGAGAAGATGCTATGTGTTTTTTTCACTAGGTGTTTATAGTTCTTCACCTAAGCTTTTATATGCTTTTCATTCATTTTATTCAGGCATAGTATTGAGGTAGCATAAATAATGCTTTGGGTGAAAAATATCAGGAGTCATCATAAAAATAGTCTAAATAAACATGATACTAAATAATTTTGATTTAATGAAAAAATTATAACAGGGACAAAATAGTAAGTGATTATTAAGAGCATTTGCTGAGGTGTAGCATCCTGGTAAATTTTATTTAATGTAGAGCTGCAAAATCCCTGTTAAAATAAACTCTCTTTTTTTTTTTTTGCAGGTGCCATTGCTAACTGAGAATTATTTTTAATGCTAATAATTTCCTACTGCTCTCTAAAGAGAATTTTGTGCTAATGAAAACATGAATAATTATTGACACAATTAAGTGCCCAATTTCTCAATCTCACACATTATTCAGTACTTCTTTGCTATCTCTTTAAGTCTTGCAGAAGGCTAATAAATATTTCTTATTTAAATGTCAGTTAATTATTAATGTCCAACACTGTTTCAACTAAATGTATCTCTATAACAAGATAGTTTTTCCACGTTGAACTGAACTCATTCTTCTGTGGTATTTTAAAGAATATTCACAACTTAGTGAAGGCATTAAAAGGAACGCTGAATGTGAGGTTGGATGTTTTAAGAGAGTTTTAACTTTCCTTCCTTGTTTTTTTTTTAACTTCCCCTAAAATTTGCTCTAGTACATGTCAGGCTAAATCTAGTTAACTTTATTAAGAGGCAGTTCAAAAGGAGAATTAAGTAGTTATTTTGAGTTAGGAGCAAATAAATGAAACAAGCGAATAAATAAAAGAGTTTACGACATTAAAAATTTAGGTTGTAAATTAAAATTATCTCCTTTTTGTATTGTACACAATTTCAATTTCTACTTCTTACTTCCATGGGAGAAGCAGCATGAGAGAGGAGACAAGAACTTAAATCAGAAAGAAATAATTGTGGTGATTTTTGATGAAGATCAGAGATTGAGTCTAATGGAGGAATTTGGGGCATTCTGAGGATAAATTGAGGTAGAAAAATGTGAATTGTAGACTCAGGAGGAAGAAGAGAAGTATTAAGAGTAAGGATGCCAAAGGAAATATTCATAGAGAATGAAAAGGGAGCTTCCATAATGGATAGAATGCTGCATTTAGAGTGAGGAAGACATGTATACTAATTCCTCCTATTCCGTTTAGAACATTTGTGACCTTGAGCAAGAAAATTAGACATTTTGAGCCTTACTTCCCTCAATTGTAAATTTTGGGTGCTAGATTAGGTGATTTCCAAGATCTCTTGCACTCCTAAATCTATGATCTTGTGACCCTAACGTGGATGGCCAGGCAAGTTAAGTAATAAATGGTAAATAAGAGAAATTAATAATATAAAATAAAAGGGTGAACCAAATAAGTAAATGAGAAAAGGAAAAGGAAGTAGAATATGACTGTAAACTTACTGCTGAAACCCAGAAAAGGAACCTGGTATGACTGTCAGATTGTTATGAGGTGATAAAAGGCTATAAAAGTCTTTCCTAAGTATTTAGACAGTGATGTGTAAATACCCACAGATTTTTAAAAATAAGACTGAGAATTTCAGTCAGGGGAAAGAATGAGATGAACTTTGTAGTGACTTTCATTGAGTGTTCAATGTTTATATTTCTGTCACAGCCAAGTAACAGCTATCTACTTTTCAAGTCTTGGCTGGTCTCCCTTTGAGAACAGAAAATGAAGGGGTTTGAGGAATGCCTATCCAAGCTCCAAGTTAGCAGGGACAATGAGGTATACCTTTAAAAAAAATGGAATTGTGATGGAGTGCATCTCACAGATTGTTGTAAGAAATTATTCACTCAGTGTCTTGCAAATTTAATCAAAAGAACTTCAGGCTAAACATGTTGGGGGAAGAAGGCTAAACATGTTGGGGGAAGAAGAAAAGTGGCTGTATATCTCCACTTAATTTAATACTATACAGAATGGCTACAATGAAGAAAGAAAGACTAGCAAATGAAATGCCCAGAATGTTAGAGGAGATAATATTCAAGAAAAGAGCCAGTAGTAAATTCCATGGCTTAATACCCCTATATACCAATGCCAGAAGTTTAGGCTACAAGCAAGAATACCCAAAGGTCCCACTGCAGTATAGCCAGTTTGGCCCCATTGACTAGGAAGGTAGAACTTTTGTTTGGGTCAGGGGCTCTGTATAGAAATGCATTCTTCAAAAACAAAACAAAACAAAACACAAAGATAGGTAAAAGGGAGGAATGGAGCATTAAGGAGGTATCCTTATATGAGGAAAACTGTTAACTAGAGGGGATGTAATTGGTGGATAATATTTGCATGAAGATACATGGAAGGAGAAACAGAAGCAATTTTGTTACTACTGTTTCTCTCCAGACTACCAGGACAGAAAGAGGAAATAAGTAAGAAGTTCAGGAAGTAGATGAGCCAAGCACTGAGGTATGATGTTTCCCTATGGTAGTGCTGATGGGGAACACCAGTTATCTAGATATATACTAGAGCATTCCTTTTACCAAAAGCAGAACAACCAATAATTTCCTAATTTGTCCTAATGATAATTTCATGTTTTAAAAGGTCAAAAGGACCAGAAAGAGGGGAACTTTTCCTTCTGCTCAGATTCTCAGTAACCTGGAACTTCTTGAGGGGGCGGAAACAATTGTCATTGGAAAGCCTGGGGCATCAGTGGAATTGGGGGAGGAAGTAGGAGATTCCTTCTGAGAGAAGAAGAAGATAGAGAAGAAGAGGAAAACTGGGTATAGTTTGATATGCGCTCTAGATTTTAGGAAAGTAGCTTTCAGAATCCAGGAAGAATTATTCTACCACATCCAGGATGTTATGCTTCTGCCTCCTCTGAACCTCCATTACTTTAGCTGGGGCCATCTCTAGTTGTCCTGATCTGTGTCTCGCCACTGGACCCAGATGGCTCCAGAGGAGAAAGTGAGGCTGGTGACTTTGCACAGCCCTCCCTCCCTCAAATCCAATTCACTTGCGAGTCATAGCATCGCCTTCCTGATGTCATGGTCCTTTTAGAGAAAGACACACAACAACAACAACAACAACAACAACAACAAAAACAACTTTCAGAGTTCAGAGGAATGATACGTAGGACCCCATGGACTAAACTTCTACAAATTAGCTGAGGAGGGATGGAAAACTTCCAGAGATAAAACATTTTCCTCTATGGACTGCTCTAGCTGCTTCCCAGAAATTGTAGTATATTGCTTTAGGTTTTTAATTCTCTTTCAAATAATTATTAAGTATCTATTTAGGTATGTAAATTTTAGTTTTGTTTTATTGTATTAATTACTACTTTTATTGAATTATGGTCTGCAAAAAGCATCTAATATTTTTGCTTTTTAAAAAATGTTCAGTTACAATTTATCTGTGCCCTGGTATGTGACCTGTCTTTTAAAAGATACCATTTGGTGTTGAGAAATATATATTTTCTTTAATTTTCTTATTCTGAAAATACCACAAGTCTTACAGCTTTCATGTCTTCTGCTGTGTTTCAGGTCTATATTTTATTTTTTGTTTCACTTTTTCTTAGATTTATCAAACTCTGAGAGATCTTTAAAGTCTTTTTATAATTATTGTTTAACTATATTTTTGCAATATAGATTGCTTTTCCTTTCTGAATTGAGATACTATGCCAGTTGATATACTTTAGTATTGATATTCATTGCATATGGTTCCATTAATCATAATATAGTTACCCTGTTTCTTGATATTATGAATATTTATTTTTGCTTTTTTTTCTGATAGCATAATTATAACCTCTCTTTTTTTGATTCACCTGATGCAAAGTTAATTTTGTTTCAGCCTCTAATTTCCATTGTGTATGTGACTATTTAAAATGTGTTTCTCGTGTACAGTAGAAAATGGGTTTGTTTTCTTATCTATATTGTTACTGTATTTTATAGAATTGTTTAATCTATTCACATTTAAAGTTATGATTATTAGATATGTGTTCTTCATTGACTTCTTTTATATTGCTTTTTTGGTTCCTTTCCCCCCTTTAAGGGAGTATTTTTCTGCAATATTTTGCTTACATTACTTTGATATTAGTCTATTGCCACATCAAATTCTTTAATTACCTAAGTCATTTGTTTCTTTTATTTCGTCATCCATTTGTTTCCCCCTTTTATTTCTTCTCTTTTCTCATCACTTAAGTTCAGATTCTTTCCTTCCCTCTTCCCCTACACATCCCTTATTTTTAATACCTTTAAATTTAAATTTGCTGAACTCTTTTCTAAGAAGTTTTGCTTTGCCTTTACCTTATTTTTCTTTTCTTCACTTAAGCCTATCCTGAATTTTATTTTCTGAATGATGGGATGTACCTCTACTTGAGCAGTCTTTATGTGCTCTGCATCCCTCATTGGGATAATGCTTCTGAAGTACTAGATGTGAAGTCCCTGTTCTCTCCAGTTTCTATATTTCACCTGTCTCTTCTCCTAGAACAGGTTTCTGCTCAGGGAGGCACAGAAAAGACAGATTCCCATTACATAAATTAACTTCAAATTACAGAGTCTACTTTTTCCACCTCAGATGCATCCTTCCTTTTTCCATGGTTTCCAGTAGTACTCCCTATATCAGTCTCTTGTGAAACTCCTCATTTTAGTTGTCTGGTTCCAGTCCTCTCTCCTTTTCTTCCACCATTTTATGATATGTCAAGTGAAAATCTAAAGACAGAAAGGCGGACAATTCTATTGAGGCAAAAGAATGAGAGCCGTCTAAAGAGATTGATGTATATTCACCCAAGCAACTTAAGATTTTAGGAACGTCTGCAGAAGATGGAAACAGAAACAGAAGACAATATGAATATAGGAGGATGATGTGGTCCTATAAAAATTATGTTAGGGGTGCTTATATTCAGAATGAAAAAAAAAAGGCTGGTTAAGAAACCTAAGAAAAACAAGAAAGTTTTTTTTTCCTTTTTGGTTTAAAAAAGAAAGCTACACTAGGAGGAAAAGGAAGATCAAAGGCACATGACTTGAGAAGGATAAGGTGTGATAACCAGCTATGGGGAGAAGGCAGAACTACTTGATTTTTATTTTGTTTGTTTCCTTTGCCAAGGAAAATAGGAGAACACCAAAGCTGCCCTTGATGGATTTGTCACCTACCCCAGATGTGTTACTTCCTACAGTACTGACAGAATCGGTTGATATAATTCCTGAGTTCATTAGTGATATTTGAAAGATCATGAAAAGTGGGAGAGTACCACAAGATAGAGAAGGGTGCATGTCCTGATTTTCAGAAAGGGAAAAGAATAAAATTAGCAAACTATAGACCAATGAGCTTGACTTCTCTTCTGGGGAAATTTCTAGCAGGGAGCATTAAAGAAATGGCTAGAGACCATCAAGAAAAGGAAGCAGTGTTTGCAGAGTCAGGATTCCAAAAGATCTTAAATCTGAAAGCATTGGGCTTTACTCCAAACCTGATGATATTCAATAGGGATAAATATTATGTGTTAGACTAGGGTTAAGGAAAAAAAGAAGCAGTTTCACCAGTGCAGGCTAGTGGAGGTATGGTCAAACATTAATTTGTCTGAAAAATATCTCTTTTGTTTTGGACTACAAGCTCAATGGGAGGGAGCTAGTATGATGAGGCAGCTAAAAAAGTTAATTAATTTTGGGGTACATTGAGAAAGCATCTGTGAATAAGGAGGTGATAGTCCTTCTGTATTGTGCCCTCATCAGCCCTTATCTGGAATATTGTGTTTAGTTTTGAGAGCCATCATTCAGAAATGACATTGAGAAACTGAAGAGCACCTGGACAAGGGCTGTTTTGAGTCTGTTTTGCGGGGGGATCATTTGAAGAACTGGGCTTGTTCATACTGAAGAAAAGAAGACTCAGGGGGCACAAGATAACTGTTCTCAAGTAGCGGAAAAGGAATGATACTTGCTCCATTTGGCTGCAGAGGGAAGGACCACAGCAGAGGGTAGAAGTTTCAAAAAGTGACAGACAGGTTTGAAATGCTCAATTAATTACTACTTCTATTTAAGTAGGATTTATAGATGCTTTCCCCTCAGAATCAGCATTTATATATCCATTCTTTGCTTACCTACATTTCTCTGTATATTGAAAACCTTTTGACAGCCTCCTTCTGACCTATTTTATCTAGGTGGTAGAGTGAGTTGAGTGTTAGACCTGGAGTTAGGAAGACCTGGATTCAGATCCAACCTCAGACACTTACTAGCTTTGTGACCCTGGGCAAGTCACTTAACCTCTAATCTGCCTCAGTTTTTCCATCTGTAAAACTGAGATAATAATAATACCTACTTCTCAGAGTTGTTATGAAGATCAAATGAGATAATATTTATAAAGCACTTCAGAGACCTTAAAGTGTTATATAAATCCTAATTATTTTTGTTTAATTAGAGTGTTCTAGTCAAAATTTTGTGATAAGCTGAGGGTTTGATAAGATTGATAAATATTAGTGAGAAAGATAGAAAATTATACCCAGGTATTTATTTCTTTAAAAAAAAATAACTCCCCCCCCATTACAGTTTGCTTTCTGTGTTAATCTGTTTTATCACAAATGAGGGTGTACCTCCAAGATTTCTTCGAACTCAGAGATGATGTGATTCTGGGAAGATGAGAGCCAAGTTTATGATATAGATCTGGTTCTCAGGTAAAATTCATTCCTTGTGTTCTGGACCATAGACCTACTTTTACCAGGTAGCACAATTACAGGTTTGGTTCTTTTGAATTATGAATAAACATCTTGAAGGTTAAGTTGCCAAATTCAAAGTTATAAAATTACAGTAAATGTAATATAAAATATTTACTTTCAAAACATCTGTCCCTCTTGCCACCAATACTCTTAATATGAATTCAGTATAAAATAAAATGACTTCCAAAGCGAATGCTGTAGTTCGTGGCAAAGTTAATTAGAATATAGTTCTTCCAACATTTCTGCCTTCCGTTGTCTCGGGCAAATGCAACAATAGTTGAAAAGCGACATATAGAGTGAAAACGAATAGATTGAGGTTTCTAATAAAGGCTGCATGAATGAAGATGTCTGAGTATTCCAGTCCCTGTGTTTAGAGCCAAAGGAAGTGGGATAAGGAAAGGAATAGGAGGGAGGGGGAAAGGAGGAGGTCAGTGAAGAGTGTGAAGGGAAATTTACACATTAATTTAAAGCAAGTGTTTATATTTAGGATTTCTTTTAAGTTAGACATAATGATTAAAATATCTACCTGTGTGCCCAGTGGATGAAATATCAGTCAGTTGTCATAGTAATTAAGCAGTACTTCTTACATACACAGTTTAAGGAGCCCACAAGATACCCAAAGGAGTCATTACTCTTCTTGGCTGTTAAGGAAGTTCCTTACTATCTAAGCTTAGTGTAGATAATTCAGTGGAGAGGTCAGGAAGAGGCAAGGTGTTTAGGTGGGAATAATACAGTCAGTGTTGTCTCGCCATCTCCAGCTGGTACCAATGTTGTGGCTTTCTAAAGCTTACTTAATCATTTGTTGATCCTGCTGCGGACAAGATACCTTGAAATTAATGCTTATTCATGGAAGAACTGAAGTAGAGTGAAAAATATCATAGAAATGCTTTGAGCAAATAATTGCCAAGCTTTTAGATCATTATTTCTATACCTGTGGAACTGATTAATTTCCTTAAAGACCCACCAGTCATCAATGGCAGCTGTGATTACATTTTCTAGGGGGGAAAATGTGCACATATATATTATTAAATCATGTGGAGAGAATATTTTTTTTTCTTGTTACTTTTCCAAGATGTGGCAGATGGTGATAGTACTAGTTAGGTGGGAAAAAAAAAAAAAGATGATGTATTAAGCAGAGAAATACACAAGGAGCCTTAGTAATTTACTCCAGATATGAAGCTGATTTTGGTGAAGAAAATTGTATAAAAAATATAGTAGATCTCATAGAGTCATCCAGTTTTTAAAAAGCTCCCAATATAAATACTTGGAAATAACTTGAATAAAAATAATAACTCAGAAGTTGAAATAGGTGGAATACAATTGGAAAAAGCAAGTTAATCCAGTTTTCTTTAAGATTATTTTAACCCAAGAATGAGATAACCTATTGAGAACATGGCTGCTCAATTCAGACCTTACTCCCCCTCCCCCAACACAGGTACTAGGCCTTCTAATTCCTGTTAGTTGCTTTTATTGATAACAGGAGCATTAGAACTCAGTAAATTTACTTTCTGATCTTTTAAGTAGCAAACTCCTTACTTTTTTATGTAGGTGGGAAAGGACTTAAAACATATATGTCATATGTTAAAGTAAATCCACAGGTAATTAAAAAAAAAAAGACAAAACTAGATGATCCCATATATTGCTTTTAGCTGCAACATTTTTATGTAGGTGGGGAAAAAAAAAACTTTCCGGGAAACAATTATCTCATAGCTTCTACATAGATTTTTATAAAAATAAGCCTGGCAATGACTACATTCATAATTTTGAATGCTGAAACTTTTTTTTTGTTATTTCCAATTATAGAGACATTCTGTTTTTCTAAATAAATTATTCTTTTCCTTTGGCTTCTTTTGTTTTATCATGTAATGTAGTACCCTTTTAGCTCTTTATTTTACAGCATCAGCTTGACAACTAGGTAGTGTAATAGAAAAGAGCTGGTTTTAGAGTCAGGAATGCCTCAGACATTTTCTATTTTTGGTGTTATTCAGTCACATCCAACTCTTCATGACTCCATATGGTGTTTTCTTGGCAAAGATGCTGGAGTGGTTTGCCATTTCCTTCTCCAACTCATTTTTCAGGTGAGGAAATTGAGGCAAATGGGGTTAAGTGACTTGCCCATGGTCAAACAGCTAGTAAATGTCTGAGACTGAAATTGAACTCAGATCTTCCTGACTCCAGGCACCATGCTCTATCCACTGTGACACCTAGCTTTCCTATATATATGTAGACAAGTCGCTTAACCTTTCCATGACTCAGTTTCCTCATTGGACTCTATGCCTTTTAAGATCCATTTTAGGGAGCTTAAGAGCCTGTGATCTATTTAGACTCATTGTTCGAAGTCCTTTTTTCCTTTGAATATCCCTCAGACCAACAAAGCCTACATATGAATTCAAAATAGAATGTAATTAATGAAACACAGTGCAACATAAAGTACAAGGAATTACTAACCTTGACTCCCATTTAACCACTGTCTTCCCTTAGTTTAGCAGGATAATGTCAGAAATGAAAAGCTCCTAGGAATGCTAGCCACAGCTCTTGGGGCATGCTGGACTTCTGCACTTATTGTAGATAAACATGAAAGCCTCAGCTGTTCCATATACCTTGCTTACTAAAAGCTGCTTTCTACTAGTCTTTTACTAAGCCCTCTCCCTACTTTCCCTCAGCTGCTTGCCTGCATGTTGCTCTTTTCAAGACTTTCTCTAGTCTTTTTAAAAAATCTCCTAACATTTGGAATTCACACACAGCTTTAGTGGAAATGTAGTTCAAAATAGAACTTGACATCAGTGCAATAGATACCTAGATGTCATGGCCTCTTATAAAAGTGTTTTATCATAAAAGCACATTTTATGCACAGTCGAGTTAGAATAAGGATCTGAAATGTCCTTGAATGTGGTGTCAAACTAGTCTAGAAGCTTTTTTCTTTTGTGTTTCTTCTAGTCCATAAGATAAGGAGAGGAGGGGAGTAGAATGATCTGACATACCTTCTAAAACATGATGCTATCTTATTGTATAAAGGAAAGGGTCAAGATGAGAAATGGAGGAAGATGAGCCCATAAACCAGTTAACTAAAAACCCATATCATTTGAATTTGTATACTATGATTTGCCTTTGATTTTATTTTGTTATTACCAGGAAAGTAGCAATAACTTTGACCCCACCCCCAACAAAACAAAACACGAGTCATTAATTCTCTTTCTTGGGAAGAAGTCCCACCCAATCTTTTGCCCAGTAGTTTTTAATTTTTCAAAGAGAACAAAGTAGCTAACAATACCATTAGCAGAACTTCCTTTAAATTTCCTAACTTTTTCTTTCCTTTATTCACTTTAAAGTTAAAACTAACATCTGGTAGTATGGAGTGGTTTCCCCCTTCCCCTCACCTTTCCTTCCTTTTAATTTCTTAACTTGATTGGATAAGCCTAAAATACTGTTGAAAACCTGGATCTCTTTAGAAAGAAATTCTCAGGATGTTTTATATGAAAATCATGACCAAATGGAATAGAATTTATTTATATGACTTTATTTGCTCTCTTAAAGCATTTAAACATGAATTACAACTAGGTCTTGATTAGTGCAAATAACAGATCTTGTGAAGTAGTCCCAATTATTCAGATTCACACTGTATGTTTCCATTAGGCTGGAGCCAGTTACCATATTTTACATATTTTCAAATAGTACAGTTTCAAGTAGATGCAACCACTTCATGGAAATCCTGGTTTGCACGAATAGGTTGTTGTTCAGTCATTTCTAGCTCTTTGTGACGTTGTGGACCATACTATCCATGGGATTTTCTTGGCAAAGTGGTTTTGCCATTTACTTCTTCAAGTGGGTTAAGGCATGCACAGGTTAAATGACTTGACCAGGGTCACATAGCTAGTAAATGTCTGAGACTAGATTTGAACTTGTCTTCCTGATTCCAGGCTCAGCATTCTGTCCATTGAGCCATCTAGCTGCTCCACACTAGTAGGTACCTGATTGTAATTATTACATTACTAATATAATTTAGGAAAAAGGAATAGCTGAATAGCTGAAAAGATGTTGAAGATATTTATAAATATGTTTTAAGAAACATACATTATTTCACCAAACCCATTTAAATAACTGAAGTGCTTCAGTGGATACCTGCCTGGTCTCATTTATGTAGTAACTCCCTTGACTAGTGTTCATAACGTGCTTGCAGTAACTTCTGTGGTGAATGGTGTAGTCCAGAAGTAGGGAACCTGCAGGCCCAAGGCCACATGTCACCTTCTAGGTCCTTAAGTGTGGCCCTTTGACTGAATCTAAACTTCACAGAATAAGTCCCCTTAATAAAAGGATTTGACTTTTGTAGTCAAATTGTAGTCAGTCAATTAGGAACATCCTCCTCCTCCTCCTCCTCCTCCTCCTCCTCCTCCTCCTCCTCATCTCTGCTTTAAGTTTTGAAAAGTGCTTTACAAATGGTATCTAATTTTATCCTTACAAAAACCCTGGGATGTAGGTGTATGGTTTCTTCATTTTCTCCAGCTCATGTCAATAGCTGTGAATATTCATGTGAATAAGACCAAAGACAATGGATACTGAAGGTCATCCAGGCTGGGACTTGACAAAGTATGATTTGCAGTAGATTCTAGTGTTGAAGATATTATACAGTTGTACTTATTTGCCAAGGGATAGGGAATGATGGAGAGTATAACAGCGAAGGGGTGGTGGCTTGGGAAAGAACTATGGCGGGGAGGGTCTGGAGGTCACAGTAAGGACAACAAATAGAGTTGGGGGTCATAAGGCAGAGGGAAATATAAAATGATAAAAGATTATCAGATAACATGTTGTGGTGTAGGGGTACTAAGAATCCCTAAATGACAGGGCAAAGGGCATAGGTCTGCCTCGAAAAAATTCAAGCACTCAAGCCTTCCTTCAGTCAGAGACAAGGTTTATTGTGTCACCAATAGAAGAGAGCTACAGTTTAGGAGTCTGAGCAATTTAATGGGGGCAAGATGGACACTTTTATACAAAAAGACTATGGGAAGATCTGCATGGGATTAGGGAGTGGTGGATAGCCTGGGGTGGGGCCCATGTGCAGACAATGAGGGCCACAAAGAAAGGGAAGTTAAAAGGATTATTGACTGGGAAAGGCCAGAGATCTGGGTTCAGGGGCTTTGGGGTCTAGGTCCCAAAGAAATGGTCTTTTTGTTTTAGGGGTCCAGCACAAATCCAGTCCCCCTTCAAATAGACATTTCAGAGTTTATGAGTATGGAAGTAGAACACTTGTGGCTGATGGCAGCCATTTGTAAGGTCTAGTTTAGGTGGAATAGAAGATTAGGTCTTGGTAAATAAGTAAATTGAGGCATGGGGAAGTTAAGTTGTTTGAGGGAGTGTTAATGTATATGTTGAAATCTATTATTATAATGGATACTATTTTCATAGGGCCTGCTATGTACCAGGCAGTCAGTGTGCTGAATGCTTTGCTAATACTGTCTCATTTCATCTTCTCTACCATTCTGGGAGGGAGGTGCTATTATTATGCTCATCCTATCATTGAGGAGCCTGAGGCCTAGGGACTTGCCTCTGTTCACAGAGCTATTAAGTGTCTGAGGCCAGATTTGAACTCAGGTCTTTCTAATTCCTGGCCCACCATTCTATCTACTCCCCCACTCAGCTGGAGTTGTTGTAAAGGGAAAGTCCATGAGCCACACTGAACTCATTGAAGGAGGAAGGAGAATGGCCTGGAGCTCAGCAGTTAACAGCTACCAGAATCTAGATTCAGTGAAGAATTTGTATCTAATGAACCTCAGACTAGGAGAGGTTACTCAGTGATAGTGGTGATCGGCTCAGTCTGGAAGTGGTAGTGGGGAGCAAGGAGTATTGCTCTTGTGATTGGAGGGGAGTGACTTAAAATACAACCAGTTCTGAAAAGAGATGAGGGATGCCCTATTATCAGCAGAGAAACAGGTCTTAATGAGTGCAGGAATTTGAAAGGAGTGAAAAAGAGAAAGGTTTAAGATAAAAGTTTATTTCCTATGGAGCAGGCATTGCAGAGAGCACAGTGAAAGGAGTGGATAGATCTCTAGTGGGACATTTAGGTGGTTTGGGATGTTAAGGAGGATGGGGGAATGGGGTTTGCACAGCAGCAGAGGTGCTTAGAATCACTAGGATAGTAAGAATATGATTGGGTGGGAGTATGCTAATCACTAAGGAATGAGTCCTGAGGGAGTATTAGAGATCCATTAAAGGAAGGAGGTGATTAGACTATTCAAGACCCTGGCCTTAAAGCCTAGTCTTATGGTAAGTGTTGTCTTTGTGCCCTTCTAGGCCCAGGAGGCTGAACTTACTAGTGATAAAGAGCAGGGGAAGGCATGACTTGGGAGAGTCCAGTCTGGAGTTAGGAATTAGCAGTGTGTCTGATCTGGGTAGGGCCTCCTGGGGAATGACTAAAGCCCCTGTTAAGAAGATGGAGGCCATTGGCTTGGGGCCTGGATTTGGGGTCAGTGGTAGAGCTCCCTGTGGTGAGGGGAATATGGGCAAAGGGTCTAGCTGTTGGACTAATATGGATTCATTAACTTATTTTGGACCAGACTCTTTGATTTCATTGATATAAGGAGCTCCCAAATAAGGAAATGTCCTCTAACAATATATACCATTGCTCTGCAGTTTTCAGCATATAATCTAGTTCCAGAGACAAAGATGTGTATATTTGGCATCAGTTAAAAAGAGAGTACATAAACAAGTATAAGGTGAGATAACGTTAACAGTATAAGAGCTGTAACAAAAAGTGAAGGAAAGTGGAGTAAAGGGGATTTCTTTATTAAGGGCTTCTTAAGGGAATAGGTTTTGAGCCAGACTTGGAATGAAGTAATGGGCATAGGTTAATTTAAACAGGGAAGAAGGATGCTCCTGATCAGGGAATCACATTACAGAAATGGAAACAAACAAAGCATGCATAGAATGGAATCATTAGCACTAAATTAAAATTATGTAAAACCATAAAGTTATCCACTGTATCTGAGACCAGCATATTTATAAATCTGAATATTAGCTTGCCTATTCTATGGCAATATAGCTGTAATTAATTTACTATTTCATTTTTAAAAGCCAGATAAATTAGTTGGTTGTTAAAATCAGACTTTTCCAACTTCCCCTACTGAGCATCAAAATAATTTCCAACATTTATTCTTTTTTTGTCTCATACTAGCAGGTATTGCCCATGTTAACTGTATTTAATTACTGATAAGTTCTTTTAGAGTTAAGACAAGTTAATTAACAATTGTCTTCCCACAATATTATGGGTAAGCTAATTTTGTGATTCTTCACTTTAGATTAAAATGGATACAGAATATTTAAGATCATATTTCTGTGCACTTGAGAACATTTTCATAGCATTAATCATATCACATAAAATGATATTTCACAGGAATATACAATTGTGTTTTAGTGTGGTTTATTGAGACTTAGACCATTTCTACGTTCCATTCTCGGCCAATAAAAAAGCTCTAACCTATAGTATTTGAGAGGTAAAAAGACCCCTTCCATTCTGATTCTTACTACCTTCCTAATCTTAGACAATTTACTGCTTTCCTTAAAGAGTGGTTGTAATACAAAACATTTTATACACACACACACACACACACACACACACACACACACACACACACACACACACACTTTGATTTATATTGTTTGAGGCAGTGATCCAAGGGTGAATTGTAAATGTTTAACTGTTAGCTTTCTGAGGGAAAAAATGTACACATGGCACACTTTTAAGTGTAAATCACATTCTTGACATTTTCTCCATCACCTTTTAAAGTTTATCAATCAACAAAATAATAAATCAAAACCTTATTTAACCCTGTTTAACAGTCAGCTCTTGCCTGCCCTTATGGGCTGGTTCCAGCATACCAGTGGATCAGTCCTACCTTCATAAAGTCTCTTGCATCTATCCCTTTCTCTCACATCATAAATCTTTACTTGAGTCCCGGCCCTTGTAACTTCTCACCTGGAGTATTTCAATGTTGTGGTTTGGTCATTTTATTTGTGTCCAACTCTTCCTGAACCCATTTGGGATTTTCTTGGCAAAGATACTGAAGTGGTTTGCCATTTCCTTCTCCAGCGCCTTTTACAGATGAGGAAACTGATTCACACAATGTTAAGTGACTTGCCCAGGTTACGCAGCTAGTAAGTGTCTGAAGCCAGATTTTAACTCAGAAAGATGAGTCTTCCTGACTCCGTGGCAAGTGCTTCATCCACTTTGCCACCTAGCTATGGGAATATTTCAATAGCTTCTTTTTAAAAAAGTACCTCTTCTGGGTTAGATACTTGCTAGCTGTGTGACCTTGGGCAAGTCACTTACCATTGTGTGCTTTAGTTTCCTCAACTGTAAAATGAGCTGGAGAAAGAAATGGCAAACCACTCTAATATCTTTGCCAAGAAAACCCCAAATGAGGTCATAGTTGGACATGACTAAAATGACTGAATAACAACAAATCTATCCCTCACATAGCTACCAAATTTATGTTCTTAGAAAACAGGCCGTGTCTCTTCCCACCCCTGTCTATCCCCCATTGAAAAAAATGTTAGTGGTTCTTTATGGCCTCTAGGATAAAATGCAAATTCCTCACATCCTGGCATTTAAATCATTCTGCAAATTGGTCTGTCTCTTTAGTCCTGCTTCATGTGATTCCCTCTTGTAAACCGTTTATCCCAGTTATACTGTGCCTGTTAGCTATACCACAGGACAGTGCACCCTAGTCCCTCATATATGGAACATACTTTGTCTTCCCTTCTGATTTGTAGAATCCCTAGCTTCCCCCAGATGTGGTTCTGGTGCCATCGCCTATGTTCAGTCTTTAATTATTAGCGCTCTTTGCTTCTTGGAATTACCTTGTAGACACTTTGTATTTACAGTCTTAACTGTGAACACGTTGTATACTCCCAGGAGAATGGTCTTTGCAAACAGAGACTTTTATTTTTCCCTCTGCATTCACAGAGGCTAACAGAATGCCTTGCATACACATAATAGCCACTTAGATGTTTATTGAATTAAGTTGAATCCCAGTTACAATTGTTTCATTAATTGTGGCACAAATAACCTGTGCCGCAAAGTCCTGTATAGTAATAATACACATTTGAATAGCACTTTAAGATTTATGAAACATTTTCCTCATGATTAATACATTATCATGCCCATTGTGCAGATGTGGAAACTGAGACTCTGACAAGATTAGGTGACTTACTCCTGAAGGGGAAGGAGAAAGCAGCAAGCGTTTATGAAGCACCTACTGTGTGCCAGGCACTGTGCGAAGTGCTATGATCCTTATAGCAACCCTTCCCCGTTTTACAACTAGGAAAACTGAGGTAGATAGCTGTTAAGTGATTTGCTCACATAGCTAGTAAGCTTCCTAGATTAGGTTGGCATTCAGGTCATCCTCATTTAAGGTCCAGTCCTCTAACCACAGCACTGCCTAGCTGCACCATTAGAACAGAGCAGTAAATATCCTAAGTGGGTTTCAAACCTAGATCTTCCAACTCTGATTCTGGCATTCTGTCCACCAAACAAAACTACTTTTCCAAATTTGCACCTACAAGAAAGACTTTGAAGGGATCTCAAGATTTTTTTTTCCCCCTCAGAGACTCTCCCTATGTGGAATGAGCAGGTTGTCTTAATTAAGTGATGCCAGGTGAATCTCTCTCATTCTGGGTTGCTGATTGCTTTCACAACATTTGGCTTTGTAGAATAGAAATGACTTTATATTCCTTTGGAATTCCTGTCTTTGCTCTTGTTAGACTCCTCCTAGATTATGTTTAATATTTTATTTTAAATTGGTTACGCAGTAAGTGGAAGTTTTTTTAAATGAAGGAATTATGTCTAAAACTGTTTAGAATCACAGGGTCATATTTCTTGCCACATGTGTCTCATAAAAAGAGGACACTCCTTTCCCAGATGTGAGGTACATGTAAGGCAAAAACACACAATTTTCAATGTGCTCTTGATGATTCATTAAGTCCTCTGTGTGCACGGGGCTAAGGGCAAGTTTTCTGCCGAACGGCTGTCACCTCATATTGATCTGTCAGCTATTTGTTTCATTTCTGGTTGACGTTCTTGCACTATAGCCGTGACTGCTGCAGTAAGCCCTTTAATACCATCTCAGGATGACTTACCAGAACGGAGACATAAACCTAAACTCATCAACTTCAGATGGAAACAAGAAACTTGACTCGGTGGCCTGTCACAGTCACAAATGTATTAAAATGTCATCAATGATGTGTAATCACTGTTGTATTAAAACTGTAATACAGCCTTAAAAAAAATGGCTTCCACATGGATGGGGGATTATAGCAGTGTTTTAAAAACAATTAACTTGATTTGATTGATAATCTGTCTCATTTTTAGGTTTACTTTTAATAGTTTGTCATTTTTTATTGTTTTCACTGAACAAGTTTTTTTTTATTAGTCTGTCTCTACTTCTATTCCGCATTAGACAAATTTGAGAAAAAAAAATCCTTAATAACTACTCAGCCCAGCAATAGAAATTCCCACAGTACCGTGTCTGAAAATATGTCTCTTTATTCATTTTAAGTTCATCACTTCCCTGTCAGGACTGAGTGGCATGTTCTTCATTCTTTTGGAAATGTGCTTTTTCATCACCTAATCAGAGTCCTAAAGACTCTTAGAGTTGTTTTTCTTCATAATGCTGCTAACATGTACTTTTTTCTATTTCTGGTCACTTCATTTTGTATCATTTTGCAAAGGTCTTACCAGTTTCCCCTGAAATTACCGATTTTATCATTTCTTATGGTACAGTAATATTTTATTACTGTGTATGTATTACCATATATGTACAATATACATATACTCTTCATATACCAGAGTCCCCCCAACCCCCCAATAAAACAGTTCCTTATTTCCAGTTTGGGGCTGCCACGAAAATAAAAAAGCTGCTATAAATATTTTTGTACTTAGAGGTAATTTTCCTCTTTCTTTTATTTCTTTAAAGTATTGTCCTAATTGTGGCATAGTTGGGTCAAAGGATATAGATACTTTGATAGTTTTCTGAGTTTAGTTCCAAATTACATTCCAGAATGGCTGGACAAATTCACAGCTCCATCATTAGCATACTGACATATCTGTTTTCTTCTTTATTTATTCATTCATTTACTTATATTTATCTGTTTATACATAACATTCTTTTCTTTTTACGTTTCTAGTTCCGCATTTTCTCCTTTCCTTCCATTTCTCCCTCACCCACTGAGAAGGGAAACAATATATCAGTTATACATGTGAAATCATGCAAAACATATTTCCATGTTAGCCATATTGCCAAAAAAAAGCAAAAAAAAAATAAAGCAAGAAAATTATACTTTAATTTGCACTCAGATTTCATCATTGCTTTCTCTGGAGGTATATATCATTTTTCATTATGAATCATTTGGAATTGTCTTGGCTCACTGTATCGATAGATCATAGTAGCCAAGTCTTTAACAGTTGATCACAATTACAACATTGCTGTTACTGTGTACAATGATCTCCTGTTACTTCTCACTTACCTTTGCATCAGTTCACATAGATCTTGCCATGTTTTTCTGAAACCACCCTCTCATCATTTCTTACAGCACAATAATGTTCCCTTACTATCATATGCCACAACTTGTTTCACCATTCCCCAATTGATGTGCCTTCCCACAATTCCTAACTCTTTGCCACCACAAAAGAGCTACTACAGTTTTTTTTTTTTGTATATATGGGTCCTTTTGGTATTGCTGGGTCAAAGGGTATGCACAGTATATAGCCCTCTGGGCATAGCTTTAAATTGTTTTTCAGAATGGTTGGACCAGTTCATTACTCCACCAGCAGTTCATTAATGTACCTATTTTCCCTCATCCCAGCCAGTATTTGTCATTTCTGATAGGTGTAAGAGGTGGTCCTTCAGTTGGTTTAATTTGCCTTTCTTAAATCAATAGTGACTTAGAGCATTTTTTTCCCCTTAGGACTATAGATAGATTTCTTCTTCTGAAAACTACCTGTTCATATTCTTTGATCATTTATCAGTTGGGGAATGGCTCTCATTTTTATAAATTTGACTCAGTTTCCCATATATTTGAGAAATGAGGTCTTTATGAGAGAAAGTTGCTATAAATTTTTTTGATATTATTTTATTTTCTGTGGCACCTTTTAACAAAATGTAGTTTCCCTGATTATTCCTTTTAATTTAGGTCTATTTTTGCTTTTGCTTTGTATGAGGTCACAATTACGATCCTTCCCTTTTTTTACTTAAGCTGAAGCATATTAGATCTGCCCCAGTCCTTTAACTTCCTGTATTTTTTTCTGTTTCAAGTGTGTCTCTTGGACAAAATGTATCGTTGAATTCTGGTTTCTAATCCATGCTACTTTCTTGTTCTGCTTTATGGATTAGCTCATCCTATTCACATCAAGTTATGATTGCTTTGTATTTCCCTCTATCTAATATTCTTCTGTTTATCCTTCTCTCTCTCTTTTTATCCTGGCCCTCCTGTTTTGCTTCTGACCATTGCTTCCCTTAATCTGTCTTCCCTTCTATCATTCCCCACCCCAATATCTCTTATCCCCTTCCCCTTCTACTTCCATATTGGTCAAGACAAATTTCTCTACCAGAGTGTATACATACTCTTTGAACCAGTTCCAGTGAGAGTAATGTTCAAGCATTACCTGCTTACTCCCCTCCCCCATTTCACCTTTTAATATAAAAGCTCTTCTTTGCACATCTCTTTTATGAGAAAAGTTTTCCCCTTCTACCATCCCTTCCCCCTTCTTACAGTGTATCCCGCGTGTGCGCGCGCTGTGTGTGTGTGTGTGTGTGTGTGTGTGTGTGTGTGTGTGTGTGTGTGTGTGTGTGTGTGTTTAAGCTGCTGAATCTTGTTATGTTCCTGACTATGGCTCCATGATATTTGAATTGTTTCTTTCTGGCTGCTTGCAATATTTTCTGCTTGACCTGGGATTTCTGGAATTTGGCTTTGATATTCCTGGGAGTTTTCATTTTGGGATCTCCTTAGGAGATCAGTGGATTCTTTCAATTTGTATTTTACCCTTTGGATCTAAGATATTGGGGTAGTTTTCCTTTAAAGTTTCTTGAAATCTGATATCTAGGCTCTTTTTTTTTTATCATGGCTTTCAGGTAGTTCAGTAATTCTTAAATTATCACTCTGTGGTCTGTTTTCTACGTCAGTTGTTTTTCCAGTACAATATTTCATATTTCTTCATTTTTTTTCATTCTTTTGGCTTTGTTTGATTGTTTCTTAAAGTATCGTGGAGTTATTAGCTCTACTTGCTCAATTCTGATTTTTAAGGAATTATTTTCTTCAGTGAGCTTTTGTACCTCCTTTTCCATTTGACTTATTCTGTTTTTTAAGGAGTTCTTTGCCTCTTTTGCCATTAGGCTGATTCTGTTTTTTTAAATTGTGGTCTGTCACAACTTGAGTATTTTTCTTGAGTATTTTTGGTACTTCCTTTACCATACTGTTCTCTTTTCATAATTTTCTTGCGTCACTTTAATTACTTTTCCCAGTTTCTCTTCTCTCACTCTTATCTTTTTCTTAAATCTTCCAGGAATTCTTGCTGGCCTTGGGTCCAATTAACATTTTTTAAAGTTTTTGCTTGTAGCTGTTTTCTTATTGTTGCCTTCTTCTAAGTTTTTGTCTGGGTCTTCCCTACTGGCACAGTAGCTCTTTATGGTTGTTCTTTTGTTTGTTTGCTTGTTTTTATTGTTGTTGTTTGCTCATTTTTTTAAAGGCAATTAGGGTTAAGTGACTTGCCCAGGGTCACACAGCTAGTAAGTGTCAAGTGTTTGGTCTGAGGCCGGATTTGAACTCAAGTCCTCCTGACTTCAGGGCCGGTGTTCTATCCACTGTGCCACCTAGCTGCCCCTGCTCATTTTCTGTTGTTAAATTTAGTATTAATTTTGTGGTATATGGTATCAAGTATTAGTTTAACCCTAATTTCTGCCAGATAACTATCCATTTTTTTTTCCAGCAGCATTTTTGAAATAGTGACTCCTTCTCCAAATAACCGAAGTCTTTATGCTATCAAACACTGTATCTTTACATTTGTTTGCCTCTGTATGTTGTGGACCTAATTTGCTTCAGTGATTGACTTCTCTTTTTGACTACCTAATTATATTTTTCCCCACCGAATAGTATTTTTTTTCCGCATTAGGTGTCAAGATAGTTTGCAACATTCACTTTTATAAGATTTCGAGTTCCAAATTTTTTCTCCCTCCCTCCTTCCCCTCCTGCTTCCTGAGATGGCAAGCAATCTGATATAGATTATACATGAACAATCATATTGAACATACTTCCACATTAGTCATGTTGTGAAAGAAGAATCAGAGCAAAATGGAAAAACTATGAGAAAGAAAAGAACAAAAAAAGTGAAAATAGTATGCTTCGATCTGCCTAATTATTTTAAAATTACTGCTTTGTAGTAGAGTTCGAGATCTGTTACTAATATATTCCCTTCTTTCTCATTCTTTTTTTCATTATTCTGTTTGAAAATCTTGACCTTTTCTTCCTCTGTATGAATTTCATTTATAAGTGAAATTTTCTCATTTTATAAAATATTCTTTTGGTAGTTTGGTACAACACTGAATAAATAAAGTTAGATACTATTGTCATTTTTACTATATTGCTATTATGATCCCTATTTTACATCTGAGAAAACTGAGGCAGACCGAGATTAAGTGACTTGTCCAGGGTCACAGTCAGAGGTTGGTTTTGATTTCAGGTCTTCCTGACTTCAAGCCCATTCCTCTATCCATTGGGCCATCTAGGTGATCCATAATCAAAGAGCAGCAAATATCAGAAGTAAGATTGTATTGGTTTCACCTGCTGATGAGCATTGTCTCTAGTTATTTAGGTCTGTCTTTATTTCTGCAAATAGTATTTTATAAATAGCTCTATGTAGTCCCTTTGGTGAATTGTAATATATGTACTCTAAAGTCTATTTATGGCTCCTGTAGTTATTTTGATTGGAATTTTTCTTCCTGACTTTTTTTCTGCTGGATATTATTTGCTATATATGTAGGAATATTGATGGTTTATATGTATTTATGTTTTATGTCATATGCCTTACTATGCTGCAGTTCTCAAAGTATACTGTCATATTTAAAGGAAGAAATAATTTTGGTTCCTCTTTGCCTATGCTTATTCTCTCAATTTCTTTTCTTACCATGTTGCAATAGCCAGCTTTTCTAGCACTATGTTGAATAGTAGTGGTGATAATAGGCATCATTGATTTACCCCTGATATTACTGGAAAGGCCTTTAACTTCTCTCCATTTCATATAGTGTTTGCTCTTGGATTTAAATAAATATTTAAAAAGGTCCAATTATTCCTAAGCTTTCCAGAGTTTTTAATAAAAGTCTGATGTTTTCAGCATCTGTTGATATAATCAAAGTGTTTGTCATTTACATTATTAACCCAGTTTGGTCACACTACATAATTTTTCTAATAATTTGTTGTAGCTTGCTTATTTATTTAGGTTAATTTTAAGTAAGCTAACTTTGAGGATTTAAAAAAAAATCTAAATGTAAGCATGTGTATTTGGATGAGAACATCTGCCATCATGATGGTAACATATCAGAATTACATCAAAAGTTTAATTGCCCTTGAACTTTGGTGGTTCAGTGCTTGATGAACCAGAATGCATATTCTTAGTAATAAAGCTGTTTCTAGTATAATAAAATAATTACCCTTTTTCTGAGTTTCAACTATTGCATTACAGCAGTGCTTATTAATATGGGTATGAGGTTTCCTCCTCTCCCCACTTTGGGGGTCTTATACTCTATGAATTCAAAGGTTGTTCAACTTTTTCAACTTATTTAAATAAGTGTATTTTGTCTCCATTTATGCAGCACCAAAACAACCATTTGATCTGATTAGTTCCAAGTACTAACTAGCCATTTTGATGTAAAGAAACCAGTAAGACTAGATGTTGGACTGAACCAAGTGCCTAATTCAAACCAAATAGAGCCTCTTAACTCTGTTGAGGGGTAACACAAAATATGGAATTCTCAAAGCCATAAGTAGTATGTCCACAAAATCTACTGGAGAATGAATGATGATCAAACTGTTTTGCCTACTATTAAGGCATGTGTTTGCTTACGCTGAGCCTCTAGAGAAAAGTTCGACGTGTTTTTAACAACAGCTACAAAAGACTTAAAATTTGTAATCTAATCAGCTTTGTTATATGTGGGAAAAACTGCTTTACAAATGAATAAAAATGATGTATTCCAAGGAAACTATGGGTGCTTTCTATTGGAGTAGAGACCAGTAGACCTTCAGTTTATACCATCTATGGTAATGGCCATGTTAGAATTTGGCAAGTTGTTAGAGACTAAGTTTGGCCATTTCTTAAGTGTATGTTGTTTAAATAGGCATGAGTTTGAATTGCATTATGTCTTCTCTGAAATTTATATAACTCAGTAGAAAAGTTCTCAAATGTGTTTTTGATTGGTCATATATTAGAACTGTCTGGCCAGTGGTAGAGGGGAGGTTTAATTTATAATATCTATCTTTCCCTATAGTGCATCTGTTTTTAATGATGCAGTAAATATATACTGCGTAGCTATTTCATTTTTTTCCCAGTATCTCCAGTGACTTACTATTGGTTTCTTGTTCATAGTTTTCTTAAACATTTACACATATTTTTAAAATGCAACTTTTTGTCTCCCTAATTCTGACTTTCTGTTTCCCTTCAATACTGCCCACAATCGCCTCCAAGTAACTATCTTTTGCTGTTTGTTCAATTTGCATCTTTTAAGGAACTTCGAATTATTCATCCTTCTGCTGCTTCTAGCCCTCAATTTAACCCTCTGGAAATGGGAGCTTTTGACAGCATCTGCACTGGGAAATGGTTTCCAAATAAAACATTTGTTTCAACACACAAACGTTTTATTTGGGTGCATCCTAAGAGCCTAAACATTTGCTTCAGCTGCCAGCATGTGTTCTGTTGGCTAATGTTTCTAAAATGTTTCCACATTTCCACAGGCCAGCTGCCAGGTTATACAATATTCTGTTGCCTCTTTAAGGGGGGCAGGAGAAAAGAGAGTGCTACAATGCACCAGTATAGAGCAAATTGGCACATAATGGGAGCAGAAGAAGCTAACACCATAATCCTGGACCTGGCTTGATTCTGAATGAATCTTACAGTTCCAGAGTTCTTTCCCTCTCTACTCCCAACATATTGATCCAGGCATATCAGAATACTGTACTCAAACACAGAACCAACTTGTTCATTTGACCATAACTAAAGAGACCCTCTATGAATATGGAGAACACTTGATTGATAGACCAAGGCTGAAAGCTGAGTCTACATTGTTAATGGGCATCCCACTGTCCAAACATATACAGATAAATACCTTAGTAGACTGCATCCAGATAGCTAGCATAGCCTTTGGGGTATTGCCAGATAGTGTGACACCTATATGGTATCTGCTTTAAGGATTCCTGGTACTATCTTAAAATCATATCATGAATAACAAACCATCCATTGTGTGCTATGGTATTTAGGATATTTTGCTTAGATGTGGTATTTTACCTTAAGGTACTCACAATCCACTGCGGAATGAGATGGATTAGTAAACAATAAGATTAACACAGGGTACTACTCAGCTGATTTTTTTTTTGTCTGTTAGATAGCTTCTTAGCAGGACCTGTACATGATGCAAGATAAAAAATGGTAAGAATATAGGATTTTGTAAGAATTTTTTAATTCAATTTTTTTAAAGTTCT
Source organism: Phascolarctos cinereus (assembly GCF_003287225.1). Classification (NCBI taxonomy): domain Eukaryota; kingdom Metazoa; phylum Chordata; class Mammalia; order Diprotodontia; family Phascolarctidae; genus Phascolarctos; species Phascolarctos cinereus. Next base: position 118,689,521 of record NW_027556180.1, on the reverse strand, counting down.
TTAGTTAATATGGATTTGTTTTCTCCATCCAACCGTTCCACACTGGAAAGAAGAGGGGAGCACCTTTGTGATTAACATGCAAACAAATTTTCATACTGGCTGTGTCTAAAACCGTATGTCATCTTCTGCATCTTTAGTCCATCAATTCTGTGTCAGGAGGTGAGTTGGATTCTTCATCATTAGCCTCTACAGTCATGGCTGGTCACTGAACATTGTCATAGAACATACCAGTGGGGAAAAAATGACCCTATCAGAGGTGTCCAACCCTCTCATTTTATAGATGAGAGAACTGAGGCACCTATTAGGGTAAGGACATATACAAATTCTCATAGCCAATAAGCAGAAAAGGCAGGATTTGCACTCAGACCTTCTCAGTCCACAGACATTGCTTTTCTTTCTGTATTACTGTATCCCTCAGATAGCTTATCTAGGACATATTTTGTTTGTCAGTGTCTTTCCCAAAATAGAATGCCCAGAACTGAACACACTAATCTAAAAATGTCTGATCAGAGCAGAATGTAGTGGGATTTATCATCTCCTATGCTTTGGAAACTCTACCTCTCTTCCTACAGTTGAATTTCATGTTTAGTGTTTGGATATCATACTGTCCAATTGATTCTTTTTGACCTTGCCTTGTTCTCTAACCATAGTTTCCATTTCTTTTTCTTGTATAGTTTATTATTTGAACTTTCATATGGGACTTTACATTTGTCCCAACTAACAGAGATAGGAAATAGAACTGTGATTTTTATGAAGATTGGGAACTCTTAGGACAGGAAGGTCTTGCTACCAATGCTAGTTAGTACATTCTCTGCAATTTAGGGTGCTAGAGTTTCTTAGAACACCGAGAGAATGCTGGAACACAGTTTACTGACTGCAGCCCAGGGTCACATACCTAGTCTGTCAGAGGCAAGACTTGGACCTGGGTCTTCCTTGCTGTAATGCTTTATCCACTATTTCATGCTGCCTCCCATCTGTATTAAATTTCATCTTGCAATAGTCTAAGAAGTGTTGTTATTGTGACCCTAAGTCCTGGTCTTTATTATTGAAGAATTCATAGTCTTGTTGGGGAGATAAGGCTTCTTATGCGAAATAGTAAACAATAGCCAACATTACATTACTTATGCAATACATTTTGCAGTGACAGTTTATTTGCTGAGGAGTTCAGAAAAGGGAGAGATCACTCTAGGATAGACTAGAATAAATTATTTAATGGCAATGTTGAATCACATCTCCAGAAATGTACCTAACTATGGACGAGAGTTAGTGTAGCTTCTGAAGAAACCATAGCAACCAATAAACATACCAGCCAGGCCCAAATATTGGATTGTTCCTTTTGAGCAAAGGCACTTAGAGGCAATGAATTTAGGAAAGGCAGTCTCAGATAAACCCTTAGTTCTTAATACAGGGTGTCCCAAAAGTCATATGCAATTTTAGGCCTTTGATAGCTTAAAACTGCATATGACTTTTGGGATACTTTACTTAAGAATAGCAGCTATAATTCAATAGTCCTTGCCTCCAGGCGATAGCCAACAGTCACTGTCTTTAGTTACCTGTTTAAATAATAGGTGTGTGGAACATTTGGGGCATCCTTGGGGCACCTTTGAAAGTGCACTGGGTCTGGAGTTAGGAAGACTCATCTTCGTGAGTTCAAATGTGGCCTTAGACACTTACTGGCTTGGTGACTCTCAGCAAATTGTTTAACTCCATTTGCCTCAGTTTCCCCATCTGTCAAATGAACTGAAAAAGGAAGTGTCAAACCACTGTAATATCTTTTCCAAGAAAGTGGAGTCATGAAGAGTCAGCCATGGCGGAAATGACTCAACAACAGTGTAGAACATTAAATATACACTATCGTCACCTGTTTTTTCAGTGTGTTTGAAGAGTATGGAATTACAATTCTCTTTTACTGTGGAAAAAGTCATGTGGATAGGCTTGCATTGGTATAATGTAGCCAATAACTCAACGGACTATTAAAAAAAGTTACAATGAGTCTTTGGGCCGAAACATTCCAAGTTGCTTGGATTTCAATTAGAGTGTTCTAAGTTCCTTTTCTTGAGTAAAGGGAAACATTTTGACCACTGTATATGCCTACAGGTAATATAATTCTGAAGATGATAGCAGGATCAAAGAAAGGGTTTTTTTTGGGGGGGGAGGAGTTTGTCTCCTTGTTTTTAAAGATGGAAGATCTGGGTTTGCTTGTGGACAACAGGATGGGGCCTGTGGATAAAGAGTGTGAAGATGAGAAACTTGTTAGAAGATGAAAAATATTTTTTGAGGAGATGAGAAGGGATAAGGTTAAGATAAGTATGAGGATTGGCCTTGGAGAGGAGAATGACTGTCCCTTTCCCTGAGACTAGAGAAGAATGAGATAGAATGGGAAGTGACATTGAAGGGGTTGTAGCTGCAAAGTTGGGGAGAATAGGGAGCTATGTGTTTTTTGTCAACTGTGCTAGACTCTTGGGTTAAATGGAAGATAACACATATGTACAGAATAAAAAGGAAAATAAACAGAAAGTAGTTAGCTACGATGTAGTTTGGGAAAACAGGTACTAGAGGCTGGAGGAAGCAGCAAAGGCTTCCTGTAGAAGTGATACTTGAGGTACATCTTGAAAGCAGGGAGGGGCTCCTGTGAGGTGGAGGTGAAGATTGAGTGTATTCCAAGCATGGTGGATGGCTAGTGCAAAAGCATGAAATGAGAAATGGATATTTTTATGTGAGAAACAGTGAAAAGGCTAGTTTTACTTGGATTTCAGAGTAGGGCAGGGAGAGTAATGTCTGTCGAGACTAGAAAGATAGATTGGGACCAGGTTGTGAAGGTCTTTAAATACTAAAGATAAAGCCATATTTTGTCTTTGAGGCAATGAGAAACCACTGGAGTTTAGTGAGTAGTTGACTGACATGGTCAGATCTGTGTTTAAGGAAAATTATTTTGACGGTAGATTGCAGGGTGGATTGTAGAAGAGAGAAATTTGAGGGAAAGAAACCAAGGAGAGGAGGAGGAGGATGCAGTTCTCTAGGCAAGAAAAGTGATGAGTTGATGGAAAATGCTGTCCACATCAGAAAAAGATTTATGGAATCTGAATGCAGATTGAAGCATATTATTTGCATTCTCTCTCTCTCCCTCTCTTTCTCTCTCTCTCTCTCTCTCTCTCTCTCTCTCTCTCTCTCTCTCTCATTTCTTTTTTCTCATGGTTCCTCCCATTGGTTCTAATTCTTCTTTACAACACGACTAATGTGAAAATGTTTAATATGAATGTATATGTAGAGCCTATATCAGATCGCACACCATCAAAGGGTGGGGAGAGAAAATTTGGAACTCAAAATCTTATGGAAGTGAACATTGAAAAATAAAAATAAATTAATTAACTAGTATTTAAAGAAAAGAAAGGTAATGAGATCTTGAAGTAATGTTATAGTTCACTGTGAGTGTAGAAGAAGGCCTCAGAAACAAAAGATTTTGTTGAAATGGAAATGGCAAAATTTACCAACTCACTGGATATGTGGGGTTAATGAGACTGACAAGTCAAAGATAATGCCAAGATTTTCTTGATAATATCTGAAGTGAGGTCTTCTTCAGATAAGGAAGAGGGGAAAGTTGATGAAGTTTGCTTAATGAGAGGTGAAAAACTTGGGAGATACTATGGATATTGTAATAATACATTATTCAGGGAAGAATAAGAAGATTGACTTGCAGCAATCAGGGCTGAGAGTTGAGATTAGATAACATAAATTTGTAGTAGACATAGGTATCATCATTGCATGGCCTCCTCCGCTGGCATTTAACGAACTGAGTAGAAGCCAAGAAGGCAAATTGTGTGGTTAATTTAGGCTTCAGATTAGAAAAGCTGAACAGGTACAGGACAAGGGTGCTAATAAGGTTTCAATGGGAGAGTATGGGATCAGGTTAAACCAGTTAACTACAGCATCAAGGATTCTAAAGGAGAAAAAAACACAACTGAAGCCAGAGCAGTGTTAATGGGCTAGACTAGAGTGTCTCCCTGCTTGAGAGTGAGCAAAAGTTACTGAGTAAAGGAAGAAAATGTTCTGATGAGGGATTTAGCACAGGGAGAGATAGTAGAATAGAAGGTTTGAGTCAGATAGAGCAATTTCAAAGTTGTGAATTGTGGAACAGTAACTCCCTTTGTTGAATCTTCGTCTAGCTCACACCACTAACCTTTGTGTCTTTCAAGGGCCTGACCATAGCCCTCTTCTCCCTCTGTAGTTTCTGTCCTGGTGATGTCATCTGCTCCCATATATTCAATTAGCATTTCTACAAGGATAATTCTGAGATCTTCTTGTCCAACCTTGATCTCTTTCCTGACCTTTAGTCTTGCACTATCAAGTGTTTATTGGACATCTCAAATTGGATGTCCTATAGACATCTTCAATTCCATATACCCAAAACAAAACTAATTAATTATCTCTCCCCCAAACCCTCCCTTCTTTTGAACTTTACTGTTTTTGAAGAGGGCACCATCATCTTCCTAGTGCCTTCTGAGATTCCTTTACATTTACCCTGTATATATCTTGTATATATGTATATAATTGTTAGCAAGTTGTCTTTCCTGTTAGACTGTGAGGACAAGGAATATGTGTGTGCATGTGTGTGTCGGGGGGGGGGGGGGAGGGGGGTTAACTTTTCTTCCTATCCCCAGCACTTAGCACAGTTCCTGGCACATATAAAACAATAAATATTTGTTAACTGACTTACTGTGAGTAAGGATGACCATCCCTGTAAGTGTGGCAAGGTTGATTGAAGGTGCAGTTCATGGATATTGGTGAACTAGGAAGCTGGGTTGTTTGGGGAGAATATTAGCCTGAAATTCCCAAGTGTGAGATCAGAGACTGGGGTAGAGAAGATAATTGTGCTCCAGGTCCTGAACTGTTTGGAAAAAAAAGAGAGAAGGTCCTGGGGACTAATAGATAGCTGCCCCCGGATGTCGGTGGGGCAGTGGCATTGTATGATGTGAACCTATCAGGAGTAGATATTGCTGAGTGATGAAATGCTCTCCTTCATTTCAGCTTTTGGGCTTTCCTGTTGTTCTTCAAGTCCCAGCTAAATCCCCCACCCCCTTTAAAAAGAAACTTTTACTAAGCCCTTCCCTCTTAATACAAGTGCCTTTGTTCTTTTGACTATTTCAGATTTATACTGTATAGAACTTGATTATATATAGTTTTTTTTTAATGATGTCTCCCCCATTAGAGCAGGGACTGTTGTTGCTTTTCTTTGTATACTCAGCACTCAGCATGGCGTCTGGCACGTAGTAGGTACTTATTAAGCGTGTGCTGAGTGACTAGGCTGGCTGAAGGCCACTGGCATCGGTTCAGTGAGTGTCGGTGAGGAGCAAGGGCGATGCTTACTCATTTTTCTAGCCGTGTGTGTGTTTTTGTGGAGTTGGAGTAGGGAACCCACAAAAGAAAGTGCATCTGATCTTGTAGAGCACAGCAAGGGAGATAGCGTCTTCTGTGGGGAGTCAGATTTAATGTCAGAAGATAGAAGGCTGTAGGAGGAAGAATTTTAAGAAGGGCAGTTTGAATGGGGTTTTGGAGAGCACATTGGAAGGGGAAGGCAGAGTGGGATTTGTACGTGGTGAGGGTAAAATGAAGGGGAATGGTCTTGAGAATGGAGGTGGTTGGTAGGGAAAGGGAATCTTGATTTAGGTAGTCTTAGAGGTTGTGAATCACAGAGATTCAGAGTTTGCCAGTTATAGGTTGTTACACACTTTCCAATAGCAAGGGAAAATGTTCCCTGAGCTGTAGCCAGGATCTTGATTGGATTTTAGAAGAAAGCACCTAAGAGCAGTGAGGTGGTGCAGTGGATAGAGCACTGGCCCTGGAGGCAGGAGGACCTCAGACATATAATACTTACTAGCTGTGTGACCCTGGGCAAGTCACCATTGCCTAGCCCCCCCACCCAGAAGAAGAAGAAGGAGAAGAAGAACAAGAACAAGAACAAGAAGAAGAAAAAGAAAAAGAAAAAAAAAGAAAGAAAGAAAAGCATCTAAACTCTGGACCTGACCTGGACTACGTGGCCAGGAGGCCTGGTGTTGAGGGTCTCTAATAGACGGTGAGAAGTGTGGTGTCTAGGCCTCTCCTGGCTTTGGGGAGGTTGGTTTGTTCAATCTGTGTAGTCAGCTAAGGGCGGACCTGGTAGCTCATTTGTTCTTTTGATTGTCATCAGCCCTGGGTAAGAGAGGAAATGGACTGAAATCCAGTGCTTCTGAGTCTAAGTCAGAAAGGTGTCTTGGTTTTCTGGGAACAACCCAGACTTGAACCTCCCAAAGCCTTCTCACTAAGACCTTTCTAAGACTGAGAAGTACAAATCAGGAGAATCAGTTATCCTGTCTCATCAGGGAGCCAGGCTAAAAAGAGACCTTGGGTGTCTCATCATGCTTCATCTAAATATGATGCAATTTTGGCTGCTCACTGACTCTGCCATCATATGTAAAACTTTTTTTTTTCCCAGTCAAAAAAAAACCCCACCAAATTTCTGTTCAAGTTAAAGAAACTAGTGGAAAATTGGGTTCGGATACCTTTACTTAAAATGGTTCTGCATAAATCATTACAATGTAACTTGATTGCTTACATATACATGTAGACTGAAAGCTTTTCTGATAGATCAATTGTTTTTGTGGTCAATTTATATGAAGGCACAGATGGTTCATCTTACCCAATTTGTGGATGATATTTGGATGGTAGAGAATCCTGAAAGATCTCAACAGGATGGACTAATGGACTGAAACCAATGGGGTGAAATACAATGACAATAAATATAAAAATATTAAATATATCCACTATACAGATTTAGTGTGTAAAACATGGCTTGACAGTAGTACACACAAACAAGTGAAGTCAGAGCTTCGAGTCAATGAACTAATGAGGCTTCCAAAAAAGAAAAAAGCTAACATAATTTAGGCCTCATTAATTTAGAGATTGTTGCAAGGTGGAAGAGTTCCATTGGGCCCAGTGAGGATATTGAGTAGATTCTGGGAGTAGGTTACCAAAACTGTGCACCCAGTCTGAGTGTGCCGAGAGGCCATGGGTTGAGAGTCTCCAGTAGATGGTGAAGGGTTTGGGGTCTGAGTCTTCTCTGGCCATCGGGGGTGCAGGTGGGTGATTTACTGGGTATGTAATATTAAGAACAAAAGGTGTCATTTTGAGAAGAAACACTGATGAGATGAAACATATTCAAAAGTTGACAACCAGAATAGTAAGGGGACTGGAATCCATGTCACATGAAGAAACGAGGCATGTGTAGCTTAGAGAAGAGAATATTTGGGAGAGGAAGGAATAATATCTGTCTTCAGACGTTTCAAGGTTACCGTATGTGATTCTAGAGGACAGAATTAGGAATAATGAGTCAAAATTAGAAGATGGCAGATTTTGGCTCAACAGAAAACTATCTAATGACTTAGGGCTATCTGAAGATGGAATGGGCTGCTTCATGTGGGTGTAAGGACTTCTCCATCATTAAATAAGGCGATCAAGTAGAGGCTGGATAAACATTTGTCAGGGATGTTGCAGAGATGATTGATGTTTGAAGTAAGGACTCAGATACTCGTTGACACTGGTCAAGTCACTTAAACACTATGTGCTTCAGTTTCCTCATCTGTGAAATGGGGATAATGATAGCACCTACCTCTCAGAGTTTTTGTGAGAATAAAATGAGATAATATTTTTTAAAAATTATTTTACGAACCTGAAAGCACTATATAAATGCTATTATTATTATTAATTGCCTCCTAGACTTTTATCTACTTGGAGATCCTATAGGTTGGTCTTGGGATTTCATATCCACATCTGTTAGCCATAACAGGGAGAAATGGCAGGAATTAATTCCAGATCCATGGAGCTGCATAGCTGAAACTGCTAATTGTTAAGTTATTTTGTTCCCCTGGGGGTTGTTAGGTACTGTTTATGTGTACGTTGAAAAGCCGGGATCTCCCGGTTTTTTTGGACTAAAGAGAGTTGCATATCACATTCATCAATGAGCAGGATAACCTGTAGTATACCTAAGAACTTCTAAAAAAATTTTTTCTGTTTAAAAAAATTAAATGAATAAATCTAAAAGGCAGCATTTGATGTCACATGGTGACTTTGAGGTAAATTTATTAACATTTCAGTTCGTATTTGATGTCTTGTTTTTTTGTGTGCATGTCACAATATCAAGAATTGCTTAATCTAGAACGATAAAGCAGACAATTTTTACATTGCTGATTTTATCTGCATACTAAATATTGACCCATGAATTATCTTGACTTTCATATACATAAAAAGTAAATTATTTTATAGAATTGCTTTTAGCAAAAGAAATGAATGATGGCAGTCAGATTTCCAGAAGTGCTTGTGAAAACTGATTTATTATCCTATTGATAGAGAAGCAAAGATAAATAGAAACTTTCTTATTTCTGTGACTTAAAAGCTTAAAGAATCTTCACATAAAGTCTGAAAAGAGATTGAGAAATGGAACATAGTCTCATGCCTAGGAAAGCAATTCATACATCCGAAAACTTCAACCAAATTGATTAAATTAAAGGACTTGGAGTTGAAAGGGAGGGCCAACTTCCTTATTTTACAGAGGAGGAAATTGAGGCCCAGAGAGTTGAAATGACGTGTCAGGTAGTATGAGACTAGATTGATTCTCTTTCACTGCATATTGTTCCTTTGAAATTCGAATCAGAAACTCAGAATATATATATACTCTTAAAATGCCTTTTGTTAAATTATTTAATAAATTGATGAGTTGGTGGAAACTTTGGTTGGTGTGGTATAGGTAGAAAGAAAATTCAGTCTAGAATTAGAGGAAATGAGATCAAATCCAGAGTCTGCCACTTGCTACTCAGATGAAATTGGGCCCAAGCTTCTTTATTTGTAAAATAAATAAATTAGACTAGTTGGTCACTATTAAAGATGCTTCTTGATCTAAACATACAATTCTACGATCTCTTGTTTTTAAAAAAATAGTTTAATATCCACTTATATTTCCAGTTGATTCAGTAAAATTCATTAAGTTCTAGGTACTGTTGTACATATCTATGCGCATATATATATATATTTAATGTCAGTTGTCTCTGTCCTCAAGAAGTTTATCATCTAATAGAGTGGTATCAAACTCAAATAGAAAGAGATCCCTGTCCGCATATTAACCTAAAAAGTCACAAATTAGCATTTTCTAGGTTGATTGTGTTTTTATTTATTTTGCTGAACATTTCCCAATTACATTGTAGTCTGGTTGGGCTCTACTCCTGAGCTGTAAATTTGACACACAGCTAATACAAGGTAGAGAATATCAGAAAATAAATAAGGGGTGGTTATTTTGGACAACAGTTTTGAGAAGGGAGACCTTATTTCTAGCTGGTAGATGCCGATTAAGGAAGTTTGAAGAAGGTGGTATATGATCTAGAACTGGAAATACGGAAAGAATTTTTTTTTCCTATTTAAAAAATTGCTTTTATTCTGAATTTAAACAGTAACAGAAAAGATCATTTCCATATACTTAGCAGAACAGAAAAAGAGGTTCTTTGTGAATCTATAAATCTCCATTTCATAACCACTTGCTTTTTCAATAAAATATGTAATAAATTCTGTGGTATTTTCAAAATTGCTCTGCTTCTGTGCTTTCTTCTCTTCTGTGCATTATTTTTTTTTTTATCATGGCCCTCAATTTTTTTGACATCACTGTTGCTAATCCCACTCTACCAGCTTTCCCCTCCTTCAATTAAAAACAGAAAAATATAGGGAAATGTGGCAGAACATTGTAATGAATAAGCCATACAAGTAGCCATGTCCAAAAATGTGTTTTTGCACCATGTACACGTCACCTGTCTGTCAGTAGGTGAGTAACATACTTCATTATAGGCCTTCTAGAGACATGATTGATTGATTACTGCACTTATCACAGTTCTGAGTCTTGCTTTTTAAGTTGTTTTTCTTTACAGTGTTACTATCCTGTTATAAATTGTTCCCCTGGTTCCACTCATTTTACTCTGCATCAATTCATAATACTCAGGATTCCATAAAATCATCCCTTGTATAATTTTTTTTTAATTAAAAAAAATTTTTGGAGGGGAATCATTTTTTTTAAAGATTCATTTATTTATTTATTTTTAGTTTTCAACATTCACTTCCACAAGATTTTGAGTTCCAGATTTTCTCCCCATCTTGTCCCTCCCTCAGCCCCAAGACAGCGTGCATTCTGAATACCCTTTCCCCTAATCTGTCCTTCCTTCTGTCTCCCCCCACTTCTCTTATCCCTTTACGCTTCTGTTTTCCTTCTTACATAATTTCTTATGGCACAATAATATTAATTTACATTCATACACTACGGTTCATTTAGGCGTTCCCCAGTTGTCTAATTCCCTTTTACAGAGTCACTCTCCCCTTAATTTTTGGAGATTTGTAGTATTGTAATAATCTTGATATTGGTCAGTGTTTTCTTTGATTTATTGATATCTTCTGATTTATTTCCTGAACTAAACTTTGGTACTGGGGCCAGGCTACGTCCTCTGCTGCTCTTTGGGTGGGGTGATTAGCCTTATGTGCTGTCACCTTGGGTTCTGTGAGTACTTGCTCTGACCTCTGTCTCCTGGGTTTAGGCCCTCCTGCATCTCCATTTTTCATCAGGAGTTCTGCTTGGTTTCTACTCTGTGGGAGCCCTGACCACTTCCTTCTAAAGGATAAGCTGATCACCTGAAATCTTTAGACTCAGGTTTTGGTACTCATCATCTCAGTTCTAGCCTCAGTTGCCTCTTATCTCTGATTGGAGGGCCGAACAGTTAAGTATTCACAAAGCCTTCATTTATAGAGAGCTCACAACCTTACTCCTAATTCCATTTTTCCATCAGCACCTCTATTGTTGTGGAGTTCTGTTGGACTCTTTGTGACTCCATTTAGAGTTTTCTTGGCAAAGGTACTGGAATGGTTTGCCATTTCCTTCTCTAGCTCATTTTACATACAAGGAAACTGAGGCAAACAGGGTTAAGTGACTTGCCCAGGGTCACACAGCTAGTAAGTGTCTGAGACCAGATTTGAACTCATGAAGATTAGCCTTCCTGACTCCAACCAAGCCTGGCCCTCTATCTACTACAGCTCCCAACTGCCCATCAGCCCCTCTGCTAGCTTTTAATTCCATGGAATTACATGCCCCTGTGCCTGCTCCAGGTATTCCCTGGTGTCCCCACCTCCCTTTCAGCTTCCTTCTATGTGTTGTCTTCCTCTATTAGATTGTAAGCTCCTTGAGGGCAGGGGTTGTCTCTTTATTTCTTATTTGTGTCCCTAGCTCTTAGCCCAGTGCCTGATACATAGTAGGCTCTACGTAAATGTTTATTGAATTGAATTGAATTTCAGAGTGCTAGATCTTCAGGGCCCTTTCTGGTACCTTTGGACTGCTGATAAGTTTTGTTGGAGTAAGCGTGTGGGAGCTGGGCAGTCATTTTGGCTAGAACTCTGTTTTGTTGAGTTGTTTTCAGTCATGTCTGACTCTTTGTATATACCATTTGAGGTTTTCTTTGCAAAGATACTGGAGTGGTTGGCCTTTTCCTTCTTCAGTTCATTTTACAGATGAGGAGCTGAGGCAAACAGGATTCAATGATTTGCCCATCTGGTAAGTGTCTGAGGCTGGATTTGAGCTTATGAAGATAAGACTTCCTGACTCCACGCCTGTTGCTCTATCCAGTGTGCCCTCTAGCTGCCACTTCTGGGAATCTCAGAAGAATTTAAATTGGCACAGATGTATCTAGAACCTGTTTCAGGTATGGAGTACCTGGTACTGGACTTGGACTCAGAAGACCATGGATTGAATCCTGGTTTTTCTACTTAATAACTATAGAACTGTTCAAGTTGTTTTACCCCATTGCAAGTAAGGAGATTGGGCTAGGTGATTGCTAGGTCTTTACAGGTCTCTATTCTATGATCTTAGTTGTACGGATACATTGAGGTGGGAAAATTCATGTTTGGGGGGAAAGTCCATTGGTTGAAATGTAGTAGATTTAAAGGGAGTAATATGGTTTCTGTTTTATTTTTAAATAAATTTTAATGTATATCTTTTGTTTTAATATCATCTATATGTACCCCCCTATTTCTTCTCCCTTCCCTTACCCAGAGAACTGTCCCTTATAATAAGGAATAAAAAAGAGAGAAAAAAATTCAACACATAAATATTTTTGACATTATAATTGCAGTGCTGCAAACTGATGGTCCCCCACTTCTGCAGAGAGACATACTTTTTTTTTTTAAATCTTTAGGCAGTTGGGGTTAAGTGACTTGCCAAGGGTCACACAGCTAGTAAGTGTCAGGTGTTTGGTCTGAGGTCGGATTTGAACTTAGGTCCTTCTGACTTCAGGGCCGGTGCCACTGTGCCACCTAGCTGGTCTGACACTCTTTTATTCTTAACGAGAACAGTGGGGGGGTCATTTTATTTACTGCCAGTAAAGAATGATTAAGTCCCCCAAAGTATGTATTGCCCATTGTATACTGATCATGTCTTTTTTTGATCTTGACAATATAGTTGTAATCCTGTGATAATGGAGTAACATTTTAAGCATGTGTGAAAATTCCATCTGTGGAAAAGAAAATAAAAGTGGGAGTATTCTGCCTTTTGGATTCCAAAATAGGGAATAAATCTATTGCCTCTTTTTAATATTTTTGGTACTCAGACTTAATAAAGTAGTTACTTTTAGGATCAAGTCTATGTTTTGATTCCCAGTAACTTTTATACAAAGAAATACATGCCTGAGTGTCCAGATTTTTTTCTTCCTTTTGACTGATTACATGGTCATTCTATACAGAATATCCATTTTTCATTTTTTAATAGAAAAAGGAATTTGTTGTTGAACTTGGAACAGAGAATATTTTAAATTCTTCCAAAAATGCATTGTTTATTAGAGGGCAGTTTTCTTCCTGTGTAACTCTCTAGGAATTCTCTTGAATAATATTTTCCTATACTGTTACATAATATGAATTTATAGCCCTTAATAAGTAAAAGTATGGAGGGAGTTTGATCTGAAAAAAGGACATAAATTGAAGTCTCATAATAATTTTAGAGTTCTCATAATAATTACAGGGAAGTTAGGTGGCACAGGGGGTAGCATCGTGGCCTGGAGTCAGAAAGACTTGCCTTCCTGACTTCAAATCTGACCTCTCATATTTATTAGCTATGTGACCCTGAGCAAGCCACTTAGCCCTATTTGCCTCAGTTTCCTTACCTGTAAAATGAGCTAGCGAAGGAAATGGCAAACCTCTCCAGGATCTTTGGCAAGAAAACCCCAAAATGGGGTCATAGAGTCAGACTGAAATGACTGAGCAATAACAAAAATAATTTTAGGAAAACATGTTTTAGAAGAAAGGTTTCCGTTACTTATTGTACATTTTTAGTCAAAAGGAAAAGACGAGGTTGATTTTGACCGAAAAAACAAAACACTTGTTTTTATATATCAGGCAGCAGGTATGACATGAGATAAGAAAAACTGGAAGCAGCATTTGGCATGTGAGTTTTCAAATAATATTTAAATGCCCGTTTGTTATTGCTTTGCCACTTTAGTTTTGTAGTTTCTACTTTTGAAGGCCCGCAAGTACATTCGTATTTTATTACACTGACACTAGCAGGTTCTCCTTATTCCTAGTATGATAATCAAAGTATAAATCTTCAAAGTATAAATCTATAGGTTAGACTGGCAGATGAATTTAGAAAGTCTGTAAAAAGTATAATTATTAAAACAGATAAAAATGTTAGCTAGACACTGATGCTTGAGAGCAAACTTTTTTAAAAAATTAATGAAATTTTAAAAAATAAAAAAAATTAAATACCTGACTAAAATATGTAGTTATCCCTAGTGTACTGATTATTTCTCTCTTTTTAAATTTATTTTTAACCTTCGTTTAAAAAAATAATTTGAGTTTTGTATTCTCTTTCTCCCTTCACCCCTCTTTCATCCCTTGTAAAGGCAAGAAATGTGATATTAATTATACATGTGAAATCATGTAAAACATTACCATATTAATCATATTGCAAAAAAAAGCAAGAAAAATTTAAAAAAAAAAAAAAATGTTCTTCAATCTGCTGTGAGACTTTAGCAGTTCTTTCTCTGTAGGTAGCTAACATCTTTTTGCATAAGTCCTTAGGAATTGTCTTGGATCATTTCATTGATCTGATTAGCTAAGTTATTCACAGTTGATTATAGTACAATATTGTTGTTACTGTGTACAATGTTCTCTTGGTTGTGCTTACTTCACTCAGCATCAGTTCACATAAGTCTTCCCAGGTTTTTCTAAAACCATCCTGCTCATCATTTCTTATAACGTTGAGTGATAGTGATGATAATGGGCATCCTTACATCACCCCTGATCTTATTAGGAAGGCTTCTAGTTTATCCATTGTTACAGATAATGTTTACTGATGGTTTTAGGTAGATATTACTTATCATTTTAAGAAAAGCTCCACTTATTCCTGTGCTTCTTTGTGTTTTGAAGAGGTATTAGTATTGTATTTTATCAAAAGCTTTTTTCTATTGAAACAATCATATGTTTTTTGTTGTTTTTGTTATTGATGTGGTTACTTATACTAATAATTTTCCTAATGTGGAACCTGTCCTGCATTTCTGGAATAAATCCCACCTGGTCACTGTCTATGATCTTTGTGATATTTTGCTGTACTCTTCTTGCTAGTAGTTTATTTAAAGTTTGTGTATCAGTCCTCATTAGGGAAATTGTTTTTAGTTTTCTTTCTTTGCTTTTGCTCTTCCTGTTTTAGGTGTCAGCACCATATTTTTGTTGTCAGAGAAATTTAGTAGGACTCCTTTGCCCATTTTCCCAAATAGTTTTTGTAAGAAATACTTTCCTCATTGATCTTTTGTACTTCCTTTTCCATTTGGCCAATTCTGCCTTTTAAGGAGTTCTTTTCTTCATTGAATTTTTGTGCCTCTTTTACTAAGATCTCCTTTCATAGTTTTCTTGCATCACTTTCATTTCTTTTCTCATTTTTTCCTTTACTACTATTATTTAATTTTATAAATCCTTTTTGAACTCTTCTAAGAATTCTTGGTGGACATGTTTCTCATTCATTTTTTTTTTCCTTTGAGCCTTTGCTTGTAGCTATTTTGACGTTGTGGTCTTCTGGGTTTATATCTTGATCTTACCTAGTACCATAATAGTTTTCCATGGTCAGGGTGTTTTTTTGTGGGCTTTTTTCTTTTTGGTCATTTGGTCATTTATCTAAGCTGTTTCTTGACTTAACTTCATGTTAAAGTTGGGCTATGCTTCCAGGGTGTAGGGGGCAGTCTCTCAGGCTTCAGGGTTTTTGGTGCTGTTCTTTTCAGAGCTAGTTCTGGAAGTTTGTAATTTTCAGTGCTTCCTAGGTGGTATAATCCAAGCAAAGTGTGGTCACTGCTTTCCTGTCCTATGCTTCAGTTTTTACCCAGGATAGGTTTTTCCTACTCTGCAGCCGCAAGTGCTAATGCTCCTTTTGGCCTGGAACTGTGGCCAGTCTGCTGTTGTCCTGCAGCCTCAAGCACTGTTCCTCCTCTTCGTCCTGGTACTGTGGCCACAAGTGCTTGCCCTTCTTTTCTCCGGGAACTGTGACCCAGAACAGTATATAGGCAGTGCAACAATGTCCCACACCCAGTGCCCAGTAAGGGTCTCTTGTAATCTCTTTCTGACCTACTTTCTGTCTCTGTGCTGAGAACTCCCAAAACTTCTGCCCCTACTGTTGCAGATAACTTCAAGTCCTGTTGCTGGTGTTGCCATGGTGTGTACTGAACTCTGGGCTAACCTCCACCCTGGTGTTACAGACCTCTCCTAGTCAGTTGTCTTGGGCTGGAAAAATGCCTCACCCCACTTTTTGCTGGCTCTACCACTCTAGAATTCGGTTAGAGGTGTTATTTTAAAGTAGTTTGGAGGGGAATGTTGGGAAGGTTCAGCTAAGTAGCTGCCTATACTCTGCCATCTTGGCTCCATCCTCCCATTTCTTGCTTCTCAATGTAATTTGCCTTTTTTAGGCATTTTCATAAGTTGGTACATCATTTGATGTCCCAATTCAAGCAGTAATCACCTTCAGTGGCCTCAGTCTATCTAGACCTTAGGCAGGGTTACATTTCATTACACTAACCAAGCAATGGGAAGGTGTTAGTTCTACCCTTCTGACTTGCTACTAATCAGTTAAAATCCTTTTTGCTTTCCCTTACTGTGAGGCAGAAGAAACAGAGAAAGAGAGGAAAAGGTCACCCAGGGTTCTGTACTTGGCCATGTATCCAACAACATTTTTGTCATTGACTTGGAAAAACTTAGTTGACATTTTTATCAAGTGTGCGGAAGACACCAAGTTGGGAGAGACTGCTTATACCTGTCTCTCTACAGACTAAAATCTTAGCCCAAATCTGATAAATCAGTGAAATTTAAGAAGATAAGTAGAAAATTTTATACTTTGAGAAGTTGATTTTTTTTTAAACCTAAGTACAAGATGTAAGAGGTAGCAAATAATCTAAAAACTGGGCTTGAGCTTTTAGTTGACGGAGCTCACTAAGGATCACTTTTGCAATAGCAGTCAAAAAAGTTAATGCAATTTTAGGTTACAGTAAGTGACCGAGTGACTAGTACTGTAGTTCTCAACCTAGAGTCCATGTACTTGTTTTTTTAAAAAAAAATTTTGTTAAATATATTTCAATAGAATTAATTTCCTTTGTAACAGCACTTATTTTATCCATTTCTTAGCATCATGCTGAGAAAAGGTCCATAGGGCTTACTGGACTTCAGTAAGAGTCCATGGCATAAAAAGGGATGAAGAGTCCCTGGGCTAGGACTAGGGAGGTGTTAGTACTGTTGTATTCTTGTCCTGGTCAGTTATCTTCAGTATTGTGTTCAGTTCTCAGTACTACAGCTTAGAAAGTATATTGATAAGTTTTAGAACATCCAGAAGAGGGCAACAAGAATGCTGAAGGGCCCTGAGACTATGACTTACATGAAACATGATTAAAGGCATCTTTCATCATACTGTAATGAACCAGTCTTGAGAGGCCAAGAGGCAAAAGCAGTGTGATGTAGTCAGTAGAGTACTGGCCTTGACCTCAAGCACACCTGGTTTCTCATATTTCTTCCGATATTTACTAGCTGTGTGAACTTGAACAAATAGCTTAAAATCTCTTTGCTTCAGTGTCCTTATCTGCAGAAATAGGGACAGTAGCAGCACTGGTCTCACAGGGTGGCGAGGGAAGATCAAATAAGATAAGCTACCTAAATCACTTTACTTTAAAAATCTGTGTAAATGATACCTCATCTTCCTTTCTTTTTCCTCTTTCCATCCTTTGTCACAGGAAAGAATGATAAAACTTGCTCCGTTTAGCCCCAGCCAGCAGAATTAGAATCCCTAAGTTAAAGTTGAAGGGAGTCAAGTAGAAGCTTCATGCAAGGAGAAACTTCCTAACAATTAGAACTAACAATATGTAATGAGTTACCTTTCAAATCATAGTATCCCTCTCACTTAAGGTCTTATTGCAAAGGCTGGATGATAACTTGTGGGAGATGATGAGTAGGAGGTGAATATTCAGGTCCTGGTTGGCCTCTGAGGTCCCTTCTAATTATCAGTTTCCACTAGTGGTAACAGTTTCCAAGTACACGGCCCTTGGAAACTTGGTGTCCACGGTTAGGAGCAAGTATTCTTTCTCTTGCCCATATTCACATTTGCAATATAAAAACAAGGCAAAAAACTCAACACTGCCCTTTGCTAGTTTGTTAGACTGGCTGTGGCTTAATTAATATATAATATATTGGAGAGATTTCTCCTCAAAGTTAACCTCCAGCTAAATATTTCTCAACGGTTTTTCTACGACGTCCCGGAAACTGACCTCCACTCTGCTTTTGAATAGGCAGAAATATTTCCTTATGTTACAGTTTTTCTAGTGTCAGAATAGGGGGTGGATTGAGTAAGTCCGCCAGATCACCACATCCCATTTAAATTGTGTCAATATGCTAAAAACTGATACATTTATCAGATGAGAATACCTCTCAGCCACTTGGGATCCATACATCTATCAGGTGAAAACACATTTCAGTTGTTGTCTAAGTGTGACAGGAAACCTGTTTGGATTGGCTGAGGGACTTGGTCATACTCTCTGGGACCTGTATAAAACCCTGTGAACTAATGGGATTCAGAGATGTGTGTGCTTGGCAACAGAAAAGAGAGAGGATGTTCCAGTTAAACCTCAGAGAAGGAATCTGTTGTGGGCTGAGAAACGATGTTCACGGCTTCAGCCTTGATCTTGGTCTCTTTTCTTCCTTTGGCTGGGCTGGCATCATGAAGGGTCCAGAAGATGTGTGCTTGTTCCTAGTTGTGTCTGTATCTGTAGCCAGGAGCAGACCAGATGGAGATTTAAGGTTCTACCAAGAGCCTAGGAAGAAAAATTACATATATCTAAGGGAAACATCTTGAGCAGTATGGTAAAAAGTACTTCCAGGAGCTTTGAGATACCTCTTTGTCACATGTGCTTTCTAAGCTAGATCCTACTTCCCCTTTAATATATTTTTATTAATTAGTTTATATATATATATATATATTTATATATATATTTAATATTCCCCTTTTTGTATCTATTGATATGAGAACATGTCACAAGCTTATCAATGAGGATTTTTTGTACCAAATATTCTTGCTGTACAACCTTACTAAATACTAAAAGCTGATTATCAATTTAGGAAGCACACTGGTGGGGGCTTATGACTACAGAATTAATAAAGATATCCCATAACCTCATGGGGTTACCCAAAATTCGCCCCAAGGATGCTTAGCCAAGCTCTGGAGATTTGCCTCATCAGTTCTTTTTCAAGTTGAGATCTGTTGTTGTTGTTCAGTCATTTTCAGTCTTGTCTGACTCTTTGTGACCCTGACCCCATTTGAGGTTTTCTTGGCAAAGATACTAGAGTAGTTTGCTGTTTCCTTCTCCAGCTCATTTTACAGATGAGGAACTGAGGCAAACAGGGTTAAGTGACTTGCCCAGGGTCACACAGCCAGAAAATGTCTGAATCCAGATTTGAACTCAGTTCGGTGAGTCTTCCTGACTTCAGACTCAGCACTGTATCCACTGTGCCAACTAGCTGCCCATCTCAAATTGAGATGGTAGTTTCAAAGCATATGCTTTGTTTAAAACAGAAGAATATTGAACAAAAATAAGAAAAAAATCTATAAACTTTTTTTCATTATGTATAGCAATTAAGAGTTGAATGAAATTTTATGATAACAGAAAAATCAAAAGGATTCATGTTGAGATATATTCCACTTTCGTAATACAGGCATTGTGTCATGACATTTAATGGAAGGAAAGGCAATGTATAAAAGCTCATTCTGCATGTCATTAGTAGAGCCAAGAATAAAAAACTATGGTTCAGTTTCTAGCCTAATGCTTAATTATCAACCATGTAGCCCTGAATCAGTTATTATAACTCAGTTCTCATGTGGAACAGATTTACTCATTTGTTTGTTTGTTTGCTTGTTTGTTTATTTATTTATTTATGGTTGTAGACTAAAATTTTAAGCTCTTACTGTCCTTTACTAGAAGCTGGAGGCACTACTTTGCTCTGAATTTCTATTTTATATTTAAAATCCTTGGGGATAAGCTTAATTTTCAGAAGGGAATTTGCTGAACCAAGGTGAAATTGGGCAGTATTCCAGATCCTCTAAAGGGTCTTCAAACAAAGCTATTCTGTGAAATGTGGCATATGTCCAGATCAAAATTCAAATACATTCCAAAATTAAATAGGACTGATTTTCAAAAAAAAAATTGTGCCTTATTTTCTTCCAATGTGATTTAACATTTGTGTTTGCCTCTTTGCTAGTATGGTTTGTTCTAAAAATATAGTGTAAAATGAAGGTTTCTCCCTAATTAGTTTAAGGATGAATTATCCATAAGTAATGTTTGGTTACAGGCATACCTTGGAGATATTGTGTGTTTTCTTTCAAGACCACCGCAATAAAGCAATTTTTTGGTTTCCCAGTGCATTTAAAAGTTATGTTTATACTATACTGTAGTCTATTAAGTGTGCAATCGTATTATGTCTTTAAAAAACAATGTACATACCTTAATTTAAAAATATTTTATTGCTATAAATGCTATTATCTGAGCCTTTAGTGAGTTGTAATCTTTTTTTGCTGATGGAGCTCTTGCCTCGATGTTAATGGCTGATGACAGATCAGAGTAGTTGTGTGGTTTGTCCTTCATTCTCAAAGAGGACCATGACATCAGGAAGATGATTCTGTGAGTTACAAGTGAGTTGGATTTAAGTGAGGGAGGGCAGTTCAAAGTCACCAAGCCTCACTTTCTGCTCCAGAGCAACTGGGTCCTGTGGCCAGATCCGAGTGGTGGTTGCTGAAGGTTGGGGTGGCTGTGGCAGTTTCTTAAAGTAAGACGTCAATGAAGTTTGCCATGCAGATTGACTCTTCCTTTCACTTAAACACTTAGAGGCCATTGTAAGGTTATTAATTGGCCCAATTTCAATATTGTTGTGTCTCGGAGATAGGAGAGTTGAGAAAAGGGGAACTGTCTGTAGGTGGAGCAATCAGAACACATACAGCATTTTTCAATTAAGTTCACTGTCTTACGTGAGTGTGGTTTTATGGCACCCCAAAACAATTATAATAGAAACATCAGCACTGATCATAGATCACCATAATAGATATAATAGTAATGAAAAAGTTTGAAATATTATGAGAATTTCCAAAATGTGACACAGAAACACAATGTGATCACATGCTATTGGAAGAATGGCGCCAGTAGGCTTGCTTGACTCAAGGTTGGCACAAACCTACTTGTGAAAACAAAACAAAAAACAACCCACAATATTTGTGAAGACCGATAAAATAAAGCACAATAGAATGAGGATGCCTATATACTAATAGACTAGCCATCAACAGCAGTCTCAAGGCGTTTTGGGCTTATACCAGTGATATTTTGCCCATGTTAAGTGAGAAATCATCTCAGTTTCTGTGTCTTCTTAAGTACAACAATATTGAAAATAAAGAAACTTTGGAGCTTAGAGATCACTTATTCCAACCCCTTCATTTTATACATGATGGAAATGAAACTCTGAGAGATGAAGGGACTTAATGGTAGTCGTAGAGCTAGTTAGTAGCAGAGCTGTGATTAGAATGTGGGTCCCCTGATTCCTAGATCAGAGCTCATTTCAGTACATTGTGTTGAAGCTGAGTTATTCATTCGTTCATCTATCTATCTATCTTATTCATTCATTTGTTGATTTATTTATTTACATATTCATTCATTTATTTATGAGGGGAGTACATGTGTTTTTTTGTTTTCAAATGGGCTAGACTTAACACAATAATTGAAAATAGCAGAATGCCTAAACAAATGTTGTACAGCTGTCACTTGATAGTTGATACAAATGATTTGAAAATATTATTCAAGGAAGTCTATTCCTATTTACTCTGAATGTAAAATTGGAGATAGAGTCCACTAAAAAGTATTTTAGCTTCTAACTGTAATAAATTACATTTTAAAATTCAGCTTACCTTATAAAATGGCACATTCAAAGAAAAAATAACTTTCTGACCAAGCATAATAATACACTATTCTTGACCTTTTTTGGTAATTATTATAATGCCCAGCACTCAAAATGACTACTTCTGTGATATATCAATATGTCAGTGGACCTGTGATTTCCACCCTACATAGGTAGAAGGGAAAACCCATTCACATTTTCTTATTCTGTGCACTTTTTTCCATGTTCTGCAATAGATTTTCCATAGGAGCTGCTTTATAAGCCCTAAACCTTTCTGTAAGTCTTTTTACATTCTTTTTACATGGGTAAAGTAGCCTATAGAATGGTCATCTATTATTTTTTGCTTATGATTAAACACTTCCTTTTCCAATCATACATTTCCTAGATGACATTTTATGGTACAGAGCTTATCATTGGAAAATACACTTCAGTATATTTGTGCCCACCATTTGTCTCCCCATTGCTGTTTGGATCAAATACAATTTTGATTTATCAAAGATTGTGCAGGTCAGTGATTTTTCAGACATCTAGCACCAGCATGAGAACATTTGTGTTTAAAATACAGGTTTTTGTGTCAAGGAACAGCTTGGATCTTTGTATTGAGAGGTAAGGTGGTATAGTGGAAGGACAGTTGGATTTCAAGTCCAGAGAGACCTGGTTTGAATGCTGCTTCTGATATTTACTAGCTGTGTAACTATGGACAAGTCAGATTCTCTGAGCTTCAATCCCCTTGTCCAAAAAAAGGCAAATACTAATAATACATTGAATTCAGTGTGAATATGGGAACAGGACTGGAAGCCTAAAATTATATTGGAAAATATGATTTAAGGTTTAGGAGACAAAAGAGGCTAAAGACTGCTTGGGAATCTCACAGGGCTACTGTAAGGTTCAAATGAGATATTAAATAAAAAATGCTTTGCAGATTTAAAAAAATATAAACTATTATTATTTTTAAAGGACAATACAGCTTATCAAATTGAGCCCAGCTTGCTTCTTGTCTCCTGTTCACATAGAGACTCAGCTCATTGTCTGTCTATACTGCGTATCCTAAAAAGAGATTCTGATGGACCAGTTCAGTTGCCTGGTTGTTATAGTCAGGGTAATAGAAATTCATCCAGTTGGTTTTCCTGTATGAATGGTTAGAGCAGTCCCTTTTGAGAAATCATGGATATAATTGAAGAAGTCTTGTGATATACTGGGATCTGATGCTTTTAGAAGCACAATATATCTATAAAGAGCAGCATCTGTGTGACCTCACTTCATTCACATAGGGAATCCTTCTTCCATTTAGAGTCTGTGCAGGTAGTAAAAACCACTTTCGGCAAACATGAACTTTCCAATTTTATGACTTGCTTGTTATTAAGAAGGGGCATGAAACAGTTCTGTGGTCACATTTATCAAGAAATCTTGTATGATCTTAACATTTGCATTAAAGGCTCCTTTTTGGAACAGTCTTTAAGGCTGTATTTCTACTGAGTTTTTCTTTCTTTTCTTTTTTTTTTTTTAATTTTGGAAGGGTGGGGAAATTAGCAAAAAATAGCCACAGTGGGATCTTTTATTCTTTCTGCTGTTCTGCCATCTGTGGGCCTGAAAAGATGTGGTTTAATGTCTGAGCCCTTCTCATATTTTCATTAAGATTAACTTTGTTATATTCACAGGTTATTCTCATAAAGATTTTATAAAGATGAGAAAGGAGGCTTATGACCTTTGTACCATAATTGCATTGCCTTATAGTTGTGTGGAAGGGATGTTGGGTTCTAGAAATCTCTGCTGGTATAATAAGTTTTGGTAGGGTCTGCCAAGCTGAAAAGATTTCAGGTATAGTCCAGATAACAGAACGTCCGCTGTTCAGAACCGACTTTCCTAGTTGTGGAGATGCCCATGACCTGCCTATGAGGTTGGTTACTAGATTTGGCAATTTGGCAAGTCTTTGTTCATCGGCAGTTTAAGAAACAAAGAAAATATTTTAGAAGTCCTTTGGTCTCATGGGACCCCCTTCCATTTCCACAGTGGAGTGATGGAAAGCAGCGGAAGTAGAAGTTTACAATTACATAATTTTTAGATTAGCTATAAACGATAAATTAATGCTTGGCATCCCAAATATGAGATCTTTGTCCAATCACTCTGACGTACTCTTTGAATAACAGAAAAATGTAAATGTTGAGGTTATCTAAGTAAATGAAAACAAGACAAATGAAGTTGAGGCGAAATAAGACGTAGCTTCCTCTTTGAGAGAAAATAAACAAAGGAGTTGGTTTTTTCATATGCGCAAAGATGATAAAGAAAAATATGTCATGGGATATTTGGTTATTTCATTTTTCAGTGGTCATGATGGCCATGATACAAAAAATACTTTGTATATTACAAAAAAAAAAAAATAATTGAGGTTGATGACCCAACATCTGTTATAGGAGATGAAGAGTTGGGAGCAGCTAGGTGGTGCAGTGGATAGAGCACTGGGCCTGGAGTCAGGAGGACTTGAGTTCAAAGCGGCCTCAGGCACATAACCCTCACCAACTGTGTGACTCTGGGCAAGTCACTTAACCCCAACTGCCTCACCAAATAAATAAGTAAATGAATGAATGAATAAACAAACAAGCAAATAAATAAATAAATAAATACATTCATACATAAATAAATAAAGAAGAGTTAGAGAAATTCTCTGGAGAAATTGATAAGATTATCCAAGCTAAGTCACCATAGACAGTAATTTTCAGTGACTTCAAAGTAATTATCGAACCATGTCTGGATGCCTAAAATTATATTGGAAAATGCGATTCAAACTTAGGAATCAAAAAAGGCCAAAGACTACTTGGAAGGCAAATGCCTGTTTATTAGGAAAATCTCATTGAAAGAGCATCAGGTAACCTTTCCCCGATATGACCTTCTGTTTACTTGCCATATATTCCACTTGCCACCATGTCAGTTCAGAAACAGCTAGGTGGCTCAGTGGGTAGAGTGCTGGGCCCCAAGTCAGGAGGACCTGACTTCAACTCTGGACTCAGACATCTACTAACTATGTGATTTCAGGCACCACTATACTGCTGTCTGCTTTGGTTTCCTAAACTGAAAACTGTGGTTGGTAATTATAGCATCTAGCTCCCAGCTTCGTTTTGAGAATCAATTAAGATAATGTTTGTAAAGCAATTAGCACATTGCATGACACGTAACAGGCATTTTATAAATCCTTCCTCTTTCCTTCCTTCCTTTCCTTTTCTTCTGTCCTTCCTTCCCTTTTCTTCTGTCCTTCCTTCCCTTTCTCCCTCCCTTCCTTCCTTCCTTCCTTCCTTCCTTCCTTCCTTCCTTCCTTCCTTCCTTCCTTCCTTCCTTCCTTCCTTCCTTCCTTCCTTCCTTCCTTCCTTCCTTCCTTCCTTCCTTCCTTCCTTCCGCTTTCATTAACTCTTATCTAGACTTTTGCAGTGGTTTACTTCTAGGTCACCTGGGCCCCATTGTCATTCCTCTCCTGTCTGTCCTACACACCACTACCATATTAATCTTTCTAATATGCAGATCTGATTATGTCACTATGCTACTTAATTTTTTTTCCAGTGGTTTCACATTGCCTGCTGCTGTTCCTTAACCTGGCATTTAAAGACTCACAATCTGGCTTCATTTTGCCTCCCCATCTTTACCTCACATTTCATTAGGTAGTTTTTGTGTCATGGAAGAGTGTCTGTTTTGTACAAACCAGTGTGGAAGATGGCAAACAAGAATCTTCTAGAAATTAAAAAAACAACAAGGTATCATTTAATCAGTAATCATCTGTTGTGCTTGCTATGTGCCAGGGACTGAGCAAAGTGCTGGGAATCCAAAGAAAAGACAAAAAAATCAATCTCTGCTGAAAGCAGGTTACATTCTAATGAAGGGCATAGAAAATTGATGAGGAAGAATAAATGGGTTTGGTGTTTGATAAAAGATAATGGTTTAAAGGCATTGGGAATAAAAAAACTATTAAACTGGGCATGCCCTTTGACCCATCAATGCTACTACAATACTATAAAGACAAGCAACTTTGAAAGAAAGAAAGATTAGTACAGTGGAACCAATTACAGTTCCAGAGGACTCAGGAAACATTGACTCAGTGCAGATTAAAGCACATATATATATTTGGACACGACTAATGTGAGAATTTGTCTTGCTTGATTATGTATATTTGCAACAGGTTTTGTTTTTGTTAGTTTCTTAATGGGTGGGGGAGGGGGAAGTGAGAGGGAGAAAATTCAGAACGATGAATTAAAGTGAATTTTTTAAAAAAAGTACTTGGAGTGAGACAATTTCGAATTAATGCATGAGTTGTATTTTAGGTAAATATTTTCTTACCATTTAATCTAAAGATAGTTGATATTTGAGGAGTTGGCAAAAATAAAAATTTAAGGTGCCATGTGTGTGTCCCTGAAACGGCCCTACTTTTTGTATCAGTGAAATTTTCTAGAATGTCCTTTTAAAGGCTAATGCAAATGGTATGTATGGGCCTTGCCTGCCACTTGATGCCAACCTATCTTCTTCCAGTGTCCTATCCTCCAAATGCCACACAGGAAGGCAAGTGAGAACTGTGATAGCTCTTCTGGTGGTATGTGGCTGACTGCCCAGACAACTGAGAGCAGTTTTATTCACACTGTTGTTGATTTAACCTTTGAAATACTACTCACATAATCGTAGGTTATATATATTTTTTAAAACATCAAGGACTACACTTTATAGCACTTTAACGTGTTCTAATAACACTTTATGAACTCAGTAAACACAAAAGGTCATATACACCAACGTGGGATTTTCAAAATGATTTTTTGAGAAGCAGTTTGATACTGAAGGATGTAAAGAATATAAAATTAAGTGCAGATCCTGCTTGGTGTATGAATCTAGCCAGGATCATTGACTTTAAAGCTGGAAAAGAACTTAGAGGTCATTTAGCCAACCCCCTCATTTTATAGATGAGGAAACTAAGGTCCAGAAAGATGAAATCACAGCATTTCCGATGCAAAGTACCTCCAGAGCCATGTAGTTCAGTTAGTACCTGCAGAGAAATTGCCATTGTAATCATACCAAACAAATGATTGTTCAGCCCTTGATTGAAGAATTCTTGTGAGGTCTGCCTGTTATCTTCTGAGGCAGGTCATTCTATTTTTGTACAGGACTATGTGTTAAGAATTATTTTCCTCTTATATCAAGCCTAAATATGCCTTTTTGCAATTTCAGCTGAATGCCCCTAGTTCTACCCATGGGGTCCAGGTAGAACAAGGTTATTCCCTCTTCCATCTGTGATGCCTCTTCTTGTGGCAGCTAGGTGGGACAGTGAATGAATAGAGAGCTTTGGGCATGGAATCAGGAAGACCTGAGTTCATGTCTGGCCTTAGACACTTAGTCACTTAACCTCTGTCTGCCTGTTTTTTTCAGCTGTTAAAAAAAAAGGTTGTTGTGAGGAGCAAGGGAAGTATCTGCAAGGCAATTAACACAGCACCTGACACATAGTAGGTGCTTAATAAATGCTTGTCTCCTTCTTTCTACATGGTAGCTCTTCAGATTCTCTCGAATGTACCAGTCAAATTGCCTTTAAATCTTCTCTCCCCAGGCTAAGCATCCCTGGTATTTTTCATGTGATCCTCACACAGTGTGAACTCCCGGACATTCACCATCCTCGTTGCTCTTTGAATACTTTCCACCTTACTGGTGCTTTTCCTAAAATGTCACATCCGCAACAGACTGTTAATGTGGTCTGAGTAGGGCAGGGACAATATCCCTAGATCTGGACAATCATCTTTTCAACTCATATAAGATTGCATGAGCATTCTTGGCAGCTGTTTTGTGCTGTTAACTCATATTGAGTTTTCAGTCAACTAAAACCCCCAGATATTTATTCTGACAAATAGCTATCTGGCCACACCTTTTCCATTTTATATTTGTGAGGTTGACTTTTTTTTTAATTGTAGGACTATCTATGTACATGTATATTGATATACACATATAGATAGATATAGGTAACTCTCATTTCATACAGATTTGGCTCAGTGTTTGAACCTGTTAAGATCTTTTTCAATCTTGTCTATATCACCTAGTATATTAAGAATCCCTCCCAAATTTGTGTCATCTGCAAGCTTGGTTAGGTAAGAGTGTCATCCTTGACATTTTTTTGAGCCACCAAAATTAAGCCTGATTTTAATCCAGGCCTATTGCCGTCGTGCTGTGGTTGAGCCATGAACAATATAAAGGATAAAGGTAAGAGAGAGAAATATGTGTTCTTGGAAAACATAATAAGGCAATATTTATCAGTGTTGAATTTTTCTCGTTAATTTTAAGACCCTTAAAATCTTTGTATGATCTGACATCAGAAGAAAAAGAAAACAATTAAAAATCTTTTTTTCTTCTTTTTTTTTGGCCTCCAAAATTTTCCAATTATTTTCCCACTTACAGTGGCTATCTTTTTTAAGGCACTGCAATAGACAGAAACTAGACAGCCACCATTTCAAGATGATAAATGACATTCAGGATTTGGTAAGGAACCACTTGACAACAACTGTAGACTAGGAAAGGTAGAAATATAGGTCAATCATCATTTCCTTTGTTTCTTACCAAAAATGTCTTAACACTTGATAGTAATCATCTTTTCAAGCCGCAAAAGGCCCATAGTTGATTTATTTCATTTTTATATTCCGTAAAATGTTATGGATGTTTTCCACTAAACTCCAACTGACTTTTCAGAAAGATTGATGACTAGATGGATATATTAAAGTACTTTCAAACTTGCACTTTGCCAAATATTTGTTCCTTTTATTAAGTTTTGATAACCGTGATTGACTGTGGAACAGATAAAACTCAAGGGGGAAAAAAAAGTAGTAAAAACAGAGCTTGGTGTTTTGTGATATTCAGCTAATGTTGGTGATCTTTTCATTGAATCATCTATTGACTCAGCTTTAGCGAAACATTTATTTCCAACTTTGTACAGATGCCACTTAGCATCTATCTCATAGTTTGCATATATTTTCAGTTGAACAGAATTTCCCACATGAATATTGGCTAGATTGTTTAAAAGACTGCACAGAAAGGTTTTAAAAAATTCCACAGCATGCTTCAGTGAAACAAAAAAGTACTAGATTTGGAGTTAAAAGACCAATCCTAGCTCTGCAGTGACACACATCATGTCATACCCCTTCTTTGGGTCTCCGTTTCTGTAAAATAAGGAGTTGAATTACATATACTATCCTACCAGATTGACATGTTGAATAATATTGTTACGTGTTTTTCCCTGCTTTCTTTTTTATATTCCTTATTACAGTGAATACTGGGTAGAGGAAGGGGGAGGGATATATTAAAGAATGAAGTTGATATAACAACAAAGATATTATTTAAAAAGTTATTTTAAATTAGGGGTTAGACTCCATTATCTCTGAGACAGTTCTAGCCCTAAATCCTAGGGTAGCTTTCGCTCAGCACCTTTATTCCTGCAATTTCAGTTTTTATTGTTGTCATCTTTCTGTGTTAGGCATTTGATGTCATCTTTAGTGTTGATAGCTAGGGATCAGAATCGCTTGACCTTCCTTGCTACATTGTGTTCAAATCAAAATTGATGAACACAGGTAGTTCACCATCACAATGAAGAATTTTTATTTCCTAGATGAAGTTGAGGAGTAAAATGCATTTTGGAAATGATGAATAACTAAATTTATATGTTTGCAATGATATAAATTGTGGCCAAGAAGAATTCGTTGAATGCCTACTATGTGTAAAGTACTAGGCTGAGTGCTTGCTAAGAGAAATATAAAAAAATAAACAATCCATCATCCTGGTCCTCAAAGAAGCTGACAATCAGTGTGAGGTGATGGAGAGGCAAACAAAATGCAAACAGTACAAAGTGGGGGGTGATAAAGGTGTAAAAGAAGTACAAAGTCTTAGGACAGTTATAAGAAGGGAAGGATCACTTCCAATGAGACTATCAGCGAAAACTTTCTGGAGGAAGAAGCATTTTGAATACATTTATATAGATTGTGTCACATTTAAACAGGCAAAGATGGAGTAGATTAGGGCATTTTAGGAAAATTTAGCTGTGTGGGTTTGGGGCAGCTAGGTGACGCAATGGATAGAGCACTGGAGCTGAAGTCAGGAAGATTCATCTGCTTGAGTTCAAATGTGGCCTGAGACACTATTAGCTGTGTGATCTGGGCAAGTTGCTTAACCTTGTTTGCCTCAGTTTCCCCATCTGTAAAATGAGCTGGAGAAGGAAATGGCAAACTATTCTAGTATCTTTGCCAAGAAAACCCCAAATGGGGTCATGGATAGTCAGACAGAACTGAAAAATGATTAAACAACAACAACAGTATGGGTTAAAAAAAATAATAATAGTGAAGGGAAATCTGGTGAAGGAGGTTAGAGCCAGATCTGGGAACTCTTGAATGCCAGGGTAAGGTAGACAATAATGGCCCATTAAAGAGTTCTAAGCAGAGGAGCAATATGATCCGATCTGAACACAAGGAAGATTGATATGACAGTCTTGTGAAGAGTGCTTGAAGAGGGAAATGCTGGAAGTAGAAAGATCAGTTAAGAAATGTAGCAATGACTCACCCAGATGATAATGAAGTCCTGAAGTGGGGTGAGAATGGAATCAAAGGGGCAGGGCAGAGGTATTGTGGAATTTAGTCAACAGTGATTCCAAATTTTGAAGGATGAATGACGTGGTCCAAAATATGGAAGTACCAGAGAAGTGCAGGTCTTTAGTGAAAGATAATTGATTTGATTTTGGTCAGGTTAGTTGTAGGGTGGTGGAATGAGATCAAGGTGGAGATACCAGATAGACAGTAGAGCTTATTAGTTAGGCAAGGCTGGGTTTCAGGATGGAAGTCAGGACCAGAGACAGAAATTTGAAAGTGATTTCTGTAAAGATGGGGGTTGAAGCCATGATGATAAATGAGATCAGAGATGTCAGACACGTCACCCTTCTTGCTGCTGCTACTCCTCCTAATAGCATTACAATGACATTTTTATAGTGCCTTGTACGTGCCAGACACTGTGCTGTTTTCCAGGTATTATCTTATTTGATCCTCCCTCCTTACAACCCTAGAAGCAAAGTTGCTTTTATTATCATCCCCATTTTATAGTTGAGTAAACAGAGGCAAAAGAGGTTAAATGACTTCCCCTTGGTCACACAACTAATAAATATTGGAGGCTGGATTTGAACAGAGGTTTTCCTGACTCCAGGCCTAAAGCTCTATCTACTTTGCCATCTAGCTGTCTAGATAGTTGCTGATCTGTTTCTGTTTCCTGCTATGTATCTGGTTTGTTTGTGTGCTGTGCTTCCCATCTAATGTTGTCCGCTCAGAGCCTCTGCCTAGCCATCCCTTAATTAACATTAAATCTAATAGCTTTTTCCCTGTCTTCATCTTTCTTGTGCCTTCTGCAGTCTTGACCCTGTTGATTACCCTCTTCTTTATTAAGAGAAAGGTTAACTTGGTTTTGTGATACTGTTTTCTCCTGCTTCTGCTGCCTATATGATTATGTCTTCTCAATCTCTTTTCTTGTGTCTCTTTCCACTAAACATGGGTGTCTGACAGTCTCTGTCCTGGGCCTTTTTCTCCCTCTGTTATTTCTTTCTTTTTAATTTATTTTGAATTATCAACAATTACTTCCATAAGCATTTGAGTTTTAAATTTTTCTCCCCTTCCCTCCTTACCTCCATGTCCAAGATGGCGTACAATCTGATATAGGCTATATGTATGTATACATTCTTATTAAACATATTTTCACGTTAGTGGTCTTATAAGTAAGAATTAGAACCAATAGGAGGAACCACCAGAAAGAGGAAACAAAACACAACAGAAGAAAAAAAATAGCAAATAGTATTCTTTGATCTGCATTCAAACTCCATAGTTCTTTCTTCTTTGTGGATAGCATTTTCCATAATGAGGCCCCTTTGGAGATGTCTTAGATCCTTGCATTGCTTACAAGGGCTAAGTCTATCAAAGTTAAGCACAACATGAATGTTCACTTCACTCAGCATCAGACCATACAAGTCTTTCCAGGTTTTTATGAAGTCAGCCTGTTCACCATTTCTTATAGAATGATAGTATTCCATTACATTTATATACCACAGCTTATTCAGCCATTCCCCAATTGATGGGCATCCTCCTCAATTTCCAATGCTTTGCTACCACAAAAAGAGCTGCTATGAATATTTTTGCACATGTGAGTCCTTTTCCCATTTGTATGATCTCTCTGGGATATAGCCCTAGAAGTGCTATTGCTGGGTCAAAGGGTGTGCACATTTTTATAGCCCTTTGGACATCCCTTCTATTATTTCACTTGGTCATCTCATCAACTTCCATAGATTCAGTTATCATCTCTATGCTGATGGTTCTTAAATCTCCTTACCTAGCCCTAAGCTCTCGGATGACCTCCAGTCTCTTATCTCTGACTAACTATTGGACATCCCAGACTACGTATCCTGTAGACATCTTAAACTCAATATGTCGAAAAACTGAACTCCTTATGTTAACTTTCAGATCCTCCCCTTCTTTTTAACTTTTTTTATTTCTGTTGAGAATATCACCATCTTTCCAGTCATTCAGGCTCGCAACCCAAGTGTCATCCTTAAACTCCTCATTTTCACCTCCCTTCTCTCTCCCCCCTACATCCAATATGTTGTCAATTTTAATTTTTTAGCATCTCTTACATGTGTTCCTTTCTCTCCTCTCATAGTGACACCAGCCTGATAATGCTTTCATTATATCACAACTGGTCTATTGCAGTAGCCTGCTGGTCAGTTTGCCTGCCACAAGTGTCTCCCTACTCCAGTCCTTCTATTCTGTTGTCAAAATGATCTTCCATAAGCATAGCTCTGTGTCATTCCCCCATTCAGTGAACTCTAGTGACTTTCTCTAACCTCTGGATCAAATACAAAATCCTCTGTTTAGCATTCAGAGAGCCCTTCATAACACCACCTCTCCCACTTCTTTTTCAGAAGACTTTTCTAGTCTTCTCATACCTTACTCTCCCTTCTCCCACGTACCTTATGTGACTCTTGCCTCCTTGCTGTTCCTCAAACAAGGAATGCCATCTTTTGACTCTGGTCATTGTTTGTCCTTTGTTCTTGAAGAGGACCATGACATCAGGGAGGTTGATACCATGACATGCAAGTGAATTGGATTTAAGCGAGGGAGGGCCGTGGAAGGTCACCCTCCTCACTTTCTCCTCCAGAGCCATCTGGGTCCAGTGGCCAGATATGGATCAGGACAACTAGAGATGGTCCTGGATGCTTGACTTTGGGCATTTTCACTGGCTGTCTTCCATACCTGGAATTACCTTCCTCCTTACCTCTGCCTCCTGGCTTACCTGGCTTCCTTTAAGTCAGGTTCCAACTAAAATCCTGCCTTCTACAAGAAGCTTTCCTGTTCTCTGCAATTCTAGTGTCTTCTCTCTGTTGATTATTTCTAGCTCCTTTGTATATATTTGATTACATGTTGTTTTCACCATTAGATTGTGAGCTTCTGTAAAACAGGGAGTGTCTTTTGCCATTCTTTGTATCACTAGTCCTTAGCACATACTAGGCACTTAATAAATGCTTATTGATCTATCTAATTTGTTTACCTAAGTATTCTAGGCAAACACTGCAAATGGTGATTGAATTGGGTCCAAACATAAACAGGAAGAAGAAAGGTGGCTTAGATTGGGAAATTGAAAAGTTCCTTTAGCCACCTCAACTCTTCCCTGAAACAGACACGCCTAAATTTAAAATCAGCATTCCACCAATGGTATTGTATGGCTTGAGTCATAAAATATTACAGTTTTCTAAGAATTAAAAATGAGTACCATTCAGGGGGAAGTGGAGAGGTTCTTGGGAACAGGTTGTACCACATAAGAAATAAGAGACTACAAAGGGGAAAAAAATGTAATTAAATAGGATCCAGATCCGTTCTACTTTCATATCAACACTGATAGCTTGGTTACTTGGCTTCCAGTGGAGGGGAACTTTCAGATGGTACTTGAAAATTCCTCCCATGGTTACTTGAAATGAAGTTTGTCAGGATTTGATTGAAGAATGGTAGACTTTACAATGTCTCAGGGTAAAAAGATATATATTTTTAAACCATAGGTATTACTTATAGAGTAAATTTTTGCTGATAATTTTATTTTGTGTATTTAAAATTTTTTAATTCCTATTTCCTTTTTTTTTTTTGGTCTCTTATCTTTCTTTGTTCTTTTCCTCCTCTCCTCCAATAAGCCTTTCACTCCCCCAGTGTTGAGGTACATTTGCTTTTTGGTGGTCTAAATATTGCATGTATGAGTCCTCTTGAGAACTATTTTTCATTATAATTTACACTAACATTTGGTTTGTGAACTATATTACTCCTAATATTTTAAAAATACTTTGGGTTTTTGTATACATTTTATATATTTTTTCACTCACCCTCCCCCCACTCGCTGACCCTCAAAATAATGACACTAAAATACATTTGTTGTAAACACTGACTGAAAGGGAATTTTCCGTTTTTTGCATTTATATCCTCCAGGGTGGGTTAGGTTCATTCTGTCTTTCTTTTGGCATGTAGGATTTCATATGCATCTTTCTGGTTATTCAGTATTTGATGCCAATCTCCAGCCACCATTGACTTGCAGCTTTATCAACACTGTGACCTGGTGTATAGAGAATGCTCTGGCCTGACACATTTGTAACTTACCTAATATGTGGTGTTTTCCATTTGTACAGAATAGTTAGAATGGTCTATTAAAGTTGTGAAACATCAAAAAAAATTCCTGGCACGTAAATATAGCATTTAAGAAATACTTGCTGATTGATTGATTGATCCCAGGCTAGTAGCAGAGCTTTTTCCACAGTAAAGAGTATCATAGCTGTCTCCTTAATCCTGATTTGGATTCCAGCCTAGAAGACATCTTTTATAGGTATTAAGAACTCACTAACAACTTGAATAGTAAGAGCTCCTCTCTGTGAAACTGCTATAGGGGAAAATGCTAATGAATGCATTTACCAAGGATGGCTGGCCCATGGCATTGAGGATGCCTGTGACATTCCCATGCAATCCTTGAAACAAAAATGAGGAAAAACAAGTTGCTGTTGCAAATTATTAATGTTTGAAGCAATAGTAGGACTTTTTTTTTAAAGGAATAAAGAACTCTAGCATCATAGAGATGCAGGAGAGCATTCTGACTAACCAACACGCAAAAGGAGGGGTGGGGAGGTGGCATTTTCTTTATTACATCAGATTTATTATGGCCTTTTGCTAATGATACCGTTGAGTGTCAGCTTCTACCATTAGGGTTGGTTACTGAGCGTTCATTTATAATTTGAACAAGAATTTCCAAAAGATCTATCTTATGGATGCTTCTGTGGGAAACACAGAGTGTAGTCTTTCCACCCCTTACTTGAATCTACAATCTTATGAGTTTCTGTGGCCAAAAGAAAAGATCTAAGTGCTTCACGTTTGTGAGTTGAATTGATGATGCACCACACTTGGCTGGTCTGGGCTGGTCTCCATCGCTGGGTTTGCACTCAGTTTGCTAAGATACCCCAGCCTTCACTCCTCTCTGTCATAGCCTGGCGTACGGTCACCACCACAGCACCGCAGAAGACCCTGAGAGTCAAAAACCAGCATAGAACTTGTGCGTGAACAAATTCTGAAAATCTAGCTTATGCTCTAAATTGGGTGAAGCTTCCAGTAGCAGTGTGAGAAATTAATGAGTTCTGGAGCAGAAGTGTCAATTGCAAGAGCATGTAAATTGCTGTAATGTAAATATGAGGTTTTACTAGTTAAGCACATACGGTTGGCATTATAAATCTCACACATTTTGACAGAAGAATCTCTGTTTGAAGCTGCTATGTTGGAGACTTTTGGAAAGTGTTTCAGAATATATTATATGGAACATTTTAACACTAAAAGGGGCATAAGAATAGAGCCTTATAGATCTCCTTTCTAGTACTTATTCCTCCTAGTAACTGATTGCCTTTCCCACTGAAAAAGCTAGATGAAAACTCAAATGATAGAATGGAAAAGAGAATTTTGACTTTTTTCTCATTTGAATGCATTTTTTTTTATTACTACCTTTTGGGTTTATATCATCTTCATTTCTGAATATCATAATGGATAGAGTGCTGGACCTGGAGTCAGAAGGACATAGATTCAAATTCAGCCTTGCATCCTTTTTTGGTAGTGTGACCTTAGCTCACTTAACCTATGTCTGTTTGCTTTAGCTTCCTAATAAAACATGAACATAAATACAAGATTAGGATAATAAATAAGACCACCGCCCAAGATTATTGTGAGGGTAAAACATTGTAATATTTGTGAATAATTTGTAAAACACTTTGCAAAACTTGAAGTGCTGTAGAGTTTCTAGCTATTATTATAATACATCACCATAATGTTCTCCCTACTTTCATACCCAATAAGCCATGCCTAATAACAAAGATTAAAAAAGGAAGAGGAAAAACAACAGTTCATCAAATCCCAACCACATCTGACAATATCTTTTTTATATGATGTCCTTGATCCCCAACTCTTCAAAGAATGGAGGGAAATAAATTTTCTCAGCTATACTATGGGAACTCTTGTTGTTATTATATGAAATATACTTTTGAATCACTGTAATTTAAAAAATTGTTACTGAATTCCTTCTCAGTCCTCAATAAGAGAAAACCGATGTGAAGCTATGTACTTACTTGGATATTGCAGGCACCAGTGACTTTATCAGTGTGACTACTCCACCAAGGATGCAAATCTTGACCCTTTCCACACTTTGCTTGATGGTTTTGATGAGTTACTGAGCCTGAAAAAGCAATAAACACCAGCAGCTGGCCAAGTCTCTTGTGATTAGCTTCTTTGAATTTTCTTAGGCTTTACCTTTGAATGACAGAGATACAGTCTGTTGCTGGGTCCGTACTCCAATCAGGGGTGGGGAACCTGCAGCCTCAAGGCCACATGTGGCCCTCTAGGTCCTCAAGAGTGGCCCTTTGACTGAATCCAAACTTCACAGAACAAAAGTCCTTAATAAAAGGATTTGTTCTGTAAAACTTAGATTCAGTCAAAAGTCCACACCCAAGGGTCTAGACAGGCACATGTGGCCTCAGGCCACAGGTTCCCCACCCCTTCATCCAAGCCTTTCCAGATTGGCATAGACCCTGTAAGAGTTTGGGCCCCATTGTTTGTACCCCTTGAGAATTCAGGGTCTCTTCTATACTGGAGGGACTGCGGTAGGCACTTCTGTTTTAAAAGAAGAAAATTAAAAGGAAAAGCTACATAAAGCGGGAAAATGCATTTTTGTTCTTTGTCTAAGCAGCTGTAAATGTGAAGTGAAACCGATAGTTGTCAAGTTTTAAATATATGTGTATATGCATATACACTCTCCCCATATGCACAGATAACTACATACATAAAATTGCTAATTGGCACTAGGTATGAGTTTACACTTTGGATAAAAGGTATACGTAATAATAAGATGATTTTAAGGTTTGCAGAACACTTTACATATATTAATTCACTGGATCCTCATAACAACTTTTATGGAATATGCTATTATTATCCCATTTTACAGGTAAACTAAGGCTAAGGGGTTAATTGACTTGCCCAGAGTCACATAGCTAGTAAATGACTGAGTCAGGATCTGAACTCGGGTTTTCCTGACTCGAGGTGCTGCAACTTAACTACTCTACCACCTAGTTAATTTCTTATAATTAGCATTTATATAACACTTTAAGGTTTGCAAAGAACTTTACAAATATTAACTCATTTGAATATGTCCTCAAGTACGGCCCTTTGACTGAATCCAAATTTCACAGAACAAAGTCCCTCATAAAAGGATTTGTTCTGTAAAACTTAGATTCAGTCAAAAGTCCACACCCAAAGGTCTAGAAGGCTACATGTAGCCTCCAGACCACAGGTTCCGCACCCTTCATTTGAGGACAAATTTGAACTCATTTGGTTCTCACAACCCAAGAGGTGAGTGTTATTATCATTTCCATTTTGCAGATAAGTAAATTGAAGGAGACAGCTGGAATGACTTGGCCAAAGTCAGGCAGCTAGTACTTGTCTTAGGCAAGATTTGAACTCAGGTCTTCTGGACTCCAGGTCCAGTGCTCTATCTACTACAGTACTAGCTACCTCCTATACACATATACACGTGCGTCCACATACTCAAAGAAATGAATGTATTGGAAAAAATTCAGACCTGTGATTTCATGATCAGTATAGAACAGCAATTTGTCTGTGAATTAACATCTTAGAAAGTTTCCTGATACTTGCTAAGTGACTTGACCATACTTACACAGTTAGTATTTATCAGAGGTACAGCTTAAACCCCCATGTCCTCATGACTCCAGGGTAAACCACTTTCTACTATGCCACATCCCCTCTCCATGCTATATTTATATTTATAAATGTAACTCTTATCAAGTAGGATTACCTTGAGTCTGAAGTTAGGTGGCATCCCAGGAAGAGAGTATAGAATTTAGAGTTGAAATGACCTTATAGATTTTGTCATTCAACCACATTATTATAAGGACATTAAGTCAAAAATAGGAGAAATAACTTTCCCAAGGTCACTTAGGTTATAAGTGGCAAAGCCACAATTCTAAGTGGGGCCTTCTAACTCCAAGTCCAATGTTCTTTCCAACATACTATGCAGACTCTGTAATGACATAGTTATAGGGGAGAAAAAGGGAACATTCAAGGATATGAAAATTTTCAAAGCTCATAGAGCAGATAAAATAACCATGGCTTTCAGTTTGAGAGTGAATTATTAAGTTAATTGCAGGATATTCTAGAAGGGAGGTGTACAGTCTCATCAAATTAGAAAAACTGTGAGAACTTAAGCCATTTAAGAAGTCAACCATCTCAGAAACTAAAGGCTAAAATATTGTGAAGAAAGTGTCATTACAAAGTAATGACTAAAAAGTTAGCACTTTCTTGATTGTAATAGCTACTACTCTGTATCCAGAATCCATGTTTAAGGCCTTTGTATCCCTGGCTGGTAAATTCTCTTTTGCTTTCTGGGGCATCTGACCCTTCTCCACATACTCAAGGAGAAGAGGCTCTTGGTTAATTATCTCTAGCTTATCCTGTACAAATATTGTATGTACATAGTTGTTTTCACATTGACTTCCCCGTTAGCTCTTTTAGAGCTGGTCTGGCTCATCCTACCTTACCCTCACAGATCTAGGTTCCCAGAGAATGCCCACCACTGTCTGATACTACCCTTTCTCATCACTACAGCTTTTGAGCTTCTACCATTGGGCTTCCACCCAGCCCCTCACACTGGTGACAAATTAGATTTTAAACATGACCATTTACTTAATAATAAGGCAAAATTAATAACAATGACCCCACAGACACTTGCTGTGTTCTTCATCCCTTCTTTACAGCTTTCAGTGGTCCGCATCAGAGCCATCTGGTATTTAGGGACTCACCTTGCACTTCTGAGATTAAAAACTCACCAAATCTCACCTATAAAGTCAATAGTTCTTATTTAATCATTTGCTGGTCTACAAATAATTATTTGATTTTTAAATTTTCTGTGCTTGTTAAGCCTTAAAAATAGTTACATGCAAATAAGCTGAGGGACCACAATTCCCTGTAGTTTCAACCATTTCAGACTTCAAAGAGGTCTAATTTAACAGTCTGTGTCTCTGACAACTGTTTCTTTACACTTACATTCCAGCAGTTTTTAACAAATAACCTTCCTTTATCTGCCTTTTTAAACTATCAATCTGTTCACATTCAAAAAAGGTATCACCTTACAACCTTTCAAAGTAATTTGAGCTCCTCTATTTATGCTATAATTCTTTTTCTGCCCCCTTTTGCAACCATGCTTGCTTACAACCCATCTGAAAACTAGGTTTCTTTATACACATATCTTAGCAATTTTATTAAACCAGAGTTTTTTCATACTTCTTACAGTCATGAAACTTTTCATCCATGAAAGAAGAATATCTTACATCCTTTATCAGTGGATTTAGGGGTTTTTTAAAAATTTATTTACAATGTCTCTACTTGCATTTGTATTCCTAATAGCACAGTGCTTGTCTCATAAATACTTTGAGACTGAGCCATAACCAAAAAACCTTTTCTACCCCTTCAGAATTGAACTGTTCTCTTTGAAAAGGCAGCCCCTTAAAGGGACAGTACCTTAGGTTAATAATCACCAAGTATAGCCAGACCTGAAAACTTGAGAGAAAGGGGAATGACAGCCATCTTGAAATATTTAAAGGACCATTATATGAATTATGATGGTATCTTTGTTGCAGTGGGCCAAACTGAGAGGAATAGATAGAAGACAGAAAAATAGGAAAGATTTGAGGGCATATTAGGGAAGCACCATTTTTCAAGCCGTTTTTCTTTTGAAATTGGCAGGTTTTTAGTGGTCCACATCAAAGCCATGTGATATTCAGAGACTCACTTCTTACATATGAGATTAAATGCCACCTGTGACATCAGTAGTCCTTATTTACCTGCTTGTTCATACAGAATTTTTTGATTTTTCATTTATTGTGTTTTACCTTCTTAAGCCTTAAAAACAATTACATGTAAATGAGCTGAGGGATTACAGTCCCTCTCCATTACTAGATACATTCAAGAAGAGTCTGAGTAGACTACCTCTTGAAATGTGATAGAGGAGATAATTTTATTGGAGGTGGGTAGATAGGAGGTTAAACCGGGTGACCCTTGAAGGTTTTCTTGTAGATTTAACTATGTTTGTATAAAATATATGAGATAATTCTGTTATTCCAACCGAGGAGTAATTTTTCTTTTTAGTTGCTATGTATATTCTCAGTACATTTTGTTGAACGTGTACTGTTTGGCCTCTTATTTCATAGAGACACAGTAGACAACACTGATATGTTGCACAGGCTGTGGAAAATGCTTCTTTGGCAAATGGTAGTATCTAGATGTGCCACACCCCAGTTGTGAACATGGAATTAGTCATCACTTAGTTGCTCAGATCATGTCCTGCTGGACCCAGATCTGCTGGGAAAATGAGCTCTGAGTGATCAACATCACGGCTTATAAAATGAGACACACACACACACACACACACACACACACACGTGCGCGTGCGCAAGCACACTTCTGCAAAGAGAGAAATAGAGACAGAGAAAGAATGCAAATGCCAGAATACATTTTGACTGTGGTGTTTCATAAAGATTTTTACAATCTAAGTACCAGATAATCAGTACTGAGAGACTAAAATTGATGGCCCTGTGTAATTTCTATTTATCTCTTGAGGATCAATTGGATTATTGATCCAACTGCAAACATGTTTTGATTAAGTGCATGACAAGATGGGTTTGACAACACTCCCAATTTATTGGACTACACTATATATTTAAATTCACATTTTCTGGGGCTTGTGTGTATCTGGTCTTGGCTTGCCCGGATATGTCTGTCAATGTTGTGTTCTAATGACCACCTCTTCAAAGCTCTGTAATTATATATGCTTCTGTGAATGGTTTCCATCATGCTGTACAGCTCAGTGCTTAAACTGATTCAAAACAGGGTTAAAAAGATGAAACTGATGATTAATTTTTTTCTTCCACAAATGTTCGACCCAAAGACAGCTCAGCTCTTTTAAAATGTATACAAATGGGAACGGCACTTCAGGAAACAGTTCAGCTGTCAAGGTCTAGACCTCCAATGGTGCCCATTGTTATTAATGGAAGTGATTATGGTATGGCAAGGAGATTCTGGGAAGCCCTGCTTTTGTGAGTAGTGTTAAGGAAGGCTTGGTACCTTGAAAATGATGCTATACATTATTTTACCTTGTTCACTTTTTTATTTGAGCTGGAAAGGTACATCATGCCTTCAGGATATGCAAATTTAAGCAACAAAAGGAAAAAAAGAAAAATCTCACCATGAAAATACAGTTAGATTAAAATGTGCTAAATGGTACATGAACCAGTCAGGTTTTCATGATTTATTAGTTTTTAACTTCAAAGACTCTGGTTAGCTTGCATTTTTTAAACTAATGAGTTTATCAGCCAGTGGGAAAATGGTTAAAGTATATCAGCTGTAAATTGGTACAAAGTACTAAAAGGGACATTAGCCTCTAATCAGATTCTAACAGTTCATTAAACCTGCCTTTCTAGAATCATTCTTTGTCTCTTTCTTCCCCCATTCTGCCTGTGCCCTCCTCATAGGGAAGGAAGCTTCTTTCCTTTTTCAGCTGGGTAAGACCTCCTCGGGGATATGAAGCAATATCAGCTCATCCTTCTTTGTCTACAAACTAACAGCCTACAGGATGCTTTATTATGGTAGATTCCTGATTTTGCTGTATAACCTAACTGGTCTTCTTATTAATCACAAAGGCATGGGACTTCCTTGCTGGCTGGATAAAGGCTTTCCAGAGCCTGGATGGTGGAGTGCCAAGCTAGCTGAGCTTGCAGCTCCACCCACCTCGAGCAAGCAAACCACAGAAGTCATTGACGCCCTAGGACATGAGATCCATTCTTGATATGTAAACAAGAAACTGGCCTAGTGGGAAAGAGAAATTTCAAATTTGGAACACATTAACTTAGCTGGCTTGTATGGCTATAATTTCTCATGATCTAGGCTAAACATCAAATGCAAAAACTTGGATAAACTGGAAAAGTCAAGAATAAAGGTTTTAGAAATTTTCTTCCATGTCTTGTTTTTTTAATTACTCTAGTTTCTGTATCTCAGGTACATTTCCTAAAGAGGAAAGCAAAACAAAACAAAACAAAACATGAAGAGTTTTTGT
Source organism: Phascolarctos cinereus (assembly GCF_003287225.1). Classification (NCBI taxonomy): domain Eukaryota; kingdom Metazoa; phylum Chordata; class Mammalia; order Diprotodontia; family Phascolarctidae; genus Phascolarctos; species Phascolarctos cinereus. Next base: position 118,647,314 of record NW_027556180.1, on the reverse strand, counting down.
TGATTTCTAAATGACAACAGATTAAGTGGCATTGAAGAAAACAGCCTCTACTTTTTAACGGGGAAGTGTGACATCATCAAAGCATCAAACAAAGTTGTTTTCCCAAAGTGGCCATTAGTGAAGAGGTCCTTACAAATGTCATTTTTAAAGTTTATTGAAAAATACACATATTTTTAACAAAGAAAAGTTCAAAACTGACAAATAGCAGCTTGGCTTAACTATTCTCTGTTAAATATTCTCTGTTATTAATTGATGATAAAACATATTAAAACAAGGACTTATATGACAAAAACTAAAAAAGAATTCAATTAATTTAATTCAATAAATATGTACTAGGTGTTTACTAAGTTTATCAGCTCCGTGTCTAGTGACTGAGAGAGATAAAAGGTAAATAAAACAGGTACATGACCTCAAGATACTACCACTCTAATAGGAAAGTGAAGACCTGTATGTGAATAATTATAATATAATATGTAATGTGATATGTTTAAGAAAAGTACAAAGTGATTTGAAGGTTCAAAGGAGGGACATTTCTTCTGTCTAGGAAAAAGGCTTCATAGAGAAGGTGACATTTGATTTGAGCCTTAATGGAGAGTTAGATTTTCAAAAGATAAAGACAAGGGAAGGGAAGGTATTCTGGGCCTAAGAATGAAAGGATAAGTGAAGAAATGCCTTTGGTAGTGAATTCCTCAGTATCACACTGCTTCAGTGAAGAAATAACCTGAGGTAAAGCTGGGGTGGTAATTTAAAGCCAGTTTGTGGAGGATTTTGAGTATAAGACTAAATAATTCAGTGCAACAAACAGACATTTATTAAAATGTAATATTTTAAATAATTCAGCATAACAAATAAACATTTATTGAAATGTAATATTTTATTATTATAGAGAGAGGCAGCATGGCATAGTGAAAACAAGGCTGTTCTTGGAGTCAGAAGGACCTGAGTATAAGTCCTATCTTTTACCTATGGCTGGCTGGTTGACTCTGGGCAAGTCATTCTGTGTTACAGGCAACTCTCAAAGACTCCTAAGTCGCAAAGAATTTTATTATATTGGCATAGGACATTTCCACACTGGAATAACAATCCAAATCATAGGCCTGTATCAATACTTCCCCCAAACAACAACAACTCTAACAATAATAATAACGTTAATTGTTCACTATGTACAAGGCACAATCTAAGGACTTTGGACAAGGCACTGTAAGGTTGAGGAGTATAGAGGTTATTTTGTGGTGAATAAATAGCCATTGAGAATTTAGAGCAATGGAGTGAGTTGATTACTAGTATGCATTATGAAGATTATTCTGTTCATCCAAGTCTAGAATAGATTTAGGCCAAAGGAAGACTAGAGACTGAACACTGGTTAAGAAGCTGTTGCAGGGGGCAGCTAGGTGGTGCAGTGGATAAAGCACTGGCCCAGAAGTCAGGAGGACCTGAGTTCAAATCCAGCTGCAGACCAAACACTTGACACTTACTACCTATGTGACCTTTGGCAAGTCACTTAACTCAAATTGCTTTAAAAAAAAAAAAAGAAGAAGCTATTGCAGGAGTCTAGCTCATTGGTAATGAGAGATTGACCAGAAGTAGTATTAGTGGGAATGGAAAGTAAATGGGAGCTATCTTGCAGAAGTATAATTCAGTTCAATTCAGTCAGCATATACTGAGCACCTCCTATGTGCTAGGCACATATCACACAGTGTTTTTAAACACTGGGAATACAAAAAGAGGCAAAAGGTAGGCCCTGCTCTTAAGGATCTTACAAATCACGGGAGAGACAACATGCAAACAAATATATACAAAGCAAGCTATATACAGGATAAATAAGAAATAATTAACAGAAGGAAGGCACTAGAATTAAGAGGGATTGGGAAGGCTTTTTTTTTTTTCAGTTGAGACTTAACGGAAGGCAGTGAGGTCAGTAGTCTGAGCAGAGGAGGGAGAGTGTTCCAGGCCTGGGAGACAGCCAGAGAAACTTCCTGGAGCTGAGAAATGGAGGGTCTTGTTCTTGGAACAGGCAGGAGGCCAATGTCACTGAATTAAGGAATATGTGTCAGGGAGTTAGGTGTAAGAAGACTGGGAAAGGTTGGAAGGGGCTAGGTTATGAAGGCTTTGAATGCCAAACAGATCATTTTATATTTGCCCCTGGAGGAAAAAGGGAGCCACAGGAGTTTATTGAGGGGGTGACATGATCAGACTGATGCTTTAGGAAAACCATTTTAGTGGTTGAATGAGGAATGGGAAGAGATTTGAGACAGGCACTCACCAGCAGGCCATGGCAGTAATCAAGGTATGAGGTGATGAGAGCCTGCACTAGAGTGGTGGCAGGATCAGAGGAAAGAAGGAAGCATAGTCTAGAGATGTTGCAAAGGTGAAATCGCTAGATCTTGATTACAGCTTGGATATGGGGTGGTACGGTGCTGAGACATAATGAGGAATCCAGGATAACTCCTGGGCTGTAAGCCTGAGGGTCTGGGAGTATGGTGTCACCCTCTGCAGTAATAGGGAAGATGGGAGCGAGGTATGAATGACAGAATTTGGTAATCAGTCAACTGAATGGGAGTTGGTAATGGAGAGAGAAAATTCAAAAATGATTGCAATGTTTGGACTGGGAAGATAGGGTTGCCATCTTTGGCAGGAAGATAGGAGTACCATTATTTAAAAGAAATAGGGAATTTAGGAGTAAGAAGCATGGTAGAAGTGGTAGGCAGTAATGAACTTATATTGGGGAGGTATATTCTGGAACTCAGGATAGAAGTTTGGGATGGAGATAAAGATTTTCCTGGTATATAATATAGGAAAAACAAATATTTTCAGAAATTAGATTGACCTTTTTATACACATGGATGTTTTATTTTCATATATACTTTAATTCAAATTTTAATAATCAACAAGGCACAAATGGCATGTTTTTCAAAATGTAGATGACACAAAGCTGAGAAGAATAGGTAACATTTTAAATAAGTGGCAGAATCACAAAAGATCTCTCAGTAGACTCGACTAAAGGGCCAAATCTGAATTTAAAAGGAATAAAAATAAAGGCCTATACATGAGTTCATAAAGTAAATTTCAAAAATAATATAGGAGAGGCAGGACTAGATATTTCATTAAAGATATCTAAACACCATCATAGGCTACAATCTCAATATGAATCAACACACTGATGGCTGGAAAAACTAATAAACTAAGTTAGGCTGCATTAAGAATAGTATAAGGATCCTAAAAGAGGATTTTGATAATTCTGTCCTAGACCACATTTGGAATGCCACGTTTAATTCTAGCTGATGTCATGTACAAAGGACATTGATAATGTAGTCTACTCAGAGGAGAGCTAAAATGATAACTAGAGAAGGATCCAGAAGGAGAGAGAAGGATGGAGGAAAGAGCATGGAAGAAAAAAGGGATGGCTTACACGAGAGACAAGAGGAGTGTGATAGTTGACATAAGGAAGAAGTCTTAAGCTTGTTTTCTGCCTCAGAGTGCAGGTGGAAGAGTATAGTACAAGCTTGAAAGTGCGGATTTTGGCTTGACGAAAGGGGGAAAAAAAGCCTGGTAACTACTAGAGGTAGTGGGCATCCTGAGAAAGGAGCGGGTTTTTCTTTATTGGAGTTTTTCAGGCAGAAGCTGGATTTCTGCTATCTACGGATGTTGTTAGAGGGAATTCCTATTCAAATACAGATTTAGATCACACCAGTGTCTTCCAGCTCTGAAATTCTATGATTAAAAAAAAAATCTCCTATAGTACAAAGGATTGTACTAGGCTTTGGTGAAGATAGAAGGTAAATAGGACTCAGTCCTTGACCTTGTGGCACGTGCAATGTAGCTGGAGAGGTAAGATGTATATACAAATAACTGCAATATCAAATAGAATGTTAAGTGCCTAAGAGAGATATAAAGAAAGTACTATCTTGATATATTGAGCTGATCTATCTGAGTCATATCTGCATTTTTGTTTTTGGAAAAATCCTTGTCTGGTGAGGGAAAAAAAAAATGTGAATACTCTTTGAATCTTTACAGCTTAATCATTTTTTCAGTGTATTAAGTACATTTGGGTAAAGGTTGCAATGAAAATATGTATCTCCTTTGAGCCAAATATTAGCAATTCTGTTAAAACAGAAACATGACCCCTTATGACCATGCGACACCTCAACATCTAATTGCCTTAAAAAAATGCAGAGCTTGTAAGTATTAATAGAAAACAAATTTGGTTGATTTGATTCTTAAAAAGGAAAAACAACAAAAAAACCCTGGATATCAGTTCTTAAATTATTTTTGTAAAGTGAAAACAACAACTACAAGGAATTAATTCAGAAAGTAAATGGTTTTTATTCTGGGAGTACGCTTTCATACTACTTAGTAGTCCATTCTTACTAACTTAGTTTTCTGAGACATGGGATATATTGGTAGGATGTTTAAATTGTCTAAGAAGCAAATGTTGGGGGACTCATTTAAGGAAGTTTGAACGTGATTAGAATTTATCATTATCAAAATTATTTTATATCTGGAATTTTGTACTCTGTGTACTTGTTTTAAAATAATTTACACATTTCAGGTAACTGATTATCATTTAGGTGTGATTTAGACTACCCCGATTTTCCCTTTCATTCACTTTCCAGGCTGTAGAATGGAAAAATCTGACTGACCCCTCCCTCCGGGAGTGAGATGAATTGTTCCAGCCCTACATAAATTGAGGGAGGGCTTCCCTACTCTGGTTTATTACAGCCTGACCTCCAACCCAGAGGTCAGAAAATCAGACTGATTAATTCAACTTCCTGGTCATCATTTCAAATGAAATTTCAGATTAGGGAGGGATAATTGGTTATGCTGATATTCTCATTTAATTATACCTCATTGCTTTTAAAAAGTAGTTTAGCGATATGAAATGTGCAGCATGGAGGGCAGATGCCAGAAATATTCTTTCGTGTTTTATAGTTTATTTCCTTTCCTCTTCTTTTTCTCTTTTCAGAAAATCAGCACCTTTGAGAACAGAATGTTAATGCTTGATGGGATGCCGGCAGTCAGAGTCAAAACAGAGCTGTTGGAATCTGAACAAGGGGTAAGTTGAGGTTTCTAAATACCCCTCCCCCAACGCTTTTCCTGATAGAGATAATCATTTCCAGACCTAAGCCAAGGTCTCTAGCAGACACATATGTAACACTCCAGTATGCTGAATAATACCAACCCGTCTGCCCCTTCTAACACTACCCATTTGTGAGTGCAGGCAATCTGGCCTTTAGGAAGGTGTATTCATTCACCTCGTGGGAACCATATGGTCACTACTTAGATGTAGCTTGGTAAATGTTTTGAAAAGCCTAATAAAAATCCAAAACAAAGAAGAAAGAATAAATACCAAGAAAGGTAAGACTAGTCTCTCAATGTAGCTTGGGTCTTTAAAAATGGGGAAGCGGCAGAATACAGGTAGAGGTATAAGGTAGTTCATGTTTGCAGAATGAATTTTTCTATTGACATTTCAATTTATCCTGTTTCACACCATAAGAAGGAGGGGATACTTGATCAAATTGAAGGTCAATATATTTGAAGTGTCTGTAAAAGCAAGTGGAAATACTACTTTAAACACATCTCCTAACTGTTGAATTAATTCATGGCTACTGAAAAATTTAAAGTCTGAGATTGCTGCTGGATTTTTTAAAAGGGCATGGATAATTTCACAACTGTTAACATTAATAGCTCTGCTAGTTAAAATAATGATAAGGGCAGTGGGATTGCGTCATCTTATAAGCTGATCACTTTATTGAGAAAGGGAGGAAATAATGCATTGTGTGCAAGGCTATATATATTGGCTATCTGAGTTATGGAACAGTTATTTTTAAGCTAGTAGGGAAAACTATAGGTAGGAAACAAAACAAAGAAATAGACAGATGATTTGGTACTTGCATGGGATTCTCTCTTCTTCTAAAATCTGAATAAAATATTATTTATTGTTTCCATTGGACAATCACAATAATTTTCAAAATAATGTTCTAGAATCTCACCATTTGCTCTAAAGCAGAATTAAGATTATTATGCTCCCAAATAGTTTTGGTATAAAGCAATGAAACCTGCTATTAGGATGGTCTGCTACATAGGGCAAATGTGGCGTCGATGATAAAAATAGCATTTTGAGTAAGAGGTGTGGGTGCAGAGCCAGTGGTGAACACAGTGTCTCATATGTAGTAGGCACTTAATAAATGTTTGTCGATTGATTCCAGTTCAGATGTTTACCTCCCATGTGGCCGTGACAAGTAACTTAAACTTTCAGGGCTACAGTTTCCTCCCCAAAAAACTGGGATGATGATATTTGCATTACCTACTTCTCAGGTTGGCTATTTCTAAAGCACGCTGCAAACCTTGAAGTACTGTGGAAGTAAAGGTGATTGCTTTTATGGTTGCCAGTATTTTGGTGAAGCTCTGGAACCGTAGCCTTGTTTCTGAGACTTGTGTGTGAGGATTTGTAACTGTATTTAGAATTCACTTATGTTCTCACTAAGGCCACTGATAAAAGCCAATGAGCAGAACTGGTGGTCACATTGACTCTTTTGATTGAGGTTGTAGCATGGGGCAGTGAGGGAGGAAAAAAACCCAGTAACAGCAACAAAATCGCTGATTCTGTAGTCAGAGGGGCCGGGAGACCTGGGTTCATGTCTGGGCTCTGTTACTATCAATGTGTTTTATTCAGTCTTTTTCAATTGGGTCTGATTCTTTTGCGACCTTATTTGGGGTCTTCTTGGCAGAGATACTGCCGTGGTTTGCCATTTCCTTCTCCAGCTCATCTTACGGTTTAGGAAACTGAGGCAAACGGGGTTAAGTGACTTGTCCAGAGTCAGAGAACTAGTAAGCATCTGAGGCCAGATTTGAACTCAGGTCTTCCTGACACTACGCCTAGTATTCTATCTACTGCACCACCTAGCTGTCCTACTATCAGTGTGACCCGTAGGCAAATTACTTAACTTCCTAAACCTTCAGTTCCTTCATATTTAATATGAGCTGACCTCTAAATAGTCTAGCTCTAATAAAAAAAATGGTACTATTTTATATAGTGCTTTAAGGTTCACAAAATGCATTATAACTATTATTTGATCCTCACAACAAAGCGTTGAGGTAAGTGCTATCATTAAACCCCATTTTACAGGTGAGGAAACTGAGGCTAATGGCAGTTAAGTGACTTGCCCAGGTTCACACTGCCAGTAAGTGTCATAGGCTGAACTTGAACCTTGATCTTCCAGACTCCAGGTCCAGCCATCTTGTGCTGTGGTCACCTAGCACTACCGATTTTCTTTGAGTTTATTTATCCTGGTCATCCACCTCAGAATGTCCATATTTCTATAAAGTAGCCATCATGATTAGGACAGTATCCAACCACTTATATCAGCATAGCACTAAGGAATGTATCATGATCATTTAGTGAATCTGATCAACATAGATAAAACCCAGATTAAATAATGCTAGAAAATGGAAATGCATCAAAAGCAGAGACTATCTTGCTTTTTTATTTGCATGCTTAGTCTCTAGTTCAGTGCTGTGAACACAATAGGTACTTAATGAGTGCTTCTGTACTCCTTGATTGAATAAAGTAGCTTTTCTGACCTGACTAGACTGATTACCCCATCCAAATTAATCAGATAACTGTCAACTCCCCCTCAATACTTTTTGCTTAACTTTTTTTCCCCCTCTAAAGCCTCCTTTGCTGGTTTATTCCTTGGTGCAGGGATCCTTTAATATAAGTATATAAAAACAATATTTATATCACATATGTTTTGATCATAGATAAGTGACTATATTCTAAAATTTAATTTCAGTTATGATTTTGATGAGAAGGAAATGAAAAATCCATTTATATTTCATACCCTTGACTGTCAGATGACTCAACACTTCCTTCAGCTCAAAAAGCAGTAAACGTATGCATGCATGCTCGCACATCTGTGTGTGTGTGTGTGTGTGTGTGTGTATGTGTGTGAGAGAGAGAGAGAGGAGAGAGAGAGAGAGAGAGAGAGAGGAGAGAGAGAGAGAGAGAGAGAGAGAGAGAGAGAGAGAGAGAGAGAGAGAGAGGTAGAAGGTAATGGGAAAACATGAAAAACAAGCCAGAAAATACAACTTGAGCTACTGATGAAAAGCAGAAAGTATTGTGCCATCATCAGGCATCATCTTCATCATTCTTCTCTAATTTCGTATGTTGAATTTGGATTAAGGTTTAAAGTGTAGAGAAGGCTAGGAACTCACATTTATTATAGCATGTTCAACTCAACAAACCTGGGAGGGAGGTCATACAAATGTTGTTGTCTCTATTTTACAGATGGCTTGGAATGGCTTGGAATGGCTAATCTGAGCTCATTCCACTAGAAATTAGCAGGGCACAGTTTGCGGGGAGGTCTGACTGAATGCAGAGGTCGGTCTTATCACTACAGCACATTGCAAAAGGCCATCATTTCATTGGTTTCACAGGTTAAATAGAAACTCCATCTGATCTTCCCCCCAGAATAATTATTTTTAATAATTTTAACAGATAGAAGCAGAATATCATGCTGAAAGCTTGACAAAATGTTTCTTTATTAAAAATGTTATCACATGTTATCCACGTGAAAATGGGCTCTGCTTATATCTTGGTATCATTTACTCTTAATTTTGATTATGAATATTAGAAAAAAATGATTATGTATTTTATTATCTATTTCTCAATTTTTTTTTTGAAATATACATACCTCTAAAATAGCTGAAAATTATACCATTTTCAACCTTCTATTGAGTGAGATTTGAACAAAACACTTTATTATTTGGCGTTGTTAACTTTTTCCTACGTTCTTTTTATTTTATAGATTTGCTCATGTTATTCTTTTGTACAGAAATCTTCATGGGTTCCCTGGTGACCACTAAGTACAGCCTTAAGTCCTTCCTCTACCATTCAAGTCTCTGTAACTTGGTACAAGCATGCTTGTCCAATAATGTTAGCAATTTCAGAGAAAAATAGGATTGGGCATCCTTGGAAGCATTCACAGTTCACATTTTCAGGACATTACTTTTTCAGACCTTCACATTTACTTTTATGGGTGAAACTTGAATAATCCCAAGGTGTCTCTGGTGATAGATAACACTGAACTATAATTTTAAGAGTTGATGGATTTTCACCCTTAGGCAACATCACTGCTGTGTATAAAAAACACTTTTTATCAATCAAATAGTAGAAACAACTGGAGATGAAGTTGATGGGTTTTATCATGGAGGTGTTACAGGACTTTGCACAAGAAAAGCATCATCTCCAAGATCTCAAAAGGGACAGACTTGGAGAAACATTTACTGTTATTTTATGTGACACTCAGCGTGTCTGTTGTTGTTGTTGTTGTGTCATTTCAGTTGTGTCCAACTTGGCAGAGATACTGGAGTAGTTTGCCATTTCCTTCTTCAGCTCATTTTACAGATGAGGAAGCTGAGGCAAACAAGGTTAAGTGACTGCATAGGGTCACACAGCTAGTAAGTGTCTGAGGCTCAAGGTCTTCCTGACTCCAAGCCTGGTATTCTATCCATTGTGCCACCTAGTTGCCCAATTCATAGTCCCCAGTGATGAAATTTTCACAATATAGTCAGTTTTTGAAGGAGATACAAATTGATACTAACCATATGGGAAAAAATGCTGAAAGTCATTAATAAATGAGAAAATATCAATCAAGGCAATTTTAAACAACCATGTTATTATTCCCAGTAGAACGGTTAAAAATGGCTAAAATCCATTATTAATCAGGATATTGGGAAACAAGTGTCATAAAGACATTGTTGGTAGGACTTTAAACTGGTAAAAACAAAATTGGTCGGTAGGATTTCCAACTGGTAAAAAAACAAAGCAAAACATTTTGGAGAACATTATGCAGTAAGTCACAAAATTGCTTATACTTTTGAACTCAACAATTCTATTGTGAGACTTTATTCTAAGATATATCTATAGAAAAAAGAAGATAATATCTGCACAAAAATATTCATAGCTGCTACATTTGTAATAGAAAAAATTTCTATTTGTTCAGCAGTTGGAGAATGACTGAATCAGTTATGGTATGTTAATGTAATAGAGTATTATAGTGTTATAAAATGATAAATATGAAGCATACAAGGAAATGTAATATTTATGAAGAGTAAGACAGAGTAAGATCAGTGTGACCAGAACTGTATACATATTGTTGACATTTGCATATGGATTTTCTTTAAAAAGTCAACTAGCATTTATTAAGCACCTACTCTGTGCCAGGTACTTTCCTAAGCTCTGGGGTTACTGAGAAGGGGAAATGACAGTTCTTGCTCTTAAGGACCCCACAGTCTAATGGAGAAAACAATGTGCAACTTTTTTGTGTATTTAAAAGGAATAGCAAGTTGACCATAATAGATTTGCAGTTTCATATGCATCATATTTTTTTTATTATGTTACATTATGGAAATCAGAATCATGGGGATAGGGGGTGGTAAGGTGTGAAAAAATTAGAAAGGTAGAAGGGGGTCTACCTTTTAAAACCAGGTTATGAAGGGCTTTAAATGCCAAAGAGAGCCACTGAAGTTTATTGAATAGGGTATTACTGGGTCAGACCTATGCTTTGGAGAGATCAGTTTGTGACAGCTGAATGGAGGTTGAACTGGAGTAGGGCGGTATAGGAGACCAACCCACAGCTAATACAGTAACCTGTGCTTGAGGTGATGAGGGTGGTGGCAGTTTTAGAGAAGAAAAGGGAACATATTTGAGAGATGTTGTGAAGGTAGAAAGGACAAGGCTTGGAAACTGATTAGATGTGTAGGAAGAGAGAGTGAAGAGCTAAGGATTACACCCATGTTGAGAGTCTGGTTGATTGAGAGGATGGTATTACTTACAACTGTAAGTTGTATTGTTCAGAAGAAGGGAGGTTTTTGTCATGAAAGATGACACACATGTTTTGGACATGGTGAATTTGTGTGTGGTTTGTCCTTCCATCTGAAAGAGGACCATGGCATCAGGAAGGTGATGACATGACTTGCAATTGAATTTGATCTGAGCGAGGGAAGGCTGTGCAAAGTCACTAGCCTCACTTTCTCCTTCAGAGCCACCTGAGTCCAGTGGCAAGCTATCTATCAGGATGACTAGAGATGGCCTAGGATACATTTGAGAGATGAATTTAAGATATCTATATGACACGCAATTCCAGATGTTCAGACATCTGAAAGCATTATTCTGGATGATAAATGTTTTAGGTACTGTGCAAAGACAAATGTAGATCTATTCTCTGTAGGAAGTTTACAGTTGTTTTTACCAACCATTGTACTTAGCTTACCACGATGCTGACGGTAGGTAGGCATCTAATAAAAATCTTCTGAATTTAATTGACTTGAATGTAAGATGGTACAGACAAAAACAAAGAAACTTTAAGCCAACTAGATTATAAACGCCTAAAAGATGTTTTTTTTTAATGTGCCTTCCTCTTAGTGCACTACCATGCATAATAAATGTTTTTCATCTGAAGCTGTTTTGTGAAGCTAGATTTTCAGAGTTGGACAGAGCCTCTGCAGCCATCTACTGCTACCCACACCTGTGTTAAGGAATGTTGAAGGGTCCCCTGCACTTGTCTTGTCGAGTTGTCATATTTTCTACCTGAAAAAAGAATACCTGGTCCGGCCTGACTCTGAGACCTCAAATACCTTCCAAAGTATCTCAGTCCACTTTTAGAAAGCTCTTCTTTAATGATAGAGCACTAAAATGGAATCTTAGGAATTGAGGAGGATGAAGTATTGGGGTTCCAGACATACTGCTATTTAAAGAAAAAAGTACTGCTGACAGGTGGATGACAACCCCATACCAATCCTGTGTGAAATTAGCGGAGCAAATGGATGCCAGCGGCATAGTCATGTTTTCCATCCTGTCCTCAGTATAATTATTGCTAGTATTATTTTGCCTTTGGCCTCTGCTGTCCTGATTGGTGAGATCCTTCTATATTTAACTGGCTCCAAGCCAACATAATGTTTTATCCTGGCCACCTTCCTTCAATGCCACTGGGAATGCCTCCCTTTTCCTGCTTTAAACCTTTTACTCTGGGAACAGTAAACAACTAGATATGATCACTGCTTTTATAAAGGCTTGTCGGTGGATGGGCACGTGACTCCACTCACCATCCTTGTGACTTCTCAGACCAAAACACTGTTCTCTAGCCTATATCAGCCACCAGGTTTTTTTCTTCCTCTATTAGAATGTAAGTTCCCGGAGGGAAGGGATTATCTCTCTTTAGTATTGTAACCCTGCCTCCTGGCTAAGCACCTGACTCCAAGTGTTTAATTGATCTTTATTTATTCATTCATTCATTCATGAAAGGAAACTCAAAAATTCAAAGGAAGAGGGTCAATGTTTAATAGTCTAGGTGGGCCGTCAGATGTGTTGGGAAGTGGACTTTCTTAAGCCTTTCTTGTTCGTCAGTGCATTAAAATACATCAGTAGCAACACACAAAAAGATACAATTTTTTTCTCCAGTGAACCATTGTATTTAATTTTGCATGAAAGGTTTAGTGTAAATTCTTACGCAGAGTTTCAAGAAGACAGTGGAGTTTTAATGACTTTATCACAAAGTGAAGAAATGGCATTATGAAAAAGCTACTTGAGGTGCCCTTTAACAAAGCTTCATTATTACTTCCCCTGCTGTGGAACAGGAGCTGGCATTGCTAATAAATTGGCAGAATTACCTTAGAAATATGCATTTGCTTATCATTTGATATTCTCTGGTGACCCACTGCTTGCAATCTTTTGATCTGCAGTGAAAACTTCGTGTGTCAGTGCCTTGGCTTCAAAGAGAAACACTTAGAGAAGCTGTGTTCCTTCTTGTATGGGCAGACCAGGGATTGTAGGGCAGGACCAGGATCTCTGCTTGTAAAAGTCATATTGTGGGGGGAGGGGAAGAGGGATTGCCTTGCATGAAAGTAAAATAGGAACTGGGCTGATTTTAATAATGTCAGGATGGGCCAATAAATGTATTAACAGAAAGAATTGAAAAGCAATGAGCTGTGGTAGGAATTTCAGATAGCCCCCAAGGGAAATTGAGCAGCAGACAAATGCCTCCCGCAGGGGCCAGTCCCAGGCAAAGCTTCATCCACACCTTCCTACCTCCCCTTTCATCCTTTGCCTCCTCTCCACCTCTTCCTGCCCCTCCCCAAATCAGCTTCCTGCTGTCCTCCTGCTGGGTCCTGATGCTGTGGGATGCTGACTACTGCACTGTGCCTTTACAAATATGCTTTCTCCAGCTATTTGATGTTGTTGTTTCTCCACCTGTATCTTCCTTCTAAAAACCTGGCCTATTTGCTTCCATTCCTGCTGGGACTCTGCTTAAGTCCGGAAGGAGCTAATAAACTAATTCTCATTGTGGAGTTAATGACTGATGATAACTTACTGTGTCACCACTCTGAGATCTGTTTGCATTTTAACCTGGATATGGGTGACGTAACTCAAAGGATCCAACTGAGGAATTTCAGGTCCTTTGCCTGTCTGTGAGAGTGGTGTTTTGGGTGGATCAAAAGGTGTGCAGGAATTTCTTCTGAGCCCTAATTTGTTTGGTATTATAAGAATGGAAAGCCAAGTGCCTGGGCTGGATTCAGGAATAGTCCTGGCACAGTGCTGAGGATATCTAAGCTCTGTACTGGACTACAAAAACTTGCACCCCAAATTTATGCGTGGAGTTTATGGACAGTGATTTGTTCACATCTGCAGTGTATATCTCTAGCTCTTCCTCAGTTTCTTTAGCTGAAACTTCTGAAGTCATAGGAAGCAAAGAGCCAGCAAGTACTGGGAATCTTTAAGTAAATCCTCAGCAAACCTCAGTTTTTGTGTTCAGTCGATGAAACAGACAGTCATTCAAAAACCCGATGTTCAGCCCTTTACTATGAGGGAGGCACTGTGCTAAGCTGTGGTGATTCAAATAAAGTGAATGAAACAATCTCTACTCACGAGGAGATTACAATTCAGAGGTTAGTAGCTCAGACAGAGCTGACCTTACTCATCCAGGTCCAAAGACTAGTGAGTATTCTGGTCTAGCACCTCAACATTCCCCTCCCCACCATTTTCCTTCATTTTCTTCTTCCCCTGTCAGTCACCTCCCTAAGGTGACTTTTCATACCTTAAAGACCAGTGAAGTGAATGTTAAGGGAAGGCTACCTAGAGATGCTAGATCTTTGCTGGAGTCTGAGAGTGAAGCTAGGTGTAATGTACCCAGCTGCAGATAATGCAGTGGGAACAGTTTAACGGATGACTGAATGAAACATAAGGTAAGCTCACATTTATATGGTGCTTTACAACTTAGAAAAGTTCCCAGTCCACAATAACTTTAGAAGGTAATGAGTACAAGTAGTTATCATACCCATCTTAAAGATGAGAAAAACTGAGGCTCACAAAGGTAGGTGGTTTTCCCACAGTGACACACACAACAAGATGTGGGACTTGAAGGCAGCTAGGTCTTCCAGTATGGTGCTCTTTCTACTAAATCCTACTGCTTCTCCTTGCCTCCCACCCCCAATTATTTGTATCCTTCCTTATAAAGATAAATGTGCAGAGGCACCTTACTCTTCTCATGTTGCTCAGACTGTCAGCATGACCAAGTTTATAAAATAGAAATAAATTGGCATATTGCCAAACTTAGAGGATCACAGCTAATGTTCTAAAAACAGGAAAGCCCTCAAAAATAGAATATTAGGTCACTCTTGCCCTGAGGTAGTTCACCCAAAGTGTAGAATTTTCAAAATTGGATGAAATAATGAAATATCCATATTGAGTCAGATATTTAACAGAGCATAAAGAGGGGCGCCATTTTACCCCCAAAAGATTGTGATCTAAAGGAAACAGCATACCAGTACGGATTGCAGCATAGTTGAATCAATATGCTTTACAAATTCTTAGTTTTATTTTCCTTTTCTTGTCCTGTCTTTCTTTTTTGCCCATCAGATTTAGAATTCTTTTCTCCTAATAAAAATAAAACATGGTGAAGTGAAATGGTTACACTGTGTAAAAGCTGGTTGTAAAGGAGGAGCACAGGAGAAATCATGGTTTCTGGATGTAGGATGACACAGGTATAGATTGTGCATACTTCTCAAGCTTCTGCCCTGATTTTATAATGGTATTTTTTCAGTGAGTGGATATGGAAAAATATTAGGAACTAGCATATGCTTATGCCTTCTATATATCCAATGCGTATGAAAGAATAGGAAGGAAAAACTGAGAAGGAGGGAGAGAAGAGACTTGCTATTCTTGGAATATAAATCATAGTATTAAGAATTGGGATAGTCCCTTAGAAAGGTGACATCTGGCTATCCCCATGATGTACCAGCTCCATATGCTTGCTAAGGACTTTTAATCACTCTGGCTTTCAGTCTAACCTTTTCCCAAAAGAATACTGCATTCTATTACCATTCAGAAATAATGGGTAGGACCGTGGAGGCTCAGAAAGAAGGGTTAAAGTAACAGAAAGGGTCGAATGAAAATGTATTTAATGTTCATTGAAATAAAAAAGTTAGAGTTGAAGAGATTAGGAACAGGAGTTCTGTGAAGGTAGAATCTCTGGTCTTATTCATCACTAATTGAACTCATTCCATAAGTAACATCAGACTTTATTTTGTTTTCTGGGATAGGTCCACTCTAATCTAATTTATTATACCACAATAAACATGCACCTTAGCATAGCCTCTAAAATACATCTGTTTATCCAAAAAACAAAAACAAAAACGCAAACCTGTTAATCTGAACAAAGCAAACATATTAGCTGAGATGTTTTATTATGAACTTCTTTTGGAGCTTGTGTGTTTTTTTTTATATTATTTAGGGAAAGTTGCATTAGTTTGTATCTTTACACTTGCTTTTGACCTTTATCATCTTTTGAGTAAATCTCACATGGTGTTATTTCATGGCAGCTTTTTTATTTATAATTTTCAGCTTGACCAGAGAAGGACCATGGGGGCAGGGAGCTCAAGTGCCCTCTGTAGAGAAAGATTGATTGGGAAGGGGGTGTGGCTGCCACGTATGGGAGAGGCAAAAACATGTCAGAACTAACATAGTGGGGAATTCCATGGGTCAAGACAGCCAGAGGAAACCAGTGTCCGTATAGATGGTGGGACGAGAGGCTGGTCTATTAGGTATCAGAGAATGTTCAAAAAAGAAACAAACATTTAAAACCATTACTGGCTTTATTTCTCCCTACATTTTTGTATGGAGGAGAGCTTATATAAATAATGTAAGGGATTTGGCTTTCCTTTCCTTTCTGCTGTTAGGATAAGTATTTAAATAAACTATAATGTAGACTTCTGCTCTCAAGTTCTTTGCTCTCAGTGTCTTGTTACTTTTTGAATGTATAACTTGGAATTGTAATGGAATCATAGAAATTAAACGTGGAAAAGACGTATTAGCTCATTTTGACAGTATTGTCCCCAGTAGTGTTTTCCTAACACTTAAAGCCCATTTAATAAGCCCTGCCAATTCTGAACCCAAGAGATTACTGTCCTATTTCCTGAAATGAGAAAGGAAGAATCTTGATGATCAGTCCTTTGTGCTAGCTACTTTGTATTCCAAGAATCCCTTCTTATATTCTTCAGCTCCTGTATTTTTATTATTCAACCTCCAAAGAAGTCTTGATGCTTTAAAACAAACACCAAAAATCTGACCCATTCCCCTCTGTTTTTTATTTTAACTTCTTCCATTCTTGTTCCAGCGTTTTCTGTGCCATGATATTTCCCAATTGTTTTTTCTTACCTGAAGTGATATTCACACCAGACAAGGGACATGATTGACCTTCATGGTAGAGGAACAGTGGAAGAGGGTGAGCCGAGTGAATGCTTATGGTCAGTGAGAGGAAGAGGTGAGTGCTTCTCATCAGTACCAAAAAGGCAAAATGAAGGGACTTGTCATTTCATGGGACTTCTGCTCTCAAGTTCTTTGCTCTCAGTGTCTTGTTACTTTTTGAATGTATAACTTGGAATTGTAATGGAATCATAGGTCAAAAGAACCAAAGATCAAATGGCCATAATTGGAGGCAAGAGGCTGCCACCAAGGTTGGAGAAAAGCTTGGGCTAAAATTAGAATCCCAGTTTCAAGTAGCAGGGAAAGAATGACAAGATAAGGTGAATGTTGGGTCAAAGTCAAGGAATTTCTGAACTCATTGCTTCTAGTGGTTTGAGTTAGAGAGACTGCACTACAAGTTGGGAAAATGCCTGTAGTGTGTAATTCATGTAAATGCTTGACTTTTTTCATGAAGGAAACAAGGAGTTTATTTTTCTTTATTTCATACATCCATTCATGCTCTTTTAATGTAATTTTTTTATGACGGGACATCCTCTTTCTGAGACTAACAAGTTGTCTTGTACCTGCCACATCAGCATATTTCCATAAATACACAGACTTCAGTGATTATTTTTGCCCAACCCACTTTGATTTTTTTTTCCTTTTAGAATTTTGAGGCAATTTTTGTTGTGTTACAGAGACTCCTCCAACCCCAATGGGAATTACTAGCTCAAATGGATAAGAAACAATGGCATATTAGTCACCCAGTCAACCAACAAATATTGGTGAATTGAATTCTACATGCCAGGCACAGTTTGGGTAACACAGATATGAAAATGAAACTGTTCCTTTCCTCAAGGAGCTTACATTGTAATGGGGAAAATATACCA
The DNA here is from genome assembly GCF_003287225.1 of Phascolarctos cinereus. NCBI lineage: Eukaryota > Metazoa > Chordata > Mammalia > Diprotodontia > Phascolarctidae > Phascolarctos > Phascolarctos cinereus. The sequence continues at coordinate 118,629,686 of NW_027556180.1, read as the reverse complement.
TTTCACATATGTACATGTCAAGTGGAGTAATGTGGAATTAGTCAGGAAAGAGACTGGAGCCAGATTTGTAAAGAGCTTTAAATACCAAATGGAAGAGTTTATATTTCATCTTCAAACCGAGAGGAAACCACTGAACCTTTTTGAATAAGGGGGAATTACATGTGCATTATGAATATCAGTTTTGCAACTGTGTGAAAGAGTGATTAAAGAGGAGACAGACAAGATGTAGCGATTTACCCCAGGAGGCTATTGAGCTGATAGCATGAACTAGAGTTGTTATGGAATGAGTGCAGAGAAAGGGAGAGAGAGACTGAGGAGGTAGCATCTCTAAGACATAGCAGCTGATATGGGGGAGAGGAGAAGTGAAGGAGAATGTATGTGAGAATGAAGAATTGAAGCTGATACTTAGGTTATGATCCTGGGAGCCTCAAAGATTGGTGGAGCCCTTGAGAAAAAGAGGGAAGTGATAGATTTGGGGGAAAAGGTAATGAGTTAAGTTTATTGCATGATGAATTTATTTCATAAATGGGATCTCTTGTGGAGATATACAAGAGATGCGAAACCAGAGCTCATGAGAGAGATAAAGGCTGGATGTAAAAATTTAAGAGACATCTGCACAAAGATAGTAGTTAATTCCATAGTGGAAAGAGCCCTCAATTTGTAGTCACAGCACTACACTTTGGTTTGAAGCTCTGCTCTATCACTAACTAGCTGAATGATCTTGAGTAATTCAGTTCTTTTCTGTGGGACTTATTTTCATCATCTATAAAATTCAGGGAGTTTAGACTAAACATTTTCTAAGGTCCCTTCTAGCTGTAAATCCTGTGATCCTATATGAAATATTTTACCTTACCGTTATTTTAGTCAGTACCTACTATGTGCCAGGCACTGTGCTAAGTGCTGAAAATAGGAAAAGTCAAAAGACAATCCTTGCCCTCAAGGAGCTTACAATCTAAAGAGAGAGCTAACTAGCAAACAAATATGTGCAAAGAAGCTATATATAGGATGACAGAGAAAGAAAGAAAAGAGAGAAGACACTAGAATTAGGTGTTGAGAAAGGCTTCCTATAGAAAATGAGATTTTAGTAGAAGCAGCCAGAAGAGAGGAAGGGATTGGAAATGAGTGAAAGAGTAGGGATTACAGAGGGGCTGTCTGTTGGAGGAGATAGGTTGGAATGGGGTCACTTGAGCAAATAAAAGAGTTAGCTTTGGTAAGGAGTAAGACTACCTTATCATGTGAGACAAGGGTGAAGGAGGTAAGAGGGGCAGAAGGCATCTGAGCGAGATGAGATGAGGAAGAGAGGAGAAGAGGGTGCTCATGAAGAATGGCTTCAGTTTTTTTCTGTAATATATGAGGTGAGATTCTCAGCTGAAGCTGTGGGGAGGGGAGCTATGGGATGTTTATAAGGAAGGATAAAAAGGTTTGGAAGAACCATAAACATAAAACATGCCAACAAACTAAATGGCTTCATGTGTTTTCTTTCTTTTACAAAATGCAAAAATTTTGCATTCTCTATTTAAAAGCCATGTCTGGCCATTTACATAAGTATTGATAAAATGCTTAATGTGAATGTCACCCTACCGTTTCTAGCGTTTTCAGAGACTGGATTTCTAGAAGAAAAAAAGAGGTCCTACATTGTCAGTCTTATACATGTGCAAATGAAGAGTAAGAGTGTGTTGGTATTGTGAATTATTCCTTTCTTGCCTTGTACCAATAATTGACATTTTAAAATAGGTGTCTGTAGTGCTGGGGTCTTGGACTGCTGCCCAACACTCATGTTGAAATACTATGGTTAATCATGTGTAGACATCTTTCTTTAAATATAAAGCACATTGGGCAATTGCTACTAGAGAAAGCATTTGAAATGCTATTCATAAATATATATAGTAGTGACAGCTAAATGAGCGCTGATTTTTTTTTAAAAAAAATACACAAAAGAATGCTTTTCCTTTTCCCAGCCTAAAAAGCTATATTGCAGTATTCTAGTGAACATTCAAATTTTTATTTAAAATGTCCATTTCTGTGAAAATAAAATTATATTACTGCCATATAAATATACCACCATTGTCTCATAGGAAATGATCCTTACAAATGTAAAGAAGAACTAAGAGAGACAGGAATAGTACTCGAAATATAATGTGGCCAGTCTCCTAAATTAATAGCTTTTGGTTTTATTTATAGTGGAGTAGTAAAAGTGGCTTCTTATCTCCGTTTGAGTTGGTTAAAAAAATAATGAAATAATGTTATAAAATTTAGAATTTGCTGATAAGAAAACTGACATACCACATATTTACATATGTTTACATTTTGATTTTTTCCTCATATTTAAACAAGGATTAGATGTGTTATGGTGTTTATTAGGGTATCCACATTAAAAATTTATGGTTCCCCAAGTCACTGTTGGAGAGAGTATAATTTGGCCTGTTGACTTGCAGCTGGACCTCCCATAGATTCCAAGATTCGTGATTTTGTTAGGAGGTTGGACTGGATAACTTCTGAGACATCATCATTCAGAGTCTGGAATTAAATTAATGCATTATCATGTGCTATGGCAACCTGGTCTTATTTTACTTCACTGACATCATTGCCCATTCTTTGCAGCCCATAACTTCCACGTCAGTTAGGGAGATTTACTCAGCATTCTAGAATTAACATGCTGTGTTTGTTTTTTCCTCTGATTTCTACCTTTGATCATGCTTCCCCATTATCCTCTCCCTTCCTCACCCAGTGCTGAATGCCTTCCTTCTTTCTCCCTGCTTATACAGACTGTATTCACCTCTTAAGGTCAACTAAAGGTCTGTATCTTCCATGGAGTCTTCCCTGACTACTTCAGCCCACTGATCTCTCCTTTGGTTGACCTTCTTCTGCCCTCGAGTAATATCAGTCACTGCTTTGCATATCTTCTCTGTCATTATTTCATGCATGTTCTATCTAGACAGCTCTTAACCTCATCTAAGACAGAAACCACGAGAACTCCTTAAGAAGAGAAATTGTCTTGTTATCCCTGGAAATTAGCACAGTGCTTTTCACAGTGCTTTTTTCCCCATTCATTTACCAATTCTTTCATCCATCTTTTATTTTATTTTATTTTATTTTTTGTTTCATCCATAGTGTATTTGACACTGGTAGGTATATTCACCGTTATTACTTTTAAGATGCTGAAACAGATTTTCTGCATGGTATATGTAATTATTCTCCTTTTGTTATAGTTATACTTCTTAACAGGAAACATAATCAACATATAATCATTCCTTGATTATGAACACATGTGATATTTCTGTTAGGCCATCATTGTGTGGGTATAATTACAGAGAGGATATTTCTAAATATGTCTCTGACCTTGTTTTTACTGTTGAATTAATACTGTCGGCTTAAGGTACATAGCATATTACACTTTTCAAAGCACTTTCATATCTAATATTCCATTTGATACTGATATGTGCTGAAATAAGCCTTCAGGATGGGACGAGATCATTGTGGGCAGAAGTCAAGGAAGACTTCTTAGGTAGGTGGAATTTGAGGTGAGCTTTGAAGGCTGGGTAGTGTTTGGATACCAGGAGGAAAGACATTCTAGCAATAGGAAGATCATGAGCAAAATATACAAGGCTAAGAGGCAGCCACCATCAGGAAGAGTGGATGCATAAAGAGATAAGAGTTCATTATAAATTTTAATTGAATAAAAATCTGTAGCCAGCATGTGCATAAGGATGTGTGTAGTCATTTTGTAGAGAGCCTGAAAACCAATCATATTAATAAGGCCTTCTCCAGCTTTGTAGGCAGCCCCTTCTTCTTTCTGTTGTATCCCTACCTCATCTAATTAAAAAAAATAAGCTCTTTGAGGGCAAGGACTGCTTTTTTTCCCTTCCCAGCAGTGTCTCGCTTGTCATAGAATATAAGCTCATCTCAGTAGGAATCATTTCATTCTCTGTATTTGTATCTCCAGTGTTTAGCACATTGCCTGGCAGTTAGCAAATGATTGATCAATAAATGCTTGTTGATTCGCAGTTTGTGGTTCAGTGGTGTTTCAGTTGTGTCCGGCTTTTTGTGGACCCCATTTGGGGTTTTCTTGGCTGAGATACTGGAGTGGTTCGCCGTTTCCTTCTCCAGCTCATTTTATAGATGAGGAACTGAGGCAAACAGGGTGAAGTGACTTGCTCAGGGTCACACAGCTAGGAAGTGTCTGAGGCCAGATTTGAACTCAGGAAGAGGAGTTTTCATGACTCCAGGCCCACCACTTTATCCACTGCACATAGTAGATGCTAAATAAATGTTTTTGGATTTAATCAAATGCCTATTCTAGTGAATTTTCGGACCTGTTTAGTTGTTCCAGACTCTATTTCTATAAAATGAGCATCATACATACTACAGTTAGATGGTTTTCCTCTTGAGTTTCATGCTTTATACAACCGTAAATACTTAATGCCATTTTATTTATTTAATATAACTTCATTTTAATCCTATGTTGCTCTATATGGGAACAATTCACAAGATTATTCTTGACTTTTGTTTTATTCAGTCAAGGAATCTTTTCTGTCCTTGCTATTTGACAAAATGATGCCTTTGTTTTGCCACAATGGACATTTCCTATCACACCCCTTTCCAGAGCATATTATAAAGGGGAAAAAAGTTTATCAACTAATGAAAAGTCAGGATGTGTCCTTTAAATTTTGATATTATACTATTAACATTTACTGTTGTGTTTGACCACAGTGTGTTTGCCAATTCATATTGACTTTATTGACATTATTGTCATTGTGTTTAATATCATTTTTTGTTCATTCTAATATATGTGTCTTCATTTATTCACTCAGGACTAATTAAGAAGCATTTATGAAGCGCCGCTATGCTATAGCCACAGTTTTTCCCCATGTTTTTCTCAAATCTATTTCTGCTTTAATGTATAGTTATATTCCGTTATATTTATATAGCAAAATTTGTTCAGCTGTTCCCAACAGTTGGTCACGTTGTGTTTCCATGTTATGTTTTATTATATTGTTACCATTACATGCAGTGCCAACTAACCAGTGGTGGCCTCATCATGAAGTTTGCATTGCTTTTAGGGTACACTCCACTAACACGAGTGGTCTGTTGGAAGAATACATGTAAGCTGTCATCCTGCACTCAGAGTTGCCTGAGTAGTCTAAGCAGGGGAACAGCTTTTGCCTGCAATGCAGCTTTTGGGTCTGTGGTTTAAGAGTCAGGACTCAGATTATTACCCTGACTAGCTTTGCAAAGTAAGACTTCTGCCTTCTCCAGCTCCTTATCTTCAAAAAACAGGTAATGATATTGAACACCAAGGTGACGAATAGAGCAACTTTCAAATGTGTGGAAGTTATTTACAGTTACAAAATAGAAATAGTATATTGTAGCACAAAGCAGAGACTGGCAGCATTTCTAGTGAATGGCTGAAAATGCTGCAGTAGCTTCTAGAGATGTTGAGAATGTGCAAGGAGAGGTCAGGAGGCAAGTTCTAATGCCAGGTTGGGGTTGATGAGGAAAACTGCAAGCCTTTGGGTGCTGATATATTTAGCATGTAGGGGAAGGCAGTTTTGGCCTATAAATGATCCTATCACTTTATTTTTTTTCCAATTTTTAAAAACATTTTTATTTAAAGTTTTGAGTTCCAAATTCTGCCCCTCTCTCTTTCCTTCTCACTTCCCTGAGATGGTAAGCAATCAGATATAGATTATACATGTGAAATTATGTAAAACATTTCCACGTTAGTCATTTTGGACAAGAAGACTTGAATAAAAGAAAAAAAAAAGAAAGTGAAAAATAGCATGCTTCAGTCTGTATTCAGTCAATATCAGTTCTTTCTATCAGTTCTTTCTCGGGAGAGATAGTATGCTTCATCATCAATCCTTTGGGATTGTCTTGAGTCATTGTATTGCAGAGAATAGCGAAGTCATTCACAGTTCTTCGTCAAACAGTATTGCTGTTGTGGTGTACAACGTTCTCCTGGTTCTGTTCACTTCGGTATGCATCAGTTCATGTAAGTCTTTCCAGGCTTTTCTGAAGTCATTCTGCTGGTCATTTCTTACACGGCAGTAATACTCCATTACAATCATATACCACAACTTGTTTAGCCATTCCCCAATTGATGGGCATCTCTTTGATTTCCAAATCTTAGCTGCCACAAAAAGAACTGCTATAAATATTTTTGTACAAATAGGTCCTGTCCCCTTTTTTGGGAGGTCTTTGGGACATAGACCTAGCAGTGGTATTGCTGGATTAAAAGGTATGCACAATTTTATAGCCCTTTGGGCATGGTTCCAAATGACTCTCCAGAAAGGTTGGATCAGTTCACAACTCCATCAGCAATTCATTAGTGTCCTAATTTTTCCGCATCTCATCCAAAACATGTCATTTCCTTATTTGTCATATTAGCCAATCTGATAAGGTATGAGCTGGTACTTTAGAGTTATTTGAATTTGCATTTCTGTGATCAGTAGTGACTTAGAGCATTTTTTTTATATGACCATAGAGAGTTTTGATTTCTTTTTCTGAAAACTTGCTGTTCATATACTTTGACTATTTATCCAGTTGGGGAATGACTAGTATTTTTCTAAATTTGACTCAGTTCTCTATATATGTGAGAAATGAGGTTCTCTTCAGTTTTCTGCTTTCCTTATAATTTTGGTTGCATTGGTTTTGTTTGTGCAAAAACTTTTTAATTTTATAAATAATTGAAATGAACTGTTTAATTTTGTAATGCTCTCTATAGCTTCTTTGGTTCTAAATTCTTCCTTTATCCATAAATCTGACAGATAAACTATTCCATGCTCTCTTAATTTGCTTATAGTATCACCCTTTATGTGTAAATCATCTACCCATTTTGACCTTATCTTGGTATATGGTGTGATATGTTGGTCTATACCTCATTTCTGCCATACTTTTTTCCAGTTTTCCCAGCAGTTTTGGTCACATGGTGAATTTTTGTTTCAAAACTTGGGTCTTTGGGTATACTAGATTACTTTGGTCATTTACTATAATCTAATTTATACCTAATCTATTCCACTGATCCAACACTCTATTTCTTAGCCAGTACCAGATTGTTTTGATAATGCTTGCTTTATGATACAATTTAAGATCTGGTCCAGCTAGTTCATCTTCTTTCACATTGTTTTTCATTGATTCCCTTGATATCCTTGAGCTTTTGTTCTTCCATATGAATTTGGGTATTATTTTTTCTACCTCTATAAAATCATTTTTGATAGTTTAATTTTTATGGCACTGAATAAATAGATTCATTTAGGGAGAATTGTTATTTTTATTACATTGGCTCAGTGTTGAGCAATTGATATTTTTCCAATTGTATGGCTCTGACTTTGTGTGAAAAGAGATTTGTAATTGTGTTCATATAGTTCCTGGGTTTGTCTTATATTCATATATTATGTATGTGTGTGTGTGTGTGTGTGTGTGTGTGTGTGTGTGTGTGTGTGTGTGTATATATAAAATAAATGGAATCTCTTTTTCTATCTCTTGCTGCTGGACTTTGTTGGTAATATATAGAAATGCTGATGATATATGTGAGTTTATTTTGTATACTAGAACTTTTTTAAAGTTGTTAATAATTTCAAGTAGTTTTTTTGGTTTATTCTCTAGGATTTTACAAGTATACCATCATATCATCTGTAAAGAGTGATAATTTTGTTTCCTCACTGCTTATTCTAATTCCTTCAATTTCTTTTTCTTCTCTTATTGCTATAGCTAACATTTCTAGTACAGTATTAAATAATAGAGGTGATAATGGGTATCCTTGCTTCATCTCTTGATTGTATTGAGAAGGCTTTTAGTCTGTCCCCATTACAGATAATGCTTGCTGATGGTTTTAGATAAGTAGTACTTACCATTTTAAGGTAAACTTCACTTATTCCTCTACTCTCTAGGTTTTTAATAGGAATGGGCACTGTATTTTGTCAAAGGCTTTTTGTGTGTCTGTTGAGATATGATTTTTATTGGTTTTGTTATTGATATGGTCAATTATGCTGATAGTTTTCCTCGTATTGAACCAGCCCTGTATTCCTGGTATAAATCCCACCTGATCATAATGTATGATCCTTGTGATATATTGCTGTAATCTCTTTGTTAGCATTTTATTTAAAATTTTTCATCAATATTAATTAGAGATATTTGTCTATTATTTTCTTTCTCTGTTTTGGCTCTTCCTCATTTAGTTATCAGCACCATATTTTTGTCATGAAAGGAATTTGATAGGACTCCTTCACCTGTTTTTCCAAATAGTATATATAATATTGGGATTGATTGTTCTTTAAATATTTGATAGAATTTGCTTATGAATCTATCTGATCCTGGGGATTTTTCTCTTAGGAAGTTCATTTGTTCAGTTTCTTTTCCTAAGTTTGGGTTAAGTATTTTCTTCTTCTTTTCTGGGTAATTCATATTTTTGTAGATAGTCATCCATTTCATTTACATTGTCAAATTTATTGGCATATAATTGGTCAAAATAGCGCCTAACAATTGACTTAATTTCCTCTTCATTGGTGGTGAATTCATCCCTTTCATTTTTGATACTAGTAATCTGGCTTTCTTTTTCCCTTTTTTAAATCAAATTAACTAATGATTTATCTATTTTTTTCCATAAAACCAGTTTCTAGTTTTATTTATTAGTTCAATGACTTTCTTTCAATTTTATTAATCTCTCCTTTGATTTTCAGGATTTCCAGTTTAGTATTTAATTGGGGGTTTTTAATTTCTTTTTTTCCAGTTTTTTTTTCAGGTGCATGCCCAATTCATTGATCTACTTTTTCTCTATACTTTTTTGACATAAGCAATTAGAAATATAAATTTTCCCATAAGTGCTGCTTTGGCTGTATCCCATAAATTTTGGTATGTTGTCTCGTTGTCATTTTATTTAATAAAATTATTGATTGTTTCTATGATTTGTTCTTTGACTCACTTGTTTTTTGGGATTAGATTATTTAATTAATTTTCAAGTAATTTTTAATCTCTCTTTCCATTGGTCATTATTGAATATAACATTTATTGCATTATGATCTGAAAAAGATGCATTTACCGTTTCTGCTTTTCCGCATTTGGTTGTGAAGTTTTTATGTCCCTAATACATGGTCAGTTTTTGTGTATGCTGAGAAAAATGTATATTCCTTTCTATTCTCATTCAGTTTTCTCTGTTGATCTATCATATCTAACCTTTCCAGAATTGTATTCACCTCTTTAACTTCTTTCTTGTTTATTTTTGGTTAGATTTATCTAGTTCTAAGAGGGGAAAGTTTAGGTCCCTCACTAGTATAGTTTTATTATCTGTTTTCTCTTGTAACTCATTCAACTTTTAAAAAAATGTATGCTATACCATTTGGTGCATATATGTTTAGTATTGATATGACTTCATTGTCTTTGGTATCTTTCAGCAAGATATCATTCCCTTCTTTATCTCTTTTAATTAGATCTGTTTTTGCTTTTGATTTGCCTTAGACCATGATTGCTGCCCCTGATTTCTTTGCTTCAGCTGAAGCATTATAGATTCTGCTCCAGCCTGTTATCTTTACCCTCTGTGTCTCTCTCTGCTTCAGATGTGTTTTTTCATAAACATTATATTGTAGGATTCTGGTTTTTAATCTGTTCTGCTCTCCACTTCCACTTTATGCGTGAGTTTATCCCATTCACATTTATAGTTATGATAACTGTGTATTTCCCTCCATGCTATTTTTTTCTTGTCCATTCCCTTCTCTCTCTCTTAACCTCTATCCTTTCCCTCTTCCCAGGTGTTTTAGTTCTGATTACTGCCTTCCCCAGTATACCCTCCCTTTTATCAGTCACACCTCCTCTTTCTATTATCCCCATCCATTTTTAGTTCCTTATAGGGTAAGATTGATTTCTTTTTCCAACTGAGTGTGTTACTGCCTCTTTGAACTAGTTTTGATGAGAGTAACGTTTAAGCTTTGCCTGTCACCCACCCCTCCTCCATTTCTCCCCCTCCATTGTAATAGCTCTGTCATGCCTCTTTTATGTGAGATAATTTACCGCATTCAACCTCCCCACTCCTTCTTCCTTTGCAGTTTTCTTTCTCACACCTTTATTTTGTTTTTTGGGTTGTCATCCCATCAAAGTCACCTAATATCTACATCCTCTGTCTACATATATTCCTTATAATTGCTTTTACACTAATGAAGTTGTTAAGAGCTATAAATATTATCTTACCATATAGAAATATGAACAGCTTAACCTTATTGAATTTCTTATGCTTTCTCTTTCTTGTTTCTGTTTTATCTTTTTATGTTTCCCCTGAGTCTCATATTTGGATGTCAAATTTTTTATTCAGCTCTGGTCTTTTAATTAGAAATGTTTGAAAGTCCTCTGTTTCATTAACTATCCATTTTTCCCCTTGAAAGATTATATTCCATTTTGCTGGTAGATGATTCTTGGTTGTAATCCTAATTCCTTGGCCTTCTGGTGTATCATATGCCAAGTACTTGGGTTCATTAATGTAGAAGCTGTAAAATCCTATGTAATTCTGATTGTAGCTCCATGATATTTGAATTGTTTCATTTTAGCTGCTTGCAATACTTTCTCCTTGATCTGTGAGCTCTGGAATTTGGCTGTGATGTTCCTGGGAGTTTTCATTTTGGGATCTCTTTCAGGTGCTGATTGGTGGATTCTTTCAATTTATATTTTGCCCATTGATTTTAACATATCAGGGAAGTTTTCTTTGAAAATTTCTAGAAATGTCGTCTTCCTCCTCCTCTTCCTCTTCCTCTTCTTCTTCTTGGTACTTCAATAATTCCTGTATAACTCTTCTGGATCTATTTTCTAGGTCAGTTTTTCACATTTTCTTTTTTAAAAGAATTTTTGATTTTGTTTCATTGCAGTTTGATGTCTCATAGAGTCATTAGTTTTCTCTTGTTCAATTCTAATTTTTGAGGGATTATTTTCTTCAGTGAGCCTTTCCATTTGCCAACTCTAGTTTTTAGGGAGTTATTTTCCTCTGTAAGTTTTTGTATGTCTTTTCCAGTGCTGTTGACTCTTTTTTCATGATTCTCTTCCATTAGTCTCATTTCTTTTCCGAATTGTTCTTCCACTTTTCTAATTTGCTTTTTAAAATCCTTTTTAAGCTCTTTCAGGAATTCTTTTTGGGCCTGAGACCAAATTACATTTTTCTTTGAGGTTTCACATGTAGTGATTTTGACACTATTATCCTCTTCTAAATTTGTGCCTTGGTCATCCGTATCACCATAGTAACTTTATATAGTCAAGCTCTTTTTTGTTTTTTGCTAATGTTTTCTGCCTTTTTTGTAACTTGGTGTTTGTACGTGAGAGTAGGGCTCTGGTCCTGCACTCTCCCAAACTTTTTGTGCTGGGGCTCTGGGTCTTACTGCTGGCTTTCACTTCCCTGGGGTTCCGGGCTTAGTAGCTTGCTTTCTCTGGAGGATTAACTTCCCTTCTGGCTTGTACTGATTTGGGGGGGGGGTGGCCTCTCTGTTGGCCTCCCCTGGGGTCTGGGGTTTAGCTCCTGGTCTGCCAGGGGTGGGGCCCTGCTGCTCGGTTGCTACAGAAACAGGGCCTCTCTGCTGGCAGACCCTGGAGGAGTAATTTTGTTGCTGATCTGCCCAAGAGATGAGACCCTGCTGGGTTACTATGGAAACAGGGTCTCTCTGCTGGTGGGCCCCAGGGGCAGGGTCCTGCTGTTGGTAGCCTCTAGGGAGGCTTCACTACTGGGCAGCAAGGGGGTCAAGGCCTCCCTGGTGGCTTGTACTGGGTTTGGGGTCTTGCTGTACGTCATAGACTGCTCAGTTGCCAAGGGGAATGCTGGCCTGCAGTAGGGTGTGGCCTTGGTGGATTGGCCCAGGCTTAGAGGCTTGCTGTAGGCCCCCTGCTGTGAGGCTGGCTGCTGCTGCTGCTCTTGGACCTCACTCCCCTCCCACCCCAGAGACACAAACTTTTCCTCCCATGCTGGTAAGCTGCATCCCTGCTCCTAGATCAATTCTGAGGCAATTTTACATTGTTTCGAGGGGGATTTGGGAGGCCTGCTGAGGGTTCCATCCTCACTCTGCAGTGTTGGTGCCGGATGTCTCGATCCCATCACTTTACAAGAGCAGTCGTTTGAATCTCAGAACTGCCCTGAAAAAGTTACCGAATTCAGATATGGTGATACTGCCTTAGGACAGATGGGTGGGATGATGGGCAGAGGTGGCTCGTGATCTAGTTGCCACTGACCAGAGGAAATTGGAGCTCTCTAAACCAAGAACCTGTGTTTTCCCCCTGGAAGCCATGCTAGGAATTGCTGATACATGAGATGAACTACTAAGTTCCATGTAAATTCTGAGCGGCATCATAACTCCTGTCAAACTCAGTGGGAATTGTGAGAAAATCATGCACGGGGGGAAAATGTGCACATTCCCTGTGAGGGAAACACCAGTAGTACCAAGGGAGATGCCAGTAGCATGAAGGACACTTAGAGCTCTAACCCGAGATATTCCCAAGAGCCCAAAGGGATTCCTGGTAGCGTAGACAGTGTTTTGCTTTTAAGTCTTGAGCTCGTTACTAAAAATTGTGAGCCAAGTGTTGTTGGAGAAGTAGTTCACATTTCAGTCCATTAGAGTTTGACTTCTTATTTCTACTACAAGGAAGTGACCTGTTTAGAAAATGAAAAAGTACTTGAACTGTTTAAACTAGTGATATGATAAATGGCAGTAACTTAAAACAGAAAGCACTTAAAGTATATCTGTAGGTTTCATTTCATTTATACATAATGAGATAATTCAAGGTCCTCCAGGCTTTAAGAAAATTCTGCTTGCTACCTGTCATGGAATTTTGGACCCAGAAGAGACCAGGGTGTTATTCCTCTCATCTTCCCTGCACCCCCTCCTCATAGCCCCCAGTTATCTGATAGAAATAGCATGGGAGACTGAAAGCATTAACTAGAGGCAGCCGGATCGGGGAGCTTCCTGCTTTCTCTCTCTCTCTCCTTTAGGAAAGCCGTGGCAAATATTATATTTCTTCTCCATGTATGTGCCTTCAGAGGATAAATTTTCTGCTCCATGGGGAAGGAATGGGAGTACCAGATGAAATAGGTAAGAAAATGGCTGCCTTGCTCAAAATACTAGCAGAAGTAATTTAATCAGTTTTCTCATTGTTTGGGATTTTTCTCCACACTTTTCATTATAATGTTTTCCCTCAAACACTGACATACTACCTCGGATTCCTGTAAGTCAGTGGACATTTATCTGTAGCCATCATTTCCTTGTAATCAGAGTTGACGATTATTACATAAAAGTTGATTGTTAGCATAAAAGTCAATTGATACTCTCTGGATTAGTGGCCAAGACTACCAGTGATTGGTAAGATGAACATAATTGCTCGTCTCACAAATACAAATTAATATGTCTTCTGTTATAGAGGGAACACAGATACCTAGGATGGTTCAGCCAAAGGGAAGCCAAGAAAAATGACAACTACCCAGACAATTAGGGGAAAAAATGTGTTTTTGACTGAATTGCCCAGCAAGTACTATTATGAGTAGCATATTGTGATGATTGAAAAATAACTCAAGTGTAATCTCTATAAAAAGGTGTAATGTCTTGGGGGGGTACGGAATCAATGCGAAAATTATGTGGTTATTAGTGAAAATCAAGATTTAGGAAAATGTAAGGGTTATGTGTTAAATACTTCAACAGTTCTTCTTAAAAATATTTACTAATTCCATATTACATATAAGACCCTGCTGTACGTGCTGAGGAGGCAAAGATGAGAAACAGTTACTGGCCCTAAGGAAGTTATAGTCCAAAAAACAAAAGAAGTAAAGAAGTAAATGTAATACTTGGTAGAATATGATAAGGCCAAAGGAGAGATCCCATAAAAGTTTTATAAAAAAGTTTTAGGAGGGGAGAGAGCACTTTAAAAGAGGTAGGATCTGAGCCTTCCTTTAAAGGTGTAAATATTTCAGTAGTTAGAGATATGGAGTCAATGTGTTGTAGCCATGTGGGTCATTCAATATAGCAAGGCTGTATTGAATCAGAGATTTTTTTTTAAAGATTAGATGAGAAGATATCCAATTTGGCTGATTTTAGTGTACCTAGAGAGGTAGTAATGTGAAATAAGGCTAGAAAGATAGGTTAGAGCCAGAGTATAGAAAGCTTTAAATGCCAGCATAATGAGTTTTTATTTTTTCTAGGGCCACTATGGAGCTAGGAGAAGCTACATTTATATCTCTGTGGAGGGTGGATTGGAGAGGGGAGATATTAGAGTCCTGGAGACCATTAGGAGGCTGTAAGGGTAATAGTGAGCAGGTAGGAAAGATATTGTAGAGGCAGAAGGAGAGGATTTGATAAGTGATTGGATGTCAGGGATGTCGAGGGAGAAAAGAAAAGAGAAAAACCTTGACTGAAGGTTCTGAAGCTTGGAGCATACCTGCTAGTGCCATCAACAGAAATAGGTAAATTGGGAATAATGGTAATTTGGGGGATGATGATGATGATGAAGATGATGAAGAAGAAGAAGAATTCTCTTTTGAGAACTGAGTCAGAGGTTATAGAGTTGTTTCCTTCTAGGACACATTCAGAAATGCAGAACTGGAGCTCAGAGGGGGAGATTAGGGCTAAATATATATATATATATACATATATATACATATATATATATGTGTATATATATATATATATATACATATACACACATATATATATCTTAGAGTCATCTACATAGAAGTGATAATGAGAATTGGTGAGCTCACCAAGCAGGGGGTGAGTGAGGAAGGGGAGGGAGAGAAAGGGGTGAGGGGGGGAGAGAAAAAAGGAGGGAAGAGAGAGAGAGAGAGAGAGAGAGAGAGAGAGAGAGAGAGAGAGAGAGAGAGAGAGAGAAGCGAGTGCGCATAGGACAGTGTCTTAATGGACACCTGCACATATGAGGGGAAGAAAGAAGATAAATCAATAAAAGAGCCAGTAAACCAATGAAATAATGACCACACAAATAGGGGGAACACCAGAAGAGGGGGAGGTATCTTGTAATACAAGGAAAGAGAGGGAACATGAATAAGGTCGGGGTGGCCTACAACAGTGGCATCCAAACTTTTTAAATCACACAATAGTATTAAAAACTTTTCCCCAATGTATGTGCATTTAGTTATAAATTATATGCATGTACTACTATACCTAATATAGCAGTATATGCTGTACTAATATTTTATGTATGTTGTAAAGTATGTACAAAACGAAATAGTTAAAGATGTAATAACCGGTATTTGAAAATAATTTTTATTTTGTTTACTAATGTTTTCCAAAAACACCTTATTTTATTTTATTTTATTTTGTTCTGGCTAGTGAACTTACCAGGTGTATGCTATTGTTATGAAGGGGCTAAGGGGAAGGAAAACAGGGTGAGAAGGAACTAGGCGAAGAGTGACTTGTCGACTTCTGCTGAGGCAGGGGCAATGAAGACCAGGCCTAGTGGCTTCACTCTGGAGCCAGGCTGGGGAGTGGCTGTCTGCTTGATTTCCTGCCCGGGGAGAAGCAGTGTGCACATGCAGGCAGAGCCGAGCAGCCCTGGGAGGTGGAGGCTGCAAGCACACTGAACAGCTGGGCTGTTCTTAGTTCTACTATTTTCTTTTCATACCCCAGTGGACTGTTTCATGTACTCCTGGGGTGGATGCACCCACCTGTGCGACTGCTGGTCTAGCATATATGATGCTGGGTCAAGCTTGAGGAGGAGGACGATTAAAGAAAGGGAATTAACAAATTATTGGTGACCTGAGAGAGAGTATCTTCAGGAGAGTGATGATGATGGAAGCCAGATTGCCTGGGGTGGTGGTGGTAGTGGTACAGGGAGTGGGGTGGAGGTGGGGGGGCAGCACAGGGGAAGGAGAAGTAAGTAGTAGACCATGATACAGTAGAAACAATGCAGGTAGGGTATTGTTTTTAGAAGTTCAGTAATGGAGGACAGGATAAATAAAAAGCCAGTAGGGGGGTCATTTTGGAAGAGAAGAGAAAAGCATGCTTGTAGGAAGAGGGGAAGGAAAAAGTTAGCATAATTGGTGATGAGAGAAGCAGAGTAGTGGATAAAGTAAAGATTTGGGGAAGATGAGAGGGGATGTTATTAAGGACTTGATCTCCATTTTGCACTGTGGACTAAATGTGTACATCAACCAGTGTCTTATATTTTCAGAGATTTGAGACCAAGTTTCATGACTGATGATTATATATCCAGGCATCAGGCATTCTCTTTGTTTACTGTCAAAAAAAAAGTTCTCTTCCAGAGCTACACTTTCAAGTACTTTTATAATCCATTTCTTCAGTTTGAAATCTCTTCTCAGGATAGTTTATTTAGGATACTGTAGCCAAACCAAAGACATCCTGATGTGCCGTTCTGATACCAAAGTGTTATGTTAGACCATGACAACAATTTTCTCTAGTCCATTTTAGGTTTTGTTGGAGAAGAGCCTTTAAGCTAGCGTTTTGTTCTCTTGAATCCAGTTCTGAATAGTCAGCAACAATAAGTAAAGTGGAATTTGGGCAAGGAGGCTTTACAGCTTTCAGTTACTTGTATTATAGTAAAGATTTATTTTTAAATAACTAAAGAAAGATAATTTTCAAAGCCTTTAAGAACTCATCAGCACTGAGATTACTTAATATATTTATTATTTGAATTATTTTTGAACAGTTTCAAGCAGAAGTTAGTTGAAATGGATTTTTGTTGTTCAGTCATTTCGGTAATGTCTGACCCCTTTGGGGTATTCTTGGCAAAGATACTAGAGTGATTTGCCATTTTCTTCTCCAGTGGATCCATTTTTGTCAGACAGTGAGAAGTTAAATGACTTGCCTAGGGTGACGTAGTTAGGAAGTGTCTGAGGCTGGATTTGAACTCAGGTCTTCCTAAACTCCAGACCCACTTCTCTGTCCTCTGAGCTGCTAGCTGCCTCTGAAATAGATCAGTTCATATTTTTAATGAATGTGAATTGAGAATGAGCAATTAATGAGAAAACATTCTGATAATCTTGATGCATACATCGTTGTGTCCATGGTTATACAAGGACATGTATAACCCAACCTCTCAATTCCAGGGTCTTTCCTCTACTAATGACTTCCTATTTATTCTGTATATAGCTTGCTTTGTATGTATTTGTTTATGTGCTGTTTCCCCCATTGCCTCCTTCAGTGTCCCCAAAGCTTAGTACAATGCCTGCCTTGTAGTAGGCTCTTAATAAATATTTCTTCATGGATAGATGAAATCCACCTTGTGAAAATAGTCAACTAAACAAGCCACTCCCAGTGCCAGCAAGTATATGTAGCTTACGAAAAGGTATCTAAACGTTTTAAGAAACCACTTTTCATTTCCTGAAAGCATTGGTAAAACTGAGGGAGAATTGATGGAGAAGGAAAGCAAAGTCCCCAGATTGGTGGGACAAGAAGGTGGGGTATCTATCAGGTGGGTTTGATTCTGGCAGTAAAGTCTTATATTGGAACATAGCACTGACCTGGAACTATCAGGTATAAGACTTTGAGATCTACCAGTGTATTTAGCAGAACATTCTCCACTTAAGAAAGCATGTAATTCTAACTTTGCAGATACATTGGATGTTATTTTTACAGTGGTTTTCAGCAATCACATCCCTAAATTCATCTGTACAACTTCAAATGTTTGCTTACAAGGTTGAACTATTATCATGCTAACATTGGGGTAAAGAGGGAGGGATGAATAAAAAGTTCAGGAATGAAAATGTGAGAAAGTCCAGACCAGCATAGCAGCGTGTAATTTGCTTGAAAGGTTGTGGAAATTTTTATTTGTATCTGATGCAGGGATGCATTTATTTATTTAATGTTTATTATTGAGGCAGGTTTATATTTGAGTATTCAGGGGTTGGGATTAGAATAAAAGAAGCTCTTTTTTACAGTGGTTCTGGAGCTAGATAGAGGATCTGGGTTCAGATGTCAGCTCTGGTAGTTACTACCTGTGGAACCTCGAGAAAATCACTTAATGTCCCTTATGTTTGAACAAAAAATGAGTATGTGGGACTAGGTGTCTTCTGAGGTCCCTTTCCCATCTAGATCCATGATCCTGTGGCAGGGAAAGGAAGGTGGTCATGTGAGGATCAGGGTGATTTTTGTGAGGTCAAGAGAGGCAAGGAAAACTGTGTCACAGTGGTGTGGCTAAGGTCAGGTTTTATAGTAGCCAAACATTTTGCAGAGGAATTGGCAGGCTTTGTGGGCTCTGGGGCCAAGATTTCACTTAATCACTCCCAGGGGGCTGGGGAGAACTTTGGCTCTCCTTCACCAAGGGTACCAGGTATTAGCTGCTTGCTCGCCTGTTCCCTTCTCCATCCACCCAGCCCGCTAAACCGTGATGCTTTTTTGCTTTCAAAAAATGAGGCAAAGGATAACCAAGCCTTGGGAAAGAGTGGGGTGAGGGAAGGAGGACCAGGAGGCAGGTAAGGGTGAGTTCATAAAGGAATTGAAAGGAAGGAAGGATACAAGAAGGTATTAAGTACCCTCTATGTGCCTGGCACTGGGAGGAGCACTTTAAAAATATTGAGAGGTAGCTGCTGTTATTTGCATTTTACAGTGGAGGAAACTGAGGCAGGCAGGGGTTAAGTGACTTACACAGGGTCACAACACATGTAGGAAGTTTCTGGAGCCAGATTTGAACTCTGGTCTTTATTACTCCAGGACCAGCACTCTATATCAGCTTGGTAACCTATCTGTCTCTGGTAGGCACCAAAGTTAGATTTAACCTACTTTGTTGAGTCATTTCAGTTGTATCCTACTCTCCATGACCCCATTTGGGGTTTTCTTAGCAAAAATACTAGAGCAGTTTGCCATTTCCTTCTGCAGTTCATTTAACAGATGATGAAACTGAGACAAGCAGGGTTAAATGACCTACCCAGGGTCACACAGTTTCTGAAGCCAGATTTGAGCTCAGAAGATGAGTCTTCCAGTCTCCAGGCCTGACACTCTATTCACTGTACCACCTAGCTTCCCCAACCTACTTTGTAGATAGATATACCCAAGTTCAGCCCTAGCTGTGCTGCTCGCAATGCCCTATGATTCTGAATTGAGATGCCTCTAGAATATGAACTAGATTTGGCTTTGCTAGGTCCTTGAGGGCAGGGTGTGGTTTATATGTATTTTTTACTTAGTTTACTTTTGTTCTGTTTTGTTTGGTTTTGGTTTTGTTTCCCCACCAAGAACAGTGCTTTGCTTGTAGAAGGCCTTTAATAAATATGTTGACTTTGTTGAATGAATGCTTGACTATGTGTCCCATGAGGTTAGTGACTATAATTAATCTCTGCATTGCCCCAGGGCTATATCCATAGTAGGTGTTTAACAAATATTGGTTGAAACTGAAATTAGATCTGCCTCACAACCCAGCCTATTAAAAGTTACCTGTTAAAGGTAACTTGTATTTCAGTGTCTCATCCCCTTTTCATTTGTCCTGGAGTATAGAGGAATACATCTAAACTTAATCAGGCAAATCCAGCAACTCATATTCCTGCTCAGCATATTTCCTGTGTCCTTGAAACTAAAACGTTACTACTGCTAAATGATTGGAGAATGGAGGACAGGTGAATAGGCAGTGGATTCTGAGGAGGATGTTGGAAGAAAGGTTCTACCAGTGTATGGGTTAGATATTGATCTCCCAATATTGGAGGATCAATCAGTGGGGATCCAGAAGTTAGCGCCATTCTGGGGTATTTAGTTTACCTCAGGGACTTTGAGGAGGCATGTTAGTTAGCTATCACTCCTCTTTGTTGGGCACAAATCAGGTTATCTTGGAGAGCTCCCAAACCGACCCTTCAAAGCTTGGGCCTCTGGAGACAGCCATGGGCCATCCTGGTTCCATTGCTCTGATGAGTTTTAAGTTCAATAGTCTTATTAAGCTGCCGCTGTTAAAGGAAATGAGGGAAGTGTTATGGCATAATGGATAGTGAACTGGCCTTGGCGCCAGGAAAATATGGCCCCCACCTTTGACTCCTCTTGGCTGCATGACCTTGGATCGGTTATTTAACCTCTCGGTAGTCTAAGCTAAGACTACCTGCTGCAGAGAAAGTTCTGACTTATTGGTAGAGAGAGTTTCTTTACCTGAGATTTCTTTATGTAAGTGAAATCCCAAGTCTACTCCTTATCACTAACCCTGTATGATGACTCCTAGGGGAGGATATTACAAAGATTAAGTAAGATATAGTTCTTTCCCTCATGCGGTTACTATGAGAACAAGCCTGTGATACTTCATGGTCAGCTGCTATATCCTGGACAGAGGCTGCATTAGTCTTATCTGATAGCTAACTCTTGTTTTCTGCAAAGTGAAATTAGTGATCTTCCTAGAAATATTGGACGGGTGCAGCACCTTCAGTAAAAATTTAAGGAGATGGATCAAAACTTAGGGATGTGGGAAATGATGAATTAGTATCTAACAAATATTGGAGCTTTGAGACAATTTTCTTTTAATTATAATCAACTCTAGATACACTAATCTCTTTGAGTTGAGTCAAAATGAGTAGAAAAAAATAATCTGTAGCTTACAATACAGCAGTGATCGTCTATAGAATTCTTTTTTGATATAACTGTTAGATCTTTGTTATCCACAGCTAAGTGAATGGACTTCAGAGTGGCTTCCATAAGATATTTTACTTACCAGTGCAGCAAGATAATGTCCCTTTGGTTTGTAAGCATATTTAAAATTCAAATGTACTCTGGTATGGAAAAAAATGAATTTTGCCAGTGGTCATGTAAAAAGGGAGTGGCAGTAGTCTTCTGAGACTGAAAGGAAAAGCCAAAATGATAGGAAGTCATGGTGAGACAGTGTTACCATGGAAACAAAGTATTGACCAGGGGAAAAGCAGAAATGAAAAAAAAATATATATATATATGTATATTTGGAAGTGAGAAAGAAAGGCTACATTTTGATGTACTTCTCAGTTTACTTTGAGAAGATGACATTTCTTATCTAGATGGTACTTTTTTGGCATTCCTCACTGCCTTGTACCATTAGATTTCTTTTCAGAGCTCTTTAATTAGATTTTAAGTTCCCTAAGGGAACAGTCCTATCTTTTACTTTCCTCAATACGTACCCTGAACATAGCAGACACACAATAAATACTTGATTATTGAATGTTTTCAGTTTCAGTGTATCAAGTACTAACAGTAATCATTAAATTCTAACATGACTTATCTGATTACCTCTGAGAGATAGAGAATTTACAGCCTGGGATTCAGGAGGACCTGAGTTCAAATTTGGCCTCAGACATATAACACTCACTAGCTATGTGACCCTGGGCAAGTCACTTAACCCCAATTGCCCTCACCCCCCCAAAAAAAACACCAAAAAAACAAGAGAGAGATAGAGAATTTATATTCATTACTTTAAAGAACAGTTTTTAATTTTCCGTTTCTGTAGCAAGTGAACTGAGAGTACAGAAGGACTTGCCAAAATTAGGTCAAACAGAAGTATTTCAAGCTGACTCCTGAGCAGCATAATTTGTAGGTATGCTTGCTCCAGACTGGTCAGTAGTTAGCTTGAGATTGGAATTTACTTGAGAGCCATCAGCTTTGATCGATGAGTCTTAAAAATGGCCAGGGCAGCAACAGGATGTGCTGGGATATGTGCCATTTAAATGTTTCAAAACTACCTTGCGTGGTTGGGGCCTGTCTAGATCAGGTTAATGGCAATTAAAAAATTATTTGGCATGAAAAATGTTATATCCTAGCTATTGCTTCTCGGTATTGAGTAATGATTTCAGAATGTAGATGTTCTGAGTCTCCATTTTCCATTTCTTGGTTGAATATTAATTTTTAATTTATGTTATCAGAATTCCTGGCTGAAACTTCGGTATCTCAACCCTGTACATCAAAAATTAAGTGACAATACTTAAGCTTTCCATCTACAAAGTAACTTAGAGATTTCAGCTAATTTATCATCATACCTTCTCTTGGAGATCCTCTTTAAATATTATTACTCCTACTTTACTGATATTCACCACTAAAATCTACCCTTAGAGTTTCATTGTGTGTAGAGGTGACCCCTGAAATCTTGGGGACTCTTATCAACAGAGTCCAAGGTTTATCAAGTCTTCTCTCACTGGATGAGATCACCGATGAGAGATTTGATATGGGTCATCTGTGAGGCAGCCTAGCTATACTAATCAGTAGGAGCCTAACTGACCAGGTTTACTAGATGGTTTGCATGTAGATGGTTTTAAGGTTGGGCCACAGCAATGCCCAGTAATACTGCTACCAAGTATAGTGTAGAGGGGAAGTGTCGAACTTGGAATCGGAAAGATCTGAGGTCAAATCTTGCTTCTGACTCTTGCTAGCTGCTGCTGCTGCTTCTGCCACCACCGCCACTACTGCTACTACTGCTACTGCCACTAGAACTACTACCGTGGAGAGTGTTTGCCACCTGCATCAGTAGAGGGAATAATACTGATGAAATTATAGACCCTTGAAGAATTTAGGGGGAAAAAATTGGGGGGGGGTGTTATTAAATACCTGCTGTGTGCTAGGCACTGTGCTAAGTGCTTTACAAATATTACTTGTTTTATCCTTGTAGCAGCTCTGCAAAGTAGGTGCTAATATTATTTCCATTTTACAGATGAGGAAATTGAATCAAACCAGGATTAAATGACTTAAGCAGGGTCACACAGCTAGTAAATGTCTGAGGCTGGATTCAAACTCAGGATTAGACCAAGGGCTCTATCCCCTTTGTCACCTAGCTGAAAGTCTCAGTTCCACTGGCTCCTTCCTTTAATCCCTAGGACTTGTAACAATTTATCTTTCAGTGGTTGAGAGGGATAACTACTAAGCTTTTGAAACTCCTCTTCTTAGCCCAAGGACAAGCCCAATTTAGGCAGAGAACAACTTGAAGCAAATATCTTGATCTTGAAGCAAATATTTTCCTATGTTGCTTTAAAGTTGGCATAGAAAAATGTTACTGTAATAAGGCAAAATCTGCACCACCAGCAGATGGTACATTCTTGCCTATAAAATGTAAGCATCTTGAGTGAATCAAAATAGGTTTTGCCTTTGTTTCGCTAGCACTGGGGACATTACCTTGTACTTCATAAAATGTTGGGCGAGTGGGAGATTGGTCCATGGTCGTGCCTGAGGCACATCCCCATGAATTATAACACTTAGGGACTTTACAAGGGCTAAAGGCAAGGCTGTTTAGACCCAAGAGACACATGAAAGGTACACACTCACTCTGTTCTCAGAGTTTGTAGGACTACGCTCCCTGTGAAGTTTATAAAAGAACAGAAATCTTTTTGAAAGCTAAAGCTGTAAGACTAGGGCTATTATCAGGCAAGAGGAAAATAATTCCACCTTATTTGTATGTGTGTTGTATAATAGTCTTCACTTGAGAAATATTTTTCTATGCCGTCTCCTTCTTTCCTTCCATAACAAGTAAAACACTCATAACTTAATTCAAATGCGGCTATAACTAGTTTACATTTCCATGTCTAGAAGTGAGAAATGTATTACTTGCTCACTGTACAGTAGCCTACTCTCCTAGACTATTCCAGTTAATAAGTTAAGAGCTAAAAATATGTGGAAGATTATGTTAATTTATACATAGATATGCTACTTTCTAAGTCATTTTTTCATTCTATTTTATATTATGAAGCTATAAGATCATATTGTCTAGGTTCAGATCTTTTTTTTTGGTCACTTGGACAACATAAATTATTTTATGGATTACTTGCTTACACTGTTTTCTGGTTTTTTGTTGTTTGTTTTTTTAATGTTAACATATGCAGCCCAAGTTCTCCTTTTCTCACTTTTTTTAATAGCACCAAGATATCTTCTGGAACAGAGCTCTCCTCTACCCCCCAACACTCGTGGAGAGAGAAGGAAGTGAATTCTCATTTTCACCCATGCTTGAACTTTCAAAAAGCTTTTCCTGGCAATGGGACTCCCAGCCTCCATTGTGGCTAATTAGATTGAATGAAATGTAACTTATAATTACAGGCACTGAATAAAATTATAACAAATTTGAATGGATACCCTAAAGATGATACTCTTTCTGAGTCAGAAAAAGGTAGAGATGACAGGTGATAAGACCTGGCTAGCCTGACTCAGAGCTAATACTGTATCAGGTAAGGCCTAAAGGAAAGAGGACCACTGTCTCTCCCAGTCTTAAATTTAATATTGATCAAGGTATAGCTGGGGGAGGGGAGGAGGGAATGAAAAAAAAAGAATGAAAATATCAATTAAAAAATAAGACAGGGGGATAATGTAGATCTAAAAGAAGATTTTTTGCCAAAGAAATACAAATGGTATATGAGAAAGTAATTGAAAAAGTATTTATTAACTTGAGTACTATTCACACATGCCCTGCTTAAAGAAAATCCACTGTGTGGAAATTAATTATTGAAGTAAGTCCTGCTAAGGATCCTCTTAATAGATTCTGGAGGAAATTAGATTTGCCTTCAAATTAAAAATAACTTTAGAAAAGGCACTAAACATTAATAGTCCAGGTATCCCTTGTTCAGTAAACAATTGATAACATATAAAGTTTACCAAATACTTTACCTGCATGATCTCATTTAACCCTGACAACAACCTTGTGAAGTGTATATATGATATAGTCTTTTCCTCTTGTTATAGTTGAAACTCAATAAAGGTGAGGTGACTTTCCCCAGGGTCATATGCCAAGTGAATATGGGAATTAGGATTCTAGCCTTCATTTTCCAGACTCCAGTTCAAACAGTCCCTCCACTATATTGCACTGGATAGCTTCTTTACAAGCTGTTGAGAAAATCCCTTAGAAAAAACAGCTAAAAGTTAAGGATATGAAGGGGATTATTTACTTATAACAGAAAGAGGGGGAAAAAGGCATTTAAAAGTCCAGGCTTTCGGTAGGGCCTTCTCCTGTGGATCAAACCCGAAAGAAATGTTGTTTCCAGTATATTATTTGTATTGTGTGGCTTATTTTGAAAATTATTGTTGTCATTATCTTCCTCTCATCTCATTCAGTAGAATTCATTGAGGATCAAATGAGAAATATTTTTTTTCTTTTTTTTTTAATTTTTTTTCCCATATGCTTTTGAGTTGAAAATTTTTCTCCCTTTTCCTCCCCCCCCACCCTCCCCAAGATGGCGCACAATCTGACATAGGCTTTACATTTACATACCCATTAAACATATTTTCACATTAGTGAAGTTGTAAGTAAAAATTAAAACCAATAGGAGGAACCATCAGAAAGATGAAACAAAACTCAACAGAAGGTAAAAATAAGTGAGAGCGATTCGACTTCCATAATTCTCTGGATGTGGACAGCATTTTCCATCCCGAGGCCTCTGGAGATGTCTTAGATCCTTAATGCTGAGAAGGGTTCAGTTTAACAATTCTTAGTCATTGCATAACGTGGCTGTTATTGTGTACAAAGTCCTCTTGGTTCTGCTCACTTCACTCAGCATCAGACCATATAAGTCTTTCCAGGTTTTTCTGAAGTCAGCCTGTTCATCATTTCTTATAGCACAATAGTATTCCATTACATTCATATACCACAACTTGCTCAGCCATTCCCCAATTGATGGGCATCCTCTCAATTTCCAATTCTTTGCCACCACAAAAGAGCTGCTATGAATATTTTTGTACATGTGGGTCCTTTTCCCATTTGTTTGATCTCTTTGGGATATAGCCCTAGAAGTGCTATTGCTGGATCAAAGGGTATGCACATTTTTGTAGCCCTTTGGGCATAGTTCCAAATTGTTCTCCAAAATGGTTGGATCATTTCACAACTCCACCAACAATGTATTAGTGTTCCAATTTTCCCACATCTCTCCAACATTTATCATTTTCCTGTTTTGTCATGTTGGCCAATCTGATAGGTGTGATGTGGTACCTCAGAGTTGTTTTGATTTGCATTTCTCTAATCAATAATGATTTAGAGCATTTTTTCATATGACTATAGATGGCTTTAATTTCTTCATCTGAGAACTGTCTGTTCATATCCTTTGACCATTTATCAATTGGGGAATGGCTTGTGTTCTTATAAATTTGTCTTAATTCTCTATATATTTTAGAAATGAGGCCTTTATCAGAGAGACTGGTTGTAAAAATTCTTTCCCAATTTTCTACCTTCCTTCTAATCTTAGTTGCATTGGCTTTGTTTGTGCAAAAACTTTTCAATTTAATGTAATCAAAATTATCCATTTTGCTTTTCATAATGTTCTCTATCTCCTGTTTGGTCATGAATTCTTCTGTTCTCCATAGATCTGATAGGTAAACTATTCCTTGTTCTCCCAGTTTACTTATGGTATCAGCCTTTATATCTAAGTCATGAACCCATTTTGACTTTATTTTGGTATATGGTGTGAGATTTGGGTCTATGCCTAGTTTCTGCCATACTCTTTTCCAGTTTTCCCAGCAGTTTTTTTCAAAGAGTGGGTTCTTATCCCAGAAGCTGGGGTCTTTGGGTTTATCAAATAATAGATTACTATAGTCATTGACTACTGTGTCTTGCATATTTAACCTATTCCACTGATCCACCTCCCTATTTCTTAGCCAGTACCAAGCAGTTTTGATGATTGCTGCTTTATAATACAATTTAAGATCTGGAATTGCTAGGCCACCTTCCCCTGCATTTCTTTTCATTAGTTCCTTTGATATTCTGGACCTTTTGTTTTTCCAAATGAATCTTGTTATTATTTTTTCTAACTCTATAAAATAATTTTTGGTAGTTTGATTGGTATGGCACTGAATAAGTAAATTAGCTTAGGTAGGATTGTCATTTTTATTATATTAGCTCGGCCTACCCATGAGCAACTGATGTTTTTCCAATTATTTAGATCTGATTTTATTTGTGTGAAAAGTGTTTTGTAATTGTGTTCATAGAGTTCCTGGGTTTGTTTCGGAGGTAGACTCCTAAATATTTTATAATGTCTACAGTAAGTTTAAATGGGATTTCTCTTTCTATCTCTTGCTGTTGGGCTTTGTTGGTAATATATAGAAATGCTGATGATTTATGTGGGTTTATTTTATAGCCTGCAACTTTGCTAAAGTTGTTTATTATTTCAAGTAGTTTTTTACTTGATTCTCTAAGTATATCATCATGTCATCTGCAAAGAGTGATAGCTTTGTTTCTTCTTTGCCTATTCTAATGCCTTCAATTTCTTTTTCTTCTCTTATTGCTAAAGGTAAGGTTTCCAGTACAATATTGAATAACAGTGGTGATAATGGACATCCTTGTTTCACCCCGATCTTATTGGAAATGCTTCTAGCCTGTCCCCATTACATATAATGCTTGCTGAAGGTTTTAGATATATGCTATTTATTATTTTAAGGAAGACTCCATTTATACCTATGCTTTCTAGTGTTTTTAATAGGAATGGGTGTTGTATTTTATCAAAAGCTTTTTCTGCATCTATTGAGATGATCATGTGGTTTCTGTTGGTTTTGTGTTGATATGCTCAATGATGCTGATAGTTTTCCTAATATTGAACCAACCCTGCATTCCTGGTATAAATCCTACCTGGTCATAGTGTATTATTCTTGTGATAAGTTGCTGCAATCTACTTGCTAGTATTTTGTTTAAAATTTTTGCATCTATATTCATTAGAGAAATTGGTCTATAATTTTCTTTCTCTATTTTGACTCTTCCTGGTTTAGGTATCAACATCATATTTGTATCATAAAAAAATTTGGTAAGACTCCTTCTTCACCTATTTTCCCAAATAGTCTATATAGTATTGGAATTAATTGTTCTTTAAATGTTTGATAGAATTCGCATGTAAATCCATCTGGCCCTGGAGATTTTTTCCTAGGGAGTTCATCAATGGCTTGTTCAATTTCTTTTTCTGAGATGGGGTTATTTAAGTATTTTACTTCCTCTTCGTTAATCTGGGCAATTTATATTTTTGTAAATATGTATCCATTTCACTAAGATTGTCAAATTTGTTGGCATATAGTTGGGCAAAATAATTCCTAATTATTGTTTTAATTTCCTCTTCCTTGGTGGTAGCTTCCCTTTTCATTCTTGATACTAGTAATTTGGTTTTCTTGTTTCTTTTTTTTAATTAAATTAACCAAAGGCTTATCTATTTTATTGGTTTTTTCATAAAACCAGCTCTTAGTTTTATTTATTAGTTCAATAGTTTTCTTAATTTCAATTTTATTAATTTTTCCTTTGGTTTTCAATATTTCTAATTTGGTGTTTAGTTGAGGATTTTTAATTTGTTCTTTTTCTAGTTTTTTTAGTTATGCCCAATTCATTAATCTCCTCTTTTTCTATTTTATTTATGTAAGCATTTAGAGATATAAAACTTCCCCTAAGAACTGCTTTCTGCATCCCATAGGTTTTGGTATGTTGTCTCATTATTGTCATTCTCTTGAATGAAATTATTGATTGTTTCTATGATTTGTTGTTTGACCCAATCATTTTTTAGGATTAGATTATTTAGTTTCCAATTATTTTTTAGTCTATCTTTCCATGGCCCTTTATTACATATAATTTTTATTGCATCATGATCTGAAAAGGATGCATTTAATATTTCTGCCTTTCTGCATTGGATTGTGAGGTTTTTATGCCCTAGTACATGGTCAATTTTTGTGTATGTGCCATGTACTGCTGAGAAAAAAGTATATTCCTTTCTATCCCCATTCAGTTTTCTCCAGAGGTCTATCATACCTAACTTTTCTAATGTTCTATTCACCTCCTTAACTTCTTTCTTGTTTATTTTGTGGTTAGACTTATCTAGTGCAGAGAGGGGGAGGTTCAGGTCCCCCACTAGTATAGTTTTGCTGTCTATTTCTTCCTGTAACTCCCTGAACTTCTCCTGTAAGAATTTGGATGCTATACCATTTGGTGCATATATGTTTAGTAATGATATTACTTCATTGTCTATGGTGCCTTTTAGCAGGATGTAGTTTCCTTCCTTATCTCTTTTGATTAGATCTATTTTTTTGCTTTGTCTGAGATCAGGATTGCTACCCCTGCTTTTTTCACTTCAGCTGACGCATAATATATTCTGCTCCAGCCTTTTACCTTTACCCTGTATGTCACTCTTTTTCAAATGTGTTTCCTGTAAACAACATATTATAGGATTATGGTTTTTAATCCATTCTGCAATCCGTTTCCATTTTATGGGAGAGTTCATCCCATTCACATTCACAGTTATGATTACTGTCTGTGTCTTTTTCTCCATCCTTTTCCCCCTATTCATGCTTTTCTTTCTCCTTTTTCCTCTCTCCCCTTCACTAGTGTTTTGCTTTTGACCACCGCCTCCTTCAGTCCCTTCCCCCTTTTATTATCCCTTTCCCTTTTCTTCCCCTTTAGTCTTAGTGCTGCTTCCCTCCCTTCTTTCCCCCCCTCCCTTTTCTTTCCCCTTTTCCCTCCTACTGCCTATAGGGCGAGAAATATTTCTAAAGTGCTTAGCACAGTGCTTGGCACATAGTAGGTATTTTATAAATGTTTATCATCATCATCATCATTAATGGAACAAGTTACCATTCTTATAGCATTCTTTTATTTTTAATAGTCTACAGACTACTTCCCAAATAGATAAAATATCTGCATATAATAATTGCAAAAACATGTATTAGAACACTGTTCATCTTCTGTAAGTTCCTTGAAAGCATCATCCATAAATAGGTGTCAAGGATGACACCAACCTTATTTTTCTTTCTACAGGATTTTTGAAAGTTTTCGTTCCCTGTACCTTGAAGATGATGAGTGTTTGGTATGGTAACATCTGTTAAAATACTAAAATGTAGAAATATCTAAATGTTCCTTCATATGTTATCAGTTGCTTATTGTACAAAGAATACCCAGGCTATTAATATTTCTCATCCTTTGGAAGGGACAGGTAGGTGGCACAGTAGATAGAACACCGGGCCTAGAATTGAGAAGACTTGAATTCAGATATGTCCTCAGACATTATCTGTATGATCCTGGGCAAGACACTTAACCTTGTTTGCCTTAGTTTGCTCATCTGTGAAATGAGCTGTAGAAGGAAGAAAATTCGAGAAAAGGATGCGAAGTCGGACACAACTGAACAGAGCAACATCCTTTGGAAGATCTTTATTTTGAAGGCAAGTCCAGTATTGCCCCCTGAATCTATTGAGAAGATCCTTAGAATGATTTAGGTCAAGAATTATAGATTTCTGCATAGTGGATTTCCTTTAAGCAGGATATGCCTGAATGGTACTCAAGTTTATAAATAAACATTTCTTCAAATATCTACAAATGTGATATATACTTCTTTGAAAAAAAAATCTTTTTATGTGTATATTATTCCCCAGTCTTATTTTCTTTTTATTGATATTTTCATTATCCTTTTCTTATTAGGACTATATGTGTGTGTGTATACATATATTATATGCATTACATATAATATATATAGGCATATTTGGAAGATTCCAATTTTTTTATGGATCATTATTGTATCCATGCATTTCTCCATAGCAGTTCAATCTGCGATGTTGCCTTGATTCCGGAAGAGTTCTCAAGGCTATTTTAAGGTTTAGATATATAGTAAGGAATTTGTCTTCTCTAAGTCCTTAATTGTATCCACCAGGTTATGTCTCAGTAGATACTAAAGTGTTATGGCCTACAGTGCTATGTTGTGTGATTTCTGCCTTTTTTTTTTTTTTTTGGCATATTCTGCTTTGATCACCAGACCTAGACTCGGAAAGATCAGTCCCAGAAGGATTACTCCATAATTTTTGATGGTGATACCTCGGTCCTGAATGGCCATTATAACCCGTACCCCCTTCATGAAAAACAAAACAAAAACTTACAGTTCAGCCCCATTATGTTTGATGCTTCTTTATGATTCATAAATGTGGCAGAATTTGTGCGGATGTCACCCATGATTCCAGTCTTGGATTTTAACTATTCCTCGGGCTGCATCGAGAGAGAAAAATCACTTTTGGCCACATTTAACCAATCTGATGGCAGTGTACCTTTTATTAACCTCTAGTACTGATTGGTAAAGTGATATCTCCTCCTTCTAAAAGTATTTCTGTCGATCCTTGATTTGCTAATCATGTGCTTTGAGAACGTTCTCCTTTGTCACAGGGAAGTGTTTATCTTTCCTAAACCTATTTAGAATTGCCTGTGTTTCAGTAATATTGTGCATTTGTTGTTTTGTTTTGTTTTTCAAGTAAGCTACTTTCGAAATATGTGATGGTGCCTTTTATAGCCCTGAGGTGTATGTCAGGACTGGTTTTGCATAAGTATCAGTTGCTTTCAAGGTATTCTTCACGTTGAACCTGGAGTTTTAAGTGTCATTAAATCTTTCCACAAATTCAGCCGTGACTTTCTCCTTGATCGCTTTGCATGTGATGTTTGCTGCCTGGTGGAAACCAAAGTGTTTTTAAATGTCTCCTTCATCCATTATTTCAACTGGATCTCCAGATTCAAACTTGAAGTTTTTAGTCTCTCTTTTCTTGGAGTACATGAAGAATTTTACATTTATTGAGACAAATTGAAATGACATTTTGCTATTATTGGAGAAAGGTTTTACAAGATGAAGAAGTAGCTTCATGTGGTTTTTCATGCCCTCCCCCATACATAAAGTGATTAATTGTCTTTATTGAAAACCCACTTTAACTTACAAACCATATTTAGTTCTATTTAAGAAAGATTATAGTGGATTTAAAGCTAGTCTGAATGGTAAAGGGCTCAAAGTGTCTCCCTGAGAAAATTCACATTTTATAGCAGTTAGTGTTATTGTGTTGATGTCATATCAAATACTCTTATCATTTTCATAATACTGAATAAAATATAATACTTAAATAAAATAAGAGTTCACAACTGAGTCAAAGGGTTTGTGACAATCAGTGAAGGCACTGTAGTGGTTATGGTAAGGCAGCTAGGTAGCTCACTGGATGGAGTGCTAGGCCTGGAGTCAAGACCCGAGTTCACATCTGGCCTCAGACACTTACTAGCTGTAGGACTCTGGGCCAAGTCACTTATCCTTTGTTTTCCTTAATCTGCTGGAGAAGCAAATGACAAACCATTCCGGTGTCTCTGCCAAGAATGTCCCAAGGACAATGTTGGTCACAGAGTCAGACACAACTGAACAATAATAACAACAATGGTTATGGCACTTTCAGACAGCTTGTTCAATAATTATCAAATTGATAATGAGTTGTTCTGTAGATGCTTGATATTTTTGCTCCTCAGCCAAGAAGTTCTCTGCTTATTAGAGTGTGTGGATTTTTTTGTGATACAGGTTATACTTTATGTAATGTGCATTTGTTATTATCATTACCTTTATTGAAAAATGTACTTTAAAAAATTCAGTTACATCTTAAACATGAGTTTTGTTATGTATTGGGACCATTCCAAACAGGATATATTTCCAGTTCTGTAATTTAATTTAGTGAAAAAATAGAAATATGGTTCATTCAGTCAACAAATATTATTAAGTGCCTACTATGTTCTAGGCACTCTGTTATGTGCTAGGGATACAGGTACAAAAATTAGACAGTCCCTACTTACAAGGAGAATACACAAATCCACTTTAGTCAACTTTTCAGGAATACTTCACTTCTGTGAACGGAGTTATACATTTTATGAACTACTCTGTGACCATGCCTGTGGTAATGTGGGTGTGTATATATATGAGTCTCACACACACACACACACACACACACGTCACTCAATACACACACTGTACACACACATACACAATGCATATACACACACGTGTATATGTGTGGTGTATATGTGTGGTGTATCTGTCACATATGCCACAAATACACATATGGCATAAATTGGTTATGTATACATGTGTGGCATATGTGTACTATTTGTCAGGTATGTGACAAATGCATATATGTATATATGTGACAGATACATGCATATATATGACATGAGTAGGGTATATCTATGTGGGTGACATAAAAAAGAAGAAAATGGCCACTCTACTGAAACTATCAGTTGCCAATGTTCCATAAAATGATGATGGCCAACTCAAGAATGTGGAGTACAAAAACTAAGAAGGGAATAAAACTCTGTTAAAATTTATTGCCTCATTATCTGGTACTCAGCAGTAAAGTCAGTCTGGCATGAATGAGTAAAAACAAAGGCTTGGAAATCCCATTATTTATACTAATCCCCAGATGATTATCCTTTGAAATTTCCATAAGCATAGACTAATAGATGAAATTTTTCATTTGCCTACAAACCTTATTTGGACAGCTTGAAGTAAAGTTGAAATTCACATTCTGTAGTTTTTATCTGGTTAAAATTTGTGGATAAACATTGATTGGAGGAACAGAATAGTTGGGAAATTTTTTTTTTACTTTCATCCTTTTTGATGTCTCTTCCTTTTTTTTTTAAACAGATAATCCTTCTGTTTTAACTTCTGTGTTCCTAGTTATATGCCTGTTCTGCAGAACATTACAAGGCTATTTTATGCTTTTATCAATTCCTTAGACAATGTGACAGATCCAGTATTTGCAATGTATTAAAAGACCATTACATGTCATATTTTAAAAGAAATAGACAATTAATTTCAAAATATGTTTATCCAGTATTTTATAGTCTATTGCTATGTATGCTACCAAATTCCTGAGTTTGGTTGGTTTTGTTTTTGCCTTTTTGTTTTTGAGAAATAATGAATATAAAAAGAGATACAGAAGACTGGAGATAGGCAAATGTTCTGATTTTCAAAATGGAGGGAAGTGTGGATTCCAGAAAGTATAGACTGATAAATATGACAGTGATTCCTTTCAAAATTTTATAATCCATTCTTAAGTAGTTGATGAAAAACAGCACTCATCTGTGTGCAAATAAGCTGGTAGGGTTCACATGCTTATTGAATGAATGAAAGAATAAATGAATGAATGAACCCCAGTTTCTTTATCTAAACTCCCTGAGAATAATTCTGTATTCTTTCCAATGTTTTCCTATTTAAGCGTAGCTCTTATTGTTACCTCTCCAACCACCAATTATTAAGTATTTTTGAGTACCTACTAGGCACCTTGGGAGGCATACAGAAGTGTCATGATCCTTATCTTAATGCTATGTACACTGCAGTTTGAGTGCCAAAGGTAAAGCATGTGGGAGCCATAATATATTTCATATCATACAAAAAAGGCCATGGAGACTATAGGGAGAGAGAAGCTCAAGTGATAAAAGGAAGTTTAAAAGAGAAGGTTGGGCCTTAGAAAGTGAGTCTGATTTGGATAGATCGAGTAAAGATTAAGGGGGATATCATGAGTTGAGGTACGTTGTAAGTGAATGGGGCAGAGGCAAGAGAGAATGTGGTGTATTTGTGAGACAGTGAAGACAGCAACCTGACCGTAATGAAGAATATATGTTGAGAAGTAGCAGAAAATGAGATTGGGGGCCTCGAAAGGCAGCGCATATGTGTGTGTGTGTGTGTGTGTGTGTGTGTGTGTGTAACATATGATGTACTAGGAAATAGAGATTATTACAAATTTTTGACAGTGTCATGTTAAGATAAAAGCAGTATTTATGGAAGATAAATCTGACTGAAGTATACAGAATACATTGGTGTCAAGGAGAGAACTTTTTGCATGTGGGAGGCTAGGTAGATGTGGGTGAGAGCTTGGATTAGAGTAGTATTTGACGAAATGGACATTGGGGATGCTCTGTAGATATTTCAGAGGAAAAAAAATCAATGCATCTTGGATGAATGAGTCAAAGATGACTCCAGTGTCCCAAACGTGTGAGTGGCACAATGTCATTGCTTTTGACAAAGATGAGGAAATGGGTTAGTAGTTAGCAGTTCTACTGGTGAAGCAAATGATGAATTTGGTTTTGGAAATGTTGAGTTTGAAATGATAGCAATGTACTCCTTTGTAAACATCAGTTAAGAAGTTTGTACCTAATGCCTGGTCATGAAAATATGGCTCATTTTATATTCTGTTTTCATTTTTCGATTTTATATCCAGAAGCTTAAAAAAGGTAGTATTTATTTTGCTACTATCTCCAAATATTTATGTGTATATGTGGTCTATCAATCATCAAACATTTATTAATTACTTAGTATGTATAAGGCACTATACTAAATCCTTAAGATATAAGGCAAAAAACAGCCTCTGCCATCAAGGAGCCTACATTCTAATGGAGGAGATAACACGTAACTATATCCTTGCAAAATAAATACAGAGTAGAAGGAAAAAATCTGAAAGGTCAGCTAGGGAACAACTAGAAACCTTCCCACAGAAAGTAGGTTTGAGCTGAGTCTTAAAGAAATTTAAGAGATGGTGAGGGCATAGAGTATTCCAACTATGGAAGACAAGACCGTATAAAGTTACAGAGACAGGAGATGGACCGTGGTGTTTGAGAACATGCAAGGAAGAAAATAAGGCTGGATCTTTTCAGTGAGTGAAGTGTGAGCTGACTGGAATAGGAGGGAGAAGCTGGGTTATGAAGAGCTTTAAAAACCAAATAGAGAATTTTATATTTGATCGATGAAGACATAGGAAACCACTGGAGTAGGGGAATGCCATAGTCATGTGTATACTTTTGAAAAATCATCTTGGGAGATGAGTGGAGTATAGCCTGGGGTGGGCCTGGTCAGCAAGGATTCTTAATTTCCTACAGCTTTTTTCATAATAGGAGCAAAAGAGGTGAATGGTGGGAATAATCTAATATTCAAGTTTAGCAGGTTGTGATTGGTGATAGGACAAGGGGGCAAGAGATTCTAGGGCTGAGGATAGTGTAAAGTTGAGTTGGTTTGCAAAAGGGTCGAGGTAGAAAAGTGCCCAGTTCAAGGGTGATAACCTGAGAAAGAACTGCACATTGAAAGGAATGGAGGTCAAAGTGAGTTCAAAGAACAGGTTTAGAGATTGTAAAGCATAGGTCAAGATGAAGTGAGAAAATATCATGATTAAGGAAATTTCTGAGTTCATTAGCATGGAAGCGGAACATATGGGAGTGATGTCAGAGGTCAAAGGTGTGACCATGTCTGTGTATTTCAGGTGGAGTAGCATATAGGTTAAAGGAATTGGGTAGATTGAGAAACTAGGAAGTTAGGTATTTGAGGGGGATATCAATATGTATGTTGAAGTCTCCACATATGAGGGCAGGAGATGAGGAAGAGAGAAATATTCTGGGGTTTGAGTGATTACAGCTGCTAGGATCTGACTCAAATGATAAACTTGGATTGTTGGGGGGCCAGTGAAAGCACTGGGCGCAAGACAAGAAGACTTGAAGGTAAACTCTAACCTCAGACATTACTTGCTGTGTGACCCTGGGCAAGTCACTTCACCTCTCTCTGCCTCAGTTTCTTCTGCTGTAAAAAGAGGATAGTAATAGTACCTACCTCATAGGTAAATGAGGATCTTAGGAGATGATATTGGTAAAGCACTTAGCACAGTGCCTGGCACATAGTAGGTGCTTAGTAAATTCTTATTCTTCTTCCACCCTTAAAGGAGCAGAAGTTGGTTAGCAAATAGGGTAACGGGGAAGTCTGGAAGTAGTCTTGGGGAGGAAGAAGTATCCTTAATTCCCCTGCCATGACCAGTGAGCTGAGAAAGTGTGAGCAGTACTAGAAAGGTCAGTGAAATGATTTTTGTCAGGAAGGAGCTCTGTCTCAATGAGTGCCAGAAGGTGGAAGGAATGGGAGAGAAAAAGGTTTAAGATGAAAGGGAATTTGGTAATTGCAGAGTGGGCATTCCAGGAGGTAGAGTGAAGGAGTGGGTATATCTGGAGTGAGTCATAGAGAGGGTAGGGTTGAAGTGGATTCGGATGAGGGAGCAGCAGTTTGAGGATGAGAAATAGAGTTTGACCTGCCATAGATTCAGAATCACTGGTTATCAGGCGAGTATAAGGGAATTGGGAATGTGCTGACCATCCAACAGAGAGTCTAGGCAGAGAGAGTACCAGGGGCTAGAGGGTGGTTTGTATAGGGAGGCACAGGATTACAATGTTCAGGTCCTCCATTGAAGTTCGATCTCTGGGAAGGTGGAGATGTTTCCTTTGAAGGAGCCCTGCCTCACACCATGCAGAAGCAGATGGAGTTATGGGAGTCAGGTCAGGAGGCATAGATGCCTTCCCTTTTTGAGGTAATGCCTGGACAAGGGGGAAGATATGGAAGAGGTCATACCTGGAGATGTTCCTCAGGTAGGGCCCCATCAAACTGGTAGGTTGTTGTTTGAGGTGGTCCTGCATGAGTGAGGGCCTGAAGGGAAGAAGTCAGATGCCCAGAACTATGGGCTTCTTTCCTTACCTCCCCCTGTGGCCTGGAGGTGGCCCTAATATTTCAGTGATAATGTGAATATGGAACTTGAGATATTAAGTATGGTTGGATAATGAGGTATATTCTGCTTGATTAAGTGTTATGGTTAGTGGAGGCTTACCTCGTTTATTCAGTAAAGCTGATCCAGATGGTTGCTTTGCTTCCAAGATTCACTTTAAGATGGTCACAATTGCACTGCTTAGTCTTTCAATTATGAATTGTTTGGACAACAGCACTTTTACCAAGCTGAGATTGCTGATCTAGTAGTCAGACAATTAACGAAAGTGTCAAATATTCTTTATAAGAGGCATCATAAAAACACCAGGATAAAATTGTCTATGTTGACTGTAGCTAAATAGAGTAAAAATAGAGTGAACAATTAAAATCTCTGCCAAATGGCACACAATTAGAAATAAGAAAATCTCAGAATCCCATAATAAATGACAAGTTTTTTAATAAAAACACAATTTTAAAATTTAAAAAAAAATTAATAAATCCTTATTCCTCTTCCACCCTTAAAGGAGCAGAGGTTGGTTAGCAAATATGTTAAAGGGGGAGTCTGGAAGTAGTATTGGGGAGCAAGAAGTATCCCTGACCCCCTTCCATGACCAGTGAGTTGAGAAAGTGTAGCCAGTACTAGAAAGGTACTTTAAAAAGCTAAAGGTAGAAAATGAAAATTCAGAAATAACTATTAAAAGTAATCAAATGTTAAGTAACATAGATGAAGATCTTAAGGTGAAAGTATTCTTGGACCTCTTAGCTAAAAGAAGAAACTTAAACTAGAGGATAAATCATTTCGCCCTTAGCTCAGGGGAAAAAATTACACCTTTCTTTTTACTGACTTCTAACTGAAATTTAGCATTTCCTTGAATTATGAACCTAAGTAACAAGCATTATTCATAGAAAGGGTCCAAAGACTGCCAGACTGCCAGGAGTCCCTGACACACACACAAAAGGTTATGAACTCCTACCTTAGATCAAAACTGTTGTTTCTGTTTAAAAGTACATAGGCAGCAAACAGAAAGCTTTAGAAAATTCCTTGGAAATGGCAGGTGAAAATATTAAGGTTAGGTCTCAACGTTAATATGCACAAAGGCTTTCTTTTTGACTGAGGATTTCTTTTGTCAGGAGGCTTTAGAAATGCAATTTTGGGGGGCTGATTTTAGGATTGAGTACATGACTTCTTACAAATGTAGCTGCTCCAGCTTTATGCCAGTGAGTGATTTACTATAGTTAAACCATAAGGCTTGTGGTTTCCCAGTTTCTGGTTAACCAGGGTATAACTGTAATTATAAATATTTGCGTTTGTAGGCACTCTTTTATATGAATGACAAGTGTCAGTTACTTTATCATAGTCAGAACTAAAGAAAAATGGAAGTCCTAAAAATTCTGAGGTAGCGACTGTCCACAGAATGAAATTGTGTTGGAGGTATTAATTTTGAGGATGGTCACAAATTTGCCTGTAATTGAGAATGTCTGTGCTTTGGCTGGGCAGTCATACAGACCCTGTGAATCATAGTCTGTGAACTTAATGGACTGGGTAAAAATGAAAGTTTTTGAGTTTTTTTGCTTTTTTTTTCTTCCTCAGTATTTTCGAAAATATGTAAAATTCAATGGTGATTTTATTTCTCCATTTTTTTTACTTAAAAAAATTTGCCTTTTGTTGTGTTTTTTTTAACATCATAGCCATATCTTGATCTTCTTCCCTCATCTTTGAGCCCTTGTAATAGAAAAATAGTTAAGTAAAACTATTTGACAAATCACCCAAGTCTGATATTCTGCACCAGTACAGGAGTCTGACTCCTGTATAGGAGTATTACTCTTATAACTGGATGGGGGTGTGTATTTTATCAGATTATTCGTTTTTATTAATCTAAGTTTACCTCTATTTTCATTTATGTTATTGTAATCATTTTATATCTCTCGGTCATGCACTCTTTGCTCCACATTTCTTCTTTGTATTTTGTTATATTCTAATGATGTTCTCTTTTATTTTCATACCACAATTTGCTCAGACATTCCCCAGTTGTTGGTAGCCAAAGAATCCTCGGATCGTAGAAATTCAGAGCTGAAAGGAACTTCAGCCATCATCTAATCCAATCCTCCCATTTTGCATTGATCAAAGTGAAGCCGAAAGGAGTGAAGTGACTTGCCCAGGGTCACAAAAGGAGCGAGTGAATGTTATGTTATTACAAAGGGTACTGCTCTCTAGATATTTTGTTATGTATGAGACCTTTTATTTTTGATATTAATCTCCTTTGGATTTATATTATGTCAGGTTGTAGGAACTCTGAATCAAAAGGTATGAATATTTTAGGGACTTTCCTGGTGTAATTCCAAGTTGTTTTCTAGAAATACTGGCCCAATCCACAGGCCTTTCATCACTGTTTTAAGTATGCCTCAGCTCTTTCAACATTGTTGTTTCCATTTCTTATCATCTTTCCCTATGTTCATGCTGATCAAATATCTCCTAAGTGCCATGTAGTGAAAAGGATCAGAGATTCATTTGGTTAATTTTTGTAACTTATTATTCATATCATGAGTCTGTTGTTCACTCTGTCATTATCTCAGCCTGCCCTGGTTTGGATTGCCACACATGGACAACATGAGAAGAAATGAATGGTCCTCCTTTAAAATAATGTAAAATTATCTGTAGGTGAACTGAGCAGAGCTATTCTCAGCGACCACATCACATAGAGTTTCTTTTTGCCACTGGCAAAGAAATGTAGTCTAGAGTTGGAAAGGGGGAGTTAAAGGTCCCCTCTCCAGTATAGCAAATCATATAACTTACTTATCATTTTATTTATTTTTTTAGTTTTATTTTTTCTTTCGGCTAGGCAGTGGGGTTAAGTGACTTGTCCAGGGTCACACAGCTAGTAAGTGTTATGTGTCTGAGGCCGGATTTGAACTCAGGTCCTCCTGAATCCAGGGCCGGTGCTCTATCTACCACGCCACCTAACTGCCCCGATATTTATCATTTTAACATGCAGAGGAACCTTTCTTAGTAATAAGTAGCAATGTCAATCTTTTATGATAAACTAGTGAAGACTATACACATGGTTTCCATGGGGTACTTAAAGGAGTAGGGTAAAGAACTTGGGTCATTTCATTTAATAGCATATATTTTTAGAACTCCCCTTTTCACCAACACTGGCTATTCGTTGCATTCCAAATACAGCTATCCCTTCCACATTTCGGGGTTAAGGGGTGCCCCAGCTATCTGGAAAATTCATGTAAAAAAATTTTGGCCCTCTTTTCATACCAGAGAAGAAGTCTGGCTGTTTTTTCTTTTTCTTTCATGGGGTGTTTACAGTGCCCTATTGTAAAATTTGGATTAAGTGTGTGGTCATAGACTCTGTGTCATCTGCTGGCCTTCGCATGTCATCTGTGGCTTCTGCAAAACTCCCCCCAAAAAAATCTCATTTGATTTCTTATGCCAACCCAGGATATCTCAAAAACGCGATGGGTAAAGTTTGATGAGGTGGCAGAGATTACTGTAATGTGGAAAGGACACCCAAGAAGATAGACGTGAAATAGGACCAAGCCCACAAAAGTGGCTTTTGAGGAAGTCAATATATGTGACTTCTTTGGTCTTTCACTTTACTGAGTATGGCCTTGCTTCACAGAAGCTGTGGGTTCAAAATCTGTCTCTGATACGTTATTTACTGGCTTGCTGTGGGCAAGCTGCTTAATCTCTCTATGCTCTCTAAGAATCTTAAGTGATCAAGAAATTGCCAGCCTACATTAGAGAAAAAACATTTTGTAAAATAGAGTTATGAACATGCTGAATAAAAATGGCTCCAGTGACTCTTCTCTTGGAGACTGGCCATCGTCACCGAGTGCTGACATCAAAGTTAAATATCATTTAGTCTGACCCGTCTCAGCTGGACCTCTTTTTCTTTCAGCAACTGGCCTAAAAGAGGCATTACCGTAATTTTGACTGCAGACCTCCCCTTTGGGAAAGCCCAGACAACCACATGTCCATGAATTTTTTCTTCTTTGGGAGGCAGTAAATTATAGTGAAGTCTGGCCTTAGAGACAGGGAAACTCAGGTCCTGTCTCAGACACTGGTTTTGTGACCCATTCAAATAATAACTAGCATCTTTATAGCACTTTAAAGATTTGTAAAGTATTTTACATATGTTATCCTGCTTGATCCTCACAACAACCCTGTACAGTAAGTGATATTATAATCCCTATTTTACAGATGAGGGATCCAAGAATGAGAGAGATTACTTGACTTGCCTTAGACCTCTAAGCTAATAATAAGTAGCTGAGGCAGGATTTGAACTCAGATCTTTCTGACTCTAAGTCTAGAATGCCTTTATGTTACCTAACTGCCTCATTTAGTCTTAATGAGCCCCAGGCCACAGTCTAAGACTT
Source organism: Phascolarctos cinereus (assembly GCF_003287225.1). NCBI lineage: Eukaryota > Metazoa > Chordata > Mammalia > Diprotodontia > Phascolarctidae > Phascolarctos > Phascolarctos cinereus. The sequence continues at coordinate 118,588,180 of NW_027556180.1, read as the reverse complement.
AAGTTATAGACAAGTTGCTGCTGAAAGGCATTTCTACAGTGGGAATTCCCTATAGTCACAAATTCATTGACCCAACTGGAAAAACAACCCCTGCTTCTTCATGGGGTTGTAGTGAGGACTGAATGAAATAAAGCAGGGTGGGAAACCTGTGACCTCTAGGCTACATGTGGCCCTCTAGGTCCTCAAGTGCGGCACTTTGACTGAATCCAAACTTCAGAGAACAAATCCTTTTTAACAACAAATCCCTGAGCTGAAGTATGTGAAGCCCTTTGCAAACCTTAAAGCATAGGACTCTTCCTGTAATTTTCAATTTGTTTTACTCTCTTTTATTTCTAGTTAGAGTTGTATATCCTTGGCTGTTTTGAATAATTCAACTACTTCATCATAGACACTAATTTCTTGAAGTAGATCAAGCCTATATTGCTTTGGATTTCCCTCCAAAGATATCTATTTCAGTATAAAATGAGGGTATGTTTTATTATGAGGTTTAAAAAAACCAAATTATTAATTTCATTCTAAAAGGCAAGGAAAAAATTTTTTTCATTGTTGTTCTAACTACCCTGTGCTAAACTGCTTTTAATGTTGAAGTTGACACAGTAGAGATTTGGGCTACTGTTTTATAGCAGCAAGTGATGTCTTTTACAACAGGAAGCTTCTTTACCTCCAGAGTTTAGAATGAAGAAGAGACAGATGGAGAACACCATGCTAATCTTTATTGCTTTGCTGCATTAAGGAAGTTTTCAACTGAGCTAGAGAAGGGAAGACCCATTAGTTAGTGGCTGCTGTCACCCATTAGATTTGTGGTCCCCATTTTGGGGAATGTTTTAGAACTAGGGACCATATATCATTTATAATCATCAGCTTGGGGTGAGTTATCCTATAATTTGTACTAATATCCCCCCAAAAAAACCCCTTAATAGCAGGTTAATGTGAAGGTAATGTTTAGAGCTAAGGACAGGGTGGCCTGAAGATATTTCCATGGCAACAGAAGGGCCCCTACAGATGTCTCTCTTCTAAAGTTGATGCTGTTTATTAAAGGCTGCCTGTTCTACAGTCTGTAATTATCATTAGGTAGGGAAAGGTTGTGAACGTGGGTGGACTGCTAGGCTGATGCTTTCTGACTGATTTTGTTCAGCACAGCTTTGAAAAGCAATTTCAAAAGAATATTAAGGAGCTGAGATCATCGTACTGCTCATCTCCATAGGTGAATCCACAGCTAATTATAGGATGTTTGCTGAATAAGATTGTAGTATTTGAACAAACAACAGCAGTCAGAACAGCAACAAAAACAAGATGGAGGGAAAATTGTCCACTTTCCACCGTTTTGGGTACGTTTGCAGGTGTGCTTTTTAGAAAAGCCTTTTTTTTTTTTAAATTTTGGAGGGAAAGGAAGCTTTTATTGTGCAGCCTTTGGGTTCTGTCTTCTCTGTTTACAACTGGAACTCAGAACTTGGCCTCTGGCAGCAGATTCAGAACAGATGTGCAAACAAAAATCACAACATTTAGACTGTGTGTCTATATGTGTGTGTACATATGTGCACACTCATAAGCAGCATATTCAGTGAACCAATGCTGTCTTCAGTGAAAAAAGAAATTCAACAGCTACTTTGCAGCATCAGTGAATTATGCACTTATGAATTTCCACTGCTTTCCCCCCAAAAAACTGTCGTTTTGAGTTGTAGTGTAGTAAAAACATATGTCTAATATTAATGGTTCGTTTTCCCTATAAGTTAGAAACTTTAGTGGCTTCAGTGCTGAGAATCTACTTTGGAAAACTTGTAAGATTTTAGGGAAATAGTGGCAAGCTACTGGAAAGTACTTTTTAATGAGATTTTTCTTGTGTGATAACATAATTATATAACATCTTTTCTGGAAGTTGTGTGATCTATCCTTTTAAGATTAGAGTGCATAATGGAGTTCTGCTCAAGCACTAGAAATCTTGGTACCCTAGCATTACTGTAAAACGTCTAGTAAAGGATGGGTTATGATGTGTTATTCAGGCTTTGTAGACACCTGTTCCCATAGTAATCATGAACCAGCACACTGGTCCATTCTTTAACCTAACTTGTTTGGGGGTGAGGGTAGGGAAACATATTGCTGGTAGCAGAATGAAAAAAAAAGAATCACAGATATGTATTTGCAGTATGAGCAGCATTGATGTAGTTTAAGTTAATTCTCCCTTTAATCTTATGATGCCTGTTCTTCCTCATCTTCCTACCTGATATTCTCTTTAGACACTTTCATTTTCAGATGTCTAATTCCTAAGCACAATCAATACTATTTTTTTTCCTGATCTGATAATAATAGTCTGTGTTGTAATTATGCCTGAAAAATATATCTTCATGACCAACCACTCTTTCCAAACTGTACGTCTGTAAAGATTATACTTGCCTTGGGGCAACTAGGTGGCGCAATGGATGGAGCATGGGCTCTGGAATCGGGAGGACCTGAGTTCAAATCCTACTTTAGACACTTAACTAGCTGTGTGACCCTGGGTGAATCACTTAACCCCAATTGCCTCGACCAAAAAAAAGAAAAAAGAAAGAAGAGAGAAAACAAAAAGATTGTACTTAACCACTCTTTGTGAAGATTGATGCTGCTTGAGACTTTACCTTCAACACTTTCCAAAATGCCTGGCATTTCTGCTCAGAATGATTCACCTCCTTCCTGATTTCTGCATATCTGGCTGGTTTTTCTGCTGCAGACATCTCTCAGTAGCCTACGGTTTTGCCATGTTATTTGAAGCTGTTCTGTCTCATATTCTGAAAGTGTTTCTGATGCCCTCCCTGTTGGCATGTACCCTTTGATTAGTTTACTATAGAGCAACTGTTTGAGTATACCATTGGCATGCATTTGGAATTTTTTCTCAGCATCCTGTGTTCCGCCATCCTTTACTAACACCTGTTCAGCCCAGCTGACCTACAATGCTAGCGAGCATCATTTCAGTGCCGGCATACTAGCTAAATCACAGGAATTAATTTTGAGTGATTTATAATGCTCTCTAGTCTATCTAGGGCTTTTAAAGGATTATGGGTGAAGACCCTCAAAATTACTCTGTGTGTGTGTCTATGGTTAGTCATGGTATGAAGAATGACACCTTATATTTGTGTAGCATGGTACACTTTTACATTATTTCATCTAATTCTAACAGTAGATAGGGCAAGCATAAATATCTTCATTTTATCTATGAAGGTTAAAGGCTTGTTAAGAACACACAATTTATCAGTGCTAAAACAAGTACTAGAAGCTAGGTAGACCAGACAAACCTGGCTCCTGTACTATACTATCTCATGCTTGTGGCATATTTGTACCCCAGAGCCATAGAAGATTTCACGTATTCACAATTTTCACTGGCTGCTCCCCTTAACTGGATTACTCTCCCTCCTTATCTCTGCCTCTTGGCTTTTCCTGACTCCTTTCAAGAAGCAGCTAAAATCTCTTCTGTGAGGACCCTTTCCTGACAGCTTTAATGCTAACCCCTTCCCTCAACTGGTTATCTCCAAGTTATCTTTTATGTATGTGGTTGTTTTTTTTTCCCCACAATTATTTTTATGTCTTCCCTCATTAGACTGTGAGCTCCTTAGGAGCAAGGATTGTCGTTTCCATTCATTGTATCTCCACTGCTTAGCACAGTGCCTGGCACATAATAGGTACTTTGTAAGTGCTGATTGACCGAATTCTATAGACTTTTGGTTTGTAAGAGTGTTTGACACCATGGTACCGTCGTACTTTTTTGCCTCCAAAAAGACTGGCAACATTCTCGATTTATTTTTTCTACTCCTTCCAGTTCCCCCCACCTCCACCAACATCAATTTGTCTGTCATTGGCCTTTAGTAGAAAATAGAATTTAGTAACAACTTTTAGCTCCAAACATTGCTAAATAGTTTTGTTTCTGTTTAAAACTTACCATGTAAGTATCAATCTTCTTTGGGTTAATGACATTTTATTTAAAATTAGTCCAGGAAAGATTAGGAAACTTATTTCATTTCCTACAGTCAGCAACAACTGTGTAATGATGTTGTGGTAATTTAGCAGGAGAAAGTTTGAGCCAGAGACTATTTCAGAGATTCCTGAGTTTCTTTGTGAAATAAACTAATAGCGGCAAATATCTTTGCTTCTTGGTGGTAGTGGTTAAACTGAAAAGAAGTAAATAGCCATAGTGGCTGGCTTTTGGAGTCAGTATTGTATACAGTGTCATTGGGTGTGGGGTTTGGGGTGAACATACTTGTTTTTTATGATCCTGTACTTGCAACCATGATTTTCACTGGCTTCAGATAGCCCAGTTCCTACATCTGTCACACAGACAAATCAATCATAGAGTACTATATTTTAAAAAAATAATTTATTTAATTTTAGTTTTCAACATTCACTTCCATAAGATTTTGAATTTTAAATTTTCTTCCCCTCCCTCCCCCCCCGGATGGCATGCAATCTGATAATAGGCTCTATTTATACATTCATATTAAGCATATTTTCCCATTAGTCATGATGTAAAGAACAATTAGAGCTGATGGAAGGAACCCCAAGAATGAAGCAATAAAACAAAACAACAAAGGAAAAGGAGAGCAAATAGTTTGCTTCCATCTGCATTCAGACTCTATAATTCTTTCTCTGGGTGTGGATAGGAGTTTCCATCATGAGTCTTTTGGAGTTGTCTTAGATTCTGGCATTGCTGAGAAGAACCAAGTCTTTCAAAGTCAGTCATCACACGGTGTGGCTGTTACTGTGTACAATGTTCTTTTGGTTCTGCTCTTTTCACTTCAGCGTCAGTTCATATAAGTCTTTCCAAGTTTTTCTGAAATCCACCTGCTCATCATTTCTTATAGCACAAGAGTGTTCCATTGCATTCATATACCACAACTTGTTCAGTCACTCCCCAGTTGATGGGCATGCCCTCAATTTCCAATTCTTTGCCACCACAAAAAGGGCTGCTATAAATGTTTTTGTATATGTGGGTCAGTACTATACTCTTACAAATACTTTTGATCCCACTGTGTCTCTTGTTTTGATTGCAACAACTTTATATTTTACCGGAGAGTTTTATAACTATTAATTATTCCTTACAACATGGCTGTAAGATAGGTAAGAAGTACAATTCTTTCTTTTTTTCTTTTTGGAGAAAGCATTTTTAAAAAAAGGATAACCAATAAATCATATCTATATGTCTATATCTATATCTATCTATCTATGTATCTATCTATCTATATCTTAGAATTAAGAATTTCTATATCCAGTTATCAAGCATTTCTGTTGCCAGAATTAGATGCATTTTTTTTGGACTTGGATACCTGAATGGAAAATGCTTCATTAGGAATTCATCTTTTTATCCTAATTATGTTCCTCCTTCCCCCACCAAATTGGAACTATTTCTAATAGGCACACTATGATCTTAAGTAAACTTTGAACCAATAATTGATAAGTTAGAGAAGTCATAATTAGCTTAAATATTTAACTTATTTTCAGGCTACAGTATGTTTTTTGTTTCATAATAATAATAACTGATACTCTGTGGCCAATTAAGGCAAAGAACTTTTTTTACAACATCCAGGTAGTTTAAGTTATTCTGTTATTATGGGTAAAGAAACAGGCTCTGAGAGTTTAAGTGATTTGCCTGTGATCACACAGTAAATGTCTGAATCTCCTAATTCCAAGTCTAGTGCTTTATCCACTCTGGCAATCTGGGATGATGCTACAGGTCATCTCTGTTAAAAATGGTGAATGTTCAGACCACAGGAAAAATCTGGGGTCCTAAAAGTTATGTATACGGAGTTTGGTGGAAGAAGAAAACTGCCAGTATTTGAAAGGCAGGGGCACAAATGAAGAGAGGATAGCTGTCTGATAGAGGACAGCAAATTCCAGGGTGGGGACAATGCTAAAAGTAGTACAATGAAAATATGAAGAAATGATCACATGAGATTATATCTGTAAAGAGCTTGGCAAACTTTAAAGTTTTACATGAATGGCAGTTATTATTATCTTCACATAAATGTACCTGATATCATAATTATTTATTATTATTACTGTTGTTACTATCATTGTTATCATCAATCTTGACCTGTAGTTTCATCAGTATAGGCACCTTCCAATCTCTGAAAACTCCCCACACTGTAGATTGCCATTTCTGATTTATGATCTTAGAGAATTACCTAGGCCAGTGAGACATTAAATTACTTGTCTTTGCCTACAGTTAGTATTTATCAGAAGTTGGACTTGAACCCAGTACCAATGTTTGCCCTGTAACCACTATCCACAGGTGGGGAAGCTGCAGCCTCCAGACCACGTATGGCCCTCTAGGTCCTCAAGTGCGGCCCTTTGACTGAATCCAAGCTTCACAGAGCAAACTCCCTTAATAAAAGGATTTGTTCTGTAAAACTTGGACTCAGTCGAAAGGCTGCACCTGAGGACGTAGAAGGTCACATGTGGCCCCAAGGCTGCAGGTTCCCCACCCTTGCATCACTATCACTTATGGGCTATTAACAGTCATTGTCATCATCACACTGCTACAACATCAGCTCTTCAGTCACAGTGTTTGTTCCAGTCTTAAGACAGTATGCTGATAGTCTCGGTGTGTTTTTCCACACGTTTTCCTAACCAGTTATTATCAGAGAGAGCTGCCTTGCTAGCAGAACTGAGCAACAGCTTTCAACTCTGTGTTGCTGATGAAAATGTACAAAATCCAGTGGGATACAGAATTTACCATCAACTTAAGTGGCTTCTCACCAATGCTTTTCACTCAGTATGTTGAGGTATGTTATCCTCCTATTGGAACTCATTCCTAACTTTACAATAGATGTCAAGGACGGGGGGAAAGAATTTACTTTGAAACAGTTCATTTTACATCCAATTTTGAGGCAGTAAATCTGTTCCATTATTTTAGATGTCTTGCTTAAAGTCTAAACAAAATAAAAATTTCCTAGAGCTTATGCTTTCACTGCTCCTTTTCACAGATGACATTGCACTTAAAACACAGTAAATGTAAAATGATCTTGCCTAACTATTCAAACTGAAACAACAATATAGATGAAATATGTACATTTCCCAGATTATGCATGCGGTTGGACTGTTATATTGGTCCATCAATACTTGTATCTTGGACAGGCATTAAAACGTGCAGTGAAGTGAGACTAGAAATGTATAGGTTGTACTCTGTTCCTTTCTAACCAACACCTCTTAGAATCCTTTTCTTCATCTAAGGCTCTACTCAGGTGTCACCTTCTACAGGAAACTCCCAGCTATTAATGTACTCTTGTTCCTAAAGTTCTCCTTACTCACCTGTGTAAAAGTGATGTATTTTTATTTGTCTTTTTATGATTAGCATCCAGCACGGTATCTTGGACCTAGTATGTCTTTAACAAATGCTAGTTAAATGAACAAGTTGGAGTGAATTGTACAGTACTTTCAAGTACTTACAAATAACTAAAGATAATGAGAAAACAGACCCTCAGGAGAATTAAAATTATGGATAGCTCAGAGGACAATAGGAAGACATATGGAAGGCATAAATAGATTGTGATATGTTCTAATGATATGTATGTGAAATATCATCAGCTACATTGTTGAAGACATGTATGACTGGAAAAAAGAGGTGAACTAATTATATGAAGAGACAGTAGATACCTAATGACCACCCCTATTACAATCCCTTTACCAAAGACAACGAGAAGAAAGCCTACAACAATCTAGGTAGAATCTTCTATTGATAATACATAGGTAAACGTGGATAAGAATGAAACAGGATGAAAAGGCATGGAAAAAGTATGCTGGGTAGTAACAGAAATAGTACCCACAACAAAGAAATCACGTATCCAGTAAAATAATCTGTTCAGTTTTTAAAAACAAGAGTTTTTAGTCTTTATTTTATCCATTCTCCCTTTCCTCCTTCAATCACTCCCACCTTCTCTGCAGTTTCCCTGTTAGTTTATTGGAGTGAGATGCTTAGACTGCCCGAGTTCCAGTCCTTGTGCCTACCTCTTTCATTGACGAATCCTTATCTTTCTTCCCCAGTAAGTTTGCTGTTACTCTTCTCAGTCCTTGAAGCTGGAATGCTTAGGCATCTTTGCAAACAGCCCATGAGGTCTGGGGTTCAGTCAGAGGATTTTTTGAGCTGGACCTTGCCAGTCCCACTGGCTTGAGAGAAAATTAACCAGGTTGGGGTTTTTTTCTTTTTTTTTTTGGTAAACATCTTGCCCAGTTTAAAACTCAAGCTTTGTGGGCCTCCTGTTTGTTCCTTTCATCTTAGTAGGGAAGCTAAAGGGATCTGGGGGAGAGAAAAATTTGTATAATTAAAGTGATTTATTGTTTTGCCTCATTTTTCTTCATTTATAAATAATTTGTTTGTGGCCAAACTAAACTCCTGTCTTTTTCTAACTGGCAAAACCACCTGGATTTTAACTATGACATTTGGAAAAGGAATAAATGTCAAGCCCTATTAAAAACAACAACAACCACAACATGCCCCTTTAAAAATCTGGAGACTGGCCCTGTGGAGTCCTTCTCAGAATGGTGTTTTTAAATGCACAAAATAAGATGTATAGGATTACAATGGAAGCCAATTATGTTAAAAGGCAGTTATGGGGAAAAATTGTTAAAGTTTATGGACTCCAGGATAAGAACTCCCACTTTAAAATGAGACATTTTTGGAATATGTTCAATCACTAGTTCTTTTGCATGATTGCCACTTTGCTTAGAGAATAATAACTAATTTATATATTACTTTCTTCACAGGCTTCTGAGCTTGGTAGTAAAATATTATTACAGCATTTTTCAGATGAGGAAAAAGAGGCTCTGTGTGTGTGTGTGTGTGTGTGTGTGTGTGTGTGCATGCGCGCGCGTGTGCATGATCAGTTAGCTGGCAAACATGAGTTGAGATTCAGACCCTCACAGGATCATGACCTCACAGAGATGTAAGGGACGTTAGAGATCATTAGGTCTGAACCCCTCATTTTACAGATGAGCACACTGAGACCCCTAAGAGAGCAAGTGACTTGCCCAGGTTCAGGATTTGAACCCTTTAGATCTTAGCCCTGAGGTCCTCCTTATGCATCAACAGGCAGCATCTTGGAGTTGAGAAGATTCCAAAAGTTCTAGTCTTGTCTTTGACTCCATGCTAGCTCTCTGGCCCTTGGGCAAGGCCCTTGGGCAAGGCCCTTGGGCAAGGCCCAGCTTCTCAGTGCTTCCGGGCACCTTGAATGCTGAGTTGTAGGATAGATGCCGATCTGCAGTGATTGGAGGAGTTTCCTCATTGGGAATGAGGAAACGCTTAAATCCGCAGGTTTTGACCACACGGAATAAATATATCAGGTTTGTGTTCCTGAGGGTAGGGACTGGGAATAGACATATTTATTCAAAGAATAAGGTAGGCTCTAGTCACTCTATGAGGTTTTCAAGGCATTACTAGATTGAACTATGTCATCCTGAACTATTCCAGTACATTGTCAAGCTAAGCCATAGTATGGAAGAGGATAATCGTATTTGCATGATTCCGGAAACTTTGACATGGATCCTATGGTAAGGATTCCCTGTTTCTTTTAGGAAAAGAGAAAGGGAAAGGTATGAGAAAGTCATAATATTCTTAAAAGAGAAAGATTTGTATCCAACTTAGAAAGATCCGGGTGTTGGTTGTACATTTTGAGACATCAAGGCATACGGGGCAGATTCTATTGTTTAGATTCAATTATTGAGAGATGATGTATTCCCCCTCCTTAGAAGTCTTTAAGCAGAGGCTAGATGACCATTTGTCAGATATATTATAGGGTAGCTAGGTGGCAAAGTGGATGGAGCACTGGGCTTGGAAACAGAAAGACCTTTTTCTTTATGAGTTCAAATCTGGCCTCAGACACTTAAAAACTATGTGACCCTGGGCAAAGTATTTAACCCTGTTTGCCTCAGTTTCCTCATCTGTAGAATGAGCTGGAGAAGGAAATGGCAAATCACGCTTGTGTTTCTGCCAAGTTGGATACAACTGAATGAAGACAACAACATGTAGAACATTTCATTACCTGGAAAGTGTTGTTAACTGACCTATTACCATATTCTTCATCCTAGTTTCATTCTTGAGGGCAAAGTCAAATTCCCAGAATTTTACAGCAAAACAAATTATATGTCAAATGTTAACCTTATCTGATGTAATGAGTTACCTATAAGCAGAATTATGCTACCTTCCTCCTAGACACAGAGGAATCCAGGCTTAGGGATCATTTGTGGTATAAAATTGCTTACTACTTTAAATATAAATCTAATCATAAAATATCAGATCATTATTATTTATAATTTTTAAAACCTATTCCAAGAAGCATTATTACAGGAATTATAAAGTTTAATTTGATATCTTTTTATGCCTTAGTGATACTTCCCATATCATCAGTATCTATTAATGGGAAACATTCTTTGTTTTCCCCAGAATATAACAGTAACCTATGAAAATGCTTCTTTAGTTTGGTGCTTCAACTAAAAGTGGCAACTGGTCCTGCCTGATATGTTTATAAGATATTTGAGTAATTCAAGCAATCAAGCATCTTAAGTGTTTAAATCTTGCATTTAAAATTTAAATTTAATATCTATAACTCTGTTCTTAGTGTAAAGACAGAAGAGTGTCCTTTCAGTTTCCTTAAATATGTTCAAGGGAATGATTGCTTCTCTTTCTACCCAAGATTGTTGCTAAGATCAGACTAAAAATGATTCAGTTCACAGAGGAAGGGGAGCGATTAAAAAAGGGATTCTCCTCTGTGAGGAAATTCTGATATCAAATTTAATCTCCTCCCGCTGTTTCTGTGGAAAGATTGCTTGGTGTTTCTGGGCAGAAAGTCAAAGCAAGTGCTGGACAGGAGTCATATATTCTATTAAAACATAACGTGGAAACTGTGTAAGGGTAACTTCTCTTTTGCCTGATAGGAGAGGGCATTTTTGTACTGTTCTTTTGATGTGCAATCCAAAGAAGGCTTACAAAGGCCATAGCCCCATGACCTCTGTAGGAGGAAAAAAGATAAGAAATAAAGTTTGGTATGTGGGAATGGTCTAAAGGGACTTTAGCCTTATCTGCCTATCTGATATGAAAGCAAAAATACAATTAGATGCAACCCTGCTAAGAACCTTTGTACAGACACCATCTTTGTGTTAAGGAGCTTCAAACACATGTAAGATCAAAATGAGTCTGTTAAATCAAATTATCTCCATTTATTCTTATTTTAATAATGGAAAGGCCTACTCAAAGCAAATGCCTTGAGGGTTAAAAGCAATGTTATGGAACTTGTTCTTTTTTCATACCTTCCTTATTTGTATATATATGAGAACTCTTTTTAACTATATCCATGTGTAACGTGATGGTGAGACTATGCATAAAGACTGTTCAATTTGTATTAGTTTTGATGAATCTGTACAAAGTGAGTATCATAATAATACTTGTTTTGAACACTTTCTCTATAAATTTTATCTTCTTTATGCTGTAGTCATTTCCTGAGAACTCACTAACTAAAGCTTCTCTCTTGTAACAAAGAAAAACAGTTCAGCAAGACCACTGACAGAATGACCTCTTTCAGAAGTGAATGACATTTTTTGCTCCCATAGGTCCTTACCACGTGGAGGGAAATGAGTCTCATCATCCATCCATCAAGCATCTTTTTTAATGTTTTGTCCTTGAACGTAATTTCTCCATTTTTTTTTTTGGATTACTGAGTCCCAATTTCTATCAACTTTAAAATTTTGATGATAGTTTTCCAGACCTTATTCTCAGAGATTTCAAATAATTCAGTTAGACCTTTCTGAAATCAAGTTTTGGATTTATAATTCAAGGGCAGTTTTTCAAAGGTTCTTTTAAGTTTACTCCCCATACAATTGCCACAATTTCTTTTGGGCACTTAGGTAGTATAATAGGTAAAATGTTAGTTTTGAGGTCAATCGTTCCTCAGACACTTGTTAGCTCTTTGACCCTGCCAGTCACTTAATCGTTCCCGTCCTTAGGTTCCCCATCTCCAAAGTGGATATAATAATTACACCTACCTCACAGAGTTGTTGTGAGGGTGAAATTAAGTAACATAGGTAAAGCACTTTGCAAAACTTAAATTGTCATAAATACTAATTTTTATTACTTTACTGTTACTATATTGTTGTTTTCAGTCACGTCTGACTCTTTGTAATCCCTTTTGGGGTTTTCTTGGCTAAGATACTGGAGTGGTTTGTCTTTTTCTTCTCCAGTTCATTTTACAGATGAGGAAACTGAGGCAAACAAGGTTAGGTCACTTGCCCAGGGTCACAAAGCTAGTAAGTATCTGAGGCTGGATTTGAACTCAGGTCTTCCTGACTCTAGGCTGGGCACTCTATCCATTGTGCCACCTAGCTGCCCCTGTTACCATATGCTCACCTTTAATTTTAATACGTAGTCTCATCTTTAATCTTTAATACATAGTCTATGTTTTCATTAACATTCAGGTACTCAGATTTTTTTAAATTATCCCTGTACTACATTATTAGAAATCCATATTTACTTGAAAAAATTATACATGGAAAGGTTAAAATTAGGTCCTAATCAGCAATTAAATCATACGTTTTTCTTTTTCTTGGTTTTTCTCAGTGGGTTCCAAGGGTTAATTTATCCCCCCCATACTTAATTGGAGAAATTAGAAGGAAAAGAGAAAATAGAAAAATCTGCTGGGAATAACAGAGTAATTACATAGTTGTCTAACTTATCTTTAAAGAATATGTGATGTGTCTGAGGGAAAAAGAAGGATATGTTTACATTTTTCTTTTCGCAATTGTAAGTAGTTTTAGTGGGACACCTGTATATTTGGCTTTAGAAGCATACACAGCATAGTGATTTAGGTATGTGTATGTAACAGTGTCACTTCCATTTAATATTTCTTGAGTTCACACTGTCACTGAAAATCAAATGATCCCATCTACATATAAAATGGGGAGAATGAACCATTATCTTGGCTTGAAGATGTAGTGCCATGGGTCTGTGGTACCAACATGGTCCATGGCTCCTGGTTCTTCATCTCAGGCTAGGGCACCATGGTGTTTGCTTCAGTTGTGCAATTCTTAATAAGAGCTGAGATCAGGATAGTAAGTCCTTGATAGTAATAAGCCATTGACTCTTGTCCACTTCTGAGACTTGGAAGTAAGAGAGCAATGTCTCCATATCCAAGAGGACACCACCAGAAACTACTTTGCACAAAAGGCTGAAATTTATCAGAGGAAATTTCATTACCAAACAAACCAAGGTAGATCCAAGATAAACTGTATTTTACCATTTTCCAGTCCCAAGAGACCATGAAAGATACAGTTTACATAATGGGTAGAGAGATGGCTTTAGAGTGAGGGAGACCAGGGCTGAAGGTCCATCTTTAGCACATACTATATGTGTGATTAGGGAAGTCACAACGTTTCAGTTCCATAGGAGAGTCTGGGATTGTAAATTAATGAAAGATCAGTTGCTGATCGGTATTGGTTGAAGGAGTTTACTTATTGAGAACTCGCAATGCCAGTGAAATCATGGAGGAGGATGGGAGCATAGAAAAGGGGACAGAGATAGACAACAGACAGAGACAACTAGCAAAACATGTAGTTTATGTCTTGAAGCTAGACTGAAAGAAAGCAAAATATCAAAGAACTTTCTCCAGACTCATACTTTTCTAAATCATTTTTCCCAGACAGAAGTAGACACTTGAGTTTGCTGAAGATAAGGAGAGAGTAGAGTGTATGACCAGAAAAAGTTGAGGAAATGGCATCTGTAAATCCCTGAAACCTAATGAGCTTTCATATTCTTAAAGCCTCATGTTATGTTCTAGTAGGAGAAATATACAAAAGTTCAGGGATTCTTTTTTTAAAAAAATTATTCGTTGGTCTATCTTTAACATTTTTATAAAATGTGTACTTATTTTTTTCTTTTTCATAATAACCTACAATACAGTATTTTAAAAACAGAAGCAAAATAGCCCTCCCTTTTTAACTGATACAAGGGAGAAAAAATAATCTACTCTTCTATAAGGATTTTTTCTGAAACTAGGAACTACAGAATTATGTGTAATAAGCGTAGTGCTTTGATTAACAGCTGAGGCCAAGTTTCAGTGCTAATAGTTTTCTTAATTATTAGCCTAACAAAAAGACGAACACAAGTTAACCTAGGAGAGAGCCATTACTGAATAAAGTAATCAAAATTGGATTTGAACATTTTTTAAAATAGTTTAGCCTGAAGTCAAAAGACATCCTCATCAAGTAGGTAAGATTAAAGCACAATTCAGTTGCTCAGAAATTTCAAAATAAACAAAGGGTCTGGAAATAGTTTTGTTAATTAAGCACTCTGCTTGATATGCTATGTTCCTTTAAGGCTTAAATGCTTCTGGCCAGCCCATCAGCAGTTTGACAGTTGGGAATCTCAGAGGATATCTTATTTTGGGTCTTAAAAGAATGAAGTCAATTAATTTGAAAAGATTGGATATAATTAAGTCCTTAATTGTCTGTATGATCCTACAACAACATAGGATCATAGGAGTCCAGTTAAGTTGCTTGAGATTATACACGAAGTCTTTGTTACGATGGTTCAGTTGTTTTCAGTCATGTCCAACTTTTTGTCACCCCATTTGGGGTTTTCTTGGCAAAGATACTGGAAATGGTTTGCTGTTTCCTTCCGCTAACACGAAACCAGACGTATCAATACTGGCTTCAGAGAAGTGGGACTTGGGCTGAATCTTGAAGGGTGGTTGGTTCTTGCAGAGATGGAGTAGACAGAAGGTGGAAGCAAAGGACGAATGTGTCCTTGAAAGGAATGGAATCTTTTCAGTATATATATGTCCCTTAAAGGTTGTTAATGCTCCCCGTAGACTACGGACCTATATTAGGAGTCTCCAGATTATGGTGGTGCCTTTTCCTGAAGTGAAGGTTACTTCTCTGTGAGTAACTACAGTGGAAGAGATAGCCTTTTTATTCGGTCTTTCCTAACAAAGTAGATTTTATTAAAAATAGGAGTATAAATAGTTTTCAGTTAATACTTTGTGAAGCAAACTATCCAAAGACATGTTAGGATCAAGACTATTAAAATAAAACTATTATACACATATATAATCTACAATCTCAACATAATGTATATAACATAAATCAGCTTAAGTTTCTTAAATACTGTGTATAGGTTGTTACAGAAAGAACTGGATGCTCCTGAAACAACCAATCTCTAGAAAAAAATGCATTTCTTATACACACATAAGAGTTTCAATATGTTTTAATATATTCATTATCTCCTTTGGTTTATGTATGTAACTATTTATGTAATTGTTAAGTAGAGTCAGCAGCATACCTAACTTTAAGAACTTCTGCTTCTTTTAAGTTTTGTACATCTGTATGTATGTATGTGTGTTTGTACACATACATATGTATTTCAGATGAAGTAATAGTAAAAGATAATTTGATTTCACCCTTTTTCATGTCAGAATTAGCTATGAATTATCAGTTTTACAAATCTTTTAAAAATCATTTCTAGCAGAAGGCATCGAGTTGTAGCCACAGAGGATCGTTTGAAGGAAGTGTGGGTGTATTGAATCGAAAGAAGAGAATTGGGATATTAATTCAACAATGGAATTATTAGCTCAAGCAGTATGATTATATTTGTAAATTTAACCATATGAAGTTAGATTTCTTTAAAAAAGAAAAGCTTCTAGTACTTTCCATTTCCAATAACCATGAATAAATGTAGCTATTTCGTCGAATCCTTGCCAGCATTGGGTTTAATTGCTTTTAATTAATTCTGTCTATTTGATAGATATGATGAACAGTTTCAGAGTTGGTTTAAATTACATGTCTTTTACAATTCTGACAGCATTTTTCAATAATTTTGTTTCCTCTTTTCTAACTCTCCAGGTTGTTTATATCTTTTTAAAAAGTGTGGTGATTGGGATTGGGGCAGAAAACCTCAGTAGGAACGTGTAGTCAATTAAGACTGTAGCAAAAGGCTTATTATCTGACATTTGCAGATCGTTTTCCTTTTGATATGTATTCAATATCACTTTTTTTTCCCGTAATAGAATTAAATCACTGACTCATATTTTCCTTTTGCTCAGCTGTGGCCCTCAGATCTTTCTCCATTCTATATTTTAATTTTTATCCCTGACGATATATAGCAACTTGTATTTGTCCTTATTTAATATTTTCCTTTTTAGATAGGGAAATTGTTTCAGTTTTTCAGTGTTATTTAAAGATTTTGAATACCATTTTCCAGAATATACCACATTTTCATAGTTTCTTTGTAATTTTTTTCAATAAAAAAAAATCACTCAGATTTCTTTGTACAAATACCTGTATTTGTGCTAGCCAGGCCTGCACAACCTGCAGTCAGCCAAAAGATTTTGGGTGGCCTGTGAAGAACGTAGAGGAAAACATCCTTTGTCTGTAAAGAAAATCCTCTGGTGGACCGCAAAGAGCCGTGGGTCGCAGGTTGTGCAGGCCTGATGTTAGCTGAATTAGGAGGGTCAGCCCCCAGAGTGCATCAAGTACAATCTGTTCCCCACTTGTTGGCTATGATCTTGTTACATCTTCAGTATCCCTCAAAAGTTCTTTTTTAGCTTCCATTCGTGAAGGATAAGTCGGCTAGGTGGCAGAATGGATAGACTGCCAGGCCTGGAATCAGGAAGACTCTTCCTGAGTTCAAATCCTACCTCAGACACTTACTAGCTGTGTGATCCTGGACAAGGCACTTAATCCTGTTTGCCTTTCTTTCCACTTCTGTAAAATGAGCTAGAGAAGGAAATGGCAGACTACTCCAGTACCTTTGCCTAGAAAATCCCAAATCGGATCACGAAGGGTCAGTAATGATGGAGCAAAGTTTCCCTCATAAAAAAGTGAGGGAAAACCCATCAGCTGCCCATGGAAGCCCTTTGTAATGTTGGTTGAGAAATGTTGAGAAGCATTTTTCTTTTTTAGTGAGGCAATTGGGGTTAAGTGACTTGCCCAGAGTCACATGGCTAATTGGTGTTATGTGTCTGAGGCCAAATTTGAACTCAGGTCCTTCTGACTCCAGAGCCGGTACTCTATCCACTTCGCCATCTGCCTGCCCCTGAGAAGCATTTATTTATGTTGAGCAGAAAGATGTTTGATTGCTTGTAATTCCTACTTGATGGTCCTAAGTTCTGTCATCTGGACCTACTCAGAACAAGTTTTATACTACTTTTTTCAAAGTCATTATTTTGTTAATGATATCATTTCTACTTTCATTGAAGTTGCATAGCTAAAATAGATGATTTTATTATAGTTTTAAGGAATGGGTGATGGTGAGTGTTGCATCCCTCTGTGCAGATGATTACAGAGTGGGTATTCTTAATTTGTCAGTCATTCCAAAACAAATAATACCAGGAATTTTAAACCTAGACATAATTGTTATTGTTTTCATCGTAAACTAATTTAACACATTAAGAGTGATAGGACAAATGAAATAAATAGTATAAAATAACAATGCATGAATCTTCCAGAAAAATCACTTTGGCAAGTGGTCATTTCCCAAGTCAGTATTAATTGTATATTAAACTGATATTTGCCTTTCACTTTCTGAAGTACCAATGATTAATTATGATGGTGTAACCTTCCTATAGTCACCTGCACTTCTGGCACATTTATAAATCTGAAGGAAATGTTTTCAGCTCCTTATTAATTGTTTTAAAATAATATATCTACAAACAATATACTGAGCATTAATGTTGGGGCTTCTGAATGACTGTTAATGTTTCACAATAGGGTAATTTTCATTTTAATGAGGGCTTCATCTTCTAATAATAAAATGTGGCTAGAAAATGGAATATTGATTTTTTTAAGATCCTTTGTCAGTAAGTAATAGGGCTTTATTCAGGCAGTTAACTTGCAAAACGAAATACAGCACTTAACATTTCTTATTTAGACTGTATCTTCAAATCAAAGATCTTATGTGTTAGTTATGCTAACGAATATCTTGGTCTCAACTTAACTTGGGAATGCATTATTCACTCCTTTAGAAAACAAACTCTGGAGCACATCTGCTACTGAATTTAAGATTATCAATTAGAATTTAAGAATTCTCCATAAGGAGTTGGTTTATATGGAAAACTAGGATTTAAATTTTTTTTTCTATTTCAATCATATATAGCTGCTGAGTTTTATCTTTCTTTACATAGATGATTAGTTATTGTTTAGGTCTAAAAACAACCAAAATGGAAAACATGGTCAGTTATTATCTAGAGAACTCAAAATGTGTTTTATTCATCAAAGGATAGAAATTTTAAAACTCAATGGCTGTTCACACAGAGTGGTTAAACAAATAATCCAGTAAAGACTCTCCATCCAAGATTATTTTGGTTTATGCACATCAACAAGAGTTATTTGACTTTATTCTCTCATTCATGGGTTCCATTATTGACATCTCTATACAATCAGAAATCTCAGTTACCAATAAATTTGGTATTTCTTTAGGGCATGATCAAGCCAAAGATAGCTAAGTTATATAGGAGATAGAGCAATCACCTGAGTTAAGATTCTGCCTCAGATACTTACTAGCTGTATTATTCACTGAACCATACCCTGACTCAGTTTCTTCATCTGTAAATTGGATATAATAATAACAACTATTACATAGTGTTGTTGTGGGGATAGAATAAGGTAGCATATAAAGCATTTTGGTAACCTCCAAAAATAGTATTATTGTCGTCGGTGGTGGTGGTGTTATGGTTAGGATTTTTATATGTTTGGGGAAGGGGGGTGCCTGATTTCTGAATGTATTTTAAAATTAGAATAGTAGAGGAATCATCATAATTTTAAAAGTATGATTTCTAGATTATTCAGAAATGATAAGTATATAGTACAAAGTTCTCTGAATAAATAAATGAATAAATCACACTGTTTAATAAAAAAAGATCATATTAGTATACTTTATTCTCAAAACTATAAATGCCCCTTATGTAGCAATACCTACCTAATAGTTTTAGGATAGCTGTATTTCTTTACATATTAATATTTTATAAATCAAATTTGTGTGTGCAAAATCATATTTCCTCATTAGTTCATGCACTTTGTAAATGGTAAAAATGATTTATAAAAGTCAGGTATCGTTATTGTATTGACAGATGATTTATCTTCATTTCTCCTTATCACTGAGTAGGTGCTTTTCCAATGTCCATTGAATTGGATTGAGTTTAATGGAATTGAATTTCTGATTGTTCGTCACCTGTCACTTGTTCTAACATTTGCATTTAGGTGCATCCAGGAGTTAACTATCTCTTAATATTTAAATGGACCAAAGAAATTTTTCTTTTAAAAGACTTTGAATCTGTTTGGTAAATTCAGATTTTTCACTGAGGGTGTTCGTTAAGTGGATTACATCTTATAATTGTCCTTAGTATTTTAAATATATTTCAAAAAGCTGGGATGACCAACTGTATGATGTTACCTGTTTACCTTCTATTATTATGGTCCCTGTTCATTATTGCCATATACTTCATCACTTGCTCGTCTGGTCAAAAGTCCTTTAGTTGCATTCCATTATATGAATAGATTAAAAATAAATTGAAGGTGGGTAGAGTTAGCTATTCCAGAACAGCAAGTTCTTTCTATATCAGGTTTGAAAAAGACGGCTTCATGTAAAAAAAAAAAAAGATTATTGCCCATTTAGAGAATTTATTTGAAAAATATATTAATAATCTTAATTTATGAAAACTTAGATAATAAACACACTTGATTAATATTTGGAAAATTATTTTTATTTCATCCTAATAATCTTTTTGTTTTATACTTTTGTATGAATTATCTACACTTTTCATTTTAATTCTTCAGTAGATGGAATTATCAATCATATTCATAAAAATCTATTAACAAATTAATGATTGTAATGTCACCTCAACTACCGAAGGCAATTTTATTCAAGCACCTTCTAAATCAAAATGACTGTTCCAAGCTCTATTATTTTTCATTAATCTCTTTGCCCTTTATGACCTATTTTTCAGAAACTCTTCCCAGTGACAATGTCAGTATGTTGCTTTTGAGTCTAGAATATGTAGTTAGTTCTTGCTCTTCCACTCATTCCATCTTTCATGTCTGTGGTTATGTCTACATGATAACATCTGTGAAGTATTTAAAAATGAAGTCCATCAACCTGTAGCTCAGTTATGTCAACCCAAATTGAGTCGGGCCTATTTTCCTTATTTTTAAAATAAATCATCTACATCATTGTGATTTGACATGAAGTGGGCAGTTGTGGGAAAACTTTCTTCCCATTCTTATTGCTTTTTCTGTGAGCTCGGCTGTCCTTAGCCACTGATTTCATTAGAACTTCATCGGTAAGCTAGCAGAGTCTCTCTGGTTTCTACTTCTAACTAAAAAAATCAGGCTAAGAACAGCAGTATCCTTCTGTTTTATCTTTCCTAGTGAAAAAGAACACCCGCATAGCAAAAGGTAAAATTCCATTGAGAATCGAGCCTGAACTATTCATTGGCATCGAGGAAAACAGCACTGATTTCAACTGCAGCATTAATTCAACAAACCTGTATTGTTGCCTTGTTTGAGCAAAGCACTATAGAAAGATAATTTTGAAATGTTCTCTGCCCCTGTGAAACTTAAAATCTAGTAAGAGAGATACAACATGCAAAAATATGTATATTTAAAATATTAGCTCTAGTGCGGACTAGAATAATCATAAGACACAAAATCCTTTGAGGGTTTGGAGCAGGGTGTGATTCAATGACATATTCAATGACAGTGACATCAGAAATGTAGAGTAATTTCCTTTTCTACAGGGATAAAGGAAAGCATCCATTTGGACTTCATTTTAAGACATATGTGGAATTTCAAAAGGAAAAATTGGTAAAGAAAAATTCTTAAAAGATATGGAGACAGGATACTACTTGATATGTACAAGGAACAGTGATTGGTCTAATTTGGCTAGACTGTAACAAAGCATATGGAAGAAAGTAGTATGAGATAAGATTATAAACCAAGGAGGTACTGGGTTGTGGAAGATTTGGGATGGCAGGCTAAGTGAGTAGTTAGGATTTTATTCAATGGGCCCTAGCACTTTTCAAGACTGAAGAGTTTTGAGTAGAGAAGTAACATGATTTTATTTTTCGCATCAAAAAGACTAATCTGGCTGTCGTGTAAGAGATCAACTGAAGGTTACAAAGACTAGAGATAGGCCTATCAATAGCTATGTAGTGCAGTGGATAGAGCACTGAATCTGGAGTAAAGAAGACCTGAGTTCAAAAGTGCCTCAGACACTTTTCAGCCTTGTGACTGTGGGAAAGTCATTTAACATCTGTTTTCCTTAGTTTCTTTGACTGTAAACTGAGAATAATAATAGCTCATATCCCACAGGGTGGTTTTGAGGATCAAATGGAATAATGTTTGTAAAAAGCACTTAACACAGTGCCTGACACATAGTAGGTGCTATATAAGAATGCTTCCCCCCCCCCCTTTCCCTTCCAACTAGTATAGCCCACTGCATTTAATAATTGGGGAGAGAGTCTGTCTGCACCAGGATAGTGTCAGTGGGAATAGAAAGGAGAGAACATATCAGACAGATATGTCAGAGGTCAAATCATTATGCCTTATTAACTTGTCAAAAGTGAAGAAGAGAGAAGAGTCAGGAGCATTGCCAAAGTTCTTAAGCATGAGTGACTAAAGTGATGTTACTGACATAGAAAGGAAAGTTAGATGTGGTTGGTTTTGGTGGTAAAATAGTGAGTTGTTTTGGACATTCTGAATTAGAGGTTCTGGCAAGCTATATCCAGTAAATGGTATGTGAATCTTGACCTCCAGAGAGATATCAGGGTTCAAGACAGAAAACTAAATCATTCATCTGAGTATCACACTCTCCGAGTTTGGCTTTCATTAGATTCTTCAATTAAAATTATAATCATTGGCCAAAAATAAATCCTTTAGAAACCAGCATTACCAAAAACAAGATGTAGCATTGAAATATCCACTTCACTTAATGAGTTCTTGTATCTGCACCTGTTTGTAAGTGAAATTACTCAGAAATTCTGAATCCTGAACAAATAATCTTAGAGGATCACGAAGACCAAAAATGCCTCAGTACATCAAAAGAACCGTGCTGGCATGGGTGCTAGTGTTCTCTGCCAGGGCAGATCTAAATCTTTTGTAGTTGGTGTTAATGAGATAGCAAAGCCCCCCAAAAGTTGTGAATCTAGTGACTGCTCCACGTTTAGGTAGGCTGATCCTCCAAGAAAGATATGATTGTTCACTCATTTCAGTCATTCTTACTCTTTGTGATGCCCATTTGGGGTTTTCTTGGCAAAGATAGTGGAGTGGTTTGCCATTTCCTTCTTCAGTTCATTTTACAGGAAATTGAGATAACCAGGGTTAAGTGACTTGCCCAGATCACGCAGCTAGTAAGCATATGAAGCTGGATTTGAACTCAGATCTGACTCCAGGTTTAGCGCTCTATCCACTGTGCCACCTAGCTTCCCAGAGAAAGAAATACAGCCCAGCATTAGGCCTATTCTTGAAACCTTTTTGTTTCAGTAGGCACTGATAGAGCTTATTTCCACACCCCCACCCCCCGGTTTAGCCTTTTAAAAGCTAGAATCATCTCCACAGTGTGATGAGTCATCAGAGTAGGACCTTCGTGTAGGTGAGATTAAAGAGTAATACACAAGTAGAAACAAAAAACATCTTGAGTCACAGATATAATCTATGAATAATGAGTTATATTTCATTTTCTAGTAACATTATTAAGATTTGGGCATCACCAAGTATTTACTCTCTCTGCTTAGCACTGCAAGGGAATCCCAGAAAAACATAATGAAGGATCTCTATCACTATAGAGCTTACAGTCCACCCAAACCAAGGCATATTAAATAAAGAATGAACAACACAGGATTTAATGTGACCTTTCCCATGTATTAACTTTAGGCTTTAGAAAATAAGCTACATATGCAGAGAAGGTACAGAAAATTGTGTGTGTGTGTGTGTGAGCTTAAATGTTGTCAGTGTGGTGCAGTAGAAAGGATGCTTGATTTGGAGACAGAGGACCTCTGTTCCTATTTCGACTCTGCCACTCACAGCTTTTGTGATCATGGCTCATTTACTTAGCCTCTCAGATCTTGAGCTAAAGAAGGAACTCCAGGTTTCCTTTCAGCTCCAGATCCATGATTCTTTCATCCTTCTTAAGAGAATTTGCCCTTCCTGTCCTCTTGTCATCTGGTCATCATCATTCAATTATTTGGATGATTCTTACTGGCTATATTCCTACCGATAATCTTTGTGTTTGCCTTATATTTTGTGATCCAAATAAACTAATTTATTTATGTTTTATGTTTCACAGAAGCAACCCAGAACAATGTATTTATTGTTCTTAACAAAACCTTTGTGGTTTTCTGATATCTCAGTTACTTTCTTTGAATAAGTACAGTTTCATTGTCATCAATATTATTCTCCTCCTCATTATCATCATTATCAAGATTTTTATTAATAGCCAGTTTTAGCTTAGATCAGGATACACTGGATTTGGAGTCAGGAGTATGAGTGACTAGTTGGGTTTCCATGTTCAAAACATTTTGTGTCTTATCTGTTAAACAGAGACAATAATATTTTTCTACATACCTCTCGGGGTTACTGTGAAGAAAGCATTTTGTAAATCCTAAGGCAATCACTATATGAATGAATGGAAAGTATCTATTGAATACTTCTTATGTGCCTAGGATTGTGTTAAGTGCTAGGGATATAAATATACCTGCAATCTATTATTATCATAGTATTCTTTTTGTCTTTATAGAATACGCCAAAGCAAAGAACTTAGTTTTAATAAACTTGAACACTGTAAATTGACAATCACTTTCTTGATTAAAAAAAAAAAGGTTTTTTTTTCTAATCAAACATAGAGATTTTGACCTGACTATTGTGTGTAATTGCTTCAGTTCTCTCCTTTGCCTGTATAACCAGTCTCCAAAAGAGACTAACATAATCTTGTATGAGGGGCAATATATTTTTGAAGTTAGATTCTTTTCTATCCACTAAGCAGAATGACTGTGAAGAAAACATCTTTTTTTCCCCTTATACTGGCCTCTGACAAAACATTGGGGGATGTTCAACACATAGATTCCATCCTTTTCCATTGTGGAATGAGGTGAAAGACCAGGTGCTTTAATTGAATTTATATGGAAGGCTTGTTTTCTACAGACCTGGTACAAAGTCAGCAGAACTGTTATGACCCGTTAACTGGTCTCAGGTTTATCAGAGACATCCATTAACACCATTTCAGATTTGAAGGTCAAGAGAAAATGCCAGGGGAGCTATTAGTATTTTATTATGATGTCATTTGTGACAGCTAAAATACTATGAAAAGTAGAAACTGTGCTACATATAATAATTATCTGTTCCCCGGATAATTGGTTCCTCTACAATAAACTCCAAGCCCAGGTAAAGAAGGACCAAACAACCAGTTTATGATCTTTTTGTTTGTTTGTTTATTTTTATTTTTTTGAGGCAGTTGGGGTTAAGGGACTTGCCCAGGGTCACACAGCTAGTAAATGTTATGTGTCTAAGGCCAGATTTTAAGTCAGGCCCTCCTGAATCCAGGGCCAGTGCTCTATCCACTGCACCACCTAGCTGCCCCTCCAGTTTATTATCTTAAGCAAACTACTTCAAGCTCGTTCACAGGCTCCTCCATTCCTTTAGTGGGGCATGTCCAAAGTATGCCAAACCAATTTGGTACCCGTTCTACATGAAAATTCTATTCTACTGTATGTCAGGTATGAGGGCTTCTAACTTCAGGCATTCCTGAACTCAGATAAATTCATTAA
The DNA here is from genome assembly GCF_003287225.1 of Phascolarctos cinereus. Classification (NCBI taxonomy): domain Eukaryota; kingdom Metazoa; phylum Chordata; class Mammalia; order Diprotodontia; family Phascolarctidae; genus Phascolarctos; species Phascolarctos cinereus. The sequence continues at coordinate 118,563,425 of NW_027556180.1, read as the reverse complement.
AGATATATTGAAACTTGCAGACACTGTGCTGTGCTGGGCTTAGGGTTAAGGAAAGTTTTGGGAGTGGGTTAATGTGCTTTGTAAACCTTAAGGTGTTATTTCAATGCTGGCTATTGTTACTATTATCATTCCTGGCTCTTTTTTGGCTAGGCAACAGGGTTAAGTTTCTTGCCCAGGGTCACACATCTAGTAAGTGTCAAATGTCTGAGGCTGGATTTGAATTCTGGTCCTCCTGACTCCAGGGCCGGTGCTCTGTCTTCTGTGTCACCTAGCTGCCCCTGGCTCAGTCTTTTTTTTTTTTTTTTTGGTGATAAGGACTGTTTTGCTGGGGAGCAGTGCAACAGAATACTTCTAAGCATAAAGCGATAATTCTTCTGTTTGTGTTTTCACTTAGATTATGTCATAATGACTTTAGAGAACTGGACATGGGACCAAAAGGTTCAACTAATGTTTGTCAACATCATTGCAATGCTGTTGGTCTCTCTGTAGGTGACGCAGATGAGACACGGGGTTAGCTTAGTCATTGATACTATGGTTAGAATGTAATAGATCCTCAGTATATGGAAATCACCTTAAAGTGGAGAGGAAATATGTTGGTTCTTGCACCATTTGGAAACAGCTTCCTTCTTGAGGAATGGAGCAAACACTCTTTTTTTTTTCTGGCAGAAAGGGGAGTGATTTGTCCTTTAAAAAAACACCATGCTATTCACAATTTCCAAATATTGAGTTGTCAGTTTCCTTCTTTGTTTGGCAAAGTCTGTTTCATTCTTTCTTCCCAAAGCCTCCTGCAGATGGTACTTGGGAAAGCATAAAGATGTTCTTCATTGCTAAAGAACAGTGGTAAACTGGTGCCAATAGACGAGAGGTTAAAGGGAAATGACGTTGGCCTCTACATCATGTTGAAATCTCTGAGGTCTTATTTTTGGATATAGAATTAGAATGTTAGACTTACCTATAGCATAGGGTAGTGCATAGCAGGCCAGCCTTGGAATGAGGAAGACCAGGATTTGAATCTTGCCTCTGACACATAACTAGTTGTATGAATATAGGCAAGTCATTTAACCCTGAGTCAACTCTTAGACTTTGAGTTACAGAGGAATGATTGCTGTACATCCAGGTGAAGGAATTCTCATACCAGGAGTTCTCTGTATCAGATCAGAGGTCTGGATGTCCCCATACCCCATTCACCCCAGTACTCCCTCTTTCACCCTGACCTGCCAAATCTAGGAGGAAGCAGGATATTTGCTACTCAGTAGTATAAAGTGGGGGTCTTCTACATATCATTTAGGGCAGGGGTTCTTAACCTGGGATCCATGAAAAGATATCAGAAGGTCCATGAACTTAGTTTTAGAAAAGAGAGATTTCATCTTTATTTTCACTGGATTCTAAATGAAAGTTAGCATTTTCTTTAACTAATTAAATTAATTTAATTAATTAAAAGCATTATTATCAGAAGGGTTCCATGAAATTTACCAGATTGCCTAAGGGGGTCTGTGAGACACGAAAAAGTCATCAACCTTTAGTTTAGGACATTGCTAAATCAAAAAGGTGTTTTTTTTTTTATTGGTCATGTCCAGTTTGTAGAAGATCCTTGTCATCTCTAGAAGATACCAAAATCCTAGAAGTACCACTTTACTTGATTCTTTAGGAAATGATGATTTAACATCCTAGAGAGGGGCCAAAACAGAAGTGGGGGCTACCAGGAGTTTACATTGTTCTTACTCTTTGTAGCTTGAGCTGATGTGTATTAAAAGTTATACCCAATGGCAATTTATTTTTCTCTGTTTATCCTGTTTAAACTACAGGATACATCATATCCCCCAGTCTAGCCACCTGTGACTTTCAGAGTTTATCAACCTTTGAGTCTAAGCCACTGTGCTATATAAATAAAGAGGCATGATGGGGCAAGTTGTATTTCAGACTAGGTTCATGTGTCAACAGTTAATTTCTTCCAAATCACTAAGCATGCCATGCAGAAGTTCATGGCAGAAAGAGCATGGTATCATTTATTTTGTATGGATGTAAAGTTTATAGGGAGATTGGCTAATTGATTTGGGGTCTGTTCTAATTTATTGCAGGGCATAATTGCAAATGTCTGTTGAACAGGCCTGAAATGTTCTACACAGGAAGGAATTTTTTTAGCTTTCTTTTTTGATAATCTGAATGATTTACCTTTATAGAACTGCCTGTTTTCCCCATAAAAGACAATATATCTAGTGTCCATAAAGTAATACCAAGGTCAGAGATGCAGACAATCCATAAATACCTTATCTGAAATCATCATAGTAAAGCTCTGTAATAAAAATATGATGCTGCTACTTCTTTAATAAGTAATTCACAGCATAAAATAAAACTACATTTGACCTCATCAAAATTCTCCCCAATAAATTGTTCTCAACCTTGCCTTTTCTTATTGCCACAGTAGCCTTTGCTTCTCTGCCCTTCCTTCCTAAGAGCGTTCTGTTGGATTCATTTGCATATTTAATGAATTATTTGCTTCAGTGCCTTTTTGTTGAATTGAGCCATATGTTTACTATTCAAATTGCAGTTTCCTGGTACATCCCTAATTTAAACCCTTGATCTTAGAGCTTTTGAATCCTTTAATGAATTATATTAGACACTTTATCAAACTTCTTAACTAATATTATATACCCTTGTTTTATGACCTTGTACATTTCTCTTCTTTGATAAGAGATCTATCTTTTATTCTACATTATTTTCTTTTTACTCTGCTCATAATCTTTAATATATTAAACATCACAATGACCCCAGAACTAATAAATCTATGCACTGGCCATTTGAACAAAACAGGTACACTGATTAGTTCTATTGTTGTATTAGACAGTGTTCTATATCAGTAAAATAAATGTATAATGATAAATAGAGGTATTTGGAGATAGCTCACAAACCAGGGCTTTTGATTACCAAGTGCTTTTTTTACAAAAGTATGGAAGACTTGCTCAGTGGTCAGCACCCTTCTACCTTCAAGTGTTGTATTTAGAGCATATCATGTATAAGGTGCAAGTGATTTCTGCTATTAACATGCAAAAGAAAAAATTATATTGAGAAACAGAATTGGAACACTTGATTTTGAAAATTAACATCCTTTGAAAAATAGTTTAAATGTAAAATGATGTATAGAGCTGCTTTGTCAAGAAGCCTTTTCCCAGTCTCTATTGTAGGTGATGGTCATGGCTTTCACATGCATGATTATGTTCTCTGTTGTTTCTCCGTTATTATTAAATCCACTAAAATGATGGCTCTGACCCCTTGTTAAAGCTAGTTGCTTTAACGAGAGCAAGGGTAAGGGAAAAGCTGGTCACATTGATTCACCTGCCCTAATGGGTCATTATCAAGTGGTCACAGGAAATAAAATCACTTCTTTTCAGCAGAGGTTAAAATCCGAAGGCATAAGCACTTTGGTCATTCGTTGCTCCACAGTAAAAGTATTTGACCACCATATTGTTATTTTATTCTCTCCTCTCAATCCCCTCAATGTTTGTTTGGCATCATGAAGATACCATTTCAGACTGAAGGCCATATGCTGGGGTAATGAAGTGGATGAGAATATAACTCCTGATTATATGTTCTACTCCTAAACCTCTTAATTAGACTGCTTCCTAATAAACATGCAGACGTGCAAATTAAACTCTGAAAGAAGTCTGTGAAGAATGATTTTGTGTTGTTTCATTTGTTTGGGGATTTAAGAAAGGAGTAAAATATAAGTCACTGACCATTACTGATGATAGAAAATTAATATCTGAAAACAAAACGTGCCTGACAAAGCCATATTGCTTGGTCTTGGGGAGAAGAGAGGAGTGGGAATGGGGAACAGGAAACAGGGAGGACCTGCACTGCCTTACAGTGACTTTCAGTAGTTTTTCACTCATTTGTTAGTCACGTCCGACTCTTCATGACCCCACTTGGGGTTTTCTTAGCAAAGCTATTGGAGTGATTTGCCATTTCCTCCTCCAACTCATGGAGGCAAAAAGGGTTAAGTGACTTCCCCAGGGTCACACAGCTAGTAAGTGTCTGAGGCCAGGAAGATTTGTCTTCCTGACTCCAGGCCCAGTACACTATCCACTGCACTAGCTTTGATAACCTTTCTTCAAATACAGGTGATGAATAGGAAAACAGAAGCAAACCCTACATCATACCAAAATGCCGAATATGAGGGAAAGCTATTAGCTTAGGTGAATTTTCATTATTTTCATAGCTGTTACTAACCTATCACATATGTACTAGCACAAAACCTTTTTGCCATATATAATACTTAAAGTTTTTGTTGTATAAAATTGTCAAACATTTTTGCTCAGTTTTCTGAAATGAAATATTTTGAAAATAGGTTTAAATTGGCCTTTGTTTTCTAGAAAACAAAGAGATTAAGGAGAGGTAAATGGAGAAGAGAAGCAAGAGAGGAGGGGAGAGAATGAATGTTTGATGTGATGGTTTCAGAGTTGAAGAGAAGGTTATTTTAGAGCAAGTTGATGGAACGGACATTTCATCTTATCTATTAAATTCTAAACATAAAGAGGGAAAATGAAAGATGGGTAGGATTCAGATATGGGAAGAAGGAGGGAAGACATCCATACCAATACAGTGGCAAATAGTAGGATCATCGAATATGCTATTATTGTCATTTTCCATTTGAGGAAACTGAGGCAGGCAGAGGGTAAGTGACTTGCCCAAGGCCACACAGTAAGTATCTGAGGTCTTCATGACTCCAGGATCTGGTGTTCTATCCACAGCCCCACCTAGCTAGCAGAAAGATAGTCAGCAAGCAAGTCAGAATAAGAAGCGCATTGTTGGTTAGGGTGGTAGGGAGAGGAAATGAGACCTGGGGCAGGTGCTGAAGTATGGTGAATATGATTGAGAATGAAGAAGGATAAGAAGGACAAAGGTACTGTGTTATGCTGTGAGCATAGGTGCAAAAGCACTATGGGGAAATGCTGAGTAAAGCAGTTTGTTTCTTAACTCTCACTACATCTTTTTATTTGATTTGCATATTCTAATCATTTGCAAACAGAATTAAAGGGCTGACTTGCACAACACCAAAGGTCTGTGGTTGAGATCCACCCGTTGTCCAGTCATGGGTAGGGACCAGAGAAGGGCTGGTAGTAAAAAGCTGCCCTGCCAGTCAGGAACAGCTGCTGGCAGCCTGGGAGAGGGAAGTCGGCATCAGAATAGGGAAAAGGAAAAGAAAAGTGATCAAAAGAACAAAAATGCAGTCATTCAGATCCCAAGAGTCAAAGAGAAAGATTTATCATGACAAAGGGGGTCTGCAAAACCTGAGGACAAAGGTTAGTTCATGCAAAAAGTCTGAGGCTAGCATAAAGAGCTGGAAATAAGCCAGTTTTGGAGGGAATCACATCAGTAAGATCAAGGAAGCTATGTGCCAACATAGCATGCTTTTAACTGATGGCAGCTTTGCTACCCTTTTCTTCCCTGAATGGGTAGTCATCTCAGAAGCTGGAATTGGTACATCACTACCTCAAATATAGAATCACCTTACTCGGAGTGAGCTTTTCTTAATGCCATTCATGTTGAAGACCTCTTTCTGCTGCCTGGATTAAACCAGCTTCAGGCACTTTTTGGTCATGAGAGATCAGGCTGGCCTTGCCAGTTGAAATTTACAGATTTTTCCTATTGTAGAAAACCTTTTACACCTCTTATTTCCCCAGACTACCCTTTAGTGGAAGTGCTACTGAGCAGGGAAATGACCAGTGGCAAACAAGTGGCCACTGAAAGAAAGAGTGCAGGGACTGGATCCATACTAGGTGCTGTGTGAGACTGACAGGCTGATTCTTTGATTCCTATTCAAGGATCTAGGCATGTGGTAGGTGTTGAGGGGAATTTAAAAATTTAAGCATGAAACATTTTTCACTAAATAAGTAAGCCAAGATGAAGGTAAGCCGTGTTGATACCCATGTGTGTAGATTAAATTTTGAAAAACATCTTAGTGTGCCTGGTCAGACACGGATGAAAACTAGGACTGAAAATTAGGTCACTCACAATAAATAATACATGCAGAATTGCTTATCTTCATATTAGAGGGCGGGAAGGATAAAGATAGACTTTCTCAATGCTGTAGGAAATAGTCCACAGGTGGGATAACTATGTATGGTTACTCCCAGAAATTTTACATTATCTCTGGCTTTATTCCAATATTTTTTAATCTCTTTTCTTACATTATTTTCCCTCATACTCTCTTCATGATCTTACCCTACCTCAATGTCACAGCTTCCACCTTATTAAATGTGGAAAATACCAAACTATGAGTTAGTCCCTTCAGATAAAACAGTGAAAAAGAGGGAAAGAACATAAGCACTGGAGATAGAAGAAAGTGACTTAGAAGACAGCCATATCATCTCACAATATCACATACATGCTTTCCATTTAGAAGGGCATTAAAGTTAATATATACTTATGTATTATTCTTTCTTTTTTTTTTTTTTTACTTTTTTGGTGAGGCAGTTGGGATTAAGTGACTTCTTCCAGGTTACACAACTAGTAAATGTCGTGTGTCTGAGACTGGATTTGAACTCACATCCTCCTGACTCTTAAGGCCAGAGCTCTATCCACTGCGCCACCTAGCTGTCCCATTTATGTATTATTCTAAGGAGAACAGTTCTCCTATTGATTTACAATAGCTACTGCAATCTCTGAAGTTTGAGGAAGTATTGTGCAAATTATTATCTTCTTGATAAACTCTTGTTTTCTTAGGATGGAACAATCAATTTATAAATTTTTAAAATTTATAAATCTTTTTTATTGAAATAATTAAATTTTAAATATTTTTATGCCAGTATTTACATTTTCACATTGTTATTCATCTTTTGTATTCATCTTCAACTTTGTTGAACTGGAACTGTTCTATTTCAGTTATTTTGTAACTATCCTATCTAGGTAAAATACAAATGGGTGAAGGAATGGAAGAGAATTTACTAGAATGCTGGATTTGATTCCATCATCAGCATGTTCTGATTTGTGCTTTTGTGGTCATGGAGACCAAAAACGAAGCATTAAGGAAAGGGCGGGGATCCATTTTTACTCTGGAGGAATAAAGGAATATTAGGGCGCAGTGGTGAATTATTGTGACAATTTTAAATTGGCCCATGTTGTTGATTTCTTTTCTATTTCTTTTTGACTTCATCCAAATCCCTCATTTGATTTTCTCAAATACCTTTTTTTCTCCTTTCTTTACCCGTTAAATTTCTATGCATCCTTTTAGCTCCCCTCAAGTTATATGGCCTTATCTAAGCCTTCCTAGATTTCTTCTGACATTAATAGCCTGTTCACTAAGAGTTTGCATAACACTTTGTTATGTATCTCTAATATACTCAATGTGCATTATGGTTATCTGGGGAAAGATGGGTGACCAGTAGATCGAACACCAGGCCTAGAGTCAGAATGGGTGAGTTCAAAAATGAACTTAGAAATTTCTGGGTATGTGACCCTGGGCAAGTCACTTAACCTGTTTGCCTCAGTTTCCTCATCTGTCAAAAGAATCATAATAGCACCTCTCTCCCAGGGTTGTATTGAGGATCAAATGAGATAATATTTGTAAAACACTTAGCACAGTCCCTAGTACATAGTAGTAGGTGCTGTATAAATATTATATATCATAATCATCATCTAGACATGCATGTAATTCTCTGTTATATCATAAGTTTCATGAGCGGGAGTTATTACTTATGCTTAGCAAAAAGTACTGCACACAGTAGGCACTTGGTCAATATTTGTAGAAGTTGTTGGAATTCCTCAGAGCTCTGAATGGAACCATTCTTCTTGCAATAAGAATTTTATGAAAGAAGTCTCTAAATGACTCCTAATATCTAAGACACACAATTGTTTGCTTAGGGAATGTGTTTGGGGAAGATGATATAATTTATCAGGTGGTTACAAGAAAGTGTCTTCCAGAATATCTCTGTCTGTACCACAGATTAAATCACTCCCTACTGAGAGAAGAACAGTGGAGAGATGACTACAATAAAAGTGAACCCAATAGGTCTAGGCCCTGACTCCACAGGGCTGTTGTGAAGGTCAATGAGTTAGGGTTCATGTAGCATTTAGAATCACTCTAAGGGGAGATATAATTAAAGTATTATTGTTAAAACACAAAAGCAGAACGATAGATCACTTCTTGATTTACCTTGCTGACTATTTCATCACCCTCAGGGTAGAGGGAGTAACGATAGAGACTGCCATCCTGGACTTGATTTTGACCAACAAGAAAGAAGTGGTTGGTGAGCAGAACTTTGTCAGAAAGTGACTATGTCAGGAATGCAGAGGATAGATAAACATGTTGCAAGGGCCATTTGAACCAAGAATCAAGTCCTCTCTCCGGTACTTAATATCTTTGTGACCTTGAGGTAGTTATTTAAACTTTTGGCCCAATTTTATCTCTTATAAAATGGGGGTATTAATACATGCCCTGCCTAGTTTTACAAGCTGGTGGTGAGGATCAAAGATCATTGGACTTAGAATCAAAACTCCTGGATTCAAGTCAAGGATTTATTGCTTGTTTTCTATGTGACTTCTCTAATAGCTTCTGATAGCAAGTTACTTTTCTGATAGCTTCATTTTCTTTGTTATAAAATGAGATGATTGTATTAGATTATTACTAGGGAGGCTTATAGCATAAGCATCCTGTTATTTTGTGAAATGAGGTAATGAATTTAAAAGTACTTTATATAAAGCATAAAGCAACAATACATGTACAGAGTGCCTTCCATCTCCATCATTATCATCATTTTTGTCGTCTTCCTCCAGTATCATCCTCCCCTGTCCACTTCATAGTCATCCTCCTCTGACTAGCCAATTTAAAAAAAAATGTGGATGGGCATATTCATGAACAGAGACTCAGAAACGATTCTATGACTCCAAAAAGACATTAATATTTTTACACATGTAGATAACTTAGTACAGTACTATTACCTACCAGAAAAGCAATTTTAAATTGAGTCATTGGTATTATTTTTGCAAAGAAAGGGCCACATGTGAATGAATAAGCACATTTTTTCCTGTACCTTCACTAATGTTAGTCTGATTTAAAATGCATCTTCTTTGCAACATTAATGCTAGAAGGCTCCATAATTTGCTGAAACTATGAGTAGCACTCAGTGAAACTCCTTTTTAATATGACCCATTCACATGGACATGCTGCAGATCAAACAGTGTGCCTCCTGAGACACAGAAATCTAATATGAGCAGGGGAAAGGACAACTGTAACATGTTTAGGTTTCGGGGAGACAGGTTTTGCTATCTCTGGCCTCTTTTGAGGTTTTAGCAGAGTACTTTTGTTGCCTACCATAAGCACTTAATAAATGCTTTTTGACTGAGTGTTTGATAGGTCTTTTTTCTTTCTCTCTTTTTTATTTTATCTACTCATTATAGCAGAATCAAGATGAATCATGTAGCATCTCTTCCTGAAGTAACCAAGCATGCCTGAAATGCCCTGTGGTATTTCTTAGATCCTAGTGCCTACTCACTAACTAAGGAATTGCTGAGCCCTTGTCAATGATTTTAATTCAATCATTTATTCTAAATCAGCTTTTTGTCTTAGATTATTCTGTTTTCACATTTATGAATCATGGAGTTTAATGCTAAGTACTAAGACTTTTTTAAAGATGGAATTCAGTACACCAAGAAGAAAGGTTAAAATTTTGTATTATTGTACATATCTCCAGTTTTTGCATGTCTCACTCTCCTCCCTTCCTTCCTCTGTCCCTTCCTTATATGGTAGCCATTGCTGCAGCTGCTCCCTCCTCTTCCTTTCCCCTTTCCTTCCCTCCCCTCCCCCTTTAGGCTGTTTCTGAACTGAAAGCTAAACAGGCAAATCATTTAACCTCTTACAGCTTCATTTCCCTCACCTGGAAGATAAAGACGTTAGACCCAATAACTTATAAGGTACCTTCCGACTCTAAATGTATGATTCTGTAATTCTGTAAGATAGATCCCAGTGAGCACAAAGTTTATGGGTCAGGGACTACATCCATACCGAGGATGTAGCAGCGGTCCATACCTTATCCTGCTGTGTTGTTGGTAAGGAAGATTATTGATGTTCAGCTCCCAAAGGGCACTGGAATATTTAGATACATACATATGCACACATATATTGCTAAGTAAACATGATCTGGGAATAGTCGGCTTGCTACAGGCACCTGCAAAAACCTGATTCCCTTCTTCATTAAGCCCTGTGATATTATCCTCTGCATTGTGAAGATTAAGAAAAGTTACAGACAGGTGCCACACACCATAAGCTGTATGTCATTTGAGTCTTTTCCCATTTTCTACCATATTTTTTGTTGTTGTTTGTCACTTACTATTCCATGAAGCCATGATAGGATTTAGCAACATATTTATAACCAAACATAAGTTCCTGAAGACCAGGAAAATACTATTTTGCTTCCCGAGTAGGAAGAAATTCAGTCAGTCAACATTTATTAAGTGCCAGCCACTGTGCCAAGTGCTGATTAATTCTAAATTCATCCAAATGCTGAAATTAATTCCAAATAGAAAAGCAAAAAGAAAATTGTCTTGGTGTCGATAGACCTACTCTCTAATATTAAAGATATTAAATATAATCTACACAGGAAAATTCAGATAATTATTGTTTATCTAATAAATTTTTCTTTACATATTGAGTTCATGTAAGTTTTTCCCAGTAACATCTATTGTGAAGTAAAAGGACTCCAATTGCCAAATTTCAGTTGGTTTTTGATAAGATGATACTCTCACCACCAATGACAAACACTGCAGTTTATGTGGACTCTGAATCATGGATACTTCAAGTTGGAATGATCTTTTTGAAATCAGGGATAATGACCACCTTTGTATCTCCCAAAGTGCCTGATGCATAATAAGTACCTAATAAATGTTTAATTTATTTGAGTTCAATTACATTAATATTCAGGTTGTATAGTCCAACCTTCAGTGCAGAAACTCTCCATCCATAGCATCCTTCACCCGCCACTTTACTTTGTTATTATGTTCTAGTTGATATACTTATGACTGAACTACCAATCCGTCAGACCTTTTCAAAACCACCTACTGAAATGGAATATGATCATATTGTCACATATGATTGTATAGTATATGGTATAGTTTATTTTATAACATACTATCTCTGTCATTTTATGTAAGTTAAAGTAATAGTAAGCATCATTTGAGGTACTTAACCCAGATCTCTATGGGTGCCATGGCACAGATAAATTACAGTCAACTCTTACCCACTCATTCTAAGATTTAAAGCAGAATTAACTTAACAGGCACAGTTAGCTTAAAACAGCAGAAAAATCACAGCCCCTGTTTATTAGAAATCAGAATGCAGAAACAAATTCAGCTGTATCTATATATACTGAAACACTAATAGTTACTCCATTGTTCATATTTGGTACTGACCCAGGCAAGTCTCCCAGATGTGGATCTTGGCTTGGTCCTCTTGTTAAACACTCAGAACCAGACTGGCTGTCAGAGTTAACAAGTCTGTAAGTCACAGAGGACAGTTCTCAAAGTGCATAATCCCCTCAAGGTTAATAAAGCGTTGATCATAAAGATATCCCTTTATGTGCTCCTGGCATCAGGAGCAAGAGAGAAAAGTTGCAAAGAGGTAAACTTTGACTTAAAGCCAGGGGAAAGAATGCCTAACAATTAGAGATGTGGAAAAGTGTAATGGGCTACTATGCGAGATGATGCATTCCCCCTTCCTTAGAAGTCTTTAAGCAAAGGCGAGATGACCATTTGTCAGATATATTATAGGGAAGCTAGGTGGTGCAACGGATATAGCACTGGGTTTAGTATCAGGAAAACTTGTCTTCATGAGTTCAAATCTGGTCTCAGGCACTTCCTAGCTGTGTGACTCTGGATAAGTCACTTAACCCTATTTGCCTTAGTTCCTCATCTGTAAAATGAGCTGGAGAAGGAAATAGCAAACCATTCCAGTTGCCCTTGCCAAGAAAACCCCAAATGGGGTGGGACATGATTGCACAATAATTATAACAGGATTCCTTTTGTGTGGAGGTTGGAGTAGATGGCCGCTGAGGTCCATTCCAACATTCAAGTTCTGTGATTTTGTGATATCTTTAAAAAAAAGTTACCTAGTTCCTTTTTTAAAGTCACTGTTCTGTTATTGATTAAAAAGAGGAATTCTTCCATAGCACCATAAAATTACAGTGATTCGTAGTTTTAAATTAACCACATATGGTTTTCAACAACTATTATATGCAATATCACAGTCAACTCCTTGCTTATCTACATGTCAATTATGTATTTTATGGTTTATCTGCAGCAAGTTTATCAGTTATCATCTGTCGTCCTGAATGTACTGGGGACACCTCACCCTGCATAAGTTTTGTCTAGGAAACAGAAATGAATTCTGATATTAGCCGAGAAAAATGCAATTTTGATGGTAAATCTGCCGAAGTCATGTAATATATTTCAAAATCAAATATTAAAAAGTTTTATATTATCTGTAGATTGATATTGCCTGTGCTGGCAGTCTTCTTCATTAGCATAGGTTATTGAAAATTAACTATATGTTGAGTGAAAATAAAGAGACTGATGTTAAAAAGAAAAGTATTCAAATAAGCTGGGTTCTTTTATTTATTTTATAGCTAATTTAGTTTTTCAACTCAGATCAAATAGAAAAGGTAGAGGAATTTTATATCATGGGAACCATGTCTCCGGTCACAGAAGTGTTTAACCTCAACCCTCTGCCCCCTGCCTTTATCCCAATACCAATAACAAAAATTATTAATGAGAGCATTCTCTTTCTTGGGAGGAAATACTATGCTAATGAAAATGAAGAAAGAAAAAGAATTTCGGTGATAGAAGAAAGGATAGAAAAGATGTGCAGTATAGTGGATGGAGGCCCGGCCTTGGAGTCAGAAAGATATGGGGTAAGGATCTAGCTCTGGCTTATATTGGTCAAGTGAACAGGGCCAAGTTGGTGCCCCAGGAAACTTTCTATGATTCTAAATTACAGAGGTGGAGGAAGTTTCTACACTGACAGTTCCCCACGCTAATGAAACCACATCTCTGGACCAAATAAAAAGAAACAGATAGGAGTAACTCTGATCCTTAGGCCTGCTTATTCCCAGCTCTCTTTTAAAAAAATATGAATTTCCTTCAGTTTCAGAAAAGAGAATAGTTAATATTTATGTGAATGATTCCTGTGTCCTAATATGGTGTTGCTAAACAATGAGAAAAAAAATTAGCTTCATTTGGTGATGTAAAAGTAAATAGAAATGTGCGGCACCCTCTTGGGCAAGCCTTAGCTTCATGCACATTTGGAAACTCAGGTATTAATTATGACAGCTGAGTTCTACTGTCATACTTTTAACATGTACAGTGCAGATGTTATTTGCTTGGATACGTGGCTGACTGGTGTGTGTTGCAGTTTCTATGAGAAATTTTGTTTATGTTATTACTCATGCATGAAAATTTGGTAATTTAATCAGCTTTCGCATTTTTCTTTTTTTCATTCCTTTGTGACCAAGCTTTATATCGTTCAGATTTGTCTATTTGAAGTTAGAAATTCCTGTCGAAATTAAGAGGTTCTCTTTCCATCTGTCAGTCCCCTAAAGAAGCCTCAGCCATATCATGCCTATCTCTCTCTCTGACTGGAAGCTAGGTAAGAATTTGATTCATGGTCCTTTTTGACAACAGAGCCTGGTAAAGCCCTACTCACCTCCTAATCCTTCCTCCAACCCCAGCTATCATAGGAGTTCTGGGACTTAACTAGTAATGGTATCTTAGTCAGAATTTCCACTCAAGGAGGACAAACCTTCTTCTTTGTAGCTTGGAGGAGGGAATTATTTTAGGGAGACTGGCCTTTAGGGTCTCTTGCACCCTGGCCTTTAGTATTAGAGAAATCACTTTGCCTGGATAGTTCCTATCCAGACCAAGGACCTGGAAGGCCAGTAGGAGCCATTATTCAAGCCTCTGCTTGGAGATCATCATGGACAGAATCATTGGGTGAAGTTGTTTAGGACCATCTATCTTCAGATCTCTGGGTTTTCCAGTTTTTAAAGACCTTCATAATTACATCAAGAAGAAATTAGCATTTCAGACAGGGGTTGGAGCTGATGAGCTCTCAGATCCACCCTAACTCTGAAATATTATGGATGGATAGTCACGTCATCCATACACGCTCTTCCAAGTTGAACTTAAGGTTTTAAAGGTCATTCTTTTGCATTCTCGGAGATTTTCACCTATTCCATCTGCAGTGACAGTTCAATATATGTAAGCTTATTAACTGACACATTAGCCCATCTTTAACCACCCACTCTCTCTTTTTTCTTTTTTTCTCGTAATTTATTTTGATTTATCAACAATCACTTCCATAAGCATTTGAGTTTTAAGTTTTTTTCCCCCTCCCTCCTCACCTCCCTCCCCAAGATGGCTCACACTCTGGTATAGGCTATACATATACATTCCTATTAAACATATTTTCACATTAGTGATGTTGTAAGGAAGAATTAGAACCAATAGGAGGAACCATCAGAATAAGGAAACAAAACACAACAGAAGAAAAAAAATGGCAAACAGTATGCTTAGATCTGCATTCAAACTCCATAGTTCTTTCTTCTTTGTGGATAGCATTTTCCATCACGAAGCTTTTGGAGATGTCTTAGATCCTTGAATTGCTGAGAAGGGCTAAGTTTATCCATATTAGTCATCGCACAACATGGCTGTTACTACGTACAACGTTCTCCTGGTTCTGCGCGCTTTACTCAGCATCAGTCCATACAAGTCTTTCCAGGTTTTTCTGAATTCAGCCTGCTCATCATTTCTTATAGTACAGCCAGCCATTCCCCAGTTGATGGGCATCCCCTCAATTTCCAATTCTTTGCCACAGCAAAAAGAGTAACCACCACTCTCGTACATATATTCATGGCACCCACACCTACACACCTGTGGGTAAACATCTAATCATCTGTTCGGTCTGCTGCACAAAATTTGGAGAAATACATGTAAGAAGCAAAATTTTAAAATGAGAACATCCCCACCCCCACAGAAAGATAAGGACTTGTGACTTCAGTGGTGTAGCAAACTCTGTGGGCAAAGAAACATGCTGTAAGGTGAGGGTAAGTACAAGTTCTCAAACTTATAGTTTTATAGTTTCCTGGAACACTGCAAGAGTAAATGACTTCACCTGTGTCGCACGGCAAGTATATATTAGAGGTGGGTCTTAAACATAGGCTTTTTCTCTGGTTCTGAGGCCATCTTCTAAACAGGGAACATGATGTTGGAGAAGCGAGAGGAAAGGAGAGTAGGAAATGCCACAAAAAGGATAGTGTATGGAAAACAAGAACTTAAAAGAGTTTTGGAAAAGTGGGGCAGAAGGGATTAGGTCAATGAGACAAAAACAAAATACTCAAATACCAAAAATCAATTTCATGGAATAGTATTGATAGCCATCGTATGAAGGAAATGTAAATATTTAAAGAAAATAAGAAAAGATAGATGAGTAAAAGGACATGGAATTTGACCCTAGAAAAAAGGCAGGGGAATAGTGAGTGTGTTTAAAAAAAAGGCAGGAAAGAAAATCGATTAGTGGAGGGAGAGTGAAAGGTTACAAAGAAGACAAAAAGTCAAAGGGAGGAGAAAGAAAAAAGACCAAAGGGGTGAGGCAATTATGGGGTAGAGGAGTGTAATGAATAGGAACACAAAGGTTATGTTTGTGGCCAGAGGCCACAAGGGCTATTAGCAATTTGACTTGTTTTGTTTTTGGTTGTTACCATGGGACTGAAAATTAACTTTTCTGCTGGGAATCACAGAAATTCATTTATCTTTATATCCAATAATGTGGACTTTTAATCTGCCTTCCATGTATTATCCCTCTGGGTGATAGGGAAAAATGATAATGAATCATAAATTAATTTTAGGGAATTTGATTGACATTAGAAATGAGTAGTAGATAAGATAGACCTAGTAGAGCAAAAGGTTTTGCACTTCTGGCGCAGTGCTGCTTTGCGGAAGGTCTTGGAGTGATTTGGGTTTTTTTTTAGGTTGTTAAAAATAGTTGGATACTGGCCTTCGAAGGAACATATACAATAGCAGGAATCATGTCTTTGCTGAAAGAACGATAGGTCTGGAATCAGAGTGTCTCAGTTTGAATCCTGACTCTGCTGCTTATTATCTGTATGACTTTATGACTTTTCCTGCTTATTATCTTTATGGCAATTACTTTCTTCTTCCTAGGCCTCAGTTTTTCCCATCTGTTAAATGATGCAAATTAGCAAAGGGATCTCTAAGCCCTAAATTTTATGCAAACCCTATTTTTTAGTGTTAAATATAGTGACAGTTGAGTGGACCTCAGATTTCATCAGTGCATGTAACTTCTAGGAAGAAACTCACTACCAGTGCTGTTTACCTACTTTTCTACTGCTTACAGCTTAAGACAGTCGCCCAGAACATTGAAAAATTAACTGGATTGGGGCAGCTGGGTGGCGCCCTGGAGTCAGAAGGACTTGAGTTCACATGTGGCCTCAGACACATGATACCCACTAGCTGTGTGACCCTGGGCAAGTCACTTCACCCCGATTGCCTCACCATGGGGGAAAAATATTAACTGGATTTCCAAGGGTCACCACTCGAGGGCATATCAGAGATAGGATTTGGATTTAATGTCTTCCTGACTCCAACGCTGCCTCTCTGTCGACTGACCCACACAGCCTTACTCATGTGTAATTTCTCATGTAGTATGGTTAATACATTAAATGTCTGTGTGTCTGTAAATCTTCCCAGAGTTTCAACTAAAGAAAGTTCTTCTTTACTAATTGATATTCGTAAAACCTACAGAGAAATAAAAATCAGATATGAAATACAGTCTGTAATATGAATCAGTAATATTTTATTCATGTTGCAAATGGTGTTATACAAGATTTAGAATGTGAAAGTAGAAGGAAGCCAAGGATAAACCCTGCACTCACCTCCATCACTCTTCAGAGGGCTTCTTATGTTTCCAAATGTTAATCTTATGAAATCCGTAAGAGGGATTTCAGGCTTGCAAGCATGAGATTATCAGCCTTTACCTCCTCAGTTGTAAGACAACAGCCTTCTAATGGAGACACTGGCCTTCTCTTTTCACTAGTATACCTTTTAAACATATAGAGCAAGTACTCCAAATTCCATGCATGTTCATTTTCATGTTTGGATGTAACTATAGTTGCCCCATGAAGAAGTTGTCACGCACAAAAAAAATAAATATATTTAGAATCACCAAGTGAGCTCAACTGTTTTTATTTAAAATTTTGTTTTATTTTGGTGGTGGTGTTTGGTTTTGTTTTCTCTTTTCTTTTTATGGAGCTTTTATTAAAAGCTGTTCTTTACCATTTTTACATCTCTTGAGTGTCTGAGAAAAGGAACTAAAGGGATAGGCAGAGCTCTGTGACTGGCTTTATGTTAATTAAAGGTACTTTGGATGTTCTCTATTAGTATACCTAAGACTGTGTATGATTATCACTGAATGTTTATTACAGAGCCCAGAGTAGGACCAGATAATCCACACCCATCAACAAATCTGCTAGCAAAAATATTGGTTATTCCCTCCTTCCTCTTCAGCCTCCAAAAAGACAGAACCATGTTTATTTCAGGAATAGAATCATTATATGGTCATAGAATCAAAGCAGAAAGAAAACTTAGATCACTTAATTCAGCCCCTTCTTTTTCCAGCTGAAGAAACTGAGACTCAGAAGTGAATTAACTTGCATAAGGGCACACAGACAACAATGACATTGACATTGGGGCCATCTTGTCCATGAAAGCTCTCATGATTTCCCATCACCCTCCATAGCACTTCTTGTACCCGCCTGTGCCTATCCCTATCCCCATCCCTATTTTAGCTCACTGTATCATACTGTATCATACTCTTCTTTGTATCCAGAACATTTTTCATATAGGATTTAGAGTTGCAAGCTAGTAGGTTCTCTTATAAAATATTTGTGAAATTTGTTTAACTGAACCACGTTAAATATCTATGGCTACTTAAACATCATGATACTGTAAATGTGTCATAAAATGATTGGAGCAAGACAGTGGATAACCACATTCCCTGAAAAAAAGGGAATCTTGTCAGGGTGGTGCCATGGATTTACTGCTGGACCTGGAAAGACCTCGGTTCAAATCCTGCCTCTGACACTTACTAGCTGTGTGACCCTGAGCAAGAGTCACTTAACCTGTCTGTCTCAATTTCCTCATCTGTAAAGTAGGGATAATAATAGCACCTACCTCCCAGGTTGTCATGAGGATCAAATGAAATCATATTTGTAATGCACTTTAGAAATCTTTTGGGGCTATTTATGCTAGCTATTGTTATTATTTAATTCAGGAAATGTTTATTAAGTGCTCACTTTGTACAAGATCCAGTTCTAGGTACCGAAGAAATAAAGATGCATAAAATACAGTTTCTAAATTCTAAAGAGACTATAGCAATTGAGAGCAATAAGACACTTCATCTCTCAGCTCCAGGCATTTTTTCTGATTCTCGGTCATGCCTGGAGTGCTCCCTACCCTGCCCTACTCTGACCACTGACCTCCCTGGCATCCTTTAAGTCCCAACTAAAACCCCACCTTCTACAGGAAGCCTTTGCTAACCCCTCTGAATTCCAGTGCTTTCCCTCTTTTAATTAGTTTCTGTTTATCCTATACATACCTTGCTTTGTATATATTTGTTTGCATGTTGTTTCTTCCATTAGATTATAAGTTCTTTGAGGGCAGGGACTGTCTTTAGCTTTTTTTTTTTAATTTCCAGCACTTAGCACAGTGTCAGGCACATAGTAGGTACTTAATAAATGTTTATGGAAGAAATAAATAAATGAGTTCCAATGGGGTAAATGCATCAGTGATATAGAGTACTCACTGGCTCTTAGCATATAGTAAGTAACTTTTGCTGATTAATGGGTAATGAATTACTGAAATGTGAAGATTCTGTTTCTATTGGTCTGAGTCGCACAGTAGGTACATAGCTTTTGACTGTAGCTGTAGGTTTAGATTTAGAACCAGAAGGGGCCTCAGACAGAGGTCATCGACTCCAACCCCCTCATTTTACAGATAGGGAAACCGACCCCTGGCAAAGTTCAGTGACTTGCTTGTGCTCACACCGGCAGTGAGTGACAGAGGTATTATTTAAAGCTCACATCCTTTGAATCCAGAATCAGTGTTCTTTTCACTGTCCCAATCTTCCTGTAGTAAAAGTGGTGTGGCCCAGCTAGTTGTACTCTGGCAGCTAGTAATTTTACCTGTGGCTGAGCATATGCCCAGGGTAATACAGTGGTTTGGCATAAGGGGAATCTTGTAATTGCATTATAATTTTACAATGAAACCTTTGGTTATCAGACATGCCCTGCTCACGTCTCTTTGTTTAGTCGAAAATTGTAAGTGAGCATGTTAATGCCATGGAAATACCATATCTCAGTTGGCATTTAACACTACCTCTTTGTTCATAACAGTAAGGGTCACCGTTGGCAAACTGTGCTTTTGATAGAATGTCTGTGTCATTATTTACTTCTACTAGCAGGCTATTCTCATTTTTAATACAAAAGTTCAAAGGTCTACACAACCCTATATTAGTATTCTTTACTTCCTGCAGATAAGATAATATAAGTCCGGTCTTTGACCCTTAGATGTTTTTTTACATAGAAGCTTTTTTTTTTTTTTTTGATACATTGCCCACTGCTTATAACTCACAGCCCCAGCCGGGATTGGTTTTTGTTAAGGCAGCTGAGATGGTTATCCACCGGAGACCATCCCCTTGCCATCGTGAACGCCGCCTGATTGGCCAGAACTTTGGCTGTCAGCCGTGTTTCCCTTAAGCATTCTTTCACCTCCTGTCCCACTTCCCTGCTGCCGGCTGGCCCATTTTCTGCCTTCCTGTACTAACTCCCTCTGTATGCTATGGTGCTCTTCTAAATTCTGTTCTGCTCCCTTATCCTTCATCTAATTTTCCTGTTACGTGACCAGGAAAAGGATCTAACCTAAGTGATTCCTTCATGAATTATTCTGACAAGCATTAAATGTTCTGATATGTGCCTGGCACTGTTGTAGGCACCATGGGGAATACAGACGGATGATGAGAGGCATTCCTTGTCTCTGTTCAAGCAGCCTTGATCAGAAGCTAGCCCGGGCTGTAATGCCCCAGTACCATGTGGAAAAAAAAATCTGAAGGCAAAATGGTAGGTCATGTGGGAGGATATTTATAGGACGTTATGAATGTAATATGCTACCTGTGAACTTGCAGCCATTCAGAAGAATTTTTAAAAATTGAAATGATTAAAATACTACTTTTCTATGAAATTGGGAGAGACTTTTCAGGAAAATAAATTTTCTTACTCATAGATTTAGAAGAAGGGACCTCAGAGGTCATCTAGTCCAAATCTCTAATTTTGCAAATAAAGAAACTAAGTTTCTTCATTAGTTAAGTGATTATCCGAAGTTCACAGAAGCAGCAGTAGCAGATGCAGGATTTGAACACAGATCCTCTGATTCCAGAGGCAGTACTTTGTCCATTATATTGTACTTAATTCCTCAAAAACCCCAATATTACCTTTTGAGGAAAGTTCCTGCTCCTTGGTCAGCAATTCAAAGCTGATGAACAATCATAATTTTCCCTTCTTATCTCATATTACTACTCTCCTTTCCCTTTATGCTCCGGTGAAACCAGGTTTTGCCCTGACCCCTGAATTTACCTTTGTCCCCTTTCAGTTCTATGCCTTTGTTCATACTGTTTTCCCCTCTCCCTCTTCACCCTGTAAGTACTTACCCATCTTTAAAGGCCAATTCAAGGTCCCACTCCTCTAATTAGCCTCCCCTAATACGCCCACTTTATAACAGCCTTCTCCCACGGACCTTTCATAGCACTTGTTTTGGTAATTCTCTGATGAACCAAACATGTAATGTGTATGTTTCAATTATTTTTGCTGTCTTCCCCTTTTTCCCAGTGGGACTACAAGCTTTATGAAGGCAAGGTCTGTATGTTTTCCAAATGTTGTATCACACCCCCTCCCTCCCCACTACCTAGTTGACTTGTTATGCACACAGTAAGTTTATTGAAAAATTTAAGGAAGTTTTATTAATTTGATTTAATTTTTGATGTTGTTTATTTCTAAGGGTCTTGGCTTTCTCATCTATAAAGTGAAAAGTTTGGACCTTGAAAGCACTTCTCAAACCTCACAGTCTGTGATTCCAGAATATACTTCTTGTACTGTTGTGAAATCCAAGACTTCCTTAAATTGCACATATTCTCAAGAAGTCACAAAGTCACTTGTGCATAGAGAGTGGTGGGGCAGTGTGCTATATAATCCACTAATTAACAATTATTTAACAATTATTATTTGCCAGACTCTGTGCTGAGGGCTGAGTATAGAGAGAAAAAAGTGAAACACCTTCAGTGAGGTTACAAGTTCTCTACTGGCTGGGTAAGACAACATGTACCTATATAGTAAGGGTACATGCAGAATGAATTTAAGGTCATTGGGGTCAGGGAAGGTTTTAGCACCTAAAGGATCAGGGAAAACCTCATGTAGAAAATGGCTTCTTGAGTTGAATTGTGATGGAAATTAGGGATTCTAAGAGGCAAAAGGGAGGAAAGAGCATTCTGTGCATGAGGGACAACATGTAAAGGCACTGGTAAAGAGAAATCAAGTGTCCTGGGTGAGAAACAGTCAGAGCAAATGTGGCAGACAGAAAAGGAGCAGTATGTAATAAGACTAGCAAGGGAGGTTGAGGTCTGAAGGTATTTAAAGGGTAAAATTTATCAAGTGCCCTACAGAGAAGTTTATATTTGATTCTAGAATTAATAGAGAGCCATTGGAATTCATTGAGAGTGACATGGCAGAAATGTTCTTTAGGAAGATCACTTTGGCAACCAAGTCTATAACAGTAGTTCAGGTGAGAGGTGCTAAAAGTCCAAGTCAGTCTCATGATAAAGTCAGTAGAGAGAAGGGGAAGGATGTGAAAAATGTTAAGGATGTACAATCAAGAAGATTTAGCAACTGATTTCATATGCCAGGTGAGAGAGAATGGGAAGGTAAGGATGATACCAGAGTTAGGAATGGGAGCGACTGGAAAGTGCTGGTGCCCTGGGCAGTAATGGCATGGTTCAGAAAAGGGCTGGATTTGGAGAAAAGATAACTAGTTCAGTTTGGGTTGTGTTGAATTGGAGATGCTTATGGTACATCCATTTGGAACTGTCCAGGAGGCAGCTGGTGATTTGGATGGAGTTCAAGCTGAGGACAGACACTGAGTCAAGTCATATAGATCTGGGATTCAACCGCATAGAGGCGACCATTAAATCCGTGAGAGCTGATGAAGTGAGAGAGTATATAGAGAGAAAAGTGGAGGTCTCAGGACAGTGATTTGTGGTCCACTCAAAAGTGTGTTATACATGTTTAACAACTAGCTCTGTGGAGTTGGGGCCGGGGGGGGAACACACACACAAAATCCTGTGTACATTACACACTTTTTTCCTCCGTCATTTTTGTAAGTTTAAGCAATCAGCAAAATAATAAATCAAGCCCTGATTTGTAACATTTGCTGATTCCAAGGTGAAAATCGACTCTTAAGAGCTGGTTTCAGCACACTCAGAGTATAGCCACAGTTTAGGGGGGTGACATGGATGATGAATCAGTAAAGGATACTAAAAAGGACCAGTTAGACGTGCAAGAGGAGAATCAACAGAGTTCAGAGAGGAGAAAAATATCCAGGAGGGGTATGAGGATTGAGAAAAGCCCTTCAGATTTGGCAGTTAAAAGATCATGGGGAACTTTAGAGAGAGCAGTTTCAGTTGACTGAGGTCAGAAGTCTGATTGTAAAGAGTTGAGAAGTGAGACAGCTTTTCCAGAAGTTTAGCTGTGAAAGCTAAGAGAGATGCAGGATGGTAGTCTGGAAGGGTCCAGGGGCATTACTAGAAAGGACAACAAGATACATAGTTTGGCTTCTGCTGGAGGATTCATACATCCCAAAGTAAATAATATGTGAGAGCTAGGGGTCTGAATACCACACAGAGAAATTAACCAAATCGGATTAGTGTCCAAAGGAAGGAAAAGGTCACATCTTCCCCTCTTCCTGTTATCACTCTCCCTCTACCCTGTTCTCTCACATGCATGTATGTACATCCCTTCTTTCTGTCTCTCACATGTATTTGCACACGTACCCCATCCATTATGTCTGGTTATAAATCCTGTGTCTTACACATGTCCCCCATAATACCTAGCATAGCGCTTTGTATATATAATTGACAGTAAATGAATATTTGGGGCAGCTACGTAGCATGGTGGAGAGAACCAGGGTGGGGGTCTGGAAGACTCATCTTCCTGAGTTCAAATCTGGCCTCAGACACTTCCCAGCTGTGTGGCCTTGGGTGAGTCACTTTACCCTGTTTGCCTCAGTTTCTTCATCTGCAAAATGAGCTGGAGAAGGAAATGGCAAACCACTCCAGTGTCTTTGCCAAGAAAACCCCAAGTGGGATCACGTAGAGTCAGACAAGACTGAAATTGCTGAGCAGAGGTGAATATTTGGTGAATGAGTGAAGGGACACATGAGTGAGTATAAATCAAGCAATTTAAAATGTAAAAAGTACTTTAAAAAAAAGACACTAATCAGTCCTCATTTTTCAAATAAGTCCAGTTCCTAGACACTGGCACTGATGTAGAAAGATTTCTATCAAATACATCATGGGATGGTATCAATTTTTCCATCATCAAAAGAGATAATACTTGATTGTCTTTTCCACTCATTGCCAATAGCAGAAAAACAGCTTCCCCCTCAGAGCCCAGCCCCCCAACACACACACACACACACACACACACACACACATACGTACTCTCATTCCCAAAGAGCTAGGCTTGCAGCCTTACCTGATAAAGAATTCTGTCACTGAAGTGTGATGTTTGTGGTCCTGATTTTTCAATTCCTTGGAAGAGAATTGGCCTAGTAAAACCTGTGAAGTAGACAAAGTTTGCATTTTTCTGCCCTCTTTCACAGCACTTTTTCCAGTCCCTTGACAGACACCCCCTCCCAGTCCCTTTGGTTGTCTCTTAGCTATCAGCTAATTTTTACTAAACTATTAACTGAACATTAGGGTTTTAGCATCTACAATAGTTTAATAAATGACTTTTAAAAACAAAAACAACAGAATTCAGACTGTGGTAGCAATAAAGGTGTTTCAATCGCTTCTTTCTTCCTTCCTTCGATTCCACCCCCAGATAACCCTGGATTCAGGGAGCATATTTCTCTAGAATATCCATGGGCTACCAAAGCAGTTTCTCAGGAATATGTGTTTATGGTTGGGGCAGTGGTTAAGTGTAGGGGTGGGGAGTGGAAGAATTCCGTGGGGAAATAGTTTAAAAATAGACATCACAACCACCCGTTTCATTTCAGTCCAGATCAGAGAAGTACTGAATAAGTGAAAATCTGGCACACCATATCTGAAGGCTATACCTTACAATGCAAGCACCTGCTCTAAATATATTCTCTGTTAGAGGTGGGGTTAGAACCCAAGTCTTTCTGACTCTGAGGCCAATGTTCTATTGTTCTATGCTGCCTTATAGATAGTAGGAATTGAATAAATATTTGTGGAATTGAATGACACAATCTCAGACGTCTTCTAGCTCTGTAATAAGCCATGATTTTATGACCTAGAATTACAAATTCCAGAATCCTCTTTACACATCCTCTGATTTTGCAGAAATGCAGCTATTGATACCACCCCATTAGGAGTTATGATATTTTAACCAGAAAAAATGAGTACTACTTTTGGGGGATAGAGATCATTCATGTTGCAGCCATCAGGCATCTACTCTGTACCAGGCACTGTGAGAGAGAAAGGGAATGCAAAAAAAGAAGAGTGAGAAAGAGGGAGAGGGAGAAGGAAAACATTGGTTTCCCATGAAGAATCACTTTGAAGAGGATGAAAGCAATGATAGAGTGTTTACCCTGAGAAGCAAAGCAAGACTATGACCTAAGAAAAAGATCTTTAATTTCAAAATGCTTGTGAGAAATCCCTGCCTGTCCTATCATTTAAGAGTCTTGGTTGATGAATATATTTTTAATGATCCACTAAATAAGGCTATCTAAGAATACATTATTGATATAATTTTAATACCAAAAGAACAACAATAACAACAAAAGAAAATTCCACTTCTAAGCATTAGGTCCTTTCTATTTGTGAAATGAGTCGAACACACTGCTGTTTACCTGGTTTATTTTACCTACAAATGTCTTGATAATAGGCTTAGATCATTAATTTGTAAAGAACAATAGGTAAAATAACAGGATCTCATCAACATCATTAATATTGAACTCAATTTATTTTTATTAAAACATTTTGGTGTGCCTTTTGAGATTTAATTGGAGAATTAATCTTTCTCTGAAAATAATTATAGAAAATAAAGTACCTAGTTATCTACCCCATTCTTCCTTTGTTTGCCATCGTTTGGGGGCTGTACTCATCCATATGGTGTGGGAATGTGAATAGACTCTAAGTGGTCCCTTTACCCAAAGCAGCTTGGAGTCAGTATTCTTATTCAGGAAAGAGGAAGAATTCTCACTGAATATGTTACATGGCAAAGCACAGTATTATTTGTGCTCTAAATATTTATATATTGAAATATGACATTTTTAAACCGCGATCCAAAAGTGCACTTCAGTCTTTTCAATTCTCAAGGTAGTCTCTTGGATAAAAGAGAAATACATATAAAAGAGAGTATCACCCTCTCCCCTCTGTATCCATATATTTCTCCCTTCCTCTACCCCTTTCCAAAGAAAGTTTCTGATTTCCTTTTCTGGTTAATAAGAATAGTTGGTGATGAATTTGGGCTAATAGGATGACTTGTTAAAGTTCTGGAAAACTGTTGAGTGAGAGTGACTAGTAAGCATGAAGATAATTTCTAAGTTAACAAAACTTGAAGGTAGGAGTATACATCTGTGTTCCATTTATAGCTCTTTTGTAGCCCTTCACAACTGGCCCTTTCTTCCCTTAACAGTATTTTCACTCATTGGTCCCCTCCCTCCACTCCCTGTATGGATCAGGTGCATTTACCTGCTTGCTGTTGCTCACATCCCATCTCCTGTCTCCCTTCTCTGTGTTTTTGCACTGGCTGTCCTCCATGCTTGGAATGTTATCCCTTCTAAGCTTTCTTTTCCAACTCTTAGAATCTCAGGCTTCTTTCAGGACTGAGCTCAAGCCCCACCATCTGCAACAGTCCTTTTCCTGGTCTGTCTAGCTGCCCCACTAAAGTTACTTTGTGTCCATATTGTATGTACCTTGCATATGCTTGTACTTATTGCCTCTCTCATTAGAATATAATCTTCTTGAGGTCAGGGACAGCTTTTGTCTTTCATTTGTATCCTAGCATTTAGCACAGTGCCTGGTACAGGTACATGTGCTTAATAAACATTTAATCAAGTCCTAGACTTACCAAGACTTCAGGAATGGGCGATTTGGTGCATTTCCGAGGGTTTTCTTTCATTCTGTCATCTATTCCCTTTGAAGGAGTACTTATTTCTTCTTTCTTTATTATCTTCTTCTTTGGCTTCTTGTCAGTTGTGTAAATTTGTACTTTTATAGCTTTTATTCTTAAGAGTTCACCCTTAAATACCTAGCGTAAAGAAGAAAAATCACCATTTTCACTAGGTTGAAAGCTAAGTAAAATATATCCCCCAGTATACAGGCAAGGCCAATCTTGAAAAATGGGCATTTCTTTTCAGAGAAATAAAACATTTCTAATGCAAGTAAAATCTAGCTACCATTCATGAATGGGCATATTGGGCAACTTTCTTCTCATAGCATTCTGAACCCAGATGGCTAATCGTCATAGGAATTTGCCTGCTGTCAGCCTCAGACTCCCTTCCAAAATATTCACTTTCACTTATTGAAATATTTTTAATACTGGTATAGTTTATTTAAAAGCAGTATCCTTTCTTGGAATTAATTCATCAGCTAAGTTAGATGCTAGTAGTAGTGAGCTAATGTTTTATTTTGTAAGGTCTGATGACTAAGGAAAGCGGGCGGGGAAGTATTACTGTCTTTCCTTCCTGATCCCAACACACTATAATGGTGTTGTCAAAAGTTATAGATTTAAGAGTTGGAGAACTCATTTTGAATCAATAGATGTTACAGAGGTGAAATCAACAGGCTGTGGCAACAACAGCTTGGATATGGCGGAGTGAGAGCAAGGAATCTAGTTTGACTCCTAGGTTGAGACCCTGAGGGATTGAGAGGATGATTGTCCTCTACAGTAACAGGGAAGGTAGGAGATGAGCAGGACTCTAGAGGAAAGATAATGAATTCTGTTTTAGACGTATTAAGTTTAAAATATCTACTGGACATCCAGTTCGAGATGTCTGTCTGAAAGGTTGGAGATAGGAGACTGGAGGTCAGCAGAGAGATTGGGACAAGATAGGTAGATTTGAGAATCATCAGCATAAAGGTGGTGTTAAATCAATGGGAGCTGATGAGATCATCAAGTGAAGTAGTACAGAGGGGGAAGAAAACCCAGGACAGAATTCTGAGGGATTCTTATGGTGGGAGGGAATGATCTGGAGGACGATCCAACAAAAGAGACGTAGGAGTGGCCGAACAGATGGGAGGAAAACCAGGAGAGAGTGGTGTCCTAAAAGCCTAGGGAAGAGAGAGTCATCAGTAATGTCAAAGGCTGCAGAGGAGTGAGTCAAGGACAATGAGGATTGAGAAAAGGCCATTACATTTTGCAACTATGAGAGCATTAGCAACTTTGGAGAGAGCAGTTTTCTTGAATGATAAGGTCATAGCATAAGAGGACAAATTGTAACGTGTTAAGAGATTGAGGAGATGAACTTTTTGAGGAGTTTAGTTACAAATGGCAGGAAAGAAATAGTGTAGTAGTTAACAGGGATGAAAGGATCAAGTGAGGGTTTTTCCAGGATAGGGGAGACCATAGAGCCAGTAGAGAGGGAGAGATTGAAAATATGTGAGAGAGGGGGCAATCTGTTGGAGGATGGAATGGGATCACTTGAACAAGTAGAGGTGTTTTCCTTTGTAAGGAGTAAGGCCATCTCATCATGTGAGACAGAGGTGAAGGAGGTGATAGTTACAGAAAGCATATGAGTGATAGGATGTGAGGAAGAGGGAAGAAGAGGGAGTTCATGGCAAATAGACTCAATTTTTTCTGTAAAATATGAGGCAAGGTTCTCAGCTGAGAGAGTGGGCACAGAGGGAGCCGTGGGAGGTTTGAGGAAGATTGAAGAGGTCTAGAAGAGGCACTGTGAAGAGTGGAATAGGGAGTAGATAAGGCAGGTATAAAAGGATTGCTGCCGTGAGAGGCAATGGAAATTCCCAGGGTAAGAGTGTATAGAAAGAAGAGGATGAGGCCCAGAACAGAACCTTGGAATGTATACACTAAGGGGGACAAGAAAAGAATGAGGAGCCTGTGAAGAAAAAGGACTAGTTAGAGAATTTGGAGAACCAGATGTGTGTATGTGTGTGTGTGTGTATGTGTGTGTGTGTGTGTGTGTGTTTAGACTCAGAAACTAAGGGAGAAAAGAGCATTCAGAAATATGGAATTGAATTAAAGCCTTCCAGACAATACATTTAATAGTGCTTAGGGCTGCAGAGAATTAAATGATGAAGAGCATTTCATTAAATGTAGTGATCAGTTTGGATGACCACCAAGAGATCAGATTCAGCAGAGTATTTGGAAAGGAAACCAAGTTCCAAAGGATTGACAAGCATAGGTGATAAAGTGGATTCATTAAGTTTAGGTAACTAATTTCAAGAAAGGCAAAGAGAAGAGACAGGACAATAATTGGGCAGGACAAAATGGTTTCGAATTGGGTGGATCTGAGCGTGTAGGCAAATAAGAAAGTGTCAGTAGAGCCGGAAAGTCTGAAGATGAAGAGGGAATGGATGATTGCTGATGCATAAGTATAGAGGACCTGGGAGAGTGATCAAGATAGGATCCAGGCCCCAGACATAGATTATCCTTAGCAAAAAGTAGGGGTACTATCCGCTATGGATAGAAGAAAGAGTAGTAGGTGATGATGCCAACAAGTGTTTAGGAGTGGAAGAGGTTGAGCTAATTCTCATGTAAAATATCCTAAATATTCTTAGGGAAGTAGGAGGCTGTCATATGCTGTAAGTGTATATAGGTTAATGGTGTCATAGGGGATTTGAAAGAAGAGAAGTTTTAGAACAGTTGTGGGGAATTAGTAAAGTAGAAGGAATCTGAGCAGCCCATTAAGGAGCATAAATTTGTGATCATCATAAATTTATAGTCAGTGGAATCAGTTTGATTTTGTGACTTTTCCAATGATACCCAAAAGGCCAGGAGGAGGAGGAGGAGAGAAATTGGATAGTGAGAAGTAAAAGTGATTATTATAGGGTGGCAGATAGTAATTATTAAAATAATAGACAGCTGGGTCAGGGCTAGGTCTGAAGCCAAATGAAACCAGAATGGGAAGATGAACTGGGAGAAAAGGAAAGTGTTGAAGGACTACTGGTCACAAAAAGAGTGAAATCAAGGCTTAGTATAAGTGAGAGTAAGAGAGGCAGATGGATAAAAGATTGTGGATGACAAATTAAATTAAAAGTTCAGTGTATTGAATATAATAGGCAATTAATTAACTCATATTAAATACACTTTAGAAGAAGAAGTTGGGTGGCATAGTGGACAGAATACTAGGCCTCAAGTTAGGAAGATCTGAATTAAAATCTGGCCTCAGATACTTACTAGCTTTGTGACCTTGGGCAAATCACTTACCATTTATTTGCCTCAGTTTCCTCAACTGTAAAATGGGGTTAATAACCACCTACTTTGCAGGGTTGTTGTGAGGATCAGAAATATTTATAAAGCACTTAGCCCAGTGTCTGGTACATAATCGGCACTATATAAATGCTGACCATTATAATTATCATTATCATTATTGTTATAGAGATGATGTTTGTGAGAGGTTAAAATTTAAGGTATATTTTGATATGTTGGTTATGCGGAGTGGCAAAGTTGAGATTTGTGTTTGAAAAAGTTGAAGAATTTTGGGATTAGAATGTTAGTATGGTTGTCAGGATGCATATTGTAGTATCCAAAGAGGATAGCAAGAGATGGGACAAAGAAGACCTCATAAGACGTGTGCTAAAATCAGTTGGGAAGTTGGAAGAGTGACTTGGATGTTGGGAGATGGTTGTAGAATGGATGGATAGGATGTGGTATAAATGGATTTTGTGGACTTGGAATGAGAAAGAACTAACAAGCATAATGAAAGAAGAATAGCTTACAAGGGACAGAGATGTCAATCCTTTCTTGTGGTCCTGTAAGAGGGGGGAATTGGGAGCAGGAATTACCTCCATTGGAGAGTGTTGTAAGGGTATCCAATGAGGTTTTGCTTAAAGCAAATAGTCTGAAGGAATGTTATTGGACAAGTTCAATGATACAAGCAAATTTATTAAGAAAGAGAACTTGCATTCTAAAGGGCACAGTAGAATGGATTTAGAACCAGGTTGATCTTTGTTTGGGGAAGAGAACGATTGATAGAATAGGGATGAGGGTTTGGAAAGATCTAACAAGGGCATGCAGCTGGCATTGAAGACTAGATGATTGGGAATGGGGAAACACTATAATGGAAGACAGATTGGAATGTGTTGGCAACAGGGGAAGGGGACTGCTTAATCAGCAGTACTTAGACAACAGAGTAGATTAAAGAGTTAACCCCACCCTGTGTTCCAAATGAAATGTGAAGTGCTGGTAGTAGGCTTGCAATACATCTCACCCCTACCTTTTAGGTGCTCTGTTATACTTGTTGATGGTTCTGATAAATATAATCTACTAAATGTATATACTTTGCACACACATGCACATGTGCGCGCACACACACACACACACAGACACACACACACACACACACCACCAGCTATTGGGGTGAATCTGGGTTTAGGGGAGGACCATTTGTATTGTCATTGCAGATGCATGTTAAGCAATAAATTGATTGTGATTCAGCTCTTTGGTTTGTTTTAAATTAACCAGATGGGAGCAAGTGATCCCAGTGAAGTATAGGGCTGAGCCTAAATGTTTGCATTTTTCCTTGTGAAAAAATGATTTATGTAACAACATCATAATCAATAAATTTACTTCTGAATATATTCATAAATAAACAATATGAGATAAAACACCAACTGTTTGTCATACTTGTTGCACAGCAGTGCATAATTGAGTATGGAATTTGAATCTATGAAGTGGCCATGTTTATTTAATTCTTCCATCAGAGTTAGTTGTGTGTAGAATTCAAGCCAGGACTCTGGCACTAAGGAAGAGGGAGGGGGGAGGAACCTCTCTTCATTACATCTTTTATGTAGACACTCCAGTCATGAGAGTAGTGGCTGAGAGAGAAGGCAATCTGATTGAACTGGCGTCTTTTGCTTCCCTCTGGTGTATACTCCTGGTCTTTTTTCTGTTTATTTGTGTTAGTTCTCTTTCTCTCATTCCCCCTTTCCTGAGTGTATCTGTTTATGTACACTTATTGGAAAAAAAAAAAAAGAAGGTAGGGAAGGAGTATTTCCCAAGAGATTTACAGGGCTTCAGGGAGTGCATGACTTCTGCCTTGCTTGAGCACAGATTCACTTATTGATTGATTCATTCCTTCATTCAAGAAACATTTATTGATCACCTACTCTGTGCAAGGTGCAATGGAGGATACTTAGATTTATGTGACAGTCTCTGCCCTCTAGGAATCTATAATCTGGTAAGGGAGATAAGACATATACTCAAATACTGAAATATGAGGCTGGATATGATAAGTGCAGTAGAAATAATACTGAGTAGAGTTCCGAGAAGGTAGGGGGCATTTCTCACTTGGCTCACAAGATCATAGAAGCTGTTATAGGGAAGGTGGGGTTTGGAGCTACTTATGTGATGATAACTAAGGTTTGGAAAGCAGGTATGAAATATAGTGGAGCCCATTTTAGTTAGAGGGAATATGGTAAGCAACGATATGAAGGCAGGATAGTGCAAGGTGCTCTACTTAATAAGACCAGTAGCCAAGTAATTTACACTAACAGATTCCTTGAATCATGTATTAGGGTACTTATCAGGGGCACTTTGACACATAGTTTCTGTTACTTGCATGTCGACTATTCCCATTCAAGTTCAAACACATGCATCAGGGGCTGTTGGCCATGATCTGGCTGTTGCAGTATGGAGCTGCAGCTGTGTTGTAGCTCTGTTATTCAGAGCAGGAAACTTTGTCTAGGAAGATAGTACTGTGCCTCACAACTTATCCATAATTGTATTTTCAGTATATCAGCAGCTGTACTCCTTTTCATTCGTGTGAAAAGTTGAAAATAGCTTTAGATCAATGTATGTCACATGTAAACATAATGGAATTGGAAGAAATATAACCTTATCTTCTGGGACATCTGGAAAACTTATGCAGACTTTATTACATTAGTTAGTAGAGGTTATAGAGGTAAGCATAGTTCAAGCATATATACCTTTAAGAACTATATTTTTCTAAGAAATGCCAAGGTTTTTTTTAAAGAGAATGTTAATTTAGTGAGTGCTTAAAATAGTGACATGATCTTCTTCAATATTATTTACTCCTTTTGGGCAAACTTAATTGACCCTGTCATTTAATAAAGAACAGTAGTTTTCTTGTTTACTTTATTTTAATCTGGTTTACCCCTTTACTCTATCACTGACTTCTCATTTGAGGTCCAGCCCTGTATTTCAAGCACCTACCAGACTTCTGCACTGGTCCCAAGCTAAATCCATTATCTTTTCTCCTCAAATTGATTTTCCCTTCTCAACTTTGAAATTTTTTCAATGGTACCTTAAACACCCCCCTCAATTTCTGAGGCTAGAAATCTTGGAGGCATTGTTGACTTCATTTCATCTATATCTCCTGTGTTTAATCAGTTGCCAAACCATGTTGATTCATCCTTCATAGTATATGTTAGGTTCACACCACCACCTACTGCAGAACCTCATCACATCCCTCTTGATTTTATACACAGACATGTACACCCAGTACCACACTAAATTAAATCTTGTTACAGTGCCGTTTTTCTTATTTCACTCTCCTTTTCAAAAAATTACACTAGATTCCTCCTGCCAATAAGATCAAAGCCAAACTTCTTAGTCTGGCATTCAAAGCCTTCCATAATCTTCTTCGACAACTATATTTTATCTCCCATTAATATCTAGTTCCCTTAATATGTAACACGAATTCTTTGTTTCTCTTATAGTGGACCTTTTATGATATCCCTGTTCCCAATTCCATGTCTTTTGTTCATTGTGCTTCTTGCGTTACATGATGTAGCAGAAATAATGTGATCCCGGACCCACGTGTATAAAAATATTTATAGCAGCTCTTTTTGTGGTGGCAAAGAATTGGAAATTGAGAGGTTGCCCATCAGTTGGGGAATGGCTGAGCAAGTTGTGGTATGTGAATGTAATGGAATACTATTGTACTATAAGAAATGATGAACAGGTTGATGTGAGAAAAACCTGAAAAGACTTGTATGGTCTGATGGTGAGTGAAGTGAGCAGAACCAGGAGAACATCGTACACAGTAACAGCCACGTAGTGCCATGACTAATATTGATAGACTTAGCCCTTCTCAGCAATGCAAGGATCTAAGATATCTCCAAGGCCTCATGATGGAAAGTGCTATACACATCCAAAGAAAGAACCATGGAGTTTGAATGCAGATCGAAGCATACTATTTGCTATTTTTTTCTTCTGTTATGTTTTGTCTCCTCTTTCTGGTGGTTCCTCCTGTTGCTTCTAATTCTTACTTACAACATCACTAATGTTAAAATATGTTTAATAGGAATGTATATGTATAACATATCAGATTGTGCGCCATCTTGGGGAGGGAGGGGGAGAAAAATTTAAAACTCAAAAGCTTATGGAAGTGATTGTTGATAATTCAAAATAAATTTTTTTTTAAAAAAAAATAGCACACACACAAAAAATAATGCGAGCCTGGAGTCTCTTGCCTTGACTTCAGTTAATTCCCTGTTCTGACACTTGCTACCTGTGTTACAGATCATTTGACCTCTTGGGGCTTCATTTTCATCCTTTATAAACTGAGGTAGGGGAATTAGACAACCTCTAAGGTCCCTTGATCCTCTGATCTTCCTTTTTCTCCACCTCTACTGACCTCTCCTCTTCTTCAAGGTCTTGTTCAAATGATACTTCCTCCACAAAGTCTTCCTTAACCACTTTAACCCCAGATGATATTGTTTTCTGTATTTTATGCAGCATTTACTAATCTATACACTTTGTATTTACCTATCTCTATACATAGTATATCTCTCCTTGTAAGGTCATAGAGGTTACAGACTCTTTCATTTTGGTCTTTGTATTATGTCCACTAACAGTGATTTGCACGTAGTAGATGCTAAACAAATACTGGTTTAATTAAATTGTATCATTATGATGTGTGATTATATCAAATCAAATAAATGTTTATTGAGTTTAATTTTGTAGGAAACACTGTGTTAGACGTGATGAATAAAACAGAGAAACCTTCAAGCTTATTCACTATCTTCAATGAATTTGTAATCTATATGGAAAGAGAGAACATAAATATGTGAAAAGTTAAATAAGAAAAGATTTAAATAACAGTTAAAGACAGCAATAGAAAAATTACTGCAAGGTATTGGTACATGATTAATTTCTGAATGCTGTCAGCCAGTACTATTCAGTATTTTTTTTTTTTACTAACAACTTAATGGAAACACAGCATCTGAACCTAATTTGAGGGAAAAATAAAGCTTGGAGAGATAACTGTTACACTGGATAACATAACCAGCCCTACTGAGCATAAACTTTGTCTCATTAACTTCGTATTTCCCTCTGCACTCATCACAGTACATTTGTGTGAGGTAAGTATTTAATAAATGTTTGTTGAATTGAATTGCCAAATTGAATAGGACTTTGAAGAGTTGCTACAATAGGCCAAATCAAACCAGATGCAATTTAATTGGAATAAATGTCTGTGAGACAGACTGGTCTTCTGCACCCAGGCAGAACTGAGGGACAGAGACACAGAGATAGAGGTAGACAAATAGAGACAGAGAGATACGTAAGAACTCAGGGTAAGATGGACCATCAAGAAGCAGACCAAGCTCCAATTACACTAAGAGACTGACCACAGTGGAACTAAAACTTTGTGACCATGGTGACACTGAAATGGAATTATGAACTTAAATATTCGACTTATCTGCCTTCTTCAGCAAAGGTGCTGCCATCTGCTAATACTGTTTGAATTCTTTGCCCCGTTAGTTAGCAACCTCTAGGACACTCTTATCCAGCTAGTGATTCCTGTTTAAAAGTAATCTATGACCTTTCTTTACTCGACTGCCTATTCTGTCATCCCCGTTCACCTTGATTTCAGTCCTCCAGTATCCCATGTCAGATCTTCCTATGTCTTCTACTGTGCCTTCTGGACTTCTTACTCCATAATTAAAAAACTTACTTTCATTTTAGACCCAGGTTCCTTCTTCTCATGCTCCTTCAGTCTTTTGGCATTCACAGAGACTTGGCTCCCACCAAACAGACAACATATCTCTCTTTGGCCATCCTTTGTGATACTGGTTTCATGTGACATATCCAGGTATCCCCTGACTCAGTGGTCCCATTAAGGAAGGCAGAATATTCTTGTTCCTAATTATCACTTTGAGATTCTCCATCTGCCACTATCACTCAATAGCCTATCCTTTGAGATTCATTTTATCCAAATTCTTCACCCTATCCATATCCTGGTGACTATTTTGTACTGTCTCCCACCCCGGATTTCTAAATCAGTGAATTTAGTTGATGTCTCATAATCTCCTCCCACAACTCAACTTGTGTCCCCTGTATTAGAGGACTTTAACATAAATGTTGATGTTTTCCTGAGCACCCTGACCCCCCCATCCCTCAATCTATTCAACTCCATGACCTATACCTTCATTGCAGCATTTCACCTCTGCTACACAAAGTAGTGGTCAAACCTTTACTCTTGCCAACACCCACAATTGTCCCACTTCCTTCAGAGCCCTGAAATGCCTTTATCTGATCATAACCTGTCGTTCCTCTTCACTCTGTGTATTGCTTCTCCTAAAACTGTTCTCTGTTGTTGCTATCACCAGCAGCCCTCAGTACTTCCCCAGACCATGCTCTCCTCCCTCTCCAGTCTTGAGCCTTAGTTTAACCCATTCAGCTCTGAAATATTCTCTCCTGTTATATCTCTTGTTCCTTCATCTTCTTCCCAGTCATCACTTGCCAAACGCTGATGCTAAGTTACTTCCACATCCTCCTCCTCTGTTCTTATTCATGCTGCTGAATGAAGTTACCCCAGCAGTCAGTCTGTCTGCTGTTTTCTGTTCACGGCGATGACACACTGATCTGTAAAATATGTTGTGTTACCACTAGCCAGTATTGGCTATAGTAGAAAGAGTCCTGTACTTGGAGTCAGGAAGGCTGGGTTCAAGTCCCAGTTCTGACATTTTTTAGCTATGTGATCTTGGTAAATATCACTTTCCTACTCTGAGCCTTAATTTCATCATCTACAAAACATGAGTGCCTGCCCCTCGGGGTTATTATGAAGAAAATGTTTCAGGTATCTTACAGTGCTATAGAAGTGAGTTATCGTTATGATGTCTCAGACACTATAGAATTCCTCTCTCTCCTATAACACTAGGGCCTTTCTCATTAGAACTTAGATTCTTATGTTCTCCTGCTACCAGCCTCTTCTATACTCATTTCAATAACTACAGAGGTAGATATGGTTTGTGTAGGATTAGTATTTTGTTCATAGCATTTTTAAGCAAAAAAAAAAAAAAGACAAAACGAAGAGCCTGGATAATTCTCTCAAAGATTGAGAGAACCCGTTCATTGCAAGTACAGAATTCCGAGGGATAGATGATTAATTATTCATTTCCAGAAAATCAAATATCTCATATTAAACAAAGGCTCTTACTATGCACTGAGGGGAAAAAAACAACAGCAACCTGACCTAATAAAATGATTTGCTGGGTTATATGGAAATCTCTAGCAAAAAAAAAAAAGAACTTAGAGAGTACAATTCAATTCAATCAGCATTTTTTTGAGTACTTGTTATGCACAAAGCACTGCCCAGTCCCATGAATCTCAGAAGCCTGGTCTACCTTTCTTCAAATTGGAAACTCCTTTTTCTAATGTCTTAAAAGCATTCCTATTAGGACAAGCATCATCATGCTTTAGCCAAAAATGCTGTGGGCAGGTTCTCGAAAGAACTGGATTTAAGCTCCAGCTCCTCCCCTTACTAGCTATGAGATTTCAGAGAACTCAAATTTAATTTCACCGAATCTTAATCTCCTCCTCTGTAGATTGAATGTAACAATACCTTGCCTGCTGTATCACACACATTCATTGTAAGGACCAAATGAAATCCCATAAATGAAAGCTTAGTTTGAAAAAGGTCAAAATGTTTTGACTAAATCTAAGATAATCTCCCAACAGCTAACGCAGATATACATCTTGTTGCAGTTTAAACAAATTAATCCTTATAACCACTTATTAGGGTGTAAGACTTAGGGTATACTAGAAAGATCCATGACTTTGGAATTAGGAGACTTGAGTTCAAATTCCTGAAGCAAAACTTACTAGCTTTGTGACCAGGAACAATTGTCTTTACCAGTTCTAGCAGCAGTTACCATATCTGTAAAATCATGAAAATAATCCTTAAACTGTATACTGCTAATTGGTCCTCAAGGTTACACGTCTGTGCCATTGGGGTTCACTACAAATTCATGTTATCTGACTTCTACTGGCCTTTCATTGCTGCATGGCAAACTCCTCTGATTTATTCTCTAGAATGCTCTTCGTGACAAGCATTTTCCCTTCCCTCCTTAGGCCTCTTATGCTGCCTCTTTCCCCAGTCCTTCTCAGAAGAGGAACTAGTTTCCTGCTTGAGGCCATCCACCACAAACCTTTGTGTTCACTCTCTCTTTGTTCCAGTCCCCGATGAAAAAGGGAGGCCTTCTTGTTGCCAAAGCTAACTCTCATTTGTTCTCTTGATTCCATTCCCTCCTATCTCCTTTATCAAACTGCCCCTTTGCTTTTTTTCAGTCTCAACTTATTCCTCTCTGACATCTACAAATGTATCCAGGTATCTCTCATCCTTTAAAAAAAAAACAAACCTTCATCTGACTCTGCCAATCCCTTAAAGCTATCATTTTATATCATTTTTTCCTTCAGTTTACATGCTGCTGCTGTGTCCATCAGTTGATCAGTCCTGTGTTGCCCATTCAGATGTAGATATCCGACTAAGTGCCTCCAAAGCAGAGGTCTTTATATTTCCCCCAAAATCCATTTTTCCTCCTAACATTCCCTTCACTGTTTATATTACCCATCCTTCCATTCACCTGGGTGTCTAATAGTGAAGCCATTCTTGACTCTTCCTTCTCCTAAGCCCCAAATTTAATCTCCTTCCAGTACTTAACACTCTTACCTCTACAACATCTCTTCTGTTCTCTCCACGCATAGTTTCTACCTTGATTCAAGTAGTAAGATCATAGATTTTGAGCCAGAAGGGACTTGATAAGCCTAGGGACCAAAAAGCTAGGTGGCACGGTGGATAGAGTCCTGAAGTCAGGCAGAACTGAGTTCAAATGTGGCCTCAGACACTTACTAACTCTTGGACTCTGGGTAAGTTAATTAACCTCTGTCTATCTCAAGTTCTGCAGCTGTAAAGTGGAGATAATAGCAACTATCTCACAGAATTGTGAAGATCAAATGAGATAATATTTATTAAGCCCTTCGTACAGTGTCTGGCACTTAAGAGATACTTAATAAATGCTCATTCCCTCCTTCCTCTCCCTATACAATACAAAACCTTCATTTTATAAATGAGGAACTTGAGACCCAAAATGTTTACATCACCTGCCCAGGATCACACAGGTACTAAGTATCAGAGGCAGGATTTGAACCCAGGCCCTCTGATTTCCAAAACCACACTGCCTCTTTTTCATTTGAACTGTTTCTAAACAGATTGCTAATTGTTTTCCCAGCCTACATTCTCTTTGTATTAAAATCCAGCCTTAATATAGCTATAAAATATTCCTAAAACACAAATTCTGAGTAGAGATCTATATCATCTCCCATCCTATCTCAAAAATCTTTAATGACTACTTTTATGAAATACAATTTCCTCAGCCTTTACATACAACTCAAACTTTAAATGCCTGACTTTTATCTTTCCTGCTCTATTTTGTATTAATCACCCTCATCCACCAGTCAAATACTCCAGCGGGCTGTTCCCTGTACATGCCATTTCATTTCCCGCCTGCATGCTTTTGCTCAACTGGTTTCCCAAGTCTGAAGTATCCTCACCTAATGAAATTCCTGACTTTATTTAAGGTACAAGTGAGGCACGACCTTTTACAAGATCCTCCTGCCCTCTTTAGCCCCCTAATTATTAGAACTAATGTCCTTCTTAAATTATTTGGTGTTACTTTAGTTGTACTTTCTTGTGTACATATCCAATGGAAACTGCCCTAGGAAGGTGCCGTTTTGTTTTAGGCTTGATATCCCAAGTGCCTAGCATAGTACCTTGCGTATCACCAGACTTTGATAAATGTTTATAGAAATGAGCTAAAGTTTATAAATAAGAGTTATATTTAATTTCCTTCTAAGATACATAAACCAAGGTAAAACAGATCAGCAAGGAGTAATTGTCTTAGGGCACTATGCCCAGTGCCAAGGATCTCCTGTTCTTAGGGAGCTTAACTATTGAGCTGAGGTAAAAAGAGAAACTAACACTAACAATAGTGGCATTTGTATCAGACAAATGGTGCGCAAATGCTACAAGAATTGAGAAAAGGGAACCGTTGATTAATTTTAATCTTTCCTCTAGGGGTATGTTTCCCAAGGCTCTGTCCACTTTTTTTTTTTGCTCTTTCTAAAAACAATTTTTATGCTTTCCCATCCCTAAAAATAACTTATCCATATCCAGTTTTAATTGTGGGACCCCAACCTGAAATATTGTAAAGGGACACTGAATAATGAGTCAAGAGGAAAATTGTTCTACTTGCCACAGTCCTACTATTTATATTTCAATGTATAATACTTTAAAAAAAACCCACTACAGCATCACATTAGTGACTCATATAATGTCACATACTTTGTAGAAGTTTATTACCAAGTTTGCACATTGGCAAACTTCTCTCCAGAATATTGTAGTTTACAGTATATCAGAATGCCAACTGGCAAGGTCATACTCAAGCTTCAAAATGTTATAACTGTGGAAAGATGTGTCCTAGTCAAACTCCCAGCTCTTAAATGAGTCATTCCTTTATTGCCTTCAAATTTGTCTCCTTTATTACAGGAAGAGTAGGAGGAATGTTTGCAAAACTATGAGGCCACTCTATGTACTGCCGATAAAAGGGAAGAAAGATATTTTCCTCAGTGCCCCCAGCATTTTCCTAAATGAAGATGTTGATTTTTTTAATGGAATGTTACAATAATTAGTCACAAAAATTCATGTAAGTTTATACAGTACATTTTTTGTTCTTACCAAAACAACCCGTTTTATGGTTTTAAGTGATGTAGATTAAAATTGATTTATGGTTCTTTGTGGTATTTCCAGAATGTAGCTTCTTTTCTTTACTTGTTTCCACAGTGTATCTTCTACATGCTGTATAATGACAAAACATGTAGATGGTATACCTTAATCAAATGATGTTTCCAGTAACTTCCACTTTGAGAGTTTGATTTGAGGTGGATCTGAAATGTGACCTTCAATAGATTCAATTTATACTCTAAGAAGATAAAAACCGTATATGGAAATGACTGATATCAGTGGAGGTGTTCAGTGTCACAACAGTGAACAGTGGTACAAAGCAGTGACTCTGATCTAAAAACAAACTGTTGTTGTTTTTTAGTCTTTGGAATAAATTTTATTAAGAAGTTTTAATGAAAACACTTGGGCTAATTCTTACTCATCTTCCTTTCCTCTCCTAAATATGAACCAGATCCCTTTGGCAATAACTTTGTAGTTGTTTCTACCTGTAGTGGGAAAGAATAAGACTCCTTTAAAAATGGGCACGGTATGATAATCCATAGCCAATTGCCATGTCTTCACTAATAACAGGGAGTGTGGAAGAACTAGCTCTTGAGACAGGCTTAAATTAGGCAAGCCTTTTAAGGGGTCTGATGCAGCTGTAATGTATGTGAACTTTGCCTTTTACTATTTGCAAAGATATAACTATGGAAATATATCAAAATTTGCATGGAATTTTTATTGAACCTACACACGAGCTCCTTGAGTACACGGACTCTTTTTTCTTTATCTTTGGATCTCTGTATTCTACACAACAGAAGTTTAATGAATGCTTTTTGAATAGTACTGAGAAAATGGACTTGGATTCTGTGTTTTATAATGACAAAACATGTGTATAGCATGACTTAATCTATATGACATTATCATTATCTTCCTTTCTGATAAGGTTTATTCATAGAAAGCTTTAGTGCATTGAGAACATTTTCATATACTTAACTAATTGATCTTAACAACCACCCTGGAAAGTAAACAGGTACTCCAAGTACTGTTATTTCCATTTTAAAGATAAGTGCATCTGTGACATTTAAACTATGTGATTGATTAAGTTTGTAAAAGAAAAACATTATAGGCCACGTGCTCTTTGAGAAAACCTCCACAGTGCCTCATCATGGCATGGAAATGACCTGTTTCTTCAATCCTGTACAAGAGGAATTAGTTAACTTTGCAAGTTCTGCTCTGTTGGAACACCTTCAGGGATTGTTGGTGGTGGTGGTGGTGAATTGTTGAGTTGTTTCAATCATCTCTGAATCTCTGTGGCCCCCATCTAGGGTTTTCTTGGCAAAAGTACTGCCATTTCCTTCTCCAGCTCATTTTACAGATGAGGAACTGAGACAAACAGGGTTATGTGACTTGCTCAGGGTCATACAGCTGGTAAGTGTCTGAGCAAAAGGTTATGTTTGCTTTCTAAGGACCAGCTTGCTTAAGCATGATTGGCCTCTTGGTAATGAATTCTTTAGCCATAGCAATTCATGAAACAAAGAAAAATATTAAATGACATTCAGTTCCATGTAGCACTTTCCCATCTTGCAGTAATGTGGCCAGAGGGAAAAAGGGAACAAAAGGGAACAGAACAAGGAGATCAAAAGCCCCTAAAAACCATCTTAGGAAATTCTTGGCTTACTTGCCCACCAGAGCAATATGGGAGAAAGGAAATCACCAGGTGAGAATATATAGTCATATGTAAAATCGTGTGGTGAAGGATACAGAAAGAAATAAGGTGATCTGTTATGCATCATAAAACAAAGAGAAGCAATTGGAACAGAAACCAACTTAAAGAAATCTTCCTGGAAAACACAACTAAGGAAAGTAATCCTGAGGGCATATGATGAGCAAGCAAAATATGGAAAACATCTGCCAAGGTCTTTGTAGAAAACCCTCTTCGCTATCCTGAACAACAGAGCCACCACATTTGGACTCTCACATCAGTCTCAGATGTCTTTGTAGAGCAAAGATTTTTAACTGAGAACCGTGAGCTTTTTTTTCCTTTTTAATGTTTAGATAACTGTATTTCAGTCTATTTGACTTCCTTTGTAATCCTATGTGTATTTTTCTCTTTATTTAAAAACATCCTTCTGAGAATGGGTTCATAGGCTTCACCAGCCTGCCGGAGGAATCCATGACACTGAAAAGGGATTGGGGGTTAAGAGCTCCCTCTTCTAAAGGACTTGGAAATGCCACAAAAGAAAACAAAGCTGGGCTAAGCAGCAGGACTCTACCAGACTTGCAGAGAAGTCCATGGTGACAAAATTTTGAGGGTATTGAGAAATCACTTCACAAGACATCTGGAGAAGGGGAAAGATAGCAAAGCATGGATAAAATCCAATGGCTTATTACCAAAGAAAAGTGTCTACGAGAACATCCTTAACTTTTGTCCCATATGCTTCCCTTACTATTTTTGTGAAAATAATATATGTACACTTTGTGGTCACCTTTGATGAGGGTAATAGAAAGGCAGGCTTCTGCAAGTGAAATTCCAAAGTTGACTCTATCTTTACTGTCTCACACTTGATTGAAAGATGTATGGAACATAAGATCCCACTGTGTTCATTTTTGTTCTCTATTAAAAAACCATTTGATTCATTAGAGGAAGAGGCCAACTTAAAATGTGCTCTCCAGCAGTGTGTCTCCCAGGTATTTGTCAAAATTGTGTGACATACCATGGAAGTATATTGTGGCAAAGATAATCTCGTTTGATGATCCTGTGACCATTAATACAAGATGTGGCATGAATTAGAAAGACATTTGTTCACTGAAGTAGTTTGTCACTATCGCAGATGAGATATAGACCAAAGTTTATATTTGGTAAGGATTTCTTATAAATGTTGAGGAACTTATGATGTGGCTGTTTGTGGACAATTGTATTATAAAAGCCCTGAAATATTTTACAGTCTGATCAATGAAAACTGTAATCACTGTATAATGATTATGTAGATAGTGATACGTAGTTGAATGGACAATCCATATATATAACTTGTCCTTTAGGGTATGGATTGGTATATATAAATATCCAAACATATGTAATAGTGTACATAGTGTATGTGTGTATATGTGTGTACATATATATATGTGTGTGTGTGTGTGTGTGTGTGTGTGTGTGTATATACACACCCATACAAACACACATACATAGATAGATATATAGATATACAGGCTATATAGATTATCCTTTCAGCTGTATTTTGTAGGAGAGAGAGAACTGTAATGAACAAAAGGAAGACAGGGAGTACCTGTGGGAAATTGCTTAGTTTAATTCACAAGATCATAAGACCACATATTAAAGCTGTAAGAGACTTCAAGGGGCACCTAAGTGGTGCAGTGGATAGAGCACCAACCCTGGAGTCAGGAGGGCCTGAGTTCAAATCTGGCCTCAAACATGTAACTACTAACTAGCTGTGTGACCCTGGGCAAGTCACTTAACTCCATTTCCTAGCCCCCCCCCCAAAGAGAGAGACACACACACACACACTTCAAGGCAACAATACAGTTGAGACCATCTGGTCCAAACCTCTATTTACAGATGAGGAAACTGAGATAGCCAGTGAGCATCTGTGTCAGGATTTGAATTTAGGAAGTTTTTCTTATTCTGAGTCCAACACTCTTGTTTAAAGCATTACCTGCATGAATTTATTAAGAACTTATTATGTACCAGACACTAAGAATACAAACACAAAAACAACATTTTCCTTGTCCTTGAGGAGGCCTTAATGATCCCAAGCTTTTTCTGGAAACAAAGCACTTTTTAAAAAATACTCCTGTTCTTCCATACTTGGTGTATGCCTACTAGTCAAGGAACACTTGGAGTTCTAGAGAATTAAAAGTGAGGACCACCCAGATGGCAGTGGGGTGGTACTTTGCAAATAAGGAGCTATAAAGGAAAAGTAGTATAAAGGATACCATCAAAGAGATGTATGAAGGGAAAAGATGAGCTGATTATGTGGCAAGAATGAAGAAAAATCGATGGAATAACCGGTTGCTGTTCCATTACTA
Organism: Phascolarctos cinereus; assembly: GCF_003287225.1. NCBI lineage: Eukaryota > Metazoa > Chordata > Mammalia > Diprotodontia > Phascolarctidae > Phascolarctos > Phascolarctos cinereus. The sequence continues at coordinate 118,518,881 of NW_027556180.1, read as the reverse complement.
TTCTCGTGCGCTTTTTTTTTTTTTTTTTGGTTTTTAGGCAATTAGGGTTAAGTGACTTGCCCAGGGTCACACAGCTAGTAAGTGTCAAATGTTTCGTCTGAGGCTGGATTTGAACTCAGGTGCTCCTGACTTCAGGGCTGGTGCTTTATGCACTGCACCACCTAGCTGCCCCTATTGTCATGCTTTTTAAGAGAAATAGATGGATCTTCCCCCAATCCCTAGTACTATTGGATGGATTCTCTGTGGCACACTTAGAAGAAGACATGGATAAGAGTTGCATAAGAGGGGTGGGCATGAATGGATTGAGTTATTGATGATAGTGCACAGACTGATGAGATCACGGATTCATTTAAGTACTTGTATGTACAATTAAGAAAATGTGCTCATCATGACTGTAACAACTGCAGACCACAAATTCAGAAAGTGGCAAAACTAAAGCTAGAACTCGGGTCTTCACAACTCTAAACCATTACATTTTAGAAGGCAGTTTTTCAAATCTTTAGTTTCCATCTCTGATTTTATCCTACATGAGTGTCTCCAGTCATGTCCAAGTGTTGTCAAAGTCTATAAAAATTATCAAAACAAAAGAAATTTTAGTTCATTTTAGTTACAAATTCCTTGTTTCATACAAAACTTTTACAAGCAAATTGTAAAGCAGCTCCCAAAAGCATAGGAAATCAATTGAACTTCTGCTCATCAAACATTATTAAATCATCATCAAATATTAAGCCCCTCTTTTTTCAAGTCGTTTTAATAGTTTTTCTGTATAAAAGACAAAATAAAAGACAACCTGACTTCAAAAAGTTTATATATTTTCTATGTGGGCTACCAGTTTAAAGAGTGACACCTGACACCAGGAGGTTTGATTTTCTTTCTCTTTTTTTGGGGGGGGTTTTAAGGGAACAACAAAATACCTTGCACTTATGGAGAAATAATAAATTGTTCATATAAACATTTGCTGTTCAACAAGGAGCAAATGTGTGTGAAGTAATAAATAAAAACAGGATTACAAGCAGATGATAATTCTTCAATAAATACTAGTACTAAATTCTTTAATTTACTTTAAAAATAATTCCTTCATGAGAAAAGGGCCGTATTTTGTTTCCTTAAAATACGGTAACATTACGTTAAAAAATTAGTCACTAAGCAAATTAAGAGTCAGTGTATGTTGAGATAGTGATGCAGTAATAGTACAAGGTTTACTTTTTTGTTAGAATAATTTAATTATTTTAAACCAGCTCTTTCAATTTGACTTAAAACTTTCTTTCAAAACTTACTTTCAGAACTATGGAAAAAATGTATTTAGTAGACGTATACTTATACTTTAGTTATATTTAGGGTTACTGTCAGATTTCATTTAACCCTCCTCTTCTACCCAAAGCCCCTGCTACCAGTCAAGAGGTAGCTTTCTCATGTTATGTAGAATTTCTTTGTGTAGTTATCTCATGAAATTTTCAAGCTTTATTGGCTCTTTTAAGGTTATTTTACTATATAATTTATTGCGAAGTGAGTGCAATTATGCTCATTCCAGTTGGCTCAGATCCAATTCTTACCACCGTCATTGCTACTAGAATAGTAGTCTTCATTTTTGTGATTTAGAGGTAATATATAATAATCTAGCATTCCTTTAATAATATATGATCATTTCAGGATAAAAGTTTAAAATTTTCTTTTCTTACAAACATCCAGTAAAGTTGGTGGTGTAAGTATTATTATTACCATTTAATAAACAAGGAAAGTAAAGCTCAGAATAGTTAAGGTCCTTGACCAAGATCAGGTAGCTATTAAGTGTCAGTGCCCAAATGTGAGACACAAATCTTTTGTCTCTAAAGCTAATGTTTTTTCTCATGTATCACTGTACTGATTAGATGTTGAAGTGTTGGCAGTGAAGACATCATTAGAAAAAAAAAAAGGAATTGGTATGGTACATGACCTGTAAGATTTCCTTCTAGTTCCAAATTTATAAGCCTGTGAAAACATCTTGGATTCTGAGACCAAACTATTCCTTGCTTCAACATGGCTACTACTCGTTCCTTCCCTGTTTGTTTGATAGCAGATGTTTGGGGAATGCTACTTATCTAGACAGAATAAACTTTAGAAAGAAGCAATTCTGTGTTTCCTTACATCCTTAACACTTTCTTCACTTCACTTACATTTTTCAGCTACTTTCTTAGAGACTCAGTTCTTTTGATGATGCTCCAGACTTGTCTCTCACTTTGTCTAATATGTATGAGTCATTCAGCTTCAAGGCATTCTTCTAACCATTTCTCATTCTATAGTCTAAACCAGGGGTGGGGAACCTGAGGCCTTCTAGGTCTTTGGGTGCAGCCTTTTAACTCAGTCCAAGTTATAGGGATCAAATATTTTTATTAAGGGGATTTATTCTGTGAAATTTGGATTCTGCTCTACTTGAGGACCCTAGAGGGGCACATATGGCCTGGTAGTCCCAAGTTCCCCACCCCTCATCTAAACTTTCCTTTCTGTAAATCTGTTGTTCTCTTCCTTGTTTTCCCCTTTGTGTACTCTTCACCTGCTATAGCTTCTTGTGTAGAATTATTTAGGGCATACCTTCCACTGAAAAAGAAGAAAAGGAATGTAATAAAAATAACCTTGCAGTACTTTTTACTTTTTATTTGAAGGACTAAGGATCTGCTGTATGTTTCATTGAATCACTTTTTATATCATTATATAGGATGTATAAATGTATATAGTTTGCTCAAAGTTAGAGTTAGTAGGCTGTGCTGACCATATTTCACAGTGTAAGAGATTAGTATGGGCTGCCAAGACATAATACTATAACCATTGTGCTAACAGAGAGCTAATATAACAAGACCTTTGTCCCTGTTTTCTGTAGAAATGTTATTCTTGAATGTTCTGGCCACATTTCAACCATTTGAAAAAAAGAGCCAGCATGTGTCTTTTTTATGTTAGTGGTTAGGGATCCATGAATAATCTGCCCAAGATACCAAATGAGACACTTTTTTTTAGTCCAAAGGTTATATTCATCCCTCCTCATGTATATAATTGTTTTCTATCTTTGGTCCTGAGCCCCTACAAAAGCAACCCAGTTCTCTAAGATTTCAAAAATGCTTGTAAAAGGGACACACCCACTCTCTTGTTGAAAAATTATAAAAGGAAGAGATAATGTCTATGAGGAAGATTCTTGATGCTATTTCCAAAGGGTAGATTCTTAGTAATGAGGGGAGTGATTTTCTTAAGGAGGATAATCCTCTCCATTATCTTTAATAGGCAGACATAGATAGACTCAAGCTCAATATTTGCCAGCCCATTTCTACCTTGCATTGTTGTGATCTCTTAAGGTAATTTTCTGTTCCCCTCCCCTCATGTATGACCCAGTATTGATATGATGAAAAATCAAACCATGCTCATTTGTTTGCAAACAAATGTAAAACATGTGGCTTCTAGGTGTTAGAGATGTAAACATGGGGAAGCAAAAGAAAAATTCTGGTGGAAACTACTGTTTTGTTCTATATTAAGTTTTTTGGTTTTGTCTATTGGCAAGGAAACATGAAAAGGCACAATCAGAGCTATAAAGTCAAAGTATATTCAGTTGAGTGAGGTAGTTTAGAAAGAATCTAGAATACATTAAGAAATCTGAAGAAGTTGGTAAGCACATTTAAGCAGACTCTGGAGATTTTTCTAGATATGTTGAAATTCATAACCTAAAAATAAGGGATTTTTAAAAGTCATTCTGAAAATACATTAATATATTTATTAGCTGCCTGTTACATGTCGGGAACTGTGCTAGGCATTGGGAATACAAAGATAAAAAAAACGTTCTTGACCTCAAGGAGCTTACCTTCTATGGGGGAGAAAACGTATACACAGATAAGCATATCAAAATATTTATGAAACAAATGCAGGGTAAATTTGAGATTGACAGACAGACAGAGAACAGGTACTGGGGAGACCTAGAAAGACCTAATAAGCTGCAAAAATAGAATACTATTTTGATTAGAAAATACTAGACAATGCCACTTAATTTATAAAGAAAAAAATCTTGTGTGATGTGATATTTGTGATATTTGTTTTTAAGTGCTTTTGAAAAGATTATAAAACAATTGGTTTTCTACATTTTAAGAATAAATCTTAAAACATTATTTAGAAAATTTCTTCAATATCTTCTTTTAGATAGTTCATTTTGATTTCATCTTGCATATGTAAGGTTGTGGAAGTAATCATGCTAGCTTAGAAGAAAAAAAATAACAAACCACCAACACATTTCCATTTTTAGTTGATCTGTTACCATTGTCAGCTTCAATTTTTTCTTCTTCTATTTTTAATTTTGGGAAGTTGAATTCTATGTAATATTGTACTTGTAACTATTGTGTTTTGAACTGCTGTGTTTTTACAAAAACAAAGAATCCCATGTTTAACCAAAATATATTCTATCACTGTAAGGGTATCCCAGTTTTAGAGAATAGTACTTCTTATTCAAAACAAATTGTAAAATGAACCAATTTCATTTCAATTTGAACATCATTGCTTTGCTATCATAATGAAGGCTGAGGTTATTTGTTCTTAATTCAGTGGAAGTTGTTGGACACCAAGTCTGTATGATCATGACCAAAATGGATGGTGTTAAAACTTTTGACCTTGTCTAATCCATTAGAACAAATTATGTGGCCCCACTATGTGTGGGTATCCTGGAAATGACCAATTTATGAATCATTTACTTAGTCTTGGGCAAATTAGTCAGGCTAAATTTTGGATCCACATCCAATTTACACGTGCTGGATGACCTTAGACTTTAGGAGATACATTAAGGGACTAACATTTAATCAATGAATCTGATCTTTGTTGCCATTTTACAAAGAAAATTAATTCATTTACTCTTGAAAAGCTACAGCAATTAAAATAAACTGGGAAATCAAAATAGTTTTCTTTTTTCTTAATGGCTAAACTAATAGGCGACATTGTTATGGATTACCTTACACTTAAAGGATGACTTTCCTCCTCCTCCCCTTCAGAATTGGAGCAATAGTTTTATTTCTCACAAAAATTACTAATGAAAGGGCCTCCCTTATTTCTTCATGTCCAGAATCCCTGATTCCATTTGTGTAGTTTCTCCCTTAACCAATGCAGATCACAGCTATTTGATATAGTCCATGATCTTGGGCGGGGGGCGGAGGGGGCCTGGAGGGGGTTCTGTGACCAAAACATTCATCACTTGGTAAAGAGCCATTGCGAATGAAACCGATTTGGTCCTCAAGTGAAACACTTCAAGTGTCTCTCATTGGGTTTGAACTAGAAACGTTTTCAGTTTGATAGAACCTACCAGAACTTAAGCTCCACTGGTATAACCCAAGAGAACCCATGGTCACATGTATACTACAATGACTCATCAGAGTAAGACTTAATTGGAGGCTCTTTTCCTTTTTTTGCACGTAAACAATCATGTTTTCACTGTTGTATCCTTTTTTAAAAATGTAACAATATTTTGTGATCTCCATTTATGAATTTAGTCCCACCATGTTGTTTTGTGTATAAGCTATAATCTAAAATTAAGTTAGATGCCTTTCAGGGTATTTAGTAATTTATATTTCCCTGGCATTCAGTAGTACTCACAGGGCTTGAAAGAGTTATTGCACTTCCCTAATTGCCTTATTTATTTCCAGGTAGTAACTTATATCCTGGCAGTATCTTGCAGAATGTAAAATAGAAACATCTTAGCGTTTTCTCTCTGCTATATCTTCAGTTTCTATTTTTTGGTCCTTATGGTGATATGTGAGTTGAGAGAACCAAGAAAATCTTGTTTAAAGTCAGGTAAGTATTTCTATGTGAAGTTTGATTGAAATATGTCATCCTCTTGTTATTTTTGAGATTACACATTATCCTGAGCTTTTCTGATAGGCTGTGTAAAATGTTAGATTTCTCATAGAAATATGAAGAAAGGTAATCATTCACATATTCTAGTCATATACCTATGAAAAGGTACAGGCAAAAAAAAAGAAATTAATATTCTATTTTTCCCTCCACAGTCTCCAAACGTCCACAACTACCCAGATATGGAAGCTGTTCCCCTCTTGTTAAATAACATGAAAACGGAGCCCCCGGAGGACTCATTATCCACAGATCACTTCCAAACACAAACTGAGCCAGTGGACTTGTCCATAAACAAAGCCAGGACATCCCCTACAGCAGTTTCATCCTCCCCAGTTTCCATGACAGCCTCTGCCTCCTCTCCTTCCTCTACTTCAACTTCATCATCGTCTTCTAGTCGTCCAGCCTCATCCCCAACCGTTATCACGTCAGTATCTTCAGCATCATCTGCGCCAACAGTATTAACTCCAGGGCCTCTTGTGGCCTCTGCATCTGGTGTGGGAGGCCAGCAGTTTTTGCACATTATCCATCCAGTACCACCTTCAAGCCCCATGAATTTACAGTCTAACAAACTGAGTCACGTTCACCGCATCCCAGTGGTGGTACAGTCGGTGCCTGTTGTCTATACAGCAGTGCGGTCACCTGGAAATATGAACAACACTATAGTAGTGCCGTTGCTGGAGGATGGGAGAAGCCATGTCAAAGGTAAGACAAAGAAAGAGGTCAGGTTTTACTTTAGGTGCAAGGGTAGTTTGAAAAGTAATTGCCGTAAAGTCCACCCGAGGCCTACAGCCCTTTGCTTTGGAGAAGGTTCTATTCCAAAATAATTCTATCTTAATTTAAATAAGAAAAGCATGCATCTGAGCCAGTAAACATTCTACTTGAGGCTGTGATGAGTGATAAAACACATACACACAGATCTACATGCATCTGAGCCAGTAAACATTCTACTTGAGGCTGTGATGACTGGTAAAACACATACACACAGACCTATATATCTGTTATTTAATATACATACATATATATATATATATATATATATATATATATATATATCTGTTATTTAATATACATATATATATACACACACACACACACACACACACATACACACACACACACACATACATACATACATACATACATACATACATACATAATATCGCAATCTTGGCTGAAAATCATGAGTGTACCACTTTATTTTTACTGCATAATCCAGACATTTTAAATTTTAGGGCACGAGACATTAATATCTGCTGTGATGTTTACCTTTGTAAGCAGTGGATGGAGAAGGTACGGTTGGTTCATTTGCTGGTGAAGCATGCAGATATAAATACCTTCTTGTTGAAATGAGCCATCATGAAGATTTTCCCTTCTACATCAGTGTTTCTTCTAGTTGTTCATCCTGAAACATTTTTTTAGGTGACAGGTAAAGTGCCATGGGACTGCAGTGTGTGGGCTTTGGTAGTTATAGCAGTTGTGCAACTTTGAGTCACTTGCAGCTTGTTAATATGTCAGTGAAATAACACATCCAACAGTTGAAGTTTGGCTATAAAAATAACGCATAGTTTTGGCTCGCTCCTTCCACCTCCTCTTTTCTCTAAATGAGGTGATGCCTCAGTTGGGTGGGGGCATTTTAAGATGCACTCAGAATCCTTTAGGGATAAGGGGTAAGGAAGACAGTTGACTACATATGTAATACCCTGATGAGCCCCAGTTGCTTAATTAAGACCTTGGTAATTATTGAGCAGTTTTTGAAGATGTTCCTTTGGCTTTTTATCCTTTCTTATTCCTGAAATGATTTTCTATTTTTTATTTCATTTCATTTTATTTTTTTGCCAGATTGCTGTACAGTAATGTCTTCATGATTTCCCTTCTTCTCTTCCTTTTTGTACTGGAATCTGTGTATGAAATCATATGAGCCGTCTTTCAGCAGAAATAAACCATGGCCATTTTCATAGGCTCATCTTTGTCAAAATATATGAAAGCACATGGTGACTTAAAATCTTTTAGTATACCTTTTAAGGGCAGCTAGATAGCACAGTGGATAGAGTGCTGGACCTGGAGTCAGGAAGACCTGAGTTTAAATCTGGCCTCAGACACTTATTAGCTGTGTGACCTAGGCAAGTCACTTAACCCTGTTTGCCTCAGTTTACTTATCTGTAAAATGAGCTGGGGAATGAAATGGCAAACTGTTCCAGTATCTTTGCCAAGAAAACCCCAAATGGAATCACGAAGAGTTGGACATGACTAAAAACAACTGAACCACAACCATTGAGCTGCCAAAGTATTGCCCATTCCTTCCTAGTGTGTGAAACCAACTCATCCCTCAGTAAGCACTTATTTGTCTCCTAAGTGCCGGGCACTGTTATGCAGTGACAAAACCAAAATTTTCTTTCCCCCAAAGAACTTCCATTCTATCAAGGGAAATAATGTGTACACCTCAAAGTAAATTCTCATACCAATTTCATCATAAAAATCTTTGGATTGATAACACAGTGAGGACTTTAACCCACAAAAGCAAGCTGCATCCACTTTCACTGCTAGTATGAGTTCATCATACTAGAACTCACCTCTTATGCTGCTATTGTCGGTGGCCAGTAACCACCACTGTTGTATCTGCAGCGTAGAACTAGAGAGAAAGAAAAGAAATTGTTATTTTTCTTAATGGATTTCACTACAGCCAAACTCGTTTTATCTAGCTTGTACTTCTGATTAGAATGTCTGTGTCAGTTTTATTGTTGATAATAGTAATACATGATGACAAGGTGATTCATTCTTTTAAAGAATAATTCACAGGTAGATTTGTTATTTCTATTTTTTAGAAAAGTTTCATTGCTTAAACCGTGAAGTCAACAGTTTAAGTATCATCCTTTTATTCCTCTGTAGTTGATTCCTTTTCTCGTTTCCCAAAGAAACAATCCAAACCTTCTTTCCTCTCCTCAAGCCTCCCACACCTCCATCCCCACTCTCTATTAGCTGGGGACCTGCCTTTTAATTTGCTGAGAAGATTAAATTCATTTTTATCACCCCAAGCCTCTTGACATCATCTCTTTTTTTCCTTTGGTCTCTGAAATAGAGATGACTCTTTTTGCCAAGGCAAACCCTATCGACATGTGTCTTTGATCCCATCCCCTTCTGTCTTCTCCCACTGATTCTAGCCTCAGTCATCCCCCTTCTCTCTAATATTAAACCTCTCCTTCTCTACTGGTTCTTTTCCTATTGCCTTCCAACAAGCTCAAATCTCTCCCATCTCTAAGAAAAAAAAAAGTCTTCATTAGATTCTATATTCCCCTCCAACTAGCATCTTATGTATTTCCTCTCTCTCTCAGCTAGACTTCTTGAAAAAACTGTACATACTTGCTACCTCTACTTCCTCTCCTCTCACTCATTTCTCAACTCTTTACAACCCGACCTTCAAACTCATCACTCAAATGAAACCACCTTTTCCAAAGATAACATCCTTTAATTAACTAACATGTTAGTCTTTTCATCATCATCCTCCTTCTTGGCCTGTATGCTATGTTAGACACTGCTGACCTCTCCTTCTGAATTCTTGATCCTCTCTAGCTTTTCATGGCTTTGCTCTCCTTATTTCTTCTCCTCCCCCCACCTGTCTAATTGCTCTGCTCCTTCTTAATCTCCTTTGTTTCATTTTCATCCACATCATACTCCAGAACTGTGGATATTGCCCAAATGTCTGTCCTTGGCCCTCTTCTCTATTTATACACTCTTTCTTGGTGGCCTCGTTAATTCCCAAGGTGTAATTATTTTTTTTGTTGTTTTGCTTTGTTGGTTTTTTTTTTTTGCTTGACAATGGAGTTAAATGACTTACCCAGGGTCACACAGCTAGTAAATGTCAAGTGTCTGAGGCCGGATTTGAATTCAGGTCCTCCTGACTCCAGGGCCAATGCTCTGTCCACTAAGCCACCTGACTGCCCCAAATGTGTAATTATTTTTACCATGCAGATGGCATCCAACTCTATATTTACAACCCAGTCTCTCCACTAAACTTAAGTCTCATATCACCAATGAATAATGGATATTTCAAACTAGATACTCTAGAAATATCACCAACATGGTATGTCCAAAATAGAAGTTATTATCTATTTTCCCAATCCCATCACTTTTCCAAACTTACCTAATTCTGTTGATGACACACCATATACCTAGTCAATAGTCAGTAAACATTTATTAAGTGCCTACTATGTGCCAGGCATTGTGCTAAGTATTGGGGATACAAAAAGAGGCAAAGGACTATCTCTGTCCTCACAGAACTCACAATTGAATGGGGGAGACAAGAAGCAAACAAATATGAACAAATAAGCTATATACAGAATAAATAGGAAATAATTAAAAGAAGGAAGGCACTAGAATTAAAGGGGCTTTAGAAAATTTTCCTGTAGAAGATGGGATTTTAGTTAGGTCTTAAAGGAAGCCAGGGAAACCAGTAAGCAGAGAAAGTGCCAGAAGCCTAAAGATGGAGTTCCTGTTTATGGAACAGGTCAGCCAGTGTTACAGAGTCAGAGAGTACATGGTGGGGGAGTAAAGCATAAGGTATAAGGTAAGACTAGAAAGGTGTGAGGGCACTTGATTATGAAGGGCTTTGAATGCTAGGGGATTTTGTATTTGATCCTGAAGGGCTATTGGGAGCCATGGGCATTTATTGAGTAGGGCAGTGACATGGTTGGACCTGTGCTTTAGGGAAAATCGCTTTGGTGGCTAATTGCAGGAAGGATTGGAATAGGGAGAGGCTTGAGGTAGGTTGACCCATCGGCAGGCTATTGTAGTGACTGTAGTCCAGGTGTGAAGATGAGGAGGGCCTGTACCAGTTTCAGAAAAGGAAATGTATTTGCTAAATGCTGCAAAGGCAGAATTGACAACCCTTGACAACAGGTTGGACATGGGTGGTGAAAGATAGTGAGGAGTCCAGGATAATGCCTAGGTTGCTAGCCGGAGAACCTGGGAAGATAGTGTTGCTCTCTGCAGTGATAGGGAAAGCAGGAGTGGGGGATGTCAAGGGGAAAGATAATGTCTCCAGAGTTCAAAACTCCTTACTCTCCCTCAGCACACAGTTCCACACAGTTGCCAAATCTTGCTTCTTCTACCTCCACAATATCTCTTGCATCTGATTCCTTCTTTTCACTGACAGAGTCAATGCCCTCAGGTCCTGAACACCTTTTGTCTACCATGGATCTCCTAAATATTTTTGCTGCCCAAATCTCTCTCCATTACTATCATCCTCCACACAGTTACCAAAGTGATTTTCTGAAAGTGATGATCTCTTCATGCCACTCCTCTAGTCAGCAAGTCCCAATGGCTTCCTGTTGCTTCTAGGATAAAATATAAACTCCTCTCTTTAGCTTTTAAATACTTTACAACTTAGCCCCAGCCTATCTTTCCAAACTATTTTATATTATTCCTCTTCCTACATATTGCAGTCCAGCCAAAGCCTCTTCTCTCTGTTCCTCACACAAGACATTCCATTGCTTGTACTTCTGTCTTTGCACTGGCTGCAATGCACCCAACCTCTACCTATAGAAGCGCTCTCTTTTTTCAAGATGCAACTCAAGTACCAGCTTCTTCTACATGAAGCCTTTCCTGATTCCCCCCAGCTGCTAATGCCATTCCTTCCAAGTCAAGTCATAAATAGTGTTGTATTTATTCTGTATGTAACTAATTATACATGTACTTATCTACCTCATTAAAATGTAAGCTCGTTGGTAGTAGAGATTGTTTCATTGTTTGTATTTGTATAGCCTACGTGGTGCATGGCATGGAGCGTATTAATCAATGTTTATTTATTGATTGCCATTAGAGCATTTTATAAATAACCATGTGAATATAAAAAACTGCTATTTTTATGTATTGCTATTTAATGAAAATGCCACTTTTATCATATGATACTGACTGGTAAAGAAGATTCTTATAATGCCTTTTATGTAATTTTATTGAGTTTTCAAAAGAAATCACTTTTAAGGGGAAAAGGAAGAGCACTGGCAACTGTTATCTGACGTCATTCAAGTAGAAGAAAAATTTTTTCTGCAGATTTTTAGGGTGAATCGCTAAAGTTCTTATTTGTAGGAAAACATTTTTGTTGAATGATCTTGGTCTCAGCCAATTTTCTCATTTTTCAGTGAATGTGAACATAAATAACTTTGACATTTTTTTTCCCAAAGTTTGTGTGTGGGGGGGGGTGGTTTGTCTCTATAATAGCATTTGTGTTTTAATCATGAAGCTGTTGAATAAATCCAACACCTTTCAGGATTTAAGGCTTTCCATAGCCTAAAGAGAAAAAAATTGAGAAATAAGGAAGAAACTTGAATAAAAAAAACCACCCTACTCAAAAAGCTGAAATATCTCCCAAAGTGAAAGCTGGGTCAGATTTCTAAGGAATGGAGCATCTTTAATAAGCTTAGCAGCAAGATTCAGGTCAGAAAAGCTGTAAGTGTATCAGAAGATTGGAATGCTACAGGTTGAAACATAAAGGTGATTGTAGGTATGACCATTAGCAGTATGGAGCAGCTGAATGTGCAGAAGTTTCTTTTAGATAATCTAATGGTATCGAAGGGGATAAAAGCTACTCGTGTTTGACTGGTTGAGTGGACAGAGACTGACCCAAGGGGGAAGGGGAGGAAACATAGAGGCAACAGAGAATTTGGAGAGAGTCAGTGGATCTTGAGTAAAGATGAGGAAGTACTTGAGTTATAGGGGAAGACCTTGGTATGGGCTGGAAGCCCGATGGTGTAAGTACCTGTAATGTCTGTCTTTAGATCTTCATCCCTTTTGTCACTCTTGTGGTAGCGATAATTGAGTCAGATGTTTCCTGGGTTTCTTTCTTGAACCAAATTCATGGCGTGGTTGCTCTAGTATCCCTAAATTATATGTGGAGATATAGGGAAGCTATAAAATTTCAAGTTCAGTCAATCAGTAAGCATTAATTAAGTGGCTACTATGTGTTATGCACAATCCTTTTAAAGTCCTTTTTATATGTTATATCTGGTACTCTTGACATGCTGGTGTGAGAGCAGGTTGGAATCAACAGGAAAACCCAGAGAATAGTAGATTTTGACATGCAGAGAACAGTAGATTTTGACATTCTTACCTGAGAGCTGTGAGGCCCCTACAGGGCATGTGGTTGTGTGTATACACCAGGGGTGGGGCACCTGCCCCTCGAGTGGCCTTTAGGTCCTCGGGCAAGGCCCTTTGACTGAGTCCAAGTTTTATAGAGCAAATCCTTTTATTAAGGGGTTTGTTCACAAGGGGATTTGTTCTGTGAGGTTTGGATTCAGTCAGAGGACTCCATCCGAGGGCCACATGTGGCCTTGAGCAGGTTCCCCAGTCCTGGTATACACCATTCTAATACTAAAGTTATTATTAACAAAGACATAATCAAATATGGAAATCTGGTGCTATATTCTCTTATGCATGAATATTTACCTGAAATCATTATAAGGTTCACCAGCTACCATTCTGGAAATTAGGATACAGTATAACTTGTAACACAGTAAGTCTTTTCATGCTATTCCAGTCTGTAAGATGATAAGAACAGTAAATCTTTACATTGACTAGGAAATGATTTGACTAATATTAGTAAGATAATATTAATAATATTAGTAATAGAATATTATATATTAAAGAAGTTTTACAGTTCCCCAAAGGCATTTTCATCCGGCTAATCTCCTTTCTTTAATGCTGGACCAACTTACTGTCAATCTGCATTATCTGTCCCTGGTTACACATACTGATTGGACATTCTGTATACATTGTCCACCCAAATGCACATTTTAATCTGAGTAATATAAATTCTGTATTTGCTTTGTCTTTCCTGTATGAATAGTCAGGTCAAACTCTTTTGAGTGATTATAGAGGTTGAACGGACCCCCGAGACAAAATTCCAGAAAGAAATGAACAAACATCACACAGGATAAACAGACATGGAAGATTGATTGTTACCTGTATTATTGGAGGGAATTTCCAGGGCCATTTGAGTATTCTGTGTTGAACTAGGTGACCTGTTTCAGATCTATATTCAGATTTTTGAAGTGAGTGTTGATGCCTAAGTCTCCTCTTTCCCCCTCTTCTCGTTCATTTTTCTTACATATATGATACCTATCAAATATATATATTTTCATATATATTCTTATATATTTTTCTTATATGTCTAACATAAGCCTCCATGTGAATAGATCTTGTCATGTTAATGTTGAGGCTCAAAAGTCTTTAGTGACTAAATATTGCCCCCTACGCATAGAGTTCAGTCTTAGCTTTCAAGCCCCTCTGTAGCGTATTGTCTCACTTTTTTCAGCCGTGACTCACATACAGTCCCCTCCCTACCTACATCAGGCATTCTATATTCCAACCAAACCAAACTATTCTTTGTCCTTTAAAAACTTTTTTTGTTTTCCTGTTTCTTTGTTTTTTCTCACTAACGTTGCTTATCCTTAATCTCCCTCCTTCTACACTTTTAAAATTCCTTTCTACTAGCCAAAGACTCGCTCAGATATCACCTCCTCCAAGAAGCCTCCCATGATCTGCCCAATGAATAATGACATTTTCTACCTCAAAACTTATGTTACACTTTGCTTTGCATCTCTCTATATACTCGTGTTATTTTCTGCATATGTGTAGTATCCCCCTACTAAACTCCATGAGGGCAAAGGCCATTTCTCATTTAAACTTTGTATCTCTTTTTTCAGCTAATACAGTTTTCTGCACAGACGAGTTACTTTAATATTTACTGAGTTTATTTCAACTTAATTTACTTAGCTAAAGGGCAGTTACAGTTCTATTGAATCCTAAGAAAGCATTATAACATGTATTTTGGCTACAGGTTAAGACAGAGAAACATTCTTTTTTTCATTGTCATGTATGTATAAGTTCTTTATGTCTGAGTGGTTTTTGAATACATTTTTCAGCTTGTAAAATATTTTCTGATCTAATTTTCTAATCATTGTTTTCTAATAATACACACAGAGAATTATATGAAGCTTTTGTTGATTGATCACTTGATTGGCTGATGTGAAAAAAAGCTGATGAAGAAAATCTAACTACCTGAAAAGAGAGAAGGAATAGACACACATTTTGTTGTTTTGGTAATATGTGACTCTTTGTGACCCCATTTGGAGTTTTCTTGGCAAATATACTGGGGTGGTTTGGCATATCCTTTTCCAGCTCGTTTTACAGATGAGGAAACTGAGGTAAACGGGGTTGAGTGACTTGCCCAGAGTCACACAGCCAGTAAGTGTCTGAGGCCAGACTCCAGGCCTAGCACTTTATCTACTGTACTACCTAGGTGCCCTGTCTATATAGATCCGCATGGTAAAATGTAAAAGCTTAGAAACTCTTTCCTGACTCCATTATTCATTTTGCAGTGTATAGTGCCACACTCACAGGTTGTATTGTGTGGTTGTGTGTGGTTTGTTTTTTTGTTCTCGAAGAGGACCATGATATCAGGGAGATGATGACATGACTTGCAATGGACTTTGATTTGAGTGAGGGTGGGCTGTGCAAAGTCACCAGCCTCACTTTCTCCTCCAGAGCCATCTGTGTCCAATGACCAGATATCGATTAGGACAACTGGAGATGGCCCAGGATACAGTGGGAGACCTTGGCCCTTTTCAGCTGAGATCTTTCCAGGTTCTCACTTTGAGTGAGGCAGTGCCCATTAGGCCAATGGTAAATCAGTTGATAGTCAAAATCTTTCCCCTCTGTGTCATCCTGATTCATTCATATAATATGCAAATAAAGATATCATGAAAAGTTGGTCAGTGGTAAAAGGAATGCCGCTTTCGTGTTAAGTAATAGATAATTTCTGTAAAACACTTTTATTTACCTAATTTGACTCAGTGTCTCCTGAGAATAGAAATTCATGATAAATTGTGGTGAATTGGTTGTATCTAGGTAACTAGAATGAGAAACTACAGGAAAGGCTAGATTGCCTTCATCTTAATAGAGTTAGAAGGATAACCAGATTGAGGTTAGGCATATGTTCTTCTTTAATTCCGTGGCATTATAAGGTAAAGCTCTGGAAGAGAAAAGCTCTAAAGAGGGAAACCCAAGGGAAGCTACATGCATCACTCTGTTTACATGACACCAGGACCTTCCTTTTGTATCAATTTGGATATGAATGCAGAATAAGCTGTTAGAAGAACGCTACTTTGAGATCTTGTGTTTTAACAAGGGGAAACAGGTGATGATAATATAGAGGACACCCACTTAGAAAAGATGTCATTTAAGGACAGCCAAAAGTTCACCAGGTTTTCATGATGGTTACACATAAAGGACCCTTGTATGAAAAGTCTTATGGAGTAAAGACATAAGTAACTTGGGAAAATACTTAGCCTAGTATACCTTGCATGTGGGGTTCCAAACTAAGTTACTTGTGATTTTTTTTCTTTTTCTAAACTAAATGTGTCTTTTAGATATGGCACTTAGTGTAGGGTTTTGGTAGTAGCTTTATGAGTTGTCACGTGGAAACATTTTTCCTGAGTTTCTGGGTTATCTTCAGTGAAATAAAATCTGGAGGAAAAGACCACAAGAGAATATATATAAACCCCAAATAACTTTATATTTGGCTTCGAGAGGAATTTTTGTGTTTATATGTGAATATGTTATATACAAAAGTTTTGAGAATTTAAAATATTGGAGATAATTTAGCCATATTGTGAGGTTCTCAAGAAAAACTGAAAAGTCAGTCGATACGCTTTTTAAAGTGATTACTCTGTGTTGGGCACTGTACTGAGCACTGCAAATACAGAGAAAGACAAAGAAACAGTCCTCACTCTCAAGGAGACAACCTGTAGGCAATTATGTATGAACCAGATATACAAAGGGTAAATTAAAAATCATCTCAGAGAGAAGGCACTGAGGCTAATAAGGATCATTCTTGAGAAGGTGAGGCTTAAACTAAGACTTGAAGGAAACCATGCATGCCAGGAGGCAGCCATGAAGAGAGAATTAAAGGCATGGTGGACAGCCAGTGGAAATGCTTGGACTAAGGGGATGGAGTGTGGTGTATGAGGAACAGCAGAGAAGCCAATGTCACTGGATTCCAGAGTATATGGGAGGGAAGTAAAGTGAAAGAAGACCGAAAAGGTAGGAAGGAATTCAGATTATTATCAACAGCTTTAAAAGCCAAACAGTATGTGACAGTCATTTTAGGGCTAATGTAGCTAAGGGCAGAGAGACTCATCGGTAGAAGGTTGATCATCTGGCTGTTGGTTCTGTTTATTGCTTTGGGGAGTTTTTTGTTTGTTTTTGTTTGTTAGAGGAAGATGGTGGGACATACCAACTCATGAAACTGTATTTCTAGTGAAGCAGAAAGAGCTTAGGAAAAACATCCATGGTAAGTGTCTCCACACAGAACCGTTCATGAGCCTTTATAAGTATAGAAGTGGATGACCAAGGCAGTCCTGCTCTACTGCTAAGAAATCATTTTCTGTGCTTGAATTAAGTGCAGCGCGTGGCACTCAAAATACCTGTAGCTACCCCTTTCTGAAACAGTGCTACCCTCATATTTAGACACAGGAAGAGAGTAGAGAATGTTCCAGAAATATGCCACATTTTTCATAGCAGCCGTTCCTACTTTGAATGAGATGTAGCCTTGGGCATGGTTGAAATAAGCAAACCCCATTTCCCTCCTGCAGTCTATTGCTTTTTTCAGCAGCCCACAAGAACAGACCACACATGTATTTTTAGCATCTGCATAATTTATGTTTGTGGAGGGAAACTATGGACATCATACAATCCTAGTAGTGCCGTGAATACTACAGAGCCTTCAGGACTCAGAAGCTCTGGCCACAAGCTTTATAGTCAGCCCTCTCTCTCATGGATCCCCCATCTTGGACCACTTCTTTTCCAACAGCTTCTTCCCACGGTGGCCAATGTTGATCTTAATGTTTTGTAGCTGCTTCAGATTGTCGACTCGTCCTTGAAGCATTCCTTTTCCCCACCTTACATAGGACTGACCTCATTTAGCTTGCCATCCAGCAACACGTTTGGAATGCTGGTGTCATCTGTCCACACCACCAGAATGGTCCAGTGCCGCTGACCTAGTGTAAGGTCAATTAGTTTGTTTGTAGAATCAGTTAGGAAACCTTGCTTTGGCTATTTTTAACCTTCAGTTCATTGTTATAGACTATAGATAACATTTTTCCAAGCACAAAACCAGACAGTTTAGTGCTGACATAGTTCTCTGATGAAAAATAGAAATACTTTAGATCTGGTTTTTTTGTTGCTGTTGTTTTGAAGTTTTATGTCTCATCAGAACTGAAATTACTAATTACTAATAATTACTACTAGGTCCAGTGGCCATTTGAAGGTTTGAAGTTTAAGGGTTTGGGGGGTTTTTTGTTTGCTTTGTTTTGGGGGTTTTTGTTTGTTTTTCAGATTCCTTCTCTTAGTTTTCCAAATTCATACAGGCCTAGGCTCCAGGTACCTGTCATTTTGCTCCTTTGGACTTCTCTGTCCAGACCGACCCTTGACACCCCACTTCCTCCCTTTTTCCAGTTTGAAACCATAATCAACTCTTTCATTGTTCCTGGAAAGAATATGTCATTCTACTCTCCTAGAATTCCATTCACACTGTCCCAGTAACTTTCCAAACCCAAATATCTCCCTTTCCTGGCCTTACTCCTTATATGTGTGTTATCTCCATTCCTGTTAAGCTCTTTGAGGGCATGTGTTGAATTTGCTGTTATAATTCTATCTCAGTGCTTAATGCAGTGCTTGGCATGCTTAATGTTTAATAAATGCTTTTTTATCCATTCGTTGTCTTTAAGTCTAAAGGTTGACAGAACAAAAATGTTTCATTGAATTACAATTCATCCCTTATGGATAGTGTGGAGAGACTGCGTGGCATAGTGGATATACAGCCAGCTCAGAGCCACAAGACCTGTGTTCAGGTGCTGACGTATGTCACAACCTTATGACCCCAGACAGATCTTTTAACCTCTCAAAACTATAGTCAACTGAGATTAAAAGTTGCAAAGAAGTTGCAGACCTGCATTGATAGAGTTTGCTCATTCTTGAGTTCCCTATACCAATGAAATCACAGGCTCAGACTCCATCTCTAAATTTTACAGATTTACAATTTAATTAATTTAAAATAAAATTTACAGACTGAAACTTAGCAAAGCAATAGTGCCTTGAGTGCATTGGAGCAGGTATTCTATATCTCTGAATATCTGGTAATTAAGTTTGGACTTGCACACAGTAGGAAATCAATAAATGATTTATCAATGAATTGACTTGTATTTAGTTTCATGAAATCTATTTTTTTCATTTGTTTGGATTGCCATGTCTCTTTCTTTTCCTAATCTTATTCCCAGCATGGAGATTTTCCCACTAGAAACTTAGCCTCATTTTTTTCTTCCGGAAGTGCACAAGCATCATCAAGGCTGAACATGCCCCACCGAAGAATTGGCTTCTTCTGTCCTTGTTACTGTTTATCTAAAATGTCTGCAATCTGTCAGTCCCTCTGCTTCCTCTGGCAGAAACTAGATTGGCTCTTAGAAGGAAGCAAGCGGGTAACTTGTGTCAGGAGCGAGCCACGAGGAGAGAGAGACAGAGGCTGAGTCTATACAGTGCCAACGAAACCAGCTGAAAAGTTAAAAACCCAGCCAAATGCTCATTGCTTATATATGAAAAGTTGAAGTTCTAGCTATTTTTTGCCCCCAAGCTGACCAGTTGTTTTGGCATCTTTTGGATAAAATTAGAGAGTAAGGAGGGGATGGGAAGAAGAAAAGCCATCTAGTACAGAGTGAGTCATAGAGTATAAAGATGGTGGATGGTGGAAGCATAAATAAATGAATGACAACTCCATCAATTAGCTGAAATAGCTAAAGCCAGACTTGAACAAAGTGATTGTGTTTTCGTTCTGCTATAGATTCATTGAGTAAAACAGCCTGGGTATGCTCTTTTAATTTTTATAAATTGAGAGGACTCCTTCAGTAAGAAGTCTTAATTTATGTTTAAATAAATGTGAAAACCTGGTAATATTTCACTAACATTATTTCTTCACACATCTCCACATATTTTTATTTGTACTACACATGCGAAGTTTTCTATAGCAACATTTAAGATATTTAATGTTAAACCCTGGATTTTGAAACATAAGATAAATTTGTCTCATTATTGAATACTTTTTTAAAGCAGGCTTTTTTTTCTTCACACTTCAAATGTTGCCTTGAAAGAATACAGTATTTCTAATTTCACTCCAATTATACAAGTGCTATTATTTCCTACAGAGAAATTCTTGGTTTTTATGTTAAAATGTGTGTATTCCTGATGTGTCTTTGGTATAATATTTAGATTATGTGGCTATTGCTTGAGGCCTTCTTTTACAAGCATTTGGCAACTGAACTGCTTACTCTTGCTCTAGGACTTGGCAAGGGCAAAGAAAGACGGGGAACATATGATTAAAAATTATTCTCTCAGAATCATTCATTTTCATTTTGAAATGTTCATTGGGAGTGGCTCTTTTAAGTAGATTTTTTTTTAAATAGGCCCTCCTCCCCCTATAAAATTATGTTTCTAATCCTAGGCATTTACTTAACTCTCTCTACGAATCTTCTTTGGTTAATGAGTACTTTGATTCAGTTTGATTTGATTAACTAGTATAAACTGCTTTGGGCTCTTTGGAGAACAGATAGAATATCAAACTAATAGTTGTTAAGAGTTTGTCTCCTAATAAGTAATAGTAGGATTATTAAAAATAATTACAGAGTTCTGTCCTTAGCTGCTAATCTTAGTTATTATAATTGTTCTTATGTGTGGTACAGGAGACCATTTGGGGTTCAGATCTGATCATTGATGCTTTTACTTAATGTGACCTTGCACAATCCTTGAATCCCTTAGCTTCCTCATCTGTTAAACAAGAGGTTAGGACCAGATTATTTTATAAGGTCCTCTCTATCTCTGTCTCTCTGTCTCTGTTTTTTGTCTCTCTGTCTCTCTCTCCACACACACACACACACACATATGTATATGTATGTATGTATAAATTTATGGCCTAGGTATACTGTCTCTTCTCTCTTTATACACAGGGTCATACTGTACTACCAGCCATTTCAGGAATATGAAGAGGTAGTGATAGTCTTACTCTACTATGTGCTGGCCAGATTGTATCTGGAGTGTTGTATTCAGTTCTAACACTGCATTTTAGGGGGAAAAAAGATGAAATCAAGCATGTCCCAAAAGGGGCATCCAGGGTGATGAGGGGATTGAAGACCATGCTATTTGAGTAAAGAAACCAAGAATGCTTAGCCTAGAAAATATAAGATTGAAGTGGTCTTTTGCAGCATGGCATATTCGTCCTCCAAAATCAGCATCTGGGCACAAGATTAGTGCCCTGTGACTGAGGAGCTGCTTAATGAATGTGTTTTTTTTTTTTTATTCTGGATCTTGAATTTCATCCATGTAGAGGATTGCCTTTGTGGAAACTTTTTCTAATAATGCAGACTGACAACTGGCTGGGAATTTTAATAGTCTTAGAGAGTAACCTTGGGCACTGTGAAGTTTTGCCTGTGCCTGTGGTCACATAGCTAAACCAATATGTGTCTGAGTTGGGTCTTCCTGATTTCAAGAATTGCATATCCTCCCTCACTGTATTATATTGCATATTCAGCTCTATCATATCTACTACAAACTGTTTTCAAGCTTGAGATTGGGGGGGGCAGTAGGATAAAAAAGCCATTTTCTGTGTACAACCCCAACCTTCCAGCAATTTTATATGTTTTCATAGACATCTCTTTCATGGGAATTACATGTTTAAACTTATTTGTGCTTAGATATGTGAAATAATTATATAGAGAGAAATTCGCTTGTAAGTCAAAAACAAGCTAGACATCATGAAGAATAGTAATTTGTAATAATGTTTAAAAAAAAATAGGTTAAGGCCAGCTTATGAAGTAGAGCAGCTAGGTGGCACAGTGGATGGAGTGCTGTATCTGGAGTCAGAAAGACCTATTTTCCTGAGTTCAAATCTTGTCTTGACAATTACTAGCTGTGTGACCCTGGGCAAGTCACCTAAACCTTTTTGCTTTTGTTTCCATCTGTAAAATGAGCCGGAGAAGGAAATGGCAAACCACTTCAGTATCTTTGTGAGAAAACCCTAAATGGGGTCACAAAGTGTTAGACGCAACTGAAAACAACTGAACAACAATAATAAAAGCTTATCAAGGACTTTAAATGTGAAACAGTAGATAAATTTTTTGAGGACAAGTACTTTGTCCTTATTGCTGGCTTTGTAACTCCTAGCAAAGTACTTGTACTTGGTAGATGCATAATAAATATTTGCTAAATTGGACTAAGTGGGAGAGGGAATTTTGTACAAGTTGGATTGCTTAGAATCTTAAGGGAACCCAACTGAGATGCTGTTCCTTAACTGTATCTCAGCTACCTTGCATGGCCAGGAGCATAGGAAAAACACTGTAGAAGCAGAATGAAATTAGGAATAGAAGACACAGTGAGAAGAAACTGTCAGGGCTTGGGTGACTAGATAGAGGCTCCTACAATGAAGTAGTCTGTAAGGGAGACCTATCACCGCAGCTGGATGAAGTTGGAGTCTGTAATTACTCTATTTATCTGTAACTGCTTAGATTTATATAGTGTGTCCCCTTATAAATTCTCACACCCCTAGTAAAGTAGGTTTTATTTGCACTCAACATCCCTGGGCTGAAAGAGTACTGCTGTCAGTGACCTGCAACTGAAAAGGGATGTGGAGGATAAGAAAGGACTATCCATCAGAGGCCATAACCTGAGAAAATCCATTCCCAGACTCCTTGAGTGGCAACAGCACCATCAAAAAACCTATTTCTGTTTTATAGTTCTCGAGCCATATGTTGTTTCTCCGTGTTCTTGAATATATTCTGCCTCAGTTGTCGCCCCAAGTTTGCTTTATTTCATAGTGTTTAATATTTAAATCTAATGTCTGGTAGTATATTATGGATGCTTGATATGATTTAAGTCTTAATAGTTTCAGGAGTTGAATTCCTGAGGGCAAGGAATATTTTTATGGCTTTCAAACCGTCTTAATGAAAAGATATCGCTGCAAGAAAATTACAGTCAGCTTTTATTTATTCTGTGACTCTTAGGTGAAATATTTTACCTGTGAAACTGTGATAAATAATGGCTCTGATTGGGCCCTAGCAATTAATAGACTGTTGGATTTGTTATATAATAGTTACGTCAATTCCATTTCCCGTTTATGATGAGCCAGAATTATACCTGCTCTACCTACTGCCGTTAACTGCGTCAGCATCATGCTCTCATAAAATCTCAATAAAATTTGAAAACTGTGGAGTATGGGTAATCCCACTATAAATTGTAATAAAAATTACCCCTCCAGACTCTATATTCTCTCCATTAAGTTCATGGATACTGTCTCTTTGTACATAAAGTTTTATGAAATAAATCGACCACTTCTGCTGTCCTTACCAGATAGCAAGCTGTTTTGATTTAAAAGCTGATAAAGGTTCAGATCAGTTTTTTGGTGTTTGCGGTGCATTTTAAAAGCATAAATTTCAGCTAACAAACCTTAAGTAGAAGGGAAATTTTACTTTATTTGCACTGTGCAATGAATATCTCTTTGTGGAAAGAACAAATGACATATTTACCACAGTGGACCCATTTGTTATATCCATAAAGCAAAGATTTGGTTTCCCACCACAGCTCCCCAATCATAAAGGTGTATTAAATAAACCTGAGTGCAATACCATATCCAAAATAGCCTTGTTTGAATCATTTCCAGATCTTCTGTGTTTAGAAGGAAATGCGGATTTCTATCTTTAATTTGTCTCTGCTGTACTCCCTGAGTTCCTAGATCTGTTGTACAGCTGGTTTATTCACTAATGGTAATACTCAACAGTTAATCCATTAAGCTGAAAGCTAGGCTCTGTTTGTAATCAGAATCACAGAATTCGAAAGGACCTCCATTGCCATCTGTTCCCATTCATACCTGAACAAGAATCCCATCTATAATGTACCCAAGAAGTGGTCATCTAGACTCCCACAACCTCCCAAGGAGGCCATTCCACTTTTGGTTAACTCTTAATTGTTAGGAAACTTTGTTTTTGTTTGTGTTTTCCTCATATTAAGCTTAAACCTACTTCTCTGTAACCTCCTTGTTCCTACTTCCCTTCCTAAGGTCAAGAAAAAGTCCAGTCCCTATTCATTGTGATAGCTTTTCAAAAACTCTAGGATAGGTAACACATATCTTATTTTCTCCCATCTAAACCTCCACAGTTCTTTCAGCCAGTCCTCATTACAGCCAGTGATCACAAAGGTATAGGACTAGGTTGGCTATTTGAATGATTTGGGGAAAAGAGAAGAATAAAGTGTTATATGAGGTTCAAGGAGAATAGAATCCTTGAACATTCCTTTATTCTTCTGTACATTCAACAAATAATTGTTACAAACAGATATCCCTGATGCCATGGAGATGCAGTTACAAAGAATGTAAGATTCCTACCTCTCTCCAAGGAATTTAAATCTAGTAGTTCTTGAGAGCATTAGTTTAATTACTTATTCTCCACTCCATTCTGTCACACCTTTGGTGACACTTTCCAAACCAAAAATCAGGTATGACCAAAGATATTAATACAATTTCACAGGGAGAAGAGATCTCACAGAATTATCTAGTACAAATCTGTACCTGAACAAGAATGTTCCCAAAGTGGGTGATACCACCCCTTGGAGGGCTCTGGAATGATTGAAGGGGGGGTATATTTTTTTTGAAATAATGGAAATTAAAGAAAGTAGATATCCAGGGGGGCACTGAGTAATTTTTATTAAAAGGGGGTGGTAGGCCAAATAAGTCTGAGAACCTGTGCATCATACCAAGAATGTGGTCAGCCTTTTCATGAAGACTTCCAAAGAAGGAGAAATCACTGCCTCCAAACCCATTCAACTTTGGGATAGCTCTTTTCGTTGTGAAATATTTTTCCTAGCTTTGCCTTTTGGCAGCTTCCACCTGTTGTTTTTACAGTTATCCCTTCCATGTTGTGAGGTTTAGGAGTGTGTGCGGCACCCCTGTAATCTGGAAAATCCACTTAAAAGTTGTTTGGTCCCTCCTTTGTACCCAAGAAAAAGTGAATTATTATGGTATTAAAAGATAAAATATATAATATTATACAATAATACACACACACACACACACACACACATATATATTCATTTCTGAGTTTCTAAACTTTATCTGTGTCATCTGTTGGCCTTTTTGTGTTGTCTGTAGCTTCCACAAAAATCCCCAAAAATTCTATTTAATTTCTTATGTCGACCCATGATATATCAGAACCACAATGGGGAAAGTCAGTGATGTGGGAGGGATAACTGTAGTCCTGCCTTCTGGGACTGAACATAACAAGTCTAATCCCTTATCCATATAACAACCCTGATGCTCAAAGACAACCCTCTTCTTTTCCCACCAGCCCTCACCAATGCTTCTTTTTGACTAAGTTAAACATCCAGATTCCTTCAACCAATCTTTGTCTCAATAATATACTTAGACCATACTCTCCACCTTGTCACCATCTTTGCTTAAAATAGGTGCCTAGAACTAAACTCCAGATGTGACCTGAGCACAGAAAAATACAACAAAACTATAACATTCCTTGGCTTAGACATTGTGTCTTTCTTAATGTAGCCCAAAATTGAATTAGCTTTCTTCATTGCAATATTATGGCGTAGACCCAGTCTGCTAAATCTCTCAAATCCTTTTCAGTAAAACTTGTCTAGCCATGCGTCTCCTACCTTATGCTTATGAAGTTATTTTTTTATCCAAATGTAATACTTTGTACTTATCTCTATTAAATTTCATTTTATTAGCTTCAAACCAGTATTGTCAAGTTCTCTTTGGATCCTTACTTTTTCATCAAAAGTGTTGGCTGTTTCTCACAGCCTAGTGTCATCTGCAAATCTAATAAGCATTTCTTTCCCAGCTTTTTTTTTTTAGGTCATTCATGAAAGTATTAAATGGTGAAGGGACAAATACAGACTCCTGTGGTTAAACTGAAGTCCTTCCAAATTGACAAACCATTAATGGCTAATCTTTGGGCCAAAAATTCAATTCATTCCAAATCTCTGTAATTGTATTATACTCTGTCTCACATTCTCCCCCCCCCTTTTTGTACAGTAATAGCATTCAGCACTTTTACGAGGTGTTTGCTAAAATCTAGGTAAACTGTATCTACAGAATTCTCCTTGTTTACTAGTCCAGTATCCTTATCAAAAAGGGAAATGATATTGGTCTGGCCTGACCAGTTCTTGATGAAACTGCTGGCTTTGGGAACATTACTTCCCTTTCTGGGTGTTCATTACTCATCCCCATGTTTCTGTGTTCTAAAAAATTTCCAGGCATTGAAGTCAAGGCCGCCAGCCTGTAATTTGCACATTTTATTTTCTTAGGTTTTATGGAAATCAGAACATTAGTCCTCCAGTTCTGTGATCCTTCTCTTCTACGTGGTTTTCCAAAAGTGTTTCAGCAGTTACAACTGCCAGCTCATTCAGTACCTGAGAATGTAGTTCATCCATGCCTAATGGCTTAAACTCATTAAGGGCAACTAGGTACTCTTTTGCTATCTCCTTGGCTATTTACAGTATTAACCTTCTCTTAGCTCATTTTGTTGGGAGTTTTTAAAGTACAAAAAATCATTTTCTTTGGCAGAGAAAACAGAAGTAAAATAAAAGTTGGACATTCCTTTCTTTTTTTCTATTATCACATAACACCAAATACTGGTCTTATCCCTCCTTTAATTCTGTATTTTGCCCTTATGTACATGTAGATCATGGGGGAGAGTATAGTCTTAGTTTTCTTTCACAGTATTCTAAAATTTAGCATTCATGGCACTATGCTTCTAGAATTGTCCCACATTTCTATTATCATCCTTTTCTCTGCCCTTGTTCCCCTCTTCTCTATGTGTCTTTGTAATATCCAAGTTGGTTAGTGAGTATCTTTTGCATCCACATCGGGCTATTTAAACAACTCCTTTTCTTCCTCAGTAGAATTGTTTCTCTTTGCACCCTCAGAATATCATTCTTTAGAGTTCCCCCATCCCACATGACCTGTTGCCCTGTGGAATTTTATGGGCTCCTACCTGTCTTTTCTCTGATTTCAACCAATCAATAAACATTTATTTAAGCACCTACTATGTGACAGGCACTGTGGTAAGCACTAGGGATATAAAAAGAGGCAAAAGATAGTCACTGCCTTCAAATAGCTTACAATCTAATGGGCATCTGTCCCCCAAAATCTAAGATGCACATCAGACAATGCCTAAATTTTATCTTCTACTCTGTCATAAATTCTATCATCAATTTCCCTCAAACTTCCTATATTTTTTTCTCCCTTAGCAACTTTGTTCCTTATTGATGAGTTCTCAATTTTTTGAAGAATGAAATAACTAGGAAGACATGCCAAGAATTTATTAGCCATTCTGGGGGGAGAGAAAGAAAGAGAGAGAGACAGAGACAGAGATGTAGCAGATTTACAGATAATTGAAATCACTCATCACTGTTGTATAAGATCTCTGTACCAGGCTTGTACTCTCTTTCCTCAGTCCATTCTCCATCTATTTCTTTTTCCTGTCCAGGTGATCTATAGTAAATGTGGATAACAATATCACTTTTGTTTCTGCTACTTTTGTTCTTCACACAATTATTCTGCATCATGCTTCCTCCTTCTGGTTCCTGGATTCCCTCACAAGAGTGTGTCTTCCTAATATATAATACCCCTCATTTCTCTGCAGGTTTATCTATCATGTTCATTTTGAAAAAGATGGATATCCTTCCAGAGCCATATTACTTTTCAATGATCTCATCTCACCAAGTCTCAGTGATACCTATGAAGCTAAAGTTTTTGTTTTTGTTTTCTCATGTGACAATCTAGTTTATATTTCTTGTCACCCATAACTGGGTGAATTTACATACAGACTTTGAAACAATGACTTTTATTACTGAATCCTTTCTTTGATTTTTTTTTCCCCTTAAGAAATTCTAGGTGTGTGTGTCCTGCTATTCTTCTTCCTACATTATAACCATTCTCTGTAGTATCTAGCTTGAAATATACACACATACACACATAGGCAATTTTTTTTCTTCTTTCTTATACTTTTCAGCTTAAAACCCTTTGGATTAGATTTGTAAGGCTTCAGGCCACATGCATGCTTTTATTGTTGTTCGGTTGCATCCAACTCTTTGTGGACCATATCGCACCACTGCTGTCCATGGATTTTTCTTGGCAAAGATACTGGAGTGGTTTACCATTTCCTTCTCCAGTGAATTAAGGCAAACAGAGGTGAAGTGACTTGCCTAGGGTCACACAGCTAGTAAGTGTCTGAGGTCAGATTTGACCTCACCTTTTCCTGACTCCAGGCCCAGAGCTTTATTCATTGAGCCAACTAGTTGCCTCCAGAGAACGCATTCTTACAAGCCCTCCTTAGGGGTGCCACTCCTTTTGCAAAATTTCATTAAAACCTTACTTTATTTTCTGAAGACTGAGACTTTCTAGAAAATTTCAGGACATGGTTGCTGTAGCTATATCTTTTGTCAATCACTTCTAAATAGAGAAAACTGCTTAATCTGGAATGCCATTCTTAGCTATGAAATGCAAGAAGATGTCATCTGAAGTCAAAAGTATATCTTCCACCTTGAATCATAGATGAGCTTCCGGTACCCAGATAATGCTAGTTAGAGATCAGTGTAGGAGGGGCAGTAGGTGATGCAGTGGATAGAGCACTGGCCCTGGAGTCAGGAGGACATGAGTTCAAGTCTAGCCTTAGACACATAACACTCACTAGATGTGTGACCCTGGGCAAATCACTTAACCCCATTTGCCTTTGGGAAAAAAAAGAGAGAGAGAGAGATCAGTGTATGTTTTGGTTCTGAAGTTCACTGTTCTTCCATTAATAGATCTCGTAGGCCTGTCAGTATATTCATTCTCATTCTAGTAGTGGTTGGTTTTATGAAAAACATGGGGAATTATTACTTTGAAAAATAGCATTTATTATTACTATTTCCATTTAAATTTCTTTTCAGATTCAATCAATATTGAGAATACATTATCATTATCTATCATTAAGATTATTTTTTAAATCTCTTGGTTATATGGCAGATGTTCCGTGTTCATGTAGGCTTTGCCTTCAATGACAAAAGCATACAGTGAATCCCAAAGAGAAAATTAACCTCGATGGTAACTTGCTGCTTTACACTCAGTGAAGCCCTTAGGAGAAAAAAAAAAAGAAAAAGAAATACACTGGCTAAGTCAGTGGTAATATGAGAAATTTCAGCAATAAAATTGAAAAAAAAAATCTTCCTCCACCCTTTAGCCCCAAATCATGATCCAAATATTTTCGTGATATAGATAACTATCTTTATGGTACCAAGATAAACTGAATTTATTTTCATTTGCAATATTCTCTTTTTGTCTTGGCCATCTTCCTTAAACCACTTATTTTTCTTCACATTAAATATCTTGCGAATAATAGCTAATGATAATAATAGCTCGCGTTTGTTATCACACATACTATGTGCCAGGCACTGTGCTAAGCACTTTACAATCATTATCTCATTTCATCCCCACATCTCTGAGAGGTGTTATTTTATCCCCATTTCACAGATCAGGAAACTGAAACAAACAGAGGTAGAGTGATTTGCCCTGGGTCACATAGCTAATAAGTATCTGAGGACAAATTTGAACACAGGTCTTCCTGACTCCAGGTCCAGTGCTCTATCGTATTATTAGAATTTAATATGATATGGTTGTTCAAGTTTGTGCAACGTCAAGAAACTTGTTTTGTTTTATTAAGCATATGGAACAGTGAATGACTGGTGCATAGCTTGTTGTTCATTTACTTGTTATTTTTCCAAGTAAACTCCTGGAGGGTAGGATCATTCTGCATTTGTCTTTCTACCAACAACACCAAGCACAGAGATTTTCACACTTAATAAATGCTTATGGATTCATTGAGTTTCCAACTACAAATGAGATCAGGAGTGAAGTGTTACTGCCGTTTAGCAACACTGGTAGAATCTTAGGACTAAACAAGATGGGCATGTACATATATACATTCCTACATACATAGAGGGGTGGGTGTGGGTATGTATAGATAAGCTCTGTTTTTTATTTTTTATGTTTATTTTTTATGTTTATGTAATATAGTTTTATGTATGCATGCTATGTATGTTTTATATAATAAATAGATATAGCTTACATAAACATATGTATATATTTTATGTGATAAATAATATAACATACATGTAATATATTATACCTGATATATAATATGTGGACACATGTGTCTATGTATGTGCTTTATATATTCTCTATAGACATATAATATACCATTTAGATTTAGATATTACACACATACACATATAACAGACACTACAAATGGGCAATGAGTTGGGTCCACAATTGAACAGGAGTAGAAGAGTGAGTTCTGTATTGCCTTTGGGAAATTGTAAAATTATTTTAATTGCTTTAAACTCACTGAAACAAATCTCTGTCTTTTAAACCTAGTATACTTTCATTGTTGTTATTTTGCTGAGTTGGTGAACAGTACAGTCTTTCAAGACTTTCCTCTAGTAATCAGAAAAAAACAATAATGAGGAAACATATGGTATACAATTGAAACAGCTGAACCCTGAACTATTTAAATAAGTAGCTGACAATCAAAAATGGGAAATGTAGAACATGGATGACATAAACACTACCCATAATAATTTCATTCAGAAGTTTAACCAATATAAAATAACTGCTACATGGGGACCTGTAGATCCATAAAGCATGTTAGTCAGCAAACATAAGATTCAGTTTTCAAAAGGAGAGATAGGCCTGCTGAAGTCAACACCAGGTTAAACTATAAATTTGTTTTTAAAATCACTTTTTGAAAGATGCTGGTTGATTATAAAAGAAGCAGTATCATCTCATGAAGCAGTGGAGGGTAAAACCAGTTTAAAGAAAGGCTGGCGAAGATAGCCAACCAAGCAACATCATCCCATTGGCATAAAAGGATTACAAATGAAAGGAAAATGGAAAAGACTTGCAGCAATCATTATGACAGTTTGCTCCATCAGGGACATCATACCTAGAACCATAGCCCTATTTTTTGCTCGTAGAATAGGTGCTGTAGAAGTGACACTATAGGGAATAAAGATGGGGGGAAAAGCAGCTTGATTAGACCAAAGGTACATAGAAGATGGATGGGTAGGTGACTCGGGGAATAGAGCACTGGGCTGGATTCAGGAAGTTGTTCAGTTGTTTCATTCGTGTCTAACTCTTCATGACTCCATTTGAGGTTTTCTTGGCAAAGATACTAAAATGGTTTGCCATTTCCTTCACCAGGTCATTTTACAGATGAAGAAACTGAGGCAAACAGGGTTAAGTGACTTGCTCAGGGTCACATAGCTAGTAAGAGTTTGAGGCCAGATTTGAACTTAGGTGACACAGTGGATAGAGGGCCAGGCCTGAAGTCAGAAAGGAAATGGCAAACCACTGCAGTGTCTTTGCCAGGAAAACCCCAGATGGGGTCACAAAGAGTCGGACACAACTAAAACAACCGAACAACAACAACAACAACAAGCACTTATATAGTTTGATGATATTTGTAGAATAGTTAGCACAGTGCCTAGCACTTTAAGCTTTATAAAGTATTGCACTCATGTTACCTCATTTGTTCTTTACCTCAACCCTGTAAGGTAGTTCCTGTCATTAGCCTTGTTTAACAGATGAGGAAACTGAGTCAGAAAGAAGTTCAGTGACTTGCCTGGTGTCGTGCAGCCAGTTAGTGTCAGAGGGAGGATTTCATCTCAGTGCTTCCTGACTCCAAGTCAAGTGCTGTGGCCTTCATGCCACCTAGCTGCCTCCATTTCAGCATTTAAGGAATCAGACTTCCTATTGCTTGTACTTTCCTGAAGCTTGCTTTTTGATCATGTGAGTATTAGATTTCTGACTTCATTTCTTGTGCCATAAGCTTCCATTTTTCTTCTTGAAGCAGATGACCTCTCACCCTACCAAGTATAACCCAGTACTTTTCTGTCTCCAAGAGCTTATGAATAGGAGAGTGCAGGTTCCCATCCAGGTTAATTTTCCCTTCTTTGCATATCCAGATTGTTTCTCCCCAGCACAGGTGAAACATGAATACCTTGTCTACTAAAGATCTTTCTCTGTACCCCTAATTAATTCAGCATACCCTATCATTGTGTACAAACTACAGCACACAATTTCATGTAATATTCTGGAACACCACTTGACGCCAGTTCACAAAGGTTTTTTTTTTTTTCAAACAAGGGTCATTATAATTTGCTTCTCCTCCAGCTGTTAACAATTAAGATCAGATTCATTTGACCTGTAATTGTCTGCAAATGTGTAGTTCATGTTACTTTTTGAAAGGGTTTTTGCAGCTTTTAACTTATCCTTGCAATGATACCATGAATTAAGAAGATCATGCTTATTCCATTTTATAGATAAATAAATAGAAGCATGGAGACATTAAGTGGTTTTTCCAAACTCAAATGCCGTGTTTGTACTAGAACCCAGTTATCTGGGTCTTACTTCTCTTTTCTGTCCTTCAAAAAGGAAGGAAAGATGATGTTGGAGGAATTATAACAAAACAGTTGCCATGTCTTGGTGATATATTGGTTTGAATAGAAGAAGGTGAGTCCAAAATGAAGGTGGTTTGAGGTAAATGATATTCTATTATTTGTAACTCATCCCTATTCTCTAGTTTAGTGGTATAATAGGCAAACTTGAGAAACTTCCCCACTCCCTATGAGCAGGCATTCCAAAGTGTATTTAAACTGGTCT
Source organism: Phascolarctos cinereus (assembly GCF_003287225.1). NCBI lineage: Eukaryota > Metazoa > Chordata > Mammalia > Diprotodontia > Phascolarctidae > Phascolarctos > Phascolarctos cinereus. The sequence continues at coordinate 118,486,234 of NW_027556180.1, read as the reverse complement.
GTGTATCTCACATTATTGGTTGGCCAGGAGAGAGGTAGATAAACTAAGATAAAGCTAAAGGACAGTAGTTACTCAGCAAGGAGTCATAGAACATTGAATTATAGGACCATAGATAGAGAGCTAGGAGGAACCAAGAAGTCATTTAGTCCAATATCTTTGTTTGAGAAATAAGGAGACTGATGCCCAAAGACATTAAATGGCCTGAAGTCACACAGGAGTAAGGAGTAAATCCAAAATTTGAACTTGTTATCTATAATTTCATGTTTGGTGCCCTCTCCATGGTTCTACACTGCCTTAACTTGTTCATCATCAATCAATACCATCATCACAAAGATTTATATGATACTTGTTATGTGCTAAGCACCGTACAGTTGTTATCTCATGTGATCTTTACAACAGGTGGGAGCCAAATATTATCCTCATTTTACAAATGAGGAAATTGAGGCAAACAGAAGTTAAGTAATGTTTCCGGGGTCACAGGGCTAGTAAGTGTCTCAGGCTGTCTCAAGTCTCAGACTCAGAGTTTGAACTCAGATCTTCCTGACTCCAGGCCTGGCATTCCTTTCATTTCATCACCCAGCTGCCTAACATAACAGGGTGTTATGTACGTATATAACGTAACATAACAACATAACATAACAGTGACGTGTAATTAGCCAGCCATAAGTGCCATTGACTGAAAGTATAATGAATTCGTTGAAAATTTTAAGTGTATGTTGCTCAGGAGGAAGCACCATAGCAAGTTTTTATGTTTAACCCCCAAGTTAGACAAATGGCCTTTCCAACTCAGCAGCCATCAGCCGTTTGTCTGGGAAAGGCCCTGGACCTCTCCTGAATAGGGACTCTCAATGGCCCAACAATTACAAACAAAGCCCTTTTTAAGTGAATACGTACATTCTTTAGTTTGAAGTCAGTGAAGAACGAGTGGCCACAGGAGATACTCTCTATCCTTCCTTCTTCCTTAGCTCAGATTGCAGGGGTCCTACCGTAGACACTAAGCATTTGCACTACTTGGACATGAAGGCACAGTCCTCCATGGACTCAGTTAAACTCCCGACCAAGTGGTTTCTCTGTCTTCTTTCCTGTAAGTCATTTCTAGACAGCCCCACCTGTCTGCTGCGTTGAGCTCCTTTCCTAAGCACAGGAACAAGTCTGAGTCAGCTGGCTAAGGGAAGATTCTGACCAAACAAACCCTTGCAGAGTAGTATTCACACCAAAAATTACATACATACAGAAAAAACTCTTCCCACTAGGCCATGTATGACATTGCTAGAGAGCTTAAACCTCACCCATTGCTGCAAGAGGACAGACAGGCTGTGAGGTATTTATTAGTATTTTCAATGAAACATAAGAATAACTATAGGGAGAAAATGGCTTATGTTGATTATAAATTAGCAATCTGTCCTGCTCAGCCCAGGAGGGCAGAATTGGGAGCAATAGATATTTAGTTGCTGAGAGGTAGATTTAGGCTATTAAGAACAATTTCAGCTACCCCAAATTCCTCCTGAGTCAGGAAGACCCATGTTCAGTGTTGCCTTCCACACTTACTTGCCATATGATGATGAGCAAGTCACTTAACCTTTTCTTAATCTGTAAAATGAAGATGGTAATAGCTGCAGTACTTACATTACGTGCAATTATGAGACTCAAACATAATTATGTATATAAAGTGCATTGCAAACTTTAACATGCTATATAAATGTCCGTTGTGATTATAATCACTCATCAGGTATGTTATAGAAGGGATTCTTGCTCCAATGTGGCTTAAACCCAATGAGCTCTGAGATCCCTGCTGACCCCTGAGATTCTGCGAAACGTACAGAATTATCACTCTCATAAACCATATAGTATATACTGAATTTGACATGAAAGAATTGTACAGTGAAATGATGGAGTGCAGTAATGAAGGGGATGAGAAATTTCAGATGAGTGCATTTCATTTTAGAAATAACAATGATGTTGTTGATAGATTGATTTAATCCTTATGATGAGCAAATTCTTAATGTCAATGAAATCATTGAAGTTTGGGATGGAAAGTTTGATTAAACTAATCCCTTTTTGGTATTAAGGCAGAAAACAGACATTGCACTCAATTATCAGGGGGCATGTAAATGGATATTCATGTGCTTCTAAAGTGGTGTGAGGATTTTTGACTTGTAAGAATCCTTCTAGGTCCAAATCTATGGTCTTATGATTATATTCTCTAGCTTGCTTCTTTCTTCACTCCTCTGCTTTTCTTCTCCATCGCCTGCCACAGGAAGGATGCCAGAATCCTACATAATACATACATGGAAGAAGAATTTGAATCTGAGCACAGAGCCAAGAGAGGTCTGAGTAAAGCAATTTTCTGTGCAGTTGTAATGCTTCTTCAGTCCTGCCCTACCCACTCTGCATCTCATACAACATAGAAATTTTATAGACCAAATTCAGAATGCTAGGGTGAAACTTCCCCTACCAGGTATAAAAGTCTGAGCACATCAAACCTTCTGGGAACAGATGAATAAGCACTAAACTGCATAGCAGCTGATTCTGGGATAAGAGGGGATATTCACAATTGATGAGAATGATATTGTCACCTTCAACCACGATCAAATATTATACCAAACCATTTTTGGAAAATGGCCAGCACCTGGGAACATCTACTAGGATGAGTAGAGATATCTATAGATCTGTCTGTTCCTTTTCCTACTTCCTCCTCCAGAAACCAACCAGTGTGGGAAGTCTATCTGAAAGATTTACCCAGGCCAGGACCTAATCAGACAGTAAAAGAATTTCTAAGTTTGGGCTGATGGGTGTATTCCTCCTTATTGTGTTTGCTCAGACAGGTTTGAGAAAATTTTAATTCTCCAAGTTATCAAGACAGGTGACATAGAAATTGATGTCTCTTTGACCAAGATTTGAAGAACCTAAGTCACATACCCCAAGATAGCCTGCCTCCCATTGTGTTAACCAATCAGAGGTGATTACACACCCCTTGGGATCACCCACTCTTCAGAGAACATATAAACTGTGAGCTCACCACCATGACGGATCTTTGGTCTGTGAGACACAGCCAAATGACCATGTTTTTATTAGTAACGTGCTGACCTTATTAATAAAATGATTAAATTACCCAGAAACTTTGTCTCTCAAACCTTTTTAATTGCCACAATTTTTAGTGAACACCTACAGCCTACCTTTTCCTCTAAAAGGTAGAACTAAGTTTTGTGATTTTAATACTTCTAAGAAGAAAATGAAAACAATTTGTTATTTTCCAGGTAACTTTAATGTCACATCATTCCATTATTGTACGCATTTCCTATGATGAGGTTCTTTTGAAGATTGGGGAGTGGTAAGAGAAGCAATATTGGGTTGTATGGACTGCCCTGGGAAGTAATAGGAGGCCTTAAAATGAAGAGTATATGGTTGTTTGTTAGGTATGTTGTAGAGGAAAAAATTTTTTTCGCTTATGAGTTTGTCTGGGGAAGACTGCCAGTCTGAGATTCTCCAATTCTGAGATGAAATATGCAACTGTGTCACAATATTTCAGAATAAAAACATATTCTTTTACATCTTAATTTTCAAACCAACAAAACCCAGACCCTAGTGGATCATTTACATGTCGCTAACTACATACAGCTTATCTATTTAAAGAAGGAATGTTACTAAGTTGGAATTGTGTTTAACCTTGTCATTTTTTTCTTCTCATTTTTGAGTATTACTTTTTCCCAAACCTGGTTTCACTTTTAATCTGAAGTGTTTAAAATGTCTTCTAGGAGCTCAAAACTTATATAGTGAAAAAAATTTTTTTTGAACCAGCCTGCTTTCTGGGGGGAAAAAAATGCCCTTATTCCTATAGTCTCCCCATTGTCCTGCTTTACAAATGAAAATGAATTCAGTGGTCTCCTTCTTCTCCATAGTTAAGCACTAGAAATAATCTTTGCTTTAAAGTGGTTACAGGTCTAAAGAAGGGGGGGTGTATTGGAGCTGAAAAGTTGCAGGAAAAGAATACATCTCTACCCAGAGCTGGTTGGCAGTTTATTCTTTGACTTAAGTATGTTCAGAATACATACAAAATTGAGCAAAAGAAATAAGAAAATGAATGGGAAATGATTGTTTGATGATCTGGTGATCTGGTATAGAAGGCCATCGAATTTCAGAGGCTCCCACTAGTGAGTAACATGAAGAGTTTGATTAAATTTGTCAAGGGCAGTGAGGCTAGATGAAAATCTCAGCACATGTAAATGCATAGTTATTTATTAATAGAAAATTTTCTGATCTTGTTTTAAACACAAAGGCCTTTTTACTTACACTCTTCTAGTGAATACTAGACAATTGTAAATTTGTAGAGACTTTGTTTTCTACAAATGAGGAAAGTGATTGTATTTATAATTCCTTATGGAAATGAAACACTAATAACTATTATTATAATCTCAACAAACATTGATTTTTAAAGTCTTAATTACTTCATTGCCTTTCCAAGCAGTAAGCAGTATGAAAGAAGTAACGGTGTGTTTCAGTGTTAAAAATGTTACTGCTTGAAGAGAAAACTGTTTGCATGTCATTTCACTAGAGAGTGTAGGAACACCCCTTGAAACCACTGCGTCTCCATACAAAGGAAAGGCAAGATGTCATTCTACTCTCAGTAGCTACCAAAACTACCATTGTCTAAGATTTCATGGAGTAATATAGATTTAACTATAAGGATGTTCTTTCTGCTTACTGTATAGCCACTAGTATAGAAATTCCAGCCTAGTCATTGTAAAGAGCTATGATTTCACAGCTTTTCTCATAGGATCATAGTTTTTGAAGGAAGGAGAATAAACATTTATCTAACTCCTAAGCACTTTTTTTAAAAACAGTTATCTCGTTTGATTTTCATAACAACTCCGTGAAGCAGGAACTATTATCCCATTTTACAGTTGACACAAATGGGGATTAAATAAGTTGCCCAGGGTTGATAAATGAGGGGCTGGATTTGAACTCCAGTCTTCCTGACCTCAGGCCCAGCATTCTAACCAGGATGCCACCAGTTGCCCTGAGCTAGAGGAGGGCTTAGAACTCATCTCATATAACCCAATCATTTTATTGGAACTAAGTGATTTGCTCCAGGTCACACTCAGTCAATCAGTAGCATAAATTGGGATTCACGCTCAGGTCTCCAAGTTCAATGCTCTCTCGGTAGAAACCTACCTCTGTATCCTTTAGTGATTCTTACCAACTAAGGCACTGCTATTCTCTTCAATTTGTATAGAGAACCGAGCACCAAATGATTTAGAACAAAAAGCATCTGTAGAATACCCCTATCATCTCACACCCTTATTTTATAAACTAGGCAAATGAGGCTCAGAAAGGTTTAGTGCCCAGGGTCACATTGGTGATAAAGAGCAGAGCCTAGAATCAACTCATGTCTCTAGGAGTCAGCTTATTGTAGTTGAAAGGTTACCTGGATTCAAATGCTAAATGACATGCAAAAGGTTTTCTCCTCAGGGAGTAACATTTACAACATTGCAACACGCTATCACTTTTGTCCCTTGGCTTACTGCTTGGAAAGCTCCTTCAGGGTAGGAACTATCATGTCCTTATTTTTGCCATCCTAGGTTTCAGCATGATTTTTGTTCCCTAATAGATGTTTCTGTGTCTATGAGTGGTTTTTAAAATGCATTTTATTTGACGTCTTTTGTTTTAACATTGCCAAAATCTCACCTTGTGTCTTTTACTTTCCCCCTCCTGGAGTTTTTTTTTTAATAAAAAGTCTTTATTAAATGTTTCTTGTTTGATTCTAAAGGGTTTTACAGATCTAATCTGCAATCCTCTGATTGAAAAGCCAGAATTCATCCATATGCTGCCTTGCTTCTCAGAAACTGGCCTGTGGGCGGTGTTAGATCCTGAGTCCCCAAAGAGACCAAGGACCTTTGAGTTGATTACAAAGAACTAGATTTCAATTAAATGTTAGAGGAAAAAACCAAAAACCTTCCTTGCATTTAGGGTGATTCATCAGTGGAACTGCCTTCTTATGAATGGGTGAGAATCCTGTGTTTGCTCAGAAGCTGGGTGCTCATTTGGGAAGAACATTTTTGAAGAAATTCTTCTACTGATTGGGAATTTGAACTACACAGCTTTTAACTTCCCTTCCAGTTCTAAGGTTCCGTGATTTTCTTCCATTGTGTCGCATTTTTTTTTTACCACATGCTTATTTAGTGGGGGAGGAAATTTTCTATATGTGTGTGTATACATATGTCCGTATGTATACATATATGTATATGTCCTTCACCAGTGAGTATCTGTGAGAGGTGGGAAACATATGGCCTCAAGGTTCTAGACCTTTTTTCTTTTTTTTTTTTCATCTGTAGGAAGGGGAAGAGAAAAGATACAGAGTGAAATTTAGACAATATTAAAACAAAAAATATCCATAAAATGTATTTTTAAAAACACAGATACAAAAACATCTATTATGTATACACACATGTATGTATAAGAAAACTTTCCCTCCTCAAATAATAAAATATTTAATACATATTAAATAAGATATATTTAACACATATGTTTTTCTCTCTTCATATGGTTGCAGGTACGTGGAAGGACTGTCAGCTTATATTCAACCTGTATGTCCAACTATTCCACCTATCATGGAATCATTTTTTGTTAAAAACACCAACACCTGTAGCTGCACCCAAACGTTTTCTTTGCCACTTCTTGACTTTTCTCTCCTTCTGTACAATCTCCCTTACTTTCCTTCACTCTATCCCACCCCCACTGCTGTTTTTTCCTTGCCTTGAAACGGCAGCCATCCTGCCAAAAGAGGCTTCTCAAAGTGGAAAGTACTTTGTCCTTGACAGGGCAGACAATTAGAGAATCAGCAAGAGGCAGCCAGCTTGTCACTAACTGAAGTGGGGAGCAAGGAGGGCCTGTCGGCACTATTCTGCTCTCTTCTGCCTGTCACTTCTCATCCTTATTTTGTTTCTTCACTACCTCACCTTGGCTGAGTGTGTTATAAAATATCTCCCTTTTTACCCTATTTGGTTTTAAATTTTTTTTTTTTATTTTTAGGCAGTTGGAGTTAAGTGACTTTCCCAGGGTCACACAGCTAGTAAGTGTCAAGTGTTTGGTCTGAGGTCGGATTTGAACTCAAGTCCTCCTGACTTCAGGTCTGGTGCTCTATCCACTGCACCACCTAGCTCCACCCACTTTTACCGTGTTAAGAATTACTTACCTATAAGACTTGAAACTCTTCTATGGTTAAAATTATAATTGGATGACCAAGAAAAGTGTCCTCCACCTTGAATAGCCAAGGAGAAGCGGTTGGATCTCTTAACCTGAGTTGTAGGCAACACCTACCTAACTCAAAGGGGAAATGATGCTTGTTGATGCGGCTGGAACCTGTTAGTCATTTTCTGCGTAAATGAGAACAGGCTGGAACCAACAAGTAGTGTGTGGTAGGAAAATAAAATTTGGCGGAAAATGTAAAGGAAGCCCACGTTTGAAAACTATAAAAGAGGTAAAATGTATCTTTTGTGATAAAGGAACATCACCAAAAAAAACACAGATGAGCTCTAGACAAATCATTGGAACAGGGAAGTGACCATGTGGCTGCTACTGTCTGGTTTATATACGACTTAAATGAGAAAGCTTAATTCCCTTAATTAGTAATATCAACCTGATACCTGGGTGGTGAGCATAGCAATGTAACAGCAACCCTGTGAGTTAGGTAGTATGAGAATTGTTATCCACACTTCATGGAAGAGTGAATGAGGGAATCACTGAGGTTAAAGAAGTACTTGAGGTCACACATTAGTAAGAAGCAGATCTCTTGATTGCAAACCCACCATATTCCTAAGGAAGGAAAAAAAGAGAACTCCAGATGGAGTGATGTTCCACAGTGGTGCTCCAGGACTATGCTGGCGAGACACCTGTAGCACGAACTTCAGATAAGTTGGGATTACAGCCTAGATAAGGCCTTATGCTCTCGAAGCTTCTCCTTTGCATACTGTTGCTATTTTCATTTTCCTTTAGTTTCTCAAGAAAAAAGTTCTTTTAAACCTGTAATGTTTAATCAGCCGTCGGTATTGACAGAATGCCCCTTACTGGCTAAAGGCAGCAGCACCATCACTTTACTATTAGAGAAAAGTCAGAGAGCTGGGAGACAGAAGTGAAGATCTGGCAAAGAAAGTGTTTGGATGCAGTTATAGACATAGGTGTTTTTAAAGCAGAATCGATTCCGCTATAGGTGTGAGGCTGACAGTCTCGATGCCCCTGAAACTATATGAGAGAGTTTCAGGGAATGGTCAAAATTATAATTGAATGACCAAGAAAAGTGTCCCCCACCTTGACTAGCCAAGGAAAAGTGTTTGGATCTCTTAACCTAACTTGTATGTATTCCAAAGGAGAAATTTAAAGGCAAAAAAAAGGACAAAACAAACCCACAGAATTGGCACCCTTCAGTCAATAGCAGATCATCTTCCACTCCCAGTCTGTCTCCTCCAGCTGAAGAAAAGGAGACATTTTAGGAGATTCCAATTAATTTTTCCTCAATTGTATCTGAATGAGTCATTCTTTAGTAAATGGAGTGCAAGAACTGTAGAAATCATTGAGGTTTGACAGGAGTGTATCATTAATATGTTCCTCAAGAAGGGAATCAGGTACTGAAAGGCATATGAGTTTAAACATATCAACCTCCCCCCCAAATGGATTGTATCTCAATTAATAGAAGTTCTTGGGCCAAAACTTGAAAACTCCTCAAGCTCCCTTTTTAAGTTAAAATAGGGAGGAGTTCATTATGCAAGTACCAGGAATGTGATTGTATCCATCATGCCGATTTCTAAAATAGTCTTTCCAAATTTTTCTCGATGAAAAGAGATGTCATATATTGGTAGCAGACGTGAGGCACAGTATTTATTGCAACATTGGAAAAGCTTGATTTTTGTGTACCAAAAAAAGTGAATTAAAAATACATATGTAGCACACTTTAAGTTCTTATTTAGAAAAAAAACATACACTCTCTAAAAATTGCGAAAATAACTATTTCATTAATTAGATGCCATCTGTCTTCTGTAATGATACATGACTTTTAATTTAACTTCTTAGAGTTTTACTGTATAGACAGAAGGAATTCATAGACTCTGAGAAGAGAAGAGCATATTAGAGGACATCGTTCCTACCTGTTACTAAACAAAAATTAATCAATGAGTCAGTCAAGTAGAATTTATTAAATGTTTAATAGGAACGTATATGTATAGCCAATATCAGATTGAGCGCCGTCTTGGGGAGAGAGGTGGAGAGGGAGGGGGAGAAAAATGGAAAACTCGAAAGGTTATGGAAGTCATCATTGGTAATTCAAAATAAATTAATTTTTTAAATAGTTTAAAACTGCACTAAGACCTTTGGAAAACCCTGTGTAAACGCCTCTGTTTGGCACGTAGAGGTCTTTACAACCTGACCCCAACCTACCTTTCCAGTCTTACTAGGGGCATACTTTACTCCAGCCACATGGGCACTCTGTCATCCCTCATGCACACTACTTCATTTCCCATCTCCATATCTTTGCATTTGCTGTCCCTCATGCCTGGAATACTCCAAAATTCCTAGTGTTTTCAAGGCGTAGCTCAAGGGCGACTTCTTACATGAAGCCTTTCTTGGTCCCTTCAGCTGCTATTGATTTCCCCCACCAAATTATGTTGCATTTATGTGTATATACACATATACTGACATATTGTCTCCCTGGACTAGATTGTAAGCTCCGTGAGGGAAATGATTGTTTTTAATTTTTCTTTGTATTTTCAATGTTTAGCACAGTGCCTGGCAGAGAACCTGCATGCAACTCCTGGCTCTAACACTCTCTATCTTAGATCAGATACTTAAATCTCTCCTGCCTCAAGTTCCTCACCTGTCCTATTAGAGTTGTTTGTTATAAGGATCTAGTGAGATGACATGTAAAAAATGCTTTTGATTCAATTCATCAAGTATTTATTCAGTTCTTACTATGTTGAAGGCACTGTACTAGGCAGTAGAGATATAAAGAAAATTATAAAATAGTCTCTGCCTTTAAAAGAAGAAAAAGAATTTATTAAACATTTAACTTTGTCCCAAGCACTCTGCTAGGTGCTGAGGATACATGGAAAAATAAAACATCCCTACTCTCAAGGGGCTTACATTCTTTAAGGAAAATTATATGTACAAATACGAGTATAACCATGAACAAAATATATACAAAATGAACAGGAGGTAGTTTTGAGGGGAAGGCACTAGCAACCGGAGAGGGGTGGATCAAGTCAGTCCTCAGGTAGGAGGTGGTATTTGAGCTGGGCTTTGAGGCAGCATAGAGGCAGAAAGGAGGAGGGAATGCATTCCAGGAATCAGAGCCAGAATGGGCAAAGGCACCGAGCTGGACCATCCTCTGTCAGGAGTAGCAAAAAGGCTAGTTTGACCAGATTGTGGAATTCATTAAAGAGGAGTAATATGTACTTATCCTCAAGTGTTGGGCTGTAGCCAGGTTCTTAAACAGCTTTAAATGTCAAACAGAAGAATGTGTATTTGATCTAGAGGTAACAGGAAGTTATAAGAGAATATAGAAGAGAGGATAGATATGGTCAGACATGCAATAGGGATATCAGTCTGGAGGATGGATTGGAGGAAAGAAAGACTTAGTCAAGCAGACTAAATAGAAAGCTCTTAGAGTGTTTTGGATAAGAAGTGATGAGGGCCTGAAATGAAGTGGTAGCCATGGGAGTAAAGAAAAGGATAGATATGAGAAATGCTGTGGAATTGTTGTATTCTATCCTAGAGGCACTAGGGAGCCCCTGAACCTTCTTGAACAGTGGTGTGACATCGTCAGACCTGTGCTTTCAGAATATGAGTTTGGAAATCGTGTGAAGGATGGATTGGAGAGGGGAGATTGGATACAGGAAGACCATTTAGAGGTCATCACATTAGTCCAGGCAAGAAGTGTGAAGGGGGGGGGGGTGACAGTATAACCTGAGAGATGGGATAGATGTAAGAGATAATTATCGAGATTTTTTTTAAACAGTAGTTATTTTAGAATCAGCAATTATATCTTTCCATTTTTAGTACCCTGAGATGTAGCTATAAGTCATCCTCACTTGAACTCATTGTAAATTTTATCCTCTCTTATCATTTGTGCATTTATTTGTGTGTCATTTCCCTATTAACTATTTTTATTCTCTCCATTAAGTCCAGAGATCATTTTTCATGGCAAAAAAAAAAAATAGAAGTCCAGTGAGAATTGAAGAGTTTTGCCTTCTCTCCACTATAATCACCCCATCCATTTCAAACAACAGGTCCTATCCCGTTTCTGATAGTCATCTTTTCCCAAATCTAACTATTGAAGCAAATGCTTTTTCATTATCTTTAACATCCATCACTAGCCTTACCTCATTCTGAACCCTGGGGCTCTTGACAAGATTCTTTTAGGAATGTATCACTCCTATATTTATTCTACATAACCTTCCTTCATTTCCATTTTATGACTGTTATCTTTTAAAAGTATAAGTGGTTGGTTGATGAGACACCTTTATAATTACAGTCAGTATTCTCTTCATTTTCGTAATATACCATGATCTGTCTGTCTGTCTCTCTCTTTCTGTCTGTCTCATCTTTCTCACTGGAATTTTTTCTTTTTATGTTTTCAGAATGTCGTTTACTTTAGGGCTTCCTGTCCATTGAATTTTAGACTTTGAAATCTTACTTTATTTCTCTGAAGCCTTTGAAATCTGCTCTCCCAAAAATCTAAGCTGTACGTCATACTCTACCTAAATTTTTCTCACCTCTATCACATTCTAAAACGGACTAGTCACTTCCTGTCAAGATTCTCTTCACTTCTGATTTTTGCAACTAATTCTTTCTTTCTTCTAGACCAGAATTAGTTCCAAGAAATCAGGTTCTCTCATTACAAGCTATCCTCTCAGGTAAATCATTACTGGTAATACACTGCTGTGTGCTTATATCCACCTTGCTTACTTCCATTCCTCTTTTGGTCACCCATAATTCTTCTTCTGACATTAAGAATTTTGGTATGAGAAAGGTGTCTGGTTACTCATTCATTATAATGCCTTCTTCTAAAAAAAATCTTATGAGAAGGTTCGGGATGACCTGATAATTTTTAAAAATTATACCTGTGGAAGCATTGCACTGAGAAGTCTTCCAGGATGTGACTTCCTACCTCCCTCCATCTTTATAGGCCATAGAATGAAATGATTGGAAGGCTTGACCAATGGCTGAGCATTAGATCAGAAGTCATGATTTTTAATTTGTGGAAGTTTATATTTTAATATCTTTGTTATGTAAATGTTCTCTACAGTAGACTGAAATCTCCTTGGAGACAGTGACATCCATTTTTGTCCCCAGTGCCTTAGTGATTGGACCATAACAGATTCTTAATAAATAGTTGTTGACTGATTGATTTCTCTACCTTTTGGAAAATTTAAATTGTCATTAGCAAGTAAACAATTTATTAACTGCTCTGGTTTTGACAGAAGGAAAACATACTGTCAGACGTCCAGATTGTGAAACCATGTCTCACTGTAATACCATACTTCTGTGAGAGTTTTGTGGTATTGCCCAAAATCTTCATCTGTTTCCTCCTCCTTTCCAGGTAGTCTGTATCATACTCCCATTTCAAGGAATTTTCTGTTACCCTCTTCCATTAATATTCATTCAGATGTTCTTCATCATGCTCCCTATTTTGGTTTTTGGATTTCTGTACTTTGTGTATCTTAAAATACTCCTTTGTTCCCACCTTTCTTTAACTATTTTCTTCCTTAGAGCTTTCTAAAGCCATAAACCCATCAACACTCCTAGTTTATCTTGTCTTAGAGCCTTAAGCCTATGAATACTTCTAGCTTATCTTGTCTTAGGAATGTCTGTAAAGTAGGATTTCTAACCTTGAGTTTGATTGCTTATTGCGTATTATAATGTTTGCTTATTATACATTTGTCATTTGTGAATATATTTTTGACCATGGGTTTTACTGATAGCTCTTTTCTAGGATTTTGGCTCCTAGAATGTCTAGGTGTATTTTGCTTCATTCTGCTTCATTACTTGGGGTATATGATTTCATATCTATGAGTACTCTCCTTACCAGTACAGAAAGCAAATTGCTCCACACTGTAATAGATGGTTTTGTGCATTTTTCTGACCTCACCTAGTGGATAAACCTCTGATAGTGATCCTTTGTAAACTTAGCTAGGCTTATCCTCAGATGATAAACATTCAGACCATTATTTATCCCTACAAAGAATCTTTTTCTGCTTGGTAGGACCTACTAAGTGAGCATCTGGTCCACTGACCTCAAGTTAGAGAACCAAGCTATTGATATTTCAGAATTATGATCAGCTATCTGAGTAGAACTTCAGTAGCAAGCTTAATTCAAAACTGATATATTTTCTTAATGAAAGGAGCATAGAGCATGATTGTGGAGCAACTCATGAATGATTCATTCTTACATTTGCATTTATATAAAAGCATTGTGTTGTTCAGTCCTTGTGTTGTCTGACTCTTTGTGACCCCTTTTGGTGTACTGGAATAGTTTGCCATTTATTTCCCCAGTTCCTTTTACAGATGAAGAAACTGAGGCAGACAGGGTTAAGTGATTTGTCCAGGGTCACATGGCTAGTAAGTATCTGTGGCTGGATTTAAGCTCACAAAAATGAGTCTTCCTAACTCCAGATGCAGCACTCTATCCACTGTGCCACCTAGCTGCCCATGTAAAAGCATATAGTATGTAACTGAAAAAAAATCTACATCAATAAGCTACCAATCTTGGGAGAACCTGAAGAATGCTTGTTGCATATATGTGCATGGTATATGGATATGACTGGATACAAACATTACATGTGCTATGTCACTAAAAATTCTCATTTGGACCTTTCCTTTATGTGGTGTGTACGTGTGTGTGTGTGTGTGTGTGTGTGTGTGTGTGTGTGTGTGTGTCTGGGTGTGTATACATACATACATACATATATATAAAACAATACTCAACATTTTCAATTTAACAGACATTTATTGAGCACCTACTATATGAAAGTCGTCATCACCGTCAAGTCATTCTCAATTCTCCTCATAACTCTATTTCAGGAATTCAGAGAATCAGGTTTAGTATTGCTTGAACTCTCATATGAAAGTTTGTCCAATGGAAAGCCAATCTAATATGTCTCTAACCCTCTTAGAATCTTATGTTTTAAAGTTCAATAACACATAACAAAATAAGAGAACAGATTAAACACTAAAGTACAGACACAATTCTAGTTGCATAACCTTTTAAAAGACAGTTCTGTAGTCAGAGCATGGACTAATAAAAACGTATTTACATTGTAAATTTACTATTTATGACTTGTGTTTTGGAATGGGTGAATAGTGGGAGAGTGATTACAATAATGTTTTAAATTTTCTATCCCCTCCAATCCCACATTTTTCTGACTAGGTGAAAAATCCAAGAGGGTATTCTTGGTCTACAGGTGACATTCTAGACAGTGAGTTTTGCCTGAGTGAAGGCAATGAGCTTGGAGGATGTAGTAATAGGAAGGTAGGAAAATTGGCTTGCTAAATTAAGGGCCAGGAGGACTTGGGTTTTTAGTCACTGTGTAAGGGATCTTGAAATCATGGTAAGCAACATATGTGATATGTATCAAACTGACTTTTTCTCTGTTTCTAACATGACATTGCATATTTTAAATTCATGTCTTCTCCCTTCTTGAATATACTGCAACATTACTTCTGCAACATGGAGTCCTACTCTTCCTCTCAGATGCACCTCTAGCACAAAACCTTTCTTGATCTTTCTGATTGTCAGTGCCCTCCATCCTTATCTTATGTTAACTGTTTTGTGTACATACAAATAGATTAAGCAGCTGGTTGGCTTGGACCTGGGGTCAAGAAGATCTAAATTTGAATCTTGCCTCAAACACTAGCTGTGTGACCCTGGGCTAGTCACAACCTCTCTCAACTCCAGTTACCTCATCTGTAAAATGGGGATAATTATAGCACCTACCTCATAGACATGTTTATTAGCAGCAAAGGAGGTAACATATGCAAAGCATTTTTAAAGCCTAAAAGAATTGTATAAAGGCAAGTTATTTCAATAATTATTTTGTATTTATTAACTTTATGCTGCATGTATTTTTATTTATTCTTGTTTGTTCCCCCCATTAGGATATAAGTTCATGAGTAGTTTCATTCTTGATATTTGTATATTGTCGATATCCAGTGCAGTGCCTGGCACTGTATTTGTTGATTAATTTGTATAGATGAACTTGGCCCTTCCCTCTAGATTTAATTGGCTGTGAGAATAACATAATTTTGCTTGAGAACTGTTTGTACAAATGATTTATGCCCATGTAAATAGAATTTAAAAATGTTACTCTCTAACTGTGCTTTATTAAACTTGAACTTTTTTTTTTTTAAATCAACTCAAAGGAAAGTATTTTGGGGTTTTTCCAATAGCTATAAAATACTAAGATAAGAACAGTTATCCCCTAAAGGGCTGTAAAGGTGGCTGAATGAAAAAGTATGTTCATGGTTGTATATGCCTTTTCCAAAGAACTGATACGTAAAGTGGCAGTAGTTAAATTGAAGTTTAAAGTAAAAAAGTTAAATTCTAGAAATGGCAGTATAAGGTATCTCATTGAAAAGAATGTGCTTGCTTTGGACACCAAGGTTTTCAAGAATGAGAGGATTTCTTTAGTACTCACTAATAGGATATCCATATAGCTCAGGATGTTTGCTTCCCCTGTCCACCCCAGAATCATAGGATTTCATAATGGGAAGACAACTTGGGAAGAATCTATTACACTCCCTTTATTTTATAAATAAGGAAACTAATTTACATAGAGGAAAAACTCAGTAACATCAAGCTTGATGACAGAGCTGTGTCAAAAAAACAGATTTCCTGATTATCAGTTCACTGCTCTCCAGTTTCTTCAGCAACCAGTCAATAAGTACGTATTGAGCACCTACTGTATACCCCAGGCTAAGTGTTGGGGATACAGGAAAAAAAAAAGGCAAAAGACGGTCCTTCCTCTCAAAGTGCACAGTCTCATGGGCTAGACAGTATGCAAGCGACTATGTTCAAACAAACCATAAACAGGATAAATGGGAGATAATCAACAGAGAAAAGGAACTGGCACTAGGAGAGATTGGGAAGGGCTTCTTGTGGCATGGGATGGGATTTTAGCTGAAACTTGAAGGAAGCCAGGGAATCCAGGAGGTGGAGGTGAAGAGAGAGAGTGTTCCAGACTTGAGAAAATGCCCTGAGCTGAGAGATGAAATGTCCTGTTTGAGCAACAGCCAGGAGGTCAGTATCACAGGTTCCAAGTGTACATGCGGGGGATATTAAGTGGAAGAAGGATCAGAAAGGTGTGTTGGGGGTAGAGGTAGTTTATGAAGGGTTTTTACTGGCAGAGGATTTTATATTTAATCCTGGAGGTGATAGGGAGTTGGGGTGTGTGTGTGTGTGTGTGTGTGTGTGTGTGTGTGTGTGTGTGAGAGAGAGAGAGAGAGAGAGAGAGAGAGAGAGAGAGAAAGAGAGTAACCTACGCTCCATCACTTTCATAGCTGAGTGGAGGACAGACTGGAGTAAAGAGGGATTTGTGGCAGGCATACCAACCAATAGACTATTACAGTAGTCCAGGTATGAGGAAATATGGATCTGCACCACTGTGGTGGTGAAGGCAGTATCACAGGAGAGAAGGGGGGGGTGGGGTCCTTGAGAGATGTTGCAGAGGTGAAATCTACAGGTCTCGTCTACAGACTGGATATAGGTGTGGGATGGGAGGAGAGGAGAGATAGTGAGGAGTTGGGAGAATAAAGGATATTGTGCACAACCTTGTAAAGGCCTTTTCAAGAATGATAATTTGATTAATCAGGCTATCACAAGATGCTTATGCAAGATGTCATGTGACTTCAAGGAGTTGACATGGTCTGCCAAGACTACAGCAAAGAGAGGATGCTTCCAGAGCTATCACTGGGTCACAGCAAACTGGATTGATAACTCTCAGCCCCAAACTAATTTTAGTCCCAGTAAAAAAAGTGAGGGCAGGGGCAGCTAGGTGGCACAGTGGATAGAGCTATGGCCTTGGAGTCAGGAGGACTTGAGTGCAAATCTGGCCTTAGACGCTTGATGCTTACTAGCTGGGTGACCCTGGGCAAGTCACTTAACCCCGATTGCCTCACCAAAACAACCCAAAAAGAGTGAGGGCTTTATTCCAACTTATTTAAACAACTGTTGTGTATTCTTGGTTTTTGTATGTTTTTATCATTCTATGCCACCTTGAATTTTTAGGACCAGTGGGGAAATAGAATATATATTATTTATATACTATATTATATTTATATGTTGTGTGTGTGTGTGTGTATAACGTGTGTGTGTGTGTATATATATATATATATAAACGTGTGTGTGTGTGTGTATATATATATACATATATGTATATATACACATATATATGTATATATACATAAAAATATAAAATATCTAACGGTATAATTCTAGACAACAACTTCTATTTTGTCCACTGGTAAATCTATTGTTGGAAAAGAAAACAATTAGTAAATGAGCCAGGTTTGAATCTCATGTTCTCTCCCTTCCCCGTCCATGTTCCAAGGGAGGTGCCAACAAGCAGTGAAATGGCTTGAAAGCTGGCAAGAGAGAGAAGAAAGAAACATTGGATAGTATCTCAGAAAGAAAGCACAAACTAATTGTGTTGGGAATAGAGGGTTTTTAACAGGTTTTAGCCTATGGTCATGCCCTGCAACTGATGTAAGTTTTGTCCAATTGGGAATGTCATATGCAGAACAGAATATATACTCCTGGATTTCACTTGTTCTTGTGATTTGGGGGTATTTGTTCATTGCGACTGCATGGAAGAGAAGTTTGTGCTCCGTGTTGACCTGAGGAAACATTCGTTTCCGCATACTAACTCGATTCCGTTCTGTGTTCCCCTCCTTTTTTTTTTCTAGCACAAATGGACCCCCGAGGCCTCTCTCCCAGGCAAATTAAAAGTGACAGTGATGATGATGACCTGCCAAATGTGACCTTAGATAGCGTTAATGAAACTGGATCTACAGCCCTTTCCATAGCCAGAGCAGTTCAAGAGTAAGTATCATGTTCTCGGGAGGAGGTAAGAATTGTCAGTGTTCAGTGGAAAACGGCAACTACAGTCATCAGCTGACATGCAGATAGGCCGCTTTGACTTGGAGGTGGCACGTGGGCCTATAACTCTCCATTTCGGGAGAAGATTAAGTAAAAGAAAAGATGATTTTGTTTGTTTCAGTGGTGGTAAATATATGTTAGGATGGCTAAAAAAAAAATCAAAAATGATTCTCTGAGGAATATGATCTGTACATATGCTTTTTACAGGATCTCCCAGTCCCTTACCTTCAGCTCTGAAGGATTTTTTTCTTTTACAAAGTCTTCTGAATGTTATCAGTATCCTTTCAGTCTGTTTTAAGAGCTATCTCAAGCATAGTGAGTTGGACATTAAATTAAAAAGTAGGCTGTGTATGAAAGTGAATTTTTTCCAAGATCTAAGTTGGCTTAGGCTAAGGTTCATACTCACTGAGTCTTCATGACTTTTATTAGTATTGACTGCACATATCTAGAAATGAGTCCTTTGACAAGCAGTGCACATATATGTATGTATTGTTCTGAATCAAAAAGCTTTGTAATATTGTCTTCCCTGGGACAGCAGATAGCATTTGTAATTAGAGAACCTGATTTATCAGATAGCTAGGCACGTACAATTTGTAGGTCTACAGATTTGTACCATTCCTACTTCTAGTTACCTCTTTATGGCCCTTGGGTTTTTGTTCTTACTCCATAGTCATGTGACATGTGAGCAGAAAAGCTAATGTGTTCTTAAACTTCGTTAAAAGAAGAATCATTTCCAGAGCAAGAACAGTGATCATGTTTTTGTACTCTGTGTAGTCAGGCCATACATGTATTATCATGCCAATTCTGTGTGCTGCATTTTAGAAAAGACATAGGCAAAATGGAGCATTTCCAGGGGATGGTGAGCAGAATGCTGAGAAGACTGGAAAATGTACCGTATTAAGACCAGTTGGGCATTTCTGCCCACAAATATTTATTTATTTTTAGAATTCATTTTTTAAAAATTGTGAGTTCTGAACTGTCTCCCTCATTACCCCTCCCCCACCCAGTAAGAAGGCAAGAAATGTGATACTGATTATACATGTGAAATCTTACAAAACATATTTCTATATCTGTCATGTTGCAAAAAAAAGAAAAAAAGTAAGAATAATAAACACATTTTTTAAAGTTATGCTTCACTCTGCATTCAGACTCCGTCAGTTCTTTCTCCAGAGGTGGATAGCATTTTTCGCCTTTGGAGTAGGCATGGATAATTGTATTGATCAGAATAGTTGATCATCATACAATATTACTATAATTGTGTAGGTTCTCCTGGTTCTGCTCATTTCACTTTGTATCAGTTCATATAAGTCTTTCCACGTTTTTCTGTAAGCATCCTGCTCTTCATTTTTATAGCACAATAATATTCCGTCACAATCATAAACGACAGCTTGTTCAGATATTCCCAAATGGATGTGCATCCCCTTAATTTCTAATTCTTTGCCACCACTAAAAGAGCTGCTATAACTATTTCTGTACATATAGGTCCTTTTCCTTTTTCTTTGATCTCTTTGTAATATAGACCTAGTAGTGGTGGTATTTCTGGGTGATAGGGTATGCAGTTTTATAGCCCTTTGGGCATAGTTCCAAATTGCTCTCCAAAATGATAGAGTCCACAACTCTACTAAGAGTGCATCAATGCCCCAATTTTCCCACAACCCCTTCAACATTTGTCATTTTCCTCTTCTGTCATATTAGCCAATCTAATAGGTGTGAGGTGGTACCTCAGAGCTGTTTTAATTTGTATTTCTCTAATCAATGGTGATTTAGAGCATTTTTTCATATGACTATAGATAGCTTTGATTTCTTTTACTGAAAATTGCCTGTTCATATCCTTTGACCATTTATCCATTGAAGAGTGACTCATATTATAAATTTGATTGTCTTCTATATATTTGAGAAATGAGGCATTCATCAAAGAAATTTGATGTAAAAAATTTTTTCCACAGTTTCCTACTTTCCTTTCTATCTTGTCTGCATTGTCTTTGTTAGTGCAAAAACTTTTGAATTTAATGTAATCAGAATTATCTATTTTACTTCCCATTATCCTCTCTTATTTGGTCATAAATTCTTCCCTTAACCATAGGCCTGACAGGTAAAACTTTCCATGCTTCTCTAATTTGCTTATGATATCACCCTATATATCTAAATCATGTATCCATTTTGACTTTATCTTGGTATATAGTGTGAGATGTTGATCTATACCTAGTTTCTGCCAAACTGCTTTCTAGTTTTCCCAGCAATTTTTGTCAAATAGTGAAGAATTGGATATTTTTAGAAAGCCCTTAGGGCACAGTAATTAAAATATAGTGCCTAAGGGACTATAACATGGAAAATGAATTTGAATTCCTCATCTTGGGCACAGAGAGCAATGAATGGAAATTACAAGGAGGCAGATTTCAGATCAGTAGGAGGAAAAACTTCCTTCCAGTTGAAGTTGTGCAGAAATGCAGTAGATTATCTCAGGAAGTAAAGTCTAAATGATAGTGTAATTATGTTAAATACTGTTAGTGATTCATTGGAATACAAATCATACAGCTTCAGCTATTAGCCTTCCTTTATTAAGGGGCCTTGTGGCATAGCAGATAAAGAGTAAGTCTCTAAAAAGCCCTAGGTTCAAGTCCAGCCTCTAACAAGGACAACTTGGGCGGGTCACTTAACTTCACAATGCTCCAAGCAACTCTCTAAAACTATAAATTGCAGAAAAGGTATTGATAATGTACTGGTAGATGACGTTTTCTCACTAGGAATACCAATACCAAGGAAATCACATCTCTGATTAAAAGAAAAAATGGTATGGTTCAGGGGTAAGAAACCTGCACAAAGTGAAAAGTCCTGGGTGTTAATCCTGGCTCAGCCATTAACTCCCATTGTGACTTTAGGGAAGTCACATCACCTCTCTTCTACCTTGTTTTTACCTGTAAAATTAGGTGGCTACACTAGAAGACTAAGATTCCTCTGGCTCTAAAACTGGGGATCCTATGAATTTTGTGGCTATGATTACCAAAATCTAAATTATCAAAGCGATCCCTTGTCCTCACCTGTTGTCAGTTTGTAGAATACATTGTGTTGAGTTCCTTTCAGAGCAATCTCTTGTAAAAATCCGATGCAGTCTGATCACTGTAAAATAGTGCATTGAAGAATGAAAGGATTGGTTAGTCTCCAAATGTGTTATTTGTAAGGCACCATGTTAATAAATACCTGAGCAAAAAGAATGGGGAAGTTGCCAGCCTGGTCTGTATCTGTGTTCCCACATATGTCATCTTTTCCATTGCCATAACACGGTTTCACAGCAACAAAAATTGTGTATGTATGTGTATGTGTGCATGCACACACAAGCACGTGTACACATGCTTGTGCCTTGGGGAAATGCCTGATTCATTATTCATAGAACTGTTTTCATTAAGCTATTAGGAAAGTGTATACCAGTCTGTCACCTGGGAAGCCCTGCAGCTAGATGTAACATAAAGAGTTAATTAGTCATTAGTCAAGAAAGAAAGGAAGGGGCAGCTAGGTGACACAGTGGATAGAGCACCGGCCCTGAAGTCAGGAGTACCTGAGTTCAAATCCGGCCTCAAACCAAACACTTGATACTTACTAGCTGTGTGACCCTGGGCAAGTCACTTAACCCCAATTGCCAGAAAGAAAGAAAGAAAGAAAGAAAGAAAGAAAGAAAGAAAGAAAGAAAGAAAGAAAGAAAGAAAGAAAGAAAAGAAAGAAAGAAAGAAAGAAAGAAGGAAAGAAGGAAGGAAGGAAGGAAGAAGAAGAAGAAGGAAGGAAGAAAGGAAGGAAGGAAGGAAGGAAGGAGATGGTGGTAATCACTGAAAAGTGCTGAGATGGTTCTAGGTGATTTTTTTTTTGAAAGTATTATTTGACCAAGAGAATTGAAATTTAGGTATCTTGGAAAATACGGCTGTGCCATGTCAGGGAAACCCTTTCTTATAAATCATTTGAATCAGGGCAACTACTTCACTTATGTTAAGTTAAATTTAGGATCATAGAATTTCATCTTTCCTCATAGTCGCTCAGAATTGTTCTCTTGCTGTACCACCATGTTAATCTTGCGTATCTGTTCTTCCTCTTCATTTTGCTTGTTTCAGACCGTCTGAAGGGAATAAAACACTCAGAGTCAATTAACAGCTTTTAAAACAGAACCTTTTTATTGATTTTAGTACAAGGAAGTGAAAATAAAATCAACCAAATTGCCTTCTAACTCTATATGATTGAAAAGTTTTCAGGAAAAATTGTGTTTGGCACAATGTGTTTCTGGTTTTCTTTAAAAATGAGTAAGGTAGTTGTTGAATCCAAACCATAATTGAATTTTCCCTCAATTGAAATGGATGTTTTTCTTACTGCTGTTTTCTAAGAGTGACTGTAATCATGATATGAAAAGCATAACACAGTGAAATACAGCCATATCATGTTAACATATCTTTTTATCAGTTAATTTGGGAATGTTGTGCTCTTGTCTCTAATCTCCAGGTTTATTCTACCCAGAAGGGCTAGAAATAGTAGGAAGGTACTGTGGAGAAATCTCAGTTCACTAACAGCAAAGTGACCTCATCAAACCTCATATGAAATCATTTTCACCTCCCTTATATATTTTTTATTCCTTCACCCAAGAAAGTGAAATCTCAGATTGCAAGGTGCAACAGGTTATTATCCTGTTTGGTTATCGACAGGAAGCCAATATGAATAGTGTTTTCTTGATGTTATCTCTAGAAAGTAGATTTAGTGTTATGGTAAGGGTTAAAAAATAATAGGCAGGTATGGGTATTGGCATTCTTGCTAAATGAATGTCATTAACCATCTTGCCTATGGAGAGACAAACACCTGATATGTTTCTGTTCATGCTGGCAGTGCTCAATAAATGATGTTGGCTCAGTGACTGACAGATGGAGATGGAGCCCTAACAGCTGGAGTTGGCTCTGCCAGCCACCAGTAATGCCTCTCAGCAGCGTTTCAGAGCTTGGAATAACGTGGTACATTTTCAGAATCTCGGCCTCTCCTAACATTTTACAAGC
This sequence comes from Phascolarctos cinereus, assembly GCF_003287225.1. Lineage (NCBI taxonomy): Eukaryota > Metazoa > Chordata > Mammalia > Diprotodontia > Phascolarctidae > Phascolarctos > Phascolarctos cinereus. The sequence goes on along the minus strand of NW_027556180.1, from coordinate 118,463,074 downwards.
AAGGTGAGGGCTGAAGTGCTACCCCCCCCCCAATCTCATATTGTAATAGATGAGACAGATCTCTTCTATGGGTTTGGGGGGCTGGTGGTAGGCAGTGTGCTTGCACATGCACACCCCCATTGTAAAGTCAGAAAGCCTGCTTTCAAGCCCTGCTACAGATCAAGCATCTGTATTCTGTCCAGCTCAATTTGACAAACATTTTGAAAGCACCTCCCAGTTCCATTTGTGTAAATAGAGAATTTGTCTAAACACATGGAAAAGAGATTTACAGATAAAAGACTTCATCAAGGATATAAATATTCAGATGAAATAAGTCCCGAAAGTATATCAGATCCTCTCATTTTACAAGCTTTTTTAAAAAAGTGTCTACATATAAGGTGTTATGGGAGAGAAGGGGAGGCAGGAGAGAACTAAGAATAATATAAAGTAGAAGATGATGAGCTCGGGGAATGTCTTAAAAAGGAGAGGACGGTTTCAGGGAAGGCTTCCCTAAGGAAAAAGGAAGGATGGAGCTGGCTAGTAGCACGAGAGCCAGGATAGTAGCATTTGACAGCTATGACTTCTCTGTAACCTGAGAGCAAGTACGCTTTATCTGCTTACCAATCATCTGTCTGCCTGTTTCTGTCCTTCGGTAGAATGCTCCAAGATATTTATATGATATCACCATCAAATAGGGCAAATGATATAGTTCTCTTGCATTGTGCCAAAGGTTAGAATGCAAAACCAAAAATTCATGTTCCTTTATGCAGAGTGCCCGCAGAACTGGTCTCAGAGTCAGGAAGTCCTGGGTTCCCATCATACCTCTGACACACACCTGCTTTGTGACCCAGGGCAAGTTACTTAACTCTTCTGTTCCTCAGGTCATAGAACAAGTGGCTGTCTGCATTGGTAGAGGGAATCCCTTCATCAGCAGAGCAATGAAATCAAAGGTCTATACTTCCCCCAACTTGCCCTCAAACCCTATAATGTTATAATAATTATTTTTAAGAGAATCTATTCCCTAAATCAAACGTAAGAAAACAAGAGGAAAATATAGTCTCTCTGCCACTTCCTATATGGCCTTGTCCAAATCACTTCATTTTTCTGAGGCTCAGTTTCTTAGCTGTACTATTAATAAAAGACTATTTTCAGTGGCTTTCTTGTGTAATTGTTTGAAGAATCAAATCAATTTGTAACGTCAAAATACTTTATAAAGTGATATAAACTATACTCATCTAGGAGTTTTATACAAGGCACGATTGTTTATCAATTGGAATTCCAAGTTTAATTTTTTTTAATGGTATCGTTTTGTGAACCAGTCAAGCAAATAATTGCACTGGCTAAAATTAGTGTAAATATATAAAGCAGCTTATTTTAAGATTTACTTTAATTTCAGTTATTTTCATTGACCAGGCTTTAGAAAGCTTTTTTTTGGACCTAGAAAGGGCATGTCTCCTAAGTAATATTTGTAATTTTTCTAAAATTGTCTGCTCTAGGGGAAAAAATATTACTGGAATCAGTAGTATGATTATTTTTGTCAGCAGGAATACCATGTATCTGCAAAAGTTTTTGTATCACTTTTCTTCCAATCACTTTCCCATATGGGTAGTAGAAAGAGAACTGACTTTGAATCCTGGTGCCAACACTTAACTTATGTGTAAGTTACTGTGTATAACCCACAAATGCCATGGGTTTTTTTATAGCAATTCACTGCCTATGCGTCTCTGATGCCTACTTGTAGGTTGTCTATATAATGAAGGGTGGTGGGGAAGGGAATAAGTGTTTATACAGCTCCTTCTATTTGCTAAGCACTTTACAAATATTACCTCGTTTGCTCCTTACAACAACCCCACAAGGTTGGTGCTGTTATTATCCCCATTTTACAGCTAAGGAAATTGTGGCAAATAGAGGTTAAGTGACTTGCCCAGGGTCATGGAGTTAATAGGTACCCAAGTTTAGATATGAACTTATTTTCCTGACTCCTGGCCTACTGCATCACCTCGCTACCTCTAAGACTAAATAACCTATAATTGACTTTATTTTGCTTGCCGATCTGAGTGAATTGAATTGCTTTTTGGTATAAAATGAATGTTTTGGAACCACTCTGATAATTCAGAGCTGAAATTCTTACTTTCTGGTGATCATGTGGACAAAGGTAAATAAACATTAAATTTGTTTCCAAAAAGAAGTTATTCATCATCATAGGATTGCTAAATTAAAACAGAGAGAATGTACATATGATACTTGTGGTGAGTGCTGTGTGTAATTCTCTGTGGTTTTTTAGATGACATATAAAGACATTTTAGACAAGTTGAAATTATTCAAAACACATGACTCCAAATTTTTAAATACTGTAGTATTCTAATTTAGTTAAATATACGGGCTGCAATTGGCCACAAGTCTCAAAAATTATTAGTATCTAATTGAAGGATAAACCGTTTCCACATGTGAAATTTTTTTTCTCTTTTCAGACTGTATGCCTTTAGCTATAATTACTTTGTATATTTATCTCATTTATCTCATTGCTCATATCAGCATTTATTCTTAATAGATATATCCCCAATATCTCTGTAGCTCATGCATTTGTGATATATGGATGATATAGATACTGTGTGATAATGTAAACCTATTAATATGTTTTACTGCAAGTTCTCCTAGTCATTCATCACAGTTTCATTTATTAGTGCCGTCAGTGAGATTACCCATGATCAGAGATCTGTGCTAGCTTTGAAATTAACCCAATTCACTAGTACATGGCCTCCTCTATTATCAATCAAATGGCAGAGACACTCTTCTTGTCAACCATAAAATATAACCATTGTACCATTACTTACCTGTGCTTTATATTATCTTTCTGCTTTCTTAAATCTCATTTAAATGTATGTGCCCACATTCATCAAATGAAAGTCAAAAATGTAAGGCATTATCTGCATAGATTAAATAGAGATTCCTTTTCCTAGTATTTGAAGTCCTCCATAGTCTGCCTCCAATCTACCCGTATAGCCTTATTTCCCAGAATTCTTCTCCATATGTTTATTGTGATAGTCAGACTGGACTCTGAGCTGTTCCAGAACTCAGCATTCCATCTCATGAATGCATTTACAAAGCCTTTTCCCCATGCAAGAAATGCACCTTATCCTTGTCTCTGACTTGGATCTTTTATTTTACTTCTTGGTTTTGTGTTGTCCCTAGTTAAAGCTGTCCACCTCTGCAGATTACCTTGTTGGACTTGGAGTAAAGATCTGGGTTCAGATGCTGTCTCTGAAACCTCCTAGCTGAGTGACCAGGGACAAGTGACCTAATTTCTCTAAGCCTCAGCTTCCTCATCTGTAAAGTGGGGATAGTAGTTCATATTGTACTCGACATAGATTGTTATAAGATGAGAGAATTAATTCCAGGTGCTTTTGCAAATGTCAAAATGCTGTATAAATGTCAGGTGTTGTTACTTATCTGTAATATTATACATGTTGCGTGTCCTCAGTACAATGTAAACTTCTTCAGGATTGAGACTCTAATTTTTCTCTTGTACTTCCAGTTTCTAGCACAGTGTCTTGCAGGTAGTAATCACTAAATAAATGCTTGAATTGAATTGAATGGAGAACATTAGAAATAAATACAATGTAGCTCATACACAATGAAATCATAGACATTTGAGGGTCAGAGTCAGTGTTGCATATTGGAAGGACTATTAGATTTGGAGGAGGACTGAGATTTTAATTCTGCTTATGCCACATTTGACTATATGAATCATTCAAACTCTCTTAGTTTTAATGTCTTCATCTGTAAAATGGAGACAACCTGTAACATGGTAGATGGATAGGTTACTGGACTTGGAACCACCAAAATAGAGCTCTTACCCTTATTAGCTGTGTGAGCCAAGACAAGTCACTTAACATCTCTGTGCTTTATTTTCTTCCTCTGTAAAATGAGTGGGTTAGAGTCAGTGACCTCTGAGGTTTCTTCTGGCTCTGAATGTATGAGTCTATGGCATACCTAGATAGATCGCAGTGCGCATCAGATGATATAACTCATGCTGAGCATTGTGTAAGCCGTAAAGAGCTATACAGGGCGTCCCAAAAGTCTTAGTCCAGGTTGAAGCTTTAATTGCTTAAAATTTAACTAGGACTTTTGAGATACCCTATATAAATAGATCTCATTCCCCTAAAAAGGGGGGGAAAAAACCCTGATCAATCTACATAATAGAAAAGACAGTTATTATTTCTTTGTTTACAAGAAGTAAACAAATAATTATCATATAAATAAAAATTCCAAGTAAAATTATCATATTTTCCTGACTGTTGGGGGCAGGGTGGTTAACATAAATCAGTCAAGTAACATGGCTAGTTAAAATATAAATTTTTCTTTGAAAAGTTGTACTCTTTCTTATTCTATGGAATATTATTTCTTATTCTTGGACATATTTAAGCCTTGCTTCAGAATTATAGCTTTAGCAATTATAGAAGTTAGTATTTAAGAGAAAAAGTTTCTTGTTTGTGGAAGAAGTTAAATTGAACTAATTGTTTCAAGTCTGTCCTATGATATTCTCTAAATATTTACCTTTTTAAAAATAAATGTAGACATACATTTTCTAGAAGGTTCTGGAGGTTTTTATGAACTCCTCTCCCTAGACTCACTAAATTCATTTAGCATACTGTTTAATGGTTATATGAAAAAAAAATCAATAGTAAGAGGTATGGTAATCACATTTATTGAGCTCTTGATTTCTAAGTTTTACCATGTAAACTCCTCTCCAGGGCCTATACTCTCACAAATGTTTGTTTTCTTTTGCCGAGAATAGGGGAAAATGGAGCTGAAAAAAAGATTCATTTCAGCTGAACAAGCAAAGTAATGCACAAATATGGTGAAACATGGTTATGTTTAGCTTGTAAACTCAAATTAGCATTGATTGCCTTCTAGTAAACAATATGGCCAAGTGAAACGATGCTTTTCCCCCATTTTTATTCCTATTTTTCAGTCATTGTATTTATCATTTATTCATTCCTTGTTTGAACAGACATTTAAGTGCCCAATAAAGCGGAACACTCTTCCTTCAAGTTTAATCAGGCACCATATACTCCCTTCATGAAGCATACAGTCTAACATGACCTGCAAAGTAGGTGCAAGCATGATGATATTATTCAGACAGTTGAGGCAAAAAAAAAAATGTTTAGCTATATACTTCAAGTAGCACTTTTGTCTTTAATTATAATATATAATTCAGTTGTAATTGTATATAATTTGCTCAGTTCTTCACCTCGATTTTACATATGTATGGACAGTCATAATGATATAAGAAATATTTTCGTATCACTGAAATATAGTAGATACATATATCTTCCATTATGGGAAGAAGGCCAAGAAAAGAATATGCCGTATATCTTAGTTATTACAATAATAAGTGAATATGAAAAGGATAGATGCCGTTAGAATTAAGCTGCTTGTGTGTAAGGATTGTTTCATTGTTTGACCTTCTATCCTCAGAGACTATCAAATATCTGGCGTGTACTAGGGACTTGATAAATGTGTGTTGATTGATTGATACAAGAAATACATTTAATTCTCTGGTAGATTCTTTGGAAAAAAAAGGAGTCAGAACAATATATCAATCTTACCACCTTTTTTTCCCATCATGTTGTATATATTTTATATTTAGTGAGATTCTTATATGTCATCTATCAAATTTATTTGTTGGTGGTCCAAAAGGACTTCGTGAAAGCTTTAAGAAGAGTCCCATAGAGCACGTATCTGAGTATAGTTTCAGCACTTGGCGAAGCTGGTATAATCAAGAAAATTCATTTAGAAGAGAAATGGGTAGAAGTTTAGGGGTTTTCACCAAAGGACATCTTCATTTTCATTTTTGGATTAGACAGCCTACATTGTGGATTTAAAGTATTCATTCATTTTTCATCCCAATGGGCTTTTAAAACTTTAGTAGTCTGACTTGGTGTGTAGTTTATTTAACAAGTGAAACCAAACACTTCAAGTCAGAAAGCCAAGAGCAGTTTTAAAAATGTAAGAACATAGAAACCAATAGCTATAGTCTCAGATAAAAAAAAAGCCAATCCATCAATATAGCTATTAAATTCAGATGTAATCCCTTTACATCCTTAAATTTATCTAAATATTTGTAGTTAGATTACTTAGATTTTTATCTCTCAAATTTCCAATTTAACAGCATTGATAAGGGACTGGGTAGGACTTGAATCTTACCGCTTTGATATCTTGGAAAAGTCAACATTACAAAGGTACACTAAAAGTAGTTGCATTAAAAATGATCAGATGTGAACTTAAGCAATGAATCATTTGTGTATTCAAATACATTAGGTTGAACCTAAAGAAAAAACAATTAAAGGTATCCTTCCTCTACTTTTATTTCCAATTTTGTTTAGTTTTCTTCTCACGTTGTTTATGAGGACTGTCTTCCTTTATAACTCCAAGAGGCAACTAAAGTTATGCATTCTGCTGGGTTAATTGGGGTTGGGTAGACCCTCACAGGAAATGTAGATTACATACAACTTATCTTTTATATTAATGTCAGCATTCAAATCCATCTAGTCATCAAAAATATACTATTTTATTTATGCAGTGTTGCTGTGAACTGTAATAAATCTGATATTCCTTTTTATTATTATGGATCAAACACTAAATGATGTGAAATTTAGTTTGCATTGATTTTTTTTTTGCCCACTTTAAATGTTACTTCCTTTAGTGGAAAGTTTAATATGGCAGAGAGTTGTGACTTTTTACCAAACCAAGTTGAACAGTGCAGTGTCACTGCCTGAGATTAAAGAGTTTTTATGGTTCTTATGTTTGTAGATATTTGTAGATATGCATTTTACATTTAATTGGCACTTCTGTGAGGATTGGATAGGATACAAAAGACATGGAAGACATTGCCAATGTTCTCCTGGAGCTGATAATATAATTGAGAGACAAACTCACTCGTGGGAACACACAACTGTGAGTGTGAGCATGTGTGCACACAAAACAGTTGAGTAGCAAAAAAGACAGCATGTAATTAAGTGCTGAGGTGAGGGATGCAGAAAAATGTCTGGGAGCTCAGAGAAGATTGATTCTGGATTTCAGAGGGCAGCAAAGGCCTCAGGTCACAGGTAAGAATTGATCTGGACCAGGAAGAATGATTTGGATCTATATAGAAAGCAATGGTAGTCAGTTCTAGGTGGCAAAGGTGCAGCTTGAACAAAGTCTCAGAGTTAGGAACAAGACTGTGATATTGAGGAGGAGGTATAATCAGCTTGCCAGCATCCACATCTGGTACCAACCAGCTGTTTCAGACTGTCTCTGCATTCCTCTAGGAAAAAACTGCTGCCTGCTCACCCCACCTCCTCCCAGTTGCAAACTTTCCTCATCTCTGTGTATTTCCTCATGTCCTTCAATCTTGCTGCAGTCTCCCCTTTGCCCATCACAGAAGCCCAGAGTTAAAAGGTCATCTAACTTGGCCCTCTACTTCAAATGAGATAATATTTGTAAACCAAAATGAGAAATGAAAGTTCAAACGAGAGAGTAGTTGTGCAATTCCTGACACATCATAGACACTATATAAATACTTACTGCCTTTCCCCTTCCCTTCTCTTCCTGTTAAAATCCAACTTATTTTTCAAGTCTCTATTCAAATAGCATCTTCTCTAGAAAGCCTTCCTTTGCTATGCTATCCTGAAATGACCTCTCCTTCCTGTGAAGTTATTTGTGCATTTATCATTCGAATAATTCATTGGATAATTCATCTTACCGTTATTTCTCTTGTGTATCTTCTCTTCCTATTGTTACCTTGTTGCTTTCTGACCATATCCACCCCACCAGAAACTAAGACTGTACTCCTGCTTGCCCAGGCTCTGATAGGTGAGGGGTTTTTTGCCTGAGAACCGTGCAAATGGGCCTTTTTCCTAGCATGGCCCTATTCTCTACCATATGTACTCTATTCAAAATGAGGACTCCACTCCTGGATGCTCCCACCCTGATTTTAGTGGTGAGGCTTTTGACTTATCTGGTCTAGAACCAGGCTACCATCCTCCGAGTACCCTTTCCCTCTTCTCTTCCTCCCCAATTCCCAGTTCCCTTTTATATGTTGTTTTCTCCCATTAGAATATAAGCAACTTCTGCCAAGATGGCGGAGTAAGAAGTAAGTTGCGCTTACCCTCCCTTATTAACCTCTGAAAGTCTAAAAAATATTGCCCCAGGAAAAACTCTGGAACAGCTGAACCAGCAGAAAGACAGAATGCAGCAGTCTTGTAGCCCAGGAAGCTTGTCGGATTAATGGGAAAGGGGAGAAGGGGAGCAGTATAGTACAGGAGGTATCCCAGAAAGGCAGTGTGGCAAGCCCCACCTCAGCATGCCAGGGGTAGATCCTGAGTCCTAAGGTATTGGAGCAGGCAAGCACCAATGCCAGGACTTCCTGAATACCTCAGTACAGGCAGGGGAACCAGAAGACACCAGCTGGGAAAACCACCACATTCCTTCTCCAGCAGCCAGATCTCCCAGTACGTAAGCACAAGTTCCAAGAAGCAAAACTCCAGGAGGCAAAGCTCCAGGCTGACAGACATCCTCCAGCATCAGAACATCCCTGTGCAAGGCCCAGGTGAGTAGGAGCCAAAGAAAGGAGTTCAAGGCCTGGGTGAGCATGAACCAAAGAAAGGAGTACAAGGCCTGGGTGGAGCAGGTGTCCCCCAGAAGCCAGACTCCCCACCCCGAACCTGACAGCACCAGGTAAGCTGCCAGAACCCTACATCCTCCAACTGCCAGCATCTGAGGCCCCAGCACACAAAGCCAGTAACCAGGTTCAGGGCTCTCAGCACAAGAAGCTTGGGTCAGTGCCCCCTATGCTCCAGCAGGAGAGCTCAACTTTTTTTAAAAGTCAGGAAATAGGCAAACACCATGAGCAAAAAGCAGAAAAGGACGATGACTATAGATTTTTAATATGGAGACAGGGAAGATCAAGGCACAAATTCAGAAGGGGACAACATTATCAGTACACCCACATCAGAAACCTCACAGGGGAATATGAATTGGTCTCCAGCCCAAGAAGCCTTCTTGGAAGAGCTCAAGAGGAATTTTAAAAGTCAAATAAGAGAGGTAGAAAAAAATTGGGAAAAGAAAACAAGGGGTATGCAAGAGAGAGTCAATAGCTTAGAAAACGAAGGACAAAAATTAACTTTAGAAAACAAGTCCTTGAAAAATACAATTGACCAAATGGGAAAAAAGTACACTGAAGAAAACAACTCCTTAAAAAGTAGAATTGGCCAGATGGAAAAAGAGACACAAAAAGAGAACCCTTAAAAAAGTAAAATGGGCCAAATGGGATAAGAAGTACAGAATCCAAAAGAATAAAATAACTGATTAAAAATTAGAATTGGACAAGTGGAAGCTAAGGACTCTGTGAGAGATCAAAAATCAGTCAAACAGAAACAAAAGAATGAAAAAGTAGAAGAAAATGTAAAATACCTCATTGGTAAAACAACTGACCTAGAAAATAGATCCAGGAGAGACAATTTAAACATTATTGGTTTACCTGAAAACCATGATGAAAAAAAGAGCCTGGACAGCATCTTTCAGGAAATCATCAAGGAAAACTGCCCTGAGGTACTAGAACCAGAGGGTAAAATCATCATCGAAAGAACTTGCTGATCACCCCCTGAAAGAGATCCCAAATTAAAAATTCCAAAATTACCAGGTCAAAGAATACTGCACGCTGCCGGAAAGAAACAATTTAAATATCACGGAACCACAGATGCAGAACCTTGCAGCTTCTACGTTAAAAGATCAAAGGGTGTGAATATGGTATTCCATATGGCAGAGAAGTCTGTATTACTACCAAGGATCAACTACCCAGTGAAAATGAGCATGATCTTTCAGGGGAGGAGATGGATATTCAACAAAATAGGGGACTTCCAAACCTTCCTGAAGAAAAGACCAGAGCTCAAAAGAAAATTAGATCTTCAAATACAAGACTCAAGAGAGGCATAAAAAGCTAAAAAGGAAAGGGAAAAAAAACAACGATCTTAATAAGAGCAAATTGTTTACATCCCTACAAGGGAAGATGACACTTGTAACTCTTGAGAACTGTATTGTTATTATGACATTTCAAAGGGGGGTATACATAGACAAAGGGCGTGGGTTTAAGTTGACTTTGATGTGATGATAAAAAATCTAATTAAGTAGTGAAAAGGAATTGTACTGGGAGAAGAGGAAAGGAAGAGGCAAACGGGTAAAAAGGCAGAAAAACCTATTACAGTAGAGGAAGAGAAGAGAGGGAGATGAGCGTTTTTTGAACTTTACCCTCATCAGATTTGGTTCAAAGAGGGAATAACACAATCAGTTAGGTATAGAAATCTAACTTACCCTAGAGGAAGTAGGAAGGGAAAAGGAAAAGAAAAGGGAGGGAATGAATAGAAGGGAGGGAGAAGTAGTAAGGGTAAAGGGGAAGAAAAGGGAGGGGGCTAATGGAGAAGAGGGCAGACTGAGGGAGGCAGTGGTTGAAAGCAAAACTCTGCTGAGGAGGGAAAGGGAGAAAGGAGAGAGAAAAGCATGAACAGGGGGGAAATAGGATGGAGAGAAAGACACAGACAGTAGTCCAAACTACTGTGAATGTGAATGGGATGAACTCTCCCATTAAATGGAAGTGGATAGCAGATTGGATTAAAAACCATAATGTTACAGTATGTTGTTTACAAGAAATACATATGAAGCAAAGGGATAACACTATGCTTCAACTGAAGTAGAAAAATCAGGGGTAGCCATCCTGATCTCAGACAAAGCAAAAACAAAAGCAGATCTAATTAAAAGACATCAGAAAGGAAACTACATCCTGCTAAATAGTACCATAGACAATGAAGTAATATCATTACTAAACACATGCACCAAGTGGTATAGCATCTAAATTCTTAGAGGAGAAGTCAAGGGAGTTACAGGAAGAAATAGATTAAAAACTATGCTAGTGGGGGACTTCAACCTCCCCCTCTCAGAACTAGACAAATCTAACCAGAAAATAAACAAGAAAGAAGTTAAGGAGATGAATAGAATTTTAGAAAAGTTGGATATGGTTGACCTCTGGAGAAAATTGAATGGGGTTAGAAAGGAATATACTGTTTTCTTGGCAGTGCATGGCACCCTCACAAAAATTGACCACATACTAGGGCATGAAAACCTCACAATCCAGTGCAGAAAGGCAGAAATATTAAATGCATCCTTTTCAGATCATGATGCAATAAAAATTACATGTAATAAAGGGCCAAGGAAAGATAGACTGAAAATTAATTAGAAACTAAATAATCTAATCTTAAAGAATGAATGGGTCAAACAAGAAATCATAGAAATAATCAGTAACTTCATCCAAGAGAATGACAATAATGAGACAACATATCAAAACTTATGGGATGCAGCAAAAACAGTCCTTAGGGGAAGTTTTATATCTCTCAATGCTTACATGAATAAAATAGAGAAAGAAGAGATCAATGAATTGGGCATGCAACTAAAAAAAGAACTAGAAAAAGAACAAATTAAAAATCCCAATTAGATACCAAATTAGAAATTCTGAAAACCAAAGAAGAGATTAATAAAATTGAAATTAAGAGAACTGTTGAACTAATAAATAAAACTAAGAGCTGGTTTTATGAAAAAATGATAAAATAGATAAACCTTTGTTTAACTTGATTTTTTTAAAAAAAGAAGAAAACCAAATTACCAGCATCAAAAAAGAAAAGGGTGAGTTTGCCACCAATGAAGAGGAAATCAAAATAATAATTAGGAGCTTTTACCCAACTTTTGCCCAATAAATTTGACAGTCTTAGTGAAATGGATGAATATTTACCAAAAATATGAATTGCCCAGACTAAGGGACAAGGAAATAAAATACTTAAATAACCTCATTTCAGAAAAAGAAATTGAACAAGCCATCAGCAAACTCTCTAAGAAAAAATGTCCAGGGCCAGATGGCTTTACAAGTGAATTCTATCAAACATTTAAATCCAATACTACATAAACTATTTGGGAAAATAAGTGAAGAAGTTCTACCAAATTCTTTCTATGACCCAAAAATGGTACTGATACCTAAACCAGGAAGAGCCAAAACAGAAAAAGAAAATTATAGACCAGTTTCTCTAATGAATACATATAAATGCAGAAAATTTAAATAAAATATTAGCAAAGAGATTACAGCAACTAATCTCAAGGATAATACATGATGACCAGGTAGGATTTATACCAATGATGCTGGGCTGGTTCAATATTAGGAAAACTATCAGCATAATTGACCATATCAACAACAAAACTAACAGAAATCATATCATTATCTCAGTAGGTGCAGAAAAAGCATTTGGCAAAATACAACACCCATTCCTATTAAAAACACTGGGGAACATAGGAATAAATGGAATCTTCCTTAAAATGATAGGTACCATCTATCTAAAACCAAGTATATGTAATACGGATAAGCTAGAAGCATTTTCAGTAAAATCAGGGGTGAAACAAGGATGTCCATTATCACCACTGTTATTCAATATTGTACTAGAAATGTTACTTTTAGCAATAAGAGAAGAAAAAGAAATTGAAGAAATTAGAATAGGCAAAGAAGAAACAAAGCTATCATTCTTTGCAGATGATATGATGGTATACTTAGAAAATCCTAGAGAATTAAGTAAAAAATTACTTGAAATAATAAGCAAGTTTAGCAAAGTTGCAGGATATAAAATAAATCCACATAAATCATCAGCATTTCTATATATTACTAATAAAGCCCAAAAGCAAGAGATAGAGAAATTCCATTTAAAGTTGTTGTAAACATTATAAAATATTTGGGAGTCTACCTGCCAAAACAGACTCAGGAACTGTGTGAACACAATTACAAAACACTTCTCACACAAATAAAGTCAGATCTAAATAATTGGAAAAATATCAGTTGTAATATAATAAAAATGACAATTCTACCTAAATTAATTTACTTATTCAACACTATACCAATCAGACTACCAAAAATTATTTTACAGAGCTAGAAAAAACAGTAACAAAATTCGTCTGGAAGAACAAAAGGTCCAGAATAGCAAGGGAACAAATGAAAGGAAATGCAAGGGAAGGTGGCCTAGCTGTACCAGATATTAAATTGTATTATAAAACAGCAGTCATCAAAACTACTTGGTACTGGCTAAGAGAGAGAGTGGTAGATTAGTGGAATAGGTTAGGTATGCAAGACACAACTGTCAATGACTATAATAATCTACTATTTGATAAACCCAAAGACCCTCGCTTCTGGGAAAGAACTCACTATTTAATAAAAACTGCTGAGAAAACTGGAAAAGAGTATGGCACAAACTAGGCATAGACCAACATCTTACACCGTATACCAAGATAAAGTCAAAATGGGTACATGATTTAGATGTAAAGACTGCTACTATAAGCAAACTGGGAGAGCAAAGAATAGTTTACCTCTCAGATCTATGGAGAAGGGAAGAATTTATGACCAAACAAGTGACAGAAAGCATTATGAAATGCAAAATGGATGACTGATTATATTAAATTGAAAAGTTTTTGCGGAAACAAAGCCAATGCAACCAAGAATACAAGAGAAGCAGAAAAGCTGGGAAAGGTTTTATAGCCAGTGTCTCTGATAAAGGCCTAATTTCTAAAATATAGAGAGAACTGAGTTGTATTTATAAGAATACAAGTTGTTCCCCAGTTGATAAATGGTTAAAGAATATGAGCAGGCAGTTTTCAGAGGAAGAAATTAAAGCTAGCTATAGCCATATAAAAAAAAATGCTCTAAATCACTATTGATTAGAGAAATGTAAATCAAAATGACTCTGAGGTACCATATCACACCTATCAGATTGGCTAACATGACAAAACAGGAAAATGATAAATATTGGAGAGGATATGGGAAAATTGGAACACTAATGTGTTATTGGTAGAGTTGTGAACTGATCTAGTCATTCTGGAGAGCAATTTGGCACTATGCCCAAAGGGCTATAAAATTGTGGGTACCCTTTGACCCAGCAATAGCACTTCTAGGGCTGTATCCCAAAGAGATCATAAAAGCGGGAAAAGGCCCCACATGTACAAAAATATTTATAGCGGCCCTTTGTGTGGTGGACAAGAATTGAAATTGAGGGGATACCTATCAACTGGGGAATGACTGAACAAGCTGTGGTATATGAATGTAATGGAATACTGTTGTGCTATAAGAAATGATGAGCTGGAGGATTTCAGAAAAACCTGGAAAGATGTGTATGAACTGATGCTGAGTGAAGTGAGCAGAACCAGGAGAACATTGTACACAGTAACAGCTGCGTTGTGCAATGACTGATAGACTTAGTTCTTCTCAGCAATACAAGGATCTAAGACATCTCCAAAAGTCTCATTGACGAAAAATACTCCACATCCAGAGAAAGAACTATGGAGTCTGAATGCAGATCAAAGCTTACTATTTGCTCTCCTTGTCTTTTGTTGTTTTGTTTTATTTCTTCTCTCTAGTGGTTTCTCTCATTACCTCTAATTCTTCTTTACATCATGACTGATGTGAAAATATGCTTAATATGAATAAGTAGAACCTTTATAAGATTACATGCCTTTTTGGGGAGGGGGGAGGAGAGGGAGGGAGAGAGAGAATGTAAAACTTAAAATCTTATGGAAATGAATGTTCAAAACTAAAAATAAATAATTTTTAAAAAATAAATAAAAATTTAAAAATATTGCTGTTGCTGTATAAAAAGAAAAGAATGTAACCTCATTGAAGGCATCTTCTGTTTTGTTAACTTGTGTGTGTGTGCATGTATATATATATATATATATATATATATATATATGTATATGTATGTATGTGTATATATATGTATATGTATGTATGTGTGTATATATATATATATATGTATATGTATGTATGTATGTATGTAGGTATATCTCCAGGGCTTAGTATACTTCCTGCACCTAGTAAACACTTAATGCTTTATCTTTTTTATCTGCCTCTCCCTCTCTCTCTCTCTCTCTCTCTCTCTGTCTCACTCCCTCTCCCCCTACCTACCTACCTACCTACCTAGCTGCCTATATAATCTATCTTGGTCTGACATGTAAATAATTTATTATTGTACTATCTTTGATTTGTTTTTGGTTACCCAATAAGATTTTAATTTCTTTAGGGACTATGTCTTATACTTTTTGGATCTTCTTCAGCATCTAGAACCTTTTACAGAGCAGAATTATATAATACTAGAATTTAAGGTGTGATCGGTAGGTGGATGATAATTTATGAACACAAGGCTAAGGATTCTGAATTTTTTCCCATAGGCTTTAATGCTTTTTGGCCAGGGTACTAAAGAGTAATTGTAATTTAATTTCAGTATGTATGCTAGATTAGAGGGGGGAATAATTATAGACTGGCAAGAGCTCTGAGACAGAAATGCTGTGTAGAAGAGCTAGGGATCTAAAGGTCTCACTGGTGCCAGTAGAGGGCAGCAGCAACTTTGCTCAGGTCTAGTGATGAGCCAGGTGCTCCGAGCTGAAAGGTGAGGACTGGGGTGGGGGAGAGGGGGGAGCAAGTACATAGTTTATCAATCCAGATCTTGTGCTTGGGAATCCTGCCAGAGGAAGGAGAGGGAGCAGAAAACCAACGTGACAGAATCAGCACAGGGAACAAGCTGTAGGAAACAGAGATCCAGGTAGGTAGGCAAAGTACCATCTACACAAAACTGTGCACAAGTAAGTAGGTTGGCACCAAAAAGAAACTGACAAGGGAGTGGAACCAGAGAAGGTAAATGTGCAAGAGTGACCAGCTAACAAGGCCAAGGCTAGATTCTGATTGTCACGCATCCGTGGGAGTGAATGATGTGGGGCTCCCTTTTCAGCCTGGTCAGTTCTGAGTCTTTTAAAGGACCAGTGGCCTGCTTGCCCCAGAGCAAGGCAAAAAGTCCTTAAGAAACCATTTCAGTTATCAGGGTTCTAGGTGCTGGGCTGAAAGTGTTAGTAGTGTGAATTAAGGGGGGAAAGATTAATTAGAGGCACTTCAAAGGAAAGATCTTCAGGAATTGGTGAGAAATTGGAAAAGTTAGAGGAAAGTTAGAGATTGAAGAGTCTGCGACCGCTCCTGGTGTCTGATGGGAAGGTGGGGGAAATCACATGCCAGTGATTAAGGCAATCAGTGGGACTGATTGCAGCAGTTTTGCAATCCAAAGTCTCCTGTCTAATCACTTTCAATGAAAGTTTGGCAGAAATTTCTCACTTATACTTTGGACTTGCCTTTGCTCCCTACCTTGTGTCATAGTTTTTTGTTTGTATATCTTACCTTCTCCTCTAGACTTAAAGTTTCTTAAGGGTAGAAACGATATAATGTGTATCCTCAGTGACTAGCATGGTGCCTAGTATATTGCCATACAATCCAATACATATTTATCAAGTACTTACTGTGTGCCTGACATTTTGCTAGGCACTGGTAGTATACAAAAATACAGAAAAACTGTTTTACCCTGAAGGGGGTAAAATGCTTAAAGGCATCGTAACCTAGTGGGTAGGGTGATAAGCTTGGAGTCTAGAACCAGGGAGACCACTGGATTCAAGTTACTTCTGATAGTACTGTCTGGGGGACCCTGGGTGAATTATTTAATCTCTTCTAGGCAGATCTGCATTGGTAAGGGAAGCTTCCTCAGGAACTCCCTACCTTGAGCAAATCTTAGATCTAGACTGAGGAACTTTCTTTGTGCTGGTATGATAAGACACATTAACAGGTAAATGCATCATTTAAGGAGGGAGAGAGACAAAACATTTGTTAAGTGCCTGAAGCACTTAATTAATCTCTTTGAGTAAAGAAGCACTAAGACTGAATGAAAGAGTTTACTTCCACATTTATTTTACTCAGCTATTGAGTATTTTCAACTACACTGATCACCTTGGAAGGCACCAGGGGGAATACAGAGTTGTAGTAGTAGTTCTTCTGTCTTCAGGTGCTTATAGATGTTTTTATACTTATTCAGAGTAATTTTTCCACATACTCAGAACTCTCATATCATGTGTTCTTATATATTATCCTTCCTTTTTACTAGTTAGCTTATTTATACAGGAGGCTGGCTAAAAAGCCATAGACTAGCCCTGACTAGTTATCTCACAGATCCCTATGGTTATCACAAAGGAGAATAAATGGAAGAGTATGGATGGCTCAGTGGAAGTCTATTACTGATACTGAAAAAAGAAAACAAAAACAAACCTCAGATTTGTGTGTTTTGCTGGGCTCTGACATTAAAGGGAGACAGTATTTGGTTACTGTGTACTATCTGTTTAAATAATGATATGTTTGTTTTACATTAAAAATCATTCTATAAAACATCTTTTGTGAGGAAGGGGAGGAAAAAATCAGTACTTAATTGAAAAATAAAATGAGGTTTCATAAAAAATACTCTTCTAATGAATGAAGAATGAGTCTTGAGATTAGGGAAGTTCAGGAACTAGACCATGGATAAGTGTCCAGTGTTAATTGGTCCCGAGGGTAGATATTATCTCAGCTTTGTTACCAACGAGGGACAAAGGTCAGAACTAGAGCAGAAGCTCATTTCAGGAAGTCTTATGTTGGCAGTAGTGTAATGAGTCTAGGCTTAGAGAAAGTGATGCCATGGCTTTCAGAGGAGGAGGCTGAGCCAGAAGGTAGTCCAGAGAAGTAAGTGGAAGAGTTAGCTTCACTTACAAGAGTAGAGCCAGCTGATTGCTAATCTAATTAAGGGATGTCAAAGGCAAGGAGAGAGAAAGGAAGAGAAAGTGCTTCCTTGGCTAGAGCCCTGAGCTCTCTGTGAGAAGGGGAAATAAGTAAACCATCACTTTGGAGCCTAAAGCCTGTAGTTCCAGGTATGATAGCTTGTAAGACCAGATAGGAACCAGTGTTAACCACTCATGAGAAAAGACAGTATTTCAGGGGCAGCTAGGTGGCACAGTGGGTAGAGCATTAGCTCTAGATTCAGGAGGCCTGAGTTCAAATCCAGCCTCAGACACATAATACCTACTAGCTGTGTGACCCTGGGCAAGTCACTTAACCCCATTGCCTAACAACAACAAAAAAAAAGACAGTATTTCTCAGAGTGCATGGCTGGAGGGTCTGGGGTGAGATAGTTACAACCAAGTTGAGATAGATAGATTTGGCTAGAAAAATGTACCTATTTTTTGGTAGAAGAAGAAGGGGAGTTATCACTTAGGGATGGGGTTTGCTATAGCCCCATGTCTATCAAGCCATGTAGCCTTCTAGTATATGTTTGGAAAAACAAATTCTACAGTATAAAACCTAAGACACGAATGAATGAATGTGCTTGGTATATAGTGAGTACTTAATAAATCTTTTTCATTTGTTAATTCATTCATTCGTTCAAATCTGCCTGCCATAGGGCTAGAACAGATCTAGCCCAAATAGGAGTAGGCATACAAATTCCTTGGGCAAGGATTGGCTGAAAATCAGTCATAAGGTCCTACTTTACATAAGAATACAACTAGAAATCATCTAAATTGAATCTATGACTTTTCTTCTATAAGATTTCTATAACTTTGAAGTTTCACTCTTTAGCATAATATTATAACGTCCCCGTATATATATATATATATATATATATATATATATATATATATTTTTTTTTTTTTTTGGGTAGAAAATGCTTGACTAGGGGGAAAAGAACCTTAGTTTGCCATTTCCTTTGCTAGCTTATTTTACAGATGAGGAACTGAGGCAAACAGGGTTAAGCGACTTGCCCTAGGGCACATAGCGCTTGCTCACGCTGGCCAGCGGGCTCTCTCTCTGTCTCTCTTTAAAAAAAAAATTAAGGTTTTTTTTTCCGCCCTAGTCAAGCATTTTCTACTGGTTATAGAATATTTGCTGATCTTAATTAGTAAAAGGAATTACTTCACTGGGAGTTCCTAAACCAGTGATACCATAGGACTGTACATACACACGTACATTACATAGATACAAACATATATACATACAAACGTGTATGTGTATGCATGTGCATATATATATGTGTATGCATGTACATATATATGTGTATGCATGTGCATATATATATGTGTGTATGCATGTGCATATATAAATATATTATAGTTATAATTATGTTATTATGTAGCAAATAATCAAGAGATCCAAATGCTATGAGATCAATTTTAAAATCTCAACTACCCAGCCTCCATGTATCTATCTGTTACGAACAAAGTAATGTCATTACCATGCATGTGTGCTGCTGTGATTCCCAGTGTGATAGAAAAAGCCGTGTGAGAGTCAGAAACCTCAGGTTTGAACCCCAGATTTGATATTAGCTTTGTGACTGTGGGCTAATCACTAACTTAATTGCACAATAAGCTATGTTTAAATTAAACTGAATTATGTAAAAATTAGCTATCATCTCATTCTTCATGAGAAAAAAATAAGCACGTAATAAACCTTAAAGGATTATATGAATATGCTGCAGTAGTTATAATTACCATTGCAGTGCCATACACCCAGAGCCGTGTTTTCACCTTATTCAGATTAAGTGATATTGTCTCTGCGTGTTTAGTGATATTGCAATCTGATAGGTGAATGGTAGCTTTTGGATTTTTCCTTTACTGAGGTATAATAAATAAAATTTAGTTTTAGTAATATACATATGTTTTATTGAAGAAAGCCTATAAAATAAAGAAGAAACTAGGTTGAAAAAAATGTTAAAAAAAAAACTCCTCCCAAAATAGTGATCAAAAATATGCTACTAAAAGGCACTCAAACCTCCCGAGTTTATTCAATGTTTGAAATGGCTAATAAAGAAGGTTGTGAATTTTAAACTGTTTGTCTGACATTAAATAGAGAAGTTAGAAAATAGTGTAGATGTAGATCAATGGTTCCTGTCTCAAACTTTGCTTAGCACTAGTTTAAGAAAAGCTAAATTCTCTACCTTATACGTCCCTGACTTTTAAGACAGAGGAAGAAAGATGAGCCTTTTTCCTCTTTTTTTAAACAAAGGTATAAGTTTTAAGAATGACCTATGCCTGGGGCAGCTAGGTGGCACAGTGGATAGAGCACCGGCCCTGAAGTCAGAAGGACCTGAGTTCAAATCCAGCCTCAGACACACAACACTCACTAGCTGTGTGACCCTGGGCAAGTCACTTAACCCCATTGCCTAGTCAAAAAAAAATGACCTATGCCCCCAAAAAGTTTTCTGGGAAGGTAAGAAATGGAGCTAGGTGGAGTACAGTGGATAGAGTGCTAGGCCAGGAATCAGGAAGGCTCATCTTCCCGAGTTCAAATCTGGCCTCAGGCACTTGACCCTGAGCAAGTCACTGAACCCTATTTGCCTCAGTTTCCTCATCTGTAAAATGAACTAGAAAAGGAAATGGCAAACTACTCCAGTATTTTTGCCAAGAAAATCCCAAATGGGGCCATAAGGAGTCAGACGTGACTGAAACAACTGAACAACAACAACAACAAATAGTCATTTGGGAATGACTAGTCTAAAAGGTCTAGGTCTCTATGATTCTCTAGCTTTAAAAATTGTAAAAGTTCTTGAGATACATAAAGATCCTTTCTCTAAGATTTTGCCCCAGAAGGATGACACTAAAAAGACTGTCCTGGACGAGACAGTGCCTTTTTATGTAGGTAGATGTTTTTGGAGTAGGTGAACATCTTAGTTATGTCAAGAAAAAAAAAGGCAGCTGCTAGCATGAAGCTGTATAAAATCATTTTGAAATATGGTTGCTTAATTATTGACAATTAAAGGAAATGTTTTCATTTCAACTATACTCATTAGATTGTAGCAATGAAAAAACAAATAGCAGTTTTTACATACACATGAAAATTAATTTGCATAATTAAAACCTACAAGAAAATTTCATGCCAGTTTTCTCCAAAATTCCAGGTATTTATGGTTTTATAAAATACACACAGACTCCCTCTGAAGTTCATACAAATACACTAAAAGCCCAGTATTCACTTTATTATGTTTATGTCATTATTCAAATGTCTTAATAATGTTCAAGGGTCGAAGTGGAAAAATAATTTTAAGAAGATGTTGAAGGGGATGAGCCAAATCTTTAATGAATTTATTTTCCAAAAGAATTAAGCTGTTTCTGTTGTAAACCATTTCATTGAAAAAGACTGTCTTTTTAAAAATAAAAATGGAAAAAAAATTCTGATTTGTATGGCCTGTGAAAGCAGGATAAACTTGAGGGAGGGAGCAATATGCTTTAGTAGAAAAAACGTTGGGCAGAAAGTAAATATATTTAAATTCCAGCTGTGCTGTGTCCCACTGTATTCACTACTGATCCAAGCTTAATTCCTCTGTCTGTAAAAGAGAGATAACAGTGCCTCCAAAGAAAAGGACAATAAGTAACAAAAAGATTCTGCAAGATATCAAACGTAATCCAAGGATTACCTGTAAAAGACAAATCCAATTAATAACATTTTAAACCCTAGTTGTAAGTGAATGTAGTTTAATAAATGAATGAAGATGAAGTACTTTGAGTCTACGAAATGGAAGATGAATACCATAGTCCTTTTGAATGCCTTATTATAATTTTGGGACAGATATGAATTGAGTCCAAGAAAAGGTTAATAATATTTCCAGGCCTCATTTTGGTTCTTAGCATAGTTGTTTAATTATATGACTTCTACACAAAGCAGCTTAGCATATCATCTTCAAAGCTACAAAAATTTTACATTGTGAATATAACAGAAGGTTGAAAAGACCAAGTTTAAAATAGATATCTATTATAAATATATGCCATACAAAAATATGTGTGTATTTAGACAGAGAGACAGGGTAACCATGCCCAACACAAAGTGGTATCTTTCCTTTAAGAACTATATCCACTGAAAAATCTATATCAAAAAATGCATGAAAGCCTACTTTTAATAAAATGAGAGGAGGGGCAGCTAGGTGGCACAGTGGATAGAGCACTGGCGCTGAGTTCAGGAGGACCTGAGTTCAAATCTGGCCTCATACATTTGACACTTACTAGCTGTGTGACCCTGGGCAAGTCACTTAACCCCATTGCTTAGCCAAAAGAAAAAAATAATGAGAGTAGTATTTCACATGATGAAATATGATGAAGCTGTCATGCACAGTCTTTGACGCACTTGAGTCCTCATCTTTCTACAAGTAAAATTTATCCTTTCTAAAAAATTAGTAGTAGTTTGTATTTAGCTTCAGGAAACTTTACAGAAATAGCAAAAGAGGAGGACAGAAAATGTTGGGGCTGGTTGATGCTGTGGACTCAGTACATTTAGGACAAATATATATAGGAGATTATAACAAGGATCAGAATTAGTCAGTTTTCTCTATGTTATGACTTTATTGGGTTCTTAACTCACAGAAAGTGGAGGTGGACATTTCATGATTAATAAAATTAAATGTAGGGAATTTCCGTATATATCCCATTTATAGTGAATTACTTAATTTGAAATTTCATATAGAAAATTGAGATGTTCTTCAACAACAATAAAAAGCGAAGATAGACAAGAGGAATAGAATATAAATAGCATGATATTAAAGAAATTGGAAACAAACAATAGGGAAAAGTGAATATGATCTTGTAGCTGTCGTCAGGGTAAAATCAGTGTCTCTCTATCATTTCCCCTTGCATGGTGCAGCACCATTACTGATCCATGTTTATCCACCTGCTAATCACCCTTCAACATGTGAATTTGCCATGATGGGAGCATACTGCTTAAATTTTAGCTACCTTGAGAGGTAGAAAGTAAGGAATTGAGGGGTTCATTCCACAAAGAGACTGGAACAGGGAATTAAGTTTGTTTCTTGTTAGCAGTACATTTTCCAAGGTTCTCAACCTTTCATTTTCCAGATCTCTCTTAAATCCTTTTCAGGGATTTGATTGTGTCTTCTTCTAATCTGCCTGCTTTGAGACTAATTAGCAAAGGTAGATCTAAAAGTCAGGGTCCATGGAACTGATATTTTCTAGGGGAAATGATAATCAGATGTGCTTTAACTAACCAAGGTTTAAGAAAAAATCAGAGTTCATGTGGATATGAGGAGGGAGGCAGGAATAGGGACTTGGGAGATGTTGTATCAGGTAGATGAGCAACTGATTAATGAATTAAACTGCCCTTAATTGAATAGGACAATTCCAGAGACATTACTTAGGTATCACAAAGACATAGTCAAGGGCCAGGCCATGTCCCAGGTCCTGGAGAAGCTAAGAAATCAGAGTATGGAACGATGAGGAATCTAGAAGCTAGATTGTCCAACTGGTACTTTGACCAATTCTGCCCCTTGCCATTGGAGATGTGAATTTATGTCTCTGAAGGTGCATTAGCCACTTCTCTTCCCCATTATCTCTTGAGGGGCAGCAGCTTAACTATTAGTAGCTTTCACAGATTTCTTTTTCCACAGTTTCCCATTTGCATTTTTCATTGCTTTGATGGATCTCTAACATTGTCCACACAGGTAGTTTGTCCATTAATACTCCCACAAATCCTTCAAAGAGCAGCTACCTAATGCTTTCTTCTAGATCAAGTGTTCTTAACCTTTTTGTATGTCATAGACATCTTCAGTGGTTTGGTAAGGCCTCTTCTCAGAATGGTGTTTTTTAGATACATAAAATAAAATACATGGGATTGAAATGGAAATCAATTCTATTAAAATATACCTATCAAAATATCTTTCCCATCCAGTTTCCCAGTCTCCCTGAAATCTAGCCATGGACTCTAGGTCTGTGGACCCCAGCTGAAGAGCTCTTATGCTCCTGTGGTTATTAGTACAGAACAAGGCAGTCTATTTATTATCCCTTGGTTTGTTTGGCTGGCCCATCTCCTTTCTTACCATGTGTTTCCTGGATATTATTGTTCATGGCATTTGTACACAAGTCATCAGAAGTAATATGGATGCTGCATACTTCCTGTGCTCACCTGAGTGCCAGACTTTATTATATAGGCAGTGAGAAGCCATTTAAGGTTTTGAACAAGGATATAATATGTTAAAAGCATTATTTTAAGAAGATTAACCTGTCAGACCTATGTGCAGGATGGATTGGATATGACAGCAAGACTAGAGCTTTACAGAACATTTAGGAGAATGTTGCAATAATCTAGACACAAAAGTGTCAAGGATTTAAAGTAAGGTGGTGGCAGTAAGAATGGAAATAAAAGCATGGTGTTATAAATATTGTTTTGGGAAGGAATGCCTTTCATAGCCAGCAATAACTGGTAACTTTGGTATTTAGCCAGGAGAATACTCTGAGACTCACTCAATAAAAGGTATGCACCCTTTCTTAAGATAGAAATCAGGAAACAGTAGCATCTAGTGTTGACTTTGGTAAAGTTTTTTAAAGAATCTTCCTAAAAGCTCCTACACTCCCAGTGAACACTATATGTTACATGAAGCTGGTGCTGCTTAAGTGGGGAGGAGGGATGGTGGAGCCAGAGGCCAGGTGGTTTCAGCAGTGGGGACCAAGGTTAAGGCTGGGACCATGGGCAAAGCCAGGCTACAGCTGAAGGGTCAGGCAGAAAAGACTGAAGACGCGGAGTGGGCTCCTTTCACGAAGCTGGTGTATCTAGTCAAGGACATGAAGATCATATCTTTGGAGGAGATTTATCTTTTCTCCTTTCTCATGAAGGTGTCTGAGATCATAGACTTCTTCCTGGAACCTTCACTGAACAATGAAGTTCCAAAAATCATTCTAGTTTAGAAATAGACTAGACCTGGTCGGTGTACCAGCTTCAGGTTTTGTGGCCGTTGGCAACCACATCAGCTGTCAAATCCTCCAACAAAGTGGCTATGCCTCTCTGTCATACTCCGGTTCTGGCCAAGCTGTCCATCATTCCTTCGAGGGGTGACTACTGGGACAACAAGATTAGCATATGCCGCAGAGTGCCCTGCAAGATCACTGGATGTTATGGATCAGTTCTGATACATCTGATCCAGCCCCTAGAGGCACTGCCATTGTCTCAGCTTCTGCACCTGCGATGCCTGAATTTAATGACCTCTAGAGGCTGTGCTACTACTGTGGCCAACTATTAGCTAACTTTGATTCTGTCCTCAAAACCTGAAGTTATCTAACCTCAGACCTTTGGAAAGAGATTGCGTTCACTAAAGGTTATCAGGAGCTCACCAACCATACTTAAAATTCATCCTTCAAGTCTGTCCAGAGAACTCGGGCAGCTGCTGTGGCTACCACATAAATGTTTTATATAAACAAAGAATAAAGTAAATTGTTCCTTAAAGAAAAGAAAGAATCTTCCTAACATACAATCATTCCTGGAAAAAAAAAAAGCAAATTAATATTTCCTCAGGCTCTGTTGAACTTACTTGACATCGGGCCATGTGGCCATCCCACTGCAAAAATGAAAGAAAAAGAGATTGAGATGCTTCAGGGTCACCATCCTGAAAGTTAGAGAAGTAAACTCATGTAAATACCTAGCTTGCTCTGACAGATGGCCTGATATGAGAGAGAGTCAATAATATATACCCTGGCCTATGTTGGCCTGCTTTTGAAAGAGCAGAATGTTACCTGGTCTTATAGGGGGTCAGTTTCAGTAAGAATATCATAACCCTTGGCTCAGACACAAAGCAGAAAACAGCAGAAAGTTTGTTTGGTTACAGCATTCTCACTACTTCTAGACTAGTAACATTACATGTAAGAACCAGCAAAAATTAATTTCCCCCTTACTAATATGATTGACTATTCATCAGCTTCCCCTGAAGATTAGAAGCAAAAATGCTTCTTCTGCATCCCAAGACCTTTGCTGAATCTCCTGGCCCTTATGAAATTTTTAATCAAGAGGGAATCACAGACTTATATCCATTTATTCCACACATGATCCATTGCTGTTCCCTTTTCCAAGACCTCTTGTTATGACTAGAGTTGGGCAATATGGTGGGCAGAATTGGGAAAGAGGTATTAACCTTCATTCCAAATAGCTAGGAGGTATTTCAGTTTCAGTTGATATCTCTTTAAAAACACATATGAGTAATTGACCAAAAAATTTAAAAAAGAAATCAACAGAACTTAGTGATTAGATATGAAAGAAAAAGGGGTCAGAGAAGAATCCAGAGTTTTGAACACAAAGTGACTGGAAACATGGTACTGTTAGCAAAAGTAAGAAGTTAGAAAAGGTTGCTATTTGGGGAAAGATAATAATGGATCAGTTTTAGACATGTGGATTTTGAGGTGGTTGCAGAATAAATGTGTATAAATGCCTAAAGGGTTACTGGAAGCATGAAGCGAGAACTCAGGGGCAGTGCTACAGATATCAATGTGAGCGTGTACTGAATAAGTAGACCAGAGAGCCAAATGAATTGTCCATAAAAAAAGGTTAGAGAAGGAAGCTGACTCAGTATGAAAGATATGCAATCTGATAAAGGTATAGGAAAAGAAGAAGATTATGTACTATAATGGAAGTAAAGGGGGAAAAAAGAATTTTGAGGTCCACAGGATTCGATTCTTCAGAGTTCATATATCTATATTATTATTATCTAATAAGGATATGAAAAAACAACATTGGACTTATTTGGAAGGCTTACCAGGATCACCTTCATTTCATTTTCTGTAGAGTGATAAGGGCTAAAGTCATATTATAAGATGAAATAAAGAGATTGGAAATGGAGAGCAAAAGATACAGAACTTCTCATTGGAGAATTTAATCAGTAAGAGAAAAAAAAGAAATAAGACAGTAACCAGAGGAAATAGCAGTCAAAAGGATCTTTTTGATCTAGGGTAAACCTCAAGGCATGGGGTGGCAAAGTGGATTGAGTGTCAGACCTGGAATCAGGCAGACTTCTCTTTCTGAGTGCAAATCTGGCCTCAGACACTTCATGGCTGTGTTTCTCTGGGCAAATCACTTAAGCCTTTTTGCTTCAGTTTCCTCATCTGAGTTTGAAAAGGAAATGGCAAACCACTCCAGTATCTTTGCCAAGAAAACCCCACATAGGGTCATGAAGAGTCAGATACTACTGAAATGACTAAATAACAATAAACCAGGGCATGTTGGAAGTCAAATGGAAAAGATATGTTGAAAAAGGAGAGATTGAAATTCAGATACTGCTGAAACTTGTTGTCCTATAGACATCACCTTTTGTATCTCCTTCTGAATTCAGTCACATCGATGTAATAAAACTGTAAGTCTTTGGGAGTCACAGTGAGTTGTATACTTGCACATACACATAACCAAAATTTTAGACATAGTGTACTCTACACTGAAGTAATAGGCATATTATTTTTATGTATCATTTTAGAAGCACAGCCCTTTGAGGCTAAAGAAAATTAATCCTTTGTCAATTTTAGGAGATAATAGAGAACTAATAATAAGAACACTAAATGGTAATTGGATTTAAATTATGAAAAAATAGGCTTATGGACTGTAGCTGGACATAAGTTCAGATATTTATGGGAAAAAAATTGAAAGCCTGTAAATTAAGGTGATCAAAATACAGTATTCTAATATTTATAGATGTTACACGTATTTAATTTTTATTTCTACAAGCAATTCAAAGAAGTAGCATAGAACATACTTAATTTCCTGCAATTTATATGAAGAGTACAATTCACCTTGCTATTACAAATTCCACCACCACCGAAAAAAGTAGTATAGCTGACATTTATAAAGTACTTTTAAGACTTGAAACCATATTTCATTTGATCCCAAAAATAATCCTCTTGAGTAATCTCTATTATTATCCCCATTTTACAGATATGAACACTTAAGGTTCAGAGAATAAATATCTTGCCTGTGATCACAAGGCTTATAAGTCTTGGAGCTGGGATTTGAGTCCAGGCCTCTCCTGACTCCACATCCAGAACTCTTTTCAGTGGACCACACTGCCTTACGACTACAGTGTGATTCTACTTCTAAAGCTCTCTATGTAGTCCAAATGGATTGTAAGATGTCTGGTTCCTCTGGTTTCCCAGAGGCTATAGCAGCCATGTGCATACAGCAGGATTGATATTTCCAGGCCCCTGAATTGAGCCAGTAAATCAGACCAACTAAATGTTTGTCTTGCCCAGTTTGATTATCCCTACAGCTGCAAGTTAAACTAGACAACAGCTGAGAAAAATTAGTTCCCTTACCTATTATAGCCAATATCTTCCCACTTGAATGCTGTGTCCATATCATTTCTCTAATCTAGAATTAATACCAAATTTGGAAATGCATTGATATCTACAAAGACTCAAACATATTCTAAAGGTCAGAACCATTATAACATCTAGTTCATTTCTCAAGCCACTGGTTCACATTTCTTACTTAGAAGATAGATAATCTGTGTCGATTTTTCCACATTTAATTTCAATGATAATTGGTTAAGCTTCCAGAGATAAGTACATCTCCTTTGTGACTTCAGGATTTTTATAGAACTCAATCAGTTACAGTTGCAAAGATGTGAATCTGTCTGGCTATTTAACTGGCTAGCATTCAGGCTTTATCTCTTTTCCAGATTGTGCTTTTAGATTTTTTTTTCATAACTCAGTTCCAGGTATGTGAAAATTAATTGTTCCACTATTTTAAAAAGGTCTTCATTGCAGACTCTCAACAGTTAGCCTGTCAACACTGATACCGAGAGACATGATTCTTGCTAGTTGTCAGTCTCACTTATATAAAGCACAAGACTTGGAACACTGCTATGTAAACTGTTGTAATGGTGAGCTGATTTGCTAATAACAACAGTGTCATTATTTGGATAGCACTTTACAGTTTACAGAACACTTTTACCTCTCTCAGAACCTTATATGAATAAAGGAAAAAGTCCATAGGCTGAATAGGTGAGAGGAACCTTAAAGATCATTTAATAAAATGTGATCTTAATGTTTTATTTAAAAGTAAACATATCATACTAGTATCGCTTTCACAACAGTTTCATTCACATCTCTACTCCTCATGGCTACTGAATCTCCAACAAAAAGATGAAAGGCATCCTGGGGAAATAGAAATTAGGTCTATGTTAATTGGATCATTTCTGTTTTGAAGGTCATAGACTATCTTTGATTACTTAACATAGTACCCCATGATCCTAGGGCAGTTAGTTCCCAGTACCCTAGAATTTGCTCAGTGGATATCTGTTGATGTGATTGGATTGGATTCTGTCATGATGCTTCTTCCTTCTTCAGGCATGCATACGACATCCCTGAGATCTCTCACTTGCTTCAAACCCAAAGAGAAAACTAAACTGTCTATGGGCAGTGATAGAGCTCAGCCTATTTTACATAACATCTGTATTTAATCAGAGATGGAAAATTTAAGCAAAGTGCTCTAATCACATTTCATAAATCCAGTTTGTCTCCATTATTTAAAAGGTAATTCCTCAATTGGTGGGTTTAAAATGTGGTTAATTTTATTTTGTAGCCCTCAATCCATTTACATTTACAACACAAGTATGAGTTAGTGATGATTGAGGAAGAATAGACCCAACAGGAAATTTGTTGAATGTTAAAAAGATGAAATAACTTTCAGATCTAGTAAGATAACTTATTGATAGCAGTAGTATATAGCATATGCCCATATTGTGGCAGGCTTTGAAAGAACATAAAGGAAGCTGCATTGCATCATCCCCAAATAAATTTATTTGAATATGCAAAAAAATGCATCTTTTTCAAATACATACAATTGTATGCACATTTATGTATGTGTGTATGTGTGTGTGTATATTTTATATTTTTTATATATATGTATATATATGTATGTGTGTGTATATATATATGTATATATATATGTATGTGTGTGTATATATATGTATGTGTGTGTATATATATGTATGTGTGTGTATATATATGTATGTGTGTGTGTGTATATATATATATATATATATATAAAATACAGGCATTCAGCTGAAGTTCATGTTCCTTCATGAACTTTATTTTAATTCTCACAAGATTCCTATCAAATGGCAGGGTAGAAAGATTGCTGCACTAGGAACCAGAAGACTTGGGCTCAAATGTCAGTTCTGACACTTAACTGTCTGTGTGATCTTGGGAAGTTACTTAACCTTTCCAGGCCTCAATTTTCTTATCTGTAAAAAGAAGAGGGTTGGTCTAGATGACTTCTAAGATTCCCTACAGCTCTAAATATTTTATTTATATCAATTACTGTTCCTTTTTTAGGTCAATAATATTTTAGAATTTTAGAAAAATTATAGCCTTGTCTATATTCTCCTTCACGCTTTCTAGAATCTAGCCAAACTGGCCTTGCTGCTCCTCATGTGACACTCCATTCCTGACCATATGTCCTATGTATAGGCATACCATTCCCCAGAATGCACTGCCTCCTCACCTTTAGCTCTTATAATCCCTAGATTTCTTCAAAGCTCAGCTCAAGTAGCACCTTCTACATGATGACATCTCTGTTTCACCCCAGTTTCTACTGACTCCTCCCTCCCACAAATAAAATTGCCTCATTTTTATTTTGTTTTCATGTGCAAGTTGTCTCCACTGATAGAATATAAATTCTTTAAGGACAGGGATGTGTTGACTGTTTCTTTGGGAGCAGTTTCAGGGTTTGCCATAGTCCCAAGCAAGTGTTCACATAGACCCATGATCTGTAGAAATCACTTCAGATAGTTTAAGGGAGAGCTGGGAGAAGTGTTATATATGGATGGACATATTTAATGTCCAATGTACATATTACAGAACAAACTGAATTTTGTGGATGTAGCTGATCTTTGAAAATTGTTTACAAGTCTGGTATAAATATTTCTTTATGTAGCACATGTGGATATTTAATGAACAGTATCTGTGTTCTATTGGTTTCACCAATTTATGATACCACTTGACCTCTTAGCCTTTTTCCATGTGCTCTTCCTTCATCAGGTTAGGACATACCTTTGTACAGATGGGATAAATTTAGCAAGCTATCAGATTCAGATGCTAAGTTCTGAAATATATCTCCTCTGCATATTGGTATAGGTTGGTTGCTAACTTCTTCACTTGCTAAGTTGTAGCTTCTTGGCTAATGCAAGGATCGGCAGCTACCATGATACCTCTGAAGGTACATTAGGGTCAGAGTACTTCAAGAGATAGGCAATCTCTACAACTGAATTAGCCCTCCGAACATTATTTCCCCTTGACTTGTTTTGAATTTACTTAAGGTGGTATGGTATGCAAGAGCTTTCAGGGTTTTTTTGTTTAATTTTCGTTTATTGAGGTTAAATATACTTTCCAAAATGGTTAGAAATAATGGTTACAAATGGTTATCAGATTGTAGTTTATCTGGAACCTAGAATTTCATTATAAATGAAGTATACACCTCATTCTTGCATTAAAGATGGCTAATCCACATGCAAGACTAGTTTGTGCCATTTTCATCATGCCCAGGTTGTGAAATTGTGTCCCACTGAAAGGAAATTGATGCAGGCTGGAGACCTGAAGGATACTTAGTAACACCTTCTTGAGAGGATGCTAAACTGTAATAGATCCAATTTGAGGTGACAAAAAGCCCATGTTACATACTTCCACTTTGTCTCATTTTTTAGCCTAAATGAGGCAATGCAAAATTAATGCAGCCAGAGACAGCAAAAGCATCTGAAGCAATTCCTCAAACGCCTGTTCTCTCTCTGTGCAGCTTAGCAAATAAAACTTACTGCTAGTGGAACTCACAGAAGCACCACCAGTCAGGGATGCTTGCCAATTCACAAGACTACCTTCACCTCGATTCAGGCTAATCAAAGCCAGTACAAAATCAGATTATTTTTGTCAGTGAAAGATACATGGTTTGCTACACTACATGCATTGTAAAATACCTCAGGCCCCTTCGCACATAACAAAGTAAAGCAGGGAATTGAGGCAATTATTTGGATGTCTCAGACAAAAATATTTTCTATATTGTTTTGTTTGCTGGGCTGTAAATTTCCTGCATAATTACTTATGTTCTCCACTTTACTCTGCATTGGGAGGTAGTTGTGACCTAAATAGTTTTTTTTTAAAGAAGTCTCCATTTTGTCAAGAATTTATCATTATACCTCCTTATATCTTTCACGTCTTCCTTATTTGAGGCAGGGGAAGGGATGGGAGTGAGTGGTGGTAGTCTAGATATGTGACTTCATTAGAAATGAAGAAGAAATTCTCACTGTGGGCACCAACCCTCTCCCCTGTACCCCACACACACCTATGAAATTCAGCCATCCATCTGTAATTTTACTGAGGGCTTTAAGTGAATTATTTGCTTTTGTTTAAATGGCAAGTATATATCAGAGGCAGGACCTGAATCTTAGTCTTTCTAACTCCAAGACTAGTAGTGTTTTATCCATTCTATCATATTACCTCTCTTGCTTTTGTGATGATTATGTCAGGGTTACTATATTTCAGCTTCAAAACTTTATGGGATTCATATTTTCATTGAGGCAGGCTTCTCTGCTCTTGCAGGCCACACTCTCTTTATGCCTTCTCAGGCTATGTGATTAGTAGATTCTTTGTTCTGCTAGTGCTTATGCAGAAAGGATCTACCCAATGTATAAGGAATATTTTCACTTCTAAGTGTTTGGATGAGGTTAATAATTATGATGATGACAGTAGTGATTCTGTACCCCCTCTGTGAAGCTCCCAGGAAGATACAAGGTATGGTCTCTGATATTAAAGTTTCCAAAAGAGAAAAAACACAATATGGAAAACGATGCGGTATTATTGCCATTTACCAACTGTAACTTTTCTACTGCCCTTGTTCAGAGATGGACTAAATCAGCACCATAGATTTTGCTCTGCCATCCTAGTTCCCACCGTAAGAGAAGAGCCAAATAAAACAATGTATGCATATTTTGTCCAAATGATCATCCAACCAATGGCTACATTTGCAACTGCAAATAAGATGCATCACTTAATTTACAATTTTTCTTGCCGGTTTATGTGAACCTCTTTTGACATAGACTAATGTAGTCATTGTGGCCTGTGGGCTGTACTGTAGTATAAAAGATCAAAGTAATGCCAAGCAGTTGTTTCAAGATCATGTCCCATGAAGTCTTGCATAAAGACAATAAGCTTTTTTTTTAAAGAACTCTGAAGTCACTAATGGATTATATCTGACTTCCATACCTGCGATAAACTATACTAAAATGTCAGCTAAGCTGATCGCTTTCTTTTTTTTAATTGTGGATTTTTTGAGCAGTTGCCAGATAAATTCCACAACTAATGGAATCCTTAAATGAAATAGGAAAAAAATGTGGTCTTAGGAAGAGAAAATTACTTTATACACTGCCAGTCAGATTGGGGGATAATTTTTCATTCACAAGTGACCCTGATTTGATGATCATGATCTCATGAGGAAAAAAAAATCTGTTACATTTTGAAAGAATAGCATCAAGAATGTGCTTGGTACCGAAGAGCCTCTCTCATTTCCTATACTATTTTTCACCACACATGATGAAGAGAGGAGACTTTTATGAATGAATGACTGTGCGGCATTTTGTCACAATTAAATATTTTAAATCTATTGATTCCAGTGCTAGGGATTAATGATGCTGGAACATTATGGGGAAATATGGTTACATGCCTGATTAAAAGAACTTAGGAAAAGACCAATGAAGCTCTTGGTTGAATAGAAATGAGATTATGGTATTAAAGGGCTAATCATACAATTTATATTAGATGGGAAATGCCAACTGAACTTGTTTGGATGGAAGAAATCATCAGAGGAAGTGTATCAGCTCACTTTTTTTCCTTTCTGAATGTTTACCTCACACATTTCTTCCTCTAGAACAAAATATCAAGATGAAAGCAACAAACCTGGTTAAGTTAGAAAAGAAGTTGGAAGAAAGTGATAAGAAGTCTAAATTACAAAATGTCTTAAAGAGATCCCTCTTCTACGTAACAACCCTTAAAACACTTGAAGATAGCTGTCATATCCTATCTGAGTCTGCTCTCCTCCATCCCCAGTGTCTTCAACAGATCTTCATATGCCATGTTCTCCACTTCTTCCGTTATCCTGGGTATTCTCTCTTGGATGCCCTGTTTATGTTTCTGCCTATTTATGTTCTTTGTAAATGTGAGGACTAGTGGTGAATGAGTACAGTATTCTAAATATTGTCTCACAAAGGCACAATAGTGAGGAGCCATTACCTCCTTCAACATAGATATGATACTTCTATTAATGAAGCTTTGCTCAGATTAAATAAATCATCTAAGAAAATAGATTAGCTAACTTTATTATTCTGGATGCTTAACTCATGTGCCTGTTTGTCTCATTAGAGTATCCTCTCAAAATACAAATATCAACAAAATGTTAATTTAGATAAATGAGCCTTTTTGGTTGTGATAGCAGACTTGACTTAATATTGAGCTTATAGTGGACAAACACCTACAGGACATTTTCACAGAAATTGTTTTGTACCTATGTCTATCAGATCCTATATTTGTAAAGTTAAGTTATTGACCAAATTATAGAATTTTATATGGATTCCTATTATTAAATTTTATCCTATTCAAAGTATTATTCCCAAAACAGAGTGGGTTATATTGCAAGCCTCAGTTTTGGTCTGACCACATAGAGTACTATGTTCAGTTTTGGTAGCTATAATATAGAAACAACATTGACAAGATGGAGAGGATCTAAATGAAGAAAACCAGAATGGTTGAGGTGTGGTGAGGGGAATTGAAATCATACCTTATAAGGACTTATTGAAATAATTTAAGATATTTACTTCGGAGAAGAGGTGATTGAAGCTGGAGGTGGACATGGGGTACTGGAGGATGGAAGTGGAACTGATTGATCTAGTCATGTAATTGATATGCATTCATGAGGAAAAAGGAATTAGTGAGACTTCATTTTGGTTCAGTCCAAGAATAGAACTAGAGACAAATGCATGTAGTTTACACAGAGGCAGATATTGTCTCAGCATAAAGAAAAGGTTCCTAACAATTTTATTGTTGTTGAGTCATTTTTCAGTTGTGTCCAACTCTTCATGACCCCATTTGAGTTTTTCTGGCAGAGATATTGGAGTGATTTGCCATTTCCTTCTCCAGCTCCTTTTACTGGTGAGGAATCTGAGGCAAACAGGGTTAAGTGACTTGACTAGGGTCACACTTCCAGTAAGTGTCTGAGGCCAGATTTGAACTCACAAATATGAGTCTTCCTGATTCCAGGCCTGGCACTTCGTCGAGTGTGCCATCTAGCAGCCCAGCTGTCTAAGAGTGGAATGGACTGCGTCAGAAACAGGTGAAGCTCTTCATTATAAGAAGATTTTCAAGCACAGCCTGGATGACCACTTGTTAAATATTTTTCAGTATGTTCCAAGCTGTGTTCCAAGCACTATGCTAGGCTCTAGAGATGCAAAGGCAAAAATAGTCCCTACCGTCAATGAGTTTACAGTCTAATGGAGGAGAGAGTGTATACATTACTAGTCACATATAGCATATATACAGAGTAGTTGGAAGGTAATCTCAGAGGGGCAGAGACTAGTAACTAGGAGGAATTAGCAAAGGCCTCTAGCAGAAGATGGTATTTGAGCTGAATTTTAAAGGAATCCAGTTAGACTGAAAGACAGGAATGAGGGGGCAGGCAAGAGAACCTGCCAATACACACACACATAGAGTCTGGAGTTGGAGTGATATGTTTGAGTAACAGGCAAGTTGGCTAGAATTGCTCGACTGTTGGGTATGTAGAGAATAGTAAAGTGAAGGAAGGCTGGAGAGGTAATAAGGGGCTAGGTTATGAAGAATTTTAAATGACAAAGAAGTTTATACCTGATCTTACAGGGAGGGGATTGACATGATCAGATCTGTGCTTTAGAGAAATCATTTTGGAAGCTGAGTAGAGTAGAGGGAGACTGAAAGGAGGGAGACCTCTTATGAGGCAGTTGTAATTGTCCAGGCAATAGGTAATTAGGGTTTGAACATGTCTTCTACCTGTCTTTATATCCCTAGTTGCTAGCACAGTGCCTGGCCCTTAATAATTGTTTTTTGACTGACTGACTGACTGACTAACTGATTAACTTTCTCAGGAACTTTAGCACCCAAAAGGAGGGCAAGTATGCAGGATATAGTGGTAGTGGAGGCAGTACCAAATGAGTGTTTTTGTAGAGGATGTAATTTGCAATTTTGCAAGCAGTGTTAACTTTAGTATAACTCCTCTTCCTCCTCCTCCTATTACTATTACTATTACTACCACTACCAGTACCACTACCACCTCATTTATGTATCACTTTCAGGCTTACAAAGTACTTTCCTGACAACATCTAGTAGGGTAGGTAGCATAAGTATTATTATCCCCATTTTACAGATAGGAAGCCTGAGCTTCAGAGATATTATGAAGTGAGTTTTCTATGATCATACATATAGTAAAGGAAAAACTGGAATCTTAACCAAAATCTGATAATTCTTTTTTTTTTCAAAATCTGATAATTCTAAACCCAGAATTTGCTGTAGTCTAACTTTTTTCCATAGACTAAAAATATGCTTCAGCATAGGCTATTTAAAGGATCTATGTCTTGTATAGTATGTCTGAAGTACAGATGCTTTATTTAACTTCTGTGCCTCAACCTGGATTATAATTTCTTTTATAAACCAGGAAAATTCTCATGATGCTATATAGAGAATTCCCATAGTTTCCAGAGATGACTGTTACTCCATCCTACCCCCCTACAAAAATATATAAACTTCCCACTACTAGTGCCTAGCTTTTTTCTGCAATATTACTAATTATATCTGGAATCTATAAACCTCATTTTTAAAGATGGTATTTGAAATCTGAAGAACCAACCAAAAATATGCATGAATATATGCTTTAAAGATTAGAATCTCTCTCCATTGTAGAAAAGCCAAGTCAAAAACCTCACCAGAATTCTGTCTTTTGTTTGGCTGACATCCCTGCCTTAGCTAGACTGCAAGTGATCTTGCCTGTGGTCTTACCACATCTGGAGTATTTATATCTACTTCTGGGGGCAGCAATTTAGGATATAAGGATGGTGTTTTTCACAATACCCCATGTGGTCATTAGTGTAAAATAAAAACTGGATGTGAAAAAGCAATATGAAAATAGACCAATAAATAACCCTATCTTAGAAAAAGAAATTGAGCAAGCCATAAATGAATTCTCTAGGAAAAATCCCCAGGACCAGATAGGTGAATTCTATAAAATATTTAAAGAACAATTAATTCCAGTGCTATATAAACTATTTGAGAAAATAGGTGAAGAAGGAATCCTGCCAAATTCCTTTTTTGATACAAATATGGTGTTGATGCCTAAACTAAGAAAAACGAAAACAAGTGAAGAAAGCTTAGACCAGTTTCCCTAATGGATGTTGATGTAATTAAATAAAATACTAGCAAGTTTATAAAAATATATCAAAAAGATCATATACTGTATTCATACCAGGAATGCAGGTCTGGTTCAGTATTAGGAAAACTTTGAGCGTAATTGACCATATCAACAACAACAACAACAAAAAAAAAACCCCAAGAATATCATGATTATCTCAATAGTTGCAGAAAAAGCTTTTCACAAAATACAATATTCATTCCTATTAAAAATACTGGAGAACATAGTAATAAAAGGAGGTTTCCTTAGAACGATGAGTAGCACATGTATCTGAAACCATCCGCAAACATTACCTGTAATGGGAATAAGCCAGAAGCCTTCCCAGTAAGATCAGGGGTGAAGTAAGGATACCCATTATCACCACAGTTATTCAGTATTGTTCTAGAAATGCTAACTATAGCAATGAGAAGAAAAAGAAACTGGAGGAAGTAGACAGTAAGGAAATAAAACTGTTACTCTTTGAAGATGATATGATTGTATAATTAGAGAATCTTGGAGAATCACATATAAAACTAGTTGAAATAATTAACAACTTCAGCAAAGCTGCAGGATAGAAAACAAACTCATATAAATCATCAGCATTTCTATACATCACCAAGAAAGTCCAGCAGAAAGATATAGAAAGAGAAATTCTATTTAAAATAACTTCAGACAGTATAAAATACTTGGGCATATACCTGTCAAGACAAACGCAGGAACTACATGCACACAATTAAAAAACATTTTTCACAAAAAAAAAAATATAGAGCTAAACAATTGGAGAAATGTTAATTGCTCCAGGTAAGCCAATCCAATATAATAAAAATGATTATCCTCCCTAAATTGATTTGCTTATTCAGTGCCATAATAATCAAGCTACCAAAAGTTATTTTATAGAGCTAGAAAAAATAATAACAGAATTCATCTGGAAGAAAACAAAGGTCAAGAATATCAAGAGAATCAATGAAGGAAAGTAGCCTACTAGTACTAGATCCCAAAATGTATTCCAATGTTAATCATCCACTGTGCCACCTAGCTGCCCAATGTAGTGGGCTCTTGAGTGCTAATAAGCCATCATCAAGAACAGTGCTTTTTAACTTTCTTTCATCCAGCATTTATAGCAGGGTACATGTCACATAGTAAGTGCTTAATAAACGCTTTACCTATCTTGTGTTAAAACTAAAGATGGCAACTGGTGCCAACATAGACCCCATTAAAATAGTACTTTTACAAGACTCATCAATAACCTAATAGAACAGGATAGTGTTGGGAGATTTTTGTGAATTAGGAGCTCAATATTTCAAGAATCTATGCATTTCATCTTCTCCTAACACAGATCATAACTCCTCTGTAGTCCCTCATAGTGCCTAAGAGTTGTGATCAAAATTTTCACCCTGTTGTAGTCATCCTCATGATGAACCTTTCCAGATTTAGCTAGCCTGATTTTTAGATGACGTATATGTCTAGGCCATCACTGGACTCATATTCTCTCAATAGTGCTTGCTAGAGGTTCTACTGTGCTAGTACAATCATAGAGAATTTGATATCACCTCCATGCCATGATGAAGCATTTGAGGAATCTTTTCAGTATTTTTAGTATTTTAAGGCGTTAAAATGAATTAACTCTATGCAAAACTCTCTGAGAGGTAGAGTAGAAACATGACTGACTCTGGAGTTAGGAAACCTGGATTTTAAACCCCACTTCTGATTGTCCCTGTGTTTTCCTTAACTAGAAAATGAGAGAGTTGAGCCTTT
This sequence comes from Phascolarctos cinereus, assembly GCF_003287225.1. Lineage (NCBI taxonomy): Eukaryota > Metazoa > Chordata > Mammalia > Diprotodontia > Phascolarctidae > Phascolarctos > Phascolarctos cinereus. The sequence continues at coordinate 118,424,184 of NW_027556180.1, read as the reverse complement.
CCACCCCTGAGTATATGATTCTGTAAGTTAAGGCAAGTTGCTTATTTGAATAATGGAGAGGACTTTTCCTTACCAAAAATCAAAATTTTTGAAACCCTCAGTAAGGAAAAGTCCTTTTTCTTACTCAGAAATCTCTAGTCCTTCCTTCTATAATTAATAAATGAATGGATACATGCATAGAAAGAGTTAGACATACCTCTGTCTATATATACATAGATAGAGCTATGTCTATCAAACACACACACACACACACACACACACACACACACACAAATGAATAGATATGCGCAAAGAAAGATACAGATATATTCATTAATTATATGTGTGTTTGTATCTGTATGAGTGTGTATATAATATTTGGGTGTACATAATAAATGAATAGACACACACATAGATATAAACATATCTCTGTAGATATACATATATATATATATAGAAAGATCTATATATCTAGATAGATGTATGTATATCTATCTGTGTATCCATTCATTTCTTATATATACCCACTTATATACACACTCAGACAGATACAGACACACACATATGTAACAAATTAATGTATACACACAAAGATAGATAATAGATATATTCATGTATATTACATATGTGTGTTTGTATCTGAGTGTGTATATAATATATGGGTGTATGTAATAAATGAATGGATACACACATAGAGATAAATCTCTATAGATATACACAGATATAGATATATCTATCTCTATGTAGAGAGATCTATATTTACATCTGTTTCTGGGTAGATATATAAAGATAGATATGTCTGTATGTGTATCTATTCATTTATTATACATACCCACTTATATACAGACTCAGATACAAACACAGATACACACATATATAATAAACTAATGGATATACACAAAGATATAGATATATTCATTTATTATATGTGTGTTTGTATCTGTCTGTGTACATATACATACAGGCACACGGATATGAAAAAAACATGATTTTTTTTTGGAAGCATCAACTACTTTTACTTGTGGCCCTTTTTGTATCAGAATATCAGTATAGTTCAAGTTAAAAAAATAGATTTGAATAATATGAATTAAAGAGCTATGTATGTCATTTTGAGAGTATTTCATGTAAGCCACTCTATGGTTCTATTTTATTCAAGTGCCAGTTTTAGGAGAGATCTCTTCATCTGTATCCTTTTCCATCCTTACATTAAACTAGTCTGTGTTTAGATAGCTTTTAAGGTTCTTCATCCATGCCCTTGGCTCAAGCATACTCTTAACAAGTAATAAGTAAATGTTGCACCCTCATCATCAAATTGATATCTGTTGAAACGTTGATAAGTGAGTGCACCTTAGTCCCTAAGAGGAATGTTCCTCCTCATTACATCCCTAGTGTGCCTAGCTAGTTTTCCATATGGGTGTAAAGACATCAAGGCCTTGAGGCTGCATCTCAGAAGCAGGAAATTTGAGGGAGCTTTAGTACCAGGCAATCTTAGGGGCTTGATGGGGTTGGCTAAGAATGCCTCTCCTCTGCTTGGGAATCCTTTGGATAATTCATCAGAAAATGACTGGGTTCCAGACTGGGTACAGGCTGCTGATCTGAAGAGCCTTTATGTCCCCATAGGTGCCTTGAAAATAAGAGTGTTATCACTCTACCCTAGACTTTTTTAGAGCCAGGCAGCCAGCATTGCTGGTGACCATCCTATCCTCATTCAAGACTACAGGAGAAGTACAGAAGTCTCTGAAGCACCTTAACAAGGTTTGGAGAACATGGGAATGAGAACATTGTTCCTACGTCCCTCCTTTGTGCTGTTCCCTGATGTGTGCCAATTTGTAGTGCATACTTGGGTTATCCTATCTCCAGGGAGCCTTAAGATGGTCTAAGCAATCAAAACGATCATATCCTCTACCACAAAATAATTCCTATTTGGAGGTTGGGTTTTTTATTATTCTTCTGCCCACTAGCATGGGTGTGTTTGTGTGTGTGTGTGTGTGTGTGTGTGTGTGTGTACACACACATGTTTAATAGTAGGGTTTTCTGAAGTTCCCACATGCCTAAGCAAGAAAGCTAAATTAAAATTATAAACATTCTGTCTGGTTCCAATGAGTAAAAGAATATAAATAGAGCAGATGATATACATGGTCGTTATGGTCTAACTTCTATTTCCTTTTTCTGCTGTGTAATGTAAATTAGCAAGATGTGAGCGTTACCATCTGACATAATTTGTTTGTCTCAGAGCAGCACATTGTAGGTTCTCAATAAATATTAAACAACAACAGAGATTGCCCTTTTCCTCAGTCCTGTGAGATTTTTTTTTCTTTCCACATCCAGTGGTTACTGTAAGACCTGAAACCCGTAGTTACAGAAACAAAGTGGCTTAGCAGGAACTGAGCCTGCGTGAAGCAAAAAGAAGAATGATGAACATTCCTTGCAAGCTTCCTGCCTTGATGCAGGTGCAGGAATCAGGAGATCATGAATAATGCATGGCATGCAGATTAGGTGGTGGTTGCTCCAACTGGGCTTTATACTTTGCTACCTACCTAACTGCTAAAAACACAGGAAGCTAGCTATATATGAAAATGAAGTAGATGATGGTAAAGAGTCACAATTTAAAGTCCAGTCTCTCTCTTTCCCTCTGTCTCTCTCTCTCTCTTTCCCCCCCTTCCCTCCCTCCTTTCACATCCTCCCTCTTTCTCCCCCACCTCCACATACCCTGTTGAGGAACCAGTTCTTATTGGGAAATTGAAATACACATCAATTATTCATGTAGTGTTTTCTCTGAAGAAATATACTCTAAGGCTCTCTTCCCTTGCTGGGGGGAGGGGGGAGAATCTTTCTTTAATTATTATTATTATCCGTTTCACTTTTTTAAAAAGTTTAAGCTAGTAGAAATACCAGACCTTAATCCCCCTCTCAGCTCTTTAAAGCCATTATGCCATTCATTTATAATATCGTTTGTAAAATACCATTCATTTGCAAAATCATTTACTTACAGTATTTAAACTGTGGGTCAGTGGAATTCTGTCACAATGTACTAATGTTATAACGTTGTCCTCAATTGGCACAGACTATAGGCAATGCAAGAGCTTATTTGGAAAAACCTGGGGGTCTCCCCACAGATAATCCCATATGCAATATTAGGTGTCATATTATTATTAGTAAAAGAAAATTCTTCTCATTAAACTTCACTGAGAGAGTAAATGTAATGAAGTCGAATGTGGTTTCTTTGTGTCCCTGGGGATAGGGGAGGGAAGAGGCGCAATAGAAGAGGGAAATTTAAAGGTTGCAGATTGAGTGAAAGGAAGGGCTTGATTGTTTGGGAATCATGACATAACAGTCTTACAGAGGAGATATCCAAGAAGAATGATTATTGTTGCTGAAGTCTTGGCTTTTTCCTACGGTCTCTTTACTCAGGCAGAATGAATCCAGCATCTTAGCACTCAGGAAAGACAAACCTGACCTCTCTCAAGGTAGTCAGCATTTAGTGTAGAGAGAAACTCTTAGCCAAAAACTATGGGACATCTTTGTTAAGTCTGAGGAAAAACAGACCCCAAAGCAGAGAAACAAATTAAAGCTGCCAACATTCTGTACAACTTTGGTAAATGTTTCTGGTGGTGTTTTTACATTCCATTTTTGTCCCTCCCTTTTGAGAGAGACAGCTAGAACGCGTTGCTATCATCTGTTTTTCCCCTTCCCCCATTTGGGGAGCTGGGATGTGAGCTAGGTTTCATTTCTAGCTGATTCTGTCATTTCCGCTAGGCCCCAGCCTGGGTGGATGCCGAGACCAACAGGTGATCCTTGTAGCTGCAGAACAGCAGGAAGTGGGTTGTACTTGGATGAGACAGTTCACCAGAGGGGCTGTCTGGCCTGTCTCCATCTTTCTGCGTAATTAACACCCCCTCCCCCCATACCGTGCAGAAAATCTGCGCTGAACAACTCAGCTGCAGCAGTCCTTGAGAAGTATTGTGAGGAAAAGAATGTGAAAAAGGGATCTTGGAAGAAGCTAAGCTGCCCCCAAGCGCAAAGGTACACCCTGGTTTCAAAAGAGAGGCTGCATTTGACCCTTTTAAGGAACTATGATAAAATATTATTTAACGATTTACTTTTAATAAATGATTACGGAGGAATAGGGAGTTTTAATGAATCATGGGCCATCCATTCTCTCTTCTTTAAAGACCAGTTTAAAACACCTGTGGTTTTAATTTGGTTTCACTTTTTCTTTTTTACTTTTAAGTGAAGGGCTAATCTCTGACAATAAAGGGTGAGAAATTAAACATACTAAAAAGCTTCTTGGTCCCCGCAGATCCTAGAAAAGATAGGCCAAGTCAGAATGCTAGCAGAAAGGAAGCATGAAGTGCTATTATTTTAATAATTTAATAATTATTTTAATAATTTAGTAATTAGCTGATCTCTCAAGAGGTTGAAGTTCATAACATCTTAGATAGAAAGCTGTAAAGGACCTCAAAGGTCATCTAGTCTAAAGCCCTCCTTTTACAGTTGGGGAAACTGAGTTCCAGAAAGGTTAAGTAAGGTTGCACAGGCAGTAACAGAGACAGGATTCAAAACTATATCCTCTGACTCTAAATCTAGCCTTCTTTCCTCTATGCTAAAAATAAATGAATGAATAATAAATAAATAAATAAATAGCTTGGCAAAAATCAGATGTTACAAAAACCCTCAAGATATTTCCAACATAGAACTTGAACATAGAAAGCTCAGAAAAGATGTTTTTATGCTATTTTATTTAAACCCAGCTTCACACTCAAGTGCCTCCAGGTAGTATTTTCTGATAGAAGTCCCATTCCCCATTCCCCATTTCCATATCTGGTGTGTCCTACTGGCCTTAAGTGCTCTCTGTATATTCATCAATTGTTCACTTACCCCAGAGGGGGGTGCATTAGAAACAGACTACTTCTGGGTGATAAAAAAATGCTAACTCTAAAAATGCCTATTATCATCTCATCACAGTGTTCAGTATGATGCAACTGCATTAGTGATGCAGGAATTTATGCCATTTTACTTGAAACCAGATTTCTTTAAAAAAAAAGAAGAATTTGGCCAAAAATAATGATTGATTCATTGGCCCCACATGTGTACAACCTTAAAGAGAAACTGTGCCACATAAAATCTTCATGTGAAATATATGGGCAAATTACAACTAGCCTAAGGCCTTATAGCACTAACCATCTCACTGCCCCAAAAAGAACCTTCAAACAAAATAAAATACTAGTGAATAAGAGAAATCACCCACTCTCCATTATTGGAAATGATAAAAATTTACACATATACTCTCCCATTGGCTGAATTATGCCTAAAAAAATTATTTTGATAGGAAGATAAAATTTTGGGGGGTGTTTTAAGGCATGAGAAAATATAAAATATTTTCATTTCATTTTCCAAGAATCCAAATTGACTTGGTACTTTTGTCAGAATTTTTAAGAGAGACAAAATAATGACATTTTGAATTTGAATAGATTCTAATCAATTCAAGTGGGGGTTCTTTTCCCCCACTCCCACTTAAATCTAATTAATCTTCACAATATCTCTGTTGTGTAGTTAAGTATCGGGATCCTTTTTTCGCAGAGGGGAAAAGGAAGCACCATTTGCTAGCAGCTTGCTTACACAGTGTATAAGAGCTGGGAGAGAGTCACAGTTGCCTGACTCATGAGATTATGCTCATCCTTGTTAAACATGGATCTTTGTGGGTTTTCTGATGAGAGTGATTATAGAACTGGGGAGAGGGGGAGAAGAATGGCTTCACTAAATATGGAACCATTCTTTGAACTATATTTGTACTCCTGCTTAAAACAAGCAGAAATAAATGACGTATCAAATTTGCTTCATTGCACAGAGCAAATTGAATCTTCTGTGTGAAGAAACAACATGAGGAATAATGCAGTGTAAAATCAGGAGACACAGGGTCTGCTCCTGGCATAGCATGGGACATAGATCAGTAATTCAAACTCTCTCTGCCTCAGTTTCCCCTCTGTCATCTAGAGGGGCTAATGATAAACCTTTGCTCTTACAAAATATTATTTAGACAATGAGTGTAAATGGCTTACAAAATCTAAAAAAGGGCGGCTCCATTACAAATGTATCTTATCGTCATGTTTGACTCTCCGTGACCCCATTGGGGTTTTCTTGGAAAAGATTCTGGAGTGGTTTGCCATTTCCTTTTCCAATTCATTTTACAGATGAGGAAACTGAGGCAAATAAGGGTTAAGTGACTTATCCAGGGTCACACAGCTAGTAAGGCTGTGAAGCTGGATTTGAACTCAGGAAGAAGAGTCTTCTTAACTCCAGGCTGGCATACTATCCACTGTGCTACCTCAATAGAAAGCCACAAAAGGGAATCTTCAGTAAGGAAGATCAGTCTGCTCGGTTATGCATTTAGGGGAAAGCCTCAAGAAAAAAGAAAAAACAAAACAGGTTTTCGTTCTTTTGTAGATTAAGATGCTAGGTGGCACAGTGGGTAGAGCATTGGGTCTGGAATCAAGAAGACTCATCTTCCTGAGTTCAAATCTGGCCTCAGACAGTTCCTAGCTATGTAACCCTGGACAAGTCACTTAACCCTAAAATGAGCTGGAGAAGGAAATGGCAAACCCCTCCAGAATCTTTCCCAAGAAGACCCCAAAAGGGGTCGTGGAAAGTTGGACACTACTGAAATGACTCAGTAACAAAGATACTATAACATTATAGAGAGATCTTATATTTATGTGCTATAATAACTGGTTCTTTTATTAAATAAGGCCCAATAGGTCATGAGGCCTGGACGCACAGGTATTTATGGGGGCGAGGGAGGGGATAGGATGAATAAAGGAAACTGAACTGGCCTCCAGGGACCCAAACCTTGAGAACTTTTGGATTCAACCAAGGCATCAAAGATCTCCCAAGGCTAGATGAGAATTCTGAAGACAAATACTGTGCTGTTAAATGACCTGTACTAGCATTTTCCTCCTACCAAATGTTTCTTTGCCATCATGTGGGCTACCACAGAGGTCTGGTTCAGCCTGTTTTGAGACAGTATAGAAGAGAATGGCCTTTGACCCCATCTATATTTTAGCATGAGAAAATAGACTTTCATCAATAAAATAGTAAATTGTGCCTTGCCAGTGCCGCCAGATTCTGCCTCTGCAGTTCACGGCTGAATGTATAAATGGACTTCTTCGCAAAATACTTTGAGATTTTATGTAACGACCACATATATGTTTTAAAGGAAAAAACCTTTATGGTTTAAAAAACCATGATGCAAATGCTCTGGGAAAATGGGCTCACACATATTCTTTTCTAAAAGAGGTCGATAATACTATGAGAGAAAGCATGGCATAATAGAGAGCTAGCCTCAGAGTCAGAAAGACCGAAGTTCTGGTGCCACCTCTGATACACACCAGATGTGACCCTGAGCAAGTCATTTAATTTCTTTGGGGTCTACTTAACTGTCTAAGACGATAAGTTGCAGAAAAGATGTCTTCTCCCCTCCCCCGCATCAGCAGAAGGAGATTCCTTGTTGCGGGGCTCCCTATATAAATGAAATCACAGGGTCATTCCACATCCTTAGATAATACTGTGTTGCAGGGCCTTAAAATGTGCACCCGGTAGTGGCGGATGACAGAAATCAGCCTCACGTGGCATGAAGTCAGTGTCATGAGACATGTGGACAGTTGCGGCGTTAAGTCTCAGAAATCTATGCGTGCCCTTCTTCTTCCTCCTTAGTTCTCTGCCATCATAGAAGCACTAAAGGCATTGTTTTGGGAAATTATTCTGAAAGCCAAGACCAACACACCTAGGCTGGGTCTTTAGAATGTAGACATTTCTAATTTTTGGCTAAAAACATCATGAGCTCCATACTACCTATTTAAAAAAAAATTATTGGACCTCCGACTTCTTTGGTTTGCAGAATTCCCGGGACAAAGCTCCCTGTCCAGTACAGCTCAGCACCTGCTTTCCAGCTTATAAACTCACATGGGGCACTTGCCGGTGGTCATATGGCCAGCGTATGTCAGAACCCAGATATTTGTGTTCAGAACAATGCAAAGTGAGTATGTGGTTTATTATTCAAAGTCAATCAAAGAGATTTTATCTGGAAAATTCTTCTTAGGACTGCAGAAAAGTTGTTGTTGTTGTTGTTGTTGTTCCCCCAGGAGAAGTGAGTAGAAAGAGAATAGAATTATTTGTGGCTAATTAGGACGTTAGTGCCAAGTCTGTAATAGTGCTGTTAGTTTGGGGAGGGGTTGGGATTTCAGTGGAAAGAAGGAAACTCTCCTTCAGTGAAGATCCCCCACTGTTCAGCAACATGTACTTAGAGAATTACTTAGGGTGCTAGGGTTGTTCTGGGTCACAGAATCAGTAAAGAGCACTGGTTAAGGAGTCAGAGGTCACGGCCCTGCTTCTATCTTTTGCTACTTCTGTGAAGTCACTTCGTCTTTCTAGACCTCAGGTCCATAATATATAAAATGATAAGTGGGGAGAGGGAAGGAGACTAGAGTAGATGTCCTCGGGAGTTTCCTTCCAGCTCAAGATCCATGGTGTCCTGGTCTTCTACGTGGGTGATGGAGTCTGAACCCCAGCCTTACTGACTCAGAGGCTGCCTCTCAGTCCCCTTTCTAGATCATACTACCTGCCTCACGTCTAAACTTTTTTGTGCACTGCCCAGTGAACCACTTATGGTTTCTATGCATGAACTGATTTCTTAGTCTTTTGATGAACAAAGCACTGATCTATTACTTGCTTTTCTGAAAAGGCATCAAAACATAATGGTGGGACCTTCAGGTGGGGAAACATTCAGATCCACACATTCACGTTGAAGTGTCCAGTTTGCCGAATGACAAGAAATGCTAAGACCCCGTTTATCATCTGCAATACGTTTGTAAAGATGTTTTCTCCAGTGCTTGAGAACTAGTGACTCAGAGAATCTATAGTGAGTGTCACCATAAGACAGTTTGATTGGATTGTATATACAGAGTGAATCCCAGTGACAAGAATGCCTCTTGAAGCCACGTACTCATAAATCCTAAGTTCTACCATCTTCTTCTGTTTTAATGTACCGTCTGCTGTTGGTTTCCTAATTACTCCAGTACTTTCTTGAATCTAGCTTTTGTGAGTGAACAGTTTTGCCTTTTTTGTTTTTTTATACACACAGTGCTATCCTTCAACTTCCCATCAGGTATCACCATCAGAGTTAAAATATTAATAATGATGATAAATGATTTCAGAGGTGTTCAGTTTTCATCTTGTCTGTTCCTTGTATATCCCATCACTGTTCTGTTCTAGCCAGGGATTGTCATGTGTCAGTAACAGTTTCCATTCATACTAGGGACAGGCAGTTGCTTAGCAGTATCACTTTAATCATCATCATAACAGTGATTTTTTTTAAAGATACAAATAGATGATTTTCTGCAATGAATTGCTTAATTATAACAGATGTGGGATGATAAAATCATGCTGAGGCATAAAGGTCAACACTTCTGTGAAAAGTTTCTCTATTAATAGTCTGTAAGTATTTTATTTCTGCCAAGCTGCTGCTTAAAACAAAATTAATCCCTTTTTACAAGTTTGGTATGTTAAAATGCAGAGCATACCAACCTATTCTTTGTTTTTCCATAACACCTATCTCACTGGTGTCATCGGAACTATGGTACTGTAATCTAGAAATATAAAATAAAATGTCTATATTACGCAATAGAAGTTTGGAATTACCAAAAAGGACTGGTTGTATATTCAGAATGACTTTTTTTTTTTAGTAATAGTGTGGTTTGATGCATCTCATATTTAAAGCCTTTCTTTAAACTCCTTTAAACTCCTCTCTTTTCACTTTCATATGCAGGAAAAGATCATTTAACTGGAAATTCATAACGTACCCTGGGAAGACCTCCTACGCTACAACCTGGAATATTACTTTAAATCACATAGTAATGATTCATTTTTCTCCCAGTGAGCTTGACCATTTTTTGAGCTTTAAAAAAAAATTATGGTATTGTAATGGGATTTGAGAAAAGTAAGGCAGTTTTTAGGACACATTAAATATGTCTACTTCTAGTCTTCCAAACAACCCCCAGAGCATGTTAGACACTTAGAAAGCCCTTTCTCAAATCTGGTAGGTTCTTTTTGATACATAAAAAGAGTTTTAATTTGAAAATGCGTATTTTAATGTAGCCATATAATATGTCATAATTAACATTTTATCATCTTAAGATGGACAAGATCTTCTCATGTGTACTTCAGTAGATGCCACCTGGCCTTTCATAGTAGCTTTCAAATGATATGGTAGAGTTTGTTCCCAAGAAGTATTAGTGGGATATAAATTGTAGACTGTAGAGTTTTCACAACCATACATTTGAAAAGATAATTTCTAAAATTAGGAATATATAAGATCTTAATATAGCTTCAAGAACACTAGGAACTCTATCTGGAATCACAAAACTTAAAAAGGTTTTCTTGGCGAATAATTAGTTGCCAGCAGTTTGTTTTTATATCTAAAGTATGTTGCCTGCAGAGCCATCTAGCTGGTAGAAAACAATGATGTACACTCACATATAGCAAACTAACCAGTAGAAAATTAAGTAGTCTCTTCACTAAACTTTATTTCTGTTGCCCTTCAGATTTTTACAGTGATCCTCATTAATTTCCTTAAAACTGAAAAATGTGTAATTAATGCTATTTCCTAATCATCACCAGTGTTCCCTAAGAAAAGTCTTATAACTTCAAAAAATTCAAATATCTCTGCTAAACAGCTTAAAAGAGACATTAAAACTCTTGTAATAATGATAGTAGCTCATATTTATATAGTACTTTAAATTGTAAGAAACTTAAATGAAAGTCACCCTGTGATCGTCACCATTTTTGTTTCTAGCACATTATTCACCAAATAGCTATCATTGGTAATCAAATGATACAGCTTGGCTGGGGACAAAACTTTTATTTTGTGCCTCTTGGAAAGAGTACTATCCCTACATGGTTGTGACCATTTCATTAATTTGTTCATCCAGCAGACATTGATTAATTGCCTGTTACGTAGCCTGACCACTACTTACATGAACACTCAACATAATCAAATAATTCAACAAGTATTCCTTAATCGCTAACTATGTGCCAGGCTAACTGCTAGGAATACAAAAATAAAATGAAAGTGGTTGTCCTTGCCCTCCAGAGGCTTATATTTTACTAGTATGTGGATGGATTAGAGCTGTAGACTGCATGAGATCTTCATCAGTTAGATAAAGGTAAAATAACTGATTTTAAATTTATTCAATTATTTATTCAGCTCATCACATGCATTTCATTTCTATGGTATTTGTTTCATTCAAATATTCTCCTTGGCTGGTGGCAGAACTCTACCCAGGCTTTTCCTTTACTGTCTCAAATTTATTGGCTGAGTAAGGCCTACCACCATGACTAGAGGCAGCTGATTCACAGGCCTTAGTCTAATTAAGATATGCTACAAGGGCAGGTTGACCTGTGACAATAGGTAAGTAACCTGCAATATTTGAGAAGACCAGCTGGGTATTGCCATTTCCTCAAGCAGCTGTAACAAATATAGTTTTTCAGTGGCTAAGTGGAGCCTGTGTGATGCTCATCCATCTGAAGCTGACCCTACCTCCAAAAAAAGGCAGAAGAGACCAGGAAGTTGTCTAAGAATTCTCAGCTCAGGAGACAGAAGGGACAAGAAAGGTTCAACACCACATGGGTTGTACACTTGTCTTGATGTTACCCATATCTACAGAACTAATATGTGGCATAGTGGGAAAACTATGGAATTTGGGGCCAGAAAACCTGGTTTGGTGATACGATGTCCATGTGGCCAAGCCCTAGTCACATAAATTCTCTGGGCTTCAGTCATGTTGTCTATAAAATGAGGTCATGCTAGGTGTGTTTTAAGGTCCTGTCCCGCTTTAAATTCTAAGATTTAATGATAAATGAGATGAATTCTGAGAAACATCAGAAGATATATATAAAACAGTGCAAAATAAAGTAAGCACACCTAAAAAAATAGACACAATAACCACAGCATTGTAAATATCACTAAAAGGAAGCCAAATAATGAGCCAATTAAAAAAAAATTCAGTCATGATTCTCAAAAACATACAATGAGATATCTCTCCTCTCAGCAGAATGCTACATATGTTGTTGGAAGTATTCACTGTACTGGAAATTTTAAACATTGATCTTTGTCAGAAGGGAGGATTTAATTTAGAGGGGGGAAGGAGATATGTCTAGAAATGACTGTAAAATGAAAACACAGCCTGTGTGGTCAATAGATCATAAATTTAGAGCATGAATGGATCATAGAGGTCATGTAGTCCAGTCCCTTCATTTTATAGATAAGGAAGGTGGGGCCCAGAAAATTTAAGTGACTTGTCCAAGGTCACAAATTTACTAAGTGGCAGAGCCAAGATTTGATCTCCACACCTAGCTTCTTCACGTTTAGCCTTCTTTCTACTATATACCATGTTGTTTTTCAACTACTATTGTAATTTATTTATTCCTTCAGTACATTCATACACCATACATTTGGTAGAATTACCCAGCTATTGAGTCCCCACTTTGTTTTCAGTTCTTTACTCCCACAAAAAGTGCTACTATGAATATTTTAGTATCTGCTCGACCTTTGTTTTTGCCTTTCATCTCCTTGGAATGTGGAAAATTGCCTGTTTTGTGTTTTATCATCACTTCCATCTCTTGTTTGCTTAAGAATTCTTCACCCAACCACGCTTGTTACTTTCAATATCAAAAATATAGAGTTAATGAACCAAGACACAATGTAAATGAGTTGTGTATTTTTAGACATGGCCTGTATCTCAGTTCGTAGTTCAGCCTTCGTAATACCCCTTCTAACAGCGCCTTGATTCTGTGCATTAGAATTGAAAGTTGTAGGCAATAGTACTTCTAAAACTATGAGATTGTAGCCTATTTTTTTAAACCATAGTTGATGGTGATAGTTTACGTGATTTAAATACTTGGACAAATAATGTAAACAGCTATTTCTGAATCCTGAGTTAGGGTATTTAAAAGATATGTCATGAAAAACAATCGCAGTCAGTATAAAGCCTGAGTGTCTCTAAAACTTATGGTTAGGATAGTTTTTATTTCTTTTATTGTTGTTGCTGTTGTTTTGGAACACCAAATCATCTGTTTGCCTTGGGGGTCTACAGCGTGTTATCGAAAGCAGGAATTGTCCTTTTTGTCTTTGTATCACCAGCACGGAACACAGTGCTAGGCACGTAGTAAATTTCTTACTGAATTTGGAGCCATAGAATCTATGTCTGAATGCTGTAAGACTTGGAACAAGTCACTTAGGGTCTCCGAACTGGTTTCCTTTTCTGAAAAATTGACTTGGATGATCTTAAGGTCCCTTCCTACTCCTATCTATGAACCAATGAACATGTGGCAAGAAAGACAAAAGTTGGAGCCAAATGCCCAGCTTTTGTAAAGATTGCTTAATATATAGAGAAACAACTACATACGCTGTAGTGAACACAGGATCTGGAAGCCGAAGGACTTGGACTATAGATGTGACTTGGTCACTTGTTTTCATAGTGTTCGAGGGCGGAGGTAATTTAGCTTTCTGGGCTTCATTTTCCCCATCTTTAGAAGATAAAAAAATACATGCCCATGAGAAGTATAAAAAATTTAGCACTTGGGAGGAAAAGCAACATGTCAAAATTTTTGTCATTTCTATCCAAGATATTGCATCTAATATTACAGAAGATGATGTCACAGACTCCTATCATTGTGGACAGTAGGCTTTGTTATTACATGAACCTTTGGTGATATAATTAACTAGAACTGTTGACAGCTATCCAGCCAACGACTGATGAAGGAGCTTAAATCTCTTTCAGGTTTCAGTTCCAAAATTATGGAGATCATGTGTTAAAAGAGAGTCGCTATTTCTTAGCTTGGTAGCATCATAAAAAACTACGGGCTCATAACCTTTAGCCTGAACTATTAAATAGCCTCTCAGTTGGCCTCCCTTCTGTGTTTCTTTATTCCAAAACAGTGCTTCATACAGTGACCAAAGACCTCAAGTATACCTCTGACCATGTAAGCACTATTGCTCAGTAAACTCCAATGGCTCCCTATTACTTCTAGGATCAAAAATAAAGGATGGATGGATGGAGATGGATAGAGTTAGATAGACAGATAGAGGTACAAATCTATTTACATGTTGTCTTTTCCAGCTACACTGTGAACTCAAGAGCTTGGACTTTATCCCTTTTTTTTTTGGATATTTTTAATAGAGTGTCTGACATGTAAAAGTGACTTTTAAATGTTAATTACTTGACAATTAGACTGACATTAAATTTATTTTTTCAAAATGTTAGGGGAAACAGTGTTACATGGGTAGTCAGTGTCCCCTTTTTGGGTCTAAAACTATAATTTTTTTTTAAACATTATTTTTAATTTATGGAATAAAGAAGTATTTCTATAACAATATAATAAAAAGATGATTGCAAATCTAGTGTGTACAATTTGTTATTCCTTTTAAATGTGTAATAAAGTTATATAAATTTATTTTTTTCCTTTTTTTCTCTCCTCTACCATAGAGATGGCTGCCATTAAACACAAATAGGTATATCTATATGTAAAATCATTACACACATACTTCTATTTACCAGTTCTTTCTCTGGATACAAATAGCATTTTTCTTCATATGCCCTTTGTAGTTAATTAGGTACTTATAATAGTCAAAATGACTTACTCAGAGTCGTTCTTAAAACAATATTGCTGAAGGGGCAGCTAGGTGGTGGGTGTAGTGAATAGAGAATCAGCCCTGGAGTCAGGAGGACCTGAGTTCAAATTTGAACTCAGACGCTTGACACTCACTAGCTATGTGACACTGGGCAAGTCACTCAACACCAATTGCCTTGCCAAAAAAAAAAAACAACACAACAATATTGCTGTTACTGTATACTGTATTCTCTTGGTTCCACTCACTTTACTCTTCATTATTTCGTGCAAGACTTCCATGTTTTTCTAAGATCATTGAGCTCTTCATTTCTTGTAGCACAGTAGTATTCCATCACAATCATGTACCACAGCTTGTTCAGCCATTTCCCAATTGATGGGCATCCCCTCAATTTCCAGTTCTTTGCCACCATGAAGAGAGCTGCTACAAATATTTTAGGACATATAGGTTCTTTTCCTCTTACTGTAATCATCTTTGAAAATAGACCTAGTAGTGATATTCCTGAGTCAGTTCAGACCTATGAGCTCATTGGTACAGGGGAACTCCTGGTATTGAAACTTCCTCTACCAGTGCATATTAGCAGTCCATCGATAACTTACTCTTAGAAGACTGATTAGGGAGGCAGCTAGATGGTGAAGTGGATATAGCACCAGCCCTGGAGTCAGGAGGACCTGGGTTCAAAGGTTGCCTCTGACACCAGTTTTTGTGACCCTGGGCAAGATACAGAGCCTCTCTGAGCCTCAGTTTCCCCATCTGAAAATGAGGGATTTGGACTAGTTGGTTTCTGAGGTTCCTTCTATCTGTGATCCTATGAGCCTTTGTTGTGGAGGGGCCGTTAAACTAGGATGGTGGACTGCATAATGAATCCAGGTAGAAAAAGTAATATTCAAATGAAACCCCTTTAAACTGCAGATGAAACACACATGGTAAATGAGATCTGTATGGTCTCAGTTTGTGAGCTCATCAAATCTTCCCTGTCAGGTAATGTATTTGCAAGGGCTTCATAAATGTACCTAGTTCGTTCTGGATTGATTTCAGTCACTCCAATGAATGCTTTTCTTGAAAATAGACATCTCCTTTCCAAGTCCATTTATTTCCCCATCTCTATGTTTTCTTGTGTTCTTTGGCATCCCACACTCCCTCGCCCCTCCCTGGAGTTCTGTAAAAGAAAAAAAATACTGTTTTTCTTAGCCTTTCAGATGACAAATGTGAAGAAGGAAAGAAAATACCTTTCTATTATTTTTCACTTTATACCTCAATTATTTGGTACTCCTTGAAGAACCCTGTAGCTTAACTGCAGGAATGGACTGATTTCTTCCAGTGAATGTGCCTTAAAGTAATCTCCCCCAAACTGCACAGGCCAATGAAGTATTTCTTTTGGGGGACAGAGAAGGAAGTAGGGAATTATGTGGAGGGAAAGGAACAAAGACCTGAAAGCCAGAAGACAACCATGTTAAGACTGGAAGAAAGTTGCTGCCACCTAGAGGTGAAAATTGAAAATTTGGCTGTGTAGTCTAAAAGTCAGTAAAGTCCCACTTGGAATAGGCACAAATAGAGTTTAGAGTGGTGGAATGGAAACTGAGGTATTTGGCACACTGCCTCTAGATAGGACCGTGCTCACTCCATCCCATAAAGGTTACAATAACTGTCTTTTCTCACAACCTCCTCTAGGAATATAACTCTATTCTCCATAACATTGTGTTGTCCTGTCTGGGTTTTCTCCTATCATTGTGGTTTTGTTATTGTATGAACCTTTGGTGATATAGTTACTGGAACTGTTGACAGCTATCCAGCCAAAGGCTCATTAAGCAGATAATATGAATTTTTCCTCTCCATATGCCGGCTTCCCCATCAAGTTTTGCGTTCACAATTGGTCACCCTTCCCAGACTCTACAAATCCAAAAAAAGCTTCTGTTTTGCAACTTTCCCCGATGCTGCTGCCCAAAAAGGACAGGGCTCGGAATCCTGGAGAGCAATAATTTAGGGGCATCCTAGGCAAGTGAACGGGCCCCAGGGACAGGCTGGCTGATAGGAAAACAGCTTTTCAGATGCAGCCATGGCCCCACAGTGAAAGCACAACATAGTTAGATAACATGATGTGGCAATGAGGAGTTGACTATGCATGTGTATATATGTTTTGAACTCTTATGTTGATTAACTCGTCTGCTCATTTAAGAAGTATATAAGTAAAATGATTTTTCCCCAAAGGACAAGCCTTTCAGTGATTCAAGTTTATATTTTAATGTCAAAAAATTTTTTATTTTTTAATTCAGTTTTATTTTTTTTCACTTCTGCATTCTCTCCTTCCCACCTATCTCTTCCCTTGAAAAAATAAGAAAAACAAACCCTATTACAAACATGTGTAGTCAAGCAAAATAAATTCCTGCATTGGCTATATCAAAAATGAATACTCCTCAGTCTTCACTGTTGAGTCCATTTGGAGGTGGGTAGCAAGTTTCATGATTGTGACCCAGGTTTTGGTGCTGCTGCAGCTGGCTAATCATTCTCCCCGTTACACAGGCATAAAACCTGAAGAGAGGAAAGAATGTTGGTGGTGAGAATTCAGATAGAGAGGTGCACTTGTATGAAGAGATCCAGTAACCAAAAAAGAGGGCGTGTCAGAACTACACACCAATAGGACAGAAAGAGGAAATAGATAAGGAATTTAGGAAAGAGATTACAAGCTTAGCACCAAGGCATGACGTAGCAAATTTCAATTATCTGTATATCCATGAGAGCGTGTGTGTGCTCTCTCTCTCGCTCTCTCTCTTTTTCCCTCCCTCTTTCTCTCCCTCTCCCTCTCTCTCTTGCTCTCCCTCCCTCCCTTCCTTCCTCCCTCTCACTCTCTCTGTCAAATGCAGAGTAGCTATTAATTTCTTGATCTACCTTAGTGATAATTTTATCTTTAAAAAGGTGAGGAACCAACATGAGGAAATTCTGTTCTGGTTCTGACTCTTATCAGGAAGAAACTGCTTGTTGGGAGGTAGAAATTATGAAGAACACTTAAAAGGAAGTGACCATTCTCTTTTAGAGTTCATGATAAGGAGAGAAAAATCTAAGCACCCTAAATTTTGGAAAAGCATGTTTTGAAGAGTTCAGGGGAAAGATATCTAGAATCCCAGGGACTAAAAGGCTTTAGGGGATGTCAGTCCAGAAGGAATGGGAGATGCTCAAGAATGAAATTCTGGGGCAGCTAGATGGCACAATGGATAGAGCACTGGCCCTGAAGTCAGGAGGACCTGAGTTCAAATCCAGCCTCAGACCAGACACTTGATTCTTACTAGCTGTGTGACCCTGGGCAAGTCACTTAACCCCAATTGCCTTAAAAAAAAAAAGAATGAAATTCTGAAGACATAATGGGAACCAGTTGCAATGAGAGGGGAAAATGGGATTTGTCTGAAAAGACCTGTGTGGATGCACAGTGAATTCAACAACCAATTTACATTTTTTAGAAATAATGGTACAAAGGGTGGATGAAGGGAAGGGTGGGTAACTAGGATGAACATGAGAATATAGCACGATCCTGTAAAAATAGTTTGGGGTGTTAAAGCTTAGAATGAACTGAAGCTGGTGAAGGAGAGGAAGAACAACAAAAAGGGACTTTTTAAAATCTATATTGAGAGGAAAAAGAGGATCAGAGAAAAGATAGGACAGTGTAAGAGAGCACCATGTTGTCATTGATGGATTCAAGTTACCCAGCACAAATGAACTATATCCTTAGGTACGGAAGGAATTGTCAGATGCGATTGCTGAGCCACTGGCAGTGATATTTAAAGATTGTGGGAAACAAAGGCATCACAAAGTTGGAGAAGGGCAAATGTTGTCCCAATTTTACAAAAAGGGCAGAGAACCAAGTCTGCAAGTCACTGAGCTTGGCTTTAATTCCTGGGAAAATGCTAGGACAAATCAATAACGAGATGGTTGGTGAACATTCAGAAAGGAAATTGGTGATTACAAAGAACCAGCATGCCTTCATTGAGAACAGATTGTACCATACTCCTTTCTCTCTCTTTCTTTCTTCCTTCCTTCCTTCCTTCCTTTCCTTCCTTCCTTTCCTTTCTTCCTTCCTTCCTTCCTTCCTCCCTTCCTTTCTTCCTTCCTTCCTTCCTTCCTTCCTTCCTTCCTTCCTTCCTTCCTTCCTTCCTTCCTTCCTTCCGATTAGCCAACTGTAGCAGCTCCTTCTGTGGCTATGGTTTACCTAGATTTTAGCAAAACATTTAATAAGAGTATTTTATACTATTTTTGTGAAGAATGTGGACAGCTGTGCACTAGAAAATAATACAATCAAATGGGTTTGTAACTTTTGGCTTACTGGACTCAGAGTGCAATTGTTAATTGCTCCATGTAAATTCCTATGGGTATCCTTCAGGGATCTGTGCTTGGCCCTATACTATTTAACGTTTTTTGATCAATGTTTTAGACAAAGGCATTCTCATAAAATTTACAGATGACACAAAGCTAGAAGGGACAAATAACAGACTAGATGACAAAATCACAATTCTCAAATTATCTTGGCAATTTTTGACATAGTGCTAAATGTAATAAGATGAAATTCATTAGGGATAAATTTAACATCTTTGACTTAAATAGAAAAAAAAATCACCTTCACAATACAAGATGGTGGAGACATGGTTAGATGGTTAGTTATTCTTTTAAAAAAAAAAAGAGCCAGAGGTTTTAGTAGACTACAAGCTCACTATGAGTCAACAGGGTGTTATGGCAGTCAAAGAAGCCAGTGGAGTCTTGGGCCACATTGAAAGGCCCAATTCTCAATGGTCAGTTCTGGGTTAAGCAATTTGAGAAGCACATTGATAAGCTACACATGTCCAGAGGAGGACAAGCTGGAGGCAAAAGGACCTTGAGTCCGTGTCATCGGTTGAAGGAATTGGGCATGTGCATCCTAAAGAAGAGAGATTAAGGCAAGACATGATTGATGTGTTGCAGTATTTTAAGGGCTATTATGTGAAGAAGGAATTAAATTTGTTCTGTTTGAACCAAGAACTCAAAACCAGGAACAATCAGTAGATGTTGCAAAGAAATGAATTTAGACTTGATATCAGAGAAGACTTTGTAGGAACTAGGTCCGAGTCTACTGATCTGCCACTTGCAGATTGCCCATCTACTAATGCCTTTTGCTCTAAGATTACTCTCATTTACTCTGTATTTATCCTTTATCTGCCTAGTTCTTTGCATATTGTCTTCTGCATTGAAATGAACTTGTTGGTTTTGTCCTTTTTTTATATCCCCAACTCTTAGCACCATGCCTGGTACAAAGTAAACACTCAATCTGTGCTTGTTATTAATGTTGTTGCTATGATCTTTGTCACCTTTTGAGGTTTACAAATGTTAATTAAGACAAGAAAAGAAATGTAGAAAAATGGTTAGAATACACTGACCTGAGTATTCAAAGGACGTGGGTTTTAGTCACAACTCTCTCACCAACTAATGCTATAATATTGACAAATGCAGACTCCCTGTGCCTTCTGTTCCCATTTCCCATTCCTTAGGGATGGTGTAAAAATCAATGACATAGTATATTTGAAAATGTCGGTACTGTCAAAAGACTGGAGTTATATATAGGCCCTAGGTGGTATTATTTGACACTGTTCCATTTTCTTCTTACTGTAAAGTCCGCTAGGAATCTTGAAAATAATACTTTATAGCTTTGTTTTATTTTTCTTTACCTTGCCACGAACCAGATAGCATTGTAAAGGATTAGGATTCAAATTCTCCCCTCTACCTGACTTTTTTCCTGAGCTATCTTCCCTTTGATCCACTAGATGCTGAATTTAATTATAAGCCTAAATGAATGACCTGTGTGTTCTTCTTTGCCTTCTCTGCCTCCTGTAGCTTACCATGGCTAAGTGAAGAGGGTTTGATTAATAAATCCTTTTCTATTTCTTGCTAATTATGCCAATAAAAAGGATTGACCTTCCATAAGGGAGTTTAGGGTGGTCAGTTTCCCTCCCCACAATCCTTGCCTTTTGGACAAGCTACTCCCACCTCTATTTTGCTTCTTATCTGTCAATGAATTTGACAGTGGACTTAGGACTTTTCATTGACACAGGCACATTCAGAGATATCAGCACTACTCTGAAATAAAATAGTGCACGTAACAGATACATCATAAATGCTTACTGATTGGTTGAAATAGGTTTTGGAGCCTAACTGACTTAGGTGCTGGTTTGACAAAATTAAGACATATCACAAGCTCTCACTTGAACAGGAAATAAATGTATTAGTTCTGTTATCTTTAGATAATTTAGAAAGATACAACTTAATAGATTAAATACAAGCTGAAAGACAAAGGATTTCATTTTCTGGTTTATTTCTTAAAACCATCAGGTGTCTGCCCAATCAAACTATTCATTTAGCTATTTTTAGTCACTCAGATGATCTTTATTAGAGTCTTAGAGATTATTGCCTTAGAGATGTATGAAACTTTAGAGATCTTCTAATCCAAATCCTTCACTTTATAGAAGAGGAAATCAAGGCCCAAAAAAGGTAAGCAATGTGTTGAGGGCCATGGAGCAAATTTGTTGAAGAGCTGGAAATAAAACCAAGGGCTTCTAATTCCCAGTCGGATGTTTTTTTTTTCCCCTACACCGTGTTGCCCCATGAGTGCCTGTATTGTACTGAGGGCTCTATGGAATTCAGAGAAGCATTAGACATGATCCTCTGTTAACAAGTAATTTATGCTCTCTTGGGGGGAAGGATTAGAGTGGGGAAGAAGATGAAAACAGCAAACTAGAAACAGTTAGAAAACCATCATCAAGATGGAACAGTGAGCTCTTGGCCACAGTGCATTTGTAGGAAAGAGACTAGGTAGGATTTGAGATGGGTCTTGAAGTGCAGACCAGGTAGAGGCAAAATCATTGCAAAAAAGAAGTGTGAACAAAAGAACAACAAGGCTACCAGAATGAAACTTTCTACCTTTCATGCTGGTGGCCTTGTTCTCAACCTGCTTCTGCTAAATCTTGACGTAGGTCATAGGTGAAATACGCTTTACATCATATCTTCATAAAACCAAATATGCCAAATTGATAAAATTCATAAAACCAAATATACCAGATGTCCAGTATGTGTTTCCTTTTAGCCTGTGAATCCTCCCTGGATCAGGCAGGCCCAGACCCAAGAGCTTGGTGTTCTCCTCCCGAACATTCCCACAGGGAGCTAGCAGGAAACTTTGGGTTTCCCTACCCCCAGCAAAAGCTCCTGAGTGTTGTATGTAGTAAGAAGTAGTGACTCAGAAACTGGGAGTTCTGAGAATAGTATTTATATCCTCTCCAAAAGTTTTTATCTTGAACCAGGCAGGCTGGATTAGTGATATCTCATCTGTATGATCCCATCTGTTTCTGCTGAGGCCCAACTTTGTGTGTCTTCAATTAATTTTATTCCTATACTCCTTCACACCAGAAAATATAAGGGGAAGGACTTACTAGGGCATGAGTAGCTCTCCTCTCTCACCCCTATGCAAGTGCCCAGAGGGAACAAAAGTTCTTCCTGATTATGTGACCTTGGTCAAATCATTCATCTTTCTGGGTCCTAGTTTCCTCATCTGTAAAAAGGGAGGTGATAAGACAGAATGTGACGAGATCACCTGTGAAATCCTTTCCAGCTTTAAATTTCCTTTCATCTTGGAACTTGGGTTTGAATCCTGGCTCTGACACTCCCTAGTTGTGAGATGCTCAGTAAGTTAATTAATCTCACTGATCCTTAGTTTCCTTGTTTGTAAAATGAGCAGATTTATTGTGACCTTTCTAGGGCTTTGTAAACCTAAAAGCCCTATATAAGTATGAACTATCATTGTTTCTTTTTATAAATAAAAAAACATAATTCCAAGGCTTTGGACTTCATTTAAAGTGATAAATGCAGAAAGAATGTTGGTGCAACAAGAACTGGCAAAATAAAAGCAGGCCAGTTCAAAAAGATCTCATTACCACTTCTTTAGTTCAGAGGGGTCATATAGTTAAATGGTTAGAAATATATCTTTCTCATCTTAAGCTCAGTATGTCCAAAATGGAACTCATTATCTTTCCTGCTAAACTGTCCCTCCCTCTTACCTTCTCTCTTATTGTAGAGGGAAACACCATCCTCCCAGTCCCTGAGGTTTACCACCTAGGAGCCTTCTAGGATTCCTCACTATTTCTTACCCCTTAATGGCCAGTCTGTTCCCAAGACCTGTCAATTTCACATTTCTTAAACATGCTCCCTTCTGTCCTCTGACCCTGCCGCCATTCTAGTCCCTCTCATGCCTGGACTATCATACTAGCCCGTTGGTATGTCTGTCTACCTCATCTCCTGTCCAATCCAGCCTCCATTTAGTCCCCGAAATGATCAAAAAATGCAAGTCCAACCAAGTCAACCCCCTCAATAAATTCCAGTGGCTTCCTTTTACCTCCAGGATCAAATACAAAATGCTGTGTTTGGCATTCAAAGCTTTTCATGAACCAGCCCCTTCCTCCTTTTCCAATCTTCTTATACCTTACTCCCTGCATTTATTCTGATCAAGTGACACTGGCCTCCTGGATGTCCTAGGAACTAGACAATCCATCTCTCAGTTCCTAGCGTTTTTTCTATCTCCCATGTCTCAGCTATGACTAGTGACCTACATATATACATATATATATATATATATGTATGTATGTATATACATGTATATGTATGTATATATGTATACTTATATGTATGTATATGTATATATGTATATGTACATGTATATATGTATACTTATATGTGTATATGTATCTGTATATGTACATGTATATATGTATACTCATATGTGTATATGTATATATATATGCATACGTGTGTGTGTATGTGTATGTATATATACATGTGGGGTGAGTGTGTGTGTGTATGTGTGTATATGCGCATGCAACTAATCCATCTTCCATTTAGCCACTGAAATGATCCAAAAATGCAGTCCAGCCAGGTCAACCCCCTTGGATTGTCTTCCATGACCTTGAACAATTTACCTGAACTCTGCCTTTTTACAAAATACCATACTTTTCCTGTTCAATTCTAGGTAGTGAGTGGAAGCTGAGATATTAGACTAAAGAAGAGAAAGTTCTCTTGGTCTAAAAAAGTAAATGTGCTTTAGTAGCTGATGTTTAAATTTCATGACCAAAATAGTGAATGTAAAATGAAGATGGTTTTGATTAGCTCTTAATTTATGCTCACACCTAAACATTATGATTATAATAATTTTTCATGAATGTTGCTTTAATCATTATAATACCTAGGCTAGCTAAGAGACACTCTTTAACTTGTTCTGTTTTCAGATTTTTATTTCTGTCATAACAATTTTCAGCATGATGATAGGCCTAAGAAGATTTTTAACAGTTTTTCCACTACTGGTTTTAAAGTGATGTATACAAAAATCTACAGAAAGATGGTAACTTGTTACCATACTTTGAAAAAAAAATGGTCATTCTCATAGTTTGCTGGATTATTTTTTTTTAATATGGGAAAATCCTTTAGAAGCACAGTCATAAAGCACTGTAAAAACCTGGGAGGCTAAACAGCTACACTCAATTAATTGCTTCCCAAACATTCTCTACCAGGTCTAGCCAAAGGTAACTTGCAGCCTAGGCCAGTTCAGGTTGTTAAAAATTCAGATTCCCTAGAATCTGAATTAATGATATTTTACTGGAAAAGAACCTACAGGTATAATTGGCCACTCAGGGAGATGCAGTCTCTTAAGTCCTGAATGTAGATTTTTTTTTTTCCTCTCCTCTGGTTTTTCTTTTGAAGGTCTTTGAAACTAGTCTGGTGGTGAATCAGTTTAACCAATGTGAGGTGACCTGTGGAGTAAGCAGCCAACCCTTGACTATAAGCAGAGAAGTGATCCGTGAGGATAAATAGTCGGAAACTCACTTCTGTTCAGCTTTTCAAGGATTCCGTAGTAAAGCATTTAATTCTTATTCCCAGAGTACATACCAGCTTACAATTGAGGAAGGTGACTTGTTACCCAACTAGGGATTCGAGGTAGCCTTGTTTTAAATAACAAAAATTAGAAACAGCATGGCACAGGATATGGAGGGTGTGTGTGGGATTCAAGAGGTTTCAAGTTCTGACTCTGTGACCCTGAATAAGTCACTTAATGTCTCAGTGCCTCAGGCACCTTTCTAAAACTGGAAGTTAGAGGGAGTTCCCTACCCTAATGAAATCATAAGCCTGGTCTCATCTAGCATTATTCTCAATCATTATAATCATCTTAATTAATAGGAAGTTATTGATAATAACATGAATCATAAGTCCTTTGAGTACTTGTTATAGATATTAGCAAATCACATTTGTATAAAACTTTCAGTTTTGAAAAGTACTTTCCTCCTAGCAAGCTTGTTAGAAGGGTAATAGTACACCATCTCCATTTCACAGGTGAGAAAACTGAGCCTCAGAAGTCAAGTGACTTTCCCAGAATCACACAATTAGTGAGAGTCAGAACCAGAATTAAAACTATCCCATGAATAATCTACAGACAACTTACCAAGAATTGCCTATATTTCTGATAACTCAATTCCAGTGATTAAATATTAATTGCTTTCTTGGGAACTCTGACTGTATTGCTGATAAATAATGTATATTCTGGTGGGTTCAGGATGTCCCAGAACTGTATTCATGAGCCCCTCATTTTTACTACTTCCTACATTTTTTTTTAATGCTTCCCTTTAGGGAAGAGAGAGTCTGATTTCACAAAGAAATGGGCGGCCTACTGTGTCAAAAGCCATTCTAATAATAATGTTTCACAGAATTTTGACAACACCTTACATTTTTATAATGCTTTACAATTTTCAAAATTATTTCAAGTATATTATGACATTTCATTCTCATGAGAACCCTCTGAGATAAGCATTACAACTGTTATTAAACCCATTTTATAGAGAAGAAGTTAAGGTTAAGACTCTAAGACTAGTGTTTTCCCACACATACATATTACATCATGGTTTGGGGAATTTTCTCCCCAATATTTCAGCTCTTTCCTGCACTTAAAGTAACTTTTTGAACATTAATGGGAACTGTTTTTGAGTATCCTTCACCAGGATTGTACAGGGAGCGTGTGGGAAGGGAGGCAGTTTGAATCTATGATTTCAGAACTCCTAGCAGCAAAACTCCCTTTACTAATGAAAATGAGCAGTTCTTCTCTAACTTAAAATCTTAGAATGACCCTTGGTGAGGGTCACCCAGGAAACATGTGTCCGAAGTTTGACTTGAACCCATGTCTTTCTAACTATGAGGCCAGCTTTCTATTCACTATACTCTACTATTATTCCTGAATATTAATAGATAACTAAGCTTTTTACCAAGGTGTTATTAACTTTATTAGTCCCTATTCTAGGTCTTTGAGTGTCCTGCCTACCTCGCCACACTGTGCATCATGCCATGATTTAATGATTGAGTTTCAGTATTAATTGATATAATTATAATCCTTAAATGTGAGATCTTGAGTTTTTGTTTTACCTCAATAATTCTTGGTTTAAAATGAATGTCTGTCTCCATTGCTTTGATGTCTTCAATATTTTCTCTACTACAGATTGCTTAGATTGAAATTGAAAAATAATTGCACTAATACAGCACCATTATTATTTATTTGAGTATACATCTACACATTGTGAATATCCTTAATTATGATAGTGCAGTGTTTTCCCATTTGCAGTTATGGCTAGAGATCTTCATTAACGTAGCTTTTCTCCATGTGAAATATCATTAGAATACTTAATTCTGTATCAGCTACTCATTTTAAAGGTGTCAGACCTTCTGTAGCACTCTTCAGTCTGGTGTAGAGACCATATTCTATCTATTTAATGGGATGTTACTATCCTTGAAATGTAGAAGATAACATCAATTATTATATGACCACTAATGTTTTTTTTCCAATCCATTTTGATTTAAATGAGATAGGATCTTTCTTTGACATGTTGTACTGGGCTTTTAAATTCAGTAGCTGTCTGGATAATAGCACTGAGTGGCATATAAATCATGGTGCTACCTTTTCTTGACAGAATATAAAGTGGAAACCTTGCTGTTACTAATTTTCACTTGGTTCATCTTTGGAAGCTTATAGTCCTAAGGAGCATTACATTTTTGCAATGGAATGGCCATTTTGTTCTTATCATTTTGATTATTCGCTTTGATATGAAGTTTTTGTTTCATAAGAAAAATTTTTATTTTCTTCAATATACAACTATCATTTATTGGAATGTGACATGAGATACATTAAGTACCTGTTGGGGACACTTTCACTATTTCATTAATGAAACCAGCTTCATCCTTACTTGGGCCCATTAGCCTACATAGAGAGAATGTCTATCTTATAGCTGCCGACTGAAGCCTCTCTCTTCATTATTTCTCTCAGAATTGCTGCATAGATTTGGTCGGGGTGGGTAACTAACAGGGTGAATGTGGAGAGTTAAATTCAGCCCATTACTTGGAAGAACATGTGACCGACCACCACAAGGTGGATATTCCCTCCAGGGATTCAGTCTGTCCATGCCTGCGCATCCTCTATGACTCTTTCCCATTTCTTCCTATAAGTTTGCATCAGGTCCTCTAGAGCGTTCCTTGATTGCTCTTGGCATCTGATGGATACTCGTATTCTCCATAAGTTTAACCCTTTCTCAACTCTGTAATATTATCGGAAACAGAAAAAATAACTCAAAATGCGTGTTCTACTAGGCCTGCAATACTACTCCTTTCTTACCTAAAGTACACACTTTGGATAACTGAATGCTATATATTTTATATGCGTATGCATAGAAATACACACACACAGACACACACACATACATATGCAGAGAGGTTATTATTGTTGAGGGTGTTTTTATTTTTTCTTTAAAGATGGGACTGGATCTCTGTGGGTAACTCTGAATATGGAAACTCCTTCCACTAACATGGTGGATACAGTAATTCCTTTACAATTTAGGGTCTTAGGTTGTTGCTTAGAGCCCTGAGAAGTTAAGTGACTTGTCTGTAGTAACATAGAGGCAATGTGTCAGGGAAAGGAGATGAATCTACATATTCCTGACACCAAGAGTGGTCTTCTATGCATTATTTCATACTGCCTCTCCTAGACTCACATGTGTATGTGCATGTATATGCATGCATATTAATAACATTTTGTTCTTAACGCTTTATTCAGGTACCCAGTGTGCATACCAGCAGTACAAACACATCCACCAGATTTTCCATGAATAGTTCATGTTGTGGCTAATGCAGTGTTCTGCACACAGTAAACACTTAACAAATGCTCGCTAAATTCAGTTCAGTTACACACATCTTTACTAAAAACGTGCCAAGGAAACAGTCAAATTTGAGTTCTGACTGCCCAGAAGGAAAAGTTTTTCAGTGTCAAACATGGAGAGCTTAGTAAAGGAGGATGTAGATCCTTCTCTTCAAGGGCTTTAAAGTTATACTTTAAACTCTACACTGCATTTCTTTTGTTTGGAGTAGGTGAAGTGTGATCCTGCCTGGAGGTTTTGGAACAGACTCGGTGACCTCTCAAAGTCCCTTCTAGTCATATGATTCTCTAACTCTCCTGGAAGCCAATCTGTAACTGTTTTATCTCAGTTACACGGCAGGTCATTGAATGTAGTGTACTTACGGAAAGATTATAGGCACTCCTGAAGTATGCAGATATCAAAACAGATGACAATCTGTTTCTTGGAGAAGATTGTTCCCTTCCCCCTCCTTCCCCCCCAAAAAAAGAAATGGCAGTGCACATAGAACAGACACTTACAATATAAAATAGGAACACATATACTTTTATGGGTCATTTTGATACCTTTTGAAAGAATTTCTATTCAACTTGAATTAGAGAATATATCTTATTTATTTCTTTAACATTCCTAGGTGCTTTCAGTATGCTAGATATGCATATAGAAAGAGAATCTTGAGGCTAAACTGTACTTAACTTTTATAGAATTTTTCAGTATTATAAAAACAACTCTCCTTTATCTTTTTTCCAAGCATGCACAGGATAATATTGGCAGAATGACTTGTGACTTATTTCCAAAGAATTGTCTATTAAGAAGGAAAGCAGGGATTCAAATGGTTTACCATCTACCAAATGACTAAAGTGTGGTAATTATAGACTGATAAAGAGATGGGTTTTCAAAAATACAATAAAATTCTATCCCATCTTAATATTAGGGACAATTTCTAACTCTTTTTTATCAGTATCTGAGTGTTTCAGCTTCAATGATGGTGATGATGATGGTGGTGGCAGCAATAATTTATATATTAAATTTAGGGTTTACAGAGCTCTTTTCTTCAAAAAATGATTGTGAAAAAAGTCACAGAGTATTGTTATCCCCTTTTAACAGGTGAGCTAAGTGAAAGAAGAAAGGTTGGTTAATTTCTCAAGGCTACATTGCTAGGAATCAAAAAAACCCTGTTCTGCTAACTTCAATCTAATGCTCTCTCCATTTCATCTCATTATTTACAGAGCTTAGCCAGTGTTCTTATACAGAAGAGTAAGAGAGGCTGGCCAGTCGAGGTATGGAATGCTGAAGATACATGTAGACATTTTGGGGAGATGCAAAGGATCTGGACTTAATTTCTTAAGTGTGGGGAGCTTCTACTCCAGAATGGCAACCAGGAACATTGAGATTTGCCCCTACTCACACAGCTAGTTTGTGTCTACTGCACTGTGTCATATGTGTATGTCTACATATATGCATATCCATAGAAAAGAAGCAGTGCATTCTTTCTTCATTAGCTCTTATTTAGGCTTCTGATACTGAAAGTGGTAAGTAGTCACTTTCAAATTCCTGAAGCATTTATTTGGGACTTGAGATACACAGATTGTCCCAAAAGTCTTAGTGCAGTGTTAAGCTTTACTAGCTTTGGGACACGTGTATATATGTGTGTGTGTGTGTGTATATATGTGTACATATATCTATATATCTATATCTATATCTATATATATACATACAAACATGTGTATATATGATACACTTGTATGTATGTATATATGTGTATATATATTGAATAGAGCAACAAACGTGTGTTGAGGAAAATAAATTACTACCAAAAGGAAGGACTACAACATATTTAGAAGTATGTCATATGGAAGGATGCCACTCATGTTGCACTGTAAGGTGGCTGCTTTCACCGCCAAGCTTATGATGTCTTACTCTATATCTGATCTTCAGCCTACAGGCCATGGCAACACTCACTTGGTCCGTTCAAACCTCTCACTCAGTTCATCTTGTCAGTAGAGGATCCTTATTTACTAGGGTAACAATAGGAGCAGTTGAGTGAACTCTTAGTGGATAGGCTCTTGCCATAGGAAACAGACTGGAAAGAGAAAGAGATAGCTGGTGGAATTTCCCACTGGCCAAATTGGGACACTTGAATGTACCAAGTACCGCAGCAGTAGAATAAATGGGAAAAGCATTGAATTCTACCAGTTCAGTTTGGATTTCTTCCATTCCTTAGCAAATAGTGTTTGTGACCCAAAAAAATTAAGAACCTAATGAGTGGTCTAACATCTGATAAGGTTAGTTAGTCTGATCTTTAGTCTAAAAGAAATATAAATTATTACTGGGCTCACATTTTAAGACTTTCCAGTTTGGTAAGGCATGTAAGTGTATAGCTTTCAGGAAACTGGTATCACCACTATGCCATTATGACTTTAGTGAAATGAAAAATATATATGGGTGTAAATATGTAATACATGCATCATAGATATACACTCATGTCTAATATGTTATACATGTGTATAATATATGCATATATATAACACTGTGTATATCATATGCATGTGTGGTACATGTGTGTTGCGTAACATGCACATAATGTGTGTATACACATGCACTGTGAGGGAAGAGATGTATATGCAATCTGTTCATATATACTATATATACACATGTATGCATATGTATGTAATATATTCATTTCCACATTTATATATGTTATATGAACACATAGGGAAAGAAAAAACATGAAATGAGAGCACAAAAACAACTACTTTGTTATTCTTGATGCCTAAAATGGGCATTGAAATTTGGATATACTTGATTAAGGATTCTTAATCTGAGGTCAGAGGATAAGTTTCAGGGGGAGAGAGGGTCTGTGAACTTGAGATGAGAAAAAGAAATCACATTTGTATTATCAATAACTTTTGACTAAAATGTAGCATTTCCTTCAAATATTTAAAAATAGCATCCTTCACCAGGCTCTATCAGACTACCAAAAAGGTCCATGACACAGAACAGGTTAAGAACTCCTATATGAGATTTTTTTTTTAACACATAAGTGTATTTTTCCTGTTTATCTTTTATGTTTATAAAATTAGTATTGTTCACTTTAATAGTAACATAGAAGTATATATTTAGTAGAAAATATGTGAATAATATACATACACATGTTTATATGATCCCTGGGGACAGGTTCCCACCCCTGGACTATTTCATTTCTGTCTTTTTATCACCAGGACCTAGCACCTAATAGACAGTCAACAAATTCTTGTTGCATTGAATTCTCAGTAACATACTACATTTTAAAAGAAAAAAATTTACCAATTTTAATTGCAAACTTAAGCTAAATAGTTTAACAAATTGGTCACCTTGATCTGTCCTTAAGAGTATATATACCACATTAAAAACCAAAGTCTTGCATTGCTCCCTGAAGGTTTAGAGTTTTGTTGAACTGAACCATGACAGGCAGATAATTCCAGAAGCTAAAAGCTGTGCTGTATATAACCTTGCTTTTCCAAGTGAAAATTTGGTAATATTCCAATAAAAATTATAATAAAATCATTAATGTTAATGTATCTTCTCTACAGTTACCAATTGTCTGTTACTTGTATATTATATTATACTATAATTTATTGAGGGCTTCTGTCCAACAGTAGTAGCAAAAAGGTCTTAAGAGATGAGCCTCATAACAAGTGATTGAATTAAATAAATGATTATTAAGCACCAGCTTTATGGAAGGCACAGTGCTTGGTACAGTTAATGCAAAGCAAATAATGAAATAGTCCCCGCTTTCAGGGAGGTAATATTCTGTTAGGGACATAAAGCACAGATGCAGATGAAAAAGCAATATAGGGTAAGAAACATGTGGCCTGCAGACCTCATGCAGCCTGCAACATTCTTGAGTGGGGCCCAAACCTAATTAAAATGTAATTGGAAAATATTTAACAAAATAAATGAGATTACAACAAAGCATAGATATTACATTTTAAAACTAAGTCCATATGCGGCCACCAGGGATCCTCATTATGGATTAGTTACCCGTATTTCTATTTGATTTTGATATCACTGGTGTAGTGAATAGAATTCTGGACTTGAGAGTCATGAGGACCTGGTAAATTTTGACTAGAATAATTATAAAGTCATGGATGAAGTACCATTCCTAGAGTCAGGAAGACTGATCTTCTTGAGTTTAAATCTGACCTCAGACAGTTTGTAGCTGTGTGACCCTAGGCATGTCACTTAACCACATTTGCCTCAGTTTCCTCATATGCAAAAGGAGCTGGAGAAGGAAATGGCAAACCACTCCATTAATTCTTTGCCAAGAAAACCCCAAATGGGGTCTTGAAGAGTTAGACAAGCTGAAACAACTGAACAAGTCACTTAATCTCTCTGGGACTCAGTTTCCCCATCTGTAAAATAGAGTGAGTTCTATGACTTCTAAAGTTCTTCCCTTCCAACTCTAAGTCTTATGAGCCTATTAAAAATAGAAGGTAATTTGAGAAGGAGTAGAGTTATTATTAAGGATGCCTTCTTGGGAAAGGTGGTCCTTGAGCTGAGCCTTGAAGGAAGATGAGGATACTAAAAGGATTCAGTAAGGAAAGAGGTAGTAAATTCCAGTTATTTGCAAACGCGTAGAGGCAGGTGACAGAATTTCATGTTTGGAGAAACAACAGCTAGTGGTCCAGTTTGGTTGGAACATAAAGTAAAAGAAATATGAGGAAAAAAAAGCTGGAAAAGTAGGTTGTAGCCAGATTTGGAAAGCATTAACTGAGGAGCTAGAGAGTTTTTATTTGATCCTAAAAGAATAAAACCCCTGAAGGCCCTGGAGCTTGTTTATGGTCTGACCTATGCCTGAGAGAGATAATTTTGGTAGCTGTTTGGAAGACAGACCAAGTAGTGAAGAGACTATAAACAGGAAATAAATCACTTGGGTTGCTAATCCAGAAGGCCACCTGAGATACCCTAGGGGCTTAAACTGGTGGGCTGGTATCCATGTGGTTGAAGGAAAGAGACTGAGTGTAAGAGATGCTGTTGCATTAGAATCCCAAGGATTTTGAGATTGATTACCTATGGGGTAGGGTGGGGGACAAGAGTCATTGAGGATTTTGAGGTTGAATTGAATTGAATTGGCCACCCTTCCAACCTAAAGATCTCTTCAGAAACCCTCAGGTTTGAAAAATGCGCTCTCCTTGCTTATGTTGTCCCAAGGTTAATATAAACATCTCAAATAGCTTGTTGAAGGATTTTATTGCAGTACAGAGAGAAGATATCTATAGTTTGGAACCTTAAGAGTAAACTGCGATGTTTGTTGATATTATTGACCTGATAATAAAAAAATAGTATTTTAAAGACTCAGCTGGGGTCTATAAGAATTTCTGGTGGTAGAATGAGAGAATAAAAGGATCTGATGTATAACCTTAACAGGTCATTGGTGCTTCTTTTTTTTTAATTTTTTTTGTTCATTAATTTATTTATTTTTAGTTTTCAACATTCACTTCCACAAGATTTTGAGTTCCAGATTTTCTCCCCATCTCATCCCTCCCCCAACCCCAAGACAGCGTGCATTCTGAATACCCTTTCTCCTAATCTGCCTTCCCTTCTATCCTTCTCCCTGCCCCCCTTATCCCCTTCCTCTTCCATTTTCCTGTAGGACATCATTAGTGTTTCTTGACAAATACTAATGTCATCCAAGAAAGTGATTTTACCTCCCCTTAAATGCACATTAGTATGTTTTAAGATGACAGTAGCACTTTGGCAAATAGCCTTTCTGCCAAAGGAATTGCCTACAAGTTGTGATCTGTACATGAGAAAAGAGAGTTCCATTCTTGCCTTTCATGAAATTATACACAGACCACTTAGACTGAATTGAAGAGACCATAGCTAAATCATGTTATCCTAAAGAAAATTGGTCCTATTAGCCTGGCTGCAGGAAGTCTAAGGTGCCAGTGGCAAGCTGTAACCATGCCAATTTCCATATATATATATTTTTGGTACTGTGGGGATTGACCTTAGCCAACTGACCCACTAAAGCTTTCCACCATTCCAGTTCTGCCCTGATGTAGGGACAGTATTCATCTCTCTTTATCTTGCAGTTGAATATGCCCTCTGTCACAAGGGAATTTTGTCTAGGTTAACTTCGATTCAAACATTAGTAAAATAAAAATCTTTACGTAACTCTTTAGAGACAAAGCTATATAAATGGAAAAGCTGTTTTAGACATAGGAAATGAGATTTGTGAAAATGCCACTGGGATTATGTCCAGTTTTGCACTTTATACTTTGCCCCCAAATGTGGAATTTTTCAGGTATCCTTCATGGATGTATAGATCTAAGCTTCCTTGGTGATAGTTTTCCTCCGTAAGTCTCAGTGTCTGTCACATCATACTGTTCTGCTTTCTCTATGTACTTTCCTAAAAGACCACCCACACACCAATATGCTTCAGGGACTTTTGCACTTTCACCATATGTTAGAGCAAAAATGTGTTACATGATGAGGACAGCTTTTCTCAGGATTCTTAGAGGGTTGTTTTTTTTAAATATTCCCAATTCCCCTCTACTACTACCACCCACCCAACCCCCCTGCCAAATTGTTATCTCCTAATAATAAAAGAACATTTGGCAGAAGGAATATAAATAATTGTTTTGAAAAATAATTTAAGAATTAAACATGCTTAAGAAGTCAAAATGTAGTTGGAAACTGAAAGTATATAATGGTTATTCTTGAATAAGATTTTTAACAGTGTTAAGACTGAATCTGTACAAACTCTAAAAGCATCCTCTGTATCTCTTCCTACAAATACCTCCTAGTTTTATTACCTCTTCACATATTCAGAGCACACGAACATTTCCAAAAGTCTGTCATGTATACGTGGTCCATGAAAATGGGATACATCCCACAATTGGTTTGCAAAAATACTTGCCTTACCATACGTTATCGCTATTAGTTTTGATTTGCAGGCAAAAATGCAACTCTTAATACACCCCAGAAAGTAGATTGTTGGGAGGCACCTGCCTGTGTTAAAAAGCTCATGCCTTACACTTGTAAATTACATTAGATAGCTTATTATGTGAAAAAAAAAGTAATCTTTCTTGTCCAAGAAAGTGCCAGCCTCAGATAATTTTACTAGTGCTACAGTGACAGGATGATTTAATAAATTCTCTGATTATTGTATTACCTACATGTAAATCCTAGAAATATTCAGACTGGCAGAGTGATAGGGAACAGAGTCTCTAGCAATGTGCTTCACAGATGCCCACTGAAAATAAAAGGCAAATAGGGTATTCATTTAGCGAATAATTTCCTATCTCCAACAGCTTTGGCCTCACAGCCCCTAACGTTATTCATTTGATTCTGCAGAATAGGAACTTTTTAAAAAATGTGAGTAAATAAAAAATAATTTTGTTTGAAAAGTATTTTGAGAATTTTAGAGTATCCCTTGAAATAACTGAAGATACCATGAGGCATCCCCAAATTAGGGTTGGACGTTATAGGTGGCTCTTAAACATTATAACGCAAGTAATTAAGAATTTTTAAAGACAGGAACATTCCACTGAAGAATTATAAAGGATCTATTCTGCTTTCATCTCTCTTAACATCCTGGTCTTTCATATTTTTTTTTCCTTTGTGTGCTTTCTTTTTAAAAATGTATTTATTCATTTTGAACTTAAATACAATAAGACCAAAAAAATTTCCACGTACACAGCACCAATGTAAAAAAGGAATGATATAAAACTATGAATTTCCATATCTCACTGTTTACTTTTTTTGAAGAATTATATAATAAATGCTATACATCATTTTCAAAGCTACCTTGCTTTTTTGTGCTTCCTTCTAAGTTTTCTTTTGTTATCTGCCATGTATTTTGCATTTTTTCTCTCTTTCCCTGCCCCACCCTAGAGAAACCTACCATTACACATATGTACATATGTAAAACCATACTCTTCATACTTTCTTTTATTAGTTCTTTCTCTGGATATGGATAGCATCTTGCTTCACAGGTTCTTGGTAGTTGATTTGAGTATTTATAATATTCAAAATGACTTAGTCAAAGTTGTTTTTAGAACAATATTGCTGTTACTGTGTACAGTGTTCTCTTGGTTCTGCTCATTTCAGTCTTCATTATTTCATGCAAATCTTTCCATGTTTTTTTCTAAAATCAACCAACCAGTTCATTATTTCTTAAAGCACAGTAGTGTTCCATCACAATCATATACCACAATTTGTTAGCCATTCCCCAGTTGACAGGCATCCCTTCAATTTCCAGTTTTTTGCCACCACAAAGAAAGCTGCCATAAATATTTTAGACAGATAAGTTCTTTTCCTTTTTCCCTAATCACCTTGGAAAACAGATCTGATCATGGTATAACTGGGTCAAAGGGTATGCGCAATTTTATCACTCTTTGGGCCTACCAGTTTGCTCTCCAAAATGGTTGCATCAGTTCACAATTCCACCAGCAGTGAATTAGTGTCCCCATTTTTCCACATCCCTTCCAACATTTCTTGTTTCTCTTTCTGTCATTTTAGCTAATCTGATAGGTGTTAAATGATATCTCAAAAGTTGTTTTATCATTTCTCTAATCAGTAGTGATTTAGAGCATTTTCTATGACTACAGCTAGCTTTGATTTTGTTGTCTGAAAACTGCCTGTTCATATCCTTTGACAATTTATCAATTAGGGAATGACTTGTATTTTTATAAATTTGATTCAGTTCTCTTACCAGATAGTTTTGATAATTACTAACTTGTAGTACAGTTTAAGATCTGGTACTGCTAAACCTCCTTCCTTTACAATTTTTTATTAATTCTTTTGATATTCTTGATTTTTTGTTCTCCCAAATGAATGTTGTTATTTTTTTCTAGCTCAGTAAAATAACTTTTTTGATAATTTAATTGGGATGACACTGAGTAAAAAGATTTGTTTAGGTAAAATTGTCATTTTCATTATATTGCCTCTGCCTACCCATAAAAAATTAATATTTCCCAATTATCTAAATCTGAGTATATTTGTATAAAAAGTGTTTTAGGATTATGCCCGTGGGTTCCTGGGTTTGTTTTTTGTTTGTTTTTTTAGTTCCTGAGTTTGTTTTGGTAAGTATACTTGGAGGTATTTTATACTATCTACAATTATTTTAAATGGGGTATCTCTTACTATCTCTTCTTGCATGGTTTTGTTGCTGCTATATAGAAATGCTGAAGAAGATTTATGTGGGTTTATTTTATATCCTGCTACTTTCCTAAAATTATTATTTCCACTAACTTTTTAGTTGAGTCTTTAGGATTTTCTAGGTACATCATATATTGTCTACAAAAAGAGGTAGTTTTGTGACCTCATTGCCTGTTCTGATTCCTTCCATTTCTTTTTCTTCTCTTATTGCCATTGCTAGCATTTCTAATACAATATTGAATATTATTGGTGACAATGGGCATTCTTGTTTCATTCCTGATCTTATTGGGAAGGCTTCCAGCTTATCCCCATTACAAATAATGCTTGCTAATGGTTTTAGGTAGATGCTTTTTATCATTGTAGGAAAGAATCCCTTTACACCTGTGCTTTCAAGTGTTTTTATCTTTGTTTTTTGTTTTTGTTTTGTTTTTTGGGAGGCAGTTGGGACTAAGTGACAGGGTTACACCACTGGTGTCAGGTGACTGAGGTCAGATTTAAACTCAGGTCCTTCTGACTCCAGGGCCAGTGCTCTATCCACTGTGTCAGCTAGTTGCCCCAAGTGTTTTTTAATAAGAACAAGTGTTGTATTTTATCAAAAACTTTTTCTGCATCTATTGACATAATCATGTGATTTTTGTTACTTTTGTTATTGTTATACTCAGTGGTGATAATAGTTTTTCCTTAAGTGAAACTATCCCTTCATTCCTGGTATAAATCCCACTTGGTCACAGTGTATATGATCTTTGTAATATATTGTTGTAGTCTCCTGGCTAGTATTCTATTTAGGATTTTTGCATCCATCTTCATGAATGAAATTGGTCTATAATTTTCTTTCTCTGTTTTTGCTCTTCCTGGCTTAGGTATCAATACCATGGTTTTTTTTTTTCATAAATGGAGTTTAGTAGGACTCCTTTACCTGTTATTCCAAATAATTTATTTAAATTGGAGTTAGTGAATTATCACTAGTAAATACATCTGGTTCTGATGGTTTTTCTTAGGAAGCTCATTTATGGCCTATTCAGTTTCTTTTTCTAAAATATTTATTTAGATATTCTGTTTCCTCTTCTGTTAATTTAGGCAGTTGATATTTTTGTAAATATCCTTCCATTTCATTTAAATTATTAAATTTGCTAGCATATAATTGGGCAAAATAACACCTTATAATTACTTTGACTCCATTTTCATTGGTGGTATATTCACCCTTTTCATTTTTAGTACTAGTGATTTGATTTTCTTCTCTTTTCAAATCATTTTAACCAGTGATTTGTCTATTTTATTGGGGTTTTTCCCCATACAACCAGCTCCTAGTTTTATTAATTAAATGATTATCTAACACTAAATGTTATTAATTTTACTTTTAATTTTTAAGATTTCCAAATTGGTTTTTAATCTTGTTCTTTTTCTAGTTTTTTTTTAATTGTATACCCAATTCATTGGTCTATTCTTTCTCTCTTTTATTGATATAAGCATTTAGAGATATACACTTTCTTCGGATTGCTACTTTTGCTGCATCCCATAAGTTTTGATATGTTGTCTCATTATTGTCATTCTCTTTAATGAAATTATTGATTGTTTCTATCATTTGTTCTTTAATCCACTCATTCTTTAAAATTAGGTTGTTTAGTCTCCAGTTAGCTTTTAATCTGTGTTTTTGTGGTCCCTTGTTGAATATAATTTTTATTGCATTGTGATCTGAAAAGGATGCATTTAATATTTCTGCTATTCTATATTTAACTATAAAGTCTTTAATGTTCTAATAGATGATCAGTTTTTGTACCACTGAGAAAAAGGTGTGTTTCTTTCTGTTTCCATTCAGTTCTCTCCAGGTATCTGTCATATCCAGTTTATCTAAGATGCTATTTGCCTCCTTAACTTCTTACTTATTTATGTTTTGGTTAGATTTATCTAATTCTGAGAGGGAGGGTTCAAGTCCCCCATTACTGTATTTCCACCTCAATTCATTTAATTTTTCCTTTAAAAATTTAGATTCTGTAGCATTTGGTGCATATCAATTTAGTATTGATATTGCTTCATTTTCTACGGTTCCTTTTATCATAATGTAGTTTCCCTGTTTATCTCTTCTAATTAAATCTATTTTAGCTTTAATCTTGTCTGAGATCATGATTGCTACCCCTGCTTTTTTTTTACCTCAGCTGAAGCATAATAAATAATAAATTCTCCTCCAGCTCTTTATTTTAACTCTGTGTATCTCTTATTTTAAAATGTTTCTTTGTAAACAACATATTGTCAGATTCTGACTGTTAATCCATTCTATCAGTTTCTATTTTATGAGTGAGTTCATCCTATTCACATTCAAAGTTATACTGTTTTTCCTCGTTATTATCCTTCTTACCATCTATTTTTACCCTATCCCTCCTCATATGTCTAATTTACTTCTAACCACCCTTTTAAAGAATCACTCCCTTATCCTCTCCCTCTACCCTCCTATTCCATAATCTACCTACACCTCTAAGAATGCTTCCCTTGTCCTCTCCCCCCACCCTCCTACTTCTTGATCTACATATCCTTCTGAGGGTTCTTCCCTTATCCTCTCCCCTCACCCTCCTATTTCTTTATAAATTTAGAAAACTTTTATACCCTTCTGGATGTATATGTTCTTTAACCCAGTTCCAGTGAGAAAAACGTTCCAGCACTACCTGCTGTCTACTCCCACCTGCTTCCACTGTAATAGTTCTTCCATTGACATCTCATTTGTATGAGATAATTGGTCCATTTTATCTCTCCCTACCCAGTTTTATGTTTCAGAATCATCCCTTCATAATCAACTCAACTCCAAGTCTTCTATCTATGTATGCTCTTTTAAACTACCCAAGTAATGATAACTTTTTGTTTGTTTTGCTTTTTGGTAAGGTAATCAGGTTTAAGTGACTTGCCCAGGATTTGAACTCAGGTCCTCCTGACTCCAAGGCTGGAGCTCTATCCACTGCTCCACCTAGCTGCCACAATACGTCTTTTTTTTAAATGATAACATTCTTCAGAGTAGAGATGACATTTTTCCATATAATAAATAAACAGTTTGACCTTAAGTATCTTATAATTCATCTTTAATGTTTACTTTATGTTTCTCCTGGATCTTATTTATCGGTTTTTCCATTGAGTTCTGGTCTTTTTGTCACAAATACCTGAAGTCTTCCAGTTCATTAAATGTCCTTTTTTTTTTTCCATTTAGGAGTCTACTCATCTCTGCTAGGGAAGCTATTCTTGGTTGCAAACCCAGCTTCTTTGCTCTTTGAAATATAATGTTCCAAGCCCTTCAGTCTTAACATAAAAGCTTTTAAATCTTGTGTTATCCTTACTTTAGCTCCACAGTATTTAAATTGAAGTTTTTGTTGTTGTTGCATGTGGTATTTTCTAATTAACCTGGGAGCTTTGAAAATTGGCTGTGGTATTAGCTGTGGTACTTGGGATCTCTTTCAGGTGTGGTGATTGATGGATTTTTCTTTTCCTATTTCTATTTTACCCTCTCATTCTAGAACTTCAGGAACAATTTTCCTTAATTATTTCTTATAATATTGTATCTATATTCTTTTTTCAGAATCATAACTTTCAGATAATCCTGATGAGATTTGGGGCTGCTGGGAACTCTGAAATGTCAGGGTACAGGGCGAGTCTACCTGAAAAGAATTCAAACACTCAAACTTTCTTCCAATCAAAGTGGCAGGGTTTATTGTAACACCAATAGGAACGGGTGAGGTTTCTAATAAATCTGCACCTTGATGGGGGTGAGACTGATGCTTATATACAAAAAGGAAAGTGAAGGAAAGGATAGTGAGCTAAATAGGTGAACCAGGATGTCTCCACGGATCTAGGCTGCTGAAATGGATGGAAAAATCCAGGGTCTGGGTTGCTTTCAAAGATGTGGTCTTTTCTTTTTAGGGGTCCACGTCCTATCACCCTATCAGTCCAACAATTCTTATATTGTCTCTCCTTGATCTGTTCTCTAGGTCAGTTGTTTTTTCTAAGAGGTATTTCACATTCTCTTCTACTTTTTCATTCTTTTGATTTTGTTTTATTATTGCTAGTATCTTATAATGTCATTAGCTTCCCCTTGCTCAATTCCAGTTTTTTAGGAGTTATTTTCTTCCTTAAGCTTTTTAATTTCTTCCAGTTGGTTGATTTTCTTAGATTGCTTTTATTTTTTTTCCTAATTTTTCCTCAACCTCTCTTATTTGATTTTTAAAGTCCTTTTTAAGCTCTTCCAATAACTCTTTTTGGGCTTATTTCCTATTGACATTTTTCTCTGAAGTAGGAGTGGCCTTTTAAATTTCACTGTCTTCTTCTGAGTATGAGCCCAGATCTTTGCTTTCCCCATAGTAACTATCTATGGTCATCTTCTTTGTCCTTTGCTTACTCATTTTTTTAGCGGCTTATTATTATAGTCAGGTTCTAGTCCTGAGTTGTGGGGATAATGCATCAGGCTACAGGTTTTTTAAACCTCCTCTCTGCTTTTGAGCCACAGTTAGTACCTCAAGCCACACTGTCACCAAAAATGCTCTTGTTCCCCAAAGTTCCTCCCTGGGCTGCAAACTTCATCTCTCCCCTCTGCCCTGAAAGTGAAACCAGGGACTTTGTTTTCCTCCAAGTGTCCACAGCCAGCTGGGTCCCTGCCCCTCTGCTACCCCACCCACTGGATGTGTGCACCATCCTCCTCACCCTCAGCCACAGCCTGTGGCCCAGGACCAGGTCTGGTCAGCACAACTGGGCCTGACAGTGGCAGGTCCTTCAGTCTTCTCCTATTCCACTAACCGACCCCCAAACTGCCAGTGAGCTGAAAGTTCCTGAAGCCAGCACCCAGTTACCCCCAGGACTTGTTTGTTGATTCATTGAAGCCTGCCTGGAGGTGTTTGCACTTCAAAGGGGCCAAATCTCTGCAGCTGGAGGTTGGATTTTTCCTAAGGTCCTTCCAAGTTATCTTAGTAAGGCAACTGCTTTACCCTGACTTTTAATTATTTCTGCCTCTCAAACTTTATTCTGAGATGATATTTTACCTTGTCTGTGGGAGACATTGGGAGAGCTTGGTATTTCCTGTCATATTCCTCCGTCTTGCCAGAATCCTCTCCCTTCATAATTTTTCAATTAAATATTTTTGTTTTGGGGATTTTTGTTGTTTGCTATTTCTTTCCTGGTGCTTCTATTGGCCAATTAGTTTCCTTTTCCTTTTTGCCAAATCAGATCTTCTAGTAATTTAAAGAACTGTTTCCATATTTACCTTTCCATGAAGCTTTCCAAAGGTGATCTTTAGCATGTTATTGTTTTCCTTTGTAGCACTAATTTTAGGTACATGGAAAGTAGTCCAGGTAATGGGACAGGAAACAGGAGTCGAAAAACTTGACTCCTGGTTTCACCACTTAGCTGTGTCATTTGCTTCTCTGACCTCAGTTTACTCGTGTAAAATGGGAATGATAATGCTTGCACTACCCTCCTTCATGAAATTGCTGTGATGCGCAAATGAACGTGTGTGTATACACATACCATTTTTAACTCTACATTTTTATATAGAAATCCTACCTCTTATCAGTGTTTTCCTTCCTATCACATGCTTGCTTTTAAACACCTTTTTTTTTCATGAAATTTATATGCCTTGTTTATTTAACTGGGCAGTCAGCTCCTCAAGGAAAGGAACTAAATCCTCAACTTCTTTTGTATCTCCCCACATTACCTAATGCCATGTCAGGCACTCAGTAGGCATTTAATTAATGCGTGATTAATGATTCACCTTCTTTATGAAATTTACACTGCTTTTGCTCTAGTGATTAAGATATTTTTCATATTGTGAATATGTGATGAACTGAGACATAGTTTCCAGCTCCTTCAGAGTCATAGGAAATGGTTGTCAGTTATGTGCCTTAATGCACAAAGTATGCATGACTGATGTAATAATCTTCTGAGAACCTCTATGAGAAGCCATTAAGAAAAAAGATACTTAATTAGTGATTATCAAAATTGTATAAGTGACTTCTGATCAATCTGCTTGAAAAGCAATGTTTTAGGTAAAATGCCATTTTGTCATGTGTTTTGATATGTTTATTAGACACATCCACATAGGAAGCAGGAGTCAAAACCATGCAAAGTGTACAGATAGGTAAGATTTGCATTGGCCAATTAAAAAAAAAAAGTAAAACTAGGTCAGAATGGTTCTCACCACCAATTCATAGTAGCTGGCTTTTACATAGTGGATAGAGTGCTGACCTGACCCTGGAGTCAAGAGAAACTAAGTTCAAATCCAGCCTCACACTTTGCTTTACTAGCTGTGTGACCCTGGGCAAGTCACTTAACCTTGTTTGCCTCAGTTTCCTCATTTGTAAAATGAGCTGGAGAAGGAAATGGCAAACCACTCCAGTATCTTTGCAAAGAAAATTCCAAATGGAGTCATGAAGAGTTGGACAGGACTTCAATTCTTGAAGATTTCCATAGATCTACATTAATAGGTAGAAGCTAACTTTCCATGATGTAAAACCATATCATTTTAAGTTTTGAAAAGATCTGTGGGATCATTTCTGGTTGAACCCCCTCATTTTATAGAACAAGAAACAAAAGGTTGGAGGGGTTGTGAATAAGTCATGAATACAAGGCTCATTAGAGACAGATGTGGAATTAGAGCCCGTGTCTTCTAACTCTAGGTTTATACCACACTGTAAATTGATATAGTATCCAACTCTCTCAAGGACCTAGAAGAATTAAAGCAATGCCTTATCCTAACAAGCATCACCTAAATTAATATATATATTCTCATGATCAGGAAAGAAGGAAGTTAATGTAAGGGATGGAACACAAATAGACTCTCTTTTAGTTTGTCTTCATAAATTCAGCAACTTTTATTAAGCACCTGCGATGTGCCAAGGGCAGGGCATGTATAGGCATAGTTTAGAAGCAGCTAGCTAAGTGGTATAATGGAGAGAGTACTGGACCCGAAATCAGGAAGATCTGAATTCAAATCCATTCTCAGATATTTCCTAGCCAGGTGGACAAGTCCTATAACCTCTCTATGCCTCAATTTCCTCATCTCTAAAATGGGGGTAACAACAGCATCTATCTCCCAAGGCTGTTGTAAGAATCAAATGAGAAAATATTTGTAAAGCACTGGTTATCTTTA
This sequence comes from Phascolarctos cinereus, assembly GCF_003287225.1. Lineage (NCBI taxonomy): Eukaryota > Metazoa > Chordata > Mammalia > Diprotodontia > Phascolarctidae > Phascolarctos > Phascolarctos cinereus. The sequence goes on along the minus strand of NW_027556180.1, from coordinate 118,380,047 downwards.
AAGCACTAAATTTAAGTAGCTATTGTTAAATATATTTTTATTAGATTTTGCATTAGATATTATTGTTAAATGTATTATTATTATTATTAGATAAGAGATATCTAATGAAAAGCCTGGATCTTACAGGCTGTTTTGGGATAAGAAACAAACACTGATAACTGTATCATGAACTTTCTTTTTTTTTTTAAGGACATGAGAGAGATATAAAACATAATGGTAGGTGAGGTCCAAGGAGAAAGCTCCCTTTTAGGAACTTAGAAAAGGCTTCTTGAAGGAAGTATCATTTGAATTGGGAATTAAAGGATGGGTAGGAATTCAGAGAAGTAAAGAGGAGTAGAAGAAAGATTACAATTATATTTAAGACCAACAACATATAAAACATAAAAAGACCATAATGCCTGCCTTGCTTATGCCAAGTAAAATGTATTGGTTCCACAATGACTACTTTTGTGAGCAATCAGCTGTAGAAAGTGTTCTTACATAGGTCTTATAATTTACCTTAAAGTTAGCACTTCAAAGGAAAATAAGCAAAAAAGAATACAAATGGGGCTTCATTGATCAAAAAAAAACAGAGAGGAAAAACTCAGAAATGAATCATATACCTTTTTTTTTTCACTAGCCATCAATTTATTTTACCCTAATGCTTTGAAAGATCTGTGGTTTTGCTGGTGTAAATTAGACCAGCCAGAGATAAGCTCCACTGGTACAGTCTTGGAAAGTCACCTCTGTACCATATTGGGTCGTTGAAGTAGATTGTTGGTGCAGGCATTTTTATTATAAATAATATAGAATTTTTTAAAAAGGATCTTTAGTGTACTGGTTAAATCCTCCCTGGAAGATTTATGGAAAGATATAAATAAAAATCACACAGAATGAGGAGGTGGGGATGAGTTCTGATCTCTACCTATAGAAAGAACCCATACCAATGAGATAAGTGATTTATTGAAGAGGAATGATTCATTCATTTTCATTCATAGAATAAAAGGAACCTCAAATCAAACAAGTAACCAAGTCATTTCTCTCCTAGAATAAATAACAGAATCTAGAGACTCTATAAATATTAATAATAGCACTTTTTATAGTGCTCTAAGATTTACAAAGTATTTTACATACGTTCACTTGTATGATGAGGATAATGATACCTTTGATCATAGATTCAGTGGTGAGAGGGATAGATCTTAGTTGTCATCTAGGCCAACTTCCAGATGAGGAACATGAGGGCCAGGGAAGTCAAGTGACTTGACCAGGGTCCCACAGATATTGAATGGCAGTGCTAGGATTCAGACCTTGGTCTTCTGTTGCCAAATCCAATATTCTTTCCACTACAACCTTTTATATATTTTATATATTGTATATTTTATATATTTGTATATATAGGAAGGTTTCCCCATACAGGCCATCATTCACTGCATTCGTCTCTGCTTCTTGTTTTTCATGCCCTGTGCTTCCATTTTGCTGACACCCTCCTCTTGGCTTCCTGATTTATTGGAACTTTTGTATCAGTAGTACTTTGGTGCAGCATCTTTTAGGAGAAACAGCACAAATCTGGGAATTGGGAGACCTGTCTCTACAACTAACTAGTTGTGTGACCTTGGCCACCTCTTTGGGTGTCAGCTTCTCCATCTATAAAAAGCTGTGTCTGGACCAGATAATGTCCAAGGTTCTTTCTGTTGGGGTCAAGGGGTGCTAGAAAATGCAAGAGTACAGGGAAGAGGTTGGCCTCAAAAGAATTTGACCACTCAAGCCTTCTTTCAATCCAATTAGTAAGTTTATTAAGATACTGGTTGGGTGGGCAAGATTCCTAATGAGTCTGCAGTATCTGTGACATACAAGCAGGCCAGTTTTTAAGAATCTGCGCAATTTAATGGGGATAAGATTGGTATTTTTATACAGAAAGATCTGGATGGGATCAAGGAGTGGCAAGTAGCCTGGGGTGGGCCAGGTGCAGACACTGAGGGCCACAATGAAAGGACAGTTAAAAGGAGTATACTGGGATGGGCTTGATGCCTCAGGGCAACTCCAGAAACTTGGTTACTGAAATTTGTGGGAAAGCTCAAGGGCTTTTCAGGGGTATAGGTCCCATTCCCATCACCTTCCAGAGCTAACATTTCAGAAATCTACAGCACTACACACTCAGGGTGCTTTACAGGGATCCAAGATACAGTTTAGTTTCCATGAAATATATTGCGTAGTAAAAGTAGAATCTCTCTCTCTCTCGGTGCGTGTGTGTGTGTGTGTGTGTGTGTGTGTGTGTGTGTGTGTGTGTATAACAACACATCTTTGATTACATATCTAGTAGAATTTGCATATTAAATAGATAAAGCAAATCATTGATTATTAATAGTTCTTGTACATGACTATTGCCTGATATATAAATTACCTATTTGAGAATTAGAGGGGTTTTTGTTTTTTTAAACATATACATGTAGATACCTCTTCTCCACATGGAGACCTGTAATAACTCTGAGATGTCCTATGGGTAATCTTATCTGTATTTTAGAGAAAAATATATACTCACATTTGAACTACCATAAAATGTTGAGTCTTCTAGTATAAAAACCTATAAATGATTCCAAGAGTGGACAGATGGCCATTATTTTATATCATCAGCTAAGGCAATCAAAAATTTAATGTATTGATTATAACTTCCCTGAGAAGGGAAAAGGTGATTACACAAACTCTGGTCTTTGTAAAAACAATATTCTTGATTAATGTTGCTGGCCAAATAAACTATTTGCAAATTATTTTATCATTTTCCATAAAAATGACAAGTTATGATTGATCTTCTGGGTATAAGAAAGGAAGATTAGGTAAGTCTAACCTTGCCAGATGTTCAAAGACAACCATGTGTGTACTGGGGAAAGCAATCTAATAGAAACATAGATGAAAACAGTCTGTTTTAGCGTTGTAGAACCTTAGGGTTGGAAGGGGCTTAATAAATATCTTTTGACTTGACTTGGTGTGATCTCAAGCCCACCACCATTCTGGTGATTCTCCTTTGGACCCAAAATAATTTGTCAAGAATTTTCCTAAAAATGTAGTGTCCAGAAGTGATTATGATCCTCTGGATTTTGATCTGTCTCAGGTTGAGTACAGTGGGACCATCACTTACCTCATTCCATGTCTGTGTGAAATACAAACTTCAGTGCATATGAGGTAAAGTCTCAACTTCCTATTGTTACATTCAAGACCCTTCCCATTCTGCTCATAATATACTATTGTTTCCTCTCATTCCCTTAATCTTCTGATCAGTTTGCTCTATTCATTTTTCCCAGGATCACCATCCCTAATTCCTACATTCTTGCCTTTGTTCAGTCTCTTTACAATTCTTGGAATGCTAATGCCTCATCCTTAGACTCCTTATGACCACTTTTGGGGTTTTCTTGGCAAAAATACTTGAGTACTTTGCCGTTTCCTTCTCCAGCTCATTTTATAGATGAGGAAACTGAGGCAGGCAGGGTTAAGTGACTTGCCCAGGGTCACACAGCTAGCAAATGTCTGAGGCTGGATTTGATCTCAGATCTTCCAGACTCCAGGCTATGCACTCTATTCACTGTGCCATCTGCCTGCCCCATCCTTACCAAGGAATTAATTCCTACCTGACCTTCAAGGAGGCCAAATTTAAGTTCCACCTCTGAGAAGCTTTCCCTGAACACTTTCTCCCAGAGTAATTTTCCTCTCTTTTGAACTCCTATTTATTTATAAAATATTCTACAGTTGTAATTTATGAAATATTTATGAGTTTATAAAATATTCAGCTACAATTTGATCATTCTGTCACAGTGGCACAGAGTGGATAACTAGTGTTTTAATATAGTTACTGCGTCAGATTTAGATTAGCAATGTATTTCCAGCCTTTTTTTTACATTTTTATTTTGTTATTAAAACAAATATTGGTAAAAACAAAACAAAAAAAAAGCCAGAAAAGGAAACATTTAAACATGAAAAAACCCGGCAGTATTTGTCAGTATTTAAAATCACTTTTATTGTTTACTTATTTTTTTGAGTAGTAATAATAGTTAGATTCTATATATAGTATGTTAAGGTTTGCAAAATGCTTTATAAATAATATTCTCATTTTTATCCTCGCAACAACCCTGAAAGGTAAATGCTATTACAATCCCCATTTTACAGATGAGGAAACTGAGGCACAGAGAATGACCTGTCACATAGTTAGGCAGTGTCTTGAAGCTAGATTTAAACACAGATCTTCCTTATTTCAGGTTCAGCATCCACTGCAGCACCTGGCTCCCTAATTATTTGTATGAATGTCATGTCCTGAACTAGGTTATAAGCTCCTTAAGGTTAAAGACTATTCTATCAAAGGCCTCTCCAGGAGACATTTTCTGGCTGAGTTATTATAGAGTCCGCCTAATGAAAGAAAAGGAGATATCCAAAAAGTTACATCACTTGCATCACCAAAAAGTTTTGGGCCATCTCAGGTATTAAGGAAAATAATGACCACAAATGAGTTAAGATTCGGCACTTAAGAAAAAATTGAGCCTTTGTAAATAAGTAGACCTGCAGTTATATGGGATGTGAGATGTTTGAAACAATTACAGAATACCATCCTAATTAAGAATTCAGTTGGTCTCTTTTATACCCTGAAAAGTAAAGTCCTGGACATATAACTAATCAGGAATGCAATAAGCTGGGTCATCAGGAGTGTAAGTTGCTAACTCAATAAGCCTTGCAGAATGACCTGAAAGAACTCAATAAATGTTAATTGACTGCATAAGCAAAAGTTATGTTTTTTGGGTTTCATTTTCTCTGTGAGGTACCTGGCCTTTAGAATTATGGCTTGGACTATATTTAATGAAATTCAGTTTCCATTCTGCTGATTTTATGAGCTTTCTTTTCTAAACTGCTTACTCCTTATCTGTGAAAATAGGTTGCTGTTTTGTTTTGTTTTGTTTTGTTTTCTTAAAAACATCTCTACTTTTACTCCCAGTTCAAAGTTGCACTTGTCTAGCCAAGGGAGAAAGGCATCACTCCATACCTTTTTAGAACTTAAATGTTTTATATAATAGAAATTCACTTAAATCCAGTGTACATTTATTGATCTCCTACTCTGCACTCAGAAACTCTTACATACTTGGCAGTATAAGTACTATTAATATTAGAAACTTGGTGAATTTCTCAGAAAAAAAAGCCAAGATATCATAATAGTGGCAAATATAATTTTCTGGTTGATGAACCGAGCAGAGGAATTGATAGTGTCCCCTGGAGTTCAAGACCCCAGCTCAATCCCGAGCTTCAGCACTGAACATCTTTTGGGAATTAACCTCCCAGAACCTGGTTTCCTTGTCTCCAAAATGCAAAAAATAACAACTTTCCAGCCTCTCTCCAACATCTCACACTTAACCTGCTCATCTCAGAGGATTCCTCTGAGAATGAAGTGAGGTAACATATATCAAGATGCAATGTAAATTGTAGAGTTATTGGATGTCATGATTGTCGTTGTTCAGTTGTATGAGTCGTATCTGACTCTTCGTGGCATTTTCTTGGCATTTTCTTAGCAAAGATACAGGAGTGATTTGCCATTTCCTTCTCTAGTTCGTTTTACAGATGAGGAGACTGAGGCAAGCAGGATTAAGTGATTTGCCCAAGGTCACACAGCTACTAAGTGTGTGAGGCTGAGTTTGAACTCAACGAAGATGAGTCTTTCTGATTCCAAGCCCAGGGCTCTATCCATTGCACCACCTAACTGCCCCTTATGTTATGATTAGATAGTTATAAATAATGGGCAGTGGCTGGCCCAGGGTTCTGTTTAGGGTTGGTGCCAATAATGAACTTAAGATGGCTCACACTATTGCTCTAGTCCACTCTCTAAGAATCTATGTTTCTAATAAAGTGCTCATTTGCATTAATAAAATAAATTTCTTACCAGGAGCTTCCTGCTCCAGTGAAATTATAGGACCTGTCCCCTAACCCCAAATAATTCTTTAAGGGTCACAGAGCCCTTTCCTCACAACAACCCAGTGAGGTAAGTGGGGCAAATAATAGTACCTCCATTTTCCAGGTGAGAAAACTGAGGCTCAGAGAGTTTTAGTTACCAACCCAGGATCACTGAGCTGACAAGTGTCAGAGCCAGAAATCAAGCCCAGGTATCCTAACTCTGATTCCACTCTAAGGTGATATTAGAAAGAATCAAGTTTATTGCCTGTCTTCTCCAAGGTGATTAGATGATAGTGGCCAAGCAATGATAGACCATCGTTTTATGAGGTCGTTTCAGTAGTTTAATTCAAGTGTTATTATTTTTATTGCTCAGTTGTGTCCAAACCTTTGTGACCCCATTTGGGGTGTTCTTGGCAAAGGTACTAAAGTGGTTCGCCATTTCCTTCTCCAATGGATTTATTTTGTCAGGCAATCTGAGGTTAAGTAACTGACCCAGTCACATAGCTAGGTAGTGTCCAAGGCTGGATTTGAACTCAGGTCTTCCTGACTCCAAGCCCAGTGCTGTACTGAGCCACCAGCATTGAGGTATATGTGAGCTAACATCCCACTTTCAGATGACAGGTAGATTGGGTTTTGTTATTTTTTTGTTTGTTGCTAATGAGAAGCAGCAAATTTTTTAGAAAGCATGTTGAATTTGATTTTAGGAGACAGGTGATCAAAGGACCAGATTTAGAACTGACTCAAAGAGACATTAGAGATCATTTGATCCAGTACTTCTCAACATTTTTTGTTCTTTGAACCCTTTACCCAGAAACAACATGTTGTGAACCTCTAGGGTAACTTAACAGAATATTCAGAATATTATTTACTCTTATTTACTAATTAAAACACCATTAAAGAATTTTAATGCAAATTCCTTGGACCATCATTGGAAACCTCAAAGGGGTCACAAAATACTAAATGAGAACCTCCATTCTAATCCAATACTCTCATTTTACACAGAAGGAAACTGAGACTCAGGGAGATGAAATGCAGTGCACAGTATCACACTGGTATTAAGTGGTAGAGTCAGGATTTGAATCCAGGTCCTCTGACTCTCAATACAGCTTTCTTTTCATCGTATTACACTGCCTTACAATTGATGAAACCCACTTAAGTCATAGACTACACATACAGAATATTGCAGACATTGTCAAACACAATTTTTGTGTCATGGTTTTGCTTAGTTGTTTCTCTTTGATATAAGGAAGTCTTCTAAGGAGGGCAGAGTATTGGGAAAGTTCTGTAGTGTTAAAATAAAAAAGTACCAATACGGTATTTTTTTAAACAGAGAGTATTAGGTCAGGAGGCAAGACATTTGAGTTCTAGGCTTAACTTCTGCCCTAAGAAATTGTGGGCTCTGGGCAAATTACTTAGCCTCTTTGGGTCTAATTTTTCTCATCTGTGGCAGTTTGAGACTAGCCTGTGATTTTATTATAACTACTTTCCACCATGTTCCCCAAAGGCAAAGTAAGCAAACTTTGAGGACAGGTACCTGTGTAGAACAGAAGAGGCAGGCAGATGTTTCATCTTCAGCTGCATTAATTTTTCTAAATTTAAATACAAGGTCCCCCAAGGTGACCTACGATCTGCTTCTTCCCAGGAGAAGAAAACACCAGTCTGTTGGTGATTGAAGATAGACATTTCATTTCACTCCTACCAAAAAAAAAAAAAAAAAAAAAAACCAAATTAAGGAGAGACTTGCCAGTAGGTTCTACTTGGTCTTATTATTTATATTTCCCTGTGCCAGTCATAAAAGCGTTTCAATAATTTATGTAAGTCTTAAGTATGCTATAGCTAACTGATATCATTCAGTGCTCTTTAATAAAATAAACCTCTGGTGTAAAATTGTCCTTGCTAATGATCAGCATAAAAGAGATGGAGCCATGTTTTTGACTGTCACTTCTGAGTTGATTATGTAATTGAGTTTAGAGGGAGCATTTCATTAGATTTGTGCATTTGGAGCATTTTGTGTATTTCTTGTATTTTAAACAATGAGTGAGGTAGGTGCTCATTATGACATTGTTCGTTCCTCTTTGTGGATTGTGCTAGGCCGTACCTCATAGCTATATTTACCTTATTCTTTTGGTATTTTGGAATTTGGATTCTTTTGGTATTTCAGGAACAAGATACTTTGGACCATTTCCAAGAAGGATCCACCTTAAACCAAATGTTGCTTTATAATAAATGGCATTCTAGCAAGGTTTGATTGTGGGCACATTTAATGTCCTTCCCACCATGATAACAGATAGCTTTATTTGACAATCTTTGAATTACTGATATCAAGTGACACATAAAACAGAGAGGTGGATACTTATCAAAGATCACTTTGCTGTTGTAATGGACAATATCTTATGCTGACTTCAACAGCTAGAAAGATTCCTCCTAGAAAGTAAGATCTTCACCATGATTCTTTGTGCAGATGATTTTGCTTGCCTTTCCCTGAAAATGCCATATGCATTCCCACCTTCTTTCATACCATTCTACCTACCTAGGAGTGCCAGTACTCCCAAATCTCAAACCCACTGTGGATATACTTTATTTTTATCTTTTTGGGCTAGGCAGTGGGGTTAAGTGACTTGCCCAGGATCACACAGCTAGTAAAGGTCAAGTGTCTGAGGCCGGAACTGAACTCAGGTCCTCCTGACTCTAGGGCCAGTGCTCTATCTACTGTGCCACCTCGCTGCCCCAACTCTCTGTCTTTCAAGGCCCAATATTAAATGCCAATTCTTCCACAGACTTCCCTGATCCTCCTCACCCCAGTCAAAAGTGATCGCCCAACATTTCATTTGTTTTTCTTATATTCCTCCATGCTACTTTGTACTATGCACATTTATGTAGATGTCTTGTCTTCCCTATGTGATTTCTGACTCCTCCCAGGTTCAGTTGTTCAGTCGTTTTTCAGTTTTCAGTTGTGTCTGACTCTTCGTGACACCATTTGGGGTTTTCTTGGTAAAGATACTGGAGTGGTTTGCCATTTCCATCTCCAGCTCATTTTTTACAGATGAGGAAACTGAAGCAAACAGTTACGTGTCTGAGGCTGGATTTGAACTTATGAAGATGAGTCTTCCTGACTCAAGGCCCAGTACTCTATCCATTGGGCCACATAGCTGCTTTCCTTCAAGGTTGGATCCATCCTTATAATACTCAAAGTGCCCGGCACTGTGCCTGACACTCAGTCAATCCTAATCAAGTGAATGAATGCAGGACTGTTCTGGCAATGAATCACTTTAAAACATAATCCATCAGAAAACTGAAGTACATATTTTCTATGTAATATGCATATGAGAAAGTCAAAAGCCACCACTAATCCACCAGTTCCTCTGTTTCACTGTTATGAACATCTTCAGTGGTGACAAGATTATTGACAAAGAATGTAATATGTCTCATATGAAGTGCACATTTTAATAGAAGCATCATATTTGATCCATGGAGGTATAGGTATCTTCTTATCTGTTTGCAAACAATACTTAGTCAACTTCTACTGTAAATTCAATATAAAACTTTGCTAATAAATCCAGTCATGTCTAATGGCATGAATAATGTACATTTTCCCTTTATGATAATCTTTAAGCTCCTTTGCCTTATAAACCAAAAAGGCAACCTAATGCTTAGCACTTGAAAAAAGGTTTGTTTTTTTAAAAGAAAGAAAATGAAAAATAATATTGTGACATGCTTAATGGCAGTTATCAGTTTAAATAAATGGCTGATATCTCACAGGTCTGTCCAGAACATGGGTGTCGGTGTGGGTGTGGGTGTGGGTGTGTGTTATTTACCCTACACATGGCTCAATAAGCAAGGTAAATTGGCATTCAGTTTTTTTTAAAAGTTCTTGGAAGAGACAAAATGTATTGTCTCAAACTACATATATTGTTTTAGTTTGGGAATCTTTGATTTATATGCAAAGAAATCAAAGGAAAGTTAGAGTTTGAGTATATTCTAGAATTGTGCTATTAACATTATACTAAGTATATGTTTTTCTGATTATGAGGCAAAGTAGAAGAATGCATATAGTTCTGAGTTTAAAGTCAGGAAGATCTGGGCTCCAAATCTGCCTGCTACACTTATTAGCTATGTTACTCAGAACAAGTCAAATTAAATCTTATGTCCATCCAAGGCAACTCCCAACTTCTGATCTGCTACATAACAGAGAGGTCCATGGGTGGGGATCTATTTGTGGAGATGATTTCAATGCTCAAAGTTCTCCCCCCTGACAGCTACAGACCAATTTTGCATTCTTTATGATTAAACTCCTTTTAGAAACTATTTTCAATGAATCTAAATGCAAATATGAAAATTAAACAGTGTAAGGTTTTAGTTAGTCCTGTGAAAATAAGCAATTACTGCTTCTTATAATTCTGATCAGTTAATTCTTCAGTTTTCCTTATGGGTTCAGAAAAAGAAACTAAAAATGGCCAACTTTATCATTACTGCTCCATTGTCTTGCAAGGGATGTAGACATTGGGGATTACACCATTGGTGTGGTGTCTAAACAATAGTCCCTCCACATCCTTCTAGTGAAATTCCCTAGAGGAGAAAAAAAGTATGTTTGATAGAAGAATTTGATGCATGGTTAGGCTGGCCTGCTTTTGACAGTAGGCTAATACAGATATTATTTTTTATCTAAGAAAACATGAGAGCCACCTGGTGGTTGAGTGAAATCATGTAAATAACAAAATCATGTAAATGCCATGGTCAGTACAAGTGACTTAGCATGTAAAAAAGTATGCATACCAACACTAATATTAATTTAAAACTAATCTAGACTGATTTTTTTCTAATGTGTATTTTATTTCATCTTAAATTAAAGGTTTGATTTATTAACACGGGACTTCACATTCACGTGTATATGTGGGGCTATTTTGAGAATATATGGAATGTCTCAGCTGTATTTAGAGGACATGGTGTCAAATACCACCTCTGACATTTTCTGTCAATGTGACCTTGGACAAAGGCACTTGATCTCCCTGGACCTTGGCATCTCATTCAGCAGATGGGGGGAGGGGTTGGCTATGGCTTTTATATACTCTTCGGGCTCTCAATCCATAATCCTATACCTCTAGGGTTACCTGGTCCAGCTCTCTTGTCTTTCCAAATAAGTATGCTTATGCCCAAAGCTGTCACTAGGATTGTAAGGCAGTTCTGTCTATTTCTAACTCAGTGTGCTTCCTATTATATTCCCTTCCATGGAATCCCTAAAATGTTACTAAAAGATTGAGGCATTTGACAGTTTTTGTTGAATACAATACATGAATTGGGTTTTCCAGCTTTGAAAGTTATGTTTTGTTACCTGATAAAATCTTTTTTTGTAAAGAAAGTTCGACACATGTGTCTTAAGCTTTGAAAGTTCCATTCTCTTATCTTTCCTTAGCCCAAATAAAGCCCTTAGCCTGTTTTTTTGGGGTTTGGGGGTTTTTGTTTTGTTTTGGGTTTTGGTTTTTTTTTTTTTTTGCATCAATGAGGTACTGGATTATAGGACACTATAGCTTTGCTCACCCCTCCAAATACTCTCTTCAGCTCTTGAAGGAACTTTTCCATAAGCGATTAGTTCTTATCTCTTACTACCCTAAGAGTCTTAAAAGTGTTAAAAGAATTAATCAATTAATCAATAAACATTTATTAAATGCCTACTATAAGCCATGCACTGTGTTAGGTGCTAAGTTTACAAACACAGTGACATAAAACAATCTTCACTCTCTAGGAGCCCCTCTTTCAATGGGAAAGACAAGTACATAAATACATTTATCCAGAATAAATACAAAGTAGTTAAGGAGGAGGTATTTTTAAGCTCTTATTACATGCCAGGTTTTATTTTATCTTTCTCAAGGAAAGAGAAAAATTACCTTACTCCTATATGTAACATCTAAAAAATTTTAACGTGCGGCTAATTGTTTTATACAAGACAGAAGCTGTTGGTTTTCTTCAGTTGTACTATTTGTGTGAAATGAAAAATACTAGTGTTAAATAGCTTTGTCTTCAGTCCCAGTTGTCCTGACCTGAAGCACAACCCTACTATCACTGAAAGTACGGGCTTCTTGAGCTATAGGAATATGTGATTTACTAATAATGGAGAAAATGTCAGACCCTGCAATTCTCTTGCTCTCCAGCTCCGATTCTTAGTTTGGGGGATGTCTCTGTCTGCTCTCCAGTCTCAAAATAGTGCCTTGACTTTTTCTCCTCCTATAAAAATTCCAATTTCAGTGAAGGGCATCCTATCACATTCAGGTCACTCTCCTCCGCATGACAAATGATCTTTTGTTAGCAGCTGATTACTGTTAACCCTAATTTCTTTCATGGGAGCATTGTTGTACATTTCTCCTTAAACAGCTTAGCTCCTGGATGTGACTTTCCTAGCCTCTCTGGGTTTAATTCTAATATAACTCTTCTCTCCAATTGGGACTTTTGTGCGACTGAAGTCATGATTCACTCATTTGTTCTCTCTAAATCTGATTATTACAACTCAGTGCTTATGAGCCTCCCTCAGGCATTCATTCATAAATGGCACAACTCCTTCATGAGGGAGTGGAACTGCAGTTACTGTACTTTTAGAATTTACAAATGCCTATGGTTCCGGGAAGACAGCTTGCGCATTGCTTTGCTCAGTTTATTTCTAAGAATGCAAATGAATGAATGAAAAAGCATTTATTAGATGCTTACTTTTGTACCAAACACTGTGCTAAGTACTGGAGATGCATAGAGAAACAGCAAGAGAATCCATGCTCTTAAGGGACACTCTAATGCATATCAGAACTCAGTGACCTAATAGCACAGAGTTAGTTGGGGGTTTTGTTGGTTTTTTGTTTTTCAAATGTAATATTTATGTATTTTTTCCCAATTACTTGTTAAGACAATTTTTAAACTGTTGCTGTTGTTTTTTAAGTTTTGAGTTCTAAATTCTGTCTCTCCCTCCCTGAGATGGTAAGCAATCAGATATAGGTGATGTATGTATATATGTATGTATGTGTATATGTGTGTGTGTGTGTATGTATATATATATATATGTAGTCATGTAAAACATTTCCATATTAGTCATTTTTACATAGTAGTCAGAAAACTTCAAAATTACAAATACTACTTCCAGATCAGCATCCAGTTCTTCTGAACTCCAGAGGGATAATTCATATATTTTAATTCAGTTCAATTTAACAAGCATTTGCCAACTGTGTACCATCAAGATGGTGAGAATACAAAAGTCAAAATGAAAAGGTCCCTGTTCTCAAGAACCTTACATCTCCTGGAAGAAAGAGGCCAGTTAGGAAGTGAGGTGAATGAAAAGCTTGAGAGACAGAGTTTCTGGTTAGCTCAGGCCTGCACAACCTGTGGCCCACAAAAAATGTAGAGGAGTTCCTTTGGTGGGCCGAAGGTTGTGCAGGCCTGGGCTAGCTGATAATAAGTTGAAGGCCAGTCTCTGGATAACTAAAGACACCTAATGCTTAAGATACTGAATGCCTTTTAGAAAAGTGGATGCCCCTGACAGGTGAAAAATCAACCTTGAGTGGTGAACAGTTAGTAATGGAGTAGACTTTCAAATGGGGAGATGGTCTGAAAGCCTTCAGCTGAGAATGTGGCTTGATCAAGAAACTAAGGCACTTCCAACAATCTGGGCAGAGGAATCCATCTCTACCTGATAAGGATGGGGTCTGGATCCCAAAAAGGAAAAGCCCTGGACTTTCCCACATGGCCAAATCTCTGGTGTTTGCCTGAGGCTATAATCCTGTCAACTGGCCTTTCATTATTTTCTTATGCCCAATCTCCTGATTCTGTGACTTGGCAGCCCTCTATTGTCTATTACCTCGAGTGGCTCCTGGCCACTTCCCACCGTTAATCCTATCTAGACTCCTTTCTCCCTGACATCCAAATTGAGGTAGTTGTGGTAGAGTGGAGAAAAGGGTGGGAGAAATGTTGTAGAAGTAGATTAGACAGGGTCTAGAGACTTTTTGTATTTAGAAGGGTTAGTAAATACAATTATCCCTTCCACATCACCATTCACCATTGAGGTTTTGATCCATCACAGGCTGGCATAAGAAATTAAGTGGAGATTTTGGGGGGAGTTTTGCAGAAGCCAACAGACAACATAGAAAAAGTTTAGAGATTAAGAAATGTATACAATATATGTATAATATTATATAATAACTCAAATTTTACAATAAGATACTCTAAAGACCCCCACCCCAAATTCATACTTCTTCTGTGGTGCAAAGAGAGGGCCAAAAATTTTTATGCAAATTTTTCAGATCACAAGGAGAGGATGGGGGGGAGGGGGGCAGGCACATGCCTCTAACCCCCTCGATGTGGAAGGGATAACTGTAGCTCCTACGTTATAAATTGAAGTAATTAGGAAGAATGGTAGAGTCATTAACAGAATTAAGGAAGTATTTGCTTATTTATGTCAGACCCTCATTGTCTTTCGGCAGTAATAGTCTCCTAAATGGTCCCCTGGCCTTTGGTCTCTTCTTTTCCACATGGCTAACATTGATATTTCAGAACAATTCTGATCATGTCATTCCTCTGCTCAAAAAGCCCCAGTATCTACCTCTTTCTTGTAGGACAAAATACAAATTCAAATTCCTCTGTTTCAAATTGGTACAGTACAAATAGTGAGGCAGCTGGTGGCATAGTGGATAGAGCACTGGCCCTGCAGTTAGGAGGACCTGAGTTCAAATCCGGCCTCAGACACATACACTCACCAGCTGTATGACGCAGGGCAAGTCACTTAACCCCAATTGCCTCACCAAAAAAAAAAAAAAAGCACAGAAAAGCTATTAGTTCAAATCCTGCTTCTCTCCCCTGTGTGGTTTTGATTAAGTCATTTCATTTCTCTCTGCATCTCTAAAACATCTCTAAAATAATAGTGTTGGAGTACATGGCCTTCAAGGCCCCTTCAAGTTTAAATCTATACATACTTAAAATCTGGCTCTAGCCTGTGTTTCCAGGTTTGTTAGGCATTACTTTCCTTTAGACATTCTTCATTCCAATCAAGCTAGCTCACCTGTAGCTCCTCAAGTACAGCATTCCATCCCTCTTCTCCCAAAATTTTATCTCCACTTCCTAGAATGCATTTCCTTTTTCACTCTGCCTCATAGAATCCTTAGCTTCCCTCAAGGGTCATATAAGATGGCTTTCCTAAAAGACCCTTTCATGACCCCCCACCCCAATTTTTTGTGCCCTTCTCTGCCCAGACTTTAATTACTTTGTAAATATAGTTTTTAATCTGTCTGCATGTTGTTTCCACCCAAAAAGATTGTAAGTCGCTTGAGGCCAGGGATTTTGTTTGTTTATTTTTGGTTTTGGATCCGCAGTGCCTGGGAGAGTATACTACGTATTAAGCATATTAAGTATGCACAGTTTATTAAATCCATATACTAGCCCCTTAATAAAATGAATTTATGAACAAGCAGATGAATGAAAGTTCTTCATTATGTATAACAACTCATCATGTTGATTTCAAACTTAGGGAACTGATGAAACAGACCATCTACAAAGTAATAAGTACACTTTATCTGAAGCCTAGCACTTAGGGAATTCAGAATCCCTTGTTTCACCGTTTTCACCAGATCAGAACCCAGGTGGTCTTAATAAACCAAAACAGAAAACACTTTCATGGTGTACATGCCACGTAGAGAATTACTAGCTAGACTGTGGCTGAAACCATGGTGCTGGTACTTGGGGTTACCCCTATATGTGCCTGACATATGCTGGAATATAGAACTGAAAAGAAGAAACCAAGGCTGAGGACAGATAGCTACATTATTTGGAATAGGGATTGCATTTTTCCATCCTTTCTGTTCCAACCCAGTTTAATGTCCTCTTGACATCACTGCCTGTCTCTTCCTGCAGAGATGAGAATTGTATCTGTGAGAGGCAGGGGGGAAAAAACCCCTGAGTATTTCTTGATAGTATTTTTCTCACATTTAAAATTGGCATTTGGGGAGCATATAGTAACCACTAAGTAAATGTTGTATTTGTTCAGCTGAAGGTGAAGTGTATAAGTTTAATGAAAATCTATTTTTAAGAGAGTCATTTACATAGGAGTCATACATAGGAGGTTGTATATAATTTTAGGGTTGTGATCTCATTTATTGGAGGGAGTATATATGCCAATGAGATCACAGACCCATTGAATAGATTTTCATAAGTCTTCCATATTAAAAAAACAACAGTTTAAATAACCTGTGTGTAAATTGAAGCTCATCCATTGCTCTTGTCTTCCTCTAACATTATGTAGAGGCCAAACTATTAGTGAAATAATCTTCCTCTAACTAAAGGGAATTGTTTCTGTTCCTGCCATATAGTTAAGTGGTTGAACTGTGTGGCTATTAGACCATTCTGTTAGGTTTATGGGGACTGTATTCTTGTTACTTGGTTTTGGTTTCATACTTTTTTTTTTCCAGTTTTTCTCAGTTTGCACAAATATACTGGAAGATAACTTTCAAAAATGGACTGCAGGCAGAAATACCCTGATTTCTAGTAATATGTATTCACACACACACACACACACGTATGTGTGTGTGTGTGTGTGTCTAAATGTGGTATGAGGGATGTGGTAATGTATAGAAATGATTTGAAGATCAGTTTAGAATTCAACATTAATTAAACAGCCAAAGTTTTGGGAAACTTTTGACATAGCTATAGAGTTTAGTGATTTTTTTTTTGTGTATGGGATTTTTGTTTTGTTTTGGATGGTCTCTAAAATTTTGTGACTGAAATACGTATTTGAAAAAAAAGCAAGTTATTTCCATTTTAATTATAATTTTATCACCTGAGGACCTCAAAGCATCGTGCAAAATAACTCAGTAGTCACATAATCAACAATGAAGAAACAAGCAAGGTAATATAATTTCCTCCACTTTTAAGGTGGCAAAACAAAGACAAAATAATAACTTTTGTTTCTTTTTAGCAGCAGAGCATATGGGCCATCCTTTTTTTTATGGCTGAAGACAAAAATAATGAATTCATTTCTGTCATATTAGATACATAATAAATGATAGTTAAATAAGTAAATGAGTGACATTGTACCGTGGTATAGAAATGCCAAGGAAAACTGGAAGATTTCAATTTGTGCTTGTCGGGAATGCATTCCTTCTTCACCTGCACCTCCTAATCTACCTGTCTTCCTCCAAACACAACTCAGGTGTGTCTCTTCCTACTGGAGACTTTCTTATTCCAACAGCCAGCACTCTCTCCGTCTTGGAATGACTTTATAGTCATTTGTATTTACTTAACTTGTATACGTGTTGTGTCTGTCACCCTAGGTAAGCTCCCTAAAGGGGGACTGTTTTGTTTTTGTGTCTCCCTTGGAGAGAGAGCTGTATCCAGAAGACTTGAGTTTGAAATTGGGCCCTTCCGCTGTTACCTGTATTTCCTTACACAAACTCGTGTTTTTGTTTTTACATTCAGTTTTTTTATCTGTAAAATGAGAAGATTGGACAAGATGTCTGTTCCAACTCTAAATCTCTGGTCTTTGGTTTGAATTAATTTATGTTTTACCTGTGTAGGTTACTTATTAATTCTAGTGGCTTCCGTCTGTTTTGTGAGAGAGGGTGTGAGTGTGTGTGTATATGTATAGATGTCTGTGCATGCAGACATCGGGTGGGGGTGTGTGTGTGTGTGTGTGTGTACGTACAGATACATACACAGAGAGAGATAAATAGATAACTTGTTTGTACATAGTTGTTTACATGTCTCCCCCCTTAGACTGTGAGCTCCAGACTAGGAATTCTTTTGCCTTCCTTTGTATCCCCAGCTCTTATCATAGTGCCTAGTACACAGTGTGCACTCGATAAATGTTTATTGACTGACTGATTTACATCCCAGTGCTGAAATGTGTCATGAGGAAAGCCTGAAGCAATACTAGATGGAGCAGGCAAATTGAACTGTCTATTTAGTTCTTATAATAGATGCCCATTATCAGTAGATAAATCAGTTGTGTGGCAATCTGTGTTGTTTGACTCCCAAGTTAATATTAATGGGTTGGCTATGCCATGGTCCCTTCCTTTCACAGGCAAAATCTTGAGCTGAACTGATCAGAGACAAGTTAAATAAGTGGTTTTTTGTTTGTTTTTTCCTCCTTTACTTCCAATACAAAAAAATTGGCTACTGCTTTTTTTTCCATTCCTAAAGAAAACAGAAGCATTAAAGTCTTAGTTGGTGGTATATATATTGAGCGTGACATTGTATATAATGTGATATTACTGAGAGAGCCCTTAAGAACAAAGTTTGACTACCCACAATTTGAACAGAGGATAAAATACCACTCGCAAATCCTCAAGGTAAATGCTGAGTTTTCATCACCCTTCTTTTTAAAACAACTACATAGCTGCTCCTAAATCATAGGTCAGATATTTCTTCCTCGTTCCAACTATTCTGTCAGTTTTCCCAATAGTCTAGTAGGCTGAATTTATTGAATATCAGTTCTTTTTTCCAACCCTTTAAAGATACAGTCATACAAGGAGACAGACTCAGATGGACAGAGAGAGAGAGAGAAAGAGGAAGGGAGGGAGGAGAGGCATCTTCCACATTTACATCTCAATCAGATCAGCCTAGGATTTGGAACAGTATATGTTAATCAATTATCTGGCATTACAACCTAATCCTGTTTTTCTGCTGATGCATTAAAACTAAACAGCCTTCAATTCAGGCTTGTATTTCATAGTTTTTGCTGTTTCCCCCCCTGAAAATAGTACAGATAATCTTTAAACAAAATGTACTGTACTCTTCACCACTGACTTGAAAAATTAAATGTCAAGTAGGTTTTGTTGTTGTTATTGTTTTTTCATAATAGAAATAGCTTGTCTCATGAGTCACAATATTAATGTACTAAGGAAGTTTCCTACAGGCTGACCTAACTTGCTTTGAAGTTTGTATTTATGTTTAAACTTTCTTGTACGTTTTCTTTACCTCCATCTCCATTAGCTTTAGTTTGTCCTGCATAGACCTTGTACATACAAAATTGTTGGCATGTTGCCTTGCAGTTAAAATGTGAATTCCTTGGGGGCAGGGGTTGTTCTTGACTTTCTTTCTGTCCTCAGCATTTAGCACATGGTGAACTCTTAATAAAAGCTTTTTGACTGGACTCATCACGTGTATTTCACATCTGTGTGTTACCTATTATATGTAGCCATGTTGTTATCTTCTCCAGCATGTGTAAAGCTAGAAAGGTTTCTGGAAACATGTTAAAATGATAAAAAACACAAATGTATAAATCAAACAGCCATGAATTTTTTTTATCATCATAATTAATATTTATCCAGTTCATTCTGCTACTTACTAGACTTTATTAAAATAATATAGAGCAGTGGTGTCAAACCCTAATAGAAACAGGGGCCACTCCTCTGTTGGATCCCTACCAAATGTCTGTTGACTTTACAGCTAAGTAAAATGTGTTATTATCTATGTTTTGTTGTGTTTTTATTTATTTTGTTAAGCATTTCCCATTTACATTCTATTTTGGTTCAGGTTATATTTGGTTTGTTGAAAAGATATTGGAACATATTGGGTCATGGCTGTAGAATTGGAAGGGACTGAGGCCATCAAATCCAACTTTTTTAGATAAGGAAACTGAGGCCCAGGAGGGTTACATAACTTGACCCAGACCACATAGGTAAGGAAGCATCAGAGGTGGACTCCATAGTCAGTGTGCTTTTCCCCACATCATACCCACCTTTCTAATGAGAGTAATCAGTATGTTCAGTGTACAACTTTCTCCTTTGGAGAGTTCCTATTTTTTTCCCCCAATTTTTTAAGTTAATTAATTAATTGATTTTTAGTTTTCCACATTCACTTGCACAAGATTTTGAGTTCCAAATCTTCTCCTCATTGGAGAGTTCCTATGATATATCTTGAAGAAGAAGAATGTGCAGTCAACTGACCTTGGAAATTAAAGGAACACGGACCTCTAGTCTGTATGCCACCTTCACAGATGATGAGCTGAAGCGGTCACAGTGTTAGATTGTTGTGACAATTTTTCACAATTTTTCACTACCTCATTTCTGTCTTCCAGTTCAATTTCACCCTTCAGTATTGAGAGCACAAGACGCCAGAGACGGTCTGAGTCTCCAGACTCCAGGAAACGGCGTATCCACAGATGCGATTTTGAGGGATGCAACAAAGTGTATACGAAGAGTTCTCACTTGAAGGCCCATCGGAGGACGCACACAGGTCAGAACCTAATGGGAGTCACACACAGGAATTGTTTTTGGAATTAGCACAAACAAGGACAGGCATGGCAGAATCTGAGACTAGAAGTTTATGTGCAATGATGATACAATATACTCACGCTAATGATGCAGTTAAATCTGTTTTAGTCATTCCTTCTCTGTGTTGAGAAAATGCTTCAGTTTTTAAGCAGATTTGGAGAACTAATGAAGCATTTCTTAAGAGCATTTAGAACAAACTCAAAAAATGACCTGAATTTCTTTTTTTTTTTGCCAATTAATTATTATGAAGTTTGTCAGGATTATATCAGCATTAATCAGTATATATTGAAAATAAATTATCTGTAAGCATCATCCACATTGAACCACCCTTTTGTCCCCTCCCAACTTAAAAAAAAACACCTTATATTGTTACTAATTTAAATGTACCTTCATGTGAGACTCTCACAGTAGCTCTGCCATGCAGATGAACAGGAATAAGTATCCTCATTTCGTAGCCTAAGCAAATGATACATTGAGAGTACGGTGAATTGGCAATAGTCACAAAGGCTTCCATAATTTTTCTTCATATTTTCCCAGAATTCTGCTTTACTGACATTGTTTTCCTTTTCCTCACTTTTTTTTTCTCTTTTATGTCTTAGGTCCTTTGGTCCTTATCTTTGTGTTTACTTAGTCCCTATTAGGTTGACTGCTAAGATCTCTCCTGCATTTTATCCTCCCTACCTCCCTACCCATATATGCATTTCCATTTTGTCTTTATGTGATGTAATAAAAACAGTGTTGGATTTGAGTTAGTGGATTTGAATTTGAATCCTAGCTCTGCCTATGCAAGCTCTGTCATTGTGAACAAGTCACTTAACCTTTTGGGACCCCCAGTTCCTTCCTATTTAAAAAGCAGAGATTATACTAAATGATTTCTAATATAGCTTCTAATTCTAAGTCTATGATCCACTAAAGGTATACTTCGTGAATCTAGGCATATGGTAATGAGATTATATTCTAAAGTTGTTGATCAGTTAAATCCTAGTCATTAGTTTTGGAGCCAAGAGATAGCAGTTTCCTCTTTGGTTATTATCCTTGACTCTGAATAGATGAAACATACCCTCAAATACTATTTATTGTTACCAGATGTACAAGGTATATAACATTCAGGGAAAACAAGCAGGTTTTATTCCTTACCCATCCCCCAGAATCTCTTTTATAAGCTAAAACAGATGATGTGAACTTACATAAATGTCACTGGGCAATGAGAAATGTATAGTTTTGAGTGTGTTCTATCTAGCAAGGGCAAGTTTCACAATTCAGTGAATTCATACTTTCTACAGAGAAAAGTTTCCCATATTTTACTTTTTTTTACACATGTGCACTTTGTACAGAGCCTAATACCAAATGGGCTAGTCCATGAGAAAAGAAAATAATTAATTCACTTCTGCCCAGTTTGAAAAGGTTTTGTTGAGGTCTGCAGTGGTTTGGGTCTATGAATCTGAGTTATAGAAATTGTTTTGACTTACATTTTTGTCATCCACAATATTAGTTATCCATACCAGGTTTACATCACCAGCAGATTTGACAATCATACCTTCTTTATCCTCATCCAAACTGTTAATAAAAATGCTATTTAGGAAAATGTCAAGGGTCAACCTCAGCAACAAGCTACTAAGCACCTACTTTAGGACTGGCGTCAATAACAGTAATAGTGTCTCAATTTTATTCAATACTGTAATGGAAAGTATTTTATACACAATATCTAAGTTGATCCTTACCACCTTAGTAGATAGTATTTAATATAATTCAACAAGTACTTATTAACAGTCACTGTAGACCAGGTATTAGCCTAGGTTCTAGAGATAAAAAAATAAAAATAAGAGCCCTCTGTCCCCAGGGAGTTTAACTATTTGAGGGGAAATAAAATCCATATGGATAATTAAATATAACATATTTGCAAAGTTATTTTGGAACCATCAGGAAAGCACTCATGTTGAAGGTGGCAGGTGAGAGCTGAGCTTTGAAGGAAGGTAGGTATTCTTTGAGAAATAAATGAAGAGGGAAAATATCCTGGGAATAAGGGGCAGTTTGTACAGAAAGTTGGGAGCTGAAATGCCATATGTAAGAGAAAGCAAATAGGCCAATTTGTCTAGAATCTAGAGGGCAAAAGAAGGAGACATTAGAAATCAGTCTGAAAATATACTATCTCTAATCAATTTGCAAACATTTATTAAGCACCTACTTTGTGTCTGGCACTGTGCTAAGCCTGGAGGATACAAGAACAAAAATGAAACAGTGCATCTCAAAAGGAGCTTACCTGCCTTTATACTACATTCCTTCCTCCATTTTGCTACTTTGTAGAATCAGGCTTTGCAGCTTGTTAGGTTAAATGTGAAAAAAAAAAGGAAGGGTGGACATTACTGGCATGGTCTAGACACTTTCTCCCTGAACTGGGCATGACCTGCTCTCCGTTCACCACCCACTACTCCACTGCCACAGAGTGATTTGTCTATGCGTTGTAGGATGCATTTTCTATACATTGTAGGAAATAATGGAACCCACCCTCCTTACCAGTAAGCAAAGTCAGTGACTCCAATGACTTACTTTCACCTAGGACAAAAAGCCTTGGACTCTATTTTACCCACTTCAGGAATCATGCACTCTGCATCTTTTTCATATCTTGGTATTCCTGAACCTGACAGCTTCAAGTCAAGAGGCTGTATTCCAGCTGTAAAACTTCAACTCCCACTGTATGATTTCCGCTGGTTAATTCCCAAATGAGAAAACTGAGAATTAAAGAAATTTAATAGAAAGATTTGGAGGCATTATAGGGGTAGCACTTGAGGTGCTGGTCCCCAGAAAAAGGAAACCTTGATTCACATACTGGCTGTATGACCCTGGGGAATTCACCTATCCTTTCAAGGACCTCTAACAGCATTTTAAGACTCTAAGTTGTGAAACAATTGCTAATCTACAATGATGGAGAGAGTTTCATCATCTAGAGTTCCTTGTACCAATGAAATCATAGGCCAACCAAAATAAAAATAAAATCTCACATAATTAATCTTGTCAGAAGTAAAACTTGAACGCAGGTCTCTGATTTAATATATAGTCCACTATCCCCCAAAATATACTTTAGGTAAAGTGTTTCAATCATTTGCAAATTTATCTACTATATCATTATGCACCAGTATATCTCTTTCTTTTGTAAAAAGATAGGAGACTTTGCAAAATGCCTTGCTGAAATCAAGGTATGCCACATCATTTCTTCCTTCTTTCCTTCATTAAATGAATATATATTGAATACATAATCAGTAATGTGCATTCTTCTGATCTCAATCCAGTGACCTTATAAAGAATGGAAATGAAATTAGTTTAATATGACTTGCCCTTAGGGAACCCACGAGGGCTCTCTAGGATTAAGTACAAAGTTTCGGGCATAGCAGTCATTCAGTTTCAATTCTATATGACTAAAACTAACTTTGTGAAGTCCCTGAGTTCAAATGTTCAAGATGTCAATGACATCATTTGCTATTTATTGGTATAAGTGCTAGTTTATATTAAATTTATTAAATATCTTCTTAGGCCTTACCTTTGCTTAAGGCAATTTGAACAAATTACTTATCTTTGATCAATAGTAATTAATGGCCTAGTTTCAGATTATGTTGAAATGAATTATGAAAGTCATGCATGTTACTTGAGGCGAGCATCTTTTAATAGGAGCCTTTCTTTTTTTTAAATCACATTTTTCAAACATTTTAACATTTCAGCACTTGATCTCATGGTGTATTATCAGTACCTCATCAGTTTCCTGTTTATTTGGGCAGGCTTTCAAGTTTATGGTGAATCAAACATGTTGGTAGGAATGGGAAAAGGAAGCTTTTTAAAAATAGATTTTTGCTGGGGAATTTTGAATTAACAAAAAAAGTTACAAAGAGATTGCAGTTCTTTTATATTTAAAAACAATAAATCATATTTCACAGACATAGGGCATAGCAAGTAATCTTATGATTTGGCCACGTTGTTTTTAACTCCTTTAACTATCCCTGATGGCCTGTATATAGTGGGAAATACCATGTATGTTTTCTGCAGGTGGTACGTTAACAATATTTTCTAGTCTGATTTGTGCATATTTCCCCTTTATAAAAGGAAAAAACGATTTAGAACATTCATTTAAACCTTTTTCCTATTCCCAGTGTATGCTACTTGTTTTCTTGCTCTTAACCCATCAACCTAAGTGATAGAACTAAGGATTACATAATTGCCTGAGATTTTAATTTTAGAAGGAAAAACTTCTAGGAGTGCTCTGTGGTCAATAATGTGTTTTATTGGCAAGAAGGATGCAACCATAATTGTTTGTTTTAATACCTTTCCAAAGAAATCACATTCAGCCTTCAATAGCTGGGAAACCCACTAGATGGTGTACAAAAACAAGAGATTTAGGAAACCTGAGGCTGAGGTTAGAAAAACAGTGAAGCAGGGACCTCTGGTGGTCAAAATCTCATGGCATGAAAACACATTTTGAGTCATCAGAGATCATTGCACCTTAAAGATAAGTAAATAAATAGGCAAGAAATAAAATAGAAAAATAGCAGTTGGAAATATGAAAATGTCATATCCTCAAAGATATTAAATCATCATATAGTACAAATTGCCATCGCATCTTATTAAGGATCTATGGTAAATTAACATTTGGACTTCCTCAGGCTAGTTTAACCAGTACAGTCTGATTTTTTATGAGATTTCCTCAATTGAAAACTGCACACCTGTAGATTTTTGAAATGATTATCCTTTTGAAACTACATACTAGTAGTGCCACATTTAGCTGATATTGTCCCCAGTGAGCTGACCGGGAAAGCACAGTGGGATGTATTTGAAATGAAAGTGGACTGGTCGAGGATTTAGAAGCTCTGGTTTTGAGTCCTGGCTCAGAAACTAGCATAACCATACACGAATCACATATCTCTGAGCCTCAGTTCCGTCCTCTGTAAAATGGGGATAATAATACTTGTGCTACGTATATCAAAGTGGTTAGTGTATGGAAAACCTTGCATGTAATAACATGCTATCAGCAATGTGAGATGAGCTGCTTACGTGTGAATTTGTCAGATGATTTTTTTTTCTTTCTCTCAAAATCAAATATAAAATCCCTGCTTTCGCATTTTAAAGCCTTTCACAACTTGGCCTCAGTTTACTTTTCTAATCTTAATACACATTACACTTCCCTTCATGCATACTGTATTCCAGCCAATCTGACTTTCTGGTTGTTCCTCATAAATGACGCTCTACTTTCTGCTTTCAGGTCTTTAAACCAACTGCCCTCCCTACCTGGAATGCACTGCTTCCTCAAATGTATTTCTCAGAATCACCGTTCTCTTTCAAGATGTCAGTTCACCTCTTACATGAGTACTTTTCTAACCCCCCCACCTCCCACTGCTACTTTCTTACCCCAAAATTTTCTCCCCTTCTCTTTCTATAGTTGGATAAATGCTTATTGGCATCTACTTTTTTCTTTTATATACCTATGTAAATAAATCTCCCCCACCTAGCATATAAGCTCTGTGACATCAGGAGTTGTTTTTGCACTTTTCTTTGTATCCCCAGAACTTGGCATAGTGCTGGCGTATTAATAAAATGCTTGTTGGTGGATTGATTGAAATGTACTATATACTACCCTGCTTTCTTAATCAGAGACCACTGAACATAATTTTGAACTGTTCTTGATGAATCAAGATCATCATAATGACTAATACAAAATGATTTCAAGGTCTATAATAACTTCTTCTAGTACACTATTAGTTTTGTAAAGGTTTGGGGTGTTTTTTTTTTAAAGCATATCATGCTTATCAAATATTTAGCTGCCTATAAGCTTTTCTGCCTGCTTTTCATAGTTCTGTTTCAGTCCTTTTTTGTCACTCTTCATTGTTCTGTGTAGTTCTCCAAGTGAGATCTTCATGTCTCTCCTGTGCAGTCAAGTGCATGTGATTTGTAAGAATGGAGACACTCAGAAGCCATTTTTGTTCACTTCTGTATTCCTAATTGTGTTCCAGATGCATAAAGTTGCTAAAAGCTTGATTTCCACCTAAGAGAGGCCGCATTTTTTCACATGTATCCATCCTTAGCTGGACTCAGTTTGTGTCTATCAGAGCTCATATCTGGGCCATTTTAGTAGATAAAGCATGGAGTCAGGGTCATGCATTTGATTTCTGTGAGGGCTAATTTAAATCACACAGAGAAAAAGGTACTGACTACACCCTTAAATTCTGGCCAACAGTCTCACAGCTATAAGCCTTTAATAGCAAGGTGCTCTGAGCAAAAATATGGATGATTGTAGAATGAATCTGTCATGACTGTATTCAATCAGCATTGATTTTTGAAATCCCACCAAGTCAGAATCTGTCGATTTAGAATTGCTGCTCATTCAGACAAGAACTGAAATTACCTTTCTTTAGCAAACCAAACTGTAAACTAGTAGCATAAGAAAAATTCCAGAGAGAAAATTCAGATGCTTAGGATAACAAACTATTTTAAAGCAACTAAGGATCCATTTATATTTGAATAAATCAAGTATTAATTACTCATCGTGTTGATTTCATTTATTAAGAAAGTTTTTCTTAGCATTTCTGCCATTTAACACTGATGAACATCATTTTGGTCATGACACGTGGTGTAAGATGTAGGGCTGTATATACCTATAACAATTCTGTCACACAAGAATTCTATCTATCTTTTACCCCAGTTACTTCAAATTACTTGAATATTACTATATTAGAAAAACAATTCAAAGAGCAGGACTTTATTATGGGAGCAGTAGCATCACCTTGGTATGGAAGGAAGCACCTTTTATGGCAATTCTTAACATCTTTTATTATTAACTTTCTAACTTTAGAAAGACATTTGATTTAACATTATCTTAGGGGTGACAGAATAGTCAGATTTATACAAATACCTATCAAAGAGCTTAAGTGTCGTTAAATCTTTTTTTAAAATAAATCATGTTTGGGTTTTTTTTTTCCAAATATTGAGCTACCTTATGGAAGAAGATGATCTTGTAAAAGAGCAGAGTAATTATTACCAAGTCAAATAAATGAATAACTAAATTTAGTTTAGAAAGCTTTTGTGTCAGCCCATAAATCTTCCGTGACAGTGAAAAGGTTTTTAAAAAGTGCTTTCATGTGATATCATAAACAGTCTTTCCCCTTTACCTGCATTTGCTTGTGGCTTTATTTTTGCTATAAAACTAAAAAATCCATGGTCTTAAGGGGGATAGAAACAAGGTAGCAGTATCTTTAACCTTTGTGCCATTTTATTCTCTTAGCATTAGTATCACTTAAACCTAAGACTGTTAGAAAACCAACTCTAAGTTATTGATTATCACTATATTCCATGAATCAAGAAAGGTAACAAAGGGTCTTGCTATGTTTGAACAAAGATATTATAATCTTTCTTGTACATACAGGTAAAATGAAGATGCTTTTAGAACTTAAAGCACTTTGGGTCATATTAAAAGAAAGTCAACCACAAGTCTTTATAACTCAGAACTAAAGAAGAGTTATCATGGAAGTATTTTCTTTAAATCACCTGATAATTCATATTCATTTAAGTAACAAAAAATTGAGTCATGTTTCAAATTCACTTGGAAAAAAGGCGAATATTTGTTTTCATATGAGATATTTAAATAGCACCAATTTTAAATAAAATATCCCATGGTAACATTTAAAAGAAAACAATCTATTACAATTATAGAGTTATAGAAAGGTTAGAACATAAGTGCATGTCTTTTTTTCCACCTCGTGAAATGGAAATGTTACTTTTTTGGTTGATTTTCAACAGAAACATTGCTAATGTCACAGTACTTTCAAATAGAAAACTGGAAAAAATGAGAGTCTAAATACTGTGCCTTGAGCATCATACTTTTTTTCAAACTTAATTTCCATATGAAATCAGTTATCTTCTTTAGGCAGATCATTTAATGTCTCTGAGCCTCAATTCACTTATCTGTAAAGTGATAGAGTTGGTCTAGAAGATCTCTAAGGCCTCTTTCTAATCTATTGAATCTCTGATTCAGTGCCTCTGGTTCTTTGGTTAGCCAATCTTCAAAATGGCATACATCTCAATGGGACAAGTACTTACCATTTTTACAGATTGTATTGTTGTAGAGGTAAGATATGTCTGAAAAAGAAGTATTGATGCAAATAGTGAAGTCAAGCTATTTTAAGACCAAAAATAATTTAACTAGACATTTTGGCTTATTAAGGCAGTGATGCTAGCTACTAAAGTGTATGGAGAAAGAAAGGAAGGAAAGAGGGAAGGAAGACAATTATAATAGATGTTTGGGCCATGTCTATATTTGCTATTTTTAAAAAAAACCTGTCAAATTGTTTATTTGACCAAATTACCTCATCATTTGAGAGAACATACTGTTAAGTTGGATCAGAATGGTCATTTCAGTAACACTCTGTTGACATGACCTTAAGTCAGAATTAGCTTTTGGTCTCCTGAAAATTGTAATAAGTAGGAAATCCATTATTAACTTTCTACCTTTTTAGGCTCCTGTGGCAAAACAGAAAAAAAATCTTGTTATTAATATAACAGAAAGTAGGAGACCAGATAAAAATCTCTATACAGGTTTTTCTTCGTATGCAGATGTCATTACTCAGGTGAAATAGATTGTCACAGCAAATACCTCAAACGTCCAGTACAATGAAGCCCATTTGTCAGTGTCTAGGGCTCTGGAACTTTATGAAAGTTAAACAGGGACAAGTGTGCATTTCAGAAATGTCCTTCTGAACCCAAGAAATTGCCTGTATTTCCTGTTGCCAAAGGCGCTCCTTTTCATTTGCTTGGGAGCATAATAAAAAAAGGTCTGGTGAGAACGAGGGTGTTTTGTTTAGCACTAGCTTTTCTCCAACTTCACATTCCTCTTCTGTGTGTTGCTCCATACATTATTTTAATATGAAAGGGCACCTGTCATTAGGCTCTGTACAAATTTGCCTTTCAGCATTTCAGATGCTGACATAGGAGGCACCTGAAAAAGTTATTTTTGCTCTCTGGATTTTGGAAATCCATTCAATACCTGGTGTTTTCTTTAGACTTTATTATACCTTCTGCTTGGTAAATGTCATAGAAGTACATTTACTGGCTCTTAATCCTTTTCTTTAACCAAGATTGAAAGACAGTCACTCTGGTGATAAATCTGTTTGTTTATTAACTATTTTAAGTAAAAACCTGACTTCAGTTATCGTTTTCCCAGGGCATGGTTTGTTGGAATTGCATTTAAATGATACATATGTATATATACACACTCAGATACAGAAGTGGTATGAACCCTAACTGTAGAATACAAAAAAAAGTCTAGATCTTCTGAACAATAATTCTCTTCTTTTACTGCTTTCTCCTGTCTTTTTTTTTATTTTTTTTTTATTTTATTATCCAGTGTCCCATTCTATCAAATCCCTGCTCTCCACTCAGAAATGTATTCATTTGAGCTAAAGTGTTTATGGCTGCACAATGCTTGTTGATTTGATTTACTGCAAGTAAATTTGAGGAAATTAAGGCTGATAGATTTATAGTAACTTAACCATGGTCATATAACTATTCGGTTTCAGAGATCAGATTCCAGTCTAGGTCTTTCTTACTCCAAGTCCAGCAATCTATTGTGTTACACCTGCACCCCTGCAAGTGGTTCAATATGTAGGAAGAGGACAGATTATCCCAAATTAGACTGGCAACTTTCCTTTTTCAAAGGATCATCCCAAGGATCACAATTTGTTTTCAGTGTGCTTCCCTTTGTGTAATTCATTTGAGTATTCAACCACAGAAACTTATAACTATTAATCTTAGCAATTTTGTGATTTATATGCACGTGAAAGATTATCTAAGCTACTCATAAATGAGAACCTATAAGTCTTTAAAGGAATTTTAAATTCAGAAATGTTAGGATTCTTGCTGTTACCTTTTGAAAGCACATTTTCCTGTTAAGATGTTGCAGGCTTACTAAAGAATAAAATAAAGTCTTGACTTGTTTTATTAAATTGTGCAGCATTTTTTTTAAAAAATTACTTATGCATTTAACACAGGATAGGAAGGTTCTCATTTCAAAAACAGCTAACTTAATTGTAGAGAGTAGTAAGTGTGGCCTAGGAGATAGAGGCCTGGTTTGACATCAAGACCTGTGTTCAAGACAAACTGGCCATTCAACCATTGGCAAGTGAGTCATTTAATATCTGGGAGCCCTTGGGCCACTCTCTAACACTGTGTTATACATTGAACACACTTCCTGGCAGTGTCTGGTAAAAGCTTGCTGTATTGAATTGAACTATATTGGTGGAGGGAGTTTCTCCACCAAGAGTTTGATGCATTAGAAATTACAGTTCAGAACAAACACCCCTCCCCCAAGAAAAAACCCCAAGACCTCAAATATAGTTACAATTGGAAATACCATATATATTTCAATCCCATCTTCTGACCCTAAATTGCTTTTTTAAAAAATCACACAATTAATGCTTTGGGGGCTGTTTCTAAAAGATTGAATAGTGGCTAAATTTATTTCTGGCCTTTGAAGCTGGAGTCCCAAGGGATATTGGTAGGGAAACTATAATTCGCCATACATTATAGTATTTTCATAAACAGTAGAAGAAAGAAAGTGATAGATAATCTTCTGATTGTGGCATAATTTTAAATTATTTTTTAAAAATCATATGCAATCCAGGCTTTGACAGATGTGTGCATTTGTAGCCAGGGGGCAGGGGAGTAGATGAGGGAGCAAGAAGGGAAAGATAGTCTGGTGTTTGTTTGTAGTGTGCAGATTTCCTCAAAAGAAACTGTACTTTAAGAAAAAAAATGCTGCATTTTAAAAGCTATTTTAAATGCATTGGGGAGGTAGTCTACAACTCCCCCTTCAAAACTGAATGGAAATGGGGTTTAATATCTCCATTGTTCAGCCCAACACATAACAGCTGCAGACATTAGAAACAGTCCCTGATGAGGCATCTGATGACTTTTACTGTCCAGCCAGCTCTTTCCATAGGAAAAAAATTCATGGAAAATCCACCTACCACTGACTTGGTTAAATTAAATTTGGGTTACAATTTTCTGACATGCTTTCCTTTTTTGGGTTGAAATACTGTCTGTTCTTCATTATATCCTTTTTCTGGTCATCTTTAGATACGTCTCTTTATCTCACACAAGCTACGTTATTAGTTTTTATTCGCATTAGCATCATGAGTTCAGTTAAAATTACTACCTTCATTTTATTTATTTATAATATTGTAGCCCTTGTGATTACATTGCTTCAAGTCACAGGCACAAATTTTAGCCTGACATTAAACAGCAGAAAATAAATTACAGCAGCTAACACATGTTTAAAAAAAAAAACTACCTTGCCCCAAAATTGACTGTTTTAAAAGATGTGCTGCCTACTATTGGTTTAGAGCCATAGCCAGGATTTTATTAGGTCAAAGGAAAATACAAATTACATCAAGGAAAATATGTCACCTCCCATTCAAGGTAGAACTGAGAATCATGGTCTCATCTTACTTTAGCTAAATTCAGTAGATCTCTGGGTCTCATTTATGAAAATATATGCCTCCATTGGTATAGCTTGTAACCAGTTTACATCCTGTAATCAGCTGTAATTCTTAGCCATATTTTCCCATACAACTTCCATAGAGGATTCATACTACACAGTGGAGGCCTTCCTCTGATTCTTTTCATGTTTAATGGATATTAGTAAGAAATTAGGTCTGTCCTTCTCTTATGCCTCACTTTTATTATTATGGCTAACCTGTCACAGGTTCATGTCCTTGATTTCATAACATATGACATTTCCACAATATAAGTCATTATTGGTAACATGTACTTACCAAGTGTCTCTTCATTTCCCTTTGAGTCACTTACAGTTTGGGTTGTCTTGAGATTATGGTATTTTAAGATTTTCATGGAGCAGCTAGGTGGTGCAGTGGGTAGAACACTGGTCTTAGAATAAGGAAGACTCATCTTCCTGAGTTCAAATCTGGCCTCAGACATTTACTAGATGTGTGTGACCCTGGGCAAGTCATTTAACCCTGTTTGCCTCAGTTTCCTCATCTGTAAAATGAACTGGAGAAGGAAATGGCAAACTACTCCAGTATCTTTGCCAAGAAGACCCCAAATGGGGTCCAGTAGAGTCAAATACTATGGAAATGACTGAACAACAAGATTTTCAGCTGAATAACATGACTGGGGAAAAAAATTAACATTAAGAAGATGGACTTTCCTAGTACCAAGAAGCTTAATTTCATTGAAAGCACTGTGGAATATAATTTCCCTAATGCCATCCAGCTTGATGTCTTCCTCATAATCAATTCCAAGCCTAACTTATTATCCATCTACAGTGCTTATCCAAGGTATATGAACTTCTGGATCAAATAAATGGCCCTATAGTTGTATGTCATAATGTGGACAATAAGCATCATCCATTTGTAGTTTACTATATAGAATCACAGAACCAAAGAATTTGAGAGTTGGGAAGGACCTCAGTGGTTATATAGTTCAACTCCAGAAAGAATCCCCACTCTAACATGCCCAGCAAGTGATCTTCTAACTTCTGCATGAAGAACTCCAAGGATCCTAAGATCCTAGATTGAGAACTGAAAAGAAGCTTTGAAGCTACCAAGTGCAACTCTTTCATTTTACAGATGAGAAAATAAGCACAGAGAGGTTAAATAACTTGCCCAGGGTCACACATCTTGCAAGTTCCTGAAGTGGCATTTCAGCCCAGGTCTTCTTGACTCCAAGTCCCAACATTCTATCCACTATTCCCCACCATCTCTCATGAAAGGTTTTCCCACTTTTGTGCCACTCTAACGATAAAGAAGTTTCTTTTGACATCAAGCTTCTTTTCAGCTTCCATTTTTTCGGTCTGATTTAGCCTAAACAGAATAAGTCTAATCCTTTCTTCATACAAATGCCTTTAAAATATTTGACCACAATGTTCTCATCCCCACTGATGCTTCTTTCCTCCAGGCACTTTGTTCCATCAGTTGATTCTCATAGATCATGGACTCAGAGCTCTGCACCATCCTATCCTGTTTGCCCTGTGCTGGACACCCTCCAGTTTATCAACATCCTTCTTAAAATGTAGTGCTCAGAACTGACCACAATACTCCAAATGAGGTCTTTTGAGGGCAGAGTACAGTGCAACTCTCACCTCCAGATTCCTGGAAACTGTATTCCTCCTAATGCAGGCTCAAATGGCTTTGGTTACCACATCACACTTATACCCTTTACTACTTTTCCTTCAGAACCTATATTGACACCCCCCCCCCGCCGCCCCAGTCCTTCTAAGTACACACTTTTGGATTCTGGAAGTATCTCCTATCTCTAAATAGGTAAGCCATAAGTGAATCCTAGATATCAAATTGTCCCTGTTTGTTATCCTCATTACTAATAATAAGCTTTATTAATACCCTTTGTTTTTACATCACCTTCTTTTAATCACTTTCACCTCCCCTATGTAGTGAGTCTATTCCTTATAACAGCTAAAAAAAGAAAGAGAGAAAAAATACATTTAAACACAACTAACCAATTTATTTCTTGAATCAGACAGTCTATGCAGTGTCCCAAATCCATAGCACCCACCTCTGTAAAGAAGGGAATGAAGAGTGAATTTAAGTTACTTCTAGGATCTTTGGGGTTTTGTTTTGTCTTGGGGGCAATTTTTTTTTTGCTCCCATTGTTATAGATGAGTTATTAAGTCATGCAGGGGTTGAGAACTGCGTTAGTGGAACAAGTACACACACGAATAACATCATAGATCCTTGAGGTATTAGAATTAGTGCAGTCTAATGAAACCCAAGAATCACTGTTAGTTCACCCCGCATGCAGTCTGATGATGAGGATCTGACCTTAGCAAGGATGCATCTTCAACAATGGACATCAGTGATGTATCACAAAGCCAAGACTGGAATCCTTCATCACTATCCCTGACAGGCCTGCAGGAGGTTTCACTGAGCCAGCATTACCTGAGTGCCACATAAGGTCTCTTGACTCCTGGGGGTAAAGGAGGGAAACACAGAAAAGGACCTAGGAGAACCCTTCCAACAAACCTCATGAGGAGTAACCAGGTGAGGGGAAAATGAGAAAACCATGTCACTTGGGCAGTCCTCATATCCGAGGTTTTATTGCCGTGTGGCAATATGGCAATATTAAACTTTGCCGCAGTGGTAGAAGCCTTCTGTTTAGACAAAATTTTGGCAGAATCTTTGTTCTCTTCCTGATTGAGCTCCAGACTGTCCCAGACTTTTACTTTAATGCCCCAGGAACCTCTTCATCCTGGAAGCGCATTCCACCCCTAGACTTCACACAAGGGAAATACTCATGTCCTCCCCTCTGATTGGCTGGTTTGTCCCAGAACTTCCATTTTAAGGAGAAATCCCAGACCAGTCATGCTCACGCCTTCATTCTTCTCCTGGCTCCATTCCTGACTCTTTGGATTTCTTTACCATACTTTACCCCAAAACTCCCCTTTAGCTCCCTTTTGTGCATTGTCTACCCCTATTAGAGTGTAAGCTCTATGAAGGCAGGAGTTGTCTTTCTGCTTGTGTGTGTATTCCTAGCACTTAGCACAGTCTCTAGCAAAGTAGTAAGGCACCATGTTGTACAGGTAGCCTTTCTACAACCTCCTACTTACTAATGTCCTTCCTCCTAGTGCCATGTACATATTGAACCATTGCTTCTCCTGATAGAACATAAGCTCCTTGAGGCCAGGAACTGTTTAATTTTTGTCTTTGTATCTCCAGTGCCTCACAGAGTACCTGGCACATAGTAGGGGTTTAATAACTCCTTGCTGATTGATTGATTGAGATCACTAAAAGAAAGTAAAGAGAGAAGAGAAAAAGAAACTCAAAACAGTCTTGGGGAATATCCACATTTATTAGATGGATGATTTTAATCCAGCAAAGTTGATAAGGAGCAACCAGGCAGGTAGAAGGAGAAGTAAGAGAAAACAGTGTCTCGGGGCAGCTAGGTGGCACACTGGATAGAGCACCGGCCCTGAAATCAGGAGGACCTGAGTTCAAATGTGTCCTCAGACCAAACACTTGACACTTACTAGTTATGTGACCCTGGGCAAGTCACTCGATCCTAATTGCCTAAAAAGAGATGGGGGCTGATTGTCAACAGCCACTGAGGGATGTGATGAAAGAAAAAAAAAGTCATTGGGTTAAATAGATCCTTGGTAACCTTGAAAAGAACAGTTTTTCAGTAGAGTGATGGAGTAAAAGCCAGATTCTGAGGGGTTGAAAAGTGAGTGGGTGATGAGGAAGCAGAGCCAACAAGTTTAAACAACTCTGACTAGGAGTTTGGCATGGAAAAGCCAAAGATACAAGACAATAGCTTGAGGGGATAGGGATTAATCTAGTGAAGGTGATGTAGGAGAGACCTGAGGACATTAGACTGAAAGTTGGGAGACTGGAGATAAGAGCTAAGGAATAAATAACCCAAGGTGGCAAATGCTAGAGGAGCTGGGAGGGGATGGAATGGAGGACAAGATAACCCTCAAATGGGTGTGCCCCAACTATAGGGCCTCCCGCTTTAGAACTTAGTGCTGGCAGCTACAGTCATGTTGAGGGTCAGGGTGGGGTAGTGGATAGAGTGTTAAACTTGGTGTTAGAATGCTGCCACAACTGACATTGCCTTACCGGTAAAATTGGGATAAATGACACTTATAGTACCTACTTCATGATGTTGCCATAAGGACCAAATAAGATGAGATATATATAGATATAGATATATAGATAGATAGATATACACACACACATATACACACACATACACACATATATGTATGTGTGTGTATATATATATGTGTGTGTATATATATACATATATACATATATATACATATATATACATATATATACATATATATGTATATATAAAGAGTTTTGAAAACTGTTTTTTTGAACTATTATAGAGGCTTCTGTTACTATTATGTGGCTGGTCCACTGATTACTCAGTTGCTGAATGATCGTTAGCTTGGCCACGTCTGATCTCAGCACCAGCACTGACAATGTAGATGACTGTTAGAACCCGATATTTTCTTCCAGTTAAACTGTACCCTCTGTGTTTGGTCATCGTGCAATTATATCAGAATTTTACTTCATGTATGAACTACTTTTGTCAGCAGTTGATTAAATACTCTCCATTCATTCATTCATTCGTTCATTCCAGAATTTGTGATCTAATACTTCCAGCTTCAACAGCTCTTCAAAATGGCTTTTTTTAGATAAGGTGGTGGTGGTGGTGGTTGATGATGATATTACTATTGCCGTTGATGTTCAGTCATTTTAGTCACATCTAACTCTTTTTGACCTCATTTGGGGTTTTCTTGGCAAACATACTGAAATAGTTTGCCATTTCCTTCTGCAGTTCATTTTACAGATGAGGAAACTAAGAAAAACAGGGTTAAATGGCTTGTCCAGGGTCACACAGCTAGTGAGTATCTCAGGCTGAATTTGACCTGAGGAAGAAGAGTCTTCCTGACTTCAAGCCTGACATTCTATCCATTGGGCCCCCTAGCTACCCACTAAGTGTCATCAGCAAGTTTGGTTTTCTGTGTAATTCACTGGTCTTATTAAGGGACAGCATGTATATATGATACATGATGTTTAGAAGTTTCCCAGGGGCAGCTAGGTGATGCGGTGGATAGAGTGCAGGCACTGGAGTCAGGAGGACCTGAGTTCAAATCCAGCCTCAGACACTTAACACTTACTAGTATTAGTTAAACTAACCAAAAAGAAAAAAGAAAGTTTCCCAGTTCAGTAGGATGCCATTCAGTCAAAGGAGTGTGGAGAAGGAATAATCCCTTCATTCCCATATTTGTGTAGTATAATGCCTGGGGGGCACGTCAGCTGTCAGACATTTTGTTATTAATGTTTGAAGATCTTGATGCTAGAAGTCAAAGTGAGAAGAACAAAACAAGCCTGGGGTTGGATGGGGACAGTGTTTCCACTCTGAATGACAAGCAGGCAGCCAGCACACCTGGGCCAGCTTTTGTCCCGTTCTCCTGGGAGCCCTCTTGGACTCTGGAAAGCAGATCTGTTTCCTGACAAAGCTTTTGCATATTTTACTGTCCTTGCAAGTTAACTGAAGTAGGAGGTCAGATTACTTCTTCAGAATCATACAATGACTTACAGGAGTTGACCCTGATTAAGAAAGTTTCTCAAGTCCTGTCCTAATTCATGGATTGCATCTTAATATCACTGTTGTATCGAGGATTTTAGGGGAAAAAACAACTACCCAAACACAGTACCCAAAAGGTACTTTTTAATCTAATACCTGAAAAGCGGGGGGCTCGTCTTTTCCTGGATTTGGTTGCTTTTTTCAGACTTGGAGTTACCTTAAGATCAGGTTCGTCTTTTGTTGTTCTGAAATGTTCTTGAGCTGCCCAAACATTATATATCTCAGGAGCCGAGCACCAAAATCTGACTTACAAGAGTTGTTGTAAGGAAAGCGATTTGTAAACTATGAAGTGATATATAAAGGTGACCTATTCTTGTTGTTATCTCCTCAGGGAATTCCCACGTGGTGACTGAAGTGCTATAGCTAGCTCTATTTAGGGGGTGTGTGTGTGTGTGTGTGTGTGTGTGTGTGTGTGTGTGTGTGTGTGTATTGCAACTCTTCATTTTCCTTCTGGCTTTCCATTTTTCAATGTAATAATTCTATACCCTTGGACATTTTGACTAGAAAATATATCATGTGCCTGTAACTTTCAAAACATTGATAAGTACCTCTGCAGCTCCTTAATGAGTTAATATGTATGTATGAATTTTTAAGAAGGGGTACAGGGTGGTGAGAGAGTGAAGAGCTGGCCAACAACCTTGCCTAAATTTAATTTCCTGGTCTTGTACACATCCTCATCATTTCCTAGATCTAGATTATCCTTTTTTTTTCCCTTTTCTTTTTTTTTTGTTTTTTTTGGCTATGTAGTTGGGGTTAAATGATTTGGCTAGGGTCACACAGCTAGTTAGTGTCAAGTATCTAAGGCTGATTTGAACTCAGGTCCTCTTGACTCCAGGGCCAGTGCTCTATCCACTGGGCCACCTAGCTGCCCCTGGTATAGATTATTCTTGATGCCACTATGTGTGCATAGCACATATTCCCCACCAGTGGGAGAAAGGATGTGGCCTGGCCCA
This sequence comes from Phascolarctos cinereus, assembly GCF_003287225.1. Lineage (NCBI taxonomy): Eukaryota > Metazoa > Chordata > Mammalia > Diprotodontia > Phascolarctidae > Phascolarctos > Phascolarctos cinereus. The sequence goes on along the minus strand of NW_027556180.1, from coordinate 118,341,796 downwards.
AGTAGCTAATGAAACCACTGAATGGAACAGGGCATCTGCCCTGACCAACATGGGAGGCAGGGTGCCCATTGCAGCAGCTCTCAGAGCCATCTTTTCCCCTGCTGTTTGTATTAAAGGGCAATAGTGGCTTGGAATCATCTCTAGCTCTGCTCCCATTCATTCTTTCATTAATTTATTCAGTAAACATTTATTAAATGCCTACTATATTGAAAGCACTGTGCTAGGGGCTTTGGAGGAACTGAAAGGTAAGACCTGGTCTCCATCCTCATTTAACCAACAGTCTAGTTTAGAGGATAAATCGCTAACACAGATTAATTATAACACACAAGATTACAGATTTGCATCAAAGAGGTATAAAACAAAGTGTAAGGGCACTGAGGGAGGGGGGGAGTCATTATTAACTTGGGACCATCACAGAAACTTTGTGATATTAATAAAGAGGATTTTATTTTTAATGACAGCAATGTGCTATTATAATAATAATAACAGTAGCTAACATGTACATAGTACTTATTAAGTGCCAGGCACTGTGCAAATATTATTACCTCATTTGCTTCTTAGAACAACCTGGGAAGTAGGTGCTATTATTATCCCCATTTTATAGATAAGGAAACTGAGGCAAACAGAGGTTAAGTGACTTGCCCAGGGTGACATAACTAATAAGCGTCAGAGGCCAAATTTGAACTCAGGTCTTCCTGACCCCAGGCCCAACAGTCTAGCCACAGTACCACAGTGCAATGGCTCTATTCACAGCTGCCCCTCTATAGTGGGAGTTAAAAAGACCTGAGTTTATATCCTAGGTATGTTGCTCTGCCCCACGGACTAAGGCAAATCACTTAAACTCTTTGGGTAACAGTTTCATCATTTGAAAAAGTTAGGATAACAAATCTGACCTATCAATCTTCCTAGGTTTGCTTTAAAGGTGTTTTGTAAATTGTAAAGGGGCCACGTGAAATGAATGAATGTAAGCTATTATTATTTAGGATGGTAGGTATTTTAAGTCTACTTAATTTTTCATACTTCTGAAAATTTATTTTTATACGGTTTTCTATACTTTAAAGTCTATTTGGGGCCTAAGCATGTTTTTTTGTTTTTTGTGGTCACTCCCTACACAAATGGTTTAAGCTAATTTTGGACACAAATGTGCTTGTGATCAGGGCAGGTTACATCACTTGAACCATGTAGTATGTTTCATTTTTCCAGAACTTTTTAAAAGATGGTTGTGTGCCACTGGTATAGATGTTGATGTTACCCTCCTGCCCTAGGAGGTGGGAAATAAACAATGAGATGTCAATAGTCCTCCACTCATAAATTGCTGGTTGAATTACTATTTAACTTTCATCAGGTACCAAAGATATATCTCTTGTTGTGTGTTGTTTTTTTCCCCCAGGAGAAAAACCATACAAATGTACCTGGGAAGGCTGTACCTGGAAGTTTGCTCGTTCGGATGAACTGACCAGGCATTACCGCAAACACACGGGAGTGAAGCCATTCAAGTGCGCAGACTGTGATCGAAGTTTTTCCCGGTCAGATCACTTGGCACTGCACCGTCGGAGGCATATGCTGGTTTGAGGCATGAGACCTGTCCAGCGGAGCGGAGCAGAAGAGCTGGGTCTCTTAGCTACACCCCATTCAGCAGGGCTGAATCCCCATCGCAGTGTTAACACAAAAAAGGGCATCATCATCCCACGATGTCTGAAACCAGAGCAGGAAAACAAAATGGTACTTTTCTCCTCTCTATCTGAAGGTAACCCCACCGTGGCTACACAAGCAGCATTCTTATGCTGGCCCAGGAGATGAGTGACTCGGATGCTTGAAGAGACAGGCATTGTTTTTCCATGCTGTGTCCTCTACTGTTTAAAGATGTTTGTAGCTTAAACATTTTCTCAGCTGTAAGACATTTTCTTATTGATATTTTAAAAATCAGTTACCACAAATTGATGGCAAAGAGCAAGAAGACCTTTTTAACTTGGATTATTATCCCCAATCCTCCCCACCCCCTTTTTTTGGATTACCATCTAAGTAATGTAGAAAACATGCCCAATTTATGTTACCAGCAAGCTGCATGAAAATAGATGCGAAGAATCTATTGGAGAGGTTCCATTACCTGAAAATCAAGGGGCACTCCAGCAGACTTTTGCAGTAGTGATGGCGGCACTTAGAGATCTCACACGACTTGTCGTTATGCCATGCCCTAAAGGAAACCGACATTTAATCTCTCATGTGTTTGTTGTTCGTTCTTTGTTTCATTTTGATTCTGTTTTGTCCGTCTGCTAAAACAAAAAAGGGGACAAACCGTGTTTCATTTGAGGTCCAGTCCAAGTGTCTGCTCTGACATGGACTAGTATAGAAATGGTTTGGGGTTGTATAGGAAGAGCCTTTTCTTTAAAAAACAAAAAACAAAACAAAAAAAAATTACTGCCCCATTTCATAGTGAAGTTTTCTGTCACCTAGGCATCATCTCTTCCACCCCCTAGTATTTGATTACAAGGAATCAGGAAAAGAAACTTTCTTAGACACACTGGCACCAAGGTAAGAGGTGTGGCTGTCCAAGTAAAGTCAGTGAACATGAAAAATCAGACAAAGCGGAGAAGGAAATAATGCGCCTCTTGAGGAGAAAAGCAATAATGAATAAAAGGTCTTTCCTACAATAACTTCACTGAGGAGTCACATTACCAATATTCATACTTACTGAAGGAATTGTTTAAACACACACACACAGCTTTTCTGATGTCTTGGTTACTTTTACAATGTCGAGGTAATCTTTCTGCCATTTGCTGTCCTGCTCCATGGGGTAACATAATTAAAGACTGTGCTCCCCTTTTCACGTTTTAGAATTCATTTGGTGGCTAAAAGTTGAGGCAGGTGGTACAGAGGGGAAGGAACCCCTACCTTACCAGGTCAGCTCTCCTTGGAATAAAATGAGTAGAAAGAGGATGCTCCCAGAGGAAAGACTGAAATGGTGCTAGTTTCTACTCTTGGAAAGCAGAGAAGAAGAGAGTAGCCCATGGGCTCTTCTCTGCAGGTTTTTGTTTTTAAAGCTATATTTAGGCTCAGTGGTGCCTCACTGGCTTTTGCAGGTATGTTCAATCCAGACTTCCTGCATCAAGGATAAGAAAAAATTATTACTTCTCCTCCAGCTCTCCCCACCCCCCAAAAAAACTATGAGCTTATCTGTAATGAATCAAGTGTATGATAAATAAAGCAATATGTTACCAACAAACATCCTTTTAAAAAGAATAATTTCCTCTCTTTCACTCAGAGTCGGGGTTTTCCTCCCCCATCTCAATATGGTAAAAGGAGTTTGGTGAGTTATTTTTATTTGTTCAAGTTTTTATAGCTTAGCTATAAAGGGTCTCCAGAAAGACCTTTGCAATATATTTTAATTATGAAAACGTGGATTCGGGAAAGGCACAAATTAACCTCACAATGCTACTAGCTCATTTTTAAGTGTTTGAACAGTCTGAAATAACTTTGGTTACTGAAGTAGCCTTGTTTGGGATTATCTTTAAATCTCCGTAATCTTGTTCTGAGAAGTGACTGTTGAAGCAGGAACTAGGGACATTGAATGAAACAAGTGAGATTTGTCTCTGATAGTATTAAAAGTATTTGAAATAACATTGAAATAATAGTGTAACAGTTTTCAGGTTAAAAGCTTAGTATAAATCTATGCTCTACATTGTCTGCCAATTTGTTTCGGTAGAAAAATTGAGCAACTCCAAACCACCTCAGACTAGGGCTGCAGCCTTGCACTGGGTGTTACCTCCTAGAAAGTTTTTCTATCCGTTACTGTGTGTGACTCCCCACCCCCCCAGCTGCCCAGCTTCTCCAAGTCTGTGTCTATTCTTAATAGGAAATAATTGACAATTTGGATGAGTAACTACTAACCGAGAGAACAGAGTGTAATGAAACATACATTCACATCTCCCTTGCTGCCACTGTCCCTAACCCCCACCTCCCAAAGTATCGATTGACTTCATGATGGCTTCTTCTCAGAAAGGCTCATTACTTATCTTTCTCAAGCAGCATTCTTCTGTGGTTATAGGTAGTCTTGGGTTTAAGATATATAAAAGCAATAAGCCAGTATTTAGGAGTCCCTTGACATAGATAGCTAGATTTAAATTCAGCACAGATCTAGATGACTTTTTCTTCTCTTATAAAATTGGAAAAGGGGAGTGAGGGGAGAGACTATTTCTTCATCTCCAGCAAGTGAAAGCCAGACCTGAACAGTAAGCTAAAAGATAAGGACTGTCGCTGTTACCCTTCTCCCCTTTAATATGTCATATATCCAGTAGTTTAAAAAAAAATGAAATCAAGCACAATAAGGAAATGAGTCACTTTAATAATAAAAAATATTTAGATCAAAACTTAAAAACTGGAATTTATTTTGGTGCTATGCAAGGTGCATAGCAACTTATTTAACCTTAGTGAGCTTTCTGAATTCATCATGGGTGTTCTGTTACCACAAAAATCAACAGCAGAGTGATTTGGAATGGAGGAACTTTTTTTTTTCCCCTCAAATACAGGTAGCTTTGCAGAAATGGAAAGGCTTCCATTTTCTCTCAGCACCTATTTACTACTTCAGTTATAAGCACAGTACATAGTGAATAACAGAGAAAAACGTGGAGCCCTAGGAAATTTCATGGTCTTCCGAACCCTGAAGCATTTTTTCATTTAAAAGTTGAAGCTGTGTGTGCACATACATGGATGCAGGTCACCTTTCCCACTCTTGCTTTAATTGCTTTTAAATCTAAGATCGATGCAGAATGTCTGAGCTCCATCCCTTTGTATGCCTGTAGATCTCCAGAACTTCTGTGGGAATTAGAGTAGTGTCAAGGTTAAGGAGTTCAATCTTTTACATTTTAATAGACTCTCCTTTCATATACTGTTCTTATTCGAGAAAAGATTTACTTTTTTTTTTGTCTTGTTTTGCTTTCAGCCCCCATCTGTCATACGTAAACCTTGGATCCTCCTCATAACTTGCTACAGGTTCTCTGAAGCCTGTTAAGACATAAATCTCCAAAGGAGTACACCCTAAAGCTTAGGCAGCCACGTCTGGCATCAGTTTTAGGAAACACTATAGAATAGTTGTTTTCAAAAGCAGTTGAATAACAATAAGGTAAACCACACCATTCTTTTTTTTTAAACAAGGGCGCTTTTTTTATTCACTTTAAAGTTTAAGAGGTAGATAGGAAGATGATTTTTTGCAAAAGAACCAAGGAAATGCCACAGTGTTTACAAGTGCCAGCTTCTAGATGATTAGAAAGATCATTTCTCGTGGTTGAAAAAGTCTAAGAGTCGATAGCTTTTGGGGAGAAAAACACACTCACACAATAACTTAGTGTTCTGTATTTGAATAGAAGAATAAAAAAAAACACTTTGAATTGCCATTTCTTTTATAAATCAAAGCTTTTCTGCACTTTGAAATCAACTCATTACAGTGACAATTTTGACAGGGATAAAGATGCAGTACTCCTTATTCTGTACTTTATTATGCTTACCAAAGGTGCAATTGAATAAATCTGGTAAGTAGAGGCCTTCGATTGTATTGTGTACTCCTATTAATCATGGTTTCAGCTGCTTAGAGATGTGGCTGCAATAATGGTGTTTACAATAGCTTACCATTTAAAGTAAGAAAGTGGCAGAGTTGACCAGTGTTAAGAATACCAGCATTCACATTGTAGGGAGGGTTAAATTCTGATGGCAAAGGACTAAAAATGAGGTGATTTATGAATATGAATGGATATCAAAATCATAAAACCCTTTTTTCATAGCCTATTCTCAGAATTTACCCCCATAATAATTCTTGTAGATTTAGCATGTAAAGTGTACTTTCTTACTAAATCTTTAGTGGGAAGAAAAAAAAAATCTCCCTTAGTTTCATGGGGGTTAGCACATACAATTTGAAAATATCCCTTTCCAACATGATTTGTTTATTCTTGTTTATGAAGAGGCCAGTGAGCTACATCTCCTCATTCTGTTATCAGTACCAACATGCCTGCCTCTCTATAGAAATACCCCTAATAAATGCACATGAACATACTTTTCTATACATGTAGCCAGCGGCATATCCATATGTTCATGGATACATATTCTTACATGATAGCCAACTAAGAAAAAAAAGATTTTTAAAGGAAGATTTTGTAATACTCCATGCTGTCTGGAAAAATAAATTATTTACCTTACTAGGAAATCATGCTGTATATGACTGCCTGCATTTTATAGCTTGAAAATGTACATAACAAATTAAAATTGCTATATTTTCACAGTTTCATTATAGAATAATGTGTATGTTTAGCAGCTCATGCCCATTGGTACTTTAAATATGTTAAATATTGAACAGTTTCGATAGAAATTCAATTTTTAGTAAGAAAATCAAATATAAGGATACTGCATCTTTTAAAAATAGAATGAAAGTATTTTACTGTACTTGTAACAGTCAATATTCTGTAATATATGTGATAGTGGAAAAGTATTTTCAAATTCACAATTTTACACAGGTTGTAAATAGTTTAGTGAAGTATGTTGGAGGGGAAGCTTCTAGTTTTCATCACACACACACACACACACACACACCCATTCAGATATGCCTTGTAAATCTTCCACACAATTAGCCATAATACTGTAGGGTCTCAATTGTTCTACTTTGTCAAAACATGTTGAGCATGTACAGCCGAGAGTGACCACTCATTTTGGTTTGTCTAGGACAGCTTTGTATACAATGAAGTCATTTGAAGTCTCTGGAAACTGATTCCAAACTGAAAATGCCTATGTCTGAATAGGGGAAAAACAGCTGCATGGGAGTATTCTAGTGTTTAAAATGTGCCCGAGAGAGAAGTAGACAATTGCTTTATTTTCTCAGTCATCTCACTCCCTCTGCCAAAATGTTTCTTGGACAAAAGATTCCACAGTTCCAACAGGTGGTCACTCTTGGGTAATTCCAAAGGGAGTTTTTGTTCTGTTAGGTGTAGCTGCATGTTAACAGAAGCTATGTGATGGTAGTAGCAGTGAGAATCCCCATTTGCTGGTGACAGAGATAAGCTAATACCCATTTTTCAGAAATGAATTAAAACCTGAAAGTGCCTGTCCACATACATACCTTATAACTGATGGAATGTCCTATGCTTTTCACACAGCAATAATATTGTTGCTTCATTAGACTAGCATTTATTCCCCCAAATAATTGAAAAAGATAAATTTCAGTAAATCTATTCACTTCTTTGACTACCCCCCCAAACCATTATTTTATCCTTACCATCTTACTATCTCTTATGTGTAATTTACCATAAGTAAAATGTTGTTATTCATGCAAAGGGAGAATGCAGATTTAATCAAGAAAGCCCACAATACGCTGTGGCAATTCCAAATTACTGCTTCTTGTGGTTTTTTGACCCTGAGCTCATAAAAGATTTCCGATGAATCATACCCAGTATTCTCTGAGAGGAAGACCCATGATAGCTAATAAAAATTACTAGACACTTCAGCTGGGAGGACACATTATTAAATGTAAAGTTTTTTGTTTCTTGTTTCTTTTCCAGTTTCACTTGTTGTTTTCCCATTTCAGTAGTATCTTTGGGTGAAAAAAATCTATATCATGTCTACAGGAAGACTAGTGGAGTACTTAGAACATTTAAGGATATCAGCCAAGGTTTGCAGAGCAGTCTGAATGTTACCATATTTGCTTGCATAATTTCCCCCATTTCTCCATTCCCAGATATATCACTGCTAAACCGTGGAGTCATGGTTAGAATTAGAGAATGATGTGGTTTGGACAATGTGAGCCCTGTTAACACCTCTGCTCCACATTGTAATTGCTAGCCAAGTGTTGTTCTTGTCAGTTAAAATTATGTTCTACAGAGCTGAAGAAGCTCAGAGCCTTGATAAGAGAAGTTGATGAAGTGTGAACAAGGGTTAAGCACTCTTCCATTTACTTTCTGCAAGTCAAGATTTGAGTAAACCCAGGTCACATATTTAGCTCTTTTGGGAGGTACAGAACTGGATCAGTGGATACCAGAAGAAAGTCCTGATGAGGAAAAGATCTTGCATTTCCTTTACAAAATTCTTAATCTTTTTAAAGAAAGATTTTCTGGATGTGAAAAATGCAGTCAACATACTGCCAATCATGCACATATCTCTAGATCTGTGGCATCTACCCTAAAATCCAGGCATCTTACTAAAGTTTACCTCTTTCGCCAGAATGTTTGGTATTGTTTTGATAAGCTTGTATCTCCATAGACACAAAATTGGTGACATGAGTTCATTCATTCAGGCCAAAATAAGGTATTTACTTGACTTTCTGTTGGCATTTGGTCCTCCACAATCTAGCAACTTGCTTGAATTCTCTTCTTCACTTTTCATTCAAATAGCTTATTATATCAATTCAGATCAGTCTTTTTTTTTCCAAGATAAAGTTTATTCTTCTAAATTTTCACCTTACTGTAGCTAATATCATAACCTCTCAAAAATTACTTGTCCAATGGTGAATGGAGAGGTAGAAGCCGCTATGCTCGTATAATGAACACAGATTCCAAAGTGATCATTCTTTTTCAGTGTTCCCATTTCCTTTTTTTTTAGATTTTATTAATTTATTTTGATTTATCAACATTCACTTCCATATGCTTTTGAGTTTAAAATTTTTCTCCCCCTTCCAGCATTGCCATTTTCCAGCAAAGTCACGTAAGATATTAAATAGTTTTGAATACAAATTGTTGTTTTGCTAACAGTCATGATTCAGTTGAATTTTGTATATGGAATTAAGACAAACGAATTCTATTTTTTCTTCCCCCAATCACCTAGCTTATGAAATTCTGACAGTGTTGATCTGTAGATGTACTAATAGACTTTAAAAACATTCAGAACAGTCATTTCTCTTACTGTTTTGGCAATCGTTTCCTAAATTATGATCCTTCTCCCTGTTATATTTGGGGTGGGGAAGGGATGGGGGAGAGGAAGGAGAGAGAGAGAGAGAGAGAGAGAGAGAGAGAGAGAGAGAGCTGCATAAACAAACACCCATGTTGAAAGGCAACATTCTGAGTACAGACTCTAATGTAGGTGGTCATTGTTCACCATTAGTTGGGTTTCACAAGCAATAATTTTTTCAAAACATGAAAACCACAAACCTAAATGAGCTGAAAAATGATAAGTTGTAGAAAGAATCGCATCAGGACTTTCTCCTTCTGGTTTTCATCACCAAATGTTTAAATGTGTATGAAACAACAGACTTTGCACTAAGTGTGAGAATGTAGAACAAGTGATTTCCTATGTGAATTGATTAGTTGCTTTTACCAATGACCAGTCTAAGACTCTTCAAGAATTGTTTGTGGGGAGAGGCACATTTTGAATATAGGTGAAAAGAGTGCCCAGGAATTGTATGAAGAAGGATTTTATGGACGTGAGAATACAAAATCTTTCATTCCTTCTTATTCCATGCTCCAAAAGAGACAGCCTAAAACAGAAAGGAAAATTTTGCATCCTGATCTTGAATTACTTGGTTTCCATAGCAGAATTTGTATACTCTTCTATTTGTAATGACGTTCATATGACTTTATTAAATTGTAATGCGTTGCATAGGTATTGTTGAACTGGGGCACTGGTGCCTGTAAAGGCTCTTTCCTATGACTTGTTTGTTCACAGTTTGTCACGCTTAAAACTTAAAGAAAAACATCACCATCCAATGGGAAGGTGACTGGGAAGAAAATCCTTTGTATTTATTTTTTCCACATATTTGTGGAACATATTACATCACATTAAAAGCTGCTCACTGAAGGAAGTGAGAGAAATAGTTATAAAACCAGTTTGAAAAATATTGTGTTATCTATTATATCACATTGGATCATAATGCAGTTATATGTATTGTAATATGGTCCTTTGGGGGGGAAAAAAAGAAACCAACCAGCAAATTCATGTTTGTCTGAAGCCAGAAGCCGACTCCGAACTTTCTGTGTTGTGAAAAGATCAGACGAGACCACCTTTAAGATATCCACCTGCCACTTAAAGACAACTTAGTTATAATTAGTAGTAGTCTAGACACTGCTCTTTGTGTGTGTGGGGGGGGAGGATCAATTCAAAAGTCATTTTCTTTTGAACAATTCTCTTAGCTGTGTTTGAAGAAAGGAGAATAAAGAATAACATGATCGTTGGCCAAATCAAGCAGGCAAATCCCCCCCCCCAATCCCTCAATAATTAGCTCATTACTTTAGTACATATGGTAATTGGGTCATAAGATCTTTCTGTATAAATTTTTTTTTAAATCCACCTCATAGTTTGAAAATGTTCAATCTAGGATTGGAGCCTCTGAACGAGGAATTGAATAGATGCACAGCACCTGATTCACTTTGCTGGGATGTAGGGGAAAGGAGACTTTCTCAAAGCCCATAGAAAGATGACCCCATATTTCTAAAAATAAATCTCCCCTGTGAAACTAGAAAGCAAATGTATTAATTCTTCAAATCCTCTTTTGTTTTCTGTTCAGAGGGTTTTTCATTGCAAAGAAATTTATTTCTTCAAATCTCATCTAAAGATCTAATTTCCCAATAGTTTCCTCTGCATTTATATACTATGTAGTGTTTAGACAACACCTGTTATAAGTTTATTAATATTATGTAAGTGTTGTTCTTGTATTTATGTATAGTGTATGTATTGTAAATATACTCAGAGCTTTTTTTTTTCCTTTTACTGTAAAATGGTGATTTTGCCCTATGATGATGTAAAGGGAGACCCTCCTAATGAAATTCTGTCAGAGGATGATTATTCCAGTCTATTCTCAGAGATTTAAATGAACAAGTGTTATCGTTTTTAATGGTGTCTCAGACATATTCTGTTGGTGCATTGCTTTTCTGTATTCAACTTTCCTATGAATTGAGCTGTGAACTGAAATAGAATTTAACCCTTTAAATGTATGCATTTGTATAATTATCTGAATGAAGGCATGAAGGTTAAATAAAGCATTTTGTATGGAACGAAACTCCATAATTATTACCGTGGATGACTCAGACACTCTGAAAAGCATAGTTATTAACTATTCTAATTAAACCTTTGTTATAAAACCCTTGACCATTTGTGTATATAATAATTGAAAAAAGCAAAACAAAGCAGGATTTGCCCCAGAAAATGAACTGCTTTTTTATTTCAGGATGAAAAATGCACAGAGGATCTTAATGTCCTTTTACATTTTCCATGATAATTGGAACTAAAAAATTAGTCGTGAAATGCTAAATGATGAAAAAAGTGCATCTTTCTAGGGTTCTGTAAATGGATCCAAATGAAATATCCTCTCAGGTTTAATGTACTGTTCATACATAGGACTGGTAAATACAAAACCTGGTCTCTGAATATGCATAGGAATGAGGACTTGTAGGGACATGTTGAGTATGACCATTAAAAACTAATCAGTTGTCTAAATAGTGTAATAATTACTATAAAAAGTCCTTGCGAAAGTTTCAGAATTTTCAGCTCCATTCATCTAACTAAAATAAATTTTGCCTACTATGTAAGGAACTACGTTAAGCTCTGGGAGAGAAAGAAACAGAAAGAAATCACAATCCCTGCCCTCAAGGAACTTACATCTAGGTGGGGGAGATAGATAACAAATGCACAAATAATTTTCACATCATTCAGAGTACTTAAGAGTAGCATAAACAATAAGGAAATGAGAGATTACAGGAGACAATAAGTACTACTACTAATACTACTACTAATACTACATATGCATATCTAAATTTATGTATAGAATAATGAATGAAACAGCATTAAGTGCTTACTATGAGCAAAATACTATAATAAGCACCAGGGAAGCAACTAGCAAGGCAATTTCTGCTCTCCAGGAACTCACTTTCTAATGGGGTAGACAAATACCTATAGGAGATTTTACCTGCAAGTCAGATGGAAAGACCAGTGGTTCTTAGGGTACAGCAGCAAAGCAGATGGTAATACAACTTCCTTAATAAAAATACGCTCTATTTTTATTAATCATTTATTATCACATACATAATATGTGTTCTATATTTATTTATGATAAATTATATTTAGATGTGTCATTTATTGATATTTTATCAATATCCATTAATAAAATTATATTCTGTTTCTGAGGTTGAATATGTGACAGTGACAAGGATGTTGGGGGCAGGAACTTCCTTTTCTGGACCTTCGGCAGCTGTGGCTGCTGAGGAAGAAGGGGCTACAGCACCCCCAGAAGCATTGGTCATGTCCATCTCTACAACGGTATACTCTGGATGATGATGTCTTTGTGAAGTGGGCCAATTGCTTGGGCAGTGCTATTCTTCCCTGGACTTGTAGGCTCAGTGTCCTGGGCTATATTTCCATCTGAGTCTGAGGAAGGGTGATGGGGGTGGTTTGACTTACCCTGTACATATTTTCTCCTGTCTTTTCCTCACTATATGTTGTGAAGAATGGCTGGCCCCTTCTTCACAGGGATTATTCCCTTAGATGATGATTGCTGGGGCTGAGCTATAGTCAGAACTGGTGAATGGTTGGAGGTGCGTTACTACTCCCGAGAATCTTGTGCTTACTTGCCAGTGCTAGTTGATGACACAGTGATTGATGGTGGTGGTGGTGGTGACAGTGATTGATCTTGGTGATGGTGAGAATGGTAGGTCCATTCTCCATGGTGGTTGCTCCCTCACAACGAAGGCTATGGGGGCCAGATTGAAAACAAGATCATTGATCAATGGAGCGTTGCTCTTCTCAGGGCTCAATAGCTCAATATGCTGGGCTGTCCTCACTGCGGCATGAGAGGATGTGGTGCTTAAGGGGGTGGCAGTGGCAGTGGGCTGACTCAGCTGACATAGTCTTTTATGTGTCAGAAACCTTTTGTCTCTCTCAGAGTACATTACTGCTTCCTATGTAAGAATAATGAGATCATTTAGCACTCTAATTAATAGCTAGTAGAATGCTGGACTTGGAGTCAGAGTGACCTAAGTTCAGTCTTGCCTCAGACACTGTTGTATGAAACTGGGCAAGTCACTTAAACTCACTCAACCTCATTGGGGATAATAATACCTTGCAGGATTGTTGTGAAGACTGAAAGAGATGCCATATTTAAAGCTCTTTGCAAACCTTATCATTCTACATACATTTAGCTATTAGTATTGTTGTTGTGTATTTTCAATAAATCCAGAGCCACATATTATCTCCATTTCACACATAGCAAATCAGGCATGCACAGGTATAAATACACGTTAAGTGTAGACCAGAACTTGGCCTCCTCAACTGCCGATTTTTGCTGTCCAGTTCTAATCACTTCCCACTCAACCCAGAAGTTTGTAAAAATGGTTCAGATACGTTGAAAATGGGTTTCTGTGAACTGCGCTTTAGCAGTTCTTAAGAGAGAGAAGACTCTCTTCTTGCCAAAACAAAGTCAACATATCAGGCAGGACTGCCCACTGGACTACTTTTTGGGTTGTCAGAGATCCAAAGCCATATTTGAGTTCTGCAAGTGAACCTCAAAATGTCAGTCACCCACTGGGTAACAGTTCTCTTACAGTGACAACAAATATAATGAAACTGACATGTTCAACCAGGGATCATTGTTGCTATTACTAGTTTGAAGTCTGTGAGGTTTATATAATAAATGTCAACTATTATTATTGTAAAGTACTATAAAAATGCAGGGAAAAGTAGTAGTTCCTCCTTCTTTTGAACTTTTATTTCCAATTGTATTACCCTAAAAAAGCAATACAGTTAGAAAAATTCTCATCAAAGCAGAGGCCAAAAGATCATGTTTAACAGGAAACCAATAAATATTGTTTAAATTGAGTGGACTCCAGTTCTGATCACTTTCATTCTTGCTGTGGTATGGACTATACCACATTGGTAATGGGTGCTAAGCTGAAAAAATGATGTACTCAACCCACCAGAAGTTGTCTTAATGTCACCCTAAGAGTTCTTTCCATCAATGAGCCTTCCTTTAGTGCCAGGCACTGGGAATACAAAGTCCCTGCTTTCACCAGTTCACTTAGGAGGATCTTAGATAGACCATCTAGGTAAATAAATCTTAAGAGCAAGTAAAGTACGAGTAATCCCTCACATCTCTGTTACATTTTATAATTACAAAGAATTTTCCTTATCAGAAACCTGAGATCAGTATTCAGTAGGTGAGACAATGATAGCCCTGAGAGATTAAGTGGCCTTTTGAGGTCATGAGGCAGGTGGATCCTGCTAATTCAATATGTAATGGGTTCTTCATCACTGGGGATCTTCAAGTAGAGGCTTTCTAGGATCACTTAGAATATTTTAGAAGGAATTTCTGTTACTGCTGGTACAGATGACCACTGGAGGCATTTCTAGCTTTCAAGTTATGTATCTCAGTAACAGTTAAGTGAGGGATACAGGTTGGGTGGGGAACTCAATGCTTGAGATTTGGAATGATTATGCTTTCCACTAGACCATTCTGCCTGCCTTCAGAGGTCCCAGCTCAGGCCATGTTCAATATATTTAACCAGTACTCCCAAAATTGAAGAGGTGGTTATCCAGCATATGCACATGCCAAATCCATTTTTGGACCAAAGAAAGATATTTAAGTAGAAAGACAACACTTACAGCTAGGGAGATCAAAGATCATGGTATAGCTGACATCTGAGCCAACTCAGAAAATTCAAATAGACATTTATTATGTACATATAATCTTGGACAGATATGCAAATGGATCTTGGGTTGGGCCCAGAATTAAGTAGGTGGAGGGGAGCAAGCTAGAATACCATTGGAAAATTGCAGTTTCTTTGATAACTCTAAACATCTTCCTTGAAATAAAGGCCTACCTTTTTCTATGCAAATGCTTTGTAGTGTTTAATAAATGCTTGTTGATTTTTTGAGCAATCTATGGCATATAACAAATAAGGAACTATGAAGGAGAGTAGGGGATAGTCAGTTTGTTAACTATCAAATAAGGAATTACAAAGGAAGATAAGGGATTGAGACTGGCTCTGTGATTTCATTGGAATGAGGAACTCCTGTGCGTGGAAACTCTCCTTGCTTGAGTAAAGGATGTGATCAGAGAAATTAGCAAAAAAATTAGGTGGTCATGAGTCAAGAGCTAGGCATAACCAATGAATAAGCTTAATGTTTCACCGGTTTATTCACAATATCTGGAAGAAGCAAGAAAGGGCCCTACCATGTTAAATGGACTCCATTCTGGTGAACATATAGGAAGAGATGGAAAAGAATCATACATGATGGGCAGATAGATAGTTGTGGCCTGCACCGTAGCAGGGAATACCCACATTACTGAGGTCACAAATCTAATTGATTATTTGAATATGATGGAAAAAATTCCCAACAATTAGTGCTGTTCAGAAATAGAATGGGCTACCTCAGGGGGCAATGAGTTCTTTATCACGGTAGAAGGTTGAATAGGAAAAGGTGATTGTTAGTCATTTCCTCTTCAGGTATGAGTGAACCAGATGATCTCTGACGTCCCTTCTAAGTCTGAGATTGTTGGTATTTTGACTGGATATTTCAGCAATATAGGGGATTGTTTTTCCCTAAATTCTTTGGATTGTCCTTTTTCCCTTTTCCCTTTAAGAGTTTCAGCTCTTCACTTAAAGGCACCATGACATAATAGAGTTCTTGTATTTAGAGGCAAAAAACAGGTTCAAATTATGACTTGGACACTTACTAGCTGTGTGGTCATGGGCAAGTCATTTAAACTCTCAGAGCCTCAATTTCTTCAGTGTATACATATGGGCATGAGTGCAGTTAGGTGTTTATCACCATATCTCTACTACCACCTCATGAGGCTGTTGTGAGGGAAATGCTTTATAAATGTAAAAGCATTAAATAAATCTAAGTTATTATGAATTTAAACACTGACCACTTCATTGCTATCTATTCTTTCCTATGAATAAGATCTATGAAATGACAGCCTGCAATGGTTAAACAACAGAAATAACAATGTGCTTTTGATTTGAATACACTGGGGTTTTATCAAGCAGACAAACTATATAGGGCTAGAAAAAAGTCATGCTCCTTAAAAAATGACGTGTTCCAAATGACCTTTGCTGGTTTTCTTACCATATAGTGTATTGTCCTCCCACCAAAGATGCTGCCATCCCCTTCCACACAATAAACCAATTGTTCTTTCTCAGTGTTCTATCTGGATTTAATATTTTTCTCTCCCAATGGTGCAATAAACATATCTTTCATCACTTCCTGTTTAGACTAAGTTCCCCTCCAATGAACACCTACACAACACATACTCTTGACCTATTCTCTATTTCTCAAAGCTTACATTTTTTCTGTGCATCAGCAACTTTTTAATGCTCTTTTTTCCTTTAGTAGGGCTCAATCTATTAAATATCTATTAATATAATTTTAACTAACAAAATCCATTTATAATGAATAGTTTTCCATAAACCAATGGGAAACCAATATCTTCATCCACTAAATGAGAGGAAATCTGGAGCCTTGAGGTTGCTGTGTGTAAGGAAAGTACCAGATTTGCTCAAGGAATGGGTTAGTAGAATAGTGCCCCATTTCTATTTGTTGTTGTAGCTTAATTTGCCCAATACTTGTTTCTTCATATTTCCTAATCAATAGTGGAAAGATGTCCAATGTGATACACACTTGGTCTGAATTCCGGAGCAACTATAGGACTATTGGCATGTCCATGATCTCAGTGGAGGACCTAGAAAAATAAATTTTTTGTTCACTTTGAGGCACCCATGGCATTCCTACTTTCTCATGGTTCTGTTACACTCAGTGTAACTCAGTTACACTGTTACACTCAGAGCTTATTCACAGACCAGATTGCTTGCATTAGGTGAACTATGTTTGATTAGTCATCCTTGGAATCACTAAAACTCTTAAGGAGTGTGTCTTGTAGTATGAGGCTTGGTTGGAACAACTGGGGTTGTTTATCTTGGACAGGAGAAGACTCGACATGATCGCTGTCTTCCATTTTGAAGGACTATCATATGGAAGAGAGATTACACATGTTCTTCTTTGTCCCAAAGAGTAAAACTAGGAACATTAGGGTGAAACTGAAATAAGGCAGATTTTGGCTTCATGTAAGAAAAATGTAATAAGTTGTTGTTCAGTTATTTGAGTCTCAGTGACCCCTTTGGGGGTTTTCTTGGCAAAGATACTGCAGTAGTTTGCCATTACCTTCTGCAGCTCATTTTATAGGGGAAGAAACTGAGGCAAACAGGATTAAACGACTTGCCCAGGGTCACACAACTAGTAAGTGTCTGAGGCCTAATTTGAACTCAGGTCTTCCTGACTCCAGGCCCAGCAGCTTTAGCCACTGCGCCATCTTGCTGCCCTATCTTAATAAGAAGAGTTATCCATAAATGTAAAGAACTACTTCAGGAAGCAGTGGATTTCCCCTCATTAATTCAATCAATTAGTCAATAAGCATTTATTAAACACTTACTATTTCCAGGCATTGTTCTACTCCCTGAGAATACAAAGGAAGAAAGCCAAAACAGTCCTTACCTTCAAGGATCTTTTGGTCTAGCCTAGGAGACAACATAAACATATTTAAATAAATTAAATATGTGTGTGTGTGTGTGTATGTATGTATATAATCAATGCAAAGTAATATAGGTAGAAAGGCACTAGCAACATGGGAGATCAGGAAAGGCTTCATATAAAAGATAGCCCTTAAGATGAGCTCTAGAGAAACTCAGAGATGAGGGGAGAGTGCATTCCAGGAATGAGGAACAGCTGGTATAAAGGAATACAGGCAGAACGTGGAGATGTATAAAGAGGGACAAGAAGGCCAGTATGCTGGACCACAGTATTCATGGAGGAGTGCTATGTGCATTAATGCTGGAATGCAGGTTAAAACTAGGTTGGTAAGCCTTAAGATGCCAAACCTCTAATCCTAGAGGTAATAGGGAGCCGAGTTTCTTAAGTAGGGGGAGTAATAGGGTCAGATTTTCAAGTTAACAAAAAAAAAACCCTGGCATCTGTGAGAAGAATGAATTGGAGAAGGGAGATTTGAGGCAGGAAGATCAATTAGGAAGCTATTGCAGTAAACTAGATGAGGTGTGATGAAGGCTTGAGCTAGGATGGTGGCTGAGTAAAGGGGAAAGAAGAGTGAATATATGGAATGAAAGAAAAGGAGGAGTCAAGGGTGACATACCTGGAACCCGTTGCAAAAAATGTTGGTGCCCTTAACAGAAAGAAGGCAGGGTCAGGGGAGAAAGATAATGAAGTCCCCTTCCAACATGTGTTTGAGATAGCAATAGGACATCCAATTTGATTGTCCATTAGGCATTTGGTGATGTGGGACTAGACTGAGGAGAAAGACGAAGTTTAGAATTTTCAGTCTGGGAATCATCAACCCAGAGACTGTCCAGAGGAACTGATGATGGTTCCAAGAATGAGTACAGAGAGATGAGGTCTTCAAGCAAAGGCAACAGGGAAGGACAATAATGATAAATAATAATAATAATAAGTTAGTACATATGTAGTGCTTTAAGGTTCACAAAACACTTTACAAATATTATCTCATTTGATTCTCACAACCTTGACAGGTAGGTACTATTATTATCCTCATTTTACAGATGAGGAAACTGAGGCAAACAGGCCTAAGTGACTTGCCCAGAATCACACAGCTAGTAAGTGTCTGAGTCCAGATTTGAACTCAGGTCTTCCTGACTCTAGATCCACATGTCAGGGTTGTTGTGGAAGAGGTTTTTATTATTATTATTGTTGTTGTTGTTGTTGTTGTTGTTGTTGTTGTTGTTGTTGTTTAGTAGTGTTAAGTAGATTGGGAGAGATGGCCAATAGTCTAGAATTCTTTGATTCTGTGATTCTAAATTTAATCTTACAAAAGCCAGTATCCAAGGGAATTTCTATAACTATAAAGTCTTCTCATCTTTCAGTTAAAAAAAAAACACTTTTGGAAAGACTCAAATTGTTCACTGATGTCATACCAAAGCTCACCATTTTAGAAACTACTTTCATCAAACCATTTATTTGCCAGTGAAGCAGAGCATATGTGAGCAAGAAGATTGCTTTGCAAACAGCACTCTCTCTTATCTGAGTTTTGTTATATTTTCTTCATTTAGTTTACATCATGGAGTGTGCAAATCTTTGACTCCTGCTGACTGGGTGGAACCTTAGAAGAGAAACATTTTTAATCCTCTTCTTTGAAATGTTGGGTTTTTCCCCAAACCAGGGAAGTGACTTAGAACAGAAGCAACAGCTTAATGTTACTCAAACGGATAGAGCTTTGAGACCTTGCACTGTCCTTCCACTCAAACTGAATAGGTTGGAACAGCTTCAATTCAAAAAATGTAATGACTTGCCCTCCCCACTAACATTAGTATTGCCATTTCTTCCCACATTATTTTTTCCTGTATTTTGTGTAAAATGTTGTGGGATATTAGAATAGCAAAGGATAAATGCAGTTTAAAAGGAACAAGCCTTTTTGTATTTGCTCCCTAGCCTTCTTTTCCACACCAGTAAGAATATTTTCCCTCATCTGAAGCCACTGTGAACATATGTCTTCGAAAGTATTTCTAAAATTCACACCAATGAATACATTTGATAACACGGTAAAATCAAATCAACAAGTCAACAAACATTATTAATCACCTCTGCACCATACGCCGTGCTAAATGCTGGGGATTAAAAAAAAAGGCAAAACATGTTTCCTGCCCTCAAGCAGCTTACATTCTAACATGAGAGACAACATGCAGACAACTATATACAAACAAAATATATAACGGGTAAATTGGAGGTGATCTCAGAGGGAAGGCATTAGTGTTAAGAGGGATTGGGAGAAGCATCTTGAAAAACATGAAATTTTAGCTGAGACTTGAAGGAAGCCAGAGAAGTCAAGAAGCAGAGACAAGAAGGGAGAATATTCCAATCACAGCTATTGTTGTTCAGTCTTCATGCCCCCATTATGGGGTTTTCTTGGCAAAGATAATGAAGTGGTTCACCGTTTTCTTCTCCAGCTCATTTTATAGATGAAGAACTGAGGCAAATAGGGTTAAGTGACTTGCCCAGAGTCACACAGCTAGTAAGTGTCTGAGGTTGGATTTGAACTCATGAAGTTGAGTCTTCCTGATTCCAAGCCCAGTGCTCTATCCACTATGCCCACCTAGCTGTTGACAAGCATAGCTGACAACCTGTGAAAATGAACAGAGTTGGGAGTGTCTTGTGCAAGGAACAGCAAGGAGGCCAGTATCACTCAACCATAGAGAATGCAGAAGGGAGTAGTGTATAAGACTGGAACAGATTATGAAAGGCTTTAAAAACCAAACAGAGGACATTACATTTGACCCCAGGAGGGGACAAGGAGACATAGAAGTTTATTGAGGTAGGGCATGGGGAAGTGGTTGGAGGAGGGGAAGGTGATATGGTCAAACTTGGGCTTTAGTAAGATAAAAACTTTTAAATGCTCCCACCTCCGTGCCCCACTTTCCTCCCCATCCTCTAATTTATATATTAGCAACAAATCAGTGAAATCACTGACCAGCTATACTTCACAGTGATCCTAGGGAGCTGACTGCATATTGACTTTGGTCTCATCTCTCTTAGGAATGTGTTTTTCTAAGTTTCTTTCACGAAAGAGATATGCCTCCTGAAGTTTGGCTTAGGGATCTATAAGGAGGTATGGGAAGGTCTCTTTTTCCCTTGTAAAAACTGTTGAGTGACAATAGAAACTCTTTTGATGCCTTTTCCCTGTATTTAAACTTGGCTTTCTGTGTAGGAACAGAATATCACTGGACAAAAATGTATCATAAAGTCCCAAAGTAGATACAAATGCAAATACTAAAATCCATGTATTTGTAAAGCCCTATAAATCTAAGTTAACCATATATTGCTGTTTAATCTTTACATACAGGTGAGCCTCAAGGTTAACTACCTCTATAAGACTTACCATAGGCTTTTGTAATTTGTCATTGGCAAAGTTTCTTATCAGTTGGCATGCCTTGTGAGAGTATCATTAATGAGAGATTCATCTGCCTTGAACATGAGAAACCATTTCATTCCCATCTGGCTCTTGAAGAAACAACTTATAAATATGACATGTGCTATTTAAATGTATGTAGGACTGACAAGTAGCCTCCACTGGTTGTTGACAAAGTATACCATTATGGCATTTTCATTCCAATAATGAAAACAGATTTGCCACTAAGAAGGTAAATCTGTTCTTGGCTTTCTAGACCAAAATGGATAATAAAGAAATATAAGGAAAGTTACACATAGTAAAGGACTGAAGGAGAAGAGAGATATTACAATAAAATATGCTTTTTAAATCCTAAAAGTTTAGGCACTTTTGACAGTATGTAGTTCAATAAACTCTATGTAAGGAACTATACAGGATGTTAGGAATACAAAAATGAAAAATGATACCATCTCTATCTCTAGAAGTCTAAAGTCTTTATAGGGCAGGACATGTACCAAAAGAAGTCCAGTCCAACAAAAGAACAAAAGAATGATTCAAAGTCCTATGGGAAATTTTGAGTAGGAAAAACTCACTTTCATTTGGGGGCTAATGGAAGGCTTCATGGAGAATGCGACAGCTGAACGGGTTTTAAAAGAAAACAAGGATGAAGCCCAGTGTTTAAGACACAATTAGGATTTTAAAATCTTTAATTATCCTCCAAATTTTTCCATTGACTAAATCGTAAATTTGGTTATTACCCGTTCTGGATTCTCTTGTAAAACCGAGGTGAACATTTGTATTTGTGAGGCTTTATTTGGGAATGTTAGGATAAAGGGGACTAAACACAAGGAATAAAGGATGACATAGTCATAGGCAGAGTGATTTCAAGGGCACCAAGGAGGTTGTTCTCCCCCACCAAATTGCCTAGTCCAAATTCTTTCCTTGTGATTCCTGAAATTCTCCAATCAAACTTCATTCTTTTGATTTAAAAGTGCTGTCATGGGGTGGGTAGGAGGGGAGAGGGGGATACTTTACTTTATCCTTTGAAAAGGATTTTTTTCTTAAGCAGTTGTGTCAGGCAATAGAGAAGGAAACTTTTACAACAAGATACAGTGAAGCATGAAAAAAAAAAACCATGAAACTAATGTGAAAAGAAAAAATAGACCTAGATCAGTGCTCTCATAATTACAAACAACTACATGATTTAGGTCAGATAGATAGACAGACAGATACATAGACAGACGGATGGATGGATGGATGGATGGATGGATGGATGGATGGATGGATGGACAGGTAGACAGACAGATACATAGATATATAGATACACAATACATACATGCATACATGCAGTACTCTTCTGTACTCTGGATACTGTGCTATGTGTTGGGGATACAAATACAAATGAACAGAATTGTTCTTTCCCCCAAGGTGCTTATCTTTTAATACGGAAAAATAGCATATAAAGGAGAGCTGGAAGTAGGACATTAGGGAGAAAAGGTAGAGACTGAACAGACTAAGACAGGATGTAGAGATTCCTGGGGAGCGTGGTTCCAGGCAAGCTAAAACCGAAGCTCCAGAGGTAGAGTCCAAGGTTGTAGTGGTAGGGAGGTGAGAGTCATAATTACAAAGGACTGAAGTCTACCCTGCTCTCACCTCCAATAAAGAGTATTTTGTCTTACTAAATGAAAATATGCATTGGAGGGTAAACCAGTATGCCTTATCAGTAACTTCCATCTTAATATGAATGAGTTTACAAGGCTCTTCAAGAATCATAAAAGTTGAGAGTTGGAGGGCACCATAGCAGCCGTTCAGTACAACCCATATACAAAAAGAATCCCCACAGTAACATTCCTGATAAACGGTCATCAGCTTCCGCTTGGTGACTTCAGAGAGAGGAACTCATCACTCTCCAGGTGACCTGCTCCTCTTTTGTACAGCTCTAATAATTAGGAATTTTTTCCAGACATCTAGTTTATATTTGCTTCTGCTTTTTCCACCCATTGTCCCTGGTTCTGTCCTCTGGGGTCTAGGGTCAAATAGACCAAGTCTAATTCTTTTTCTGTATTATAACTATTCAGTACTTGAAAACAACTATTAAATCTCTCATCCTGAGTCTTCTCCAGGATAAACATTCCCAGGTTTTTCTCTAGTATAGACTCAGGATCCTACACCGTTATGGTTGTAATACTCTGAATTCCCTCCAGCTTGGCAGTGTCTTTCCTAAACTATAACACCCGAAACTGAACACAGTATTCCAAATGTGGTCTGACCAGGGTAGAGATAGCTTAAATAAGAAGGGAGAAGACCTATTAGGAAGCTAATGAAATAATACAACAAACACCAGACTGGTAGCAGTAGGAATGAAGATGAGGAAATAGATGTGAGAGATATGAAGGGAGGTAGAAATGATTGGACTGAGTGACTGAAAACATGGTACCTGACAGTTATAGATAAGGAAGTGTCAAAGGAGAACGGGTGAAGAGAAGAGAGAGTAATAGGCAGGGAAGGCTGACAGAAGACAAATTTTGCCTGCTTTATAAGTCTGTTTAAGCCAGCTCTGCCTAAGAGCAAAGGTTGTTAAAATTAAAAAAACTCAGTTGTGGTTTATGAACACTTTCCTCACAATCAATCAATCAACAAGAATTTATTAAGCATTTACTCAGCACAAAGCAATGTGCCAGGCACTGGAGATAGAACTACAAAGAACAAAATGATCTTTACTCAAAAGGAGATTCAGAAGAACTTCCAGGAGGTTCTCATGCAAGTATTATGAAGTGAATCAGGATAAGTGAGAGGTGATTTGCTCCAGGTCCCATAGCTCCTAATTATTAGAAACAAAATTTAAACTTAGATATTGTAATTCCCAGAATACCTAGAGGTAGTGTGGCTTAGTAGAGAAAATTCTGTGCTTGGAGTCAAGAAGACCTGGGTTCAAATTCTGTCTCTGACCCTTGAGAGCTATGTAACCATGTGCAAGGTACTTAACCTCTTTCTAAGCCTCAGTTTTCTCATCCGAGAACGAAGGGGTTAGGCTAGATAGCCTCAAACATCTTTTCTAGCTCTAAATCTATGGTCTGTTATCGAGAGTAGAGCTCTTTCCATCACACAAACTGGCTGCCAAATGGAATTAAATGCAAAAATACTTATATAAGCTTATACTCCACAGACTCTGTTAATCAAGTGAACTAATGAACCATAGCATGCCCGCAAGATGAAAGCTATCCTAATTGCTACCAATTCTTCAATGCTGGACCACACTCGTTTGAGACCTGTATGCTACCCAAATGTAGTTCTGCCTCACTCTAAAGAAGGCAGAATGCTAACATGTGAGAATCCAAGAGAGTCTCCAAGTCGAATCCTTTTTATAACTAGGAAGGGAGTAGGGAGACAGATTCGTATATGGGAAAGTCAGAAAAGAACTTCAGAGCAAGGGAGAGAGCTAAAGGCTATACCCAAAGTTCAGATTTCCACTGATGAAAGAAATGCACCTTCACATGGCTTTCAGGTTGAGGGTCAAGGGAGGCAGATCGTTCCTTCTCTGGATCTGTGATCATGCATGTGGGCATTTCCTCCCAGGTGGCACGGGTCACAATGTCTCCTTGCTTGTTCATCCTGTGCATTTTCTTAGCCTTTCATTTTGGGGACTGGGACTAGTCCTGTACTTTTATCAGCATGGTGTACTCTTATTATGGAAACCCTCCACTGATTCAGTTTGGCAGCACATTTGCAATATATATAGCCTTAGAGAGTTGCCTGAGGCACTGAGAAGTTAGAGACTTATTTTTTCACTAAACTAGTATGTTTCAGGTGCAGAATTTGAAGCCAGGTCTTTCAGACTACAAGGCTGGTCCTTTTAGCTTCTGTGTCATACATACTTTCTCTCTTATCCATGACCTCCTATGTATCTTTCTTTTTTTTAAAAAAAAATTAATTTATTTTGAACTTAAATACACAATAAGAAAAGAAAAAGAAACAGATTATAAACTTAAATACAAAATAAGAAAAGAAAAAAAAGCAATGCCATGTGCAGAATGTAAGAGAGGATTCAAAATATATAGCAATAAATTTCCATTTCAAGAAAGCCTATATAATAAATACCACACATTGTGTTCCAAGCTGTCCATCTTTTCTTTGCTTCCTTATAATTTTTCTTTTGTTCTCTGTTGTGCACTTTTTACTTTGTTCTTTTCCCCCCTCCTCTCCCCCTTCCCCATCAAGAAGATTACAATTAAGCTTGGAGATATATAGATATATGAGTGTGTGTATGCATATTTCTGTATACATGTGTATGTATGTATATGTATGTACATATATATGTATATACATACAAACACAAACATATATATACATACACTTACATACACATACATATACTTAGATATCTATAATCATATTCATATATAGATATATATATATACATATTCACATGCATCTATATAAGACCATACTATGCTTGTTTGTCCTGTTTCTCTGAGTGTGTACATCTTCTTTCATAGGTCCAAATCTTTCTATATTTTTCTAAATCCTCATCATTTCATATACCATAGCAGTATTCTAACCTTATACTGTCTACTCCCATGTATCTTTGATGGGAGTCTGACTCACATGGAGGGGTTTTTTTCTCTAGATCTCTTCATATTAAGTGGGTCCCAATGAAACACAGGTGCTGTGTCTATCTGTAATCCCTTGCCCTCAACAAGTGACTGACCTTTCTCCTTTGCACTCATACATTTCTTTAATAATACACTTTATTCCACTTCTCCCATACAATTTGTTGTTGGCAGTAAGATGCAACCCACTCATATTCACCATGAGTCACCTGTGGGGAACCTGAAACTTTAAATCTTCAAAGACTTGTGGCCATCCAGTATCATTAGAGAAATATCAGTACTTTGGGCAGAAATGAAATGAAAAGAAAAAGGGAACAACTGGAAAATAATGTTGATATCATGAATGTTACATCTTGAAACTGAACTCATACATTTAAATTGAAGACACATTTTTTTTTGGTCTGTTTCAGCTTCCTAAATGATTGTGTCTCTCACATTGATTCCTGGAAGGGATTGTTCCATGCTTGCACAGAGAGATACAATATAGAGTCCTTTGAAAGTGCTTTGAATTATTTAGAAATGGGTTTTGTGAACTCTCCACAAATAACAATGGATATTTTTTTCTTCAAAAAGTAACAATTGAATTGGTGCTGAGGCGTGATTCAAAGTTAGGTCTTCCTGACAGAAAGGAGAGCACTGTATCCATTATACTGTCTAATCCCTTTAAATACTTGAAGAAAGCTATCACGCTCCACCCTCTCTAATCATACTTTCTCCAAGCGACCACATGCTCCATATACTTCAAATGATCTTATCATATAAACACTAGACCTTTCAAGGTCCTGTTTACACATTTCATCCCAGTACATATTGCTTGAACAAGAGGCTTTATTCATTCAGTTTTTCAATGTTTCTGAGATATCCCATAATGGCCTGTGAGTTTGAGAAAGGAAACAGAAACATGGAAAAAAGTGAAATTACAGTGGAAAGAGCACTGGCTCTGGAGTCAGACGTTGTTGTTGTTCAATTGTTTCAGTAATGTCTGACTCTTCCTGACCCCATTTGGGTTTTCTTAGCAAAGATACTGGAGTGATTTGCCATTTCCTTCTCTAGCTCATTTGACAGATGAGGAAACTGAAGCAGAGGTTAAGTGACTTACCCGAGGTCACTAGTGTCTAAGGCCATATTTGAACTTAGGTCTTCCTGACTCCAAGCCCTATCCACTGTGCCACCTCCCTGTCCCTGGAGTCAGAGGACCTAGATTCAAATCCAGCCTCTGATGCTTTTCTAACTATGTGAAAGTCTAACTATGGGAAAGTCACAACCTCAGTTTTCTCATCTGTAAAATGAAAAGGTTGGCTGCCAGGTCCATTCCACCTCTAGATCTATGTTCCTATGATCCTAAGATGACACTCGTAAAATGAAAGATAAAGTCCCACTATGATTTAAAAAAACTCCTCAAAAACCAGGAAAGACAACCACAACATAAATGAGTTGTACGTTGCCCACAAGGTCAGTTGAATGAAGTTCAATAAGACAAGGAGAGTGATGGAGTTGGGGAGATAATTGTCACACTTCCTTGAGCCTCAGTTTCCCTATGAAAGGAAAGAAAGGACATAAAGCACTTGAGTCAGATGTATTGAGTTCAACAATTCAATTAGATAAGCACTTATTTTATGCATCATTCACTTTGCTAAGAACTGGGCAACCAAGAGAATAAAATGAAAACAGTGCCTGGCCTCGAGAAGCTTGCAGTATACTAGGGACGGGAGTGAGTAACACCAATACAGGGAAGTAAATGCAAAATGTATACAAAGTAATTTGAGGTGGGGGGAGTGCTAACATTTATTTAGTGAATGAGTTCTGCAAGTACTAACTAGAACACAGTAAATCTTTTCATTGAAGAAAACATAGCAAGGAATTCCACTAATAAAGGGACTGTATTTTCACACAGCAGCAGCCAAAGCAATTTTCTACTGCAGAAAAGTTTTATCTTTAATTTTCAATGAAGAAATAATTTCTTATTTCTGGAAAATTGAGTTTTTAAGGGAGGAAAAATGCAGTTTGTTACTACAAAGGCCTTTCAGTGTCTTCCTTATGGAAAATTGCTTCCTGAACTTCACCAATGACCTTTTATACCTGGTTATTCAGTTTACCAGTGAATTAACCCTAGGCTTTCCTAGATTAGAAATGCATATAAACCTAGGAGCAACCATGACAAAAGAGCACAGTGTCAATATCGTAAATTAGAGAAGTTATCCAGTTACGTGCAATGATTATAACAGGGCCTTAACAGGAATTAGCTGTTCTTGGCCTTGCCCCATCCTGTTCACACAGGGCAGGCGTTTTACTTTATTAGATGCCTGCAAATAAATATTCTCTGCCTCTGCTGCAGCCCAATATAGCATTCGGCACTGAGAGGTGTATTTTTAGAGCCTTGAGTTCCACAATGTCTGGAACATAGTGAGTCCTTCATATGTGCTCCCTCCCTCTCACTCTTGCTCACCCTCTCTTTTTCTTTCTCTGTCTTTCTATCATCTATCTGAAAAATCATTCTCTTTTTCTCTCTCTTTCTTTCTCTCTTTCTCTGTCCCTCCCTCACTCTCTATGTCTTTCTGTCTATTTGTCTAGTTATTCTCTCTCTGTCTTTTACCTTCTCTTTTTTAATCTCTTTCTATCATCTATTTAAATCACACCCCCCCCCCCGTCTCTTCCCCTTTCCCCCCCCCCCCCCCCCCCCCCCGCACCAAACAAAAGCTTGTCTACTATCACTATTATATAGCTAAGGCTTTGGGGGAAATAACATGATAGTGGTACTCATTTTTTCGTTATCTGTTGGCCAATTATTCAGAAATTAGCTCTTCTGTTCTCCTTCTGCATGTTTTTTGGATCATCTTAATTCTCATTGAAAACCAACTGATATCTAAAAAGAGAGAGAGTCATGTATATCTTGCGATCCCCTCACAATCATGAACAAGCAGGAATTGCTTACAGAATGCACATTCTGTCTGGGGAAGTCCATACACCCTTGCAAAATACCTTTCATGCAAATAGCGGCAAAGCAAACATGTTAACAGACTGCAGAATAATATGCAGTAATCTGAATTCAGTCTGTGAGTGTGGAGGAGACACTGAGCAAAGAAGATATCCCAGTCATATGGAGTTAATCAAGGAGTCTTTCTAGAATCACTATGCAAAGTTAGCACTCTTCTGAGGTACTCTTTCTTTCATCTGCAATAAATAAATGCCATGAAAAAAATCTTATGTGGTCATTTTTTCCAGAGAGTCCTTGGATCTTTAGCATTTCTTCCTTCCTACCTTCCAATGTAACCTCAGCATTAAGGCCTATAGAGATCCTATGATCCTAAATGCCTCTGCCACCTGTTGCCTGGCTTATTTGCGGCAAGTCAAATATTGTCATCTCTTGGGGCCTTCCTTAATTTCCTTTTCTGTACAATGAGAGAGTTGGATTAAATGACAGCAAAAGTCCCTTATAGGGGCAGCTAGGTGGTGCAGTAGATAGAGCACTGGCCCTGGATTCAGGAGGACCTGAGTTCAAATCTGGCCTCAGACACAACATTTACTAGCTGTGTGACCCTTGGCCAGTCACTTAACCCCATTGCCTAGCCAAAAAAAAAAAAGTCCCTTATAGTTCCATAATTTTATGATAATCTACAAACAACTAATTATAAGATGGTACCTGGCCAAATTAAGAGGAAAGTTTGGTACAGAGCTTTAAAAAAACCAAAATGAATCCCTGAAACACTTTTTTGAATTGAAAATCTATGAATTCATTTCAATCCAACATGTTATTGTTCATCCTTCATTTTTGAAGTAGACCAATGACATCACATCACAGTCTTGACTTGCACGTGAATTGGATTTAAATGAGGCAGAGCTGCACAAAGTTGTCAACCTCATTCTCTCTTCCCTGAATCGTCAAAGTCCAGTGCCAGGACAAAAGCCAATATGAGTGGTGATGGTGTAGGATGCAGTGGATGACCTTGGGGTCTTCAGCATCTGACAAAGCTCTAAGTGCTCCACAGCACCTACTTCAGCCACCTTCATGGCCATTGGAACAAACTGTTCTCATTCACCCATTCACCCAGGGACATCTTCATGTGCTTGGGGTAGACAACTCCCTAACTCACTGATGGGTTTGAGGTTACCCTCAACTTGGTTTAGTCTGTCTGCTGAGACTGTTTACCTGGCTGGGGCTACTGCACACGCTACAGCTTTTTGGAGTCACAAGTGAGAGTTGGGTGAATCAGGCAGACACTAAAGGTGGATGAGCAGCCCTGAGGTGCTACTCCTCCTGAGCAGCCCATACACCCTCATCCAGCAAGTATTTACTGAGTATCCGCTGTATGTATGGAACTGTGAAGACTACAAAAGAATATGGCCAGATCAAGACCCCAAGGACTTTACAAGTCATTTAAGTTGATAAAATTGTCATATTGTTTGTAAAACTTAATCAGTCAACAAACATTTATTAAATGCCAACTATGGACTGGGCTTTTTTTTAATTGTTCTTGTTATTCATTTCATTAATTTGCAAACCCCAGTGGTCAGTCTAATAGCTTGACATTTAAAACAATTACATCAGTAAGCCATAAGCTCATTGAGGGCAGGGAGCATTCATATTTTTGTTTTTGTTTCCACAGGGTCTAGTTCACATATAGCAGGTACATAATGAATATTTATTGAATTGATTTGAAGTTTTTAATGTCTTAAGCTTTTATCTGTCTTTGGGTAGATAAAATACCATTTACCAAATCATGGATAAGGTTGGTTCACTGGCAAATAAACCCACTTCTGCTTATATGTCACAACACAAGGATACATCCTTTCACAAAGGAATCTCTTTGTGAATTTCAATATAGTTACAAAGAATTCAAAACACTTCACAGACAGCAAAATCATTTTCACCATACGTTCATGCCTATTTTCCTACATCCCCTCCAACATCTGTATAATCCTTGTCAGCTTCACCAATTTGATGAATGTAAATAATATTATTACCTATATTTTGTATTTTATATGTATATACCTCTGCTTTTTGATACCCTCATTTCTTTCAAAGCTCAGCTCAAACATACAGCTTTTCATGATCCCTTCAGATTCTAGTTCTTCTCTTTCCCCTAAAGCAAAAACAAAATGCCTCACCTTCTTTTTTGAATTTTTATATACATAGTATTGTTTGTAATGTTACATGTTTACATGTGGTTTCCCTAAATTAAATGTAAGCCCCATGAGGGTAGGAAGATTTCCATGTTGGTCTCTGTACCCTCTGTTCCTAGCATAGTGATTGGTATATAACAAACACTAAACAAATCCCTGTTGATTTGAGAAACTGAGATGTTTACTTGTCCTTGAGATACTGAGGTATCACTTGCCTTCAGACAGACCCACCAAAAGTCAAGGGGAGGGGGTTACCTCGAATTCTTGGCTTTCCTGACTGAGCTGTGTCCTCTGGGTAATGCTCCTCCTCTCCTGAGCGGCTACAGAGTTTGAACTTGGAGAACAAACCAGCCCTCTGGTGCATTGATGGTATGTGTTAAGTGAAAGCACCAGGGACGTGTCAGCAGTTTCTGAAAGCCCAAACAAAGCAATTGAGTTCATTTTGGCAGCAGCTTCTTCACTAGAAAGAAACCATGAGAAAAGAGAGTTTTAAAATTTTTCTTTCACTAGAGACCTATTATCAGTTGCATGGATGGTTATAGAGGTTGCTCATACACTCTACACCTGCAGCATTGTGGGTGAGGGAATTATTTTACTCACTGATCATCAGAACAAACAGACCTCCCTAGTAGTAATGTGCATTCTTATGCAAAACTGCATTTATGAACTCAAAGGCTCAAGGTCTAAATTTTTGGTGGTAACTCACAGAAACTGAGACTTATCTAGGGATTAAGAGCCTGATTATCCTGAGTCCATCTCCTAATGTCCAAGAAAATGGATTTAATTTAATCCAGGTAACTGACTTCCCATCAGATGAATTGGCTTCTTAGTTGGTGTTCCTTTGACCTCTACTTGTGAAGTCTATTTCAGAGTCTCTATTTCCTGCAACAGAGTGGCCACATTTTCTTTTAGGGCTTCCCATAATTTTTAATTATGGCAATAAATACACAAAGAGGAGTTCTATCAGTCAGACAAAAAAAATTCAATTGATGATATATGCAAGTTAAATCCCTAGTTTCCTTCAAACTTTAGTTCAAGCTCCATCGACATTAAGCCTATCTGAATCTCCCCAGATGCTTAATTTTTTTGTGTACTGTATAAATTGTTCCCCAAACTCTTTTAGAATGTAACCTGCTTGAGGGCTGAAATTGTTTCATTTTTTGTGCTTGTATCACAAGCAGATAGCACAGTCCTTTTTGTATAA
This sequence comes from Phascolarctos cinereus, assembly GCF_003287225.1. Lineage (NCBI taxonomy): Eukaryota > Metazoa > Chordata > Mammalia > Diprotodontia > Phascolarctidae > Phascolarctos > Phascolarctos cinereus. The sequence continues at coordinate 118,309,998 of NW_027556180.1, read as the reverse complement.
TAAGTACTTAATAAATGTGCAGTAGAGAGTACCAGGCTTGGCGTCAGAGGACTGGGGTTCAAATCCTGCCTCACACTTACTGATGTGTGACACTGGCCGAGTCATTTTTCCAGGCCTTATTTCTAAATGAGAGGGTTGGAACTCCAAGGTTCCTTCTAACTCTAAATCTGAGCTATTATAAGTAAAATTTACATAGGAAACCTTCAACAGGACATCAGCTTTATGTAGATGTCTTCCTTGTCCCAAATGAAGATTCTCAAACTCTAGCACTTGAATCAGAAATAATAGGTAATAGGTAAGTCATTTGCACTATAAAAACAGGGTATCATTTTACTTCTTAAATTCAGAAAATTATTTCATAGGCTGTTCATTTCAGAGATTTAATCTTTTATTAAAATAAATCTATTTAGGATAACTGAGGTTAGTTTATCACATAGATAGTGCTGTGCTGTTCTTTCCCATTTCTGCTGGTGAACCAAAATAAGATAAGAATAACCCTAAAGAAAGTGCTAAGGTTTGGGAGCTCCATGGCAGTTATTTTGGCAAAACATAGCTTTTGTTTGTTGTGTTTAAATGTGACTATTTGAAGGAATAAGGAATCAATTCAATAATTTAATTTAATCAGTGTCTTCTATGTACCACACACTCTACTAGGCACTGAGAATAAAAAGACAAAAGTAGAGCAGTTCATGAGTTTGTGAGAGCAGTTCCTGCCCTCAAGGAAATTTTACTTTAACTTAACTTTACCAGTTAAAAAGATCAAAACCGGGGCAGCTAGGTGGCGCAGTGGATAGAGCACCGGCCCTGAAGTCAGGACGACCTGAGTTCAAATCTGGCCTCAGACCAAACACTTGACACTTACTAGCTGTGTGACCCTGGGCAAGTCACTTAACCCCAATTGCCTAAAAGCCAAAAAATTAAAAAAAAAAAAGATCAAAACCAAGATAAGCAAGATGAAGGATTCTCAGCTAGTGGTGAATTGGGGTAAGGTAACAACAGTATGTGTGCCTACACACCTGATGGGGAAGTGTCTTTTTTGGGAATTTGCCCCTGATAATTATGACACTGACTTTGGTGACTATTTTGACTGGACCCCTATAACCAGCTGGATAATCTTTTATTATTGACCTCCTTGGTATATAAGACTAGCGATAGAATATTTGGGTCAAAGGATATGGACATTTTATCATTTTATTTGCATTATTCCAAATTCTTTATTTTTAATAACATTAAACATTTAATTAATTAATTAAACAAAACATTGAACACTAAGAAACAGAATAGGTCCTCGTCAGCAGATGCAGACGTCCCATTGGTGGTGGCCTGATCTAACTGCCGCCGTGCAACAAAGCTGGAGCTGTAAGCTGTACAGCTAGTCTTATTGTTGTTCAGTCATTTTCAATTATGTCCAACTCTTTGTGACCCCACTGGGGTTTTCTTGGCAAAAATCCTGGAGTGGTTTGTCATTGTCTACTCCAGCTCATTTTACAGATGAGGAAACCGAGGCAAACAGGGTTAAGTGACTCGTAAAGAATCAGACAGTAAGGGTCTGGGGTCAGATTTGAACTCAGATCTTCCCAGCATTCTGCTGGGCCCATAATGATAATTTTTAAATTCCCTAAGCTAATTTCCTGCTTCTTTTCATTTCTTCTCCAAAGTGTTCATCAAGAACTATCCCTGGCCTGTTCCCCCCCCCCCCCCCGTTCCCTTCCCCTCCCATTTTTTATGGCTTTCTTTTGTTGACTCTTTCTCCAGATTCTCTGGCAAATTCTTTGTGTATTTTAAACACCCATGCCCTTTCTTCAGTTATTGCCCATGATGTCATCTGAATAAGCTATGACTGGGCTTAGTCTGCACAACACATCCCCATTTTATCTTTACACTTCATTTCTCTCAAACGTACTGTGTGTTTTGCTGGGAAAAAGGCCTAAAAACCACACATGGAGAGAGGGGCTTGCCCACATGGCTAAACTTGCTTCAGTCCTTGTTGCTTTTTATTTCTTCTTTCCCCACCCACTCCTTGAGTATTGGAATTCTGGTCTTGGTATTCAGTGTCCTCACAGATGTCAGCAGTTTATCTGGCATGCTCTATCTTTGCACGGTCCTAAAGAGAAAAATCACAGCTTGACTGATCAAAAGCTTTTTCTCTCACTCCAAACATAATACATATTTTTCTCACCTCCCTCCTTTGGCATGCTCTGTGACTTCTCAAATTCTAATAGAGTCAATAAAACCAAACAGAATCTGTATACATAATATTCTATTCCCAGAGTGCCGTGGGAGAAAAGAACCTCCGCCATTAGGATTCATCAGTTATTCTATATGTGTATGTTCTTTTAACATTGCGTGTGAATATGTGTAAATAGGCAACAGCTGATGAAAGACAAGAAAGATAAAGTGAAGGATTTAAAATTTACTGTTGATATAACAAAAATCAACTGTTTCTGCTCTTATGTCTATTCCAGGGGTGGGGAACCTGTGGCCTTTGAGGTCCTTGGAGGCAGCCTTTTGACTGAGCCCAAGTTTTACAGAACAAATCCTTTTATTAAGGAGACTTGTTCTGTGGAGTTTGGATTCAGTCAAAGGGCCGCACCCAAGGACCTTGAGGGCCACATGGGGCCTCAAGGCCGCAGGTTCCCCACCCCTGGATTCCATTTAACATTTTTTATCAATGTCCTAGAAGGGATAATTGCCATAGATGGAACTACTAATCAAATTTCTGTATGATAAAAATTAAAAGGGATAGCTAATAGACTAGATGTCAGAATAAGGATTAAAAACAAAAGGATCTTACTAAAGGAACAATGGAGATGCTGGTAATAAATAGGACTATACTTGGATTTTTAAAAATCAAATTCAGAGTTATAAGATAGTAGAAAAATGTTTAGCATGCAGTTGTATGGAAAAGACTGCATAGCCCTAGAGGACCCCATGATGGATGAATCAGTAATGTGTTATAGCACCCAAAAGAGCTAATACGGTCATAGACTGCATTATAGTGTCCAGCACAAAGGAAATGCCAGCCCCGGGCCCGTCTTCAGGCCACACGTAGAGTCTCGTGTCTAGTTCTAGGTGTCACAGTTTGCGTGGGACAAACTGGAGCGATTAGAGCTGCCCAAGGCAGTTTCCTGCCCCTGGAGGTGGTCCCCCAGATGACCACTTGTCATGGAAGTTACAAATAAGATTTGTGATTAGGTAAGGGTGACCTTGAAGTCTCTTTCAATTCTAAAATTCTATGATTCTACGGATGAAATTTGAAAATTTTAATCAAAAGGTTTTACTTCACATGATGTAAGCCCTCTTCTCCCACAGCCCAACTACCACACACAAATACACAAAGATAAACTGTTTCACTGAATTCAACTTTTTACAAAACTGAATTAAAAAACAACAACAACTTGGTTGTATACACATTGTCTTCAAATAACCCTTCAGATAGAAGTATCTCTTTCCTGGTTAATGGGAAACAGTTTCATATTATAATTTATCTGATTGAATTTAAACAGAATAATGAAAAACTTGTGTTGGTATTAAATTTTGGATATGAAGAAGTCAGCCCCCATACATTCCCTTCTCACATCCTGTATTAAGACTATGCCAGAAACTTCTGTAGTTAATGTCCCAAGAGAAGCTTTCAGGCTTCCTCTGGGACACTCCTTCATAGTTGAAATAGGCTTTGCTGTCAAGAAGCTAGATTTTCAGTCTCTTAATTTCATCCCACTATTCCTTTTGGCTTCACGTGCCTATTACTTACACTGTCTGGTTGTTAACAAAGGCTTAACAACTGAGCTTTCATCATAAGTGATCATAGAAATCACAGAATTTAATCCAGAATCTAAAGGCTGGAACTGACCTCAAAGGGTATCTATGTAGCCCAATGTATACCTGACTTAGAAAGTATTCAAGAATGTCATTGGAACAGCTGACATTTTAGAAGTGCTTTGATGTTTACAAAGCTTTTTACAAATATAATTTCATTTGACTTTCATAACCATCCTTTGAGGTAAGTCTGTAGCCACTATTTATCTCCATTTTACAGGTGGTCCTGGATATATGAATGTGTTATTAACTCTGTGGTGAAATCATACCTACACGATGCTGATTTCTTTTAATAGGATCAAGAAAGGAAAATAAATGACTAGAGTAGAGCTTATAGTGTCTTAATTTGAATGCAGCCTTTAATATGTAGTCCATAGTAATTTCAACTAGTCTAATTCAATTGATTTAATGCGAAAAAACTGAAGCGTCCGGAGGTTAAGTGACTTGCCCACCGCCACCCTGCTTTTAAGTGTGAGAGATGGCTTTTAAACATCTTTCTGACATTCAGTCAAGTGCTATCACAGAAGGCTGCCCTTATAAGAGGCTAAACTCTGCTTGAAGCTCTCCAATCTAGTGATTCACTGCCTTCTGAGAAAACCCAGTCGACTTTTTCATGATAACTGTTACGAAGTTTTTCTTTGTGTCATGTCTCTGTGCATTTACAGACATTGCTTTTCATTCTGACCTTGGGGTCTCAATAGAACAAATGAAATGCCTTTTCCACAGGGTGGTCTTTTGAACACTTGAAGACAGTAGATACCATGTGTCCACTAAGTCTTTAGATGGTAAGGTCTCCAATCTTCTCATTATCCTGTTTGCCATCCTCCTTACCATTTACTTCAAATTGCTGAGTCTTTCCTAAAATGCATTGTACGAAACAAAAAAGCAGTACTCTAGATGTTAGCCAACTAGGTAATACGATAGTGTGCTGCACCCTTCAGGATATTGTTCCTCTCTTAATGCAATATAGAATAGCAGTTTTTTCCTTTGCTTCCTTCCCTCTTTCACTTCCTCCCCTACTTTCTCCTTTCTTTCCTTTCTTCCTTCCTTCCTTACTCCCTCCCTCCTCTTTCTTTCTTCCTTCCTTTCCTCTGTCCCTCTTTTAATTCTTTTCCTTTTTTCTTTCTTCCCCTCACTCCTTCTCTCCCTCTTCCCTCCGTCCTTTTCTTCTTACTTCATTCCTTCACTTTTCTTCTTCCTTTACTTCCTTCATTTTTATTTTCCTTCCTTTCTTTTTTTTCCTTCCTTCCTTCTTTCCTTCCTTTCCTTCCTTCCTTCCTTCCTTCCTTCCTTCCTTCTTCCTTCCTTCCTTCCTTCCTTCCTTCCTTCCTTCCTTCTTTCCTTCCTTTCTTCCTTTCTTTCTTCTTTACTCTCTTTCTTCCCTCCTTCTTGCCAATGAATCTCCTTCTTTCCTTCCTGCTGCCGTGTTTCACAGTTTATCTTATTTATCTTGGAGCTTCCAGACCATTAAAGCTTTCTCATCTGTTTCAACAGAAATGTTTTCTAGCCATATTTCCCCCATATATATCATCATTATTTACTATAGTATTTGAGGGACTCATGGGTATTATTATGTGCCACCTCTTCTTTAATTCCCAAAGCAGAATGGACTAGTAAGCTGAAATTAAGACACAATGAATTCTTCTCTCTTTTCAAAAGTGTGGAACTTCATCTCCTAGAATATACTTACAAGCCATTCTATGCTGACTTATGACACTTCAACCCTGAACTCAGAAACCTTCAGGAGAAAAAGGAGTCATGTAGACAACTTAACTATCTTTCTCTGTTTGTTATTGAAACGAGCCCTGCTATTCACTTATCCCTCTGGAAAATCCTCTTGATCTAGATTGCTTATTTACAGACTTATTTGCAGTCCATAGGATAACTTTCACACTAAATCAGTTGAAATTGACTAGTTGAAATTACCACAGACTATGTATTAAAAGCTGCATTCAAATTAGGGCATTATAAGCTCTGCTATAGGCATTCATCTTCCTTTATTGATCCTATTAAAAGAAATCAGCATCATTAAGGCATAATTTCAGCATGGAGTTAATAATACATATATACAACCAGTACCATCTGGACATTTGCATATGTTTATGTTTTTTCCTACTGCTTTGTTACTGATTTTTATCTCCAATTCATATGCTTACAGGGTTAGAAATTACTCAAGGTATCTACTCCCTGCCCTATCATTCTGAGAGAATAGAACTAATATCTCCTTCATTTGGACACTCCAGTACTATAAGTAGCAATGTCTAATTCCAATGGATTTGTGATATCAATCGTAGGGGTATTTTTTTCCACAATGCAGATTACCATCTATCTATGCCTTCCTATCTTTTTAGTCTCTTGTCCTTGTTCTTAAATAAATCTACTACAAGAGGTTTCCCTATCACATTGGGGTTCTTTTCTAGTTCTTTTAACATTATACAAATACCAACAGAACATAAAATCTTTCTGATGTCTCTCATTACATGACATTACACTTCTTTCTCTGGTCCTACATTTATTCCCCCAATGACATTGCTTGTCCTGTAGATGTCATCATTTATAATGCATTGTACCCAGCTCAATTCCACTAAGCACTTTGCTACTGCTCTTGGAGGTTTCTTCTACTTCAGTTCTTTAGACTAGAGTCCATGGTTTGTAACCACGTGGCATCACTGGAAGAATATCAGTGCTAAAAAGATGGCCTGAAGTTTCAGGGTAATTTCTATAAATCAATGTAGCCCACTTTCCTCCTCCTTTTCAATTCTGGTACCAGTTGATTTGTGGTGTCTCTCTAAGATACATGTATATATGAGATGAATAACTCATCCATTTGAATAACATGAGATGAATTGCAGGCATTAGTCATCCAACTGATTTTTCCTGTGTGAATGGGTAAGTCAAACTCTTTTGAATGATTATGTCTGTCTTTGAGGAGGCCCTTTAATATTCTAGAACTGGGGGGCAGCTAGGTGGCACAGTGGATAGAGCACCGTCCCTGGATTCAGGAGGACCTGAATTCAAATCTGGACTCAGACACATAACACTTACTAGCTGTGTGACCATGGGCAAGTCACTTAACCCCATTGCCTAACCCCCCCCCAAAAAAATTCTAGAACTGAAGCAATCTTAGCAATGCCATAAACAAAAAAGCATCTGGAAGAGTGTTCCTTCTTCCTTTTGGACTCTGGATGGTACCTCTTCTAAAGCAAAGTATCTCCTTGCTTTACACCTCACTTGATAATAAATGCTTAGTAAATTAAAGTGAATATTGATGATCAATGGGACATTAAGAATTGTAGCTTTTTAGGCCCTCTCTAAATACTAGATAATTAGATTTAGATATTCTAAATATGAGAACCTTGTCCAGTGATCAATGATTATACATACTACTAGGGCAGAAGCTTTTAACCTGGGATCTGTGAACTTGGTTAGATAGATGATAGATAGATAGATAGATAGATAGATAGATAGATAGATAGATAGATAGATAGATAGATAGATGGTTGGGTGGATGAATGGATAGATAGATTTCAATATAATTGGCTTCCTTTGTGAGCCTATGTATTTTATTTTATGTATTTAAAAACGTTATTCTGATCAAAGGTTCTTAAACTTCACCAGACTGCCAAAGTGTGCCATGACACACAAAAACCATTAAGAATCCTGCACTAGAGAAACTGTATCATCAATTTTAAAATTTTCCAGAAATTAAACTTTTATTAATGTGGCCTAAGAGTTAGCCAGGTGGCTCAGTAGATAGAGCATTGGGCCTAGAGTCAGGAAGACCTGAATTCAAATCTGGCTTTAGACACTTATTAGCTATATGACCTTGGGCAAGTCAGTTCACCTCTATTTGCCTTAATTCACTGGAGAAGGAAATGGCAAACCACTCCCTTATCTTTGCCAGAAAAACCCTTAGACAGCATGGTGACCACAAAGAGTTGGACATGACTGAATGACTGAATAACAAGACATCGGGCTTGATTTCTACAAAATGAGTATCAGATAGCAACAATACCAGTCATCCGTATAGTGCTTTCAGGCTTTTAAAAGACTTTATTTACATTATATACATTATTTCATAACTTGTAAGGAAGGTCTGTACTATTTGCCTCATTTTACAGATGAATAAGTTGGGTCACAGAGGACTTAAGTGACTTGCCCTGAGTCAAATGACTAATAAAATCTGAAGCAAGTTTCAAACCCAGTACTTCCTTCCCAAGTCCTGCCCTCTCCCTACTAAATCAAGCCACCTTTAATAACCACAGTATTTGGTATTATGTAGTATGATTAGATAGATTTGCTGACAAAAAGATTATACGGGTTGATGTCACTGTCCTAGAACACAAAGAAGATATGTAGGTAAAGAAAAGAGAGAAAGGGGAAACCAAGATGTGGCCAAGCCATTGGTCTGGCAAAGAGAGAGAAGTTCCCAATGAGATTGACATGAAGCCTTTGGCTTGGCAATGAATCAGAGCCAGAGAGTCAAAGAGCCATCCCACAAGATAGGTGCTGCTACAATCTTGGCAAGAAATCAAACCAGAGAAATGCAGAGTAATCTGTAGACACAGGACCACAAACACCCACAGAGCCAGCAATTCTGGTCAGGAGACAGACTGAGATTGGAGATCCTCTATGCACCCTCCCTATATTTTTCGAACCCTCCCGGGCCTGCTCTATAGTTTCCCCTGTGAGCTGAAGGCAAAAATCACATCTTCTGCTTTTCAGGCCCTATTCCACGACTGATGGTACAATGATTTCACTTCTGAGGATGTCGCTTTAATTTTAAAGGACTTCAAAAATCCCTTGCCTCCTCAATCATTCATATGATCAATCAGCAAATACTTATTAAAACAGTACTGTGAGCTTGGTCTTCAACCCAGTTCCATGGCCTAGTGTTATACCTCTCTCTAAGACCTTAATTTTGGTTGTATCAGAAAGGAAGAAGGGATGATACCATTCTAACACTGCAGAAGATTCCACTGATTACCATATCAGAACTTCCTACTCAGGGGTGTACCAAGTCTGGAGTTAGGAAAACTCACCTGGCCTATGATTATGTTTAACAATGGGTTCTCCAGGAAAATAAAATGTACCCACAATACACTTGTAAGTTTAAGCTGCACTATTAATATTTTCTCCTTCACTTTCTTAAGATTAGAAATCAACAAAACAATAAATAGAGCCCTAATCTGTAACATTTGCTCATTTCCAATGCTCACAATGAAAATTTAACAATCCATTTCCACAAGCTTGAATATGCCAACTCCAGCATACCACTGCTCCTACTATATAGTCAGTCAGTCCTGTGTTTTGGATAGGTTACTTCACAGTTCTAACACGTTACCCACTTATTTCTGTATCCCACAATCTTATTTACCTTTTTAGTTACAAGCACTTCATGGCTGACTCACATTCACCTTGTGGTTGGTCCACTGTGGCTTGTAAACGTTGATATTATCTAAAGTGGGGAATCTTTTTAGGTATCACTTCAAATGGGAATCCTTTTTTTATTAAGCACTTGAATGGGTTCTCAAAGATCCGTATAGTTAACTCTTTAAACATCTTGAATGCCTTATTATTTTGTGGTATATCCTTAGCCAATTTCTAATTTCAGTTTTAGAATCCCAAGCTGATTGTTTTTACTGTCCAAAATGCTTCTCAGACATCTTCCTCTCCAGACAATTGTGTAAAGTCAGGAAATTCAAACTAATTTCAAAGTTAGTGAAAACAACATAAGATTAGCTATTTAAATCTACTAAAAATGTCATATGAGGTATTCCAAGCTGTAAACAATTCTCCCTTGTCAAGGGACAAAAATGCTACTGACTTTAGATGTCATGATTTAATGATGGCCTTTTAAAATATCACTCTTATTTCCCAGTATGCCACCCACTCCCCACAAAGCTTATATTTTGACTTCTCTTCTATGACAAAGTTGTGGCTATTCAGTTATTTTTTTTAGTCATGTCTAACTCTTTGTGACCTCATTTGGAGTTTTCTTGGCAAAGATACTGGAGAGGTTTGCCCTTTTCTTCTCCAGCTCATTTTTCAGATGAGGAAACTGAGGTAGAGAGGGTTAAGTGACTTACCCAGGGTCACATAGCTAGAAAGTGTCTGAAGCCAGGTGAGTCTTCCCAACTCCAGACTTGGCACTCTATCCACTGTACCACCTAGCCGCTCCCCATAACAAAGTACAGCTAAGTAAAACAAACTGACATATTGATCATGTCAAAAGCATATCACTCAATGGAGGTAGGAAGGAGAGAAAATAAATGCTTGTTAATTTTAAAAAATAATTTTAAAAGTGATTGTAGGGGGAAAGTATATGCCTCATCCTACACTTGTAGTTTTCCATCTCTCTGGTAATCATCAGACCTCTTGGAGGCAAAATTGTACAATTCCTCAATCTCAGTTTTATTATATTATTATATATTGTTTTTCTTTACATTATTGTTGTCATTGTGCAAGTTTTTCTCTTCGTGTTGCTTACTTTCCTCTGCATCAGTTCATTCAAGTCTTCCCCAGTTTCTCCAAATTCCCATAGAGGCAAGGAAGTGGCTCAGTGCGTAGAGCACTGAACCTGGAATCAGGAAAATATGAATTAAATCCAGCCTCAGACACTTAATACCTCTGTGATACTGGGCAAGTCACTTAACCTGCTTGACACAATTTCCTCAACTATAAAAATGGAGATAATAATAGCACCTACTTCCCAAGATTCTTGTGAGGTTCAAATGAGAAACTATGTGCAAAGTACTTAGCACAGTGCTTAGCATATAGTAAATACTTAAAAATACTCATTTCCTTCTTTCTTCATGTTCATAATTTCTTTTGGTGCAATACCAAAGTTAGAGTTTTTCAAATAATATTTTTTCCCACAGAAGCTGACAAAATTTCTGGAGATATTTTGCAAGTAGACTGTCTTTGAGTGCCTTAGTCAAAGTACTGAATCTTTTTCAACTTGTCCAGTTATGTGAGGTCATTCTGGATCCAGTTGTTTTATCTTCAGCCTCTAACTAACATTCTTATATTTACCTTGTAGTGATTACGCTTTTTACAAGAGCAATCAAGGGCTATGCAAATTCAATTTAATAAACATTTTTTGATCACTCATTGTAGACAATGCCAAAAATATTGTGTCATCATCGAGGGGGTGAAAACACGTTGCATTTGTTCCTACCATGTCCCAGATAAAGAAATGAGTAATTGTATCACCCTTCCAACACCCCCATTCCCAATTTACAATATTCGTATTTTGTTATTCTTCATGTCTTACTTATTTCTCCTTCTTGGCAGTAAACTCTTTGAGGGTATGGTCTGGGTCTTTTAAATTTTTGTATTGCACCTTCATCCCCTACCTTTACCCCTAGCACCTGGTATGCTTTCTTGTATAATGGATCCTCAATAAATATGTGTTTTATAAATTATGTTGAATTAGATAACCTATGAGGTGCTATGATGCTGTGAATTATTGTTACCACTGTTTGTTTTAAAGAGCTGGCTCCAAGGGAAGCCTTGCTAGATATCTCTGGAATCTCGCCCCACTCTCTGCAAAGGAGACAATGATTCTTGCCTGGAAGGGAGCAGGAAAAGGGGTCATGAGGCTGATTGGTTTGTTCTCCTCTGAGAGGAAGGGTAATAGCCTAGAGCTATAGATTTCTATCCCCATAAATATTACTGGTCTATGGAGCATGATTATTAGATTCAAAAGCAAAAAAGCCATTAGCCGCCTTGGTGGCTCTTCTTAAAAGGGGAGGAGAGTGACCCAAGGCATGGACCTTCAGTGAATGAGCTGCAAGTGTAACACTGGGGACATGGTTTAACCCAAAAGTATGCATGGATCAAAATGGAGGCATTTAACTGTGTGAATAAATTTGGGATTAGGCCTTTTAGATCTGGGGTATCCAATATGCAGCCCGTGACCTGCAACCCTCCAAGGCATGGCACAAACCAGATTAAAATGTAATTTGGAAATATTTAGTGAAATAAATAAAAATATTCAAAACATAAATAATATTATATTTTAAAATTAAGTCAATATATGGGCCACAGGATCCTCGTGTAAGGTTTGCTGGCTCTGTTTCTACTTGAATTTGACACATGGTTTGAGATAATCCATGCTCCCTTGACCAATTCCTGGTCAAGACATTGTACCAACCTTTATGTGTTTTCTATGGAGTCTTTTTTCCAATATTTCTTTGCATTTGCACTCCTTGAAAATGATTGATTCTTTCCTTCTATTTTGAATAAGCTTTGCTTGGGATTTTTGTTGTTGCACAATTTCTACTGCTTATTTCAGCTCATGCCAAAGCTGACATATTTATTTAAACATCTTCAATCCTGGTAGTCCTAATCTGGAACAGTTCTTCCTATTAAAAAGTGCTCAACAGGGAAATCTAATTTCATTTTAAACAAAATCATCTTTTTCAAAATCACGTTCTTGTCCATTGGGTGCATAACATTTGTGATCACTCTTTTTGCCTCCGCTGTGTGGGTGGGGTCTTTATAAACATATGCAAAACTACGGTCCTCAGCTTTCCTAGACCTTCCATGCTAAGGAGACAAGATGGATGAATCTGTTCTGGATAGAGATACACAATGAAAGTCCTCTGGGCAGCATTTCAATTCATCCTTGGTCCTATGCCAAATCTTTGCTAGTTGCTATTCTTTTTCTTTGTGGTCTCACTTAGCAGAAGGCTGTCAAATGAAGGGACAGCCGTTTAAATTGAATAGAAGAAACAAGAGTAAATCAGGAAAATTGAATAAGGTGAAGAGGAATCTTGCCATGAGTTACTTTCATAAGCCAATCCCAGTCTTCCTCACTGAGTATCAACTGTTTTTTTTTTAAATTTGGACTTTTTAAGAATCAATTCTTGTTCCTAACATGAGCCTACCTACTTAGGCCTACCTCTGATTCTCATTTAAATCTAATGGTTATTCATTCAATCATAAATATTTATTAAGCACCTGTCTATGCTAAGTGTCATATTCTTCATGCCTGCTGTGGGCTCTCCTCATAGGGGCAGATCATAATCTTTTCACACCTTTTCATCCTTTGTGATTCTGATCCATGTGTTTCTATAGATACCCCACAGGGTCATATCCACTAGAGACCTTCCTCTAGGATAACATTTTAGGATTTGGGTCATGGACTCTACCTACACTTTTCTAGCCTTCCAAACCCTTAATGTCTTTAATGCCATTTTGCACACCAAGTAATATTGGTAATATACTATGTTATGTCCATCTCCCTTTGGGTGAGCTGCAATTTTGATTCCTCTGAGATTGTGGTGTTCCATGATGAATAGTTTAGAGCATTATAGAAGAATAGCGCATTTATGTTATTGTTGTTTGTCTTTCATTTTTGAAGAGGACCAATGACATCACAGGTGATATCCTGACTTGTGCATGAATTGGATTTAAATGCACAACTCTCTCTTCCTGAGTCATCGCAGTTCAGTTGCAGGACAAAGGTCAAGGAAGAGCAATGGTCTGGGATGCAGTGGATGACCTTAACGTCTTTGATGTCTGACCAAGTTCTAAGCGCTCCACAGCCCCTGCTTCAGACACCGTCATGGCTATTGGAACAAATTGTTCTCATCTACCCATTCTTCCAGGGGAAGTCATACAGGCCAGACTCATAAGTGAGCAAAGACATCCCCCAAACTCACCCATGGGTTTGAGGCCTGTTGGTTACCCTCAACCTGGTGTAGCCCATCTGCCAAGACGATTTTACCAGGGTGTGGCTAGAGCTTCTTAGAGGCACGGGTGAGAGTTTGGTGACAGGTGGACTCCAAAGGTGGGTGAGAAGCCCTGAAAAGGTCTTGGCAAGCCCTTTCACCAGAGGTACTAGTCCTTCCTGAAAACCCCATACACCTTAGTGTATTTATAGAGTGACAGTGAAGGTAACAGTTGATAGCTGTAACATCTTTGGACAAAAGATTGAACTGAGTGTATATCCTAGAGGCCAACACCAAATATAACACGAAGATAATTCTGCTATAACACTTCAGTTACAAGAAGGTTCTCTTCAGAGGGATATAACAGTGCCTAAACGGACACAGTTGCCCAAAATATGCGTCATGCTATAAGTTCATTAACCCAACACAACAATCAAAATAACTTTCATGTGTCAGCATCCATGCAGAAGAAGACCTAGCTTCAGAATCAGGAAAGCCTGGGTTCAAACCCAGCCTCTGACACTTACTTTACTGTATGTCCCTAGGCAAATCACTTAACCTCTTATAGGCCCCAGGCAAATCTCTAAGTCTGAGGTTCTTAATCTTTTTTGTATATATCACAGACCCCCCTGGAAGTCTGGTGAGTCCTGTGTATACCTTCTCAAAATAATGGTTTTAGATGAATAAAATAAAATCCACAGCATTACAAAGGTGTTGCGAGTGGGCTCAAAGACCGCATCCCATTAGTTCGAGTTCAATGTTGGGATGAAATGAGAAACTGGAAAGTTATCAAACAGTTAACAATAGAAATTTATTTTGCTCTAACACAGCAAGAATATATAACAAGGATACAATGGTACTTAGCATCTCTGGACACAATCGCCCTTGTCCCCAATGAAAATGCATTAGTAGGGTAGGATGTGGTCACTGCATGGCCTTCAAAAATCCGCATGAAGAGACCCCAGCTCCATGTGGGTGGTACTTTTGTGCCCTTAGGTAATCAAGAAACTAGGTCAAGAGAGGAAGGGCCCAATTTAGTTCTTGGGACAACTTTGTTGCCTTTTAAAGAAAACTACCCTATCAAGGGGAAATGGGGAACCCTGGTCCTATGAAAAAAGGAATCTAATATTTTGAAATACAGCAAAAAATGTTATTTTTTTTAAAGTTCCCAGACCTTAAGTTAAAAGCCCTTGCTCTAAAATTATAAATAACATTGCAATCTGCATTGGAAAGGAGAGTTTTCTTATTTAGGAGTTTCTCATACCAAAGAAATCATAGATCCAGCCTAAAAAACAAACAAACAAACAAAAATTCTAGTCCTTTATAGGACAGCAAGCTAAGTTACATAGCCAGACCTTTAGGTGTAAGTTTTTGGTGCAGATGCAATCAACAAACTTATATGTTAAGAGCAACTCAGAACCTTGGTGCTTAGACCACATATATTCAAGTTAGAGAGAAGGCTGTGTGCTCCAATATGGCCAAAAGCTAGCCAAAGAATCTTGGGCAATTTTGTATACCAATAGGAAAGAAGAAAAACACCCTTTTCTTTGTAAAAGATATAGCTAGAAGGAAGCAGGAATAACCTCCATTTTCTAGATCAGTAGATGGAAGGTACATGATGACAAAACTCCATCTCAATTGTGCTCCAGGACGGCTGTAGATGTTAACCTAAAGTAGAATTTAATGCATCACATACATCTAGGCATTCATACACAAAACAAGATTCCTGTGATTTTACACCAATTACTCTCAAGTAAGGTTTAAAATAGTTCACTCTGGAAGAAAATAAATAGAAAACATCATCTGTCAAAAGTCAAAACCTGCCAGGTAAAATATTATTCTTCCTGATTCTGTTATATTAAACAGTGTGATGTGGAAACGTTTACATGATTGTAATTTCCAAAGTAAAATATAAAGGGAAAAGGAAAAAGTAAATATTTTTCACAAAACCCAACTTTCTGTAAAGGTTCATTAGGGCAAAGGCGGAATAAGGTCCAACAGCTCCATCAACCATTATCAAGCATAATCAGGAATTTTAAGTCCAGAAAGCATCAGTCAAAGCTCCATTTTTTGTTTTAAATGATCTCTTTTAATTTAATCATCTGATTTTGCCAGAATGATCTGCATAGTGGCCTTAGTTCTTCAGTCCATTCCGTGCATATCTGTACATAGTCTCTTTCATCAACAATCATCAAGTCTTTTTTTTTTTGTTAATTATATAGCTTTAATTTATTTAGATACTGGTTAAGGACTCAACTGGAGTCCTTTTAAAAGGTTTTTTGTTCATTTTTGTTATGTTATTTGTCTTTCTTGGAAAGTATAAATAAGTTCATCCAGTCATTGTAAGCAAATCCTCAACAGAATAACTAGTAAAGTTCAGAAGTAAAAAAAAAATCAACAGAAAACCAAAAACAACAAAACTGATCTCATTCCAAATGCTTTGTTCTCCTTGTCTTACCCTGAGCAATTTGTTCCATAGTCTTAAACATTACCTGGTACAGCAAAGCATGGTATCCACACAATCAGGAAAGGGCATCATTTCAAAGGGTTGAAAATTCCCGAACTGGCCATACTATGAAAATGGGGCTATTTCTATGGTGATGTCAGAATGGAGAACACTGAGGATCTTGTGAGATAGTTCTTTCAGGGCAGTAAATCCTGGAAGTTTCTATGCAAAGAAAAACATTGATTATTCTCCTTACACAGATCTTACACATAACAGAGGTTTATTCTGTTTTAAGGTCTCAAAGCGGCTCTTGTGGTTGAGATCTTCCATACATCACTCAGTAACTTCAACATAAACTCTGGACATTTTTCCTCAGGTTACAAAATACATGAAAACATGAAAGGGGGTGGAGGGAAGGGAAGCAGAGAGAAAAATTCCACTGTATAGTTGGTTCATTTGTGTAATTCTAACAATAGTGACATTGATTAGATTCTCTCCTTTGGGAAAGTTGCAGGGGATGGAATTCTGGCCCCCATGGTAAAGGCTGACTTCCACATCTCTATTTTGGGAATAAATACTCTTTGAGAAATCCTTGAAGTGAATGATTAACATAAACAACCCCCCACCCAATCCAAGTGAGAAAATTTTCAGGTCTATATGTTGGAGCCTTTTCATTTCCATTCTCTATAATCAGCTTTTAATCCTTCTGAAGTTTCCTAGATGAAGTGACTTGCAATTTCCCTTAGCCATCTAGCAGAAAATAATACTACCTACCCTTTCAGAATCCTGAGTGTTTAGAACTGGAAGAAGTCTTAAAGATCATGTAGGCAACCCCTCTCATTTATTTGTTTATTTTTATTCAGCCTCAGTCTCTTGTATCACCCAGGCTGGAAATGGAGAGGCCACACACTGATCCCACTGATAATTGGCAAGGAAACTTTTCCAATCTGGGCTGCTTTGCCCTATTCTCCCTTGAGTAGCCTGGTGGGCCCTTGCTACCAAGGGACTTGCTACATTGTTGCCAGGCAGTGCTGATGCCCAAGAACAGCTTCAGTCCTAGTAGAACTCAGAACTCCTGAGTCTAAGAGATCCACCAGCTTTAGCTTCCCCAGTAGCAGGGTTTCTAGGTGTAGCTTGGACTGTCTCCTGCATGTAGCACGGAAGTGTCACGAGGCTCAAAGGGTTGCAGAGTAGGCATCTCTACCCTTTTCTCGTCCTATATTTCTCTAAGAGTGAATTGAATTCCTGTCAAAAGGGGAAGCAGGAGGTTAGGCCAAGAAGCTTGGCCACTCCGTTCTCCTCAGAGATGGGGTTCCAGGCTAGAATTATATTGATCTACTTTCTTAAATATTGTTGGCCTAGGGGATGAAATTTTCAGGTTCAGTCTAACTTCTGTTTACTTTTTCATCACTGGGGAAAAAGAGGATGTCAAGCTTTATATCAAAGGCTTGTCCTCCTTCCCACCAAATACCAGATCCACAATGAATACATAGCAGGTAGCCAAGAAACCTATTTGTCCAAATCAATAGCAAAACAGAAATCAGAGAAATTATATGTAGGAGAATATGTACCAGGCAATACAGAGTGAAGAAGCTCTCCGTGTGTGAGGTTACTGAGCTCCACTGATGAGAAGAGAATCCCAAAGCAATGGTTCTGAGGACTTGGTTTGCACAGGCATACACCTCTGTTCCTGGCTCCAACCCTCTCATCTTCCCAATGAGGCTCATCAAAGGGGAGTAATATGCCTGATCAATTAATTAATCAAAAGCATTTATTAAACATCTACTTTGTGCTATGGAGCTACAGATACAAAAGTGAGACAGTCGCTGCCTTCAAGGAGCTTACATGTTACTTAGAGACACAAACCAAAATGGGGAGTTGCAGCCAGGAGTGGGAGCTTTTGGGAGGCTGTCACAGTGTGCTGTGAGTCTATAGAGCAGTAGATTGTCTTCAAATATTGGAAGTATTTTCATGTGGAAAAAAAGATTAGATTTGTCCATTATAAGGCAAGCATCAGAGCAGTGAGTAGAAGTTATGGGAAAGCAAATTTCAGCTTAACCACATCAATTAAAAAAAAAACTTCCTAAGAATTGGAGCCATTAAAAACCCAGAATGGTCTGGGTCAAGAGGCAATGAATTTCCTGCTATTTGAAATGAGATTGAAAGATTGTTGGAAATGTTGTAGATAAGTTATGAAGCTGGTAGAAATTGGTTCAGATAGTAATAGCTCACATTTATAGAGTGCTTTAAGATTTACAAAACATTTCCCCACAATAGACCTATGAAGTAGGTAAGTATCATTATGCCCATTGTATAGATTATGAAACTGACACTCAGAGAAATTAAGTAATTTGCCTATGATTATACAGCCAGTAAGTATAGGAACAGGGATATAAACAAAACAAGATCCAGAACTCTTTCCATGACACATGCTGCTTCTCAAAGGCCAAGATGCCCTGTGTGGGGACCCTTCTAATTCTAATAGTCTGTTATATATGATTCTTTGAGTAATGAAAAACCTGGCAACAATTTTTGGCCAGTATCTTCAAAGATATGCTTCATGGCATCCTTTTTACTATCCTTCCAGCCTGGCCACTTCCTTGAGGTATAAACTAATAGCTTAAATGAGATTCTTGCATACAAAATCCTTAAACTCACCTGGGATTAATACACCCTCTGTGCTATAGTCAATACTGGATCATTGCTATGATGGCTGCAGAATAGAACTAAGATGGCCTTAAGAACATCTTTAGACATTCTGAAGATTCTATCATGATTAAGAAATTCTTCCCTTTTCATTGGTTCTAAAATTTAAATCTAGAATTTAGATGGAAACCAATCAATTCCACATTGAAAAGAATCCAAATTGATTGTATTCTTAGCCACTCCCCTCATAGAAAAGGTAGTGTCCATGGGTGGTGTCACATTTACTTCATTCTTATACAGTCTTGGCTATATCCTAATCACTTCTAGGTTACCAGATATAACTTCTAATCAAGTCTTTCAGATGAACAATTCCCTCATGTAAGCACATAGCTTGTCAAAATCATGAGAAGACCGCCTTATGGCTACATTGGAATGATGGGCTCTTGGCCAGGAAGGAAGTACATATAAGGCCTTATAAAAAATGAGCTTGCCTGAAGGCTTATAAATATGACCAAAAGAGTTTAAAACTGAACATAAAAGAGAGAAATGAAATAAATTGACCACATATATCTTCCAAACCCAGACCACAGAAAGTGATTTGTATAACTCATAAAGGATATCAGTAGAGAGGACAAATAATTCAAAGAGAAATTATTCAAGAAGTTATCCAGAATTAAACTCATGGCCTTAGATGTGTATACATAAATGCACACAATATAAGTAACAAACTAGGTGAGAATTCTTAATGTAAGGAAGCAAATTCAACCTTAGGGACCAATGACATTTGGTAGAATGGGTCCCATGATAAGAATATGGCATAATATATTGTATGGAATATTATATGAATGATTATGAATCATTCAAAAGAAATACAATGATTGAAAGTAGCTGTGGAGTAGGTTTGTATATTAAGAAGAAAAACCCATGTAAAGACATCTGAAAAGTGTAGTAAGTAGCATGGTAAGGAGTTTGGGGGAGTTAAACATTTAATAGAAATTAAACAGAAGGATTATTGTCATGGAAGCAACCCTCCATTCAGATTACCTTGACAAGAGGTGAAAGTAAACAAGAAATTTGGGAACCAGATTATGAATCTGTCACAGAGGCATGATATCATAGTGATGGAAGATGTCAGCTATTTGGACATGTGCTGGAGCTCTCTCTCTCTCTCTCTGCCAAAAGCAAAGAGAGCTGATAAATTTTTGACTTGCCTTAATGTTAATTTCCTTCTTTAAAAAGATGAAGGAAGCAATGAGGGAAATTGCTTCTCTGGACCCAAGTTTCACCAATAGGGAAAAACTGCTAGATGAAGCAGAAATAATGGGAACTATGCCATCTTAGAATTTATGATGGAAGAGAGGAGAACTGGGCATGGGCTCCCACACACATTAGATTTAAGGAGAATAGATTTCAAAAAACTCAAGAAAATTGTAAGTAAGATCCAATGACCTAAAATTGTAGAAAGAGAATTGGCCGAAAATGTTATTAGATTCTCTGAAGAATGAAATATTAATGATAAACTCATTAAGAAACTCATAAATCAACTTGGGTTTTAAAAAGACATGTTTTGGAAAATAGAAGCAAGGGAAGTAAATGAAGATAAGTAAAAATAATGGCAAATTCTTGCAATTACAATAATAATAAATTACCGTTTTAAAATTTAAGAATGGGATGAGACTGGAAAGGAATACTAAAGGCAACAAAAAGGGCTCTTAAAAGATAAATTTTAGGCAAAACAAAGATCCAAGAAGGGAGAGAACTGCTACTTATGGTGGATGGGGTTATGACAATAACAGATAATAGAAAAAGTCCTTATTTCTCTCTTACTTTGCTTTTTTTCCCTGTCTTGCCACAATGATGCTTGGGTTGGTCAGGTTTAAACAAAAATGAGGACAGTCAAAAACTAAGGTAAGTAAGGAGATGATGAAAAAAAAACACTTAGCTCTTCCCAGTGAGTTCAAGTCTTCAGGTCTGGATGAACTACATCCAAGAGCCTGAAAGAGCTGATATATGGCTTGGCCACTGTGAATGATCTGTGACAATCATGGCAAAGGCAGAGTTGTCTTAGAAGACAGGTAAATATACTAATTTTCACATTATGGAAGGGATGAAAGCTTACATTTCAGGTCAGTCATCTTGACTTCAATTCCTAGAAAAATCCAGGAATATATAATTAAAGGGATGGCTCATGAGCATCTAGGAAGCAAAGTGGTGATCACTGAAATCCAGAAATCACTAAATCTGTTCATCAAGAACAGATCATGCCTAAGCTTATTTTTTT
This sequence comes from Phascolarctos cinereus, assembly GCF_003287225.1. NCBI lineage: Eukaryota > Metazoa > Chordata > Mammalia > Diprotodontia > Phascolarctidae > Phascolarctos > Phascolarctos cinereus. The sequence goes on along the minus strand of NW_027556180.1, from coordinate 118,289,126 downwards.
AAACTAGATAACTAGACTAATAGATGCAATAAATGTTGTAGGCACAGAATGTCTAGAATATAGTACAGTATTTAACAAGTAACTCATGAGAAGCTTGTAGGCAAGAGCAAGAGTTGTAGGCTAAATAAGAGAACATTGAGGTAGGTTGAGAACTTGTTGAATGACTAGCTTTGATATTAGTTATTAATAGGTTGACATCAACTTGGATGTCCCTAATGAAGAGACTCAGAGTTCTGTTCTGGATCCTGTGCTGTGTATCATTTTTGTCAATGACTTGGATAAAAGCAAGTCTTAGAAATAGCTAACATGTTGGATAAAGCAATTTAGGATACAAAGTCTTGATGGCTTAGAATGGTGAGCTGAGTTGGATAAGAAGACATTTAATAGGCATAAATGTTGTTTGATATGGCATAAAAAATCTACTTCATGACAAAAAGATGGGAAAGATATGGATTGGCTATGGTTTTATGAAATATATCTAGGTATTTTAATAGAAATGAAGTTCAATATGATTCCATAGTATGACGTGGGAATCAGGATGCCTCATGGGATCTTAGGCTGGATTAAGAATACAGAATGATGGAATCAGTAATGCCCCTGAATTCTCCCTTGGTCAGTATATAGCTAGAATAATATATTAAGTCTTGGCTTCATATTTTGTGAAGGTTATTGAAAAATTGGAATTCTCCAAAGGTCAGTGAGAGAACTAGAGACCCTACCATATGAGAATCACTTGAAGGAACTGGGTATATAGATAACCATGAAAAGAGAAGACACAGGAGGGGGTGGGGAGAGAGAAAATATGGTGCCGGTTTTCAACTATTTGAGGTTCTCCTCTCTGGAAAAGGGATCAGTCTTGTTCCCCTTAGCCCCAGAAAGTAAAAGGGTAAGAGTTGAAGTTGAAGAGTGGCCATTGTAGGCTAGAAGACAGCATTTCCTAATTAGTACTACCTGAAAGTAGGATGGGTTGCCTCAGGAGGTGGTGGGTTTGCTGTCACAGAAATTCCTTAGATGAAGACTATACGAGCTCTAGTCATGGATATTGTAGAGGGGATTCCCATTCTGGCAAAGATTGAACAAGGTGGTTTCTGAGGTTCTTTCCATTTCTGAGATTCTGTGCTATTGTGGAATAACAACACAGTTTTCCTATTAATGAGATTCTTCCTGGGAGAAGGACTCAGGTGGACAGTTTGTAAATGGCTTGAATTCTGCAGGTAGTTTCCTTATTGACTCTCCTCCATCCCCATTCAGACATGAGTCACTTTAAGATTGCTTACAGCTAATCATTCAGTTGGATCAGCCTGTTGGTCTCCTCATATCCAATCTTCCTTTGGACTTTATGGGACACAATGCAGGGTCTGTGTCAGCAGACTGCTCTGGGCATCAGCTTTTGTTTTGCTTTCTAGGCTTCTTGACAAGTTCACCATAATGAACACTGAGCAAAAAATTCCAGTGTTGCATCCATGATGTCATAATTAATGATGTAGACTCCATCTTAGATAAGAGTCCCACAAGAGACTTGTAATCAAGTAGCAATTATAAACATGTGGCCTGAGAAATAGTTGTAAAACTTGATTTCCTCAGTAACAACAATGGCTTCTTTGTCCATTTTAAGCCTTGTTCCAGTCTACCAATGAGGTTGTTCTTGAGTGGTAAGCAACTTATGTCTCATTTCCATTTGACATTTTGTGAGCATGAACACCTTCAGCATCATCAAAGGAAGCATCAGTGGTTAGAAGCAGTTGCTTATTTCAAATAACTCTCCTTCACACACTTTGAATTCTAGTTAAACTGGTTTACTTGTTTTCCCAACATCATCTCCTGCCTCTGGCTCTCTCTACAGGTTGTACCCTGTGCCTCGAAAGTAACCACTCCTCATCTTCCCCAGTAAGAATCCTTAGCTTCCTTGTAAGCTCAGCTCAGGTCCTGGACATAGCACTGAATGCCTTTTTTTTTAAACTTTTCCTTTTTAGCATTACTCCCCTAAACATTCATCATTGTAAGTATAGTACAAATCAGAAAGCCATATGCAGAGATCTTCCTTGGGAGAATAAGGAATACAATTAAGGGAAAAGTATATAAAAAGAACACAATTTTTAGCAGTATACCAGAAATGTCACTAGTAAAAAGAGTAAGGAAACCTGGATTTAGGCACGAACCTTGTGTTAGTATGGAGATATTATAGTAAGAAAGCTGGCATGTGAGGGAATGCATGCCACTAGCCAAGGGTCATCTACTCATAATTACACTTGGTTGAGTGTAGCGATGTTTATGGGCAATAAATATAAGGTAGTGTTGGCAATTCATTAGTATTGTTGATCATAGACAGATGAATCAGGGTCTGAGGGTGCTTATTTGTCTTCTCCACAACTTAACAGCAAACTTGCTGAAGGAGAATCTTTTGTGGTAAGTTGATGACCCCATCAAACAAAATAAAACAGAACAAAGAACAAGCCATATGCATATGTGAGACTACATTTATGGAGATGAAATTTGGGGATGTAGGAACTGGTTGTTGGTTTCAAAAAGCTAAAGAAAGGGCTCCTGAGCACTTCCAGTTGGGGGACGTTCCTTCACGTCTGCAAGTGCCTGAGATGGGGCAAGTCTCTGGCTTTGAGATCATATTGATAAATGGGATAATATTTGGAAAGTACTTAGCACAGTGCTTGGCTCCTAATGGGTGCTTAATAAATGCTAATTCCCTTCCCTTTGGCAGGATGATGTTTCCTCCCGTGTAAAGACCAAGAGATGGAACATAGGTTCTCAAAGTTCTTAAAAGCCCAGAGGTGGAGCTTTGGTCTTTTCCTTTGACATAGGAAAGAGTATTGCTTCCTCATGTAGGCTATGATGTTCCTGTCAGATTTTCCTGCTTTCATGGGATACAAGGGCTCAGAAGTCAAACGTAGTAGTCTTTGGGCCTTTATCTAGGTAGGAACAGTTTCATCTTCACAGGTCCAACATGGAAGTGGATAGATAAGTAGATAAATAGATGCTTTATCTCCAAGTGCCTGTCTTTGGCCAAATAGTGGGTTGAGTAGAGACAGTGTTATTCTTAGGAATTTAGAGTATAAGATGATCAAACAGATACTGGGGTATTTTAAGTAAAACTAAAAGACAAAGTCAGTCAGGCAACAAGCATTTATTAAGAACCTGCTTTATGCCAGACATTGTGCTAAGCACTAGAGTCACAAAGACAGGCAAAAGATGGGCCCTGTTCTCAAGAAACTTACAGTATAATCAGGGAGACAATATGCAAACTACATACATACATATATATCTACATATATGTGTATTTATGTTATATTAGAGGTAACCAACAAAGGGAAGGGAGCAGAATTAAGAGACATCAGGGAAGGTTTCTTACAGAAGGTAGGATTTTTGCTAAGACTTGAAGGAAGCAAGCCAGGGAAATTAGGAGATAAGGAGGAAGAGAATTCCAGGTATAGGGGGATACCAAATGAAAACATCCAGAGTCATGAGATGGTATCTAAAGAGATACACACAGAGAGAAACCTGTTCTCATATAAGGCTTTTCTGTTATGGAGGCAGTATGGAATAATGGATAGAAGGCTGGACTTGGAATCAGGAAGAAGGGGATTCAGATGCACTTACTACCACTTTTTAGCTAGTTAACGTTACTAGGCAAATCATTTTCCCTTTCTGTAATTCAGTTTCCTCATTTGTAATATAATAGGTTATACTCAATGGCCTCTAAGGCACTTACCAACTCTAAATCTATTATTCTATGAAATAATAAATCACACACACTTATGTGTGTGTGTGTGTGTTGATATATACACAGAAAGAGAGAACACAAATAAAAAAAGAGGAATATTGAAGGCTTGAAAAAGTAAAGGCCTGTCATGAGAGGTGGAAGGCAAATAGTTCTTTGAAAAGAACAAGGAGCAGAGTGAGGAGGAAGTAAATTCCAGACAAGATGCTCAACCAGCCAAAGTCTCTGAGGTGGGGGATGGAAGGACATGGGGGCAATAGCTAGCAGTCCAGTTTGACCAGAAAGAAGAATGAGTGAAGTCCTGTGAAATAAGGCTGATGGAAATTATATCATGGAGAGTAATTTGACAGACGAGTACAGGATAGGCTAGGAGAGAGTTGTCAGATCTCTCCCCACTCCATTCCATCCTCCACTCAGCTGTCATATTAATCTTAAAGCACATATCTGGCTGTGCCACCCCGTCCCCCCACCTCCTATCCCCTTTCATAAATCTCAATAGCTCTCTATCGCCTTCAGGATCAAATATAAAAACCTTTTTGGCATCCGAAGCTCCACTTTATAGTCTTCTAACACCTTACAAACCCCCGCCCCCACCTTCCACATATTCTGCAATCCGGTGACATCGGTCTCTTTGCTGTTCCTCAGACAAGACCCTCCATTTCCTGCCTCTGGGCTTTCTCACTGGTTGTCCCACATGCCTGGAATTCTCTTTCCTCATCTCTGTCTCCTGTCTCTTCCTGCAGCTAAAATCTCACCTTCTACAGGAAGCCTTTCCCTTTTATGTTAGTTCCTTCCATGTACTGATAATCCCTAATTCATCCTATATATCTATATCTATATCTATATCTATATCTATATCTATATCTATATCTATATCTATATCTATATCTATATATATACCTTGTTTGTATGGTGTTTCCACCCTTAGGCTGTAAGCTCATTGAGAGTAAGGACTTTTTTTTTGTCTTTCTTTGTATCCCCAGTGCTTCATATAGTGCCTAGCACATAGCAGCAATAGTGCTTGACTTGAGTGGAGAGAGTAACACGGTCCATTTTTTGCCAATAGTTTGGGCAGAAGTAGAGAGACCATGTTGCAATAGTCCAGGAGAGAAGGAAGGAGGTCCTAAACTTGGTTTTGGTGAGTTTAAAACAGCAGAGATAAGGGTATATGATACTGTGATGAAACAATAAGACTTGGCAACTGCCTAAATATGTCCAACAAATTGAGTAATTTTGCACTTCATTGGTATCTAGTACAAACAGTGCTAGACATGAAGTCCAGAGAACCCTGAGTTAAAATCTTGTCTTCAGCACTTTCTGGTCTACACTGGGCAAATCACTTTACCTTGATGAAGCTCAATTTACTCATCTGTAAAGTTGAAATGATTCTACTTGTACTACTAACCTCACAGATTTATCATAAGTGTTTTGTAAGCCTTAAAGTGTTACATAAATAGGACTTATTGTTTCATGTTTATGAGTTTTGTCTCCCTGACTGTGCTGTGGCTTTGGGTGGGTAGGCACTGTATCACATATTCATTTAACTCCCCAACAGAGCTGAACACTGCAATAGGAACTGAATAAATATTTTCCAGTTGATTGATGAAAAAAAAAAAGCAAAAGCAAACAAAGGTCCATTTGGATGATCCCATACTGAATAAAAATGGCCAAGAAATACAGTAAAGACAAAAACTCTAACACAAATAACCTCATTATACACTTTTAAAATTGGACTCAGTCTACTATAGATAAAAACAAGAAACACAAAACAATGACCTACATATCACCCTCTTCATATTTCATAATAGCTGTAAAAATTCCAACCAAGTGTGTGTCTATTTCTTTTTCCCTCTCCAAAGTCATCTCAAGTTCATTCTCAGAACATTTCTATAACACAGAAAAAATATGCACCAATGGTCCCATTTATAATGAATAAAATAAAGTACTTGCTTTGCATAGTTTCTGAGCTCTAAACATTGTTTTGGTATAAGGAAGATCCTTGGAGTACACTTCAGGAGGACAGGCCTTCCCTGGATCACACTTTTATATGTGCCTTTGGTTTATCATAATCCTCAGTTTTTCGTTATCTGCCAAAGCAACAGTAAATTTCTTTCGTTCTGAAAAGGGATCCTCTTAAATGAAGACAGGCAAGTTGCTCCACCTAAGCAGGTACTGTGAGTATGCTTACTTACTTAAAGGATGTGTACATCTATATTAGAAGAAACAGTCCCAGAGGCCCCCTTTCAGGAAACCTCAGGGTCAGCATCTTGAGAAATCGGCCAACCATGCTTGCTTTGTGTCTAAACTAATCTTTCCCAATCTTCATCCAAATTTCCCACCCCAAAGATTGTTGAATTATCTTTCCTTTGAGTAGGGATGTAATCCTTGACGGATCTAAATATGAATATATTGCTGATTATGTATAAATAGTCAACGAGGCAGCCAGGGCACAATGGATAGAGAGTCAGCCTGAGTCAGGAAGATCCAGACTCAACACCGCCTTTGGCACCTCCTGGTGGTGTGACCATGGCAAGTTACTTCATTTCTCAGTGCCCCAGGTAACTTTCTGAGGCTCCACATTGTAGAATTATTGCCCTTCTTCATTAGTAGAGAAAATTTCCTCACCAGGAGTTCACTGCATGGATGCAATCGTAGACCTGGTCCAAAAATAATGATAGGCATGATCCAGAGCCCTAAATGATAAACAAATCTATAGTTTTTTCCCCCTCCCCTGCCCTGGAGGGATTTGCAGCAGAGATAAAGAAATTTCCAGGTCATTAAAAGAGAAAGAAATCACTCTTACAGCAAGCACTTCACTGCCCCCTTTATGAGTCTTTGATCACTTTGACCATTGGTCCCTATATCTGCCTGTCACCTACTCTAACCAGTCAGGACACTGATTCAGGACAGGGTTACTATGAAAGGAAAATGGTAAGCAAAAAAGTGGATCCTGGCAAAGCAAAGTGATAGCTCCTGAGTTCTACCTGTTTACAATCTAACAAAATTAGTCCTATTTTTCTCCAGCCTTACCTCTTATCTTCCCATGAATCCAGACCTGTCTGTTCCTTGGTAGCTTCCATGTGGTCCTTTTTGGGCCCAAATGACAGGGAGTAAATCATCTCTTTGGGGAACTGACATCTATGAAATAATTGATTCTTTCAAGTTGCCAGGGCCATAATTTACCACATCCTCCCCTAGTGCCTGAAATCATTAATTCTTCTTACACTGGCAAGTGTGGGAATCAAAGGCAGACTTTTATTTTTTCCTGGTTTGCCATGGGGCTGGGCCTTGAATTTACTTTCTCTGATTTTTGACTCTCTCCTTATCTTCATGTTAAGAGACATTGTATGAAGCCTTAGAGGAGAAAATGGTTCTTGAAGTCCAGAGACTTAGAGTTCAGCCAAACCAGTGGCAGCAGGAAATAAGTAAAAATCAAAGAGGGGGGAGGAAAAAGACTTTACTACCAAAGAATGAAGCAAAATAAAATAAAATAAAATAATCCCAAATTCCATTTCCTCCCTATACAAAGATGACCCCTCTGGAAATATTAAGGGAGAGTTATTAATAGTTTCTCAAGCCAACACAATTATTAAAATTTATGAACCTTTTATAACAAATGACTCACAGTGAAGTGTTTATATGAAGCATGTCAGAAAAATATAACTCAGTGGCAAAAAGAATCAGAAAAAAAACTGGCATTTGCCTTAGACAAACCCAAAGTGATTTGTAATCAGAAATAAAAAAAAAAAAGGACACACGATAAATTTTTCTCAATCTCAATGAAGGGCAGGTAGGTGGAGCACATTCAGATGAATGAGGAGGCTTAAAAATCCTTTCACAGTTTAACCTTGAATAAATCCAGTGACAGGACCAAACCTGTTCTTTAACCGGTCAAGTAAGTCAGAAAAATGATAGATACTGTGAAGAGAATATCTGATCCATGTAATTTTGGTATTGTGCCTCCCCTCTGAAAATAAGAGCAACAGTAGTATTATTGACAGATTTATTCCCATAGCTCTGAGTTACTTGGGCGCCACGAGGGGGCTACTCTTTGATCTGTGGTTTGTCACTTCCCTTGGCTTAATTTAGCACCTCCTGAAGGCCAGGGCCCTGACCAGCTCCTCATATGCTCCACCACTGCCCTTCCTCCCCAGTTCTACAATGATGATAGATGATAATGCTGAGTCAGTGTCCATCCAGATGGATATGTTTCTCCAAGTAGGGATAGGCAATTTGTGAAGACATATTCGCTAGGAGACCACTAGGCTATTGCTTAAGATAACCCCATCTGCCATGTAATTAGGGCCCCCCTTGAGCTCGAAAAATTTAATTCATTGTCCCAATTGCTTAATTAATGTACACACAGGGAAAATTTCCCTGGCCTGACTATCTGGGGATCAGACAGTGCTGAAATATCAGAATGCTGTTGTAAGCTGCCTTCATTCAAAGTCAGTAATCCAGACAATTTGCCTCTTTAGAGAGTACATTAACTCTTTCATACCATGAGGGGACTGACTATGTGGTCCTTTTCAAGTGACTTCACTTAAGCCTCAGTTTTCTAATTAGTAAAATGGAGATAATAATACTTGTGCTGCTAACTGCAAAGGACTGTCAGAAGCAAAGTAAATGAACTTGTGCCCGAGAAAAAATGACAAAGAGTCTATTCTCTGCCATCAAAGGATGAAGCTCATTATTGCATTAATCCTGTTCACATGCCTTTGAAGTGAGTGGGAAGCATTATAATGTGCTCTTTTTAAACCTATCTATAATTAACATTCAACTCACTTTTCTAATGCAATTCAAAGAACATCACTTCCTTGAGGGTAAGGATTGTCTTTTGTATTTGTATTGCTACCACGGAACACGAGGCCTGGCACATAGTAGGTGCTTAAGAAATGCTTATTGATTGACTGAATGATCAACTTTATCATAAGCCTATTGATCAGTGTGGGGTTAGGGGTGCGAGCAAAAGAAAAGAAAGAAGGGAAGAATAATGAACTTGGAGACTCCAACCTTGCTTTTAGAAAAGGGCTATCTATGGTCCTCTCCCTCTGAAATTCCAGGGGTGGAAAGATGTCTCTGACCTCCCTGATCCAACTTGTAATTTAGATCTGGGAATAGATCCAGCAACCAATCCACTATGAGCAAGTACTTGAGTTCCTACTATGTGATAAGCATTGTGTTAGAGGTACAAAATTCAAAGATGAATTTTGACGAATGCTGGAGATGTGGAAAAATTGGGACACTAATGCACTTTTGGTGGAGTTGTGAACTGATTCAGCCATTCTGGAAAGCAATTTGGAACTATACCCAAAGGACTATAAAACTGTGCATATCCTTTTGACCCAGCAATACCAGGTCTACTAGGTATGTATCCTAAAGAGATCAAAGAAAAAGGATCTCTATGTACAAAAATATTTGTAGCAGCTCTTTGTGTTGTGGCAAAGAATCGGACATTGAGGGGATGTCCATCAACTGAGGAATGGCTGGATAAATTGTGATATATGATTGTGATGATGGAATATTATTGTGATGAGCCAGTTTTAGAAAAACCTGGGAAGTCTTATATGAACTGGTGAAAAATGAAGTGAGTAGAACCAAGAAACACTGTACACAGTAACAACAATATTGCACTATGATCAACTGTGAATGACTTAGCTCTTCTCAGTAGTACAATGATCCAAGACAATTCTGAAGAACTATCCACCTCTAGAAAAAAAGCTGATGGAGTCTGAATGCAGATTGCAGCATATTTTTAAAATTTTCTTTATTTTTCTTGGGGCTTTTTTTTGTATGCATTTTCTTTTGTGATGCATGTAATATGGAAATGTGTTTTGTGTGACTACATATGTATAATTTATATCAAATTGCTTGCCTTCTCAAGGAGGGGGAGAGGGGAGGGAGAGAATTTGGAACTCAAAATTTAAAAAAAGAATGCTAATTTTTTTACATACAATTGAGAAAAAAATAAAATAAGAGGAAAAAAATGAACCACCCCGCCCCCCCCCAGTCCTTGGAGAGCTTAAATTCCACCCCCTTTAGCACTAAACTAGCTGTGTAACTATGGGTCAGTAAGTTAACATCTCTGAATGCCAAGGTTTCTCATCTGGAAAAATGGAAGGCATTTGTGTTTCCTATTTCACAGAGCTTTTATGAAGAAAGCATTTTATTGAATTCCATGGGCTGTATTAACGTGAGATCTTATGACCTGTGGGGAAGTGTCATAGTCCATCAATCAATAAACATTTATTAAACTTTTTACTAGGTACTAGGCCATGAAGTAAGAGCTGGGGATTCAAAGAAAGGGGTGGGGCGGGGGTGGGGGGAAACACAGTCCCTACCTTCAAGTAGCTTACATTCTAATGGTGGCTCTCACAATGGGGCAGAGATAAGGCACAGCTGACTATGGGGAAAATTATGGTCTATAGCTTTGCCCAGGCAAAGTTTCAGTGTCACAGACAAGCTATTACCCTCTCTATAATAACATACAAACCAGTCTATAATAGAGTATGCAGTCTTCCTCCCTTCCCCACTCCACCAGCTGGTATACCCCAGAGAGAAACAAGCTCTCTAAAAGGAATCTGACCCAAGGTAGGGAGGGCTTCTTTTGGAGGCCAGGGTTTTGTGTGGAGAAGCTTTCTGAGGCAGGAGCCTACAAGCCGAGGTGCATTTTCCCCCAAAGGCCCAGGAGGGCTTTAGAGAGAGCAATCAGCCCAGGACACAGCTGAAGAAGCTGTTGACATTCTGTGTAATTACTCCAAGTTCACCCTGGGTAGCCTGCATTATTTTAAACAGCATTTTCAGCATTGTATAGTACAAAAATGCAGCTCGGCTCTATCCATTAGCAAAGCTGAATTGGGACTCATAGAAAATGTCAAGGAGATCTTAATTGTGCTTTATATAATGGCCTCCTAGGCTAATGAGATATGATCTAAAACCATTAGGTATGAGAAGGTAAACATTTTAAGAGCACTATTTTTGCCAAAAGGCCCTTCATCTGTGTTTGACAACTCTTTCTATGTGTCCTAATGTAAAGCCTTGCAGGGTTCTGAAATAACAGATATTGTTTGTGACAGTCAATGGGGCCCTTTGGGGGAAAAGGGGTGGGGAGTTTTCAAAGATAAACTATGAGCACAGCAAGTAAAGATGTTCATAAATCTGAATCCACCCCTCTCCCCCCGACCTGCTCTGGATGTTCTAGAAGGTGCCTACTCTCCTGTCACGTAGCGTTCTGTTTGAAAATGCTGGGAAACACCCTTTATTTTGACAACCCACAGGACACGTAAATCTATTAAACCTTGTAAGTGACTAAGATTCATTTTCAAAAAAGTAAGACGCAATGCAGCAGGGAGGCATAGGTTCTCTTGTCTGTAATATATCCAGAGCTGAGATGCCAGAGCCTTGAAGCCTAGAAGCTGATGGAGCTATGAGACAAAGACATAGAGAGAGGAGAGAGAAAGAGAGAGACAGAGAGAGAGACAGAGAGAAAGAGACAGACAGACAGACAGAGACACAGACAGACAGAGAGAGAGAGAGAGAGAAGCAGAGAGAGCAACAGAGACAGAGACAGAGGGACAGAGACAGAGACAGAGACAGAAACAGAGACAGAGAGGAGGGAGGGAGAGACAGACAGAGGCAGAAAAGAAAGAGAAACAGAGAGAAGGAGGGAGGGAGAGACAGACAGAGACAGAGAGAGACAGAGACAGAAAGAGTCAGAGACAGAGGAAAGAGAGACAGAGAAGAAAGACACAGAGACAGAGAGAAGGAAGGAGGGAGAAAGAGAAGAAAGACACAGAGAGAGACAGAAAGAGACAGAGACAGAGGAAAGTGAGACAGAGGAGGGAGAGAGACAGAGAAGGAGGGAGAGAGACAGAGAATAAGAAAACAGAGACAGAGAGAAGGAGGGAGGGAGAAAGAGAAGAGAGACAGAGACAGAGACAGAGGAAAGAGAGACAGAGAGACAGAGAGAGAGCCTATCCTCAGCTACAGACAGAAGAAACAGGAAAACTCAACTCCACAGAGAGGCAGTATGGCCTAAGGACTATAAATCTGGCTTCAGAGTCAGTAAGACCTCGGTTCAAATCCTACCTCCTAGCTGTGTGAAACTAGCAAGTAACAACTTCTTTAGGGCCTCAGTTTCCTTATCATTTTGGAGGCAGCTAGGGTGGTACAATACATAGAGGGTTGGACCTGGAGTCAGGAAGTCCTGAGTTCAAATCTATGTCAGACACATACTACTTGTAACCCTAAGCCAGTCACTTAAACTCAGTGCCCTCAACAGGGATAATAATAGCAGCTAACTTGCAGGCTTGTTGTAAAGATCAAATGAGGTAATATTTGTTAAAAAAACAAGAAGTGCTTAGCATGATGCCTGGCATATTGTATGTATGTATGTATGTATGTATGTATAGCCTATGTATCTGCTTGTTCCTTTCCCTGATCTGAAGAATTAGGGTGTTGGACTACCTGGCTTTGAGGCTCCTTTCAGCTTTGAATCTATGATCCTAAATCCATCTCTGATCCATACTGGGTGTTTTACCCTGAGCAAGCCACATAAACTCTAAGCACAACTGTCGAAGACAACAAGTTGCAGAGCTTTGGTGAAGAGAATTTCCCTCAGGGAGTTCCCTATACCAGCGAATTCACAGGGCCCTAAAAAGAGAAAGGGAGAATTAGTCTTTGCCCTCTTCATGTCCACAGCCTTAGGTTTATAGTAAGACAAAAGAATCTGCCCTGGGAGATGCACTAATAATAATTTACAAAATGTTTTCACATTTATTTTTCTCCTTTGATTCTTACAATCACCTGAGGAGGAACGAGGGCATTTTACAGATGAAGAACTTCGAGGCTCAGAGCAGTAACTTTTCTCAAGGTCATACATCTAGTCAGAGGTAGAATTAGCATCTGAACACAGGGTTTTAATAAATCTGCTCACGGACTAGATTGTCTTTTAATAAATTATATCTGAATGTCACAAATCAGCTTAATTTTTCACAAGTCTTAAATTCCATATTAGGAAACTGAATGTTTTGAGTTATTTTAGTCATTTCAGGGCAGCTAGATGGCACAGTAGGCCTGGAATCAGGAAGACCTGAGGTCAAATCCAGCCTCACTTACTTCCTAGCTGTGTGACCCTGGCCAAGTCACTTTACCCTGTTTACCTCAGTTTCCTCATCTGTAAAATGAGCTGGAGAAGGAAATGGCAAACTACTCCAATATCTTTGCCAAGAAAACCCTAAATGGGGTCACAAAGAGTTGCACACAACTGAAAATGACTGAACAACAAATGTTTTCAACTGAAAACTTCACTCAAAACAATAAGAGCAGAAGAAGAAACATGAGCACAATTTAGAAATGTATTCTTCCTGCCTATAAACTATTATATTGATCTTTAGCCAGAACAGCTCTCTGTCTTTTTGGTGGGAAGGTGTTTTCCTTTGTGAAGACAGGCCCATTTGCAGTTTCTATTAGGGGTATGAAGCACTGAAGCTTTCATCAGGTAATCTAAATTTGAGTCCTTCATGTGACTTCTCAATTTTGCGTTCTTTAGAAGTAATCTATCACCAACCAATCCACGTTTGCATTAACACACAGCTGTATAAAATGAATAATCCACACTATATATAATTGCATGCACTCCTGCCCTTCAGGTAAGGTCCTTGAGGACAGACAGGGTCTTTTAATATCTTTTGTGCACTGTGTTCTGCACAAAGTAGGTGCTTAACAAATGCTTCTTTTGTTGGAATGAAGCACTAAGGTGGTCCTTTTTTTCCTCTCAGTTGGTGGGAGAGATACCAACCAAGCAACCCATGAGGCCCCATTAGACTGGTGAGGTGTGAGAGATGATCTCTCAGAAGTGGAGCCTCCTCAGGGGATTGATGGTTCTTGTTAATATTTCTTGATTGAAACCCTTCCCCGCTGAGACCCAGTTTTTTTTTTTTAAATGCTTAGCAGAAAGAATAGCCCTGCCCCCAAACTGAACTGGTTGCCCTTTGAAAAGCTTCCCGTCTTTTCTTGTCTCTGGGATAAGGGGGAAGGGGGTTAGGGAGGGGAAATTGCAGTAAATATCGGTTTCCTAGGAATTACCTAACTCATGGGAATTCAGCCCTAAACCTCCTCCTGATCACCACACCATTGCTACGTCAGTATTAGGTTTACTAAATAAGGACATGTATGTTTGGATTGGCTATACCCTGTTTCCTAGTTCTTCGTCTTTGAATTTTCGAGCCTAGAATATAAGCCACACCTCCCAGCTAATGGGATAGGAAGATTCTTCTCGCCCTTTTTGTCCTTGGTGCTGGGGAGAAGTTTCCGAGTTTAGACTGTGAGCTCTGAAGCCCAGCCAATGGGAAGAAGGGGGGATTGCGGTTAGGATCTATGTAATCTGCTGAGCTGAACACACTCCTGCTCTCTTCAGGCTGCGCCATCTTTTGGGTGCTCTGAGAGAGCCCTTTCTCAAGAAAGTCAATAAACTAACTATTTTTATTTTGCTAATATCTCTGAGTCTCCGATCTATTGGTAAGAGTCTTCGTACCCCACACAGAGGCAACCTACCTTTTAGTAGATTTCATGGTTATGGTGTCTTCATAACTTGCAGGCTTGTTGAAAAGATGAAATTAGGCAATGTTTGTTAATACTACTTCATTTTTTAGGTTTTGTTGTCTGCGATATATCCAGAGCTGAGAAGCCAGAGCCTTGAAGCCTAGAAGCTGATGGAGCTGTGAGAGAGACACAGAAAGACAAAGTGGGGAGGGGGGGAAGAGGCAGAGGCAGAGACACAGAGACTCAGAGACACGCAGAGAGAGACAGAAGGTCAGAGAGAGAGAGACAGAAAAAGAGATTCTCAATTTACCTTAGTACACAGTCTTCATGGATAGTAGAGGAAGAAAAAAAAATTCATACCCAGTGGCCACTTTTCCAGTGTTTGAGTATCTCCAGACTTAGCTGGGCTGATGCTCAAATGAGACAGCTCCTCTGGGTAACTTGACATGAAGACTTACCAGTTCAATAGGCTTACATACAACAAGCCATGTGACCCTTCAAGACCCCAGAGTCTGTTCCCCCTTCCCCTTCCATGGTAAACCATCCAAAAGAACTTTAGTGGAATGATGAGGAAACACTTAAAAAAAAAACCCCAAAACTCCTGTTATGTTCAGTATGCTTAAAATGTTCGGTATGCAGAAAGTATAGCCCATTTAAGAAAAGGTCCCAGGAGAACAGGTTGAAAAGTGTTTCAGGAAGCAGACGTGGGGGGTGGGGAGTTGGAAAATGCAGAATTTAGGCTTTAAAAGCCACTTAATGTTAATTAGCTATTTAACAGAAAGTTCAGAAGAAAGTGAGAGGTTTAGTAACTCCAACCTTAGGGTAGGGAAAGAGCAAACTTTGTAGTCCCTCTCAGAAACTAGAGCCTTTTTTCTTATTGGATAGAAACAGTCTTGGACCTGCCTCTTTAGTACCTAAATATCACGCCGTTCTTTGGGTTTTAGTCCGTTTTTGACTCAGCTTTTCCTGCTATGATTGTACATGGAAGATCAGCAGCTTAAACCAGAGTGGAAACAGCCCAGGAAACTTGGGAGAGATAAGGCTTTGACTAAGAGCAATTAGAATAAGCTACTCATTAAATGATGATTAAGTAGTCAAAACAAGCCAAGTTCTGAGATGGGAAGTGGCCAGCAAAAGACAGAAACAGGCACCAGCAGAAGGCTCTGAGACATTAACACAAATCGTATTATCTGTACGAACTATTAAAATTGTATTTACTTAATCTTCAGGAAAGTCAGTGCTTCTTAGGCTAAAAATGTCATGGCTGAGAGTAAGTTGGAGTTTTCCTTGGGGCAGAATAGGGTAAACCCAAGCTTATTGAATTAGCGATTAAAAACCATTGACTATATTTAAAGAACAGAAGCATATTACATTGCATTTTATTTCTTTTAAATAGAGTTTCTAGGAGTATTTCTATATTATTATTCCTTTTATAGAAATTAGTTATGTAATCCATATTGTTATTTTGTTAAAAAATTAGACTTTTATAAAAAAAAAGTTTTCAAATGTGAAAATGTTTGTTTGTTTTTTTAAATATCCCCTCTTGAATTAAGATTACACTAGATCTAAAGTAGATTAGGTGAGACCACTGCCACCTGGTATCCACTACCATAATTGAAGGCATAGTGCCCATGAGAAAATGACCATTTTTTCTGGGATTTGATGTACACCCTGTCATTCTAACCTGTTTAAATGAGTTTCAAATGTCATAGGCCAGGTGACTTTCCAATATCATAGTCAATAAGTGTATGAGGTGGGATTCGATCTCAGGTTTTCCTGAAAAAGTCCAGTGTCTCTCCTATGCTATGCTATATACCAAATGTATAGCAGCCACCACTGGAGAACAAATCCAGTAAGAACCTAGCCTGATGTTACAAGTGTCATTGTAGAGTTGCATTGTTGGAATTGCTAGGATTCTGTGACTTTCCTCTGGATCAAGCAAGGCGTGTAAGCCAGGTATAAAAACAGAATATGAGGAAAAAGAGGCTTGAGACATAAGAAGAGTCACTCCAGATTATTCCAAATAAGAACAAAAAACTCATGTGGAATCAATCCAGACATTTTTTTCCTCCCATGGTTTTTAGAAAAACACATCCAGAATTAAAGTTTATTGACAGGAGAATCAAAGGTAATCTTTCCTGACCATTCTGATATTCAGATAAATTGTCTATGATAACCAAGATACAACTTAATTTGTATTATAGATACATAGGTAAATACATTCAGGCCAGCCTGATATCACAACTTCTGCACAATATAGAAAAAGAGGCATTATAATATAGAGGGAAATGTTTTAGGTTTAGTATCTAAGAGTTTTAAATTCCAAGTTACTACCCTGAATTCTTTCTAATTACTATTCCATGCTAGTCTCAGAGTCAGGAAGTCCTGGGTTCAAGTGTGGCACATACTATCTGTGTAACTCTGTGCAAATCACTTAAACTCAGTGCTCTGGTTTAGGAACCTTTGTCAGATCATAAGTGGCAGAGAAGGTACTACTCTGGATTTAGGTTGGATTTGAACTTGGGTTTTCCTGACTCCAGGTCCACCCAGCATTCTATCCATTGTACTACCTTCCTAAATCCCTAATACATTAAATCCCTATACATCATTCTCTAAATCATCACTCCTAGAAGGCTTCTCTAAAAGCCAGATCAAATGCAGTTATTCTCTACAGCAGGTGCTATTCTGATCCCTGAGCAAAAAAAAGAAAAAAAATATATGTATACACACACACACACACACACACACACACACACACACACACATATATATATATATACATATATATGTATATGTATATATATATACATATATATATATATATATATTTTAAAAAGATATTCTTCTATATGAGTATTTGATCTTCATACTTGATTCACTGAGTCAAGGATCCGGGAATTTACTGCACCAAATTTCTTAGGCTTACTCTGCTTGTCCACCACAAAAATTATTCACCAAATTTCTTCCTTTGCTTTTCCTAACATCTGTAAGCTTTGCTAATGCTTGTTAAAGATTGTCTTCCTGGGCACTGTGATTTTTCCATGAATAATCAACTCTAGCCTGAATGATAAAAGATGTAGTAACAGTGAACAAACAAGGTAGCTCCTTCCAGTTATAGAGTACTTGTAAAAAAGTGTGTCAATTCCCAGGTCACTTCCAAGAGTGATTATGAACTCATGGAGCTGTTATAAGCTATAAGGGACCCTCCAACATCACCTGGTCTGATTAACCTGTTTAAGGCAACTGAAACCCAGATATGTGTTGTAAAGAGATTAGTCAATTTGTGGATTTCATAGGTGTCTTGTTTTTCTTCTTTCACTTTCCATTTTACCAGAAATATTGGGCACACAGTGGATGTTTAATAAATGTTAGCTTATTGGATTTTAAGAGTAATGCTCCCAAATCAGTGACTTCCACTTCTTTTTCCCATTAAATATTTGGTGACAGAAAAGATTTTTAAAAGTTGTTTAAATAGGTTCATAGTTTCATAGATCTGGAGTTCCAGTAATCTCTGGACTCCATTTATTCATGTCAGTCATCTTCCCATGAAGCAGAGCTAGCTAAAACTTCCTTATATGGAGAGTCACTTGTAATCATACCTGGCATTTCTTTAACCCTTTTAACTTTTCAAGGTTATTAAACATCTATTATCTTACTTTATCCTCCCATTAGCACTATGAGGTAAGTAGAACAGGTATTATTATCCCCATTTTACAAATTAGGAAATTAAGCAAAGAGATGTTAAGTGGGCTGCCTAAGATTATGCTGCTAGTTAGAGCTGAGGAGCAGCCTAAAGTAAGGATTGCTGACTATTAGTTGCATTTGGTCCTACTAGGACACACAGCTACTTGAACTGGTTGTTTTGGGTTTTAATAACCTGAGCTCTCTCTCATCCAATGGCAATCTCAAGTTGGTCACTTTTAACAGAAAGAAAAAATTTCATATAACCCACCCCTCTCTCCATTACCCAATTCTTCAGTGATTGTGACTTTCAGAAACAATCATAGAATTCAGAGCTGGAAGGAACTTAAAAAAATCATACTTAATTAATATATGAAGAAAATGAGTCCCCAAAGAAGCTAGATGACTTGCCCAGGCTCATGGAGTTAATTAATAATGAGAGGATTTGAATCACTGGCCTTCTGGCTCCAAATTCAGTGCTCCATTCCCTATACCATATTGCCATTGATGATCACACATCTATAACCAATTTCCTAGTACTATGAGCTAGCTTCATATACTGTTATAAGTCAGATCATCCAAGATAGTCCTAGAGATTGCCCAAGCCCAAAGCCTCATTTTATAGATGAGGAAATGGAGGCCCAGAGAGGTTATACTACACCCTAAATGTTGGTGCTGGGACTGTAACCTGGATCTACCATAATCTCATAGATTTAGAGATGGAAAGTGTCTTAGAGGTCATTTAGTGCAGCCCACTCATTTTAGAGTTAAGGCCCATCCGGGTTAAATGGTCTTCTTAAGATCAGGCAGGTAAAATGATAGAGCCAAGATTTGAACACCCTGTCAGCTGACTCTAAATCTAACCCTGTTTACATTCTCCCTTGCTGCCTCCTGACTCAGAGACCAAGCACTTGAATCATATGAGCCTTACTAGTGCAAACATTTTTCCCTGTAGAACACTGCTTTGCACACCTCTAAGTTAACATGAAATGGCATTGCTACCGCAATGATTTCTATAAACAATGGGGCTAATTATGCTTCACTATTTTAAAACTGGATATTCCTGCCCTTCAAGAGGCAACATTCTTTTTTTTTTCTTCTTGTGTTCCCTGTGCAATGAGAGAGTGAAATCCACCCTAAGTGTTCTTTTTTTGTCATATTTTTAATGCAATGATTTACTTCACTTTCATAGTGTATTAAGTGTATGTCCTTTTATGGACCTGCCTATTGACATTTTTTTCTTGTTTCATAACTTCTCTTACTAGTTGATTTGTACCTTCCTAACGGTGGCTTTTTTTCCTTGGTGTATTATGTTGTTTTTGTAGGGTGTTTATTGAGCCCCCCATGAATGCTAAGGTGAGAGCAGAGGTGGGAATGAGGTGAATGGGAGAGATTGGTCTAGCTTTCAGGCTCCCTTAACTTCTCTGAGATGCTACCTTCTATTCAGGACTCCTCCTGATCTCCCAAGTTGCTAGAGCATTCTCCTCCCTATATAGATTACATATATATTTTGAATGTATTCCTATATCTACATGCCGTCTTTCCTTTGAATTTCATTTGTATCTTTATATCCCCAGCATCTAGCAGAAAGTCTGGTATATAACAGGTACCTATATAAATAAATGCTTTGATGGATTAATTCCCCAATTTTTTCATTTAAACTTTTCCATGATAGCCTTCCCACTTTCTTTTCTTTCTTTCTTTTTTTTTCCTTTCCCATATCTCTCCACAGTTAGTGAAAGTGGAAGGTGGCTAATAGGAAAAGTCTGTTAGATGTGGAGGCAAAAATCAAGGTGAGCTGTGAGTGAATGAACCAGGTGAGCTTTCTTTCATTCTCCGTAGTCTGTCCTTCTCCAACTCTGGCCCTCCTCTCAGTATGTTGGCTGAATACAAGAATTTTCTAGTATTAATGTGAAGGAAACATACCACATGGTATAGTGGAAAGAACATGGTAGGCGAGTTCGAGTCCTAGCTTGTTGTATACCAGTCAAATCATATATCTTCTCCAAACCTATTTTATTGTCTCTGAAAAGGGGGCAAAAATACTTGCATACTTATTTCATGACATTGTTATGAGGAAAGTTGCTTTGTAAAGTAAATGTAAATGGATGTAAAATAAACGGAAATGCAACATTACCACATATCACATATGTACAATTTCTGTATACAAATTCTATACAGACATCACTTTTTAAGTTTAAATGTCTTTTTTTGTTATGAAATTTACAAAGATGAACAAACATAAACATTTCAAGAAAAGACAAAAGATTGTGAAAATGTGAACTGTCAGGTAGTTTTGTTTTGTTTTTAGGCCATTGGGGTTCCTCTGCTCAAGGATTTTATTGTTGTAGTTTGTTTGTTTGCTTTTTGAAGCAATGGGGTTAAGTGACTTGCCCAGGGTCACACAGGTAGTAAGTGTTAAGCGTTTGGTCTGAGGCCAGACTCGAACTCAGGTCCTCCTGAGGCCTCCTTCAGGTTGGTGCTCTATCCATTGTGCCACCTAGCTGCCCCCAGGTAATTTGTTTTTAAGATGTATATAGAATTTAACAAAATCCAGTCACTTTGATATGCTTAATATTGTATGTTTGATTTCAATTTTGGAAGCAGTCCTTAATGCTTTTTTTAGAAGACAAGACACATATCTTGCTGAGTAGAGGAAAATGCAGGCATGTAGTTAATATGAGTGGTCGATTGCCTTGCATATAATAAGCACTGAATAATTTTTAAAAATTGAATAATACAGGTTTTTAAAAAAATCATAACCTTCCCAAAAAGGAATTGCCTCATCTAAATCATGCTAACTAAAGAATAAAAAAACAAGACTTTTGCATGTATATGACACTATACTTTCCAAATTGATTTTGAATATGTTATCATAGTAATCCTCACCACATCACTATCAAAAAGTCATTTAGGGGGCAGCTAGATGGCACAGAAGATACAGCACCAGCCTTGGAGTCAGGAGGACCTGATTGTTCAAATCCAGCCTCAGACACTTGACACTTACTAGCTGTGTGACCCTGGGCAAGTCATTTAACCCCATTGCCTCAAAAAACAAACAAACAACAATAAAATCCTTGAGCAGAGGAAAGAAAGTCTCCAAGAGGTTGATTGACTTTCCTAAAGTCACTTAATAAATAAATGCTGAAGCCAGGACTAAAACTGGTATTCTGCTCACAATGCCTCCATTATTATCAGATCACTAAATAAGACATTTTAAAGTATTTTTGATGAGTATAGTTAATTTAACGTAGATTTTTATCATGCTTTCTCAAAGTTAAACCAAATGTTTCCCAGGGTATTTATTCAACAACACCAAACATTTATACCTATTATATGTCAGGAACCTTAATTGGTGTTGAGGATACAAAGGTTAAAAAAAACAACTAGCTAGCTTCTGCCCTCAAGTGGTTCACAGACATATAAGAAAGGTAAGACAAGGATGCAAATATTTATAATATAATTTGGATTTTGATAAATACAGTGAAGATCAAGAAATAAAATGCTGAGAAATCTGAGGAAGGTGAGCTCACATTTGTCTGAGGAGATTAGGAAAAGCTTTCCAGGGGAGGTAGTACTTGTCAATAAGGACATCATTAATGCTCCTGGAAAGGGCACTATCAGTGTAGTAGTAATATTGAAATCATTCTAGAATAGATGGAGGAGTGAGTAGGAAGTGAGGAAATAGAGGAATATACTACTCCTTCTAGAAGGTTAAAAGTAAGGGAGATGAAAGTGATTAGAAAATACTTTGAGTGGGGAAACAAATTTCATGGAAGAATTTATATGCAAATATATGTACATGTAATTATCTGTACATACAAACACATACATATGTATGTATATATATGTATACGTGTGTGTATGGAGAGACAGCGCTAAGTGGCACAGTGGATAGAGTCTTCTTCCTCTTTTTTTAATTTCTTCCTTTAAGTGGAGGTGGGGTGGGGTGGGGAGAGAAGGAGCTAGTATAAAGAAATCACTAAAGATGCAGCAGAAAGTTAAAAGGGTTCTTTCATAGAACAGAGTTTAAAAGCACAGGAATGGGATCTAGGTCAGAGTAGAAAAGATAGCCTTGTATTGTATCTGCACCTACAAAATGGAGTAAAAACCTATCTTTCCAAATGAAAAGAACTTTTGACAAATAAAAATATTAGTAATTCATATTCATTACAACCTATGGAACCACTTTAATTCATTATTTTTTTTTACTTCTTCATAGTCTTTGATTAATTCATTTAACTAAATATTTGATAATCTCTAATTTCACTGGGGTCTTTGTATGACTAAATTCAGAAATATGAATTTTAGGTTATCTTTTAGAATTACATATGTACCCATTAATGTTAGTTATGTCCATGTCCTAGTACATATACATATCCTGATATTTAGCATCACTGGTATTATTTCTGATTACTAGTGCATGTGAAGATGTTCTTCCCTTCAGTCACATATGCCATGAAATTTAGCTCATCTGTTTAAAAATGAATTAAATTTTTTCCAGTTCATCCTTCATCCACATGTGTAAACTTCTCCCAATCCCATAACTAATCCTCTCATCTCTAAATTTAGCAGAACTTTCAGTCTTATCTCATGCTTATACAACAATGACACATTCTCTCTCTGTCTCTGTCTCTGTCTCTGTCTCTGTCTCTGTCTCTCTCTCTCTCTCTCTCTCTCTCTCTCTCTCTCTCTCTCACACACACACACACACACACACACACACACACACACACACATGCATACACAGACACATACTCATAATGGCATATGAAGAATGATTCTTATGGTATTAACATATATATAGTAATTCAAGAAATGATTCATCTTATTGGAATATTTAAGACCAGAATTGTGTTTTGACTATATTGCAGCAATGAGTGGTTTTCAGTTAATAGTAAAAGCAAAATGAAGAAATGAAGTATCTCAATAAAGACAAAAATAGAAGATGTGAAAGCAATCAAAGTTGAGTCTGAACTTTTGTACTACAGTATAAGAGGGGGGAATCCCATTATGACAAGTAACATTTTAATGGAAGGGGGTCAGTGTTCTTTTCTTCTAGTACATTGTCAATGTAAAGAATACTTTGAAGACTCATTGCGTTCAGAAGATTATGTCCTAGAGATATAATGATTATAAGACATGATCTCTTGTAGTCGGTGAACTTGAAGTCTAAGTTAGGAGAAGGGGAAAATGCCTTCAACAGAAAACAGTAGATAGAATTCCCAGTTCTCGATAATAAAGTATAGCCAGGAAAGACAAGCCTATTCACAGAAAGGAACTGAAGATTGAATGCAAATAAGTACTTCATTACAATTTTCCTCAAGTGACATTGTTTCAGGGTACTGAACTGTGCTAACTCAATGTTCAGTAGAGAATCCAATAAATGTTAAATAAATGTAGCAATCACAATAATCTATCCTTGTTTTTCCTCTCAGCTTTTCCATAATTAAGAATATGGCCTGAAGGAGCATTGTTTTAAAGCACAAGTAAACTCCTCTTAATTGGGATTTGAAATGTTCCTCACTTTAATTCTACTCTTAGGATTTAGAAAATCTTTAAGGGTATGGCCTAGTTTGAAAAACTTAGTACTCTCTCTCTTATAGTTAATGTGTTTAATAAGTATATATACGTATATGAACTAAACAATAATCTAATTACATATCTATTTATATCTATATCTATCTATCTATCTTTCTATCTATCTATATACATATTGTTGTTTAGTTCAAACCCACTTCTTTTTTGACAGTATTCTGTAATATTTTCCCCCCTATAATTTCAATAGCTTCAAGCCTTATAGGGTCTTATTTCTAAGGAACTCTTGACCAAAGGCAGAAGTTCCTAAAGCAAATCCCTTGAAAACCTGCCTTAAACATAATCATGAGGTAATCGAGCAGAATGATACTGAATGAAACCTGGAACACAATAGCTCAAATTTCTGAATATAATGGGTATAATCAGGGTGGGGAATTTATTGTGGGGGCGATTAAAACTTGCATCAGAGAAATAATGATCAGCCCTTTAATTACTCTCCTTTGTAGTGAGCCTAGATCAATATCAACTGTTTGTTTTATTCCAGCTCTTTTCTTTCTTTTTTTTTTCTCCTTTTGAAAACAGACATTGCGTGACTGTGCAGGTACAGGAACTGGGAGAAACTTCTGAGCCCTTGGCAAGGAAGGCCAAGGGCCTGAGAAAGTGACATCAAGCTGAGCTCTGAAAAGGGAGACGAATCAGAATCCCGATCTGTCCAGTGGAGTAAGATTTAGAATGACATCATTCATTGTGACTCAATCTGTGACTCCAGAATGATGCCCTCAGACTGAACATCTAAAGGGATGGAAGCATTTGAGAATTGAAGACCCAACCGAAGGATTTTTGAAAAGTTCCTACTGCGTTTCCTTAAATGCATATGTTGACATTACTAATCTCCCTTTGATTCCATGGTGAAATGCACGTTAGTGCCAAGCATTATTGATATAATGATGGCATTATTTTCTGCCAAATGAAATTAAGGAAAGAATAATAGGTTTTTAAAAACAGAGGATGATCCAGAAGTAAATTCAATGTTGACACTTGCCAACCTGATGACTCTTGTCTGGAGGTGGAAGAAAGCGTCCTTTGAGAGAGGCATATGACAGTTTGGTTCAATAATTAACAAGCATGTGTAAACTTCTTTCTATATGCAAGAGGTCATAGTTGGTTTTGGGGATTCAAGGATTAAAAAAAATATGGTACAGGCCTTTCCCTAAGGAGTTTACAATATGCTCCAATGAAATATTTGGTTTTCAAAATGGTCTGCTGGTGAAATACCTTTCAGCACCTAAAACTGAGGTCACAAATGAACAGGACACCACATTCCTAAAAGGAATACTTTTAAAAGTAGATTCGTTTAAATAAAGAAGACACATGAGGACTCATCAGCAGCCTTGGTGTTACTAGTATAATGGACTCCATTATTCCCTCTTTATTTTGGAGAATCCAGGGAAGTATCCAATCAGATTTTGGGGAGACCAGACTCTGATCCTGGGAAGCCATCACTACTCCCCATTTCCCATAGGATTAAAGTAATCACAGTGCTGGGAGAGGTTCTATTCACCCTATCTCAGTCAGTACACAAGCATTTTAATAAATGCTTTCTTTGTGCTATGCACTATCCCATGTTCTGGGGAAGACAAAAACAGCTTGTTTCTCGGGTCTGTGACAATCCATGGATCAGAGAAGGCTATAGAAAATGTCTAGCAAATCCTTGAGTGACCAAAAGACTCTCATGCGAGATAATATCTGGGGAGAGGGATAGAGAATGGATGTGTGATTTCAGAATACAGGGAGGTCCCAGGTGAGGAAATTCCGTCTACCGATGTAGGTCAACATTTTCTCTCCAATTTAGAGTCTTGAATTATTACCTAGAAAACAGAAAAATTAAATATTTTGCCCAGGGTCACATGGCCAGTATGTGTCTGAGGTGGGTCACACATCCAGTATTTGTCCATGGTGGGACAATTCTGGTTTTTACTGAAGGTTAAGTAGAAACCCCTTTTTTGTTTTGTTTTGTTTAAATTTTCTAAAATATACTTGTAAACTTTGGTTTGACCTTTCTAAGTATACTTTGGCAAATAATCTTTGATTCTTTTTTGATACATTGGTATTTTGGTACTCCGTGTACATATCTACCAATAGAATGTAAATGCCATTAATCTGAATGTATAATCATCCCAGATCATAACCTGGAAATTTCTTTTCAACAATCACCTCACATGAAATGATTTTTTTCTTAACACAGGCCTCTAAAATTAGCATAAAAATGGGGGTGGGTGGGAGGAAAGGGTCCCAATTAGTTGCTTTCTGGTTAACTGAGGTTTCATATTTCAAAACAGCATACATTTCTTTGCATAATCACAGCCCATGAGAATGTGATCCTAGGCAAATTCTCTTTTTGAATCTATGGATATTCTAAGGTATCCTTTTTTCAGGTGTTGTCTATTTGACAAATAAGTAGCATAAGAACCGCCAGGAATTTGGAGGATTTAGGCACACGCATATACATATGTATATATAAAAGTTGTAATCAGAACAGAATAGCAATGTTCTTAATTTTCCCAACTATAGACTCTCAATGTATGGAGAAGCCAGAATCTTTGGGGAGAGAGTCAGGAATGAAATTGACTTTATTCTCTCGAACTTCAATCTGGTACTAGAGCATTTCTGAAGATGTACAGAATAATGGCGGAAAAAAGGTGACAAGATGCACTGATAAAGATACAACTGAATTCTTGGCCCTCTGTGCTCCTCTGAAAAGACTACATAATAAGCCTGGGGAAAAAAATGTCTCCTAAACAAGAGGCCCTCAAGGACAACTCTGGGATTTAAGAGCTGGCTAATCTGAACCTAAGAATGGATTTCACCAAAAAAAAAAGACCTACTGATGGTAACAGCTTCTGCAGTTCTCCAACAAAGCATATTTAGGTGCTAATGCTTCTGAGGATCTTAGTAAATATAAATAAAGCAATCTTCCACATTCTACAAATTTGGGTTATTGCTCATGATGTAAGCAGGGCCAATTAAAAAGGGTCATGTTGTTCAAAGACATAAACAAAGCTGCAACTAGGGCAGGGTGACCAGGGCTTTGCCCAAATGAAGGAAAATTAGAGGGTAAAAAAAGCAGTGTTCTAGTGGCTGGGGTAGCCTCATCTTGGGGATGCTTCCTTTTCCTTCTGCAGCATAGAAACCTCATGAGGTCCTGGGGCATGCTTCCTGGGGGCTACCCTCTATCCACTGCTCTCAGCTGCTGCCACTTGTCCCAGATGTAAAAATTTATTAGTTTTGTCTCTGGATATAAGGGAATTAAAACAATAGCTAAATAAATAAATGCATTGTGGAAACTGATTGACTGGATTACAAACTGTCACAAAAGACAAGTGAAATTTCTAAAAAGGAAAAAGAGAAAGAGAAAAAGAAAGAAGGATAAATTAATCAACAAAGTTAGGTTAGTCTGTCTAGGGCAAAGGTAATTGCAAAAAATAATTTGCACTTAGCAAGGGGATATTATGTGTTCAGTTAGCTACATGGGGAAATATGTTCTCAACTAAAAATTATAAACTTGGAAAATTAGTTTGAGTATATTGCTTCCACATTTTCAAAGTGATGATGACCACAAATAGCAAAATTGGTAATTTGGAGAGCATAGCTGAGTGAAATCTGAGAGTGGTGGGAATGCCTAGGGACCTGGGACACAGAGAATGCACAGAGATACAAATCTCATGCCTATTTAACATTTAAGTGGTTGAACCATATGTCTCTCTAGTTTCAGCCAAGGGATGCCCTAGAAAGTAAATATGACCTAGCAGATTACCTGATGGCCTTTTTATTGAATGGAGATTTATTCCTCTTATTACTCTGAGAGATGCCTGGGGGAATGTACTGAGAGGTTATGTCCATGGTTATACAACCATTATGGGTAGAGGCAGGATTTGAAACCAGAGTGATTCTAAGGCCAGTTCTCTATCCACTGATGCTGTTGTTGTTCAGTTGTGTCCAATTCTTCATGATGCCATTTGAGGCTTTCTTGGCAAAGATGCTGGAGTGATTTGCCATTTCCTTCTCCTGCTCATTTTACAGATGAGGAAACTGAGGCAAACAGGGTTAAGAGACTTGCCTAGAGTCACACAGCTAATAAGTTTCTGAGGCCAGATTTAAACTCAGGAAGATAAGTCTTCCTAATTCCAGGCCAAATATTCTATCTACTGTGACACCTAGCTGCCCTTCTCTATCTGCTATTTCACCTTGAATTTACATAGGGACACAAAACTAATCATCTCTAATTATTTTCCTACATATTTCTGTCCAGGCTATGGAAAATTCCAGCAATTTAGCACATGGGGCAAAAAGAATACTTGTAATAGTAGAGAAATTTGTGGATCACAGAGAAGAGATATAGAGATAGAAAGGACCTTATATGCTATTTGATCCAACTCCTTCATTTTAAATATGAGGAAACAGAAGCTGAGGGGGATTAAGATTACCCAAGGTCACAAGATCATACGTATCCCAGGTGGAATTTGAAGTTAGGTGCTCTGACTTCTGCACTTCTTCCAATTTGTGAGTTCCTCCCAGAGCACCCATTTTGAGGAAATGTGTACGCTAGTCATGCTTACTCCTTCATTTCCAATCTGCTCTGTTTTCTGATTTCTCCTCCAATTCCTAGAAGCCTTCTCACCCTGGAAGATGCTTCTGGCTGTGTGGCCCTTCCTGTGATTGGTGAGGAGCCACCATTTGAGGAAGTGACCAGACCAGTTATGCTCATTCCTTCATTCTTCTCTCAGCTCCAGTTTTGGCTCTGTGGACTTCTCCATCATGCTTCCATTTCCCCATTAGAATGTTAAATTTTTTAAGGCAAGCACTATCTTTTTCTTTGGGGGGGAGAGGGGGGATTTTTATTTCCAACACTTAGCACAGAGCCTAGCACATAGTAAATACTGAACAAATGCTGGTTGATTTGACTTGGATAATAGCAATTGAGGATTCTAGTCTCGTGACTTTGGAGATTTCGCTTAATATTCCAATACCTGTGTTTCCTCTTCAATAAAATGGGAACGATAGCTTCCATTATTCACAAAGATGTTTAAAAGATAAAAACAGAATGTGCTATGGTTATTAGAAGGGCAGCTTCTAAGGGCAGTGGATAGAGTGCCAGGCCTAGAGTCAGGAAGACTCATCTTTCTGAGTTCAAATCTGGCCTTAGACACTATGTGACCCTGGGCAAATCAGTTTACTCCATTTGCCTCAGTTTCCTTATCTGTAAAATGAGCTGGAGAATTTTTGCCAGGAAAATGCCAAAAGGGGTTGTGAAGAGTCAGACACTACTGAAATGATTCAACAACAACATGGTCATTAGACTGTTTGACTCACCAAAATTTTAGTATGAAAGGTTTTTGGAGAAGGTCAGTTTAAAATCTGGGCTGATCCTGAAAAGAAAATTAGCAGGCCTTTCTCTTCTCTCTTCCAGACAGTTTGCTGAGCAGCTTGGCAAGTTGCCTTGGCAATCAGGGAATATTTCTGGCACACTAAGGATTTCGTGACTTAATGGTGGTTGTTGGGGCACAGGTTTTTATATTTGATTTCTTCCCCTGCCACTGTCACTCTGAATACCCTGGAACAATAGCCTCCCTGTTACTGTCTTCCCTTTAGAACACAGAAAAATGAGACTAGAACTATAAGATAAGTTAACAACAATGATGATGTAATAAAGTATATTTGTAGAATAACTAACATATATGTATGCATGTGTATGTATGTCTATATATTTATATACACATATACACACAGTGCTTTTAAGATGTTCAACAAATTTCCTTATAACAATCCCTTGAATTCCTATTTCCTAGTGCTAGTATTTTATACCCATTTTCCAGATAAGGAAACAATTATTCCAAGAACTTGTGACTCATCTGTGGTCAGAAGGCTAGTAAGAATCAAGAGGAGGATATGAGCCCAGATCTATCATCCAGTAGTATTTCCTCTAAGCAATCTTTGCTGATTTTTTTCCTCTTAGAAAATAGGGGTGGAGACAAGATGGCAGATTAGGAGCAGCCACCCGGCTGAACTCTGTGAACATTCATTTCTGCACGAGTTAAAAATAATGCCTCAAATGAGATTTTGGAGCAGCAGAGCCAACAAAAAAATCAGGGTGGGTTATTTTTCCAGCCTAAGAACACTTAAGGGGTAGAAGTGTGTAACACCAGGGTGGAGGTCAGAAGGATGTCTGTCTGGAGCCCCCTCAGCAGCTTCTGTTCTCAGCTCAGAGAGACATTACTGTTCTTTCTTCATTTTTTGAAGAGGACCAATGACATTGCAGGTGATGTCTTGACTTGTGCATGAATTGGATTTAAGTGAGGCGAAGTTGCATGAAGTTCTCTACTTCACTCTCCCTTTCTGAGACATAAGGGGGTTGTACAACGTCTCAGGAAGAGATTACAGGGGACCCTTTGCTGGCGCTGAGTACAGCTGGTGCTGATTGGCAATTCTATTGCTCATATGCAGTTTTTTGGTTTCAGTTTCAGGGCAGAGAGGAGTGCTAATGGTTGGTCACAAGGCAGTAGGGGCCCTGGTCACGGTACCAAAGCAGAGAAGGGCACTAGCAATTCTTGTGCACAGTAACAAGAATGTTGTCATGATGACCAACTGTGGAAGACTTGGCTACTCTGATCAATACAATGATCCAAGACAATTCCAAAGGACTTGTGATGAAAGAATGCTATCCACCTCCGGAGAGAGAACTGAGGAAGTCTGAGTGCAAATTAAAGTATAATTTTCTCACTTTATTTTTCTTGCTTTTTAAAAAAATATAGCTAACATAGAAATATGCTTTGCATGACTTCACATATATAATTGACACCATATTGCTTGCCTTCTCAGTGGGTAGGGGAGGGGATAGGAGGGAGAAAGAGACTTTGGAACTCAAAATTCAAAAAGAAAAAAAATGCTGAAAATAAATAATAAATTGGGAAATCACAAATAAATAATAAATTAAAATATAGTCAAGTAAAATAAAAAAGAAAATAGGTATATGTTCCAATTCAGAAAAATATGATATTGTCAATAATGAGAGCACTATGCAAATAAAATTATTACTTAAGTGGAATATTTTACTAATATTATTATTTGATACAAGGTACTAGTCTAAAAATCAGATACTGTTTGTAAGAGGTCTGGGACTAGGATATTAGCAAGAAGGCAGGCTCCCATATCTGAGTGTTATCCCCATTTGATATAGCAACTGGCCTACTTTGATATCAACTTTCTCTAATTCTAGGTAGAAAAGAGGGAGAGAGACAGAGACACAGAGAGACAGAGAGAAAATTTTATTAAGTGCATGCCATGTGCCAGGGAAGGCAGTTAGGTGACTCAGTGGATAGAGAGCCAGACCTGGAGTTAGGAAGATCTGAATTCAAATCCAGCCTCAGACACTTATTAACTATGTTAATAAGTGGGCAAGTCACTTAACCCAGTTTGCCTCACTTTCCTCATTTGTAAAATGAGTAGGAGAAAGAAATGGCAAACTACTCCAGCATCTTTGCCAAGAAAACCCCAAATGGAGTCATGAAGAGATGGACATGACTGAAATGACTGAACAACGACAAATATGCCAGGCAGCATATACTAAGCACTGGGAATACAGATATAAGTAAACAGACCTTAATGTGAGGAAGCTTTCCATTCTAATGGGATGAGGCAACACTCAAAAGGGAACTGGAAGGTGGGATATAAGAGAGCCTGCCCATATAGGAACAAATGTACTGTTGTGGAGGTAGAGAAGTCTGGGGAGCAGAAATGAGCCAGAAGTGAAGAGAGCATTTCTGAGGTCCCTTGTAAAATGGTGACTTGGGCTGGGGAGTCACTAATCAGGAAAGCAGACTTCTTGGGTGGCTTTTCATTAACCAGCGTGGCAAAGTCAAATCAAGTCAATAAGCATTCTTTAAGCACCTACTATGTGCCGAACACTGTGCTAAGTACAACCCTTGTGGACCCAGTCCGGAGCTTTTTCATTACATAGGCCCTATAGGATGTATTCATTGCAATGCCATGTGAACAACACTCAGCTAAAACCCACACCTGTATCTCAAGCCTAGATTTTCTGGCAGTAGAAATAAATTCTAAATCCAATGGAGTAAAATTCAGAACTATTCGTAAAAATATTACTTTAAAATGTAGAGGTGTTGGTGAGCATTTTTAGATTTTCTTTTATGGAAATAATGAAAAATATAGGTAGAGGTAGTAGGAAAAAAAAACAACAGTTTTTCAGTTGATTCTCACGGCAACCTCAGAGAGGAGCAGAGTTGTTTAAATGAACTACAGCTTCAATTTTCCTAAAGAGATAAGGTATGGAGGTTACGGGGGGTGTGGGGGTGGAGATAATGTAGAGAAGAGAACATTGAAGAGGGAATTAGGAACACTTGGTCTTACTTGTCATCCCAGCATTGGATGACTGTTACCTTGAGCAAGTTTCTTAACTGCCTATTCCTTAATTATTTACTATCTGTTAAATGAGGAAACTTCCTTCAGGGTTTTGTAAAGATTAAATAATAACTATACAGCAGTTTCTTGAGAAAAATCTCTTGGCAGAGATCTGTAACAAATAGATGATAGTTTATTATTAACAAGAAAAATGGAATAATTTATCAGAGTCTTGTGAATCAGTCTGGACCTTAAGGTCAAGAATATGAAAAAAACACAGGTTATATATAATAGTAAGCATTTAGTTTAAGAAAAAAATATTTGTTTTATTTTGTTTTTGTTTTGGTGGAGACTTGTGATTTTGTCAGTGCAAGAAATTCATGGGGTAGAAATGCTTTCCATCAATGCAGATTGTCAATTCATCTGTATTTCATGATCTTAAAGAGTTGTCTCGTGGCACTGAAATGGTCAAGTGACTTGGTCACACAGCTCTTATGTATCAGTAGCAGGACTTGAAGCAAAGTCATTCCTGACTTCAAGGTTGGTTCTCTACCCACTATACCATGATACCTTTTAATTGACCAAAAATAAAAACGTAACCCAAACATTGGCACTAAACTTTTTGTAGATATCAAAATTGAGGTCAGATACATCTTTTTATGTGATCTTCCAGAAATAGAAGACCTGGAAAAATGTCTGTCTGATTGACCTCCTTTCCCCCAACTTCTCTGGAAAGCAGATTAATTGAATACATCCATAGGAAAGTTATACATTTAGAAAAGAGGTTGTTACTTGATCTTTTGGCCATAATTAAGTCCAAGATCAGTCAATAGTCTAGGAAAGTGAAACAATTCTAACAGGGGAATAATATATTTAAGAAATGGAAAAATACTAACCCTAGTAGCAAATGCCCAATAGCAGCTCTTTGAAGGAAGAGTTTGAAGGCTCCCTTGAAGGCAATGAAATCATCATTTCCAGAATAAACTAGGAACATCTGACCTGAAAGTGAACTTAGATTAGGGAGTGAGACTATAGATTAGATCACTGCTATTAGAGCCAACCAGGAAGCCTCCATTGGAAAGATGAGGAGAACATATTATTATAAAGCCATCATTTTAATTGGACTTTTGGTTTACTCCAAGAAGAGAATCCTAGGAAAATCATTGTGACATTCCTGGAATCAAAAACTCCAGGAAGGCTGGTCATTATAGGTGGGTACAAAAGACATATTCTGTAAAAATTCCATTTTTATAAATAGAAACATATTAGGGGAGTTCATTGTTTAAAATAATTCTACTATGAAACATTTTTGGAAGATTTCTTTTAGCAAAGATAATAGGTATGCCCTGATTTGTCTTCCAGTCCAATCCAACAAGCATTTATTACATGCTTACGATATATAAGGTGCTGTGATGAACCCTAAGAACACAAAGTATATGTGTAAATCTGGATGGTCATATTTAAGATTTGATCATTTTGCTTGGCCCCAGAAGATGGAATTAGTCCCGATGGGTAGGAGTTGCAGAAAGACAGGTTTAGGTTCAATGAAAAATATCCTGATAATAAAGGGTATCCCAAAGCATAATGGGCTGCTTCAGGAAATAAGCAGCTCCCCATTATTAGATATCTCTTGAAAATATCACCCCTCACCCCAACCAAAAATCACTTTTTGGTATTATAGTCTGTTTAGTTATTTAGAATTGATGAATGGTATGTGTAGCTCTGGTCTATTGATACATACACTTTTTAACCATAAGTAGTCTCCTAATAAGCATGTTTGTTCTTCTGTATAGCTTGCCAAGCAGGAGTATAAATTTCTGGATCCATTAAACAAAAATAATCTGGTGACTCCTCCTACTTGGGGAATCTCCAGTGTGCATCCAGAACAAAGCAACATTGAGTCCTGTGATGTCAGCCAATGGTTACTGTCTGAAATGTCACTTCTCCCCATGACCACCTCATACAAATTGAAGGTAATGTTATTGTTCCCTAATTCTAGGCACTATCTTTAATTATAAACAGGGGCTCCCCAGTCAATCCAACCCAGGAAAACAGAATTATTCTCAATTCAAATAATTCCAGGAATATCTATTTTAGCAGCAACATCTGTAAACTATTCTACAGGCCTTCAATAATAGAATCACATGTTATCTGACCAGTAACAATAACAGTACTGAAAGCCAAATTGTGTTCCTCATTGGAAAATGAACTTCAGGTCACATCTTTAACCTATAGACTTTTAGAGGAAAAAAAGTATAAGGAAATATAACTTTGAAAGCCTGATTTATAGAGTTTAAACACAAGTTTATTTATTTTTCTCTCTTCTAACGCTGCCACCACCCTAATCTATGCCCTTATCTCTTCTTACCTAGACTATTGCAATAGCCTTCTGGTAGCTCTGTCTCCCTGCTTCAAGTGTCTCCCCACTCCAGTCCATATTCTAACCTTCTGGATCAAATATAAAATCCTATTTGGCTTTTAAAGTTTTTCATGGTCTGGCTTCTTCTTCCCAGTCTTCTTACACCTAATTCTGCTCCACATAACCCTGTGATCCAGCAAAAGTGGCCTAAGACACTCCATTCCATGTGTCTTCATTGGATCTTTCCCTCCTCTCTGCCTCTTAGCTCCCTTCAGGTCTCAGCCAAAACACTACCTTCTACAGAATACATTTTCCAGACCTTCTTAATCTTAATGCCTCCCCTCAAGGATGATCTCAAATTTATTCTGCATCGATATTATTTGCACACAGTTATTTGCATTCCACCTCCCTGTTAGATTATGAACTCCTTGAAAATATGAACTATTTTTTCCTTTCTTTGTATCCCCCCTAAACACCTTTTCCCTCTTCTTTTTATTTTTTATTTTATTTTAAATTATGGAATAAAACAAGCTTTTCTATAACATAGTAACAATAAAAAAAGACTGCACACGAAACAGCAAATTTATTACATGCAACTTGCTAATTCCTTTTAAATATATAATAAAATTGTTGTGTAAATTTTTCCTTCTCCCACCTTAAAGATGGCTACCATTAGACACAAATATATATATATACATATATGTATGTATGTATGTATGTGTGTGAGTATATGTGTGTATGTAAAATCATTCTATACATACTTCTATTTATCAGTTCCTTCTCTGAATACAGATAGCATCTTAAACACTTGTTGACTTAACTTGAGTAAAGAGTTCAGAATAATGAACCCTGATTTGTTACAAGGATTTCTTTGAAGTGACAGATCAATTGCTCAGATTTGACCAACTCCAAAGCGTGTGAGATACCATTGTTAAGATGGTCTCTATTTTAGGCATCTGTTATATTTGGCTCAAAGTTGTTTGGATGAGGTCTGTGGAACCAAAGGAGGAGCTTTGCAGGCTCATCAGATGAGTTGTTTGGGTGCTGTCTCTGAAATAAAACATGAAATCAGGATACCTCAGGCAGGCTAATTTGGTAAGTTGAGATTCTAAAAGAACTCCAGCTAATGCATATTTAATTTTGCTTGGCACACAATTCAACACCTAAAACTCTGCAGAGTGGAGCTGTTGAGAAAACCTAGAAAAATTAAAATCACAGTGTGTATCTCATCCATTGATGATGAAAACTAGCTGTGAAGGAAAAAGAAAGAAAGAAAAGAAAACCTGCAAACAGTGCTGTGGCTAGAGTATAGAAAATTGGACGGATTATATGGATCCCAAGCAATGAGTCAGAGAAGCAGTTGGTGGGGAAAGGGGCTCCTTCAGTTGGTGTTAAAACAAAATAAACAAAACATCGAACTTATGAGACTAGTAAATATATATAAAACCAGGCCCTCTCTCCTATTTCACTAAGGGAAAGCAGGCGGAACTACCTCTTCTACCTTCTGAACCCTCTTCTCAACACCTTGCTGTTTATTTTAACCTGATTTCAGCTATATAAGAGTGCTAGGGAAGCAGGCCACACACAGTGTAATATGACCTAGAACCTTCACTTCCCTAGGGATGACCTTGGGCTCTCACCTCCCTAGAGATAGCTCTGTCTGGGATGCAGGAAAGGTCAAGGAACAAAACATTAAACTGGAAGTCAGGAGAACAAGGTTTTTTCCAGCTCCACCCAGGATTTTTATATATGACCTTTGGCTGGTCCACACTGCTTGAGCTTGGCTCTCACTAATCTGTTCCTTAGAATTTGCGGTACTTTGCAAAAGTATTAAATTTAGGGACTAAAACGAAAACATTTTCTTACTCTTGCATGTTGACAAGTTTAGATTTTAGTTGCCACAATTGTTCTGCAATCGTAAAAATGAATAATTTCTGATTGATTTATGTACTCCATATTGTGAAAAGGTGATGTGAAATTAAGCCCAAGGGACATATCAAAATAAAAATAAACAACTGAGCCACTATTCAAAAACACAAATAATCTCCTGAAAAGCTGATGGCAAATTCTCTATTTAAAATTAGAGAATATAGGAGTTCAGCAGGAGGGGTTCATAGGAATCCCATAGTCCAATCCTTCATTTTTTAGATAAGATCTAGGGAGAGGAAAGGACTTGTCTAGAATCTCACAGTGATTTTTCTCGTATCCAATCAGAACACTTCAGCATTTCAAAATATTCACTTTGCTTAGAATCCAGAGGTAAGTTGTGTTTATCAATGGATGGAAGACTTATGGGTACGCCCTGGAAAGGAAAGCATGAGCTTCTTTAAGGTTATCACCCATGAATTATAATAAAATTTCAGAACCCATGCCTACTCAGGAATATTCTTTAAAATACCTCCAAAAATACTTTACAGGATTACACATATATACCCTATATCAAATTGCTTGCCATTTTAGGAAGAAGGGAGAGAGGAAGGGAGAAAAATTTGGAACTCAGTTTCATAAAAATGAATGTTAAAAACTATCTTTATATATAATTGGAAAAAGTAAAATCTTATTAACATAAAAGAAGATAAAATACCTCCAAAAGTGAATACCCCTCCTAAGCTTAATGAACTCCAAATATGGGAATTCACCCCTCTATGTTTCGCCCATTCCATTTTTTGACAATTCAAATTGGTAAGAAGTTTTTCCTTGTACTGAGCTGAAATCCACTTCTCTGTGGTTTCTACCCATAATTCTTAGGTGCGGCTTCAGGGTCCAAATAAACAAGATTAATCCCTTCTCCGCATGACAACCTTTCAAGTACTTGAGGAGAGATTATATTTTCTCGTAAGTCCTTTCTTCTCCAGAAAAATAAAAACCATAACCAGTTCAACCAATACTCATATGCTGTAAGTTATTAACTATCCATTCACCATCTTTTTTGACCTCATTTGGATTCTTCCTACTTTATCATGTTTTTTTTCAAATGTGGCTCCCACAACTGAAGTACTACTCTAAATGTGGTCTGGCTAGGACAGAGTACCCAGAGAGAACCATATACCTTGTTCTATACAATTAGTTTCTAATAATGAAGCCATAAGATCTCAGCTTTTTTTTTTTGGCAGTCTTGTCAAATTAAGTCTCTCCTTAGGTAAAATCTCTCTCTCTCTCTCTCTCTCTCTCTCTCTCTCTCTCTCTCTCTCTCTCTCTCTCTCTCTCTCTCTCCTCTCTTTCTCTCCCTTTCTCTCTCTCTCTCTCCTCTCTTTCTCTCTCTCATATACATAATATATAATAAGATATATGTATAATAAAGAAGATATGTAATATATCATAAATATTAAGATCATACAAGATTCCATGACAGTTATAACCTCAGACATAACTTTACTCAATGATCGACCAAGTATCAATATATCAAATGATAAAAAAAAATACTTTCCTTTTTTGTTATTATGATACTCCGTAATATTTTCCATTCTTTTACATCTTTTTCTTAAAGTATTTAAGTATTTTCCGGTGTCATAGAGGAAGTCCTATGTAAAGTGTCAATAGGAGCAGGATGATCTATAAATGACGACTTTCTTTGGTCAGTTTGTAGATGATGTTGTGCTGGTTTTATAGAATCCCTAAATACTATAGGACCTCCTAAATTACATCCTAGTCACTCACTTACCACATCCATTGGAAAAACCAAGTGAATAAAGAATCTACATTGTCCAAACTGTGGCATATGGTCCTCTGAATTATTCCATCTTACATAGGGGTTATAGATGGACAATCAGCTGAGCCTAGAATGGAATAAGAATATCCTGACTGGATCATACTTGGGCTATCATGCAATGTCTTCAATGACCCCCAAACTATCCTTACTGTAAAAGATCAATTTTTAAAAATCAACATTATTCTCCCGGTGTTGCTATATGGCTACAATCAGGAAACATTACAGCATCAGAAGAATCGACACTGCAAACTAAAGCAAAGGGCAATGGAAAGACTTATGGTGGGTGAAAGTGGGCTTCAACTACCAATGATGACTTTTTACAAGGAAGACGCTGTCTAGTGCATATAAAAGGAGGTGGGAAGTCATCCAGGAAAAACAAAGGATAACATTTTGTATTGACAAAATATGAGTAATAATTAATCAACAAACATTTATTAAGTGCCTACTATGTGGCAGACTCTGTGCTAGGCATAACGGAACCAAGGGAAGGCTTCCTAGTCATTGGCTAGATTCTCTTGAAGGATTTCTGAAAGACAGATCAGAGTAGGAAAGGACAACGCTTCACAAATTGGCTGTTACTGGTGAGATGATCACATATCCACTGATGAATCAAAATATCTTCCTTGGCCATTTTCTTGTTAATTCAAATGAATTTTTAATTCAAGTGTGGCAGTGATAATTTAGTAGACCCTGGAGCTTTCCCTTGTCAAACCAAGGAGCTTCCAATTGCTTCACTTTTCTCTTTCTAACTTTCCTTCCAGTCTAGAAGCAAGATATTTATATGACTATAGTCTAATCTTTTCTCTCACTGAATCACAGCAAATCTAACTGGAAAAATGAGCTACTTGCATCACAAAATAAATTTAGCTGCAGAATTCCAGTATCTCCTTTGTCCCAATTTCCAAGATTCAGAAGTAGTTATATCTGTCCTTCAAGGCAAATGGCTTCCAAAACATTATTGTTGTCCCCTGTTGAAAAAGCAAGGCCACACAAATTATCCCATTACTGATGTAGGAATTGTCTAGGGCTTTGAAACAACTTCCTCCTGTATCCAGTTATCACTTTACTTCTCCATTTAACTTCCAAAGCATCTAACTGCTACCTTTGAAAGCTCTGAAAGCTCAGTCCTAACCTATTATTTTGTTCCCTTTATAGTTAAGTTTTGACTTAGTGGACGCCTTGGGGCCCAAGTTTCTCCTTCCCTAAGCTATTACTCAATATGTGAGCCAGAGTTCCAAAACTCTAGAAAAACTTAGCTACGCTGTAACTCCCACTACACCAGGGATTTTGCCCCCTTGGAGAATGGGGTGGGTTTAATGAAGCTTGCCAGTTGTCAGAACTAGATGTAGGCATAACAATGAAGTGATTGAAGTTTATATTTGTGAATTAACACCTTCCTTACCCTCCTTGACCTAATTATGATATAATGCATAATAATTATGTATATTATTGAATATGTTGTTTTTGTTTAGTTGTTTTAGTTGTGTCTGACTATTTGTGACCCCATTTGGGGTTTTCTTGGCAGAGATATTGGAGTGGTTTGCCATTTCCTTCTCCAACTCATTTTATAGAGGATGAAACTGAAGCAAACAGGGTTAACGTGCTTAGGGTCACACAGCTAGTAAGTGTCTGAGGCCAGATTTGAACTCAGAAGATGAGTCTTCCTGACCCCAGGCCTGACACTTTATCCGTTGTGCTACCTAACTACCCCATTGAATATGTTACATTTAATTTTGTTGTTAAGTTTAATTTGATTACAACACATGCTTAGTAATTGTTTATGTTCAGATAGCACAATAATTTGATCACAACTTTAAAAAAATCAGAACATTGATGGGGAATAATTTTTTTTTATGAAATTGAACCCCCGAATCAGATTAATTGAGAGGAAACTATAGGGAAATATTGTGAAACTGAATGGCTTTGTTGAATCTGAGGTTGCCTCTGTTTCTCACTATTCACAGTGTTCCTTAGTTTTTTTCTTCACTCAAAAAAAAAATAGTAGTTTTGGATTATGTTTACCATGACAGATAATTCCATTGTCTTTTACTTTGGACTAAAGAAAATTTCCTAGAAGATGATAATTTTTATTCCCTCAGCACTCATTTCTTATTAACAAATTGAGAGTGAACTTCACTTCACTGGATAACATAAAAGGTTATAAGAAATTGTAAAGGTGATTGCAAGGTGGTTTACGGTTAGAAGCTGCTATTCAAAAGCTAAGAAATAGATTGGTTTTTAAGCCTTTTACATGCAAAATTTATCATTGAAATGGAAACCAAAATCTCTTCTAGTCAACAAGGCATTTTTTCCACCCTGAAATGATAGTTAGTCATTTGCTTTAAAAAAATCATATGAAAGACATTAAATTTCATGAAAACATGAATTCTAGGTCATTTTACTTTTTAATGGACTTGTTTGTGAAGAAAGTGTTTAAGCATAGAACTCCTGCTAGAGTTGTTGGATTTGGGGTTAAACCAACATTTAACTATAAAACTATAACAAAAGCATGTAAGTAAATATTAAATTAAATTAAATCACATAAATACAGTCCTGGAGTAAGTTCCTGTACTGTGACAGCCCACAAAAATGAAAGCAGTCACCATGGTGGGGAGGAAGGATTTAAGGTGCTAGAAGCTGTGACACCCTTGACTTTCCCTGTTACTTATAGTGAACACTTGTCCTAGAATTCTTATTACATAGTATAGAGATGAAGCTCTAGAGAATGTGTGGGGATGAATAGAAGTGAAATGTAAGTGGTTGGGTAGAGGAAAGTATAGTAAAAAGGTTTATGGAAGAATGAGGGTTTAGAGAAATGTAGAGAGATTGATAGTAGCAAATAGCAAGGGGAATATATAGGAGACTAGGAAATGGAGAAAAGTAAAAAAATAGGAAAAGGGGGCAGAATTAAAAGAGTAAGTAAAAAGGAAAGTAGACAAAGATGAACTTTTTAAAATGTCAGAGAGAGGGATATAGAGGGAAAGGAAGGACTGAAGGAAAACAGAGAAGAAACAGAAGTAACATTTATAGCCAGAAGACAAAATTTTGAGGTTGAGATATCTGTAGCACTTTTCCTAAAGTAGAATTTCAAGATTACATGAGTGGGTTCTTCGGCCTCAGTTACATAAAAATTGAGAAAAAAAGAGACACCCCAAATGGACTCACTGTCACCTGTCAGTAATCATGAGGGGATGGGCCTTTCAGCAATTAGATGCTTAATGGAAGAGCTAGGCATTTGTCTGGTGCCCTTGCCCTGGAAGTGACTTGCCTTGTCGGAGAAG
Organism: Phascolarctos cinereus; assembly: GCF_003287225.1. Taxonomy (NCBI): domain Eukaryota; kingdom Metazoa; phylum Chordata; class Mammalia; order Diprotodontia; family Phascolarctidae; genus Phascolarctos; species Phascolarctos cinereus. The sequence goes on along the minus strand of NW_027556180.1, from coordinate 118,247,868 downwards.
GAAGGGCAGGAGAATCAGAGCTGAAGTTATTGAAGCTAAGGGAAACTAGTGTCCAGGAAGCAAATGCCCCTGTTTCATACCTGGCAGAATTTTTAGTCCTATTAAAAGTGAAGGAGAAACTTCTGGTTTCCATGACTGCAATTTAGCTTGCTGCTCCTTGCTGAGACCCTGAAAAACAGACGCAGGATGAATGAATAGATTCAGATTGTATCATGAGAGTAGGCAAAAAAAAATACATTTGTGATCCTATTTATGTATCAAGCAAACAGATTCCTGACTTTAAAAAAATTCCAACATACACACTCACTTAAATTTTTATTTATGTGAATATCTATATCTATATCTATATATCTATATCTATATATATTAAATTAAAGCTATAGGACTATATATTGGCTTTCATTAAATTCTCACTTAAATGTCTACCTTCCCCTCCATGTTTGAGAAATAGTATGTTTTAAAGAGTGTAGCTGTTTTTTAAAAAGCTTCTATGCCTTTAACAATTCTTTAAAAATAAATTTCAAAGACTTGTCACTTGATTTGTAGGTAATGAAGTATCTGGTAAATAAATAATATCTTCAGATATAGAATGGAACCAATTAAGTGCTTTGGCATACAGAACGTTTGTAATATAATGCACCAGATAATGTGTAATATCCTACGTAATGGTTTGAGGGTATTATTCATAGGAGAAAATTCGTTCCATATTATGAATTTGGATTGTTGAGGCCATAGTACTATTCTATGCTAGACATTTTTCCACCTTTCTAGATCATCTTTCCCTTCTTTAACCTCCTCAAACTTGCATTCTCCCCCTTTCTCTCTGCGCCACTTATGACTGCAGATGCAGGATGGAAACACCCCACAGCCCAAGGAAGAGATAATACCATAGTTGAACTAGGACAATGATAGTGCTTTATCACCCTGTGCTGTGGGGGTGCTCAGAACTGGGGGAGCACCTTTTCCCTGGAGGTAACACCCTCCCACCCTTCACCCAATTGGCTGAATAAGCGTTCATCCATCTCGAGGCTATTTTTCCTTATTAAAGAAGGTGAGCAGCTGTTTATATTCATATCTTCAACTAAAAGGCTTTTCCAAAGTGACTAATTAAAATTATTTTTTATTTATCACTTTAACATACAAAGTGCATTTCTAACATAGCTCAGGGCAAAGATCTTGGTTAGATGCTCATAAGATTTAAATATATTTCTATTATTTGAGTTTTCAAGGACTTTCATTTATATTGACTATTTTTCTCCTAACACTATGAGCTCTTATGAGCAGGGATTGTTCTTTTTTTTTCCCCCCATAGTATTTCACATACACTGGATAATCAGTAAACATAATTTGACTAAGAACTGATATAACACAATGAAGCATACTGAAATAAAATTTTATCATTTATATAATACATTCCTCACAACAAATCTGTGAAGAAGGTAATAAAAGAATTGTAACCCTTGCGTGAGAGATGTTTTCATGAAAAAAAGACCAGGTATATTTTGCAGGATTTTCCCTCACCTTCTTGTCTTAAAATCCCACCAAGGATCCATGGGACCAATTAAGTACTTATAAGTATGTATTTTTTTTAAAAAAGCAGATCAACAGAACTAGCAATCTCTAGTGAGCAATCATTAGTCCTTCATATTTTAGTAAATCCCCAGAGTCACTTATCAGTCTTAATATGTAGTATATGGGCTTCTTTAATACCATCCCTCAGCCCCAGTTTAATTCTTGGGCATGTCTTTCTATTGACAGTCAGTAAGTTGGAAACATTTATCTTAGGCTGTCCAGATGTTGTCTTTTCTCACTATATAACCACCACACTTCTTTTCTTGACAACAACATCCTTTACAATATATTTTGTGTGACTTATCATATGTAAGTCACTGATAATGCTGAAGCCTATTTGCAAATCTTTCCATTTCTCTTTATGCTACTTATGTAACAGTTTAGGGACACTGTTTGATAGAGTGTGTAGCAAACAATACAAACATATTTAAATATTTCCACAATATATCAGTCCAGCAAGCATCACCTCTAATAATCAACTGCAACTATTGACTTCTCCACAGACACTGGAACCTTAGGATGACAGTGGAAGCATCTTAAGAATTCTCTTCAGTATATTTTCTCCAAAGGATGAGTTAAACTCAATTCTCTTAAGATTTCTCATCAGTCTCTCTTAAAGACGACAGTTAACTCATTCCATCTCTCGGGAGAGAAGCTCTCTATGCCTCACATAGTATCTTAGAATAATGATAGTTAAATTTCTCCAGATGACAATTAGACAGCTTCTCCCCTAAATTCTATTCCATCTCTTAAAGATATGGTAGCAATATCCAAAGTCTCTGTAGAGACGATTTAAACTAAGGTTATATATACAATCTTGATTCTTTCAGGTTTATGTTGTTTCATGATTCATAGTCATGTGCATCACCAGGAGATTAGTACTAAAAAGATGAACAATTTGTGAACTACTGAAAGCACTGTACAGTTTCCCAAATGAACTCTAACCTAGTCTCTTCTTACTTAATTCTGGGCCCTGCTCATTATATATCTGCATCTTTTATCCAATATACATATACATATACATATACATATACATATATATACATATACATATACATATACATATACATACATATACATATACATATACATATACATATACATATACACATATATACATACACATACACACACGTACACACACATATACATGTACATATATACATTATATATACACACATATACATATGTATATGTGTGTATACATGCATACACATGTATCTGTGTGCATATATACATGTGTATATATATGTATATGTGTGCATACAAACACATATTGATGGAATAAGTGGACAAGAAGTCTGTATAGTTATATGGGAAAGGCTGAGAAACGTGCTTTTTCAATTACTTTGTTTTCCATTGTAGATGCTGAGAACAAACTCACGTTGATGTGTGTTTCATTAAGGATGATTTAGTGTTCTGAGGTTTGATGCAATTAGTAAACTGTACAATTGGTTCATGGCAAGGTACTAAAAGAACTAGCAAGAGTGATTAAAGAGTCATTGTCAATGATTTCTGAAGAATCGTGGAGAACTGGAAAGGTGCAGCAAGACTGGTTCTCCTCCTTTCCATCAGACCACTCCTTCTGAATCTCCTTCCCTATCTCATTATCCATATCACATAATTCTTGGGCATGCCTTTCCATGTATTCTCAGTAGAAGATTTGCTAAATAAGCTAGAGACATTAATCTTAGGCTATCTATATGTTGTCTTTCCTCACTATCTAACCACCCCCACTTCTTTTCTTGGCAACAACATGTCGTTTAAACCATTTATACCTTTCTTACTGCAGGTATATACCTCAAGGTTCTATGCTGGCCTCTTCTGTTTTCTCTCTACATACTTTCTCACCACACCTAAAACACTACAAACTCGGGGTGGGGGGGAATCAAGATTACTGTGCAACCCTAGTCTAAATCAGCTCCCATCAGTTCAAATATAATCTCTATACACTCGACTTGGAAATCTATATATCTACTCTAGTCTCTCACTTAAACTCCAATCCCACATCACCAACTGCCCATTGGACATTTCATGTTGCCTGCCTTGATTGAATATAAGCATGTTTAGAACTAGAACCTGATAAATACTTATTCCTTGACTGACTGGAGTAGGTAGATTTTATCCCCATTTTTTTTTTGAGGAAGACAATAGAGTCTGAGAAGTATAGACCAATCAGTTGACTTTGATTCCTGGAAAATTCTAAAACGTGTTTTTTAAAAATAATTTTTAGATAGAAATTTTTTAAAATTTAAAATCAATAGCTGTTTTCACATTGCCTAAATTGCACTCAGTATCTTTTAATTTCCTTTCCCCTCTCCCAATACCATATAACAAAGAGTATTTTAAAAATAAAAGGAGATAGGAGAGAAACAGAAGCAGCAGCCCTTACGAATATATAAAAAGTCTGAAAACATAGGCAATGTTCCACATCCATGGACTCCTGGCCCTGCAAATGGATGTGTGTGTGTGTGTGTGTGTGTGTGTGTGTGTGTGTGTGTGTGTGAGAGAGAGAGAGAGAGAGAGAGAGAGAAGAGAGAGAGAGAGAGAGAGAGTTTCTCAGATCTCTTCTTTGGGATCACATATTCCTCTTTTCATTTACATTGGCGTAGTCATTATGTGTGTTGTTTTCTTGGCTCTATTTCATTCTGTATCAGTTCATATAAGTCTTTTCATGTTTTTATATATTCACAGTATATCCCATTATATTTGTGTGCCACAATTTGTTCAGCCATTCCCTAATGAATGGGATTCTACTTTGTTTACAATTCTTCGTTACCACAAAAAGTGCTGCTATAAATATTTTGGTGTATAGGGGGACTTTCTTCTTATCCAGAATTTCCTTGAGATATATAATTAGTAGTGAATTCTCTGGGTCAAAGCGTATGATCATTTTAGTCAATTTATTTTTAGAATGTATTATTTAAGATGTTAGTGAACAGTGAATGCAAAGAGTTATGATGACTTCATTGAGAACATATCTTGTTAAACTAAACTCTTTTCTTTTTCTGACAAAGTTATTATACTGGCAGAATATGGGAATGTTTATATATCATCTACCTATATTTTAGAAAAACTTTTGACAGTCTCATACTATCGTGTGGACAAGAGTCACTCATACTTTGTGTAGACAAGATAAAGAGATGTAGAACAGTTAATTGGATGGTTTCATAATTTGTCAAATGGCTAGACTCAGAGGGAAATCACTTATTGCAATATCAACTTGGGAGAAGTCTCAAGTGGAGTGCTCCAAGGATCTGTCCTTGGTTCTGTGCTATTTATAATTGTTATCAGCTTCTTAGATAAAAGTATATATAATATCTTTCTTGTATTTGGAAATGATGCAAAGCTAGAGGAGGCAACTAACATATTACCTGATAGGGTCAAGACTCAAAAATATCTTCATAGGCTAGAACATTGGGCTGAGTCTAATAAAATAAAATTTAATAGGGATAAATATAAAATCACTTGAATTAAAAAATTAATTTTAAATTATGATATAGAGGCAAGGAATGTCTATATACAACAGAGATCTGGAGGTGATAATGTATTGTAATATCAATTTGAGCCAACAGAATAATATGACACCAAAAAAATGAAGAGATCTTAGACTGTATTAGCTGAGGCATATTTTCCAAGAATAAAGTGATAAATTCAGTCCTGGTCAAACCATGCTGGCACATTTTGTTTAGTTTAGGGGAACCTCATTTTAGGGAGGATAGAGGTAAGCTGAAGAAGATTCAGAGGAAAGCAATCAGGATGCCGAAGAGCCTTGGAGCAGTGTTGTTAGTTGGGGAACTAGAGGGTGTTTTTAACTTGGAGATGAGAAGAGTTGGGGACAATGCTATAGCTGTCTTCAAGTATTTGAAAAGCTAGAATGGAAATTAAGGGGATGCTCACCAATTGGGGAATGGCTGAATAAGTTGTGGTATATGATTGTGATGGAATACTATTGTGCTATAAGAAATGAGGAGGGGGATGATTTCAGGAAAAACCTGGGAAGACTTATATGAATTGATGCAAAATGAAATGAGCAGAACCAATAGAACACTGTACACAGTGACAGCAATATCATGTGATAATCAACTATGAATGACTTAGCTATTCTTGGCAATATATAATCCAAGACAATTCCAAAAGACTAATGATGAAAAATGTTGTCCACCTCCAGAAAAAGAACTGATGGAGTCTGAATGCAGATTGAAGCATACTTTTTTTTTTTAAACTTCTTTGTTATTCTCAGAGGGGGTTTGGTCTGTGTTTTCTTTTGCAACATGGCTCATATAGAAATGTTTTGCATGACTGCATAAATATAATCTATATCAAATTGCTTGTCTTCTCAAGGAGGGGGAGTGGCAGGAGGGAAGTAGAGAATTTGGAACTCAAAATTTAAAAAAAAGAATGTTAAAAAATTTTTGTTTGCATATAATTGAGAAAAAATAAAATAAAAATTAAATGTAAAACAAAAAGGCTAGAATGTGAAAGAGATAATAGATGTATTTTGTTTGACCTCAAAGGGTAGAACCTTGAACCCTAAGGGGAAGTTGCAAATTAACTAATTTAGGATTGATTAGGAAAAGCTTCTTTCTAACAATTTAAGCTATCCAGAAACAGAATGGTCCACTTGGAACATAATGGGTTCTCCTTCACTGAAGTATTCAATCAAAAGGTGGATGAGCATTTAGGCATGTGGTAGAGTGAATACTTGTTCAAGGATGGGCTAGACAAAATGGCCTCTGAGCTTGTTTCTAACTCTGAGATTTACCTTCATCATCAATTGGTACTTCTATCTGAATTCTGTACAGCACCTTCCATGATACTGGTGAATATCTTAGGGGAGTAAAATCACCCTGTTTTAGGCTTGTTTTGATGTGTATTATCTGGGGATGATTGAACAAAGATATATCTGTAATCTTACTAGTTCTAAAATCTAATACGGTTTTAATGTAGACAGAGGAAATATCTCGCTTTAGAAGAGTCTTTAAGATCAAATTTTCTCTTCCTGATTAAGAATTAGTGAACAATAGATGCAAAAAATTCTCATAGTCTTCATATCTCTCAGTCTGTGGAGGTATAGTCTATTTGGAGAACTGTCTGCAAAAGTCTGCCTGTTCCCTTTTTATACTTACACTTATAATACCCTCAATGCATGCATGGATACTTCCAATAAGAGTTTTATAGAGACAAGAAAGCAGTTGTACAGATTAGGAGTTGTTGATGTCTTCTCACCTTTTCCTTTTTTAATAGGACAGTTTTTTTTTTAAAGTGAAGTATCATCTTGATTTTTTTTTTCATTCTTTTGGACCATTTACCTCTAAGGTGTCTTAAATAATGACAATTAATTTGGACTTACACAAAGTCTTACTAAATGGTGCATGCTCTTTGACCAGATATATCACTGCTAATTCTACGTTCAAAAGAGATCCAAGAAAGAAGAAAAAGTCCTTTATATACAAAAAATATTTATAACAATTTTTGTGGTGGCAAACAGCTGGAAATTGTGAAGGATGTCCATCAATTAAGAAATGGATGAATAAGTTGTGGTATATGAATGTGATGGAGTGCTATTGTGCTATAAGAAATGAGGGAATAGATGAATTCAAAACTACATAGAAAATCTTACACAAACTGATGCAGAGTAAAATAGGTAGAATCAGAAGAACAATTTATACTATAATGTCAAATGAACAATTTTGAGAACTTTTATACACTGATAAAGAATGAAATAAGCAGAACCAGGAAAATTTATACACTAACAACAATGTAAAAACAAACAACTTTGAAAGCTATAAGAAATGTGTCTAATACCATGATCATTCATGATTCCAGAGGGCTTACAATGCTATCCATTACAGAGAAGTGATGGATTTAGGTGCAGGATGGCCTCTGCGTGTGTGTGTGTGTGTGTGTGTGTGTGTGTGTGTGTGTGTGTGTGTGTATGTGTGTGTGTAGATAGACAGATAGATAATGTATGTATGTGTGTATATATATATGTATATGTATATATATATGCATATATATATTTGCACTAAGCTATTTGTTGATAGAATTTGTTTTGCTTGATTATTCACATTTCTTAGAAGAATTATGTTTTTCTTTTCTGTTCTTTTTTTTCAATGGGGTAAAAGGGGGAAGGAAAATACATTTCTGTCAATTTAAAAATAGAGAGGTGAGAGGTTTGCTACAGATGTGAAATATGGTTGTGCCCTTTCAGAAGAGATCACTTTATCATTAGTTTTACTTAATTGCTTAACTTTCTTACAAGAGACCTCACATGAAGTGGGAGTAATCTGTAAATGTTTGTAATGTAAAAGCAAAACACATCAATAAGATGGGGTTTTTTTTAGTGATGGTAGAGCACTTTTTAAATGATGTCATCTCCAGCAGAGACTTATTTCATATTTGAACTGATTCAATATTTCTTCCCTACTTCGTCTCCTTAAGGACCTACTCCCACATATACCGTAGGATAAGAGACCTTTGATTATGAGTCCCCTATAGCTGTTCAAGATTTAATGAATGATTTGGGTCAGCATCTACTCCAAATTCCAATTCACAGGCCCCCACCACGATCTCTTTTACTGGATCAATCAATAAGAAGACATTAATTCAAAGCAATGGGTATTTAGAAGGCAAGGTAAACAATGAAGAGTTAACTTTGGTAGGCATGTTCCCAGAACTCATTGCAAAGTGTCTCACTCCTCTACACACCTAGACTTTGGGAGGAGAAGCACTTGTCTTGAGAACTACCTTCACACCATAGCTGAAGCAGTAGACAAATCACTCACAACAGGGGGTCAGATAAGTGTCTGTAGCAGCATTATTGAGAATGTTGAGTTTCTGGATTATCCCCCAAGGAATTTTCATGCTGACTACATACATACAAAATGGGAGAGGGATACCTGCAGTTAACTAATAAATGGGTGTTGCTAGTCTCTTGCTGAGGTACTTCCTATCCTGTCTCATTTCCCAGGGAATTTAAGCATTTAAGCAGGCGCAGGCATTTTTGATGTGCCATTCACTCCCTAGCCTCAGGTCAATTTTATGTTTTCATACTTTTCTAAACACAGCAACCATTCTTAGTCCTCTTTTTATTTCTCACAGTCTTCTAGCTCCTAGTTTCTTTCCAACATTTTCTGTGCCCAATCATATTTTTGTAGTGTGCCTTCCCATAAAGCCTTGGGACTTACTGTTCTGGATCTTGTCCCAATTAGTGAAGTACTACCCCAAAGCATCATGATGAATGTAACCCAGAGAAAACACAAAGACTGTGCCTAACTAGACATTCTTCATAGTATAAATACATTGAGTCCTGAGATGGTAGAGGCCACGTGGTGGTTCCACTATTTTCACCACTAGAAAATAGTTCATTATAAAAACATTGGCAAATCTGTTCCATTTTGCATCTGTTTTTGGTCATCCTTCTGGTTTTATCTACAAATGTTCTCAGGATTATCTGGCTTAGCTGTACCTTACAAAAAACCTCTCTGCAGATTTGCTTTCTTCTCAATGGTTCTTTCTGTTTCATAAAGTGATGCTGCTGTTAAACTTCCATATCCCCCCCCACCTTGTGATGCTTTGCAAATAAGTTTGCAGAAATCAGAACAACTGTAGGGGAAAACAACAATTTATCTTAGTTCCCATTTTGTATTTTAAACTAATGTTGGCTTTGGCAACCAAGAAAATTCTAGGAAATTAACTGTTTTCTGCCTGAGACAATTTCTAGACTCTTTTTGTCTCCTTGTTATGGCAACTGTTTTGCATTAGTCAGAATTTCTTTAAAAATGGTGTTAAAAAGTCATTCCTTTGTCCATTTCCATTTTTTGTCATTGAAGATTAATTTAAATAGATTGGATTTGAACTGTTTCAATTACTATACCTCCTCATCTTTTCCCTCTTAAAAATTTTTTGCCATTACAGCCAGTGGTCTGTCTGCACATATTCTGATAATTCTAAAATGATTGCTCTGTTCAAAACACATCATTTCTTGTGTTTTATGATAGAACTAATTTTATTTGTTATAATGTTATTTGACACTCGCCATGTCCAGTGTTTTCCAACTCTATCTTGAAAATATGCGTGAAATACACATATGACACTTCTGAGTATCCTTTGGACCTTTCATTTCTTTGTCCCACATCATTTTTTTTTTTTAGGCAATTGGGGTTAAGTGACTTGTCAGACAGCTAGTAAGTACCAAGTGTTTGGTCTGAGGCTGAATTTGAACTCAGGTCCTCCTGACTTCAGGGCAGGTACTCTATCCATGGTGCCACCTAGCTGCCCCCCGCACTGTATTTTTCCAACAGAGTTTTTGCTGTTTTCCTTGAGTCCCTTTGAGAATTTGAAGTCAACAAATATTACTGCTTACTTCTGGAGACCTTTGTAGAGTCCTTCATAGAATTTCTCAATGTGTTCATCGCCTGCAACATTATGTGTGTAAATAAACTACAACAACCTTCCTGGTGGTCCATTTGCTTGGGTTTACCATGAACACTGCAAAACAAGATGACCAAGTATCTTGGGAGCCGATGTTTCTTGTAAACTTTGGGCACATACTGAAACCAATGCAGCCAACTCCATTATTTTCTTTTCTCAGGAGAACCAAATGAAGAGAACCTTTGAACTATCCTTCCACTTAGCTGCAAATTCCTTACATCTTCTAGTTTCATTTATAATAGAAATGTCATTATGAATGGAGTTTAGTTTCTCCATTAGTGTGTCAAATTGTTTGTTGATGGATAAAGATCAGACATTAAGAGTTCCACAAGTTAATATGTATCATTAATTACACTCCTTCATGAATGCTTCTCCACTAAGTATTATATTAAACTAGTTAAACAAATGTGGGAGCTATCAGTCTAAAACAGTTATTACAGAAGAAAAGTTAAGGATATATGAAACTATTTCATAAATTAAATATTTCATAAGATAATTGAAGAAACAATGTCAAAGTTCTCATTTTTTAAGAGATTCCATTATAAAATGAGATATTTGTAAAGCACTTTGTAAACTTTAAAACATTGTATGAATGGTAGCTGCCTGTTATTAAATGTTCCTAAAAGAGATATTCACTAGAAAGGCAATGAATGAACTGCTCAGGATGTCTCTAGGGTATAGTCTTTGCTTTGCTATTGCCTGGCCATATTCATGCAATGATTTACCTGGCCCTACGAGAATTGTGAAGTAATTATTTCCTGTTGTATTGAAACACTGACATAGCCTAGTATATATCATTAGAATGCAGGCCAAAGGATATTGTAACTGAGTAGTCTGTGTGCTAGGGATGTTTATGCCAATTAGACTTTATCATATTCCAGGATCTCCTATAGACTGAATTGAGCCTGGCATAATACTGGGAGGCCCAGCTGGTTCCAGAGTAGACATTATAGATTAGTTCAGAATAGCCCCGGGAAATCTGGCTCAAGGTGGCTCTGGCCTGGTGAAATCTTATGAAGTAAGAAAGTTGTTGCATATGTCCCAGTTTTGTAAAGGACATGAAAATTTAACCTCCTGGCTAAATCCCAGAAATGGCTAGAAATTCCAATATGACTTGAAGAAATGAGCCCACTAGAGATTCTAAGAACAAAGATTCAGAATATTCCTCAATGTTAGTTGAGGATATATTGCAATGTTATGCCAATACAAGTCAATATATGTCAATGCTAGTTGCAATATGTACCAGTGCTTTGGGGATTGAAAGGTTTCAGAAAAGAATCAGATAAGCAAACTATGTGAAAAAAAAAATAGGCCTTTTTAAGGGATATTTTCAGTTACAAAGGAAAGCCCTAAAGCCACAAAGGTAGGACACCTAGAGTTGGATATGAATAAGGGAAAGGGCATTTAGGGCAAAAGTTACTACCAGATCTCAGTTAATGAGGAAGTAGTAAAGATAGTCACTAAAAGGTCAGTCACTGGAGCCTTGAGTGGAATGGTCTTCAGAATAAGGATGAAAAAGAATAGGAATCAGGGATGGTCCTTTGGAAAGGCTGCTCATAAACTCACTCAATTTTGCCATACTCTCTTCCTCTTTCTTAGTTGATATTAAGAATGTATGAATCCCATCACATCCACAAGAGGACATCTTTGTAAGTTGATTGAAGATTGTGCATTTTACAAAGAGGGGGTCAAGTTCTTATTCTGTTGTATCTGGTAGGTATCCCCTCTATGTTGTCGCAAGCATGGAGACGCTAGAGATTAATTGGTGACTCAAATGGGGAAAAAATAGCATGGGATATGGAAGTTTCCAGAAAACACAGGAAAATGGAGTGTATGTGTATGCAGAACAGAATGGGTGACCTTGGGCCAGTCAAGTAACTTCTATGAGCTTCAGAAAATGAAGTGGTTGGACTAGATGGCACCTACATTCCCTTCTATCTATAAATATATGATCCTATCATGTTAGGTCTAAAAGTAAGCCTTATGAGTCTCAGGCACAAAAAGACTCAGTCAGCAAGTATATTTATTAAGTGCTCACTCTATGCCAGGCATTGTGCTAAACACTGGGGATACAAAGAAAGGCAAAGAAGAACAAAATAAAACACAACAAGTGGAGAAGGTTTTTTGGACCATTACCCTTGATGATATCCATTGACTCAATACTCACTCCAATGGCTTGTGCTAGTACATCTTAGGGACCTTTTTTATGTTACAAGACTACTCAATTATTACTTTTATTTTTTATTTATTTTTTTGTTATCTTTATAAGGTTTTCTTGATATGTGTTGTTCTTACATTACCTTCATTTCAAACTATACTATTCTAGTCAAAGAACAATTTGTTAACCTACTTTTTAAAACATTAATGTCAGGAGGCAGAGCCAAGATGGTAGATTCTGGGAAGCCACCCAGATGGACTTTTCCCACATGCCCCTACAAACAATTTTAAAATAACACTTCAAATCAAATTCTGGAGTGACAGAGCCAACAAAAGATTAGGGTGAGCCATTTTTCTAGCCTAAGAAAAGTTCAGAAGTCCAAAGGAAAAATCTGTATCAACCTAGTTGGAGGCCTATCCAGAGTGCACACTCTTGGGAACAGTGAAGGTTGTAATAATGGCCACTGCTGCAGCAGCAGCTTCTGGGGCTCTCAGCTTAGACACAGTAAGGAGGTCAGGAAACTGGTCAGAATGACATTACAAGAGACCTTTTGCTGGCACCAGGCACAGCTGGTACTAACTAACAACTCTATTGCCCACGTACATTTCTGGGATGCAGTTTCAGGGTAGAGAGGAGCACTGGTGGTTGGTCACAGGGAAGCAGGGGCCCTGGTCACAGTTTCCAATGAAAAAGGAGTGATAATGCTTGTGGCTGCAGGGGAGCAGTAGCCCTTCCTGGGTAAAGACCAGAGCACAGATGAGGATAGCAGCAACCATAATTCTCCTTGGATTACACCACTTTGGAAGCACCAAAAACTTGCAGACCCCCCAGAACTAGCTCTGAAAATAGCAACACAAAAAAGCCTGAATCTTGGGACAGTGTCTTTCCTTTCCCAGATGAGCAGAACCCACCTTTAACGTAAAGTTCAAAGTCAAGAAATAGGCTGTAAAAAATGAGCAAACAACAACAACAAAAAGAAATTGACCATAAAAAGCCACATAAAAAGCAGGGAAGACCAAGACATAAACTCAGAAAAAGACAACAGTATGAAAATATCTAACCAAAAAAGCCTCAAAGAAAAATACTAATTGGACTCCAAACCCAAAAAGAATTCCCGGAAGAGTTAAAGAAAAAGATAAGAGTTGTAGAGGAAAAATTGGGAAAAGGAATGAGAGTGATGTAAGAAAATTGTGAAAAGAGAATTAACAGCTTGGTAAAAGAGGCACAAAAATACTGAAGAAAATAACACCTCAAAAAAACAGTGTTGGACAAATGGTAAATGAGGCACAAAAATCTGCTGAATAGAAGAAGAATTTCTTAAAAAGAATTGGTCAAATGTAAGAGACACTAAATCTCACTGAAGAAAATAATTCCTTAAAAATTAGAACTGGGCAAATGGGAGCTAATGACTCCATGAGACATCAAGAAACAATAAAACAAAGTCAAAAGAATGGAAAAAATAGAAGAAAATGTGAAATATCTTATCAGAAAAACAACTGACCTTGAAAATAGATTGAGGAGAGATAATTTAAGAATTATTGGACTACCTGAAAGCCATGATCAAAGAAAAAGCCTAGACATCATATTTCAAGAAATTGCAAAGGAAAATTGCCATGATATCTTAGATCCAGAGAGTAAAATTGAAATTGAAAGAATCTACCAATCTCTTCCTAAAAGAAGTCCCAAAATGAAAATCCCAGGAATACTATAGTCAAATTCCAGAGCTCTCAGGTGAAAGAGAAAATACTTCAAGCAGCCAGAAAGAAACAACTCAAATGCCATGGAGCAACAATCAGATTACCCAAGATGTAGTGGCTCTCATGTTAAAGGAGTGGAGGGCTTGGAATATTATATTCCAGAAGGCAAAGAAGCTAGGATTACAACCAAGAATAACCTACCCAGCAAAACTAAGTACAATCCTTCAAGAGAAAGAAAATGGATATTTAATGAAATAAGGGACTTTCAAGCATTCTTGCTGAAAACACCAGGGCTGAATAAAAAATTTGACATTCAAACAGAAGACTCAAGAGGTAAACATGAAAGAGTAATCATAAAGGACTCAATAAAATTGAACTGCTTATATTGATTTTCTCTATAAAAAGATGATACATGTAACTCCTAAAAACTTTATCAATCACCCTTGTGATGTTATTGCTCTTCTTTGAGAATGAAGGACCACCACCACCACCATCAACAACAACAACAACAACAAAGAGTTCTGTATAAGACCTCTACAAAGAGAGAAGGACTTCCAGAGTAGGTGTGAGTTAAACCTTTGTCACACATATTTCTTATATATGTGTATCATTACTATTATGGTCTAAGTTTAAGTTTACTCCTCTCATGGTTGCTCTGTGTATTTGTGAGAAGGAATGAACCAGATTTTTAGGAGAATGCTTTGTATTAACTTTCTTTAAAACCATGTTATCTGTAGTAGCTACTCTCTGGGAACCCAACCTGCCAATTCAAGTTGGGGAATGTTGCAATTTCTTCTTCTTCTTCTTCTTCTTCTTCTTCTTCTTCTTCTTCTTCTTCTTCTTCTTCTTCTTCTTCTTCTTCTTCTCTTCTTTTCTTCTTCTTCTTCTTCTTCTTCTCTTCTTTTTTTCTTCTTCTTCTTCTTCTCTTCTTTTCTTCTTCTTCTTCTTCTTCTTCTTCTTCTTCTTCTTCTTCTTCTCCTTCTTCTCTTCCTCCTCCTCCTCCTCCTGCTTCTTCTCCTTCTTCTCCTTCTCCTCCTCCTCCTCCTCCTAAAAGGTAACATAGACTATGAAGTAATATAAAAAATTTTTACAGCAAATTTCTCTGATAAAGGCCTCATCTCTCAAATATATATTAAATATAAAACTGAATCAAATTTATAAAAATAAGACCCATTCTTCAATTGATAAATGGTCAGAGAGTATGACCAAGTAGTTTTCAGAAGAAGAAATCAGTCATATGAAAAAATGCTCTAAATCACTGTTGATTAAAGAAATGCAAATTAAAACAACTCTGAGGTACCACTTCACACCTATAAGATATAACAAATGCTAGAGAGTATGAGGGGAAAATAAGTACACTAATGAATTGTTGGTGAAATAATGAGCTGGTGCAACCATTCTGGAAAACAGTTTGGAACTAGAGCCAAAAGGCTATAAAACTGTGCATAACTTTTGGCTCAGAAATACCACTACTAGGTCTGTATCCCAAAGAGATAAAAGAAAAATGAAAAGAAATTATGTTTACAAAAATATTTATAGCAGCTCTTTTTTTGTGGTGGCAAAGAATTGGAAATCAAGGGGATGCTCGTCAACTGGGGAATGGCTAAACAAATTGTGGCATATGATAGTGAGTAAGTACTATTCTGCTATAAAAAATGATGGGGGGAGGGTTCCGAAAAAAATGGCAAGTACTCTATGAACTGATGCAAAGTCAAATAAGATGAGCCAGGAAATCATCGTCTGTAGTAATAACAATGTTGCAATGATGGTCAACTGTGAAAGACTTGGCTACTTTGATCAACATAATGATCCAAGAAAATTCTACCGGATTCAAGATAAAAAAAATGCTATCCGCCTCCAGAGAGAGACTGATGAACTCTGAACGCAAACAAGTATAACTTTTTTACTTTATTTTTCTTGCTTTTTTTGAAATATGCCTAATATGGAAATATGTTTTGCATGATTTCACATGTATGATTAATATCATATTCTTGCCTTCTCATTGGGTATGGGAAGGGATGAGAGGGAAGGGGAGAATTTGGACTCAAAGTTTTAGAAGAAAAGAATGTTAAAAAAATAAATAACAAGTTGGATTTAAAAAAATTAATACCTATTGATTTCATTGGGAATTCACTACATTAGTAGAAATATCTACTCATTACTTGGATAGGAAGGGGTTAGGAGGTGAAGCTTCCACTAGACCATTTGCAGGTAAGTAATTTGAAATGGAAAATATCTGGATAGCCAAATCAGTTCCTATATGCTTAATTTTAACAAGGTGCAGATATGTTAAATAGAATACTTGTAGGGCAAACACTAATACTATATTTATCTTAACTATAGATTTAAAGAGTTGCAGGTAAATTTCAGTTCTAACATGTATTTTCTTTAAATAGTTCCTCTTTACTACCTTGATTTCCATATCTATAAGTGTATTCAATACAACGAGGACTTGCATAGTATTTTGATGTTTCTGTCACCCAACAGAATGAAAAACTGTATTAAATTTTCTTTTAAATTAGAGAGAAAGAGAGAGAGAGAGAGAGAGAGAGAGAGAGAGAGAGAGACAGACAGACAGACAGACAGACAGACAGAGAGACAGAGAGAGAGAAAAACAGAGAGAACCTCAGAAACTAGTAATGCCTTGGAGTTGCTTTTAGCTCTTCATAATTGCTTATGATTCATTGTAATTTTCTTTTTGCATGTGATTTGCTTCACTCACCTCCAGTCACTAGGAACACATAATTCCTTACAATTTGGAACAGGCTGAAAAAATAACTATTAATTCTCAATTTGGTTTTCACCCGAAGCTTTTAAGATTTGTGGGTTTCCTGAAGGGCAAGATGAATACTTTATACTCTTCTAGAGAATGGTGACTTGATAAATTTCCCTAAGCAGAAGTCTGACCATGTCATACTCCCTTGCTCAAGAAACCTCAACTCTGTATTGCCTCTAGGTTAAAAAAAACAAACTCCTCTAGATGGCACTTAAAACCTTTAACAATCTAGCTCCAGCCTGTCTTTCCAGGCATATTGTACATTATTACCTTTCATGCATTCTATATTTCAGCCAAACTGGCCTATTTATCATCCCCTAAAAATGGACACTTCATCTCCCACCTCCATGTTTTTGAAAAGTTCTCCTTCTGCCTGGATTATAATCCCTATTTACATTCAACTCTCAGAATCCCAAGCTTCCTTCCTGGTTCAGCTCTTGTAACATCTCCTATGGTCCTTGCTTAGTCCCTCTTTCACAAATTATCATGTATGTACTTAGCTATTTACACATTATTCCCACCAATAGAGTGTGAGCTGCTTGGGGACAAGGGCTGTTTTAATTGTAGCAGAGTACCTCACATATAGTAGATGCTTAACAAATGTTTGTTGGATAGCAAATTTGCTTTTTAAAAGCTTGCATGAATGAACTTTTTATCATATATTCACCCCCAGAAGGGTGGGGAATGTATTTATAAGATCCCGTTGTCACTGACTCCTTTTTTCATCACAGTTATTCTTTAACTACTGTGCCATTTGTCATATTTTCCAATTCCACGTGGATGTGCTGGCTTTCATGTTCTCCTTGGCTGCAGTACATTCCTGGCTCTAGTAGATGACAATATTAGTGACTTCTTAAGTTTGCCCCACAGAGGCAATCCTTCCCCTTTCCCCTCAACACACACACCCCAGGAAACATTCTAAACCCTGTAACCGAAAAAAGAATATCAAATTAAAATTTCCTTTTTTTGTGTGCTTTTTGTAAAAGGTTCTAACCAGAGTTCTTATATTTTTCCCACAGCTAAAACTTTGGTTAGTAAACACGCTGATGAGCTACAAAACTTGGCAAAGAACTCTGAATCCTGAATAAGAGTAGGAGGTGGAAATTTCCCTCACTCTTAGATTATCAAAGGCTGGAATTAATGACATGTGCTATTGCTAGAGAGTCTCAGACCGTGGCCATACAGTGTTGCTATATGTTTCCATTTCTGTTAGAACACAAAACAAGCTTCTTTGCATCTGTGGGAAACAAATATAAGATATAGCATAAGATCAACTCACAGGTGCTAAAGGCATTCCAAGGAAAAGGAAAACATGACAGAAGTCAGTAATTAGATGAATCACAATAGTGTATACTAATCTCTCTGGCAGTAGATGAAGTCTTAATTCTAACCATGACTGACCATTCAGCACCATTTGTTCAGACAGATGAAGAACTGCCAGGGTGTCTCCTGCCTGTGATCTTGTTTTCACTGCCTTTATGGTAGGGTACTTATCGCTTTATAGCTGACAGGCTATTACATGTTGTATTTGACATCTCCTTCCATGTTGACCTTTAGGACTGACAATTTTGTTGTAGACATCAGCATTTATTGGAGCCCAAAGGTACTAATACCACCATTTGTGATAACTAAAAGAATTTCTTTTTGGAGATCTTTAGGCACCTGATAGATTCTTATATGGTTTACTAGAAAATACTGACCAAGACACTTGGGTTCTATTCTTAGCTCTACCAATTAATCAATCAATAAGAATTTATTATGTGACAGGCACTGTACTAAACACTAGAGAAACAAACAAACAAACAAAAAGGCAAAAAATATCATCCCTGCGCTAAAGAGGTCCGTAAGGAATGAACACTAACTGTGTGATTAGAACAATTCATTTCATCTCTCATACCATCCAGTTGTAAAACTGAATGACTAGTATTATCAGTATTTAGGTCTAGGTTTGCTTTCAGTAGACTGTAAGTGGACTATCTCACATTAGTCTTTGTATCTCCAGTGCCTGGCATATAATAGGGGCTTAATAAATGCTTATTAACTGATAATTGATTACCAAGGACATAGTCATGATATTGGAAAGGATAAAGCAGCTTAAAGAAGGATTTCAGTTTAAGTTTCCAGGATCAAACAAAGTATATCAAAGGAAGTTGTAGGTAGACATTAGAATGCATGTCAGTATTTTTTGAGCAATTACAATGAATTGGAGAAGTCCTAGGAGAATGCGAATGGATAGATGTCCTGATATTCAAAAGTACCTGAAAGGTGGATTCTAGAAACTACAAATTAATAAGATTGATTTTGAAGCTTGTCAAAATTCTAGAATGCATTAAAAAACAGATTTTTACCATTTAAAACAGTATGGGGGAATTAGAAGACAGCACAGATTCACTAAGTCATGTTCAATTAAACTAATTTCCTTTCCTTTCCTTTCCTTTCCTTTCCTTTCCTTTCCTTTCCTTTCCTTTCCTTTCCTTTCCTTTCCTTTCCTTTCCTTTCCTTTCCTTTCCTTTCCTTTCCTTTCCTTTCCTTTCCTTTCCTTTCCTTTCCTTTCCTTTCCTTTCCTTTCCTTTCCTTCCTTCCTTTCCTTTCCCTTCCCTTCCCTTCCCTTCCTTCCCTTCCCTTCCCTTCCCTTCCCTTCCCTCCTTCCCTTCCTTCCCTTCCCTTCCCTTCCCTTCCCTTCCCCTTCCCTTCCCTTCCTTCTTCCTTCCTTCCCTTCCTTCCCTTCCTTCCCTTCCTTCCCTTTCCTTTCCTTTCCTTTCCTTTCCTTTCCTTTCCTTTCCTTCCCTTCCCTTCCCTTCCTTTCCATTTCGGGTAAGGACTACTAGGTTGGATGAAAAGGAAGCTGTAGACCTAGTATAGCCTGACTTCAACAAAACACTTGTCAGTCTCCCATGACATCCTCATGGATAAAATGGATGCAATGGGCTGGATTGTCATCTTATTAGGCGACAACATCTGCTTGAACAACTGTACCAAAAAACTGCCAGTTAATACCTCTGTCTCACCTTGAAGAGAGGAGCCATAGGGATCTTTTCTCAAACCAGTTCTATTTGACTCTTAGATAAAAATAGAGAAGGTCTATGTTTTTATTATATTTGTGCAATTCCTGAAGCTGGGAGGAGGCTGGCTAATCTGATAGATGATGGAATTAAGATTCAAGATTATGACATTCTATAATACTCAGGTGAAACCAAGAAGATTAAATTTAACAGGAGTAAATGACTTCCAGTTAAAAAAAGATGAAAGAGAACTGATCTGAGAACTAGTTCATATGAGAAAAAACCCACCAACATCTAAGGGTTTTAATTGACCATGGTTTAATACAAGCCAGTGATGTGATGATTAGGGATAGAAACTAGATCTATGATTTCACCAGTGTGAAGGGGACTCCCAGGTGAAGAAACTCTTCTACTAAAATAGGTCAGCACTTTCTCAGCAACTTATATCCCTGCAGAGTTGCCTTCAGCAGTGTTGTCAAACAGGCTGCTGCATGATGGCCTTTGCAGCCAACCACTCTCTTGAGTACAAGGAGAATCCAGATTAAAATGTAATTGGGAAGTATTTAACAAAATAAATAAAAATACAATAGAAAATACATAATGTTAACATATGGTTTTCTAAGTCAATATGCTGATATTCATGTATGATTTAATGGCTCCCATTTCTATTTGAGTTTGCCAAGGATCACAACGACTGTATATGTCAGAGACTAAATCTCTATCCACTACCCCAATGTCATCTCTATCATTTGATATGATTACTTACTGTTGGAATTTTTAGGTTTTTGTGTCCAAAGCATGAGAAATATACTTGTATTTGTTAGACAACATTGGAGTATTGTGATTAATGCTGGATTCCATAATTCAACAGGCATAGTGACAAATATATTCAGAGGAAAATGAGGGGTGTGGAAATCATGGTATGCAAAAAAGAGTTGAAGAAATTGAACCAATTTAGTGATAGATGAGGAGTATGAGGGGAGGTATGAGAACTGTGTTCAGATATTTGAAGACCTGTCTAATCAAATATGGATTGGACTTGTCTAGTCTGTTTCAGAGGTTGTATCAATAGCTTAAAAAGCAATGGAGAAAAGAAAGAAAATTGGGAAGAAAAATTTGGCTTAATATAAGAAAGAGCTTTCTAACCCCTACACCTGCCCAACACTAGAATGGACTGCCTTATAGGGCAGTGAGGTGTGTAACATTAGAAGTAGTTGTGTAGAGTTTGGAAGGCCATCTGTTAGAGACTGTAGAAGAGGTATATATACATTGGATAAGAGATTGGAGTAGATGATCTACAAGGTCTCTTTTAGATGTAAGGTCCATAATTTGTGATTCTCTTATTTGCCTCACAGGGATGTAGGAAAAAGAAAAGGGTACAATAGGTGTCAAAGTGCTATAAAAAGTAAAATAGCATATGTCTAATTGAGATCAAATTGCTTGCCTTCTCAAGGAGGGGTAGGGGTAGGAGGGAAAGAGAAAATTTGAATTCAGAATTTTAAAAAATGAATGTTAAAATTTTTTACATGTAATTAGGAAATATTTAATGAAATAAATGAAAGATTTTTTTTACAAAGGTAAAATAGTATCTAAAGGCAAATATGGATCTGCTTGGGGACAAAGTAATAGGCTAGACCATAGGGAGAAAATTTTGGCACTAATGCCTATGAATGGTACAAATTGGCAGGTGGGGGGGGAGGCAGGAGTTAGGAAGGGGTGGGAAGTTAGGAAGGTGTAGGTGCTATGCTACGCACCAATCAACTCAATCTTGCTCTTTCTGTCTCTAAAGTTATCCAGCATGCCTACCTCAAATCTACCTACTCTCAGATCTTTTTTCTTTTGCTCTCCATTTCTCATTCTCTTTTTCTCTTTAAACAGTGCCTTGGGCCCATCAGCATGTCACTCTTGAACATTGCAGAGTCTGATGAAAGCCACTCAGGCTTGAAGAAGTAGCTAAATTCTATGTGATGTTTTAAGGTCCCTCAAGCACCCACTATGTGCCAGGAATTGTATAAAGCACAGGGGATATAAAGAAAGGCCAAAAAAGCCCCCCCCCAACAAAACAAAGCAAAACAAAGCAAAACAGAACAGTCCCTGCTCTCAAAGAACTCACAGTCTAATGGGGAAGCAAATAGTTATGTACAAACTCAATGTATTCTGAGTTAATTGTACGTAATCTCATAGGGAAGACGCTAAGATTAAGGGAGACTGGGAAAAGCATCTTGCAGAAGGTGGGGCTTTAGTTAGACTTGAAGGTAAGCTAGAGGTAGAAGTAAAGAGGAAGAAAGTTCTAGGTATGGGAGATAGCTAATGAAAATTTCTGGCATTGAGACATAGAGTATTGTATACTAGGATCAATTTTATTCTTTTAGGCTTTCCTAAAAGTGATGAAAAGAGTTTAACATCTTCTTACTGAACATAGATTTAGAAGCAGGCCATGCCACTTGCACTTTCCTTTACACTGATTTGCCTTTTGCTACTCCACATATAGCACCCACCCCCCTCTTCCTTGGGACTCTCATTCAATCTACAATGGCACCAGCAAATTTGATCTCCAGATGGGTGTCCAATACTACTCTCAGGATTCTAGCTATACTCATACCACTGTTTCTTACAATCTCCTACCACTTAATAATCAGCCGGTAGACTCAGTTGTTATAAGAGAAATTTACTCAAATCACATAGTAAGAACAATAATTACAAAGCATCTTCCCCTCTAAACCTCCCCCCCGATACACAAACTCTGGACTCTTCCAGAAATGAACAGAGCCCATTGGAGGGAAGAGTGGGCATGAAATTAAAGTACAATTGTACTGAGGCATATGCATAGGGAACATATGGACAACTTAACTCAGAACTCTGGAATTACAGGGACTTGATATCTTTTCTGACTCCTGAGGGTCTCAAAGTTTTCTGTGGGGCTTGGCACCAGTAATGGACAGGTCACTCCTCTACTTATTTAGGCTTGTCCCTAGCAGGATGAAACCTTCTACTAGGTAGCTCAATTTGTGCTAGGTTAGTACAAGCAGATATTTCAGATGCAGAGCTT
This sequence comes from Phascolarctos cinereus, assembly GCF_003287225.1. NCBI lineage: Eukaryota > Metazoa > Chordata > Mammalia > Diprotodontia > Phascolarctidae > Phascolarctos > Phascolarctos cinereus. The sequence continues at coordinate 118,225,178 of NW_027556180.1, read as the reverse complement.
GAAATTGGGCTTTTTAACTGTTATTCACTTGGGGTTAGTGTTATTGGGTTGGACTCAAAGGATGCGCAGCTGCCTAAAGCATGGCTACTTCTGGGATGGGCTTAGCCACAGGGTTTCTACCAGTCTGAACCAGGGTGGGACACTCAGCTGCTGGCCTACTAACAAGCATGTTACTCTACCACTGGACTCTGGATGGTGGACACTCTTTGTTTGTTCTTTAGTAATCATCTGTCTTTCACTACCTGTAGCCATTGGCTTGGTTTTGGCAACATTGCACTCCTTCCAAATAAAACAGTAAGCTGAAGTGATAACTCTTGGCCTAGAGCTTTTAGAAACCTTTTCCTTTTGTTCCCCTCAGAATCTTAGCACTAAGATTTATCATCTCCAGTCAGGGAATGGGAGAGATCTAGAATTATCTGTTTCATAATCCGTTGTAGTATAGAGGTGGCTTCCCTCTTTTACTTCAGCCTAGTAATACTTCCCAGACTCCAGTTGGATCTTATCCAGATAAGTGAAAGTACCGAAGAAATTTATGTCCTGGGGCAAGTTCATTGTCTCCCTGGCCTCCTCATAAGAAGTGGGGTTATTTAAGCTTGCTACTCTTTTAAAATTGCAGAATGTTTCCTTTGCATCTGAAAGGTCTTCTCCAACATCTCTGCCTCTTATGAACTTCGACCTTGGTGATGTTTAAATGGTGCACACTCACCCAAAGGCATGTAATTCTGTACCCCCAAAAATGTGTCCATTGGAACAATTAACTTTACTTTTCATACCCTTCATCTACACAAAGGAGCCACTGCAAAAATATCAATATCATTTACTTCCATATTCTCTACCCAGGAAATGATCATCAAACTAGGAAGGGCAGAAAAACCATGTAAAGAAAGGCTGAGGTTTAACACTCAAGAACCAATCAAAATACATCCCAGTTTGTTGAAAGAAATTTAGGTGTGATGTTGGAACAATTCTCAGCATTTTTGATGATGCCTAATAATGACCTGTATTTTACTTTTTTATCCACTCACTCAGTGGTTCAAACCATTGTACAAACCAAAGAAGGAAGCAGAGCTTGTCCAGTCAGGGCTTTGTCTTAGGTCAGTTAATTTTCACAGGCAGCCCTCAGAAGTTCCACTACATCTGGCAGTAGGAACCACCTGAACAGAAGTAGCCTCTCTGTGGGATGACACAATATACAACATGCAATACATAAGTCAATCAATTGACTTGGAGCTTCGAATCATTTCTTTTTCTCTGCTAGCTTTTTAGGTGGTCGGCTATTTACTGGCTATTTTATAGCACTTGACAAGCGCCCAAGAGGTCCATCACGTTTCACTTTAGACATAAAGAAAGCTAAACATTCTATGGGTTATTTGTTTCTTTTGTCTCCTAGCAACTCTTGTCAGAGATGTCAGGCACATCTTATCTCTTCATCTGTGAAACATTTGTATAGTTCATGGTCTTTCCTGTAGGCTTCTCTCCTGTCTGGGTGTAGCTGGGAATCTTAGCTTGTTACACTGAGTCCTTAACTGCTATTTTCCCCCTCACCTCTACTACACCACCCCAAGTCATATGAACCCATCAATTAGACCCAGGACACAATTTAGAGTTTGTTTATGGAATCATTTGCAATAGAACCGGAGGGATTCACCAAAGTAAAAATTGAAACAAATAGAATCAGTGGCCAGTACTTGTCCACAGCATGAACTTTACCACCTCGCCTTCCATTAGTCCTCCAACCTCCACCTGCTGACATTGAATCCCTTTTATTTTTAGGAGACCAGATGTTCTTTACCCCATGTACTCAAAATCCTCACATTTGAGCCCAGGAAAGCCGAAAAAGGAATATTCTTCAGTGTCCATTGCCAAGGGCCCTCCACCAGGAGTCCAGAAGCCTGGGAATTCTACCCTGGGGAGAAAAAGCAAGAGTTTTCTAGCCAGATTCAACTCCCACTATGGGCAGTTGTTTTTTAATTGTTCTTTGAAGAGTTTTTCCAAGTTTTCTAAAAGACTTATCCTCTGATTAATCTTTTGGTCCTCCCACTCCTTGCAGGTTTGGTGGACTCTGCAAGCAGGCTTCCTCTTCTTTTTTTCCACTCTCCTTTCCAGAGGAGGCATGCTGAGGAATGTTCCCAAATCTGCCACATCAGAAACATGTGTTTGTATATGAGAACTTTCCTAAAGCAGCTGGGGCTGAGGTGACAAGTTGCTCATTAAAACCCTTGATTTTAGCTATAATTAATTTTCCATTTTCAAAAATGTTCCTTGGGATTGTACTGAAAAATGAGTTCTTTTTTTGATTCCCAGTGAATTGCTTTAATCAACGTTTGAATAAAGATGCCTATTAGATTGGTATAATATCAACGAAGGCATAAGCCAGGGGCAAAGAAATTACCTGCATGGTGGTTTTTGAAAGCCCCAAAACTACCCAGTCTTATTAATTTCTTTATGTTGTTTTATTTCAGAATGATGATGCCACTTCTGGATTTATATCTGGGCAGCCAGGGTACAATGATAGAGCAATGGGCCTGGGGTCAAGAAGACCTGAATTCGAATCTGATCTCAGTAACGTACTATCTGTGGAACCCTAGGAAAGTCACTTAATTTCTGTTTGCCTCAGTTTTCTTATCTGTAAAATGGGGATGATAATACCACCTACCTCTCAGGGTTGTTGTGAGGATCAAATGAGAATATGTCCTTGTAAAACATTTAGCAAAGTCCCTGGCACATGGTAGGTGCTACATGAATGTCAAATACTACTAGCTATTTTCTATATGATGAATTCACACAGGCAAACTCAAAAAGGCAGTTCATTTTAATGAAGGGTATTGGAATTTGTGGAGATAAAGAAATCATTCAATTTTTCGTGTATAATGAGCAAGAAAATTGAAGAGCAACCCAAAGTCTCAAAGGACCCGCAATATTTCTGCCCTCCACAACCTTGCTCTAACCTATCTTTCCAGCTCCATTGGACATTACTCTCCTTCCCACACTCCACCATCTAGCCAGACTGGTTTTCTAGCTTGTTCCTCACCAAATCACTCTATTACCCACCTCTCTGCCTTTGGACTGGTTGTCCCCCATGCCTGGAATGCACTCCCTACTCACCTCAATTTTGTGGAATCCTTTTCTTCCTTCAAGGGACACCTTCTATGTGAAGCTCTTACTGATCTTCACTCCCAATTCCCTACCTCTTGAACTACATTATATTTAACTACTTTGCATTTATTTTCTTTCTATTTATTTTGTCTTGGTTCCATCCATATTCTCTCCTCCATTGAAACACCAGCTCCTTGGGACTCACTTGCCAATTGTTTGGGTTTTGATGGCTCAGAATGAGTGTAAATAGCAATTGTTTCTGTTCTGGTCAGAAATTCTGAAGGTCTTCTCCTTCCAGGTTGATTCTTTTGTGAAGGCAAACTAGGCCATCTTTTGCCTCGATTCTTACCTAGCCTTTAGATACTGAATGGGTGTTGCTTCAGACAAACTGGGACATGGGAAAGACCTTAGTTTAAAAAGGTCAAGATCTCCCACTGAATCCAGGGCCATCGGTTGTCCTGATCTCTTTCTTGTCACTGGACCCCATGACTCCGGAAGAGAGTGAGGCTGATGACTTGACTTTGCAAAGTTCTGCTTCATTTAAATCCAATTCACTTGCAAGTCAAGACATCACCATCCTGATGTCATTGGTCCTCTTCAAGAATGAAGGATAAACAGCAAACTCCTTGGGGCTAGGCATTATTTCTTTCCTTTTACCTAACCCAGTGCCCAGCTCTTAAGAAATACTTGTTAATTAAATAATAGACACAATCTTGAGTTTCTAATTCTGGACAAATTCACATTGTAGATAAAGATAGGCTTAAGTGTGGGAGAAAGAAGTTTCTTTTTTAGCATTCACACTCTGGATTACTTGTATTTCTTTTCCCTTCTAGTTTAGCCTTCATTTTGTGATTGCCTCTATCCTTCATTTATACTCTCTTCCTCTAGTTATAGTTGAAAAAGGCATTTAATCTGGTTCTCTTGATATAGGCCTTCTAAATATCAGAGATCACTGGATTTGGAGTTGGAGGACCATTGGAAATGGAAGACCATTTACTGAATTTGTGACATCAGACAAGTCCTTCATCTGCAAAATGAAAAAGTTAGACTAGATGACCTCTGAAAGCTCTTCCTCTAAATTCATAATCTTATAATTCTATGACCCTGAAATCCCATAATTCCAGTATTCCCTGGAGAGCACCAGAACTTCATTGTATGGCCAACTAGAACACATGCTAAGGCCACATTTTTCCTGGACGTTCAGCAACTAGCTATGTCATCGGATGTACCTAATATACACTCAATGACCCCAAACTGTTAGCCACCATTTATTAAGCAGCTACTATATGCCAGGCTCTGTGCTAAGTACTGGGGATACAAAAAAAGGCAAAAGACAGTCCCTGTCCTTAAAGAATTCACAACCCACTGGGGAGAAAACAAGTAAACAAATATGTACAAATACACTGTGTATGGGATAAACAGGAAATAATTAAAGGTCACTAGAATGACGAGGAGTTGGGAAAGGCTTTCAGCAGAAGAGATTTTGGTTGGGACTTGAAGGAAGCCAGGGAAGCCCTGAGGTAGAGATGAGCAGAGAAAGCATTCCAAGCATGGAAGGTGGGTAGGTGGATGGGGGGCAACCATTCAAAAAGCCTAGAACTGAGAAATGGCATGTCTTGTTCCTAGAACAGCAAAGAGTCCAGTGTCACTGGAGCAAAAAGTACATGGCAGGAAGATGTAAGAAGACTGGAAAGGTAGAGGGGGGAGAATGGGTTGTGAAGGGCTTTGAATGTCAAACAGAGGATTTTGTATTTGATTTTTGGGAGTAATAGGGAACCACTGCAGTTTATTGAGTGGTCTGACCTGAGATTAGGAAAATCACTTTGGTGGCTGGATGGAGGATGGAAGCATCCTTGACAGCAATAGGAAAGTTTGAAGGATTTAGGGAAAAGACAAGGAGTACAGTTTTGGATATATTGAGTTTCATATGTCTACTGGACATCTAGTTTGAGATGTCTGACTGTAGATAAGTAGAGAGATTAGGCCTAGACGGATAGATTTGAGAATCATTAGCACAGAGGTGATAATTAAATCCATGGGAGTTAATGGGATCACCAAATAAAGTAGCATAAAGGAGAAGACAAAAGGGCATAAGACAGACATTTGTGGGACGCCTATGGATAGAATGAGTGACCACCAAAGAGTGCTATGGTTCCCATAAGGGTTTAACTCACTCTGCCTCTGATTGTTAACCTCATGTTGCCTCTGCATGTTGAAAGCTCTCCACTGTTGCACTCTATCCAAATCTGTCCTTCCCAGATGGTAACCTTTGATAATAATAATAATAATAATGATAATAATAGTAATAACTGACATTTGTATAGAACTTACTATGTGCCAGGTGATGTGCCAACCGCCTCACATTTATCATCTTATTTGACTTCACAGCAACCTTGGGAGGTAGTAGCAATTATTATCCCTATTTTACAGATGAGAAAACTGAGACCATCAGGATCTAAGTGGTATAGACCTATCTCTTTACTTAAAAAAAAACAACAACCAGCATTTCAATTCAACAAATATGTTTAAATTTCCTCTGTTTTTGAGACATCAAACTAGGCTCTGAAGATACAAAGATGGTAAGTAATAGATTTCCAATTCTCAGTGAACCCATGATCCAGTTCTCAGTGTATAAGGCACATGCAAAAATAATTATAATTCAAGTTGGAATGAGCTCAGTAGATATGGAAGAGTGGCATGAGGAATTTAAGGACAGTTTCTCTCTAGCTGGGGGGAATCAAGGAAAGTCCATGGAGGAGGTAAGTCCTTGCACTGGGCTTTGAAGGAAGAGGAGGGTGGTCCTTGTCAAGTATGTTGTAGCATGGGTCCTTTTACAGGTATAGCCTGGGCTAGATGACCTCTGAGGACCTCTCTTCTAACTCTGAAATTTGATGATTCTGTAATTCATTATTATAATTGTCCAAATAAAAATCTTTAGGGCTGTCCCATGAGAAGTTCTAGAAAGACCCAGAAATTCCATGGGGCTTATCTAACCTGGAAACTCCCCTTCTCCCTCAGTGTGATTATGTGCAGGCTCTTTATGGTCCTGTCCTGCCTTGCTGGGATATGGAGCCTATGGAGCTGGAAGACTCTCTAATGTCTCATGGTGTGAGCTGAAGGACATCCACAACTTAATGGTACTTTTGATCAAGATTAAGGATGTTCTCATTTCCCCACTAAGATTAGTCTCCTAGTGAAACAACATTGGGAGAGCATACTTTTGTTAGTTCAATGGCAAGTGAGTCCTTAGCCAGGAAAATTTACATATCTAGGGAAAATAGGTCAAGTCTTGAGAAAAGAGGGAGGGTGGGATACAAAACAACTACAGAAATTTGGTATCTTGGGAAGAAGGGCTATCTGTGAGCTCTTTGGGGACAGCTGCATTTGATCTGTTCTGTGGTTCTCTTTTACTTGGCTCTCAGTTCTCCGAGAGCATAAAGGTACTTGGAAAAGCAGCCTATTTCAACCTAATTCATAATAATGGATCAGTAGTATTTTACTCCCTTGGTATTTTCAGCCTAGTACAATCAGTTTAATAAATAAGGTGTTCTAGGCAGTTAAGACTACTCATTCCACCCCCTCTCCCCATACACACACACACACACACTTTGCTTTGGCTTCCACATATGAAACAGTCAGGGGTCTCTTAACTGCCTGCAGGCTTGGGTACAAGCCTTTTCTGACCTTTATTTGGTAACAAGTCCTCGATCTCACCCAAGGGGAAATTCCCCAAACTCTCTAGGTGGTAAGGTGAGGATAGGAACATGATTGAGTCACTAGCTCCTCCCTATGACAGCTTCTTCCTGAATTCCTTTCTTAGCCCAGGAACCTCAACCTGAAAGGTACCTGGAACCGCATGTGTTCTCTCTTATTAATGGAAGCCAGAAGAACAATGACCTCCCTTCTCCCAGGCTCTCAACAAGTCTGGCCTTCATGCAAGCATAAAGCATGGAGTCACCATTCTCCACCACTGAGGAGAATCATATGCAAAAAGTCTCGAACCCCACGTTTTACGCATGTGAGCGTTATACTCCTAAAAGCTCCTTGACCGTATGAACAATTTCAGAAGTCCTTAATAGGAAAATGCTTAATAAGTACTTGTGAATGGAAACATGCATTCACCCCTCTAAGGATGGCCATAGCTCCTGAGAATTATGTAGAAGTACAACTCCTCTAATCGTTTATTCTCACCCTTAGCCCAGGGAATTGCTTCCTTTGCCCAGGGGCATGGGAACTTTTTTAGGTATTACGCATTAAGTATCTCAAAAAAAATGTCGCTGAAAGAGTGTTCCACAGAGGGGGAGGAAATCAGTTCTTCTCTTTAGCCCAAATGATGACTGAGTGTTTTAGACATGAAGCTGCTGGGTAGAAAGTTTTCTTATCATTAAATCTCTTCAGTGGGAAATCAGAGCTCCTTTTTTTCTTCACAGAGGAAAAAAAAAGTATGACAGTTATAAATAGATGGGCAAATGAACTTCCTTTTGCACAGATTTTCCAAAGAAAGTTTCAGTTTTCTCAAACAATAGGTTAGCTCCTCGATCTTCAATACACAGGAACTTGTGGTCTTTGGTAAATATTAGCAGAACAGTATTATTCACAAAGGTTGCATACCTGACCACTCTGATCCCAGACGTCATGTACTCCCATCATTTCTGGGAAAGACCAGTTTGATTTTTTTTTAACAGATAGGAAATAATTACCACGAACACTAGGTTTCCCTTATAATTACTCATATTTCAACAAGCTAGCTAGTTTAGCCATTCTATTTATTATCATAACACAATAGAGGAAGTTAATAAGAAAAAGAATTTAAATTCCTAGGTCCAAATTTTGATAGGCATTGTATCAGTTTATTTTCTAACTTGTACAGAAATAGTGATTAACCCTTCAACTGTTGGAATATTTATTGCCACCAGGGTTCAAAACTTCTTTCTCAGGTGCTCTAGTCTTCTAGTCAAACATGCCTTCTCTCCCTGTGGGCTAATGCTCAAATGTACCCCCTATAAGGTGTTTCCTAATACATTAGTTGGTCCTGCGGTTTGTGTGCACACTTGCGCACGCACACACACACATACACACACATGCACGCATGTGCCCTTGAGGAGAAAGGACTTGAATAAGTACTATATTTCCCCTTGGAGACTCTTCAGTTTAGAAAGGACTTTAAAATAATCTAATCCAATACCCTCATTTTGTAGCTGAGAAAACTGAGACCCAGAGAGGTTAAAATCTCCAAGGTCACATAGCTAATAATTGGAAGAGTCCAAAGTAGAACCTAGGTCACCTTTTCTCAGTTTAGTAATCTTTCTAGCCAAAGCATGGTGGAAAGAATGTGGGCTTTGGACTTAGAACACCAGGGCTCCTAGTCTGGCCTACCACTCTGCCCTGGCTCAATTTCCTTGTCTCTAAAATAGGAATAATAATACATGCTTACCTGCCTCATAGGATTGTTGAGAGGATCAAATGAGCTCATAGAAGTGAAAACAGGTATACATTTAAGGAAAATGGAATGTGTTTGCTCAATTCAACAATCCTTTGCTAAATACTTCCAAGGTATAGTACATAGGATAAGGAGGAAACAAGACACTGTTCCTGCCTACAAGGCCCTAATACAGAGGGGTAATAGTGGGGAGGGAATAAGCTATAATTAATAAGCTAAAATGTATAGATAACTCAATATAAGATGTGATACAGTAAGAGCACAAGAGAGGTCTAAATAGAATGCTGATGTAGGTTTGATAGTTATAGCTACCAAGAAAGGCTTGAAGGAAAATGTGGTGCCAGAGCTTGGCTTTGAAAGAAAGGGAAAAATTTCTATAAGCATAGATGTGGAGTGTGACTATTTCTGGTATGGGAAACAGAGGGCATAAAGGTGGGAAATGGTTGGAAAATACTGAGAAATGGCAAATAGTCTGATTTTCCCAGACTACAGGATGAATGAAGTTCTTATTACTATATGAGAAAGCTGTCAAATTAAGTTGGGACCAAAATGTACAGGGTCTTGAATGCTAAGATAAGGAGTTTGAATTTGATATACTACCTGGTGCCCCTGCCCCAATCTCATGTGCAATGGTCTATCAGCAGACTGCTGCTGCAAGGTTCAATGCGCTCTAGGGGTCTGTACACTTAAAACTATGAAATTCCATCATTGTTTATCTTAAATAGTCAGCCAGAGAACACAAATTATTCAAAGAAAATTAATTTAACAAAATAGCATAATAAGAAAAATAGCAACAAGGCAATTTTTCCTATAAATTTGGGGTGCTCTCTCATCAGTTTCAGTGTGCAGTGGGGAAAAAACAAGACAAAATGACATATATTTATATACTTTTATGCTTTGAAGGCTTGTGACATATGATTTTATTCACTGAAGATCCCAAAGGACTGAAGGAAATAAATGGGAATGGGAAAGAAGAGAGATAGTACAGTAATAAATGCTGTCATTAAAAAATAAGTAGCCTACGTTGGGGTCATCATAACATAATAGTTAACATTTCTAGAGCACTTTGAAGTTTGCAAATCACTAGGATATTCATTATCTCACTTGGTTGCCACAACAACCCCTGAGGTAGGTGATATTTTCCTAATTTCACAAATGAGGAAGCTGAGGCTGAGAAAGCTTAAGTGACTTGCCCACAAACAGCTAGTGTTTGAAGTGAGATTTGAAACTAGGCCCCAATGAAGTGAGATTTGACGTCCACTATCCAGGAAGCCAGAATGGTGACTGGGATGCAAAGTTCTAGAGGAAATCAAGATGGAAGTCAATAAGCATTAGGTAACACTAAAAGTTAAGGAGCAGCTAGGTGGTACAGTGGTGAAAGCCCTGGGCCTGAAGACAGGAAGACAAATCTTCCTGAGTTCAAATCTGGCCTCAGACACTTCCTAGCTATGTGCCACTGGGCAAGTCATTTAACCCTGTTTGCCTCAGTTTCCTCATCTGTAAAATGAACTAGAGAAGGAAATGGCAAACCATTTCCTTCCAATATCTTTGCCAAGGAAACCACAAATGGATTCATGAAAAGTTAGACTGACTGAAAAATGACTAAACAAACCCTAAAAGTTAGAGTATTCAAAGAAAAGACTGGGGCTTCATCCAACCGCTCTGGAGAACAATTTGGAACTATGCCCAAAAGGCTGCAAAACTGTACATACCCTTTGATCTAGCAATACCACTACTAGGTCTGTATCCCAAAGAGATCATAAAAAAGGGAAAAGGACCCACGTGCGCAAAAAATATTTGTAGCAACTCTTTGTGGTGGCAAAGAATTAGAAACTGAGGGGATGCCCATCAATGGGGGAATGGCTGAACAAGTTGTGCTGTATGAATGGAGTGGAATACTAGTGTGCTGCTTCACAAACAGGCAGTCAGACTTCAGAAAAACCTGGAAAGACTTATATGAAACTGATGCTGAGTAAAGTGAGCAGAACTAGGAGAACACTGGAAACAGTAACAGCATCAACTTAGTTCTCAGCAATTCAATGATCTAAGACAATTCCAAAAGACTCATGATGGAAAATGCTGTCCACACCCAGAGAAAGAGCCATAGAGTATGAATGCAGATCAAAGCATACTAATTTCTCTTTCTCATGGTTTTTCCCTTTCATTTTGATTCTTCTTTTACAACATGACTAATGTGGAAATATGGTTAATATAGTTGTACATGTCAGATTACATGCTGTCTTGAGGAGGGGGAAGGGAAGGGAGGGAAAAAATTTAGAACTCAACATCTTGTAAAAGTAAATGTTGAAAACAATAGATAAATAAATATGTAAATAGATAGGTAGGTGGGTAAATAGAGAGAGACAGATTTTTTTTTTAAAAAAGAGAAGACTGTGATCTCACTTTCAGAAGATGGAGAGATCATAAATTGGAAGCTAAAGTTGTAGATCTCAGCCCTTAGTGATGAAAATTCTGCAGCCATATGCATGTAATGCCTGTAGGAAAAATTTGCCTTTCAGCTGTCAAAGCAGAACACTGTCTACCTGCACATCTTAATAACCTTCAGTATCCAGATATACAGAATATAGATATAAAACCAAGTTCACAGAGCTTCTGTTTGATCTTTTAGACTTGTCAAGTCAATCACTATGGATTAGGATTGTAAATGCATTTCGAAAAATAATTGTTAAGAGCAACTTAATGTTGTAGTTGAATGAGTGTTAAAGCAAGAGGCCTAGTCAAATTCTGACTCTGATACTAACTAACCATGTGAACCTAGAGTAGCCAGCTACTTAACTTCTCCCAGACTTGTTTTCCTCATTTCTAAAATCGTGATGATGATATTACTTAACTCTTAGTGTTATAAAAGAAGAACTATTATCATGAAGTCTGCAGGACATTCCAGAACATGAATGTCAATCAACTAATAAGCATTTATTAAGTGTGGTAGGTACTATGCTAAGCCCAGGAGATACGAAGAAAGGCAAGAAATAGTCCCTACCCTCAAGTAGCTTACAGTTGAATGGGGGAAACAACATTCAAACAACTATGTACAAGCAAGATATTTAAAAGATAACTAGGAAATAATCTACAGAAAGAAGGCACTGGAATTAAGAGAGATTGGGAAAGGCTTCCTGTAGAAAGTGAGATTTTAGCTGACACTTGAAAGAAGCCAAGTAAACTAGGAGAGAGAGCATTCCAGACATGGAGGGAAGTCAGTGAAAATTCCTGGAACCAAGAGATGGAGTGTTGTTCAAGGAAGAGCAAGGAGTTCAATGTCACTGGATTGGTGAGTCCATAGTGGGGTACAAGGTGTAAAGATTGGGAAGATAGTTGGGGGGAAGGAGCTGGATTATGAAGGGCTTTGAATGCCAAACAGAAGATTTCATTTTTGGTCCTGAATGTGATAGGGAACCACTGGAGTTTATTGAGGGGGGGGGTCCAAGTGACATGATCAAACCTGAGCTCTAGAAAATCATCTTGGCAGCTGGAGTTTAGATTACAATGGGGAGAGACTTGTGGTAGGTAGATCAATTAGCAGCCTATTGTAATAGTCCATGTGTGAAGACGTGAGGGCCTGTACTAGGGTGGAGGTAATGTCAAAGGAGAGAAGAGGACATATTGGAAAGATGTGGTAAAAATGAAATCTGCAGGCCTTAGCAACAGATTGGATATGGGGAGGTAAGATATACTGAGGAGTTAAGACGACACCTAGGTTTTCAACCTGGAGGACAGGAAGGTTGGTGGCACCTTTGACATTATTAGGAAAATTTGGAATAGGATAGTGTAGATATAGTGCTGGTTTAAAATCAGGAAGATGTGGGTTGAGTTCCACTTCTGATACCTGCTAGCTGTATGTGACCCCTGGACAAATCATTTGACCTATATGTACTACAGCCAGTTTTATCTCTACTACGTTTATCTTTGCTCGTGGAAGACAATCTCACAAAGACAACCCCTTTACATACTCTAGTAAGTATTTCAAAGTGTTGATCCAAAAAAAGAATGAATCTCAAATTAGATCTTGGATTTCTCTATGTTCTGGCAGAGCTTATGGTAGAAGCTGGGGTGCCTAAAAGGCTCATGACTGAACTTTTCCATAAGGATTCAGAATAATTCCAAGAAGGATTTAAGACAGACACATTAACAGATTGATCATTAGTCAGCCTCTATGAATACTTTTCTATTTCTCCTATCAAGTTACACTTAAGTGTTTCACTGAGTTTGAATGGGCAGGATAGGAAAGATGTGGCACATCCAGCTTATTCATTAAATCTGCTAGAGTTTCGTGACAAAAAATGGGTTGCAAGATGTGGTATTCAATTTGCCATTGTTTAACATAACTATAAAGTCCACATTCCATCCCAATGGCAATCTGAAGTCACATAACATCCATATTTAGGAGGTGGTAAGAAGAAGAGTGGAACATAAGCTTCTTTGGCTGTAGGGACCATTTGTCTTTGAATCCCCAGTGACTAGCATCTTTCTTTTTCTATTAGATCTGTCAAACCTATGATGTAGGGAATTCCCAGTGAGGAAACTTTATCTACCAATTCAAATCAGCAACTCGCAGCCTTAGAGAGTTGCCTGGAACATGGAGACATTATATGATTTGTCCTTGGTTATGTAGCCAGTATGCATCAGAAGTAGGATAAAATCCAGGTCATACGCGGGCCTTACACATAATAAGCAGTCAATAAATATTTCTTTACAAAGAAAGTGGGAGTGGGGGATAGATAGTGGACACCTCGGTTTACTAAAAAGTAACATTGTTGGGAAGATGGGCCCCAGGTGAGCTGCTCCATCCCCCCACTTCTAATAAGTACCCCATTCTAGCAGAGTTCCTAAGAGAATTCAGGGGGGTTAAGGGAAGACAGTCCAGCTGAGGTGGGGAAAAGAGTGGTCCCAGGCTGTCAGGGACCTCATCTCTCACTTCCCATGTGTAGTTTTGTTGTTCAGTCATTTCAGTCATGGCCGACTCTTTGTGATCCCATTTGGAGTTTTCTTGTCAAAGATACTGGAGTGGTTTCCATTTCCTTCTCTAGTCATTTTACACATGAGGAAACTGAGGCAAACAAGTTTAAGTGACTTACACAGGGTCACACAGCTAGGAAGTATCTGAGGCCAGATTTGATCTCAGGTCTTCCTGACTCCACGCCTGGCAGTGTATCCACTGTCCACCTTGCTTCCCCTATTTGTAGTTACTTGGCTAAAAACAAATTCCTATTTTTTTCTGGGGAAAAAATTGTTGTATTGAAGATGAGCCTGAAGAAACTGAAAAGAATGATCATAGGGGTAAATGAACCAAAAGAATCTAATCGCTGCAGCCAAGACCTTTCCAGTCTTCTTATTCTTTACTCCCATCTCATATTTTACAATGCTTATTTGCTGTTTCCTCTGCATGATACTCCATCTCCTGAGTCCACTTTCACTGTCTTTTCATTAGTTATCTCCTATGCCCAGAATGCTGTCCCATCACTCCCATGTCTTCCTTGCAGATACAACTCAAATTCTAACTTTTGCATTAAGGTCTTTGCCATTCCCCAAACTACTCATGCTTTTCCTTCTGACACTACCTTCCATCTATTCTATGTGTATCTTGTCTGAACATACTTATTTATTTTGTCATCTCCCTTTGGAATGTCAGCTCCCTAGAGTCAAGAACTGTTTTTTGCCTTTCTTTGTATCCCTAGAGCTTAGCACAGTTCTAAGGCACACAATAGGGATTTAATAAATGCTTTTTGACACACTAAGAAAACAGGATCAAGAAGGAGGAAATGGTCAGCTGTGTCAAAAGCTGCATATAGGATAGAGAGAATGACAACTGAAAAAAAAAGAAAGGCGTTAGATTACGGAGGGCATTAATGGCTCTGCAAAGAACATTTTCAGTATACCGGATTGGTGGAAGCTGACTTTCTACAAGTTTGGTCAGACATTGAAGATGCCAACGTCATCCACTGCATCTTGGGCCTTTGCTAGTTATCTTGACTTTTGTCTTGCCACCATGGAAGATAGAGTAAGGCTGACAACTGCACAACTCTGCCTCACTTAAATCTAATTCACGTGCAAGTCAAGACAGAATCTGTAATGTCGCTGGTCCTCTTTGAAAAAGAAGGATGAACAACAACAATGAAGGTCAAGAGAGTGTTGAGATCATAGTGTACAGTACAGTATTATGGAGTCGAGGTAAGGTTTGTTTAGAGTAGAGGTGACCTAGACCAGTAGAAATAGTGAGATTGAACACAAAAGAGAACAGGATGAAAATCTGTAGGAGACAGGAAGTGATAGGATCAGTGCCCCTAGGCTCCCATTGGAAGTTCTGGATCAATTTAGGAGAGAGAGAGAGAGAGAGAGAGAGAGAGAGAGAGAGAGAGAGAGAGAGAGAGAGAGAGAGAGAGAAAGTGAAGTTAGTGTCAGGGTTTGAGAAAAGTAGAAAAGGTTTGGTGAATGGGATAAAGAAAAAGTAGGAGATAAATAAAAGGATTGTAGTGTTGCAATGTAGGCCCAATTAAGGTCAAAAAGCACAGATTTGTTGTGGACTCAGCACAGAAGCTCATGGAAAAGTCATTCACGATATTCTAAAATGATTTGATTTTTTTTTTTGGTAATTACTTCCTCTTTGGGGGTGGTCCAGTTAGTCACAGTTGCTGATCCCATTATTGTTAGGAAGTCACAGAGGGAGTATGGTCTAGTAAATAAAATAAAATAAAGTGGACTTGTAGTAAAGTTGATTGGTGCTCAAATCTTGCCTCTAATTCTAGCTATGTAACCCTCCACAAATAACTTGAACTTTCTGAACTTCATTTTCCTTGTCCGTAAAATAAAGATAATAATGGAACATATCTAAGGTGCCACCTCCTACAGGAAACTTTCTCCCAATTTCTCATAATTCCAGTGCTTTCCTTCTGTTGATTATTTCTACCTTGTTCATACCTTGTCGTTTGCTGTTGATTCCTGCGTTACACTGTGAGCTTCTTGGGACCAGAAGCTGACTAGTTTTTCCTTGTACCCTCCGAGCTTAGCCAAGTGCCTGGCACATAGTAGGTACTTACTAAATGTTGATTGACTTAATAGAATTATTGTATCAAATGAGATCATGAATATAAAATGTTTTGTGAACCATAAAGTACTTGATAAAATGAATACTATTATTATTTTTGTTTAATATGTTTATTGATTTCTTTTTATCTTCCTTTCCAAACTTTTCCTCCCTTCCCCACTCTTTGAACCATACCTTTTAACAAAGAAGAAAAAAAAAAGAAAGAAAAAAGAGTTTAGCAAAAACAACAAATGTGTTGACTGTATTGGATAATACATGCAATATTTTCACCTTCATGGTTCCCCACCTCTGCAAAGGTAGAGAAGTACATTTTCTCAACTCTTTTCTGTGGCATGCCCAAGATTATGTATTAGAGATGGACTTGAACCCAGCTCTTTCTGTGTTAAGACCAGTTCTTTGTCCACTATGCCATATTGCCTTTCACATGGTTGAACATAATTCATAATTCTTACCAACTTTGTCCGTACCCTTTGATAACTATATTAATGAGGGTGCTGGTATTCAAGTAAGATTTATTAAACAATGGCTGAGGGCCTGATACCATGAGAAATATATAAAAAGACCTAACGTTGGAGAAGCTGTGAGGAAATAGGTACATTAATCCATTGTTTGTGGAACTGTGAACTTACCTGGCCATTCTGGAAAGCAATTTGGACTTATGCCCTAAAGGCTATTACGCTATTCATACCCAATGACACCACTACTAGGTCTATAAACCCAAGCAATCAAAGAAAGCAAGAAAGAGCCACATATGCAAAAATATTTAAACACTAATTTTTGTGGTGGCAAAGAATTGGAAACTGAGGGCATGTTCCATCAATTGTGGAATGGCTGAAAAAGTTATGGTGTATGAATGTGATGGAATACTGCTGTGCTATAAGAAATGATGAAGAAGATGGTGTCAGAGAAACCTAGGAAGACTTGTATGAAGTGACGCAGAGTAAACTGAGCAGAATCAGAAAGGTAATTTATGAATTTATACAATAATCACAATATTGTAATGACAAAAAACTTTGAAAGACTAAGGAACTTACTGAACAGTGAGCCACAATTCTGGAGGGCTTAAGATGAAACATGTTATCTACCTCCTCATGGAGAGTTGATGGACTCAGAATGCAGACTGAAATATGTATATATATTAGACGTGGTCAAAGGAGGAATTTGTTTTGCTTAATTATACATGTTTGTAACAAGGATTTTGTTTTTCTCGCTCTCTAAATAGCAGGGGTGGGGAGAGAAAGTGTATTTTTGTTTGAAAAAAAAAATTCATTCCAAAACAGGTCCTGCCTCACAGGTGCACTTATATTCTTTATACCATTTGTTGTTGATCAGTCATTTCAGTTGCATCTGACTCTTCGTGACTCCAATATTGGGAGTTTTCTTGGCAAAGATACTGGACTGGTTTGCCATTTCATTCTTCAGCTCATTTTACATATGAGGAAACCGAGGCAAATTGGTTAAGTGACTTGCCCAGAGTCACAAAGCTAATAAGTGTCTGAGGCCCAATTTGAACTAAGGTCTTCCTGACTCCAAACCTGGTGTTCTAGCCACTGCGCCACCTAGTATCCCATACTCTTTCTTGAATATTTTATTATTTATCTTAGCATTCTCTGTCTTGTACTATTCACGTACCAAAGAGTCTTTTGAAAACAGAAGCCACTCCAATACAGCCGGTTTCTAGTCATCATTCTGCAGCAGAGAACTTACCCTGTTGATCGGTGATTGGCAAGTTCATCAACCATCACAGAACAGAGTCTATAATAGAGGGCATTTTTAAAAGCTTGACATGCAGCCTTCTGGATGTCTCTTTGGATTGTTTCAATAGAAAAACAATTCTGTAACTCAGAGCCTGTAAATACTGGAGGGATGCCTGATTTAGAGCCATGAGGCAATTGAGGAAATATCACAAAATCCACAGTGAAAATGAGCAACTTTACATTTGCAAATGACAGCTATTTTTTTGGAAATTATTTTGACTGCATTTTGGTTGCCATTAGACAGAGTGATGTGACTACAAATTAAATCCAACTGAAAGCATACTGCCACACCCACAACAGGAATTAAAAAGGTAGACCAACCCTAGAAGTGGCAATGCTCTGGGCATCAGAAACAACAAGTCAAAGAAAATTAATGTGTTCCTGTAGAAAAATGTACTTAAGAAATTAATGCCCCATCATGCTCCCATTCCTCACTTGATCATAGCGTGTCATGCTATGTAAGATGATATAGATAATCCCGACCCTGAGACCTTTACGAAGTCACCATTTCCCGAATGAGCACTGGTTGCTTCAGCTGGAAGCAGCATAGTAAGGTAGACAGAGTATTGGATATGAGTCCTGAATGATAACAACACTGAGTGAAATTTGGAAAATTGTTCCTATTTCAAATATATGTGTGTGTGTGTGTCTGTGTGTGTGTGTGTGTGTGTGTGTGTGTATACACACATACATACATATATACACATATATATAATTTTAAACCTTGTCAAAGATGATATCAATAACTCACATCTACACAACTGATAAAGGTTTGCAGAGAACTTTCTTCACAATAACCAAATGAGACAAGTAGTGAAAATTGACCCATTTTTTAGATAAGGAAACTGAATCTCTGAGCAGCTAAGTTATTCCCCTATGATCATACAGCTAGTTAAATATCCAGGTTAGGATGTGAGCCTAGCTCTCTAGACTCCAATTCTACTGCTCCATTACGCCATGCTGTCTCTCACTAATATCCCAGAACTTTCTGGATGAAAGGCTGTTTATTTTAAACCACACTTGACTCTAAATCACACGACAGTCTGCACGGAGTACACTCTGTGTTTCTAAGTTACTTGTTAAGTTACTGTAGCAATAAAACCTTTACTTACCAGGGTACATTTGGTCCATTTGTTCTCGGGTAGTGTAAGTAGATTTTGACTCTACACAAGGAAAACTTCCTAATAATTAGACCTGCCCTAAAGTGGAATGGGCTGCTTGGGAAGGTAGTGAATTCCCTCTTATTGGAAGGCTTTAAGCAGAGACTGGATGGCCCCTAGATATCTCTAAGTATCAGGAATAACGAGATAAGGGAGGGACTGATAGATCGATTGGAATCCAAAATGCTGGAAATCTGACAGCTAAGTTCAAGCATACCTAATCAGATATTTAAAAGGAAAAACACAAACAGCTCACTGATCCAGGATTACAAGCAAAGAAGCCCTTTGCTGATTTATTAAGGACACTTATTCATGCTGTGCTTTGAAAATTTCTCATAAATGATGTACAAATGCCTTATATCTAGAATGTGATCAACTTCAAAGTCTCATGGCCCCCTGTCTTTAAATTAATCAATCAACAAGCCTTTATTAAGCATCAGCTCAGGGCAAGGCACTGTTCCTAGGTGATGGGGATACAACCATAAAATAAACAGCAATGGCCTTCAGGAGATTATCCAGGAGAGACAACACGTACAAATTGTCTACAAGTGTATGAAAAATAGATATAAGGTTATTTGGAGGGAAGGCAGGTAGAGGGGGGTCAGTAAAGAATTCATGTAGAAGGTGATATTTGTGCTAAGTCTGGAGGGAGGACAGGAATTCTAAGAGACAGAAGTGATGAGAGAGTGCACTCCAGACACAGAAGACACTGGGGATAGAAGACACCCACTGCAGAGGTGGGGAATGCAGTGTCATGTGTGAGAAGTCAAGTTTGACTGGACTGCAGAAATTATGAAAGGGAGTAATGGAAAATAAAGCTTTGAAGATAAAAATGGGGCCAAGTTGTTAAGGTTTTTAAACGTAAAACAAAGAAATTTATATGGGATCCCAGGGGCAAAAGAAAGCCCCTGGATTTTGTTGAGTAAGGGAGAGTTATGGTCAACTCCGTGTTTTCAGGAAAATTGTCTTAGTAGGTAAGTGGAAGATAATTTGGAGTGGGAAGAAACTTGAAGCAGAATCACCCGCTAGGAGGTCATTGCAATAGTATAGGAAAGAGAGCATGAGGGCCTGAAGAAGGATGGTAGCCAGTTAAGTAGAGAGAAGGGTACAGATGCGAGAGGTAGAATGACAAGATTTGGCAACCAATTAGACATATGCGCAGAGAAAAAGAGACAGAAAAAGAGAGTCAGAGAGCTTGAGGATGATGTCAAGATTTTGAACCAAGTTACAGGAAGAATGATGATTGATGCCTTTGTCAGAAAGAGGGAATTTTAGAAGGAAGTTGATTAGAGCAAAAGATAAAGTTTTGTTTTGCATACCTCAGGTTTGAGATGCTCATGAAATTTCCTGCTTCAAATGTCTAATAGGAAGTTGGTAGCTCTTGAGAAAGACTATATACATATGGATATATACATCTGTGAGTTGTCAATATAAACATGATAATTAAACCCATGTGAACTGATAAAGTCTCCCAGAGAAAGGAAGAGAAGAGGGCCCAGGACAGAGCTTTGAGGAATACTCACAGTTACAGGATATGATGAAAGGGGTACTTTTAATGACCCACTTGCTTTTTCTTACATTTGAGACACCATCTCCCATCTCTCTTCTCTATAACTTTGCATCAATTGTCCTCCATGCTTGGAATATTTTCCGTCCCCTTCTTCAACTCTTAGATCTCCTGGCTTCTTTTAAGACTCATTACAAACACCATGTCCTTCAGGAAGCCTTTCCTGGTCTACAGTATCTAGTGTCATCTTTTCTGATTTTATATATCTATTCTGTTTTTATCTTGTATGTTCTGACTTAGAAATGTTGTCTCCATCATTAGAATATAAGCTACCGGTGGCAGGGAGATTGTTTTTGCATTTTCATTGGATCTCCTATGCCTGGCCATATCGGGCACTTCACCAATGCTTGTTAACATATTATAGAGGCTTTAGCCAAGCGGATCATAATGAGTTCCATAGTAGTCATTAAGTTAGTCAAAGTACAGTACTAAGTGCTGAAGTAAAAACAAACAATACATACAGGATACAAACAGAGTAGACAAATGTTATCTGCAAACAGAAGGCATTAGCAGCTAAGGAGAGAGGCTGGGGCAGGGGGACTGGAAAAGGCTTCCTCACAAGTTGGGATTTGAGATGGATCTTGAAGAAAGCAAGGGAAACTAAGAGGCCAGGGTGTGGGGACAGAGCATTCCAGACAGATAGGACTGGAAGTACAAAGGCACTGAGAGGGCCAATGGAAGGTCCTGTTCTAAGGACTGCAAGTAGGTTGATGGGGCTGGATGGTAGAGTAACCAGAGTGAAGTAAGGTGTAAGAAAGTTGAGTGAATCAGTTTTTTGACTTTAAAATGTGTGAAGGAAACAAATAGCTTAGTAAGAATGTTGGAAATAGCATTAAAACTCTTTTGGTTCTATGCATTAATTAATTAAATTTTTATTTTCTGTTGTACATTTAATCTACATATATAGATGTGTGTATATATATGCATGCACATATATACATGTGCACATGCATGCAAGTGTGTAGGTTAAACAGACAACAGAAATTAAAAATTAAATTAATTAATACATAGAATCAAGGGAGTTTTTATATTTTATGTGTGTGTGTACATACATGCATGGCGGCTAGGTGATGCAGGGGATAGAATGCTGGGCCTGGAGTCAGGAAGAACTGAATTCAAATCTGGCCTCAGATTTACTAGCCGTTTGACCATGGGAAAATCACTTAATACTGTTTGCCTCAGTTTCCTTGACTATAAAATAAATTGAAGGAGGAAATGGCAAACCAGTCCAGTATCTTTGCAAAGAAAATGCCATACAGGGTCACGAAGAGTTAGATGCAACTGAAATGACTGAACAACAACAAATACACATATGTATGTATGTATGTATGTATATATACACATACACACATTGATGTTGTCCATGGGATCAGAGATCTTGAGCTAGGCTTTTGAGGCCATCTGGTCCAACTTTTTCATTTTCAGATGTGCGAAGTAAAGCTCAATGGGATTTGTGTGAGGTCACACAGGTGGTAGATGTCAGAAGCAGGATTTAAGCCCGTTTCCTCTAACTCCAAATTCAGTGCATCTCGAAATGTAAGTTTCAACATATTGGAGATAATATATATGCAGTTATCTTCGTACAGCACCATATGCAGTATTAAATATAATTAGGAACAAATGGTTTTAGCTAATGATTTTGAGCTCAGTGATGTCTTGTCAATTCTACTTTGATTAACTTACTAGTAAGTTAATTGGATGTGCTTTAAAATCTGCTTTTAGAGAGGCTCCAATATTCATTCATTTATTTGACAGTCTTCAAAGAGCAAAATATGCTCCCTATTCTCAAGGAGTTCCTTGTATAGTTGGAGATCATAAATGAACAATTACCAAGTCAAATGCGAATAAATTGAAACCATTTAGTGTACATTGTGTACTGAAGTGCCAAAGAAGAAACAAATAAATAGTGATCAATATGAGATAGGATAAATCAGGCCCAACTTGAATAAAGAGGAAACAGACAAGTTTCTCTCTGCTTCCATCCATTGTTACCTACCTCTCCCCCCAGGTATCCCACCACCCTAAGGATGCTGCTTACCTATGTGTAATTCATCCTGTAGGCTATCAACTAAATGAACTGAAAAATTTATCCGTGCCCTTTAAATTATAACATGTCAATGGATGCCTACTTTGCATACCTTTGGAAATCATTCTGAGGCTAGTCAGCAGAGATTCCTCAGAAAGAAAGAGATAAAGCCCAGAGACATTACCCTAGGAGGATTGTCAGGACTTGTTGACTGATAGATTATGAAGAAAGAAGTGTGAGGTTATATGTGTGTGTATCTATCTATCTATCTATCTATCTATCTATCTATCTATCTATCTAGATACACACCCACACACACACATATTGTATAGCTAGCTAGCTATTCCTGAGCTTACAAATTTCAAGAATTAGGAAAATGGTAATGTCTTGGTCAGTTCCTCCTCCAATAGAATATAAGTTCTTTGAAGGTACAGATTGTTTCCTGTTTTTTTCTTTGTGTCTTTTACCTTGTGCCTAGCACAGTGCTTGAAATATGTCAGCAATAGTTGATGAGCTCCCAGACAGAATGAACTTTGTGGGTAGAGGAAGTCCGAAGACCACGCATTGGTCTGGCTCTCAATGGGAGAGCATTTCTGAATGATGGCCTCGTGGTGCCAGTAACATGTTAGCATTTCCAATGCATGGCAAAAGACTGAAGTAATAAATTCATTTTGGAATGAGAGCAATTTGAAGGTAGATCAGGCCAAATATGCAGTACAGGTTTAGACAAACTATAGATCAAACAGAATACGATTTGGTGTCACTATGGTACCTCCTTGATTAATCTGCCTTGCTTTCTCTCATGCCCTCCAAAAGTTGTGTGGGCTGATCAGTCCCATGCTTACTGACTTTAATATATTATTACCCAATCTCTCCTAAGCCAAGGAGTGAGAATATTGGATTATAGTTTAGCATTTGCTAAGTAATGTATTGACAAGAAGGATATCCCAATGCCATAACTGTTTGTGAGGGCTGCCTTATTGTGAGGCAGAATAAGTACCTGCTTCAGTTTTAAATGTGAAGTTCACTAAAGCCCCTTATCAAAAGTAATACTCTGTCATGTCCTGCAATTCTTACCATTAGATCATAAAATCTGGTGTCATTTAAAACCTTTTATTTTATTTGTAATTTATGAAATAAAATAAGCATTTCTATAACATAGTATAATAAAAAATTCTTCATCTTTCTTTGGGTTGTGTGCCCCTTTGGCCATCTGGTAAAACTTATGGGCCCCTTCTTAGACTAGTATTTTTAAATGCATAAAACAAAATGCATAGGATTACAAAGGACATTAATTATGTTGAAATACAGTTATCAAAATAATTTTTTTTTACAAATCAAATTCATGGACCCCAGATTAAGAACCCCAGTAGAGAATCAGCTAATGAGTTAGACACCATTCACACTAATATTAACTAATCTAAGTGATAGCAGATTAAAGTGTTACCTTTCCCAAGAAGAGGCTGTTGTTGTTTTTGAAAACAAGAATCTAAGTTATAAGGGAAAGAAATGAAATGTTTTTGAAAAATGTGAGAGCCGGTGGAGGAGACAAACATATTTCACTGTATTTTCTTTACTGTTTGGTGGGGGTTGTGCAGAGGGCAGGTCCAGAAATGAAACGTGTCAGTCAGTAGCATATTCTCCTTCTGGGTAAGATTAATCCTGTTAAAATTGTTTCATCCTCCTCCCTCCTCACTTTGCTGCCTCACTTTAGCTTTGCCGAGGGAACCCACTACCATCCATTCTTCTGCTCCCTGCTAGGCCTCTGGACCTGTATTGTAAGGAGGGCTGCTTCAGGCAGGCCTGCTAACCTGGCTCAGTTCCAAGCCTTTGCTTTTACTGAAGTTGTCTCACTTAACCTGATGGCAAACAGGGCTTGGAAACACCCAGGGCACTAGAGGTCCTTGTTAGGGCAGAGACCAGTGTTTCAACCATATGGAAAGTAGGACATAGCCACAACGTTCTAGACCTTTGTTTACGGTTTGGAGTGTCATAGCTGCCTGGCCTTGAATTTTCTTAGCCTCCTAAGAACACACTGGTCTTTTCTGATAGTGTTTTCTACTTTCTTCTGGAAGATCAGAAACTGGGAAACCTCTGTTACTGCAAGTAGTAGAGGAAAGAATGTTTGGCTACATGAAATTGGAGGTGCACAATGGGCAATTAGCATGTCATGTCTGCAGTTAGCCCATGTCCCAATTTCCCCTTTCTCTTTACCAAGCAATTCAAAGTGCTAATGTTGAAGACTTTCTCATGTTTTTTGTTTGCTTGTTTGTTTTGTTTTGTTTTGTTTTTAATTTTACCCCTGAGGTTCCCTCCCCTTGTAAAATGAGAAGCAGTGTGGTATGATGGATAAAGGGCTGGCCTTGGATTCAAGAATATCTTAGTTCAAATCCTGCCTCTGAGATAACACTAGCTAAATGACCGTGGGCAAGTCACTTGATTTTCAGTGCTCCTAGATGACTCTTTAACACTATTTATTACAGCCAAGTTAATGACCTACCTCAATCAAGTTCATCTTCAGGGATAAACTCACAGCTCCAGGTCTGCGCCACTCCCCCCAAGACTAAAAAGATTATCAACCCCTGACTGACATTATATAAGTGAAAATTGCAGGTCAGTTCGCCAAAATGAAACTGAAGTGGTGTCAATTTCTTTGGAAAATTCATATTTTTAAAATGACCATTCCTTGGATTTCTCCTTAACTTTTTAGGGGAAAGTGACTCATTCCTGAGAGCAATAATTCATCTGCATGCAGCTGATATAATCTGCTTGCTGAATGAGGTCTGCATTCCCTTCAGTGTTCCTGACTGTCTGAAGGAAGAGTTGTTTTTCTGTCATCTGCTCCGGGTTGCATGATTGGTGACTTACAAAGGCTTAGAAAATGAATCTGACACCTTGTTCAAGGACTGCATTGAGAGAATGGCCCAAATGGGTAACAACCGTGTGCCCTGGACCCCTGACACAGAACCCGGGTGAGGAAAATTCAGCTCAGTGTTACAGAAAATATCACAGAGGGGAAGAAAGGGCTGGATAGGAAAGTCTCCAGAACATTTCCATTTCGGAGCACGATCATACTTGTTGACTGAGGTATCTGTGTTATCTAGGTCACGCGTTCGACAATCTGGCACAGGTGACTAAGCTGACGAACACAAACAAATGGGCACAACAAGATCTGCAAATTGGTTGTGATTGAATACTTCATGTCATCAAGGGGGAGAGAGGCAATGAAAGAAAAGCCTTATTTCTCTACAAAGAAAAGCATTTCTGTTGGAGAGAGTTTGAGAAATAAAGGAGGAAAAAATGTCTTACGAGAGATCACTGTGCATTCAGCCGAGTGCAGAGTGTAAAAGGAGGAGGAAAAAGAAGCTTGATTCTGAAACTCTATTCAGTGTAATTTGGTGTAAGCTATTTTCTAAGTAGAGAGTCTGAACTTTAATCAACCAGCATGTTTTCCCAGATGGCTTTAAATGTGAAAAATCTTAATCTGCTTTTTAAGAGAAAGAATGAGGATATTCCTTTCATCCTAAGAAGGAAACATATTAAGAATTTATCCAAATACATCTAATTTATCAATATATTTTCTTAACTTAAAACACACATTATATACTTTGGAAGATGTGTACATGTATGTGTCCTTTAGCATCACTTTTCTTGTGCTCTAAGATTGATTGGCCTACGATTGCTAAGAAAAAGGACATGCTTGAATGGAACTCTTCTATCCACAAAACTAAGTACCTTAGTACAGTATTATTTCTCCAGTAGATGCTTAGCAATCATTTTCCGAATGAATAAGTGTACAGGCAATAAGTCACCAATGAGGGGGCAGTTGTCAAATGTAGAAAGCTGAATCCAGAAGATTTATCCATAAATTTCATGGTGGGCAGGCAGAGGCATAGAATATAGAATCAATGTTCCATCTATCTCCAGACTAAACTGAAAGTGGCCAGGTGAACAGTGGACTAAAAACTTTGATCTTCCTTTATCCAACTTCTTGGGCAGTTTTGGCAATTTCGCCTATGAACCACAGTCAAGATGAAATATATGATGAGTGTGAAGCTCTAGAGATGAAAGGAACCTTAAGTCTGCCTAGTCTGACTTTGTCATTTTACAGAGGGGGAGCTGAAGCTGGGAAAAGTTGTAGCTTACCCGGGGTCTCATAGATGGTAAGTGTGTGAGGCTGGATTGGTCTTCTAGACTCTAACTCTAGCACTCTGTGAGTATTGCCAGATTGCTTCTTCCATTTGTACTGAAGTCCTGGGTGCTGCAACAAAGGTAGTGTCAGGAGAACTACTTATCATCCCGCAGCTGATCTTTGCAAACATACCTTTACACCTGGGTTCAGAAAAGGGTTCATCAATAGGGCATATTTGAGTACAAAGGATGAGCATAAAGAAAAGACTCAAAGGAGCTGTCATTTCTTCTGGTCCTCTCTAATAAAAATACCTTGCTTCAGTTGTGATGAGTTGGGTGTGTGTGTGTGTGTGTGTGTGTGTGTGTGTGTGTGTGTGTGAGAGAGAGAGAGAGAGAGAGAGAGAGAGAGAGAGAGAGAGAGAACTTCCTAAATTCATTGCATTCCACCAGCATTAAGAAATAATAGAGACATAGAAAGAAATTGCAGATCAAAAGCATCTCTTACAGAGTTTCAAGGATCTTAAGAGAAGGGTGGTACCATGGTAGAATAAAATTGCAACCCGATGCGTTGTGATGCAAGAGCAGGTGGCACCCAAAGAACCTAGAGAAAGGATGCACCAAAGAGTAGCTATTAGATCTCTTTTCCTTGGGAAAAGATTGGAAATTTTGAATGTCACTTTGTATGACAACAATTTGGTAAGGTAATGACAAAGTGTCTCCTTTTTTTTTTTTATTAAGAAGTAATTCTTTTTTCCCCTTTCTTTTTTTTTTATTAAATAATTTATTTTTAGTTTTCAACAACTACTTCCATAAGCTTTTGAGTTTTAAATTTATCTCTCCCTCCCTCCCCACCTCCATCCCCAAGATGACATGAAATCTGATATAGGCTCATTCCTATTACATTCCTATTAAACATATTTTCACATTAGTCATGTTGTAAGGAAGAATTAGAACCAATAGGAGGAACCACAAGAAAGAGGAAACAAAACAAAACAAAAGAAAAAAAGAGCAAATAGCATGTTTCGATCTGCGTTCAGACTCCATAGTTCTTTCTCTGATTGTGGATGGCATTTTTCATCATGAGACTTTTGGAGATATCTTAGATCCTTGCATTGCTGAGAAGAGCTAAGTCTATCAAAATTAGTCATCGCATAATGTGGCTGTTACTGTGTAGGATGTTCTCCTGGTTCTGCTCACTTCACTCAGCATCAGTACATACAAGTCTTTCCAGGTTTTTCTGAAGTCTGCTTTCTCATCGTTTCTTATAGTACAATAGTATTCCATTACATTCATATACCACAACTTGTTCAGCCATTCCCCATTTGATGGGCATCCCCTCAATTTCCAATTCTTTGCCACCACAGAAAGGGCTGCCATAAATATTTTTGTACATGTGGGTCTTAAGAAGTAATTCTGACCAGCAGAGGTGATGCTACTAGGACTTTACCCCATCCCCATGCCATACTCTGCATGGTAAGAAGATTTTTTAGGAAAAACTTGAGGCCAGCTAGGTGGCACAATGGATAGAGCACCAGTTTTGGACTCAGGAGGCCCTAAGTTCAAATCTGGTGTCAGACACTTGACACTTACTAACTGTGTGACCATGGGCAAGTCATTTAACCCCAAGTACTCACCAAAAAGCAAAAAAAAAAAAGTATGGGGGCAACTAGGTGGTGCAGTGCATAGAGCTCCAGCCTTGGAGTCAGGAGGCCCTGAGTTCAAATCTAGAGTCAGACACTTGACACTTAACTAGCTGTGTGTGACCCTGGCAAGTCACTTAGCCCCAATTGCCTCACCAAAAAGAAAAAAAAGGAAAAAAAAGGAAAAACTTAGAGATATTTAAAGAAAGGTGTTCTTTTTAAAATATCACAGCTATTTATTTGAGTATATCAAAGGATAACATGTCGCACCAAGCAAGAAAATTGGTGATGATTCTTTTTACAGTGGCTTTTTGATGAACTAATGAAACCATTTCCCAGTACTACACAGGAGAAGCAGAGAAGTGTGATCTGGTAGAGAGAATGATGATTAATGACCTTGCTTCATCACTAAGGCAATGTGATATGGTGGAAAGAACACTGGACTTGGAGCCAGAAAACCTGGATCCAATCCCCAGCTCTGCCACTTAAGAGCTCTGTGACATTGGGCAAGTGGCTTAATCATTCTGAGCTGAGTTTCATCATCTTTAATGTGGGGATAGGAGGTGCATGTTATACTGCCTTTAATAAAGCTGTTGTGAGGCTCAAATGAGATCATAGAATCGTGGATTTAGAGCTGGAATGGACCTCCCGGGCAATCACTTTGGAATGAGGAAATCGAGCTCCATCGAAGTTAAGTGACTTGCTTGAGGTCATACAAGTAGTAAGTGAGGCTAGATTTCAATACATTTTCTCTCACTTCAAACCCAGTGCTTTTTCTCTGCACTTCTAATGTATTTGAAGCAATTTGCACATTTGAAAGCATTATTACTATTAATATAAGGCAGTAGGGACAAAAGATCTCATTGGCGGTTTGAAATTTTAACCCTAAAGCTAATGGCTTGAATTGTCCGGGGACATTACCTCTTAGACATAGAGAGTGAATACAGCCCATTAAGCCTCAATAAAGCCCCTCTTGTACTTTACATGATATTATCTAATTTGGATTAACTGTTGCTGTAAATGAGAAATAGGACTGATTTAATGTTCTCTATAGACAGTGAGATAAGTTGTTTAACGTAACCTTGAAAATAGTTTGGGGATATAACTAAGCCCAACAGAATCTTGGCTGGCCTTTGAATGCACACTGCCTCTCCCTATACAATTGAACTTAAGCAGAAGTTGTCAATAAGGTAAGTTAACACAATGTTTTGTTATAAGGCAAATAATTACTAGACATCTTCTTTAAAGAGCAATGCATTGACCCTTTGCTATTTAACCATCTAACCAATTCTAATACTTGTCTTTGTGTAGAGTCGACTTTTTGGTGTCCATTGACCAGTTTTAACTAGTTTTTCGGTATGCTTTTGCAGCAGGCATTCATTCTTTGATTCCTTCCAGAAACAATGTACACTACTTTCATATACTTTGTCTAGAGAAAACATTCTCTCTGTAAACTCCAACATACTAGCAATTAATGAAGTGGATGCATTTTTTCTTTTGAATTTGAAAAATAAATTATGGTATGAGTTTTGTCTGGAGACCACATGTCTAGGAGAATAACCACTTTAAACTAGATGTGCTAAGTCAACATTATAGCTTATGTATTTTAACCAAAAAAAGTATTCATACATTTTGTTTTGACATGGCAGACATTCCTGAACCAAAATCCACCTTCTCCTCCCCACCAACTGATATAATTTAGATTTCCAGAAAACAATTGAGCAAAGTGGCTTACATAGCATGAATATGACCAAGCATGCTTTACTTTCCATATTTATAACTTACTAGTTGTTGACAGTAAGAATGTATTCCTTAGTTTTGATAATATGCTGAGTGCCTTTAGTGTTGCTATACCTGCCTAACAAAATATTGTACCAGCAGCTAAATGATCATGCTTCTTAATGGGTAATGTACCTGCAATTAGCCTGTAGAGATACTTATTTTATAACAGTCTTCATACAAAGGCTTACACTCACCACCACCCATAGTTCCTAAGACATTGGGACAGATATCCTTTTAAAAATTATTTATTTATTTTTAGTTTTCAACGTTCACTTCTATTAGATTTTGAGTTCAAATTTTTCTCCCCATCTTTCCCTTTCCCCCACCCATGCACGCAATTTGATATAGGCTCTACATATATATTCATATTGAACCTCTTTTCACATTAGTCATGTTGTAAAGAAGAATTAGAACCAATGGGAGAAACCACGAGAAAGCAGAAACAAAAAAAAAAGAGAGAGAGTAAATAATATGCTTTGATCTGCATTCAGACTGCACAGTTCTTTTTCTGGATGTGGACAGCATTTTCCATCATGAGTCCTTTGGAATTGTCTTTGATCCTTGCATTGCTAAGAAGACATGAGTCTATCAAAATTAAGTCTTTGCGCATTGTGGCTGTTACCATGTACAATCTTCTCCTAGTTCTGCTCACTTCACTCAGCATCAGTTCATTCAAGTCTTTCCAGGTTTTTTTGAAGTGGACAGATATCTTTAAAAAGAAATTGTCCTTGTCTCCAGACATATTTTGCTTGGAATTTGTGGGATGAAATCTAATTTAAACCTACAGGCAAATTTGTGGTTTTCCAAATCTGCTTTGGAGATCACCATAACCAAATCACCTAGTGGCCAGCTTTCTGGTGTTGAACCTTTCTGTACTTAAACTCCATCAGCAGAACCTCTCTGTAGCTAGATCCATACTTGAATCTTTTCGGTGTGGAAGATTATTTTCACAACTAGCTTCAAGCTCCCATATCAACCTTGGCTGAAAAATCAGACCCAATATAACTATACCCAAAAAAGAGAGATTGATTTATGTGAATATTAACTATTGGCATTAACATATCAGGGACTGAGGGAGGCATGATTATGACATTTTGAGACTCTAAAGTGGTTTTCATTTAAGTTCAAAAGATCAGTTGAAATACCTTCAGATCCAGGTACTTTAGACAGATGCTTATATTCTTATCTCAATCTTCAGTGTTCATATTTTCAAGATTTCCATCTATTCATTTAAAATGTCAGAATAGAAACTTCCTCTCCGTTAAGATGGAAACTGAACTTGTGGTTTCACTGCTGCAGACATTTTGTAAGTTAGGGAACTTTCTTCTACCAGAACAAGTTGGCATATTCTCTGCAGTTAAGAGATTTCCTTTCTCTTAAGAGAGGTGCCCCAAACAGAAAGAAATTAAATGATTTGTTCAGGGCCACATCACCAGGATTAGTCAGAGACAGATCAACTCTTTATCTGCAACATCACAGTGCCACTCATTCCTTTGAGAAGTTTGCTATTTATCTTGGTTGGTACATTTGCTTGAAGTGCTTCTGTGAATAGGAGATGGCTTGACTATCTCAATGACATCTAGGCATATCATCCTAAGTATAGATTAAAGTGTGAATGGGGCAAAAAATGCAACTAGCTGTTAGATTTCATTAAGTGAGACATTAGACCACATCAAATGAGGCAGAAAAGAAATGTATTTATTATAGCCAGTTTTCTACCATAAAGGAAAAGCAAATAATAAAATTTGGACCGCATTGTTTCAAGGAGCAAAACAATTTAAGAGCTCTGCTGCATTGTCTAGTTGATAAAGTAATATCTGGACCCCTGGGTTCATTTCCATTTGGATGTTTTCCTACTGGTCTAGCTTTTTAAGGCAATTGGATGAGAATGAATCAAAATATCCCTCAGTGTTCTGTGGTTTAAGAGCAGATATATAACTGCCATTATTGAACAAGCAAACAATCTAAGCAAGTCATTATAATCTAAGTACTTCTTAATTCAGAAGTACAGGAACCAAATGTAGGTATGAGATTTAAAAGTTCATAATGACATAGACTTAAATGAGGCATCTAAAGTTATGTTTCAAAAGTGATATTGTGATATTCAATTAGTTGTGAAATATCTGCTGAGAAAACACTGCTCTATGGAGGAAAAAGAAAGGACTATTTGCCACTGGTCTGAACTCACCGCAGATGACCTCATTTGCAGACTACTCTCACTAGAAATGAAATAGGCCACAAATTGTTCCTCTTTACTCTGGCCTCAAAAATGATGCATCTAAAAAGGACTTTCTTTTTCTCCTGAGTTATCAGATTCAGTAGAAAAACATTTGCTCATTTATGTATGCCCCATATAACTAAAAGATCACTAATATCTCAATTGGTCTGTGAGTTTCTCCCCACATCTCTACCGTGAAGCATAGGAGCAGTAAATTTGGATAAGTACAAAGCCACCAACATCATCTAGACTGGACCTGAGTAAAAGAAAAAATGATCAATTCTCAGTTTTCAGCCTAAACCCAGTATTTACCCACTGGATGC
The DNA here is from genome assembly GCF_003287225.1 of Phascolarctos cinereus. Lineage (NCBI taxonomy): Eukaryota > Metazoa > Chordata > Mammalia > Diprotodontia > Phascolarctidae > Phascolarctos > Phascolarctos cinereus. The sequence continues at coordinate 118,192,978 of NW_027556180.1, read as the reverse complement.
TCCCAATTTCTAGTCTGCCTTCTCCACCTCCATTACTTTTATATTCATTTTGTATATATTTACACGTATGCATGTTATCTCCTCAATGTTTATAGAATGCAATATTATTCTTTTTATATGTCACATACATATAGAATGTTTTATATGTATATACATATATACATACATATATAAGTATATATATACATATACATATATATGTGTGTGTGTATGTGTATATATATATATACATATATATATATATATATATATATATATATATATATATATATAATTACAATAGAATATAAACTCCTTGAGGGCAGGGAGGGCTTAGTGTTGGTTTTTCCCCTTCTATATACCCAACACCAAGCACATTGCCTGGCCCATTGGAACTACTTAATACATGCTTGTGGATGGATTGATCCATAATTGATTGAAACAAAAGAACTAAAGAAAGTGGGTTTCTTCTGAGCCATTTCCAAAGAGCTTCAAGTGTAAGGTGCGAAATCTGGAATTGCCCCACTTACTGGAAATCCTTAGATATCTGGGGCCATCCTGAAATAGGAATTTAGACCAACTCCCACCCCCCCCCCCCTGCCCAGGATGTTGTTGCAAGGACTAGAACTGTACCCAAATCTTAAGCCACAACCTTTGGTACTGTAGAAAGAACTCTGGATTTTAAATCAGAAGACCTAGGTTCTAATCCTTGTTTTGCCATTTAATTCCTATATGACCTTGGCAAGTCTTTTGACTTCTCCAGGCCTCAATTTCTTCATCTATAACATGAGGGGTTTGGACCTCTAAGGTCACTTGGAGTTCTAAATCTATGATCCTATTACCTGGGATTAGTCTGGGATTCTTGGAACTCCCTTGAAGATTTAGATGACTCTATAATGCAGCAGTATATAAACTATAGTTTTCAAGCTTTTTCTACCATTCTTAGATAACTGGATGCAAAACGAATTAACTTTGAACCCAAAGGCCCCTCTTGAGACCCTGTGGGAGCTGGAGGGCCATAGTGCTGTTCTGACCGCTGTTTCTCTTCACAAGGTTAGGGACAAATATCTGGATGTTTTTGCCAGTATAACTTGACCAGTGGATAGAAGAACTAAATCCAGGAAGTCTCCCTTAATCCTGGAGACAGTGATTGGAAATTCACATCTACACATGTGCTACTCATTCTGAGGAGGCACTCTGGGCCAATTTCTGATCCCAGGACATCTATAACATCCTAGACCAAGTCATCCAAACATCATCATGGCTTGACCCACTCCTCCTTCACCCTGACAACAGAATAACGTCAAGAATAATCTCCTCAGCAGCTCCTTTCAGATTTGCAGAGAACTAGTCTTGGAACACTGAAGTGGGGGAAGTAAGGTAAAGGGCAGCATGGCCTTGTAGTTGTAGTATAGATTCAGTTGTAGCAAAGATTCACTGATAAATCAGATAAGGAACACAATGATCCCAGAGAGAGGGTAGTATTCACTCAGAGTGGGTAAGAACGTAGAAAGACCTCCTGCAAAAATGCATGTCCTAGCCATCAGAGATTAATTTGAGTTAACAAATTCCTATTCTAAAATCTAAATATTCCCTAGGAAGGCTAAATTTCATTGATATCATAATGTTAAATATTTTATGAGATAACCATGGATTATAAAAGGCCAGGAAGTCAGGCTCCTCCTATTTCTCCTCTCTATTTAATCTCTATTTCCGTTGGTTCTCAAAATGGTGCTTTACATACAGTAGGCATGTCCATCTTTAAAGTCAGATCAACACTTTGTTATATATTCAAAGAATGGGAATTTTGATTGAATCTAGGAAGAAGGGGAATTTGGGAATAGAGGACAGGCTTGAGTCCAGTCAAGGACTTTGTCTGCGACTTGGAGGGCTGGAAAAAATGATAACATTTTAGTCCAACTTCTTTAAAATGGTTTTTTTCATTTATAAAGAATAAGCTTGACAATAGCAGACATAAGCTTGCGAGGGGGCAACTCTGGAAGTTTTCTGAGTATTTCACTACTTGGAGGTAGGAAAGTGCTTTCTGAAGAATGATAAGAAAGTGACAAAGACAGTATTTGCCTACTTTGAAATTTTGCCTCTGGTACTGGCAACAGGTGGTCTCCCACTGAACATTTCTGGCATAGATTTTCCTCACCTAAATGAAGATTGATATCACAAGGACTCTTTTGGAAAGCTGGAAACTCACCTTCTCCCAGTTCAGCTCATATTCCCCAGACCAGACTAGTTCAGTTCTGCCTCTCCAAATTCAGTCTGTATCCTCTGTAGGGCCTTCCTTGGGAGGAGAAAGATAACTGAACTGGGAAAAAGATAAAGAGAAAGATGGGGGCAGAGTGGGATGGTGAGCAAACTTGCACCTGTGCCTTCTACCTTGTCTTCCCTTCTCATTACTGTAGGTAGGAAACAATTCAATACTCATAGGATTTTCCATTAGGGACATTTTTATACCTTGAGAGATGAGGGTCTGCTTTGTTATACTCTGGAAACTTCAACTGAAAAGATATTCCTATGAAGCAGTCTTTCTTTCTTTTTCTTTCTTTCTTTCTTTCTTTCTTTCTTTCTTTCTTTCTTTCTTTCTTTCTTCTTTCTTTCTTTCTTTCTTTCTTTCTTTCTTTCTTTCTTCTTTCTCTCTCTCTTTCTTTCTTTCCTTCCTTTCTTCCCTTCTTTCTTTCTTCCTAAAACAGAAAGTTTAATACGCACACATGTAGATATCTAGACATCTATATCTAGATATCTTGTTGTTCAGATAGGGATAACACTTGAGATTTTCGAATATCAGCTCTTTGCAGAAATAGAATGCTTTAGAATGTTCACCCGATTACATACTCTGGCAAATAAATATAAAAGCAGCTATTTAAGAATGAGCAGTGGGTACTGCGCTGGGTAGAAAGCCTGGCATTCTAGGATTACAATTATAATTCTACTTTTACAAAATTGAACCGTCTAGCATTGTTAGCCCTAAGTGCCTTTCCCTTAGAGGTTATATAAAAGAATGATGGTATATTGAATGACCTTTAATTATTCAGTTTCCTTCTAAGGATAGTGATCTGTATTCTAGATCCAACTGTCAGAGAAACTCTAAAAGAATAGTAGCCCAAGAACAAACAAATTAGAAGAGGAGGAAAACAAAAACAAAAACAAAACCCTTGACCTGTTTCCTTCAGATAGTTTCTCTGAGCTCTTTTAGCATAACTTTTAAAAATAATTTTTCTTTTGAAATAAATAGATTTGATAATTCCTTGAGGTGAATTTGATAGAGGCATATTTGAATTTTACCCTTACAATAGCTTTAAGCAGGACAGCCAGCAGAAAAGAATGGGCAGTCACTAGAGAGTGTACAGAATACTTCCTTGTCAAGACTTAACCTCCCTGTGGCAATCCTAACCTTAACCTCTAGGCCTTCACAACATTAGGCTAGCAATATGGCATTTGGTTAGGTCACCTAATGTGTTTTATGTTATCTCTACTGTACAATGAGCAAACATTGTAAGGGTAACAACGTACTTTGATTCCCAGTGACCTACTGGGATAAACATGGCAAATGGGCTCGATTCTACCCCCTTTTCATCTGGGAGGCTTCTCATCTCTGTGCCCTGGGCATTACTAGTAGCAGCCCCCAACTCAGCAAGAAGAAAGGAGTTCCCTCCATTTCTCTTCTAGAGTCTCCAAGGACCCTGAGCTGGTCAAGGGGGTTCAAGAGGATTGGTCGTCAACCAATACACCCCCCACTCTACCCGCCCCCATCCTCACCCTCTTCCACTCTCACTAAGCCACTTCAGGCCTCACTCAGAAGAATCAATCTCCTTAGCACATGTTTGTTGTTTGTGGATTGCTGAGCACATTCCAACCTCATACTCTGGACTGAAAATACTTACATCCTTCCCTACTTTACCTCCCCACCCCCTAAAAAATTAATTTTATTCTTTTGAGGCGAAAGATAGTGCCTGAAACTGATGTTTGTTGAGCACAGACAGATGGTAAATGAAGAGAAGTTTGGGAGTTACCTAGGCCCTAATGGGGCAATGTTTGGAGGTTCAAACTTAGGTCAAAAGAGTTTGTTGGATACATGAAACATGGAAACCTTTTCTTCTCTTTTCCAAGTCATTTGGTTGGAATAGCCCGCTCCAGGAAAGCACTTCCTTATGCTTTAAAGGGTAAAAAGAAGCTTCCTACTTATGTAGCATCCAAATGTCCTGGTGAGGAGTGAAGCTTATTTGTCAAACACCAAAGCCTACCCACCCATATTGACTCATCAGCTGCTGTCTCTACTTCTCTTGTTTAAATCAGGATTCTCAAAAGAATTGTCACACATTTTAATTGCATTTCTTCCCAGATATTACCTCATCTGACTTATATATGTTTGTGTTCTTTTCTTCCTTCAATGGGTTTCTTTAAAAAGCATTTTGGTTTATTACTAATTTCCTTCTCTTTTCAGACTCTCTTGAAGAGCATGGAATGTGTGTTGGCCTGTAACTTTGGAATCATATTTATGGGCCTGCTATAGTTCAAATGATATTCTGCTTTTGCTTGTTATATTTTTGCCTGGGCTTGATATGTTTTATGAGTTTTTTTTTTTCCTATGGCACTGGCATTCATATCTGGCATAGCTAAGATTCTGCCTTTTTGTTAATATTCTATTTGAGTTGTAAGCCATAATATTTTCTTGCTCTTTGTGTGATATTTGGAGTTTGTTGTGATTTTTCTTTTAAATAATTAGAAAAGTTTATTTGCATGCCAAAGAGTAAAGATTACGATGAGTCCTTTTGGGAATCTCTTAATACATATTTGGAGAGTGGAAGGAGGAGAAGCTGCCAACATCTGCTCCCTGAGGTCCTAGGCACTATGGATATGATAGGGATAGTGGTTCTTACCCTCACCCTCTTAATTGCTTCTTGCCAGTTTCCTTTCTGTGCTAACTTAGAACATGGGGGAGGAATCTACATCTTGTTGTCAGTGCTCAACATTGCATGGGATGTGGGGGAAACTCCCTTCAGTCTCTAATGGATCCATATTCCTCCTTTCCAAAGCAGTGTGACCCCAGCTGTTGGGACTAGAATCTCTTCTCTAAAATGGATCTTCTTAGAACATGAAGGAGAAAAATGAAGGCTAATGGAATCAATAAGCCAACAGACGGGCAAGATGCAGAATACCTCAGAGTTGAGGATTGTCAGATTAGACCATGGACAAACACTTATAACATGCCCACCTTCCCCAGACAGAGATTGTACTGCCATCACAAGCTGGAATGAGTCAGAGTCCTGGATTCTAGGTCCAGGATGGCCACTGAGTAGCTTCCACAAGTCACACTGTTAGGGAGGGGAGGGGTCTCAATTTCCTCATCTATAAAACAAGGAAGTTGAATTAGGTGACTTCCGGCATGGCATTTATGATTCTCCGACTCACAATTGGTATCACTTGCTTCACTCTTCTACTTCCTTTTAATTTATTATATTTATCTCTACCCTGACCCCAACCCCAACAGCATCACTTCCTTCTGTCCCCCTTCCTTTACTATCCTTCATGGTTCTGACATATAAGAATACCTGCTATCTGAAAGACAGGCAGCTTAGTCTACATAGAGGCTAGACAGTGACACCAGAATCAGGAAGGTCTCAGTTCAAATACATTCTCTGGCAAATCCCTTCTTCTGGGCAAGTCACTGTAACCTCTCCATGCCCCTAGATAATTCTCTGAGATTGCAAGTTGCAGAACAGTTGCTGATCGGCTATGATTGAGAGAGTTTCCTTATGGGGAGTTCTCTATATAGCAGTGAAGTCACAGGTCCCAAATTAGCTCTTTGAAGGAAAGATGCTTTATTAACTCGAAGTTACTTTGCTGGATCCATGATTTTAAAAATCCAAGTCATAGCCCTCATTCCTTTCAAAGGCAGCTATTTCACGGGCTTAAGGAAGTATGATTGGAAGAAAATGTTTCCCACTTTTTATTTCAAGTTTCAGATTTGTAACTATTCTCCCCCTCCACCACCCCACCACTGGAGAATGGTAGAGACTGCTGAGGCAGAATATTGTTTATATTCCACATCTCAACTTTCCCCTTCCCACGGTTTCAATATATTGTGAGTTGACATAAGAAATTAAATAAGAATTTTTGGGGAGTTTTGTGGAAGCCGCAGACAAAACTCAAAGGCCAGCAGATGGCATAGAGACAATGGCCAAATACTTAACCCAAATTTTACAAAAAGATACTGTAAACACCTCATTAAAAAAAAGGAAAAACTCAGACTTCTTCTCTGGTACAATGGGAAGGCCAAAAGTTTTACTTGGATTTTCCAGACTTGGCGGGAGGGGAGGGGGTTTGGGGGTGGTGGTGGCATGCTATTCTCTTAACTCCTGGGATGTAGACTCTTCCACGTTTGACTTAATATTTTAATTTAATTATTTTAATAATATTTTTATAATAATATATTTAATTTAATTGTTTAAGCAGTCTGGAAGGGACGACTATTTAAACAGTCAAATCTGGTCACTGCATCAGGTGCTTTTACTTTGTTGTCTATTGCTTCCATAACAGAAGGGAGGTTCAATCTGGAGGGGGTGAAATGACGTTGGCATAAAGATAACAATAGAACTATTTTTTAAATTGTAATTATTTTGAACACATTTGTTTAAAAGGAACGGTAAAGGCAATAACACCAGAGACAAAAGTTAGCTAGCTCTCTTACACTTGAAAATGGAATACACATTCAATAGCTCTTTGGGAGGAAGTCTGAATCAGAGAGAGTACTTTCTATACTGGTGGGACCAAGATGAATGGCACCTAAATGGATTTTATTTGCATCCCAGATCCTGGTAAATGTTTTATATGCATTTGTCACTGTTATTAATGTAATCGCATGAAAACTTCTCCAGTTCTAAAATGCTTTCAAGGGGGGCTGTTCAGGCCTCTGATAGAGCCTGCTCCTGTAGATTTTCCTTCTCTTTCAAAATGAGCAGAAATGATAGGCACTGGAACTTATCTTTATGGAATAGTGGAAGGAAAGAAAAAGAATATGCCAATTACTAAGGCAAACTGAAACGGGCCTATTTTGTATGGACTTCTATAAAACTAATATTTTTTGAACTTATTAGTAATAAGTTCAATAAAAATATGAGCTATTAGTAAAAAGTTCAATAAAAAATATGAGCTAGCATTTACGTAGTTCTTTACGGTTTGAAAAGTGCTTTACAAATATTATCTCCTTGGATCCTCGCAATAATCCTAGGAGGCAGGTGCTATTATTATCATCTTCATTTTATAGGTGAGAAAACAGATGTGGAGAGAGTTTAAGCAACTGGCATAGAATTACACAGCTTGTAAGTGGTTGAGACAGGATTTGAATTCAGGTGTTTCTGACTCCAGGTCTCATAATCTATATACTGGGTTACCTAGCTCCTTATCGGGACTTTCTCAGCCAGTGCAGATCAGGAACTCTTCTGTAATTTATAACTGTAATTTACAGTCTTAGAGTGTAGCTGAAATAGATGTAGTGATTTACACAGGATCTGAAAGTTTACATGTGTCAGAGAGAGACTTGAACCCTGGTCTTCCTGACTCTGAGTATTTGCTATACTATGCCATCTCTCATTTTATATACATATATGTGTATATGTATGTGTATACACACACACACACACACACACACACACATATATATATATATATATACACACAGATGGATGCAAATATATATATGTAATGTAGGTACAATTTTAAGCTAGAAAAATTTTAATCAAGTTAATAAAGCTTAAAACTGCAACAAGACTTTTGGGACAGTATATATAAAATATTAATGTCCCTCTACTGAAGTCCTACCCCAAAGCTTCACGTGAAGTGAGCTTGAATTTTAAAAGCCTGTGCTAAAGGATTGCAGGTCCTAGCACATCCAAACCTATTTGAAAAGGATTTGAACATAGATTGTATGTTTGTCATCCAAGGAATAGTCAAACTAAGTTTGGAGAGACACATCATGAAAAGGCTAGTCAAGAAGTGATGACCTTTTTTTTTTCTCCCCATAACAATTCATGGAGATCATAGGATCATATATTTAGATCTGGAAAGGAGAGTAGAGGTCATAAAGTCTTAACTCCTCATTTTACAGAGGAGGAAACTGAGGCCCAGAGAGTTTAGATGATTTGACTAAGATCACACAATAATCAGGAGAATAACTGGAATTTGAACCCAGAGTCTTTTGACATAAAATATAGTCCCCATTCCACTATATAACCTATGTCTCATCTTTTGAAGAACTGAAATATAATTGGTGTTAGATCTCTTTTCATTTCTTCCCATTTTCTTTTTTTCTATAACTCAGGATCGTATATTCATCTCAAGGAGGGTTATTCTTTCAATCACCACTTACCAAGGTGTTTAAATGGTATTGAAGATACAGGAAAGGAGAAACTATATGGTAACCTTAGACAAGCAATATCTTATCTGGTTTCTGTAGTTGGCACAATCTTTTGGGACTGTTTCAAAAAGGGCAGCAAACCTCAGAGCCCTAGCCTTGCTTCCATCCTGTCTGTGGTAGCTGTCATTGAGGAGAGGAATCACCATGGAGAAGGGGCCAGCCATTCCAGTTACTACCAATACTACCACCTATGGTCAGGTAAGCCCAGGAACCCTGGGAAAAGTAGTATTCCCCCGGACCACAGACCCTGCATCTAACCTATCCCCTGCAACTATTACCAAAGGGAGCAATCTTTGTGTTTGTGAAATGAGACCTGGTAAATGCAGCCCCTACCTCCTCAATATCATAAAGGGGCAGCTAGGTGGTACAATGTGTAGAGCACTAGGTCTGGAGTCAGGAAGACTTATCTGCCTGAGTTCAAATCTGGCCTCAGACACTTACTAGCTGGGCAAGTCACTTAACCCTGTTTATTTCAATTTCTTCATCTGTAAAATGAGCCAGAGAAAGAAATGGCAAACTACTCTAGTATCTTTGCCAAGAAAACCCATAATGGGGTCATGAAGAGTTGGACATACCTGAAAAACAACTGAACAACAGCCATCTTAAGATCCACAACTACTGGGGCAGCTAGGTGGTGCAGTGGATAGAGCACTGGCCCTGAAGTCAGGAAGACCTGAGTTCAAATCTGGCCTCAGACCAAACACTTGACACTTACTAGCTGTGTGACCCCAATTACCTTTAAAAAAAAAAAGATCCACAACTATTGAAGACATAGAAAACAAAATTCTCATCATCAAAGTCTTTGCATAATCGAATGCCCCAGCAGATGTGGTGAAAATAACATTAAATTCTTCTTTACAACATGACTAATTTGGAAATATGTTTAATGTGATTTTACATGTATGGACTATATTAGATTAAGCACCGTCTTGGGGAGGAGAGAGGGGAAGGAGAGGGAAAAATTTAAAACTCAAAATCATGTAAAAGTGAATATTGAAAACTAAAACTAAATAAACAAATAAATAAAATTTAAAAAAGAAAATAACATTAATGAATCTGTCTTGCTGTTATATCTTGAAGACCACTTCCATTTGATTTGCAACTGAAACTTTCTCTATATGTTTTCTCCCTCATGAGATTGTAGGGTCCTTGAGAGCAGAGACTGTCTTATTTTACTTTTTGTAGCCTCAGTACTTAGCGTGGTGCTTTGCATAATTACTTAATAGGTAGATGAAGCATTTTTTCAATATTTACTACGTATCAGACATAGTGCTAAGTATTGGGGATATCAATACAAGTGAGTGAAACACTCCCTACCACCAAGGAGTTGAGCTGGGAGTGTTGGTTTTTTTTTAACCCATATATTCATTGGGAGCACAACTAGACCATGACTGGAGGTTTATTCTTCTTAATTACAAGATAGGAGCGATGACTCTGTCCATGGCTTGCTTTTTGCACCGTACGTCAACGCAGGGCATATTAGTAGACAATCACGATTGACCATAAAGGAGGGGCAATTCTCCACCTTCTTAAAATAGAGTACATAGCTGTTTTGAGTGTCCTTGGGAACCTTGAAAACATTCTGACCCCATCACTGGGAGGATCAAACTCAATTTTGGTAAAATGATGGAAATTCTTTGGATGAAAGGAAACATTATTTATAAAAGTTAAAACAAAAACTGTTAGCAATTCTAAATATTTTGATTGCATCCAAAAGTTAGGATTATTATTTTTTTTATAAACAACTCAAACAAACTTACATTCCAAAGTTCCCTACATCTGAAAGTTATTTCTCCACATAATAAAGGTTATAACGATCCACTTGGGAGAGGATTTATCATAGACATTGTAAGAACAAAATGGCATAAAAGCAGTTACTGTGTCATCTTTGAACTCGAGGTAAATGAGCTACATTTGTAAAAACAAAAAAAAAGTGTGGGGGGGGATCATTTGTAAGATTTAAAGATAGCTAAGCCCCAACACAAAAGAAAATATTTGAGAAGAAAGGCTGCTGCAATGTGTGACAGTTAGTTTAAGGAATAATTAAAAAAGAAATCTGGATGTGTGTTAGAGGTTATGGAGTAGGAATTATATTTTGCCTCCTTGACTTATTTTAAGGCGTATCTTTTACACATTCTATATTGCATCCTACCTTTTCTATAGAATCCTAGGATTAGAAAGGGATCTTAAAGAACTTTTCATCTTTCATTTTAAAGACTATGAAACAGAGTCCTATTGGTTTTAAATGATTCACACCTTTTCTTAGTAGCAAAGAATTCAAAACAAAGTAGATCAACTAATGAGGAACGCATAGCAAATTGCAAAGGCATGCATCTAACAGAATATTACTGTGTTATAAGAAATGATGAATACGAAAAATAGAGAAAAGGCCAGGGGAGGACACACAAATTGAAAAAAGAGAAGGAAGAAGAACCAAGATGAAAGGTAATAATGATAATGACCATAATAATAGTAATTAACATTTATACAGCGCTTACAATGTGCCAGGCACTGTGCTAACTAAGCACTTCACAATTATTATCTCATTTGATCATTAACAATAACACTGGAAGCCAAGATGGCGAGTAAAAAGGTAATCCCTCTCACCCTCCCCTATCAACCTCTGAAAACCTAGAAAATAATCACCCCAGAAAAAAAAAACCTGGAACAGCAGAACTAGAAGAAAGATGGGGAACAGCAGTGCAGCAGCCCAGCAAACAGGTCTCCCAGTGCCTCAGCAAAAATAAGGGAAGCAGCACTACAAAGGCCCCCCAGGTGATAAGCACCCTGCAGCATTCATCTGAAAGGAGCTGAAGAAAGCAACCTGGAGTTTCCTAAAGTCCCAGCCTTGCTGATTCCAATCCAATACCAGGTAAGCTGTTGGAACCCCACAGCCTCCAACTGTCAACCAGGAGGACATCCTGAAGCCCATGTGGTAGAGGAGGCAAACACCAACACCTGGACCTCCGAGTGCCTCAGTGAGGGCGGGGGAACCAGTGGAAACCAGCTCAGAAAACCACCAGGTGCCTTGGCACTCTACCCAAAGGAATCTCCCAGTGCATTAGCAGAAATGAGGGAGGCAGCATTGCAAGGGGCCCCAGGCAGATAAACACCCTTCAGCACCCATCTAAAAGGAGCGGAAGAAAGCTAAAGGAAAGGAAAAGCAGGCAACCTAGAATTGCCTGAAAGTTCCAGCCTTGCTGATTCCCACCCCAACATGAGGTAAGTGCCAAAACCCTACAGCCTCCAATTGCCAACATAAGAGGCCCCAGCACACAAAGCCAGTGACCAAGATCTAGGCTCCCAACACAAGAAACTTGGGTCAGTGCCCTCTGTTCCCCAGCAGGAGAGCTCAATCTCTTTAAAGGCCAGGGAATAAAGAAACCATGAGTAAAAAGAAACACACCATAGATTCATATTATGAGAAGAGTGAAGATCAGACAGAAATTCTGAAGAGGACAACATTGCCAACAAACCCACATCTGTAACATCAAAAGGAAATATGAACTGGTCTGAAGCCCAAAAAGCCTTCTTAGAAGAGCTCAAGAAGTATTTTTAAAACAATAACCCTTGAAGGTAGGTGCTATTATTATCCTCATTTTACAGATGAGGAAACAGAGGTTACATTCCTGTGTCACATTGCTAGTGAACATCTGAGGTCATACTTGAATTCAGGTCTTCCTGACTCCAGGCCTGGTGCTATATACACTGAGCCACCTAGATGCCATGTTTGAAAGGATTATTGAAGTACAGAAACACTTTGTTGGCAGAGTTGTGAATCTATTAGTCTGACCTTCATAAAAATGATTGTACTCATAACAGAATAAAAAAGGAATATTGTGTAATTTTAATGACCATAACCTTCCCTTTCTTTGCAGAGGTGGGGGACCATATGCATGGAGCAATGCATATAATGTAGGACTTTGTTGATATATTAATTAGTTTTGCTATATATACTTTCTCCCCCCCCCCCTTTGTTATAAGAGAGTCTATCTGGATGGGTAGAGGCAGGAATACATTTTAAAATGGCAGTGTAAAAACAAACAAAAATAATCAATAAAATTTAAAAAAAAAAGATTTGCCCAAGGTCACTTTACTAGTTAATGCAGAGACTAGATCAGAACTTAGATGGTTAAGTCCAAATCCTAGCCCATGGCACTGTCCATTATAGCAACAGTGCCTCTCTTTAAAGTATACCATGGAATAAGGAGTGTGACACACTGTACGAAACGTTTGATCATCATTCTCCTTAAATGTAATATCACTCATTTTTTGTAACTTCCTTGCAATAAAAAAAAATGGAAATTTTACGCTGAACAGGATATGAAGGATATGAAATGGAGGTGCAGGGAAGAATTCCAGAGGATGTTAAAAAGGGAAATGAAGGGAGATCAAGCTAGAACAAAGACTATTTTAAATTTGAACCCTGTATTACAATAGAGACAACAGGTCTGTCTGCCTTCATATAACTTAGCAGCTATGGGTAATGGTGGTTGCATGAAGAAATGACTGAAGCAGTACTCCCTCAAACAGACTCGTAAGGAGGCCAGGGCTAGAGTCAAAAGCAAGGAATGGGAAGACTCAAGATTGCAACAGGGACATAGTGAGTATATTAGCCATCGGAATATTGCTGCTGTTCTGATATCTGTGGGCCCTTCCCTGTCTCTGTGGTGATCAACATTAGCATCATCACTATTTACATTATAGTGTGTTAGGATCTGCCAACTGCTTTATGTTACCTTATCTGGTTTGATTCTCATCATAGCTCTCGAAGGTGGGTAGTCTCCTTAAACCTATTTTTTACAGATATGGAAACTCTGGCTTAGAGAAGTTAAATGATTTTCCTCTGCCTACACAGCTCCCAGAAGTGAAAGGGATAGGATTCAAATCCAGGTCCCAACTTCCTCCAAATCCAACACTTTTTCCACTATACCAGCTCTAGATTTGAAATCTATCAATGACACTTGCTGGCTACAGCACATGACCAAGGGCAAATTGGCCTCTCAGAACCTTAGTTTCCTCATTTGCAAAATTAGATACTAATGTAATATAGTCCCTTTCTCACAGCGTTATTGTGAGACATAAATGAGATAAGAGATGTAAATGCTAGAAATTATTATTCTTAGCCTTTCCTCCCTAAGCTGTGACAGGGAAGTAAAGTCTTTGCCTCAATCTAATCTCAGCCATTCATCCCAGGATTTTGGGGACCCAGCCCTTGGGAAGGATTGATGGTCTAGGAGCTGTGCAGAACCAAGGATGATGAATAAAAACAAGTCTGGGCAGAGAGAAACAAAGACTAAAAGTGAGAAAAGGAGTGGAGTTGGGGAGCCCTGGGATTGGGAAGGAGGAAAGAGAACCTGGGAAACTGGTTAGATTCAGTAACCTAATTTAGATTTTTTATTAGTAATTTGATGTGGTTTTTACACTATAAATATGGGACTTCAGCTCTGAAGATTAGCTTTCTCTTTGTATCTTATCTTCTTCATTGTTGGTATTTGTCATTGAATTGTAACTTTTTACCCTTTCTTATGAGGTAATGTTTTCAGGTAGTTAAAGGAGAATAGGAATCATGTGGGTCCTGTTCCCAGCTTCAGGAACTTGGCAGTTTCTTCTGAGTTTCATTTGGAGTTCTCAGGTCAAAGAAATCAAGTAAGAGAGGTATTCATGCAAACACCCAGTGTTTTTCTGTGGATAGGAAGCCTCCTCCATTTGTTTATTTTAGATTTGCAAAAATGTTCCCGTCTCAGGAGCCTAAGGGCATGTTAACAATACAAAAATTCAAGACTCATTTAAAAAAAAAAACACCTTTCAGAACACTTCATCATCCTTGTGCAATAGGACTCTCCCTACCAATCTGGAAAAATTAAGATAAGCAGGCAAGGTAGACATGATTTCCATTATTCCCTGCTGGCCAGTGAATAGAAAACCTCAGTGCAAACCAAGGAGCAGAGTCTGGTCTCACTGGAAATGGAACTGACCCATGTTTATCTTATCAAATGGAAAAAAAAGGGATAATGGCAGCCATATTTAGTTGTAGAACTCAGCTGAGAATTTTTCTTCTCTATTTTCTTAGATCCATTTTTAAAGTAGGTCAGAACTGCCTTGTTACCATGACATCTGTAATTTTTTTCTTTGATTATTTTCAACTCTTCCTACAAAGTTTATCACTTATTGTACCTTATTGTCAACATGGCATCAGCAAACTCCCCAGCAATAGCACTGCTGCTAAAATTAACCATTATTTGAATTGAAAGGCTAATACAATATTGGCTTGGCTTTGCTGGGGAGGAGGAGCTGACTTTATTAACAATGGAGACTGATATACAGATTTTCATATTAATGTTCTAGTATGAATATTAAGCTTTAAGTATAGATAGAATCATAACTAGCAATTTTTGTGCCTGGGTTAGTTGTTGGGGGGACACAGCTAGTTAATTATTAGGGTAGGGGATAGAGTACCAGACCTGGAGTCAGGAAGACTCATCTTCCTGAGTTCAAATTTGGCCTCAGACACGTACTAGCTGTGTGACCCTGGGCAAGTCACTTAATCCTGTTTGCCTCAGTTTCCTCATCTGTAAAATGAGTTGGTGAAGGAAATCGCAAACCACTCCATTATCTTTGCCAAGAAAAGCCCAAATGGGGTCATGAAGAGTCAGACATGGCTGAAAATGACTGAACAAAAATGACAATTGTTGGGTAGAAAGGGAAGAAGGGAGAGGTTTGCTTGGCAGGAGAGAAGTCCAACGTGAGGGACAAAATCCACCCTGGGATGGCATGAGCTTTCTGTGAAGCTAAGAGACTGGATTGATACTGGAGAATACTGATACTGGTGGATAGAATTGGGGAAAAGAGGATTTGGGGGTATAACAACAAAAGGGAGGCCAAGCAGTCAATCAGAGGCAGGAGGATTGGACTCAGATTTCAGCTACTAGGAGAGAAAGCATAATTGCACTACTGTAGTATTCACAGATTTGGACAGGCAGGGAAAGAAGCATATTCCAGGATTAGGCAGAGAAAAAAAAATCCTTCAGAAGGAAGCTTCTTTTGCCTCCATTAGGAAGCTAGTGGGTAAGGAATGAAATGCATCTAAGAAGAGTTGTTGGCACCCTCTAAATTTCTTGCCTTGGAGTAAAACTCCACTGTATTGCTGATCACCAGACTCAATAAGTCAACACTTGCTGATTTCTTTGTGGTCCAATGAACTTGGCCATTTGCTTGTCTCATAGTTTTCAGCCTCCAGATCAGCAGTTTGTCACTGTATCCAAGATACAGTGTTGTAGTCCTGTAAGATCCTGATAGCCCATATATTGTCTGTTCTCTGGGCAGAACATATGCGATCAGCAACTACTCTCCCAACTCACACTTAAACTGTCAGATCAGGTCCCTGGAGCAAGACTTGTCCACTTTAGGGTGTATGAATAGCACCTAATATCATTTTGACCTGGTGAAATCTCTTAAATTTACATAAATTAGTTTTTACAAAATGATTTTTAAATATATACTGAAAAGATATAGCAAGAACTGAAATACAAAAATGTGTCCTGTGAATCAGGCCACAATCTACCTTCTCTCTGCTTGGTCCCTGGGGATAATGAACTGAAACTTACAGTGGTTGCTATAAAACATTCTTCTTATTAAGTTCATATCAGGATGGAACATAGCTAATAAATGAGTCACTTTCTCGCTTGTAGAATAGAGTATCTCAGCTGCTCAGTTGATCCACAGATGGAGTGGGCCAAGCTAGTTCCCTATCCATGTTGTACCATCATTGAGTTTGGCTTATGGGAAATATTTCAGTTCCTTAAAATTTCTCTCTCTGCAACTGCCATTCATTGCTTCTAGTTTTGCCCTCTGAGGAAGACATTGCTACATGTTGCATCCCTTCATGTGATTGATAAATTGCCTCAAAAATAGGTGTGCCTTGCGTAGAGTTGTTTTAACCAATATTGTTTTCAATTCAACCAATATTGATTGAGCTCCCTTGTGCAAGGCCATTGAAGAGGCTTCCCAGAGTTGAGTTTCTACCTAGATTTTTATAGATCAAATATACCAATGCACCTCTTAGTGCAGGCGGAATTGCACGAAGAGATGTGATCTAGCTAGTTGTGATTTTGCTAGACAATTTTAGTTTTTGAAAGGGCTTGTGTGTGATGGGAACAGGGGGAAGGAAACAAATACATTAACTCTGAATTTGACATCCAATGTGCTTTTTTAGGTTGTAGATAGCCGTGTGTGTGTGTGTGTGTGTGTGTGTGTGTGTGTAGAGGGTTGGGGCTAGGGATGGGAGTGGAATCAGACAATGCACAAGTTACTTAATATTTGGGGTTATCTGGAGGGGATAAATTAATTGAATTAGTGAATACACAGTGAAATCAGTTACTTCACATGAATTATTAAAATTGTCAGTGGGCTGTCCAGCTGTTCATGTTTCTTCCTGGACATAATGGGAAATAACAGAGCCCCCTTTATCCATTGCTTCAAATCCAGTTGCTTTTTCTCAGTTCTAAGCCTTTTAGACCTCAATGCAGCATTTGACATCGTTGACTACCCTCTCCTGGATATTCTCTCCTCCCTTGGTTTTCATGACAAGTCTCCTGGTTGACCTCCTACCTATCTATCCATGTCATCTCAGTCTGTTTTGCTGTGGCAGAATCCATATCTTGGCCCCTAGCTATGGGTGTGTGTTCTCCAGGGTTCTGTCTCAGGCTTTTTTTCCCTTCATTCTTTGCACTAGAGGTGTCAAGGCTCACAATACTTCCTAGTGCATTCCGAACCAGAGAAAAATGTAATAGAACATAACGTTATTTTGTTATTTTTGAAATCACTATGAGGCCCAATTTGACACCCCTGTTCTACATTTTCTCTGGTGGTAAATTCATCAGCTCCAAAAATGTTAATGTTGATGACTCCTAAATCTATATATTCTACTCTATATTTTTTCCTGTATTGTAGTCACCCATTACCAACTGCCTGCTTCTAGTTTTTAAGGAGTTATCTGCAGTATTTTTTGTACCTCTTTAATTTTCTTTTCATAATTTTCTGGCAGAGGTCTCATTTTTTCCTCAATTTTTCTCCTACTACTCTTATTCGATTTTTAAAATCTTTTTTTTGCCCTTTAAAAAATCTTTCTTTAGCTCTTCTAGGAATTCTTTTTTTTTTTTTTGCTAGGCAATGGGGTTAAGTGACTTGCCGAGGGTCACACAGCTAGTAAGCGTTATGTGTCTGAGGCTGGATTTGAACTCAGGTCCTACTGAATCCAGGGCCAGTGCTCTATCTACTGCACCACCTAGCTGCCCCTCTTCTAGGAATTCTTGTTGGACTTGTGTCCTCTGCATTTTTCCTGAGGCTTTGCTTGTAGATGTTTTCAAATAATTTTCTTCTTTTGAGTTTGTGCCTTTAGCTTTTCTGTCACTTGTAGCTTTTGATGGTCAGGTTATTATTATTTTTTTTTGGTTGCTCATTTATTTTCCAGAATATTTTTTTACTTTGAACTTTATGTTAGAATTCATCTATGCTCACCTCTGGGAGTGGGGTAGGGGAGAGGAGATGTCTGGCCTGAGCTTCTACATTTTATGTCTTTTTGCTATTCATAGTTCAGTTTAGGGACCTATAAATTTTTGTTGCTTTGATGTGATCCAGAGAGAGATCTGGTAACTGCCCTCCTGCTCTGCATCCTGGCCATTACCTAGGACTGTAACCATTCCTCTCCACCCTGGAACAATGATCTGGAACTGAGTGGTAGGTGACAGAGATGCCAAATTTTTCCTAACCCTGAACCCAGGACTACTACAGGGGTCCTCTGGGATCTTTTTCTGTCCAGGTATTACACGGCCCCCTTACCATCACTGGGTACTGGGCCACTCCTTGTGCCACTGCCACAACCACAGCCCACAGACATTGCTGCTTCCATTCTGCCACACTCTGGCTAGTTCCCACACTGTGTCTACTGACCTCTCTTTCTGTCTTCCTAAGCTTCCCTGGGTTGGAAAAATGACTCCTTGTGACTTTTTGTTGGTTTTCTTGCTTAGAACTCAGTTTAGCACTTTGAAAAAGTTGTTACAGGGGCAGCTAGGTGGCACAGTGGATAGAACACTGGCCCTGAAGTCAGAAGGACCTGAGTTCAGATATGGCCTCAGACCAAACACTTGACACTTACTAGCTGTGTGACCCTGGGCGAGTCACTTAACCCCAATTGCCTAAAATAAAAAAAAAAAAAGAAAAAGTTGTTACAGAGGGGATGTGTTTGGAGAACTGGGCAAAAATGCTTGTGTCCCTTTGCCATCTTGTCTCAGCCCTAAAACTTATTTATTTATTTCTTTTTACCTTGGGCAAATCACTTAAGCTCTCTGGGCATATTTTTTCATCTGTAAAATAAGGGGTCTGGATTAGATAGAATCCGAGGTCTCTTCCAGGTCCAGCTCTATGATATTATGATCTTGTGGTCTCAATGGGAGCAGCTAGGTGGTGCAGTAGATAAAGTGCCTGACCTGCAGTCAGGAAGACCTGACTTCACATCTGGCCTCAGACACTTCCTAGCTATGTGATTCTGGGCAAGCCACTTAACTCTGTTTGCCTCAGTTTCCTTATCTGTAAAATGAGCTGGAGAAGGAAACGGTAAACCACCCTAGTATCTTTGCCAAGAAAACCCCAAATGGGGTCATGAAGAATTGGATTGAAATGACTGAGCAAAAAGGTGTTACCTTCTTTGAAGACTGTTCTGATCTCCTCAATGCTAGTGCCTTCCACTGAGAGTATTTCTAATTTGTCCCATTTATCTTGTTTGTGCATAGTTTGTCTGTTGTCTCCACCATTAGACTGTGTCTGGAGGGCAGAGATTATTTTTGTCTTGCTTTGTATCTTTGGAGCTTGGCATAAGGCCTGGCACATAGTAGGTGCTTAACAAATGCTTGATGACTTCACTTGACTTATCTCTCCTCCCACCCCCATCCATTTATCCACCACAATTCCCAATTTCAGTTGAAGACATTTCCATTCTTCTGGTCACCCAGGTTCTAAATCTTAGGGTTATTCTCAACTCTTTTCTTTCCCTCATGCTACCATATCCAATCAGTTTCTAATTCTTGTTAATTCTATTTTCATAGTATGTCACATCCATTAATGTAGTTATGGTATTTTGAACACAGATTGAAAACAGATGAGGTCTTAGAGGTGATATGGGTAGCTAGGTGGCACAATAGAGAGAGTGCTGGACCTGGAGACAGGAAGACTCATATTCCTGAGTTCAAATCTGGCCTCAGACACTTACTAGCTGTATGACTCTGGGCAGGTCACTTAACTCTATTTACCTCAGTTTCCTTATCTGTAAAATGAGTTGGAGAAGAAAATGACAAACCACTCCAGTGTCTTTGCCAAGAAAACCCCAAGTGGGATCACAAAGAGTCAGACACAACTGACAACTGAACAACAACAACAACAACAACAACAACAACAAAAGAGGTGATATAGCCCATCTCTGTTAATATCCTTATTTTACCTATAAGGAAATAAGCCCAGAGAAGTTAAATTAATACAGGTATTAAGTAGACTTGGGAAAATCTTTACAAATATTTCTCACAGATGACTTCATTTGGTGTTTTTTGACTTAGGCATAGAGCAGACACTATATTAATTTTGTATTTTTTAAATCAGATTTTGACAGAAGAAAGTTAAATGTTATTCCTTATTCTAGCAAATCTCATGCTTATTCTAGTGTAACACCTGTGGGATGTCTATACTTAACACTATAGCACTCACACTTCTCAGATGGACATGTGGATACTTACACAGTGTCTGAGCTGGATTGCTTTCTCAAATCTGCTCTTACATTGGTAGGTCTACTTTCCCAGAGAACAATCATTGCCATGTACTTGTACTCAGACTCTTTCAGAATCCTTAAAGTATTATTATTCTGGGGGGGTAAAACTTCCCCTACTCACCTTGTTAACTCTTGAGCCCCCACCAGTGTGCTCCCATTTACACAAAATCAACTATCCAAATAATCACACTTTTATATCTTAAACCTGATTATTTACTTAACAATAAGGCAAAGGTAATAATAATAACAATAATAATTATATCATTACAGGTACTCATAAAGTAAATATAGGGACAACAAATATCAAAATCCACACATAAACTTGGGTAACACTAACTCACCAATTTACTCAGTATTTGTGGGGGAAAGTGGGAAATACAGAAACTTGGTAAGGAAGCATATGGGGAGGAAAACCCATGTGCTTTTGGTAACTCACAATTCTGAATAGTAGGCTTTTCTGTCATTGTTCCATTCAGGAACATCTGCACTACACAAAGATGCTTCTTGGCTAACTGCTCCCCTTTTGTTCCTCACTGTTTGCCAGCTAGGCAAATCCTCTTCCCTTCTACTCTCACACTGAAATTGATGAAGCATTTATAAGCTCTTTCAACATACAATCACCCTTAAGAAGGCACTGAGAATGTACTATGTTCCTAATTTATTTAGCAGTTCTCTTTAAGACAGAGAACTGCAAAGCTCATCAGACTGACTCTCTGGATAATACAGACATGCCCAGGCAGCTATTCACCCACTAATATGCTGCATCAACCAATCATAGCAAATAGAGCTCTTGGCAAAGCAGCTGCAAAGCCTGTCATCCCTCTCTACTTTTCCCTCTCAAATTGGGAGGTTGCATCAGAGAATAATGTAAATGTCTGAGAGGTTTCACTTCTCTCAAACTTGAAGTACATTGAAGGAAATAACTGACACTAAAGCTCTTATCCAATGAGCTTCGGTCTTTCTTTAACTAATCAGGAACTACCTGCTGAATCCTTTTCATCATCTGACTGCTTCAACTTCTGTTTCTTCACTTATCTCCAACAAAGCTAGCCTTTGAATCCCAGCTGTTTTCTCAGTCTTTAATATTCACTTTCCAGTTTTTCACTCTTCTCGTATTCTTAATACCTTAAGTCAAAAATCTCCTGGTACTCAGTGATTCACTCTTCACTTATGAAGTAAAAACTCACTGAATCTTCTCTATGATATCATTAGTCTTTACATAATCTTCCTTAGTCTCCAAAAAACTTATATGATTTTTCATTTTGCATGTTTTAAACTCAAGTTTTAAAGTGATTATGTGCAAATGAGCTAGGGAACCACAATGCTCTACAGTTCCATAGTCTCCAAAGAGGTCCAGTTCAAACAATCTGTACCTCTGATGATTGCATTTCTTTATACTCTCATTTTATCAGTTTTTAATTAAAGTTCTTTCTCTTCCCCTTCAAACCATCATGCTATTTCATATACAGAAGAGTCATCACTTTACATACTTTAAAAGGTAATTTAGACCTTTATATTTACACCACAGTTCATTTTCTGTCTTTTTCTTTGCAAGCAAATGGCTCACAACATATCCGAAAACTGCTTCTTTACATACAGACTTTTAGCAATTTTTATTAAAACAAAGTTCTTTTCCTGCCTCTTTAAAATACTAAACTTTTCACCTATGAAAATAACCCATGACCTCAACCAGTAGATTTAATTCCTTTACTTTTATGCAAAAGTACTACACATACCTGCACTTCCTTCTTCCTCCTACCCCCTCTGCCTTGATCACTGCCTCGTCATGGAAGAAAGGCTTGTGGAGCTCAATGAAATTATGAGCTATACTGTGCAGGGTTACCCAAAATGGACAAGTCTGACAAAAGGTAATCTACTGGAAAAGGAAATGGCAAACCACTCTAGTATCTTTGCCAAGAAAAACACACAGACAGCACTAAAATGATAAAAGAGATGACATCAGAAGATAAGCCCTTCAGGTCAGAAGATGTCCAATATACTACTGGGGAAGAGTAGAGGACAATTACAAGTAGCTCCAGTACTAATGAAGCATCTGGGCCAAATCCAAAAGGAAGCTCAGCTGCAAATGTGTCTGGTGACGAAATGAAAGTCTGATGCTATAGATGTCATAGGAACATACCGTCACCTTAATTATTTAATTTATATGTGGAATATATTATGCAAAATGCCAGGCTGGACAAATCAAAAGTCAGAATTAAAATTGCCAGGAGCAATATCAACAATCTCAGATATGCAAGTGATACCACTCTGATGGCAGAAAGTGAAGAGGAATTAAGAAGCCTCTTGATGAAGGTGAAAGAAGAGAGTAAGTGTGCAAGCTGGCTTGAAGTTTAACATTAAAAAAAAATTAAGATCATGGCAACTGGTCCTATCATTTCCTGACAAATAGAGGGAAAAGAAATGGAAACAGTGCCAGCTTTTATATTCTTGGGCTGAAAGATCACCGTAGATGGTGACTGTAGCCATTAAATTAAAAGATGCTTGCTCCTTGGAGGGAAAGCTAGGGCAAATCTGGACAGCATACTAAAAAGCAGAGACATCACGTTCCTGACAAAATTCCATATAGTTAAAGCTGTAGTTTTTCCCCCAGTAACAATGAGAGTTGGGTTATGAAGAAAGCTGAGTGCCACAGAATTGATGCTTTTACATTGTGTTGCTGGAAAATACTTTTGAGAGATCATTGGACAGCAAGGAGATCAAATCAGTCAAAACTCAAAAGAAATTAATTCAGGTTACTCATTGGAAGGTCAAATACTGAAGGTGAAGCTTCAATGCTTTGGCCACATAATGAGAAGACAGGACTCATTGGAAAAGACACTGATGTTGGGAAAGATTGAAGGTAAAAGGAGAAGGGGTCAAGAGAGGATGAGATGAATAGATAGTGTCATGGAAACAATGAACATGAACTTAGACAGATGTCAAGAAATAGCAGAGGATAGAAGGACCTGCTATGAATCCATGGGGTCACGAATAGTCAGATACAACTGAATGGCTGAACAATAATAACAAAACCTTCTGCCCTTTTCAGCACCAAACAGTTCTATATGAAAGGCCAGAACCTTAAATGAACAATCTCTTACATTAAGATGTTGGTATTCATATGATTTATATCAATAGGATTACATTGTTATGGTATCTGGACAAAGCTAAGAGAGTTGTATCTAGGTTCCTCTTTGCCTTGAGAACTCCCTAACCATTAGTAACGGGAAATTCATTGAGTTGGTTCAATTGTGTGGCTTATCATCGAACACTGCAATAAGTCATTTGCTCAATATGCCCTGAAGGCCACTTAGACAGATAGTGAAACATTTAGGATTATGCATATTGACACATTCTGCCCAAGGTCAAACTTCATTCTCATAACTAAGCCAGCAGTGGAACCCTCAAGTCATGAGTCAGACAGTCATGCTTTCATCCCTACACTGCTGGCTCTTAACTAAATCTTGCCTCCACTTACATAGTCCACACATATGTCACAATTTGGGTAATCAAAGTACCTGGTAAATGGTTTCTAGTGCTAGATCACTTTTAATCTTTATTAACATCTTATTGTAAAAAAAAAATCCAACCTCAAGAAATGAATGAACTCTTTTCATGGCAAGAGCACGTGTCATATTAATGCCACTTATGTCTTCCCCTTATTGGAGTAATAATAATGAAACTATATGGTGAAGGAATATCTCTGTGCTTCCAGCAAAGAAAAGAAAAATGCATGAGATTAAAAAAAATCATTCTAAAAAATCAACTAAATATTCATTAAAAGTCCAGTATACCCAGAACATTTGACCAGATTTTCATAGGATGGCCAGAGCTGACCTAAGAGGGAATCCAGTCCAACCCCCTCATTTTATACATGAGAACATGAAGTCCCAGACAGGTGCCATGAGCTTCACAAAGTCACAGAAATAGTAAGTGCCAGGCCTGTGTCTCAAGCCCAGCTCTGCTGCCACAATGTTTGTCCCTTGTTTCACTGTGCCAAGATGCTCCTCCATTTCATTAAAAAAAGAACTTGTGTCTTCTAATAAGAAATATGGCCTTTGTTAATTTACTGAACCGATAACTGGTTATTTTCAACAAGTTATTTTAAAGACTGTGTCCTTCTATCTTGATCAGGAGAAAATGAAGATTGTGCATCAGACCAGTCCCACAACTGTTGGAAATGGGAGCATAAATAAGACAAAGAGTTTCAGGAATATTTGAAGGAAAGAGCATTAATTGTTGTGGGGGATTAGGACAGGCTTCGTGGTGGACATAATGTATGAGCTGAATCCTGAAGGAAGATAAGGAGGAAGTGCATTCTAGGCAGGAAAGATGGCCTGTGTGAATACGTGGACTATTGAGCTCAGGGGAACAGCAAGTAGTATGACTTGCTTGAAATGCAGAGAGCATAAAAGAAACTAATGCAAAGCAAGGCTGGAAATCAGTTGCAGAGGACCTTAACTGCTACAGGGCAGGTATTTTATTCTAATCCACCAAAGCTTTTGATCAGAAGAGTGTCATGGTCATATCTCTGCCTTAAGAATATTATTTTGAAAGTTATGTGAAGAATTTATTACTATGGGGAGGCAAAGAGACACATTAGGAGACTATTAGAATAGCCCTGGAAAGAGATGATGAAGGCCTGAACAAGAGTGATGGCCAAGTAAATGGAAAGAAGGGTACACATGCCAGGTGTTGTGGAGGTAGGATTTATAGGACTTGGATATGCAATTTGAGATCCTTCCTATAAGTAATTGAAATGTTACTAGTGATAGCTAGTATCTATGCAATGCTTTAAAGTTTGCGAAGTGCTTTACAAATATTAACCTTATCTTCACAACAACCTTGATAGGTAGGTGTTATTATTATTCCCATTTTATAGATGAGGAAACTGAGGCAGAGAAGTTAAATGAGTTATCCAGGGTCACAGGGCAAGTAAGTGTCTGAGGACAGATTTACATCTTCCTGATTTTAAGTAGTGCTCTATCTACTACTGCCTCATTTTATTTTATTTTTGAGGCAATTGGGGTTAAGTTACTTGCCCAGGGTCACACAGCTAGTAAGTGTCTGAGGCCAAATTTGAACTCAGGTCCTCCTGACTTCAGGGCTGGTGCTCTGTCCTCTGCGCCACCAAACTGTCCCTGCTGCCTCATTTTAAACAAAAGAAGAAACACAAATGCTTCTTTATCATTGCTTGGCTTATTATAATAGCATTGTGGCACCTACTAAGGGTATTGTGCTGAATTCTTTGGCCATAGCAACCCTTGAAACAAAGAGGAATAAATAATAGTACTCCTCTGCTTCTATAGTGAGGCATGAGAGGGCAGAGGTTGGTAAGAATCACATGGTTTGGGGATCATCTAAAAATATTACCTTAGCTGTTGGTACTCTAAATTGAAAATCTTTGTCAAATGACCAACATATTGTTATGCGAGGGGAAGAAATGAAATATATAAATATTAATATTCTTGCAATAAATGAAACCAGGAAACAAAAGGAAGTTGTAGCCAAATGAAAGACTGGCTTATACATTCTCCTTGGAAAGGCAAACAAAGAATTTGGAGGAGTTAGTTTGCCCACAGGTAAAGAGAAACTTCATTTCATGGTCGTCTAATCTTACAATGATTACATTGAGCATAAGCAAGATTAGACCACAAAGAAAATGACTGCAAGGTGTGTACCAATGAGAGGTAACCTGGAATGGTCTTGGAGACTGGAAGACCCAGGTTCAAATCCTGCCTCTAATGAATACTGGCTGCATGATACTGGCTAAGTAATTTAAGTTCTCAGGGCCTAGAGAATTCTCTAAAACTATTAAGTTGCAGAGCAGTTATCAATCTGCATTAGTAGAGGGGTTCCCTATACCAAATAAAATCACAGGTTTGGACCAAAAAGGAAAAAAAAAAGTAACATCGGTAGCAGAGAAATTCTATGAAGATTTGACAAGCTCTTCCAAACCAAGTCAATGTATAAAGTGATAATGCCTTCAGTGTGAAGGGGAAGCCAGAAGAAAAAGCAAAAAAAAAGTTGGAAAATACGTTTCCAATATAAGACTTTGAAAAAAAAAAACAAACCAAAACAGTCTCATATCTCTATAACATGAGTATTTTCTTTAAGAAGAAGAGCAGGGACACATTAGACACATTGGACATGAAATGAAATTGACTGCATCTTAGGCAGAAAACAACTGCCTTCTGTTATGGAAGTCATATTAGAATCAATTGTCTGTGTGCACTTGGGCTATTGATTAAATAGCACAAAGACTACCATCAAAATGGAAAAACAAATAAAGACCAGATGACCTCACATAAAATACATCAGGAATAGGGGAAAAAAAATAATACAGCTATTTCTTATTGAGAGATCAATCAATCAATGAGTATTTTTTTAAGGCTCTTCCTCCTCCTCCTAATAGCATTTATATAGTGCTTTAAGGTTTGCACATTGGTTTATGTATCTGCTCTAATTTGATTTTACTTGCCAAACCCTGTGCTAGGCGCTGAGGATACAAATACAAAGACTGAAACACTCCTAACTCTGAAGGAGATCATATTGTAACTGCTGAATATGTGGATACAAATCCCATCTCTGACACATATTGGCAGGATCAGATTGAAGGAGTCATTTGACTTCTCAGTACCCAAGGCAACTCCCTGAAACTATAAGTTACAGAAATTTATGGTCTGCATTGGTAGAGAGAGTTTTCTCACTAAGGGTTCCCTACACCGATGAAACCACAGGTCCAGAGCTACCTCACTCTCCTAAAAATTTCCCATTGAATTGATCAAAGCAAACAAACAACCCAACGTAGTCCTGAACATTTGTTTCACCAACATTTTTCTCATTCCTCACTTGGTAGGGTACTGGTTATAGTCTTCAAGCATGGGTCACTCAGAAAGGACAATCAAGTCATGGAGGTAGGAATGAGAGTGGCAATGATGATGCAATGCGAAGTCAAACAAATGGTAGAGTCCCTCTTTGAACTATATACAATGGAGAAAAAAAGAGATCAAGGTTTGGTGTCCTTGTGTCATAGCAGATGACTCTCAGATGCCAAAAGATGAAAATCCGAGAAAACTAGCACTTAAGTGTTTGAGGAGACTGACAAAATGGAAATGGTTTTATGTCTTCCTTTATATAGTCTGAGTGTTTTTATTTGCTTCCTTGATTTTTTTAGTTTGTTTGAGGGTGGTGCATATATTTTTGTAGTTGAGGCTCAGGTTATTATGAAAAGCAGAAGCTTTCTTATTCATCATAGATGCTCATCAGCCATCATCCTGGTTATAACAGCTGCAAAGAATCCGTGAGTATAAAATATTCAAATTCCATTACTGTGAATAAATAGATTGTTCATCTCAAAGATCACCTTCTTTTTACTTGGCAGGCTCTATTTCATGCTAAAAAGCACAATTTCTAAATCCCTATTTCTAAGGCTTCAAACTCTGCTTCTCTTGCTGGCTTTTAAGGCCATCCATGGACTGCCTCCCATCCCACTGAAACTTATTTCCCACGGCATCCTCTATTTCCATCAGACCAATGGATGTCCTTGCCATCACTTAGAGGGGTCATTCACCAGGAAGTCTTTGCTTCTTCTGTTGGGCCTCTGGGCTGAAATATATTCCACCACCTCATCTCTGTCTGAATAAATCATGAGATTATAGAGTTTTGACAGATGAGGAAACTGAGGCCTAGAAAGGATAAGTGGCTTGCTGAAGGTTATAGAAGTCATAAGCAGCATAACAAGGATCCTCTGACTACAAATACATTCTTCTTTCCACCATATCACACTGCTTCCTTCTTATCTTTCAGGTTCCAACTCAAGCCCTACCTTGTCCCCTAATTTTTCTCTGACCACTCCAACCTACACTAATCTCTCATTTCTCTAAATTATTATATTATGGTCAGTAGCACAATTTAGTCACTAAGGAATCATCATAGTGCAGTGATACTTGAGAGTCAGAGGAGCTGGATTTTTGATCCTGCTTGGTCTTTTATTATCTGTGTAACACTGGGTAAGTTGCTGAACCCCTCTGGGCCTCATTTTTGCTTCTGGGAAATGAGGATGTTGAACTAGAAAGCTTCTAAGGTCTCTTTTTAAATCCATTGCTCCCCATTCATTTAAAATGTATTCATTTTGTCTTCCCAATTAGATTGTAAGCTCCTTTAGGGCAGAGGCTATGGCTTATCTCCCTTCCCTCAATTCCCTTTCTTTCCTTCCCCTCTTTTCCCTCTCCCTTTCCCCTTCCCCTTTCCTTTCCATTTCTCTTTCCTTCCACCTTCCCATCTCTTTACTTTCCCCTTCACTTTCTCTTTCCCTTTCCCTTGCCCATCCCTTTCTCCTTCATTTTTCCTTTCTCTCTTCCCTTTCCCTTTCTCTTCCCCTTCCTATCCCTTTCCCTTCCCTTTCCCCTTCATTTTCCCTTTCCCTTCTCTCTTCCTTTTCCCTTTTCCTCCCCCTTTCAATCCCTTTCCTTTCTCTTTCCCCTTCATTTTCCCTTTCCCTCGCCTTTCCCATCCCTTTCCCTTCCCTTTTCCATTCATTTTCCCTTTCCCTTTCCCCTTCCTTTTCCTCTTCTCCTTCCTTTTCCCCTTCCCTTTGCTTCCCTTTCCATTTCCATTCCACCCCTTTTTTTCCCTCCAGTACAACTGGGCAAACATTTGTTAAAGACCTCCTGTGTGCGAACAAGGAATTGTGCTAAGCCCTGGGGACACAGACATCCACATGCAGGGCCTAGCACACTGTTTATCACTGCACATAGTGCCTAGCACAGCAGGCACTCAATAAAAAACACTTGATGACTGATTCTTTCAGTCTCTGGGCATATGAACCCGTGTTTATGATAATGGCTATATTAACAGACAGTTACCTTCTCAGACCTTGGACTATGGAGCAGGTTATGTGATCCCCATTCTGCTGAAGCTATAGTATGGGGGAGAAGTATGTGGAGATCAAGCTGTCTTGGACTTTCCAGTACAGGCTATTGTTCCCAAATTTCACAAGCTGTTTTATGTTTCCTTTGCTTTGTTCACAGCGTAGTCAGTGGTCTCTTGGTCACATTGGGTCAGGACTACAAGTTTTAGCATTCAGTTTATGAACTGTACAATGAGTTTTCCAGAAACAACATCTGGCTATAGGGAAGACTGCACGGCTAGCTGGAGGGGTAGCCCTGGAAGCGATAGCAGGTTATCAGGAGTTCAAACTGCTGTAGGCCTGTTCTCTCTGCAATGTTCTTTTCTTATTCCTTAGCAGTCTGGCAAACACTCCCCTGTCTCCCCCTTGCCTCCTACAACATAAAGCTGCATTATTTACAAACCTCATCCGAGAGAAATTCTTGAACTGTATCAAGGGCAGTTCTGAACAGTGAAACATGCAGGGGGGAAAATCTTCTTTATCAGGGGATTGTGTTTCTGTATACAAACTACAAATGTTTCAGCTAAGCTTGAGAAGAAAGAAAAAATACTCTTTACTCTAGTTTGATGGAAGACATCTGTTTCAAAAACTATTGAATCAAGGACCAGAAATATTTATTTTAAATACCTTCAGACACTCAAGGATCTATCTCTTTGCCCTCCTATCATAGTTTGGTTACGGCAGCACATTTTCTTTACCCTTAAAAAATCTCCAGATTTGTACATCTTCCTGCCTGATCATTGCTATTAGTTATTTAGGGTCTTTAGGGACAAACTCAGCTGACTCCCACTAGTTTTATTCAGGAAGGTTTGGAGCTCTTTTGCTGACATTGATCAGTCAAGTGACTCAATTAATTTCTTGCTATTTTGATAAGTTTTTATGATTATTTCTCAAATAACTATATATTTCTGAGCAGTATTAAATAGCAACAAGAAAGGTCAAAGACAATTTGCCATTCAGAGATAAAGAAAAATGTGGATCTGCAGCTTATTTGATAGAGTGAAAAATATACTTTGGGGAGTCAGAGGCCTGGGCTTTTCCATTTCACTTCTGCTTAGAACCAGCTATGTGACTGTAATCATAATAGCTAACATTTACATAGCACTTTAAGGTTTGCAAAGCATCATATATATTATCTCATTTTATTCTCACAAAAACCTTGGGAAGCAGTACTATTCTCATTTTACAGACAGAAAACTTGGGTTGAGAGAGGTTTCATCTTACCCATGATCACACAGTTAATAAGTGTCTGAGGCAAGTTTTAAACTCAGGTCTTCCTAACTCCAAATCTCTATCCTTTACCCTATCTAGCATTTTAGCTAAGTCACTTAAACTTCAGTTTCCTTGTCTGTAGAATGAGGGAGGTGGCTTATTTGGTTTGTAAAGTCCCTTCTAACTCTGACAATATATGAATCTATTGAAATTTTGAAGGTGGTAGTTTCACTGCTCAACTGGTAAGATCAACCCCAGCACTGATTGTCTGAAGCTAAAAATGCCTGTTTTATTCAGGAGATATCAAGGCAGAAAGTGATTGGCCTACCCTAAGGATCACTAAAGTGCTAAAAAAATGTTAAATGTTTCAAGATTTTGAAAAGCAGCACATTAAGTATTAAAAATGTCAACTTTGATGTATGTTCTTTCCTTATTACTTTACAAAATTGCCCCTACTTTTGTACATGTAATAATAATACAGATACGGTTAACTATCATATTGTATCCCAATTTCATTTGATGGTGTAATGTAGGGTAATACACATCAAAAGGGGATTGGGATCAAGTCAGTAACAGACATTTTATTTTTTAATAATAGTTTATTTTTCCCAGTTACATGTAAAAACAATTTTTAACATTCATTTAAAAAATTTTTTGACTTCCAAATTCTCTCTCTCCTTCCCTTTCTTCCCGCAGAGATGGTAAGCAATTTGATTTAGGTATACATGTGCAGTCATAGCATACACTTTATAAGACAAAATTAAATAGAATAGCCTCTGACAGAGATAACTTGAATAAATGACCGTGGGTTATTAAAAGACAAGTCTTCCACTTCCCCCCCCCATCCCTGTTTTCTATTAGGAAGAACCTAGAATATATGCGGTTTCTCATTTTGTCTTACCTCACAAACTCCCTTCCCCTCCACCCCAGCACATTTTTCTGCCCTTTTTCACTTGAACATTTTCCCATAGAAAGACTCCTGGTTGGAGAAAACAGGTGTTTCAACATAAACCCTTGGGGGCATAATTGAAGCTTAATGCTACTTATTTAAAGAATTGAGCAAGGTATGAAAACCTTGTTTTGACACAGGTTAGCAAAAATTTTTATTTAAATAAATGATGATTTGTCATTAAAAAAAATATTCCTGACTCCACCAATCTGTTTCAACTTGCTAACTATTTGAAATCACTAGTGATGTCAAACTTTAAGCATTGAGGTCTAAGGATTCTGATAATATTGGAGACAACCTACAAGAAATGTCTTAGTTCTTGAGCCAAACCTTTGGGTAACTTTGGGAG
Organism: Phascolarctos cinereus; assembly: GCF_003287225.1. Lineage (NCBI taxonomy): Eukaryota > Metazoa > Chordata > Mammalia > Diprotodontia > Phascolarctidae > Phascolarctos > Phascolarctos cinereus. The sequence goes on along the minus strand of NW_027556180.1, from coordinate 118,161,335 downwards.
TTGGGGGTTGTTTTCCAGACATTAATAAATAACAAATGCCAAGGTGTCCCTGAAATTTGGGGTACAGGAAGAATACAATGAGAAATAATGATAAAGTAAGGCCTCATTTTTCTTCCCACCTCTCTTCCAAAACACCAGAATTCCTGTTGCAGCAAATGAATACACAAGGATGGAGATGATCAAAAAGGTTTTTGAAGCTTCTTTTGGGTCCTGAGTGTGTCAGCAGTAATGGGTTTCAACGAGGACCCTAAATTAGTAGGCGTCCTATTCTGTGAGTGTGTAAATAAACACCTCCCCTAGATTAAAGTTAAAATACGGAGTTGGTTTAGAATGGAGATACCAGGGAATCTGGCAGACAGATAATTAAGAGTTTAGGCTGCTTAAGGCTCACACCTGTGGTGGAGGTCTGAGCTTGCTTCTCATTAGCTTCCTCGTAGAAGCGAAGGTGTGAAGCTTATCTATAAATCCCAAGGATTTTAAGACTCATTTTCCTCCTGCTGTATCTTCAGGGACTTTGAGGGCAGCCCAGATGCCGTCCCAACCCCTCTCATGCTCTTTCTCCTTCCTCTCCTCAATTACAGCTTTAAGAAACTTCTAGAGAAACAACCCTCCTTTGAAATGCCTTCATCTCTGATAAAGATTACTGACCTTCAGGGCATAGCTATTATTCTCCCATCTCTCTATCAAGCTTACCCTCAGTTGAGATTGGATTAAAAAAAAACAACAAACCTTAAAGCTGAGGTCTTAAAAAATTTGTTCAGGTGCCCAGAAATCTTTTAAGGACTTGGACTCACCTTGCAAACCCAAAGGCTGATGATAATAATAATAATAATAATAATAATAATAATAATAATAATAATAATAATAATGATAGGTCTGCAGAAGGAAATGGGCAGGTAACTTTTGTCCTGTGTAGAAGTCTCTGATGTTCAAGTTTGGCATTTCTTTCTGAGAACCCTCTTTTGGAGAATAGACTCTAGCGCCAGAATAAAGTATTGGTAAACTAGGGCCTCTGATAAAATTCCTTGGAGAGAGGGTTTTTTTTCTTTTTTTAAACACTGTCCTTGATAGTTTTATCTGATGATGGACTAATTAATCTTAAGGAACATTCCATAATCTTCCTATTGTGATGGGTTAGTTTCCAACCTGATTACTTCATTTAGTAAATTCCCCTGTCTCTGGCACCCAGTTTGGGTGTTGAGAGATGGGTCTAGTCAGTCCCACCAAGCCCACGTTCTCCAGGGTGCAGTGATCCATCCTCCTACTTTTCTACCCTTAGCAAGCGTAACAGCTGCTCTCTATACAAAAGTAGCCCTCAGCCAGGTTTCATGCTTAACTACTGCCATGTACGACATGACATATTGTTGGCTCCAGGGTAGAACATGTGACCTGACCGTACTCTTGCTGTAACAAAGGAGAGATTTATTTCTGAAGAAGTGGGACTTAAGTTTTATGGTGGATTGCTACTTATTTAAACTCACGATGACTTGACTCAAACTCCAGGGAGAAGGGAGCAGTAAATCTCAATAGATATAGTGCCAGCCTATCACACAGTTATTTGTGATAAAGAGCAAAGGGGCTTTTGGTGACAGAAGTTTCAGGTGGTTGCTCTCCCTTTACAATCCATGACGAGAGGTGCTGGCTGGAATGACTTTCAAAAGCTTTGGAAGCTCTTCAAGGAATGCTTTCCACTTTCCATTACTCAGATTTACACCCCTATATCTGGTCTGGGCAGAAGGGGCCAAGGCTTTCAGCACTCTGGATGGGTCTCCCCTGAAAGTAGAAACACACTATTCTTCCTGAGTTTTTTAAGGAAGCACTTGACTGTTTTGATCAGGGCAGAATTCACATTTCTTCCTCATATGGTGTATAAACAAAAGGAAAGCTAATAAAATTGCAAGTTTTGTGGTAATGATAGGGAAGAAAGGGAAGAAAGGGAAAGGGGATCAGTTCTTATTCCTATTCTGCCATTTGGAAAAATGCCTGTCTTGATTTTGTTGATTTTTCATTTTGTAAACCCTTTGGGGTCAGGGATTGAGTCTCCTGAGATTATAGCTGGTTATAGCAGCATTCTATCTCTGAGAGTGGCCATTCATTTGAAAAATAGTTTGATTAAATGCACACTATAGTAAATAAAAGGCTCTTTGCTGCAAGGGACACAGTGATATACAAAAGCAACCTGATAATAATAGGGTGACCTAGAGTATTTAATGAATGATCTGATTCTTACAGTCCCCAGGCTTTTATCCCAGTACCAATCCTCCCCATGATATCAAATCTGAGATCGTAGGATCATAGATTTAGAGGTTGATGGGACCTTTCAGGTTAACTAGTCTATCCTCCCCATTTTCCACCAGAGGAAACTGAGGTCTAAAGAAGTTAGGTCACTCACCCAAGGTCATACAGGTAAATAGGTGACAGAGCTAGGAGATTCAGAGATCTCCTCACTCTAGACCTAGCACTCTTTCTAAAGCATCTAGGTCTTAACCTTGATTTTCACTGAAACCTTTTATAGAAAAATGCTAATTGAAACAATATAACTTCAGTAGACTATTGTATGGGCTATCTGCAAAGGAGAATTAAGTTTTCAGAAAGATTATTCATTAAGTGAACTTCATGAAGAGACTAAAACAACTCATTATTGACAATATCCTTTAGCAGTGAACACTTCAGTGTTCACTTCTAGGTAGGTCAGCAAAGAGTAACATCATGTGTATTCGGTACAGCAAATGAGATCTAAAATGTATCATTTTGTCACCACATTGAGCCCACTTTTAGTGATGCTATTTGGTAAATTAGGGCCGCTGGTGGCACAGTGGATAGATCACCCATCCTGGAGTCAGGAAGACCTGAATTCAAATCCACCCTCAGACACTTACTAGCTGTGTGTCTCTAGGCAAGTACTTTAACCCTGTTTGCCTCAGTTTCCTCATATATAAAAAAGAGCTGGAGACAGAAATTGCAAACCACTCCAGTATCTTTGCCAAGAGAAACCCTGATGGGGTCACAAAGAGTTGGACATGACTGAACAACAACAACAACAACAACAACAACAACAACAACTTTGGTAAATTAATAACACAACAACAACAATTTTGTTAAATTAATAGCACTATTATTCCATAAATTTGGGACTTGTTTTTGTGTATGCTCTAATCCAGCAGGATAAGTTCTCCTGGAGTCATTCAACAAATACATTCATTCATTCAAACATTTATCAATATCTTAGGCATACAGAAGACAATTCCAGTAACTGAGGGAAACATAAAATTTAGATGACTTGGTTCCTACACTAAATGAACTTATGATTTGTGATTACCTTACTAAAATATTTCATACTAAGATGCGATTAAGTTATCAACTTCTCAGAGGAAATTTATATTGCCAAGAACAGTGTAAAGTGAAACTGTGTGATGAGAAATAAATTGTTTAATAAATTAATGGACCCCAATTTTGCTGAAGAAAAGATGGATTCCAATATACTTCAGAATACAAGTGCACACAATTCCATGCAGCTGGCATTCTTAGTTAAGCAGTGCTTCTGGGCTGGACAACAGGTGTGTTCCAGGTCAGTGTTGATGGAAACTGGCACAGCTGTAGCTGGAATTTTTTAGCAAATGTCCGCATTATGCCTATGTCTCAGTTCTGGGATAGGAATGGATTAAGACTCACACCATCAAAAAAACCACTGAGACTGGCTTCATTAGTGAAGTTATCATCACCCAGTGTAATCAATGACATTGTGTTTATGCTCATCTGGATGTCATTAACACTCTTGAGACTTGTGAAGTTCCACTAACAGTTTCCACTGTAATCAAGGGGCCTGTTACTACATGCTACCTAAGTAGGGTTTAGAAAGGAATCAATGGTGAGGCTGTAGGATTAAAGAGACAATACTCTGGAAGATGGCAGTTAGGCTGGAGCCCAAGTTAGATAGCCACATTGAGAGATTAAACAGAGCAGGGCCACAATCTGTTTTAGGAAAAGCTTATTTCCTGTCTGTCATAACCTCCAATAATATTGTGGGTGAATGATTAAATAATTGCAATCCAAGCAGTCACTGTCATTGGCTGCAAGGCTGTAAATTCATTGGCAAAGCAGATTTGGTGGGGAAAACCCTTTGGGAGGATTCATAATACAATATTAGTATTAGCACAAAATACAATACATTAATTATAGGTCTTTCTAGCTATCCCAAAGGTAATCAGAAATTATTTTTCCTACCAAAAAACATCTTTCCAGGCTATCTTTTTATTCTTCTTTCAATTACTCTATTCCATTGCTTGTAGTCTATTATTATTATTTTATTTGCTATATACCAAGCATTCCATAGCAGAGATAGAGGCTTACATTCAGTTTTTACCCCTTTGGTATTTCAAAAATCTGTGATTTCATAGGTTTGGCTATTTTCTCCCCTAATATAGATCATAGTCCCCCTGCTGCCCCACTCTCCCAAATTCTTGGTAGATAGTCTTTGAGAGTTATGGATGAAAGGTCCTTATTCTGCAGCTGACCTGGTGATGAGCCCTTCCAAGCGAATTAGGTGAAGCTTCATTTAAGAATTCATTACAGCAGCAGTGTCAAACTCAATAGAAACTCAATAAAAACATACATAAAAATCCCTGCAGACACATATTGACTTAGAAAACCACATAATAATACTATATGTTTTACTGTATTTTTATTTATTTTGCTGAATATCTCCCAATTACATTTTAATCTGGTTCCAGCATCCTAGGGGCATGGGTGGCCAAATGTATCACCCCTTTGTGTTATAGGGCTGTTATCCCCAGCCTTTTTAGATCACTTGGACTTACCAAAGTTTGTACTCTAATAGCCTAGCCTTCAATGGCCAAAAGTCACCTCCTAACAACAAAGATGTAGGGGAATAGGACTTCAGGGGGTGAGATTCTGATTTAACAAACATTAAGAAAGACAAACAGATACGTAAACATTAACTGAATAGGGCTTTTCCAAACAAAGGTAGTTATACTTTTTTTTTAAAGCAAAGTTGCTACTCCATCGATTTTTCAAAAAACAAAGAAAACCTGTTTTTGTTTGTTTGTTTTAATAAATAGGAGAACACTGAATCAACATGAGGATGTCAGATAAAAGAATAAGGTTTTTTTTTAAATTCACTCAACAAGCAATACTAAGTGCTTACAATGTAAGGGGCTCTGTGTTCCATACTGGGGACAAAGAAAGTCAAAACCATAGTCCTTGACCTAAAAGAGCTCATATTCTAATAAGGACACACACACACACACACACCCCTCTATAATCATTGCCTCTTGCCTAGACGATAGCAGCAGACTTGTAACTGATTTCCCTGCCTCAAGTCTCTCCCTACTCCAATCTATCCACACAGCTTTCAAAGTGATTTTCCTAAGGCTTGGGTATGACCATATCACTCCCCTACTCAAACTCCAGTGTTTCCTTATTATTTCTAGTATCCAACATAAATCCCACCTAATCTGCTTTGCCAATAAGTTTACAGCCTTGCAGCCAGTGACAGCCTGTCAGTGACTGCTCAGATTGCAATTATTTAATCATTCACCCACAATATTAGTGGAGGTTGTGACAAACAGGAAATAAGCTTTTCTTAAAACAATTTACAGACAACTATGCACAGTGTCCGAGGAAACTAATCTCAGAGGGAAGGTACTAGAAGTGTTTGTATATGGGGGTTGGGCAGACAGAACTAGGAAAGGCCTTCTGCAGAAGGTGGGATTTGAGCTGAATAGGATTCTACCCAATTCTGTTAGGAATATTTCTCCTGCTTTGAGATTTATTTGCCCTTTAAAAGTGTCTTCCAAAGTGAGCATTCTCAGGAAGAGTTAACTCTCAGGTATGACAGTATCCTTACCTGCTGCTGTATAGCCTTCCTATAAAGCAGTTTACACTAGGATTTTCCTGAGAACCCCAGCCAGCTACATTGAAATAAGAGGACCACAAGAATATTTGCTTATAATTGGTATAGTTTGCACATAGCTACCTAGCCTGTATAATGTACTCTCAGATTTCCAGATCAACATTTTCTTGTTGGCCCAGGTCCCCTACACCTGCTGTATAAAGAGAATGCCACACAGAGACTAGGGTAGAGTACTGGGGTTACTGAAGATTTTTGCCAGGTCACTAGAGGCCACCAAAGCTTGGGAAAAACTGACTGGAATATTGTGTTCTTGGTTATTGGGGAGACACTTTTGTCATGGACAAGTAGGAATACTTGTTGTCCACCTAAATGGTTGAGGAAATGGTTTTTATTTTGTTGTTCAGTTTTTTTCAGAATCTTCATGACCTCATTTGGGGTTTTCTTGGCAAAGATACAGGAGTGGTTTGCTGTCTCCTTCTCCACCTCATTTTACAGATGAGGAAACTGAGGCAAACAGGGTTAAGTGGTTTGCTCTCTCCTTCTCCACCTCATTTTACAGATGAGGAAACTGAGGCAAACAGGGTTAAGTGCCTTGCCCAGGGTTACCCAGCTAGTAAGTATGTGAGGTTGGATTTGAATTCAGATCTTCCTGACTCCAGGCTCATATTATCCACTGTACCATGTAGCTGCCCATGTTTTTTTAAAAATTATTTTAAAATTAATTTATTTTTAGTTTTCAACAATCACTTCCATATGCTTTTGAGTTTTAATTTTTTCTCCCCACCTCCATCCCCAAGATGGAATGCAATCTGATATAGACTCATTCCTATTACATTCCTATTAAACATATTTGCACATTAGTCATGTTGTAAGGAAGAATTAGAACCAATAGGAGGAACCACAAGAAAGAGGAAACGAAGAAGAAGAAGAAGAAGAAGAAGAAGAAGAAGAAGAAGAAGAAGAAGAAGAAGAAGAAGAAGAAGAGGAGGAGGAGGAGGAGGAGGAGGAGGAGGAGGAGGATGGAGAGAATGAGGAGGAGGAGGACAAGGAGAAGCAAACAGTATGCTTCAATGTGCATGCAAATTCCATATTTCTTTTTCTGGATGTGGATAGCATTTTCCATCATAAGACCTTTGGAGATGTCTTAGATCCTTGCATTGCTGAGAAGGACCAAGTCTATCAAAGTCAGTCATTGGACAACATGGCTGTTACTGTGTACAACGCTGTCCTCATAATGCTTACTTCACTCAGCATCAGTCCATACAAGTCTTTCCAAGTTTTTCTGAAGTCTGCTGCTCATTGTTTCTTTTTTTTAATTATTATTATTAATTTATTTTGATTTATCAACAATCACTTCCATATGCTTTTGAGTTTAAAATTTTTCTCCTTTCTCTCCACCACCCTCCCCAAGATGGCACACAATCTGACATAGGCTATACATATACATTCCCATTAAACATATTTTACATTAGTGATGTAAGTAAGAATTAGAACCAAATAGGAGGAACCACCAGAAAGAGGAAACAAAACTAAACAGAAGAGAAAAAAAATAGCAAATAGTATGCTTCAATCTGCATTCAAACTCTGTAGTTCTTTCTCTGGCTCTGGATAGCGTTTTCCATCATGAGACCTTTGGAGATGTCTTAGATCTTTGCATTGCTGAGAAGAGCTAAGTCTATCAAAGTCAGTTATCACGCAATATGGCTGTTACTGTGTACAGTGTTGTCCTGGTTCTCGCTTCATTCAGCATCAGACCATAGAAGTCTTTCCAGGTTTTTCTGAAGTCAGCCTGCTCATCATTTCTTTTAGCACAATAGTATTCCATTACATTCATATACCACAACTTGTTCAGCCATTCCCCAGTTGATCTGCCCAAGGTTTTCATAGCTCAATGTTAATCCTCAATCTTCTTTACCCTACATAGCCAGTGAGTTGCCAAATCTTGTCCTTTTTATTTCTTAGGTCTCTCACATCCCACTTGGCTACTTCCCTTCTTTAGACCCTCATTGCCTCTTGCTTAGCTTCTTAAATGGTCTACTTGCCTCATCTCTCCCTTCTCCCATCTATCCATACAGCTGCCAGTGATTTTCCTCAGGCATATATAAGTGTGACCATGTCACTCCCTTACTTAATAAACTCCAGTGGTTCCTTATTACTTCTAGGATCAAATATCAATTCTGTTTTAGCATTTTAAACCAATAAAACCTGGGTCCTAACCTACCTTGCTAGGCTTATTATTCATTATTCCCTTCCAAACATTCTGTGGTCCATCCAAACTGGCTTTCTTACTATTCTTCACATACAACAATCCATCTCTGATCTATGTATTTCTTTGCAAAGTTTGTCCCCAATTCCAAAAGTACTCCTTCCTTACCTCTGCTTCTTATAATCTCTACTTTTCTTCAAAATTCAGCTCAAATTCACCTGAACAAAGCTGCCTCTGATCCTTTCAACTGTAAGCACCTCCCTTACCAATTACCCTGTATTTATTTGAAATATATATATTTTTAAAATATTCACATATGTACTTGTTGTCTTCTCCAATAAAATATAAACTTTTAATGGGAGAGCATTGTTTCATTGTTGTTTATGTATCTCTATCTCCTAACAGTACCTAACACATAGTAGGTGCTTAATGGATGTTTATTGATTGATAATTGGGATAGTTAAAAAAATACAATATATATTTCAGAGAAGACTTCTTTTGTCTCTCAATTCAGAATGTTTCAGTTTTTTCTATTCAGGGAGACCTTCCTTCTCCCTCAAACAGTGATATACAGAGATAAGAAAAGTATTCAGTGTTTGGAAGAATATATTACTTCTCTCCCCTCCTGATTTCTGCTCAAAGTACCTACAAAATATATACTATGTTTAAGGAAGGAGCAGAAGATGCATTCTTCTTTCTACATCCTAAGAACAGAGTAAAATTTCTGCCTTAACTCAAGCTTGTCAGGAAGTTCAAGGTCCTCATTTTAAATAAAATAACATTTACAGAATTTTTTAATTCTTTTTTTTTTGCACTAGGAATTAAATTCCCACATCATTATATTTTGTGTGTCTCCTGTGAATGAAACACAGGAACTTGGTTTAAAGTGAATTGTGTTTGCTTTCCTGTTAGGTAGATTCCTTTATAGTCCTGATAAATGTACTAAGTTTAGTGAAGATATTAATACAATTTATTAAGTAGATTCTATCTTATTGTATTTTTAATCATACCGTATTACTTTAAAATACAGCCTGCTTATCATCATCATTGATCCTAATAACTGACATGTTACCATTTGCAAATTGCTTTCTTTGAAAAAACATATAACAGCAAAGTTATCTCCATTTTGCAAAAGAGGAAAGTGAGGCTCAGAAATATTAGTGGTAGAGCTAGGATCTCAAACACAGATATGCTGAGTCCTAATCCAGTTTTTTCCCATTACAATACATTGCACCCCAATGTTAATGTTATTATTCCTTAATATCTATTGAAAGAATACAAAGGTGGATATGTTGGGACATCTTGGCAGAGAAAATACAAAATATGCAAAGAAGAGTCTATAGTCCTGGAGAGCAGATTTTTACCATAAATTTCATGAATACTATAAAACTACAGCCCTAAAATAGCCCATTAGTAATCACAGGAAGTTTTTTTAAAAATATTTTTTAATTTTATTTTGTGTCTTTCATTGGTTGGACATAATTTTGGTACTACAAATTAGAAAATTGAACATGTGGACTTAATGGTATAAACAATTTATAATACAATAATGTTTTTAAAATCATTGTTTCTTTAGCCTATGTGTAATTAAACTAAGACAAATCAGAATCCTTTTTGGAACTATATGCCATGTCATTAATTTTTTCATTACTGAATAAGCAGATATGTTTATGTATGTTTAATAGCCTTTAAAAAAGTAAATCAGTAAATTTTGATTCTTTATTTTTGTCTTTTCTCTTTTTTCTTTTTCCGTTTCTTATTCTCTTCTTTCTCTTATTTTCCCTCTCTTTCTCCCTTTTCCCATCTATTGATTCCTTTTTCTCTTTTTCTTTCTTTATTCCTTTCTTTCTACTGATACAGCTATATTTACATTATAACAAAAAACAAATAAGGAAAGTGTCAATACTAGGATTTTCTGTGGACCTCAGCCCTTATATGAACTAGTATATTCACAGATGCTGTTGCATAAAATGCTTGCGTGCCTTTATAAATTATGAAGTCTATTCAAACTGCATGATTCTTGTCCCCAGAGCTGACATTTCTTCATATTTCTCTTCTTTGTTTCTTCTCACCCACACCAATTAGCTTAGCTCCCAGCAACAAGAAGGGTAAGGAAAGAGGGGTGGGAGAGAGGAGACAGAGAGATGGTGACAGCCGCCAGGAACCTTTGCCAGGCTACATTTTGGAGAACAATGACTTACAGGCCATAAATTTGGGGCTAATTTTATCCAAGAAAAAAAAGTCACAAATATGAGCCCAAACACCTCCCCTCACACCCCTCACACAAATATTTGTCAAAGTTTAGCCCAGAGGAAAAAAAACAACCATAAAAGTCTATGCTGCTGGCTGAGAATCCTCTACAAAGGGGGCCTTCAGTATTTCTACTGAGTACAAGAACATGACTCCTGGCTCTTCTACTAAAATGATTCATGAAAAAAGAAGTTAAATATGTTTTCTTAAGAAGCAAGTCAATGTGTCAGAAAAATATGATTCTCTTAATCCAGTTTAACTTTTAACCTCAATAAATAAGCAAGAAGAGTTTGCAACCTGAACTGTTCTTAGCTTAGAACATGTTTCTCTTCCTTCCTGCTCCTGAAAAGTTTTTCTTTTTTCTTCCAGGGAGAAAGGGATGTTATTGAATCTCAAGATTTCACCCCCTACAGGGAGCTAGTCTCTAAAAAGGGGTTAATTAAGAAATTAAGAATGTGAGGCTTCTTTCCCTGGTGATTTTTTGATTGAGATATGCAACACTCTAAAATATAAGATGAAAGAAATGACTAGAATGTAAGAATCATAGATCCTCTTATTTTGCAGCTAAAGAAACCGAAGTCCAGAAAGGTTTGTTGACTTGCCTGGGGTCATATAGGTAGAAATTGGCAGGGCTGGCTCAATTCAATAATTAAGAACTAATTGATAATATTTTGAGAGAGCAATTTCAGCATGTTAGTAATATGAAGGTTATATTGCAAAGGACTGAGAAGTGCCAAGGAAGCAGAGGCAGGGAACGTAGATTACTTTTTCTAAAAGTGAAATGGTAGAGATAGAGGATGCCAGTCTGAGGGAGTGACAGGTTTTCAAGAATAAGGGAGGCCCAAGCATATTCATAGACAGAAAGATCTAGTAGCTTGAGAGATGACTAAAGATGCAGAGAAGGAATGATTGATGGAGCAAGGTTTAGGAGGAGATGAGTGAAATGGTTACTCTTGGCAGAGGGGACTATCTGATTTTCTAAGACCAGAGGGAAGGAGGGGAGGATGAGTGCTGGAGGAAGGAATATAAGGTGAACCTATATTGGAGAGTAACAGGATATGAGCAGAGGCAGGGACAAAAGGCAAGTGAATCAACGGTGGAAGTACAATGGTGAAATTTCTGACCTTTGGGTCAAGTCCGTGAGGACCAGAACAGGGGAGATGGAATGGAGAATAAGAAAGAATCAAAGGACCAGACATCCTTTGGGAGAAAAGAATAGGTTCAAGGAGAATGAGGCTCTAGAAGGTTTTTTTTTAATCTACAAAACAACAGAAAAAGCAGTCACACTGGAAAGCCAAAGCTTTAAATTACTTCATATTACTTTGTATAAGCTTTACATTTACTTATTTCTGAGCATATTGTTTCCATCTAATTAAAATACAGGGATAGCATATTTTTGGACAGACATGAAATACAACCTAGCAATGGCTAATAAGAATAGATTTGCCAGTTGTCTTGCAAACCTAATCAAAAGGGCTTTAAACTAAAAAGGGTGGGGGGGAGAAAAATACCTGTACACAGTTGTGTGCAAATTATTTGGGACAAGCAGCAATTTTGGTATCAATCAACTAGCATTTATTAAGTGTTTGCTATGTTCCAGGCCCTGGGCTAAGCATTAGGGATATACAAAAGGCCAAATACAGTCCCTGCCCTCAAGGAGCTCATATTCTAATGAGCAAGATAATATGAAAATAACTAAATATAATATACTATGTGTGTGTGTGTCCCCAGATGCTAGCTCCTTACTTCTGACATTATCTTCCACAGTAAATGGAAGAGAACTCCTGCAAGGGGTGAGAGTTGAGCCAGGGAAACAAAGAGGTGGTAATGAGGGGGAAGAATAATGGTCATATATATGTATTTCTATTAACACTAGGCTAACTTGACCCTAGGTTTGATCTTGACCAGACAAGACTGTATTGAACTCTTTTCCCCACCATTAGTTTGTTCTTTTTCATTTGGGTGCTTGATTTCATGCCATACACATTTGTTTCATCAATAATATTTTTTGTGCTTTTAATTCATGGGCTTTTTTTCAAAAAAGGATACTACTTCAAGGAAATAGATAAAAATTGTAGCTCTTAAAAACATTGTTTCAATAACTTTTAGAGATATTACAGCATGTTGATATAAGGAAGTCTAATATCTCAAAAATCATTCAAACCCACAATTAAACACAATCAGTTGCACCAAAGTACAAAAGAAATGCAATCAAAAATAATACAAAGAAGTGATGAAATATTGCTGCAAAACAGCTTGACTAATCCTTAGAAAGTAAGAAAAGACCTTTCAAGGGGACCTGCCTAGTGGAGGGATTGCTATTGATTCTTCTACAATATAGCATAGATTCCTTGAAGTTCTTGAAGGAAAAACAGAGAGAAGACAGGTTTTAAAAATACTATTATTAACAAGTATTTATTAAATACCTAGTATGAGCTAGGTATTGCTCTAGGTACGAGGGATACAAGTACCAAGAATGAAGCAATCCCCAAATCCAATGACCTCACATTCCAATGGGAAGAAAAAAAATGTTTGTCAAGGGCAAGACAATACGAAGACTGGAGTACAGAAGACTGAAAAAGAGTTAATTTTTATAAAAATGAAACTAATTTTTTCATGCAAGCCTGTAGGAAAACATTTATCAAAAGAAATCCAAGTAAGCCTGTAATATCTGGTCATCCTCATCAGACTGTAAAACATCCATTCACAAAAAAGTTTGGTGGCTATTTTATTTCCAGTGGAACCAAAAATCTTGTTCCCTTTGTGGGAATGAACTCATAAATGTATTGCTGTACTGAAAAGCAGAATTGTTCAGGAATTATAGAAATCCCAAAATGGAGATGGAATACTGAAATACCACCTTATACTATGCCATACATCACAGATTAAGAAATTTATCTAATTACAAATTATAAATATATCATTTGATATTCATAACAACCCCTGAGAGGTGAATTCTATTATTATCCTCATTTTTACTGAGGATGAAACTGAGGCAGACAGAAGTTAAGTGATTTGTCTAGGGTCACACAGCTAGTAAATGTCTGAGGTCAGATTTGAACTGACTCCAGGGCCCAGCACTATATCTTTTGAAGTGCCTTGCTGCATAGAAGAGATAAGGGGTGCTAAGAATTACATTTTTTAGACTCTCTGTAAACATTAACTTAATTACTCTTATAAATATTCAATCTTTTTCCAAACCACCAATGATAGATTTTTTAGTTTTTGATTTATGGAATAAAACAAGCATTTCCATAACATAATATAACAAAAAGATGATTACACATGAAACTACAAATCTATTATGTACAAATTGCTATTACTTTTAAATATATAATAAAGTTATAGTGTAAATTTCCTTTTTTTCCTTTTCTCCCCCCCCGAGATGGCTACCATTAGACACAAATGGGTATACACACACACACACACACACACAATTATTCTATACATCCTTATATTTATTAGTTCTATTTCTAGATGTGTAGAGACAGTTTAATAACTCTTTGGGCATAAATCCAGATTTCTCTCCACAATGGTTGAATTGGTTCACAATTCCACCAACAATGAATTAGTGTCCCAATTTTACCACACCTCCTCCAATATTTGTCGCTTCACCAATGATAGATAGGCATCTGAAGCTAAGTGAGATAGTCATACTGAATAGAAAGATGGATTTGGCCTCAGTAAGGCCTGAGTTCAAATCCCACTTTAGACACTTCTTCCTGTATGACCTTGGGAAAACCACTAAACCTCTGTCCGCTGAGTTCCTTCCTCTTCAAAACAGGGATTATTGTGAGAATATAATTAACTATCATACATCAAAGTTCCTCAAACACTATAAAGCATTATATAAATGCTAGCTATTAGTTCTACTATATCCATTTTGAAATTGAATAAGGGAGTTAGTTGGAGGAGCTCACTTCCTGGCATGCTAAAAGAAAACAAGAAACATCATTCCATAGGACACTTCCTCATCTTACCCTGCAGTGCTAATGATGAGCATAAGCAAACAGGCCAAGAAGGTCATTGGATTTCCTGTGCCAACATCTGTTGCAGAGGTGAAATAAAGAAAAGGAGGGGGGCAAAAATGATGTTGGAAGTTACAATTTAGGATGAAGAAAAACAGGTTATTCCCAGGGTTTTGCTACTATAGTAGAGGCAACATGATGCAGTGGAGAAGGAGCTGGCCTAGGAGTTGGGACATAATGTGGTTCTGTGGTGTTGAGTGAGGTATTTAATCTCTTAGAGCCCAAGGCACCTCTTTAAGACAATAAATTAAAGAGAAAATGCTGACCTACATCGGTAGAGGGAGTTTCCTCATCTGGGAATTCCCTATGCCAAGAGAATCACAGATCCACTTCCTATCACTAGCACTATTAAAAATAAAGCTGCTATGAATAATATGTTTGTATAAATTGGTCCTCCTTTTCCCTCTTTTGATCATATCTTTAGAATTTAGTCTTAGGAGTTGGACCATTGGGTCAAAGAATAATACAAGTTTTGTAACTCTTAGTGTGTATTATCAGATTGCCTTCCAAAAAGATTGAATTAATTCACAATTCTTCTAATAAATATATATGTTAAGGCTAGACTCTAAAGATATTATTAAAAAAGCAAAAAAGCATCTGGACAAAAATATCCATGGATACAGTCATGGATGTTCAACAATCTGCTGAGTGTCAATACCACCAGGTATTTATTGAGTACTGAAACCAGATGGAGAACATGTTTGCATGCTTTAAGGACTGGCAATATGCCCATGCTACCAATAAAATGAGAGGACATGGATAAACTGAGAGCTGCTCTGGTGGTGAGAGCACTTATACACAAGAGACTCCAGATTCATTGAAGTATTGTACTAGAGCAGGACTTCTTAAACTTTTTCCACTTGTGACCCCTTTAAGCCTGAGAAATTTTTATGCAGCCCTGGGCATATAGGTATATAAAATAAGTATATAAATCAAACATTTACTGATAATAAATCATGAAGAAATTTATTTTAAAACAATTCTTTGGTATACATATAATTTCACCATTTATTAAAGATGAAAGCAAATTTGCATACTAATGAGATGGCTGTGCTTGTTTATTTTTACATAAAGAATTAAATCTTGGTAGAATCTTTGACACTGCAGGATGTAGAGCATCTTCAACATTTTTCAGAGTTGATCGATATTTTGATTTTATAATTGTCAATGTTGAGAACATCACTTTGTACTAATATGTAGTACAAAATGGCAGAAGTATGTTTAGGGCCTTTTCAGAAATTGTTGGAAATTCAGTCCTAATCCCAAGCCAAAATTAATTCAACGATTTTGTGTATACAGTTAAAACCCTGCAATTCACCACATACAATAGTCTCTAATTAGCCAAGGCGTTTCTGGCAGCATTCATTGGTGTCTTATGGCGTGAGGGCATGCGCAGTGCAAAGTGTGCATGTTGGGTGTTCAGAACCAAGACTGCAGTGAAGTTGTGCGATGCACACAAGCAAGCACTACCAGAAATACGTCCGATTCATTACACATTTGATTTTGAATCAATTTTTGGTTATTGCACATTCAGAAACCTCTTACTATTGCCAAACTTTTTGCAAGCCCCACATTCAGTTGCGTGACCCCATGTAGGGTTGCAACCCAAAGTTCAAGAAGTGCTGCACCAGAATATCACCTTACTTGTCTGATAACCGTATGTCTCTGTAATAAAACCTAAAAAACGGAGGAAAAGAAAAGATTGCCTTTAAAATAGTTATCACAAAGCCTGTGAACTAAACTTTATTCAGTTTACTCATGAGAGACTCCCCCAGGACCATGCTTGTTGCTTACTTACTTTTATTTTAGATGGAAAGCAGCAAATAGTAAGAAGGCAAAATGTTGCAGTGGAAAATATATTGGATTTGGAGCCAAACGACCTCAGTCTGAATCCTGACTCTACCACTTACAACCTGTGTGAGTTTAAGCAAGTCAGCTCCCCTTTCCATGTCCTACTTTCCTCAGCTACAGATTAAGGTCGACTAGATCAGTAGTATCAAACTCAAGTTGAAACAAGGGCCACACCTCTTTAGATAAGGACACTTTGGGGCCCTATATTGACTTCATTTCAAAATGTGATGTTATCTAAGTTTTATCATACTTTTGTTTATTTTCTTAAATGTTTCCCAATGGGATTTTAATCTGGTTGGGGCCACTTGGGAGCACTGCCTGTAGTGTTTGATATCTCTGGATTAGATAACCTCTAAGGTCTAGTCCTTAGTCATGGGGATGATAAAGATGTTACCAGCTAGAGACAGACATACTGAGAATAGCAGGAAATGACAGCTAATAGCCTGATGGGATTGAGGGAAGAGAGAATAACTCAAACCTGTAGACACCAGAACTCAAATTGCATTAGCTTTTGGGGAGCAAAAGGTCCTATAGCCCTTAAAGTTGAGGAAGATATTATTGTGATATAACACAGTATAATCATTGATATTCACTGTGATCTATCCATCAGCCAACAATTTCAATTGCTTTCATCAGCTGTGGAGAGGAACACTTTTATCAATCAAATAGAAGAAAATATCAGAGACAAAAACAGCAAATTTGATTATAGACAAATAAATTGTCCATAGAAAAAAAGTAACATCTGTAAAATAAAAAGATAAGATATGTTAGGGGAAGAGCCTTTTTTGAATAGACTGGATAAAGGCATGACACCCAGAATTTGTATAGTGTTTACTTCCCACTGGAGAAATGGTCAAAGAACACGAAGACTATTTTTAAATGAAGCAAAGCAAACTTTTAGTAACCCCATGAAAAGAGGTTCAAATTCTTTAACGATGGGAGAAACACAAAGTAAGACAACCTTAAGATACCACTTTGTACCCAACAAATTGGCAAACATTATCTTATATACATATAAGCACAGATATGGATATACATCTTTATATGCATGCATACATGCACACATAGACATGTATGTACATGCATGTGTATTTGCTCAGGTGTGTACATGCATACATGCATACATACATACATACATGTTACTTCGGTCACATAGTCTGTATATATCAGGATAAGGATTAAAACTTAAACTCACACCTTCCCGACTCTAAGACCAGCTCTCTAGCCCTTACACCAGTGGTATCAAACTCAAATAGAAACACAGAGCAGCTAATCTGCATATAAGGATCCCTAAAAGCAGCGCATTAACTTGGTTTTAAAATGTAATATTCTCTATGTTTTATTGTATTTTTATTTTGTTAAATATTTCCTAATTATATTTTAATCTGGTTTGGGTCCCACCTTTGAGCTCTATCACACACACACACACACACACACACACACACACACACACACACACACCCTAATTGTGAATATATACTCACATACATAAATGTGTATATAAATACGTTTTTATATATTGTTTGTAGTTATATGTGCATATACACATGTATGTACACATGTATATACATCTACACATATATACCTAGATTTTCAGTGTTCGTGGGACTTCAGGGAAACAGGCCCATAATTACACTGTTGGTAAGAGCTATGGATTTTTACAGACTTTTTGCAGAACAATATAGCCATAGGTCACTTATACAGAAAAATCCTTTTTTTTTCTTTTAATGACATCTTTAGGATATAGTGGCATGGGAAAGACAAAAGGAGAATAAGCAGTTATTAAGAACCTACTATGTGCCGGCCTCTGTATAAGATATTCCAAACCTGCTTCATCTGTGATGGCAAAAAAAAAAAAAGGAAACAACCTATGTGCTCAGTGATTGGAGAATGAATAATCGAGTAAATTATGAGATACTCATATTATGAAATACTATGACACCATAGTAACAATAACTATGAAGGATACTAGGAAATATACAAAGAGATATAAAGATGAGAGTCACAGAACCAGCAATATAGTATACATTTTGACCTTGAATACATATATATGAGATACATATTGAACATATGTATGTGGTTAGGTATATATGTGTATATGGGAACTACAAACATACATATTTATACACATATATTAATGCTAGATGTAAGAACATATTTTATTCCCCATTAACAGCATGTGAGCAAAACATTTATTTGAGTGCTGATAGATTTAGGAACAGGGAGCAAACCAATGATTTTATTGATAGAGGGAACTCTTAGATGAAGATCTCTTGAGTTAGGTAGTACTTTTCTGCAACTTAATACTCTTAGAGCTTTTACTGAGAGCACTGAGGAGGTGATATGACTTACCCAGGGTCACAAAGCTAGTATGTGTCAGAGGCAGGACCTGAACCCAGGTCCTCTTGCCTTTGAAGCTGACATTATCTCTACGCTGCACTAAAGTGTGCCACACTGAAGGATGTAGTTAAATAAAATTACAAATCCAATCCCAAGTACAAATAACAAATCCCAAGGTCATGAAACTTTACAAGTACACAGGTGGTTTTGGAAAGAAACGCTGTACGTATATTTTTGGTTTGATTTTGTTTTCTTCTCTATCTGAATCAGAGGTAAATGGCTCAAATTTGGGGTTTTTTTCCATTGGAGATTTGGCCTACGTTTAGACCTTCTTAGTGTTGTAAATTTTAAATTTTTAGTAAAATATTTTAAAATATTAATAACAGATTATTATTCTCAGAGTGATTTTTAAAAAAAGAAAATGATATATACAGTTTCCTCAACTGTAAAATGGAGATATTGATAGTACCTACCTCCCATAGCTATGAGGATCAAATGATATAATATTTGTAAAGCACTTAGCACAGAGCCCAACACATAATAGATGTTATATAAATGCTGTTACTATTATTATTATTTTTTAACAGAATTTCCATATAAAGAAGTAAAAGTTAAAAAGAAAAATTTCATCACTTAAAGGAGCAAGGTTCAGTTATCTGGAAAACTCACTTCTGTTGAATCCCTGGCTCCCCAAAGATGCCAGATGAATAAGGCTTTGCTGTAATTAGAAAGAGGATCTTTGAAGTGTTCTGCTGTCACCTTCTTATTTTAATCAAAATGTTGGCAGCTGGTCATGAATGTATTACATTATTACTTGTTTCTTTGTGGGCCAGAAGGCAAAGACGTGACTGCTCAGTTCTCCTCTAGGCATAGAAGTAGGACATAAAAACAACTGTTCATTCACATGCATGCAGTTCCTGGGCCCAACACAGCTGGAAGACAAACAGTCCTAGATTTGTTCCTCACTTGTTTTGTGACTTTGGACGAGTCATTTCACTTCTACATCTTAGTGTCCATATCCATAAAATGAGAGGACTGAATTAGATGTTCTTTTAGCTCCTTCCACTTCTAAAGTCTGACAACTTCCTGACTCTGTGACAGCACCATCTTTAAACAGAGCTTTCCAAGTAAGATGTTCTCTAGAAAGACCCAGAAAGTGGTATGATTTGAGACCCTAAGAGGCCTGTCAATTAACCTTCCCCAGAACTGGGAGAAGTTAGATGGTACAATGGATAAAAGCACTGGGTCTGGAGTCAGGAAGAACTAAGTTCAAATTCAACCTTAGACACTACCTAGCTGTTTGCCCCTGGGCAGGTCACTTAACCCTGTTTTCCTCAGTTTCTTCATCTGTAAAATGGGCTGGAGAAGGAAATGGCAAACCACTCCAATATCTTTGCCAAGAAAACCCCAAATGGGATCATGAAGAGTTAGACACAACTGAAAGGGTTCAACAACCATAATAAAAACAGCTAACATTTACATAAGGTTTTAGGATTTGCAAAGTGTTTTACATATATGTTCTTAAAGAAATTAATTCAATGTTTAATGGGTATGTAAATGTAAAGCCTATATCAGATTGTGTGCCGTCTTGGGGAGGGCGGGGTGGGGGGGAAGGAAAAGGGAGAAAAATTTTCAACTTAAAAGCATATGGAAAAAATAAAAAAAGTTAAATAATAAAAAAAAGAAATTAATTCAGACTATGTTTTGGAAAGACAAATACTGAAGCTGAAACTTAAATACTTTGGCCACATGATGAGAGGCAAGATTCAATGGGAAAACCCTGATGCTGGGAAAGATTGAAGGCAAAAGGAAAAGGGGATGACAGAGGATGAGATGGATAGATAGTATGGAAGCAACAAATATGAGCTTGGACAGACTTCAGGAGATAGTGGAGGAGAGAAGGGCCCATGTGCTATCGTCCATGGTGTTACAAAGAATCAGACACGACTCAAAGACTCAAAAGCAGCAAGAAGAAAAGTTACGTGTATTATTTCATCAGAATTTACTAGTGGGTTAAACCACAAATGTGTGGTCTGTACTTCTAGAAGCCCTCAGTTTAAATGTGAATGCTAGTGAGTTGATACAGGAGGATGGGAACCAGGGCACATAGATGGACCATAGATTTAGAGCTTGAAAGCTTATTGAGGAACCATGAAAAAGTGACTAGGTGAGAGATCAGAAGAAGATATTCCAGCAGCAGAGCTAGAAGCGTCTTGAGAAGAACAAGGAGAGAAAGGGAACGAGTATTTATTAAGCACTATTATGTGTCAGGCACTGTGCTACACAATTTTTAAAAACATTATGTGGTATGTAAGTATATGCAAAATATATTAAAATATTTAATTTGACCATCACAACAACACTGGGAGGTGGTTGCTATTATTGTCTCCATTTTGTGGTTGAGAAAACTGATGCAGACAGAGGTTAAGTGACTTGCCCAGGGTAACACAGTGTCTGAGGACAGATTTGAACTCAGACTGAACTACTTACCTGCTTGACAAGTAGGCAATACAGTCTTGAGTTACTTGGTGGGTGCAGGAATGGGGACTAGTGGTAGGGTTGAGTGAAAGAGAAGGAGGAGGATTGAGATAAAAGAGGAAAATTATAGAGTTTACACAAGTTGCCAGGGGTGAACGGAGATGGATAGGGCTCTGGCAGGAAAAGAACAAAGCCATGTAGAGAGGGAAGAAGGGGACTGAAAGACGAGACAAACTCAATCAGCAAACATTTATTAAGTGCTTACTATGTGCTGGGTACTATGTTAAGGACTAGGGATACAAGTAAGGGTAAAATCTTTTGCCCTCAAAGAGCCTGCATTCCATGGGGGAGCCATGTAAATAAATAGGTACATATAAGAAGACATAGACAAAGCAGATGGAAAATAATCCCCAAGGAAAGGGATGAGCCCCAGGGTGAATTGAGCAAGACCTCCTGAAGAAGGTGGGATTTCAGCTGAATCTTGAAGGAAGCTATGGAAGTCAAGAGTTGGACTGAGAATGAAGAACACTGAGTGTTCATGGACAGTTAATGCAAATACTTTGAATCAGAAGACCAAGTGTCATGTGTGACAAACAGCAAGTCAGTCCAGTGTAGGTAGATTGTAGAGTGTGCAGAGGGAAATAAAGGATAAGAAGACTAGATTGGCAGGAAGGGACCAGGTGGTGAAAGACTTTAAATGCCAAACAGGGAGGACATTGCATTTTATCCTGGAGTTAATAAGGAGAAGTGACTGAAGTGTATGGAGAGGGAAAAATGGGGACGGGGCATGACATGGTCAGACCTATGCTTTAGGAAAATCACTTGGGTACAATGAAAAGTGGGTTGTAGGGGCAGCTAGGTGGTGCAGTGGATAGAGCACTGGCCCTGAAGTCAGGAGGACCTGAGTTCAAATGCGGCCTCAGACCAAACACTTGACACTTACTCGCTGTGTGACCCTGGGCAAGTCACTTAACCCCAATTGCCTAAAAGAAAAAAAAAGTGGGTTGTAATAGCTCAGCTTGCACTGCTCCAGTTATTCCAGCTACTGGAAACAAATGCAGCTAAATCCCCCAAGCACTCAAATAAATAGGTTTTGCTCACACACCATCAATGATATCTAGCAGTAGGCAGCAAAATATGTCTCCCTACGTTTAGCGCTGAGCTCAGTCTCATTAGGTTGTGTTTAAATGCAAGTCTACTTTTGGGGGTATTAGTGACTCCCCTGAGATGCCAAATCTCGTTTGAAGACATAGTGAACACAATGCTTGTGGAGGCCCCCAAACATCCCCCCTGTAGATTTTTTCCCCAGTAAATTTAGTTATTTCATTTCTAACTTCCTTTTAGCCTCTGGATGACTATTTCACCAAGCACAATCATTTTAACTTTTTTCTACATTCGTGATTAAATGTGTCCTTCCCAAGAGATGCTCCCTTTGAATGATATCTTGACTCTTAACCTTTGTTTTGCATTATCTAATTGCAAAATAAATATTGTTACCTCCAGAGTGGGTAGGTGCATGTATTATGTTAGAGAGTAATGCTAAGCTGATCTATGAGCTTACCTCAGGGCTGATTGGTGCCACTTAAAGTAATCCAGCATGTGCCTTAGTAATTGAAACCCTTCCATTACCACCATTCTGACCCTTTTAAAGATTTCTCTTGCAGATGCAATCATGTCAAGAGGTGAGCCAAATGGTTTGGGAAAGACATAGGGGTATTTCCAAATAGAAGGATTTTGGCTAGTAACCAAAAAACTGGCATTCGTGATTCCTAGTCCAAATCTCTTATCTGCAAGGCTCCCATTTACAGAGACCTGTCAGTCTTTTTCTTCATTCCTGGAGAAGACTCAATCCTCGTGTTGATGGATATGGGCTGTGGCAGCCGTTCTGCATAGACTAATCTCAGATCTCTTCTTTGCTTCTGTTGCTTTTTCATATATGCAGTAAATTCCTTTGTACCTTGCTTCTCTTCGATAAAGTGAAAAGAGGCTGAGTATAGTGGAAAGACCTTAAGACTTAGAGTCAGGAGACCTGGGTTTGAATCCCAGCTCTGTCTAGGGGCAAGTCACTTCACCATGAAACCACTGAAATGTAACCTCTCTCAGACTCAGTTTCCTCTTCCATAAAATGGGGATGAGTACATATATTACCTATTTCTTTGGAATGCTGTGAGAATCAAATTAAGATATTATAGAGAAAGAGGAATTATCATCTTTAAAGAATAATTTAACCTTGACATCTTTTTACACATCTTATACTACACATAGCCTTTGAGTATAAGATACAGTCACCAAAATACCACACCACAAGTCAGAAAGGGAAGATTTTGAAAATTAATGAACACAACAATTTGGGGCCATATCATCAATAATGCCTCTTAAAATGTGGTTAGAGAGACAGCTATTCTATATTTATTTATGAGAAACCTGCTGGACTATGGTATGTATGCTGAATAATGCAGGAGAGACAAACTAATGATACTGCGGTCTAATAAGTTTTTTTTGAAAGCTTTTTATTTGACTCCCCAAACTGACTAATAAATCCACATTTGGATAAGGCAATGAAATTATATTTAACTCTAGAATGATATCCTTATGCCAATTTTGGATGTGCTTCTAAATAAAAATCTTCATTTTTAGATTTATAATGACTCCTCTCTTTCCAGAGAAAATTTTATGGATATTAATTTCCTTTCTTTTTTGGACTCTTGGCTGTCTGTTTCATACCTCTTCCAATCCTTGTTACCCCTGGATAGGAGGTCCAATGTGACAGCCAGGGACATGAAGATTGCACCTGATGAATGATGCCAGAGAATGCTCTGAGAATGTTTTCTTTGTGGAATCCACTAAGAAATATGGCCCCAAACTGAGGGTGAGGTTTATAATGGACTACTGGGCTTTTAATCAATGCCATGGGCTAAATTCTAATGCAAACTGAAAGTAGTTATAAATTATTACTGTCTCATAGGCTGGCCTATGAACAAGACCATATTAAAGGAATTATTCCAGACCACACTCCAGTTATGCACTCTGGTACAACCCCACAACCAACTCAAGGACTCAAGACAATAGGTATGAGGGCATGTTAGGCTTATCAGTACTGTGGCAAAATTTAAACTCTATCTATACAACAAGCAGGCCTGCTATATATGGAGCTATTGCTGTAAGTGTCTTAAATGGGTCTATTGGTCATCATGTTTCTCCTGCCCAGTTACGGTCTGGTTCCTAAACAGATACCAAGTCCACTGATGCTACTGTTATTCCACTGACACCTACATGGCAAAGAGATCAAGAAAGAGGAAAAGGACCCATATGTACAAAAACATTTATAGCCCTCTTTTCATGGTGGCAAAGAATTGGAAACTGAGGGAGTGTCCATCAATTAGGGAATGGACAAATAAATTATCACATATGAATGTGATAGAATATTACTGTGCAGTAAGAAATAGTGGAGGAATGGTTTCATAAAAATCTGGGAAGACACCTATGAACTGATGCAAAGTAAAGTGAGCAGAACCAGGGAAACAATTTATACAATTACTTTGAAAGATTTAGGAACTCTGATTAATATAATGACAATCCTAAAAGAATCATGATGAAACCTACTATCCACCTTCAGATAGAGAAAAGTGATGGACTTAGAGTACAGATATGTGTGTATACACATACATTATATATGTGCATATGTGTGTATATATGCAGACAGATATCATGGGGTTTTGTTTTTCTTGTCTTCATAGTGGATAGGGAATGGGGTGGTAGGAGAGAGAGATTTCAGAACTGAAAATAAAGTGAAATTGAAGTTTAAAAAATAACTATCTAAATATAAACTCTTTTTAACACTGAGGGGGCCAGAATATCTTAGCACAGTTGTCCTGTGTCTCTCTCAGGAACCCCACTCAATTCAATCAATCCATAAGCATTTATTAAGCACTTACTGTGTGCTAGGAGAAAATGAAACAGACCATGACCTCCAGGAGCATATATCCTATGAGGGGGAGATAAAGCATGGGGTAAAATGAAACTGAATAGTTAATACCGCTAACATTTGTTAAAATGGAGAAATAAGTATGAGGGGAAAACATGGCACCAAATACATCATTCTGATACCTTTCGTTGGTGTTAATATATATGTTTTAAAATCTCCATCAGTCTTTAAAGAAAATAGAAACTGAAATGCATTAACCATGGGTTTCACATTACCTTGGTCCATGACATTTATAAGCACGAAGCTAATGTATTTTGTATAATGATGAGTAACACAAATATATTCTTTTGAGTAAAACATAGCGTATAGCTTCAGGTTCTTGGTAGACACTGCCCATGTCCTTGAATGGCAATTGCTAATTTTGGTAGATTGATAGATATAATAAGGTCTTGGTTGGCAGGAAATATTTCATATTGTCTTTATTTCCCCAATGCCATACACTGCACCTTATACATAAGGGGTGACAAATAAATGTATGTTGAATCATTTTATTGAATTTCTCTGTTCTTAATCCAGAAACGAACAAGGACTGGTTGCAGATGGGAGCAAAGAAGATGATAAATAAAAAGACAGAAGCTAGGAAAAGAAAGGGAAGAAGATTGTATAATAAAAGAAGCAATTGGAGGAGTCACCTGATAGACTAACTGATGCAAGGATAGTGTGTTAGGCTTGAAGTAAAGGAAATGAGTTCAAATCTGGCCTCAGATGCTTAGTAGATTGTGACCAGGGGCAAGCCCCTTAATATCTGTTTGCCTCAGTTTCCTAATCTGAATGTAGAATGGAGATAATGATAGCCCCTGCTTCTCAGGGTTGCTGTGAGGATAAAATGAGATATTTGTAGAACTCTTTTCAACCCTTAAAGCACTATATAAATGCTAGTTATTATTAGAGTTGCCTGCTTATATAACTAAACAATGGGCCAGGAGAGTAAAAGAGTATCCCTCTTGAATTCATTTTTACTATGAGTATACTTTGACAGAAGCAGGCAGTCAGGTTATGCTCTACATATGGGCTGATGTTTCTGCTTATTTACAAGACAACAAAGCACAGAAATGGGCCAGAAGCCCTCAAATCCAACCCTGTGACATGATTTGCTCTTAGCTTGGGGAAATGCTTTGGTTGGCTCAGCTGCAAAAAGGAATGCTAATACTTATCTCTCCAAAAGATTGAGGGTCCTTCTGAATTGCAACATATGATTGAAATGACACTATCAGATATGTATGACAATTTGTGTAAAGTAGAAAGAAGCTAATACTTTTGCCTGAGAGTATGATTGGAGGCTCTCAGTGAACAGAAATTTTATTAAATTCAAAGTGTGTATGAGTACATAGTAATAGCTAACCATTACCTGGCTCCTTAAGGTCTGCAAAGTCCTTCCTGTGCATTATTCCATTTCATCCTTACAATACTCCAGGAAGGTAATTCCTCTAGGTATTATTGTTTCCATTTTGCAGATGAGGAAACTGAGTCTCATAGATTTTATTTTACTTTTTTTTTTGTTAGGCAATTGGGGTTAAGTGACATGCTCAGAGTCACACAACTAGTAAGTGTCAGGTGTTTGGTCTGAGGCCACATTTGAACTCAGGTCCTCCTGACTTCAGGGCTGGTGCTCTATCCACTGTGCAACCTAGCTGCCCCCCATTTTACTTATTCATAGACAGAGTTAGTAAGTGTCAGAGATGTGATTTGAACTTGGATTTTCTTGACTCTAAGCCCAGCACACAAGAACATAACTCTCTGCCTCTTAGCAGTGATCTAAGAGCCAAAGCAAGTAACATAAAAGAATAAAATAATTTCCAATGAACTAGAACACAAAAATGTTGTGAAGAGAAAGTCAAAAGTGACCTCAGACTAATAATTTAATATATTCTGAAACAGAAACCTCTGCTATGACATCTTAGAGAGATGATCTCCATTTGAAGACTCCAAATGAGGGGAAACTCACTATCTGTCAATGCAGCCCCTTCCACTATTGGACAGATCTAATAGTTAGGAAGTTTTTCTTTATCAAGCTGAAATATGGCTCTTTGAGACTTCTCTTCATTGCTTCCAGTCTATTTTTTTTGGGGGGGGTGAGGTCAAGCAAGACAAATATAGTCTCTCTTCACAGCTGAGGGGGCCCTCCTGATATCTGAAGACAACTATTGATGATGATTTGAGCACAAGTAGCATAAAACCTATCAAGTACATATGCACTTATATGTGTATATATGCACATATTTGTGTACATATGGCATGTATATATATTTGTATGTATTTATTTGGAAAGGGGTGTGTGGGGGGGTGTGGGGGTGTCTGTGGGCATAGGTGTGGGGGGGTGTGCAACCAGGGTCTGCTCATGTATTGAAAGTTAAAGATAATAATAAAATAATTTGAATGTTTCACTAATAGCCACAAAATACTGAAATATTTAACAAAGGTTTCTGGTGACATTGAATAGTTCCCCTGTGAAAGATTTATGGAGGAAAAGGAATGTATGTCTTACAATCTGTTCTAGTAGGAATACCCCCACACAGATGAGATCATGGACTCATTGGAGTATATCCTTCCATTGTAACGTTTAAGCAGTGAGTCACAGTGTTACCCTACGTGGTTGAATTTACTTGGGTCATCAATACCCCAGATTATCGCGTTAAAAGGGGAAGGATCATATTATCATAGATTTGGAGCAAAAAGAAACCTTAGAAGTTATATGATCTAACCCCCTTATTTTACAGGTGAGAAAAGTGGGGCCCAGAAAGCTAGTGACTTGTACAAGGTCACGTAAGCACCAAGTGGTACTGCCAGGAATCAAACCCAGTTCTTTTGACTCTAGGCTCACTGACTTTCCCGTTTTGTTTATTACTCACACTCTGTGCATCTGTGTATAGACACCTGAGACTACATGCATCATTACTTCCCTGCCGCTCAGATATTGCCTCCTAAGAACTATCGATCTTTTCCATTTCTATTCTGTGTACTATCTTATATCTGCTACTCTAGATAGCGTTCTTCCTCTCCTTCATTTGAAGTTTAAAGGCCTCCAACAGATTCCCAAATCTAGACAGATATTTTCTTTCTCCCCCTGGTTAGATCTATTCCAGCCCTGACAATAGATCCATCATTACTATATCCAAAGCCCTGATTCAGAAACACAAATCCCTTTTTTCTAACATCATCTTTTAAACTAGATGTTTATTTCCAATATATATACCTTCATCTTACTTGAATTAATAGCCATGGGGCGGCTAGGTGGCGCAGTGGATAGAGCACCAGCCCTGAAGTCAGGAGGACCTGAGTTCAAATCTGGCCTCAGACCAAACACTTGACATTAGCTGTGTGACCCTGGGCAAGTCACTTAATCCCAATTCCCCCCCCAAAAAAAAAATCATGCAGCATTAAAAGCCACTATAAAAACACTCCCTGTGCCATTAAGATTTGTACTACTCTCCCCTCAAAAAAAAAAAAGGTGGTTTTTTAGTACCTTCTGGATGTTGTTTCAGTTATGTCTGACTCTCTGTGGCCTGATTTGGGATTTTCTTGGGAAGGATACTGGAGTGGTTTGCCATTTCCTTCTCCAGTTCATTTAATAGATGAGGAAAGTGAGGCAAACAGGGTTAAGTGACTTGCCCAGGGTCACTCAGCTAGTAAGTGTCTGAGGCTGGATTTGAACTCATGAGGATGTCTTCCCGATTCCAAGCCCAGTGTTCCATATACTGCACCACCTAGCTGCCCCATCCTACAATATGCTAAGCAGTGAACTGTTATTCAGTCAATTCAGTTGTGTCCCACTCTATGACCTCATTTGGGGGTTTCTTGGCAAGGATACTGAAGTGATTTTCCAATTCTTTCTCCAACTCATTTTACAGGTGAGGAAACTGAGGCAAACAAGATTATGTGACTTGCCCAGGGTCACACAGTTAATAAGTGTCTGAGGCTGGATTTGAACTCAAGTCTTCCTAGCTCCAGGCCTAGTACTCTATCCACTGCACCATCTAGCTGCCCTTTTGGGAGTGTCATTCAATCCCACATGAATCACCCAAAGCAGGTAAAGTTCATGAGGTTTAACAAATTTTGGGAGGCTTTTTGGGCTTCCCCAGATATATAATTTGGAAAAAAATGGTAAATCTCCCAATTTTTTTAATATCAGATAGACATATGGCAATCTCAGCAGGAAATCACTGTCTAACCTGATTTTTCTCTTCTTCTTATGATTAATACAATACATCTTTGCTCTTGCTGTGCAAGATCATCCTCATTATTACATGGAACACAGGGAGCTGCCTCTTTCTCAGAATGGAAGGAGCTTTGAACCTATTACATAAACCCAATGATTCTTTTTCTCCTTTCTTTGTGTAATATTCTTCTATCCTCCAAATTTCTGATACGAATTTGGATTCCTTTCTGCCTCTTTGGTTTTCTCTTCCATTCTCTCAATGAATACTTTGTTCTCTCTGATAAATTGGAGATTGAGTCTTTCTCATTTGCTTTTGACCTCTATAAAGATACCAACCTTCATCTTGCATGCATATAGTTGTTACTGTTAGCCATGCTGGAAGAAATACAAAGTGCAATCTCCAGGATACTGGAATGTTCCCTTTACCCTTCACACTAACTAAAATAAAATCTTTGATCCAAAATGTAGTTTTTGCTGCTGGCTACTCTAACAAACCTTCCCATTTGTGTGCCTGTTTACTAGAGTGGGAGCCCAGTTCCTAGGGGTCCCTGAGCAAGGTTGGTTGGTTTGTTTATTTATAGAGTTTTTCCACATTTTTCTAAGTTTTCTCCAACTTTTCTCTTCAGGATCATTTACTCAGCAACAGTTTGATCTTTAGCAACCAGATTCCTGTCAAATCCATAATGCAAATAACAACCGCCATTTGCTATTATTGACAAGGAGGTCTTTTGAAGAAATACAATGCCAACCAGTTTTCACTTCTTCCTAAATCTTCCCATCCTCTCACCACTGATTAGACATGACGCTTGCCTATTCATTCTGCCCCATATTCTTTACTTATAAAATTTTTTGGCATAATAAAATCATTAAAATCACAAAAATTCCCATTTGAGATTAATTCATCTCCAGAGCCATTAATTCTAGGGCTCTTTAGAAATTGTTCCCACCTTTAGATAGATATTTTCTCTTTACAATATGCCAATCACTTAAATCTCCAGGGTTCCCAGGACTTAAAGGTACTCTGCCTTTTCTTCTGGAAGCTTTGGGCTCAGAATGTTTCTGTGTTTGATTATTACATCTAAGCATTACTTATATCAAAAAAATACCACCAGGTTGAATAGCTTTCATTTCTCCTGTCTTCTTCATTCAGGACTGAGCTCTAATGGTGAGGTGGGGGTCTCATTATTTCCCATGGCTGAAATTCCTCTTGGGGTAGTTTCGGATGATAGTCAAGAAAATTGGGTCTTTCTCAGAAAACTGAAATAAAATTAAATTAGAAAGAAAAACCATTCTGGTTAGAGGCATTTGGGAATAATTTTTCAAAGGATTTTCAGCATTGAGGAGCTAGCAAAAGCATGCCCATTAGGTGCACATAGGTACCTGAATCAAATACGAACTTATTCAATAGCTGATTTTTAAGGTTGGGTCTACATGAGGCAGATGTTTTCAGTTTGTGCTGGTTCCCTTCCTCTACCACTGCTTAGAGCTAGAATATTTGTGTTAAAGAGTTGGTAGCAGAAGAGTCCAAACTTTAGAGTCCTTGTTCTGCTCTATCCTTCCCTTCCATTGAGCACTCTGGAACTTCCCATCTTATTTTTAACAAGGTCATCTTCAAGTCGTACCTCTTGCTTTCATACTCCTCCTGTCTCTTTGGTACTCACTAAAATTGGGCCCTTTCCAGAATACTCAGCATCCCTGGCCGCTCTCTCTGCCACTGAGCATAACTTCTCTGCTTCCCCTTGGGACACCAAGACAGGAAGAGCAGGCATACTGATTGCTCTTCATTGCCACTTCCAAAGCCTCCTCCCTGTCACCACTGCTCAGCAACCTCTTCTCCTTTCATATTTATAGCATCCATCTATATCACCTTAATCCAGATCCTAGCTGTGATGAAGACAGCTAGGTGACACAGCGGATAGAGCATTGACTGGGCTTGGAATCAGGAAGACTCATCTTCATGAGCTCAAATCCAGCTTCAGACACTAGCTGGGTGACCCTGGGCAAGTCACTTAACCCTTTTTGCCTCAGTTTGTCATCTATAAAATGGGCTGGAGAAGGAAATGGCAAACCACTCCAGTACCCTTGCCAAGAAAACCCCAAATGAGGTCAAGAACAGTTGGACATGACTCAACAACAATGAGATGCAATTAAGTCCAAATCTCAGATCATTCTCTTTCCTTTTCAAGGAGTTTCACACCCAGCTCCCAGTCTTTGCAAAATCACAGGACTGCAGATTTGAAGTGTGAAAATGGAACAGACAGGCATCGTGTTCTATAATTGACCAAATCTTTGTAATTGCTTCTTCCAAGGGCTGTTTTGTGACCTTAATTAAGCAAGTCACTCACTCACTATGAGTTTAGGTTTCCTCATCTACAAAATGGGAATTTTAATATCAACCAACAGGATTGTTGTGAGGCTCAAATAATATAATGCATAATGTATAGCACTTTGCAAGATTTAATACACTATGTAAATATTAGTGTAATGAGACTTTGACATGTGCTCAGATCTGTTAAGACTGAAACATCCACAAAGGAGATACCAGAGATATGCTTCTAGGAGAAGACATTCAATATTCCTACCACATGAGTAGGAAAAGCCTCTTTCCGTTGCCTGGGTGGCCAGAATTGACTGTGTCTTTAAGTTTACCTGAGACACAGTCACTCTCTCTTTCTGGTAGCATCCAGGGATGAATATCTCAGCCACTAAGAGCACAGGTACAGTGCACTAAGCTGGGTTGGGGGAAGGATCATCTTTCTTCTTAGACCCTGTAGCCCCAAGAAACAGGGCAAGGGTTTTGATCTGTTTGTTCTTTTTCAGTTTTCAGACCAAAATAATAAAAAAAGAAAGAGAAAAAAAAGCAGTTTAGCAAAACTAGCCAACACATAACTTGAATCTGACAGAATATGGAATATTTCAATGTCCCCCACCTTTTCAAAGGAAAAAGGAAGTCTATGTAGAATATTTCAATGAGAAAGAAGCCAAAATAATTAAGTGAGACTTGATTCCTTAGATCTATTTGGAGCAAAATAATATATGTATATAAATATCTATATAATATCCATATTTATACACATATATGAAGGAGGCAATAAGGGAGTCCTTATTAGTTGGAACTATAATTGGACAGGAGCTATTGGTGATTTACAGTGTAAGCCAATATATCATAGAATAAAATACTTAGAATTGCCAGAAAAAAAGAATCCCTCCCTCAATTTTAGTGTGCTAATGGAATGAAAAACAAAGAGGGTGATTCATGTAGAGTAATCCATTTTAAAATTTAATCTGCATTAAAATTAAATAAAGGGCATACTTCAAGAGCACATATAATTTACATCTGGGTAATGACAGAACAGATACTTCCTTTTCAGAATTTTCCCTCTCTGTGCTATAAGCAATGTCAACTATCGATGCTTTCTATTTACAAGTGGAATGCAGCCATAGAATGTAAAAGCCTGCTGCCTGACTCCTTTTCTTCACATGCAAAAATGTTTCTTCTGTGTACTTTGTTATCAATTTTCTGATAACTTTTCTATTTGGACTGAGATTAGTAGGTATTGTTATGCATGTATATGCATGTGCATGTGTGTAAGCATGTGTGCATGCATGTGCAGGTGTGTGTGAGGGGGGAGAAGGTTCACTGATGCTCAAATTGTTCCCTTTCCACATAATAAAACCCTTAATCTCTTACATTAAAGCAAGGCTTTGGCAAGGAGATGTGGTGTATGTATCCTCCAAGGTCAGAGAAATCAGCTCCAATAATGAAATTCAATAGAAAAGAATCATGAAGATACATTCAGTTCCTGCTTCTAACACTTATTAGCTGTGTGACTAGGGGCAAATCTCTTAACTTCTCTGAGCCTTGTTATCCTCATCCATAAAAATGAGGATAGCAACAGCTATTGAGTATCCACCTCACAGTACTATTGCAAGGAACAAACAAAATAAAGGACGGAAGCTGCTTTGCAGATTTTAAAATGCTATATCAGCATCAGCTGTTATTATACAGAGATGTCTGCATCTCATCCCTGTTTTCCAAAAAATAGAGAGCCTTTTTAGAGAATCTCTGGTGCATGGCATTTGTCTAGACACCATAATGAAGTGGCCAGCCCTGTTCAGAGTTACTCCCAGAAGCACTAGTGGGAGCCGCTGCTGCCCCAGTGTCCCTGAGGCCTTGACCCAAAGTTGAAATGTGCAACGGGACAAGCTCATTCCTCCCCTCCTGAGGATCCCTTCGAATTTCTCAGCAGGTGTGGGAGCAAGTAAGATAAGCCTAAAGGGCAGCTAAATATTGATCCTGTGAATGGGCATGCTGATTTTTATAAAAAAAATTATGTTATTTTATTTTCACTTCCAAATTCTCTCTCTTTCCCTTTCTCTTGCCTCACTTACTGAGAAAGCAAGAAAAATAAAATCCATTTTAAATATGTATAGTCACACAAAACAAACTTACAAATTAGCCGTGTCTCCCCTGACCCTCTCCTTGAAAGAAAGGAAGGAAGGAAGAAAATAAGTGCTTCAATATGTACTCTGAATCCTCTGGTTCTTCCTAGAGGTAGAAACTATGTTTCATCATGAATCCTTTGGAATTGTTACTGATGAGTTACTAAGTCTTGAAAAACTGATTATCTTTACAATACTGTTGTTATGTAAATTATTCTCCTGGTTCTGCTAGCTTTACTTTTCTTTAGTTTGTACAAGTTTTCCCAGGTTTTTCCAAAGGTATCCCCTTCATCATTTCTTAGAACATAGTAGTATTTTATTGTTGTGTTTGTCCTTCATTCTCAAAGAGGACCATGACATCAGGGAGAAGATGACATGCCTTGCGATTGATTTTGATTTGAGTGAGTGCGGGCTGTGCAAGGTCACCAGCCTCACTTTCTCCTCCAGAGCTATCTGGGTCCAGTGGCCAGATTGTGCTGTGTTTGTCCTTCATTCTTGAAGAGGACCATGACATCAGGGAGATGATGACATGCCTTGTAATTGACACAATCCTTAACTCATTTCTTAAAGAGGCCTATTCACTAAACGGGCATTACCTCACTCAAAGTGAGAGCCTGAAAAGAGCTTAGTTTAAAACGGCCACGATCGCCAGTCATCCTGATAGGTATCTGGCCACTGGACCCAGCTGACTCTGGAGGAGAAAGTGAGGCTGGTGACCTTGTGCAGCTCTCCATCATTCAAATCAAAGTATCTTTATTGCATTTATATACATGTCGCTAAATGTTTAACAATCAGCTCTATGGGTAAGGAAAGTGTGTATGACACAATTTAAAGTTTAATCTGAATTGCCAATGTTTTCTCCATCATTTTCTTAAGTCTAGTTAATCAACAAAATAAGAAATTGAGCACTGATTTGTAGCATGTACCAATTTCTGAAGTAAGCATACTTATTCTAGAAATGTAACAATCAGCTCTCCTCTAGTTCTGTGGCTGATGGAGCAAATTTTAGCTTTCATTCTTCTATAGGGAAGGGAAGTGAGTAGAACTGCAAGAACTTGATGCCCACTGGCATCTCTATCCAATGACCTTCCATCGTGGAAATGTGTCCATTTCTAGACTTGGATTCAAGAGGATCTAGTTTGAATATTACCATGGACACTTACAAGCTATGTGACCATAGGTAAGCCACTTAATTTCACTGAGTCTCAGTTAATCCATCTTTATGTAAGACAGATATTTGTATGTGCTGACTAAATATACAAATGCAGCTCATTTCTATCAAATGATGGTTACACCAAGACTATAATGAATAGTGAATAATGAGTAAACTCATTTATCCATGAAAAACAGTAGACATAAATTGAAGGAATTATAGAGATTAAAACAGACAGAAGGATACACAATAATAAAGAATCTCCTTTTCTAGCACATTATAAAACACTTTAGCTCAACCAAGGAGAAAAGGAACAACCTAAAGAAGGAAAGTCTATCCTTAACAATCTCCCACATTTCTGTGCCTCTATGGACTCCTATTAGCCATTCACAAATTCATTCCTTGCCTTTCTTTACTCCTCTTTCCCCAAGTCTTCCTCCCAAGTGTTCACTCAATCTCCCTTACACAAGTGGGCACTATTGTGATCAGCGTTCTTTCAGGCAATTAGTAGTGATATTACCATCCACATACACAGCACAAGGCTGACCCTCCAGAAAAATAACTCTCCTGGCTAGGATTTGAAGTTGCGTGTAAGATGGGGAAAAAATATACCTTATATGCACGTGTCTACAATCTCTACACTTGGGGGTAGTGTGCAAGTAGTGCGAAGGCGATGGACCATGTGAGCTTGGGAGTTCTGAGCTGCAGTATACTAAGCCAGTGGAATATTGTCACTAAATCTGGTACCAGCATGGTAGGATTGCGCCACTAGTATTCTCTGGCACCAAGATGGGGAGTCCACCAAGCTGCCTGAATAGGGGCAAACCAACTCAGATCAGAAAGAGAGCAGAACAAAGTTCCTGTGCCAAAAGGCAGTAGGATCAGACCTGCGAGTGGCCATTGCTTTTCCATCCTGGGTTAGAAAAACCTAATCTTAATAAATAAATAGATACATACATATATAGAAGACTATATATAACTGTATCTATCTATATGATCTTACATACTTAAGTATATTACATATATATTTATATGTATATACATGTTTTGTATTTATATTTATACATATATACATAGATGATACATAGATAGAAGACTACTTATGTGTGTATAATCTTACATATATGTGCATATTTATATATATCACATATATTTATACATATATACATAGATGATACATAAATACATAGATAGAAGACTCTCAAGATATGTATCTATATATCTATATCTATATATGAATGGATAAAAACAATAGCAGCTACCTCACAAGGATCTTGTAAGGCTCAAATAAGATGGTGCATGTAAAGTCCTTTGCAAACCTTAAAATGCTATATAAATGTTAGCTACCATAACCCTGCAAAACAGACCCTGTCTCAAACCACTGTCATCTCAGGCTGGCCTGCATATCCCTCTGTCTGGGAGCAGTCATTAAGAGCTCCACACTGAACCAAGAAGTACCAATTTAAATGATGAGTATTATTCTCCCATTAAATAATGTGGTCAGAGGAGTGTGCTTAAAAAAAATTCAAACAGCGTATGAAATTTCTTTTTACCATATGTTTACAGAATTCCATTAAAATGAGATCTGCTGATTATAAGCCTTACTGATTATTTCCTTGGCTTTCCCATTTATGTATCCTGTCTGCTTCATATACTGTCATCACCCAAGGTATAAGCAGATGTGGTGATAAACCCTCAATTTAAGATGACTATTGCTGTGACTTATCTTTAAGACAGGTTAGAAGATTTATCCCATTGTTTTTAATCTGTTTTCAACACAGTCTAGTGTTGTTTTGCATTACAATATATCTTGGCTCTAAGTTTCCCATTATTAAAGATATATGCAAAAAGAGTACTTAATGTATCTTTACATATTTCTAGGAACTTTTCTCTTAGGGCTATGATATGGAATAATCCCCTTTAGACACTGAGGTTATAGGAGGTAAAGAAATTACTTAGCAGACGTCACTTGTATGACCTTGGGCAAGTCATTTAAATTCCCTGAGGCTGAGTTTCCTTATCTTCAAAATGAAGGAGTTAAAATGGATGGGGATGATGCTCTGACATCATATAGTTGCTCCTTTTTGTCAATGGTCACACCTTACCCAGCAGCCTCTGCTCTTCTCTGTGGGAATATTCACTGCCCTTTGATGGAAGCTTTGTGAGATATTGCATGTAAAGCCCTTTGCAAACCTCTGTTTGCAAATGCTCTATAAATGTTAGCTATCATTACCCACTCAAACAGCCTCTGAATCAAACCCTTGTCATTCTCAGTAGGCCTTAAATTGGATGGAGATGTCCTGCTGTCCTATAAACAGAGGTATAGAGGTTGAACAAGAAATAGCAACAGGAACCTAGGAAATGGACCCTCCTCTGCATCATAGTGTCTCCTTTTTCCAAAAATAAGAGGAAGAGCCTCTAGACTCTTGTTGCTGGGAAGGAGGTTTGTTGAGAGAAGAAAAAGAGTAGAGATGGGTGAATGATGTGATTGTTATCTCCACATTTAACCCTGATCAATGGGAAACAATTTGGAAAGCCATGACCATGCCCTTATTGGACCTACTCTCACCCCGGAAGCCCAGGCACTCCCACCTTGGGGAAAGACCCTGATGTTGACATTCAATGGATGCCCATAGTGGTGGAGACCTCTCTACAATACTTGACAAATTCCCCAATGGATTATTTTTCTTATATATATTTTTAGACACCATGGAAATGCACATAATCACATGTGCCTAACTGCATAAGCATATCCTGACAGGTTCTTTTAATTAATAGCTATTTAATTTACAAAGAATGTTGCTATTATTAAGGACATGTTGATTCCAATGGATTAAGCCAGATAATCGCATTTTATAAATGGCCAACATGTAGTGACACTTTCCTCTTTTTATGATGAGTCTCATCATATGAAGTGCTGGTTGGGGTTTATAATTCAATCCATTTCACTGACTCACAAAGGGTGGAGTAAAATGACAAAGTCCTTTGGTCCTTCAGTCAGAATGTTTCCATGTTACTGGGTGATTATGTATTTATCATCTCACCACATGAGGTGCTCTGTGAGGCTAAGGTCAGTAATTACCACTCTGGAACTGGCTTTTATGTACAATAGAACTGCCCTCACATAAGAAGGCATATAAATATGTTGGATCAGAAGAAACAAATAAAACATAAGACTGTCATTAAAATGAAGGGAAAAGAAAGAAAAGACATATCAAGGCTTTGCCCGCTCTATTTGCCAGCTACTGCTCTGCCTCTGGGCACATTACATACTGGTTATGATTACCTGCCTGTCATAAAGGGATGCAAAACAACCACCAGACACAGCATGACAAAGCTTACATTGTAAGTACAAGCACATGGGAGTAGAAATACTTAAAACAGAATTCTATTATTGTGGAGAGGAGATATTAACCCTGCTGAGCTGGCAAACTTGAGCCCAGTAACTGGATTCAGGTGCCAAACACACCCCCATCATTTAGTTGGACATGAAAGCATCCCCTCTCCTTCTGCCCAAATTCACTCCCACCATTACTGTGGTAAACAACAATAGCCATTTGGTTTATGCTACTGTCACTAGTGTCCTTTACAATGTACTGTCTCATTATTGGGCTTTCTTTAACTAAGAAGGACAGAATTAACTTAATTACAAACCCTGAATGTGGTCATAATAGCAATGTGACTCACATCTATGACACCTCATTTAAGATAAGAAATATAGAAAAATAAAGAACGTTGAATAAAGGTTATTTTCCTCCACTTAAGTCCTACTAACACCCATCATGTCAGGAGGTAATCTTGAATTCTCAAAGGTATGCCGGCTGAATACAGGCTCTAGCAGGTCCCACAAAGTTGGAAAGGTTTGGGGAATGGGCTGGGCAATAGACCATTGTTTGAGGATGAGCCCGGCTAAGTTCAGAGAGATACCTTGCCATAAGGTTGGCTAGCAGGTGATGAAATTTTGGCCAAAGTAACTCATTAAACCATCCCCTAGGGAACAGAGTGGGTTGCAATTTATGTTCATGGAAGGAGTTTTAACTTAGTTCAAGATTAGGGGGTTTTAACGGATTGCCATAAGCTCAATATGAGTCATCAGTGTGAAGGGGCAGAAAAGAAGGTGATAGTCCCTTTGCACTCTATTCTTGTCAGAATACATTTGAAGTGTGGTGTTCAGTTCTGGTGCTGCGGTTTGAGGAAGACATTGATATGTTGGAGAGCATTCAGAGGCAGTAAAGATGAGATGGTAACAGAGTGTGGTAAGAATGGCAATTAAGGATAGGTTAAAGGAACTAGAGATGTGTGACCTGGAGAAAAGAAGATATGGTGGGAACAAGGGGGACCCAATGGATGCATTCAAATATTTTAGGGGCTTTCCAATGGGAAAAGGATATATTTTTTTCTGCTTGGCCTCAAAGGGCAGGCTAAGAGCAATGGTGGAAGTTATGACGAGACAGATTTAGGCTCAATGTTAAGAAAAGATTCCAAACAATAAGCATTATCCAAAAGCAGGACAAACAGCCCTGGATGGCAGTGGTTTCACTTCCTAGAGGTCTTCAAACAGAAGCCAAAAGATCACTTGTCTGAAATGTTATAATGCAGTTAATTCTTCTGTATGGTTTCAAAGGTCCCCTCTCATTCTCAGATTTTGTGATTCTGATTCTGACTACACATATTGACGAAGCCTGAGATCTCCTGCAGCTTTGAAGCTAAGAGTTGTCTTAACTTCTGTAGGCACATCTATAAAGTCAATTGTTGATTACACACATTAATGGAGGTGAGCAATAGCGTAAATAATTCAAAGTGGTAAGTAATCCAAAAATCCTATGTATTTGGCTCCATAGTGAGCTTCTGTGTTTATGTTTGAATGTAGGTGTGTCTGATTTGCTTGGAATTTGTATCACTTCAAAGAAAAGAAAAGACTGAGTCAGCAAAAGGTGAAAAGCCTCCTCATCTCCACCGCAGAATTTGTTGCTTGTCAGTGGAATTATTAAACTTAATCACTGTATATTGCATTATGGTGTTCAGGTTTTTTGACTTTTCAAGTTCTTCTAGGAGGCCTCTGTTACTTCAGTTTTCTCTCTGCCTCCTGCCTTTGAGATTACAGCATTTTTCTTGTATAGAGATCATTCCTTTAACAGTATGGCCTATTGCTTCTCATCAACATAGTTGTCCTTCACTGCATTGTATTCCCAATCTGCTGTTCTCTTCTTTTGTTTCTTTGAAGAGAGTTTTCCATTGTGAATTCAAGGCTTTTTTTTCTATTCTGCTAATTATTTCTGCCCTGCTGGCCACAATTTTGCTATTTGTTCCCTTTTAGCTTCTTTCAAGATTATCGTTTTTCTCTTGAATCATTTGAGAATTTTTGCTATAGTTCCATCCAGTCTTTGGAATCTAGAAAGTTGGTTCAATTTCCTTTGCCCTACAATTTTTATTTAAAGACATTTGTAGTGGTTTAGATGACTCAGTAGACATCTTCTCTTCTGTTTTTAAACATCTTTCCTGTTCATGTATCTACTTGTGATTTAAGTTTTTGACTGAGTTTTTTGTCCTCCTGAGATTTTTGGTGGTTTTAGTTCTTCATCCCTAAATTCTCTGACTCTTTCTGATCCTTTGCCCTTCAATGACAGTCCTTTTGAGGCTATCTCAATCTCCTCTGATACTGAGGAATTCACTATTCACCAGACTTAATCTCTGTCCCAAAATGTTTTGGGGAGTTTAGGACTGGTCCCGGTTGGACATTTTAGTGTCCTTCCCCTTAGGCTTGGTGTAGCCCTACATAGATGTACACGAGTACACTGCCCTAGTTCCCTCTATTCTTTTACTTCTTTGACTGAACACTGAAACCCCAGGCAGTGTATGCCAGCAGACACTTTAGTACAGGAGTGGGGAGCTTGTGACCTCCAGGCCACATGTGGCCTTCTAGGACCTTTAGTGTGCCCTTTTGACTGAGTCCAGGTTTTACAGAACAAATCCTTTTATTAAGGGCCTCAAGGCTGCAATTTCACTACTCCTGCATTAGTGGCAGCACAGAAATTACTGAATAAATCCCAGACCACAAGCCAATAGGTCAGGTTGTATACCCCGCCAGAGTGTGGGGTCTGGTGGTGGGGGTACTGAGTGAATGACTTAGGGATCCACCTTCTCTGCTATTAATTCATAAAGTTATTACCCTTTTAGGTTTCTTGGTGTCTTTGCTTGTAGAGGCAGCTATAACATTTTCCCCTCTGGTGTATAATTCTTCTTTTGGGAGAGTTTTTGAGTGTTGGTGAAGAAAATGTAGTCCCTCATGTTGATCACATGACCTAAAATCCCTGCAACGAATAAAAATGCAAAGTACCAGTCTATGCAAAGCCAGATTTTATTGGTGGTAAAACCAGTTATGTGAATTGAGAAAACAACATTATTCAATTATATATAATAGTTATTATTAACAATAATTATAATAACACATAGCATTTCTATAGTACCTTAAAGTTTCCAAAGTACATTATACATATTATCTCATTTTATCCTATAACAAACATGAAAGATAAGTGCTATTATTATCTCCATTTTTACAGAATAGGTAACTGAGGCAGACAGAGGTTAAATGGCTTCCCCAAGGTTACATACCTTATAAGTGTCACATTTGAACTCAGATTTTCCTAGATTGTCTATATTCACATACTAATGCAACTAAGGCAACATGGTCCTAGAATTAATTCTTTTATAAGATGGGAAGAAAGGAGCAACAACTACTAAGATATTCTTTTATTTTTCCTTTGAAATCCTGCCTTTTCTATGCCTTTTTTAGCCTGAGATATTATTGAGGTGAAAGGGACGCCATATTTCATTATGTTTTTTCCCCCTTAATCTTACGGAAAGTCCATTATTAAGTTCAGGATGTTGGCTGGTTGGAAAGCTACAGTAAGTATTTCTTCTATTTCTAGATGATTCTTTCTCAACTGAGAGGCAGAGTACATAGAATTTTGATCTAGAGTAAGGTAAATGTTTGTTTGAATCCTGACCTAGATATTACTTGCTGTTTGATTCTGGATAAGTCATTTAACCTTATGAACAAGTTTTCACATCTGTAAAATGGGGATAATAATCGTACCTGATTCATAGGTTGTTATAAGAATTAAATAAGAAAATGTATGTAAAGTGCCTTATTATTACTACCAAAAGGAGAAGAAATGGCCACACTAGCCTAATTCCTTTTGAGTATAATATTTATGTATTTTAATTTGTTCATAACAATAGTGTCCAAAGTAAGGGACCAGGGCTTCCTGGGGAGCTGTGGCATTATTCCAGAAGGACCATGGCCTAATGATGAGGGGTATGTAATTAACCAGAAGATGGGAAGAAAGGTCACATTTCACCCTTGTTACTATAGTTACTTATGATTTGTCCCTAATACAACCATACCTACTCATTTTTTCTTTTTTTTCTTGATTTTTTAACATTAATTTTTTAAAAATTTGAGTTCCAAATTCTCTCCCTCCCTTCAGCCTGTTTTGACCCAATGAAAAAGCAAGTAATATGATATAAATTACACATGTGACATCATATAAAATGTATTTTATATTAGCCATGTTACAAAAAAGAAAAAGAAATGTTTTAAAAATTATGCTTCAATATGCACTTAGAATTTATCAATTCTTGAAGCAGCTAGGTGGTGCAGTAGATAGAGCTCCAGCCTTGAGGTCAGGAGAACCTGAGTTCAAATTGGGTCTCAGACCAGACACTTGACACTAGCTGCGTTAGACTTACCCTGGGAAAGTGACTTAACCCCAAATGTCTCACCAAAAAGCAAAAAAAACAACAAAAAAGGAATTCATCAATTCTCTCTTTGAAGGTGGATAGGATTTTTCACCACAAGTCCTTCAGAATTGTCTTGGAGTATTGATCAGACTAGCTAAGGCTTTTACAGTTGATCATCGTTACAACATTGCTGTCACTATATACAATCTTCTCCTGATTCTGCTCACTTCTCTTTGCATCAATTTATATAAATTTTCCCAGGTTTTTCTGAATCCATGCGTCTCATTATTTTTTATTGCACAATAATATTCTGTCACAATCATATACTACATGTTGTTGAACTATTCCCGAGTTGATAGGTATCCCTTCAATTTCCAATTCTTTGCCACCTCAAAAACAGGTGCTATAAATATTTTTGTACATATAGGTTATTTTCCTTTTTCTTTGATCTCTTTGGGATTCAGACCTAGTAGTGGTATTGCTTGGAGAAAGGGTATGCACAGTTTTTTAGCCCTTTGGGCATAGTTTCAAATTGTTCCCCAGAGTCCTACCCTTATCTTTTAAGACTCTGCCCCTTCTTCTCACTAGATACACACTTACCATTGGGATGATTCTGCTGCTACTCTCTGTCCCTGGGATCATTTTATAGCTATTGTGCCCCTTGAAGGTTGGGTTCTGTCCTTAGGCGTAGCAACCCATGAGAAAGAGCCTCATTTCCCACCTTTACATTTGGGATGGGAGAGAATTAAGTCACATTGGTTGATCACTTATGATGAATTGTGATGAAAGAGGTATGGTTTTAATATCATTCCCTCTCAAAACCAACCCATCCTCCAAACTTATTTATTATTCTCAAAAGCACCACCATCCTTCCATGCACCCAGGTTCTCACAACCTCAGAATAATGGACTAATCTTCACCAATTGCACCCTGTATATCCAATCTGTTGCCAAATCTGCCACTTCTACTTCCACACCTCTCATATCCATCCCCTCTTGTCCATTCACTCAGCCACTACCCTGATTTAGGCCCTCAACTCTTCTCACCTGGATTTTTGCAATAGCCTCATAATTGATTCTCCTTGTCCCAAGTCTCTTCACATTCCAATCTATCCTCCACATAGCTGCCAAAGTGATTTTCTGAAAGCACAGATATGATCATGTAAACCCTTCCAAAACTCTATTCAGGAAACTCTAATGGCTTCCTATTGGTTAAATATTATTTTATCTTGATCTCACCCTTTAAAAATTTCTCTTATTGCAGAGGTTTGATAGTGTACATAATTATTAGGTATGCATATTGCTTATATAGCATACATAAATGTACACATGTATTGCATGTGTATCCTCAAAATATTTTTATTGACACAGGTACTGGATCAAAAAAATTTAAATACCACTGGTCTGTAGATCAGTTGAAGAATTTTTTAAAAATCTACTCACCTTGTTCAGTGATATTAATGTTATAGTGGGAAGTAGGTCCATTTTCTGCATAAAGCTAAAAATTCAGAAATGTGCTCTTTAACACTACATGAATATTTAATAATATTTTTATTTTTTATTGAAAGGAAATTGTTATGCAGACAATGTGAGGCTGAAATCTGTGGACAGGCAGTGGATTCAGAAGGCAATACTCTAAGTCCCTCATCAGGCACTGAAACAAAATGAGGATTAATATTAAATATAAATGTGTTTTTTTGCATAAAAGATTTTTCGTAACTTATTTTTACTGGGTTCCCATTTGCTCTTCTGCTTGGGATGAAGTAATGGGTTTGTTTTATTGTCCTTTCATCAGTTGGATTTCCCATATTGAACATGAACTGCACTTTGTGGAATTAAGATAATGCAATGCTGAATATAATTTGCAGAGCTAGGAGTGATCTATGAAGCCCAATCTTGATAGTGTCATTTTTTTTCTTTTCTTTTTCACTCAATGCCTTGCTATTGCTATTCACTAAGGATAGAGCGCTTTTTCTAAAAATTCTAAGGGTTGAATTCTGTATCTTGTCTCTACTTTCCCAAGGTCTTTTGTATCTACTCTCTGCAACCAGCCTACCTTTCCAGTCTTATCACTTATTGTGTTTCCTACTTACCTGTAATCA
The DNA here is from genome assembly GCF_003287225.1 of Phascolarctos cinereus. Classification (NCBI taxonomy): domain Eukaryota; kingdom Metazoa; phylum Chordata; class Mammalia; order Diprotodontia; family Phascolarctidae; genus Phascolarctos; species Phascolarctos cinereus. The sequence continues at coordinate 118,116,729 of NW_027556180.1, read as the reverse complement.
TGCTTCATCTCCCAAGTAGATTGTAAGTGCATAGACCATCTTGTATTTAGCATCCAGCATTGTACTCAGCACAAAATGGGTGCTAATATATGGAATAAATTAATTCATCTGTGCCTTCCTTTCCATTCCCCCTGCTACCATACTAGTTTAGGCTTTCAGTATGTTTTGTCCACACTATTGACAAGATCCTTGGGACAGGAGTCAGGATCTGGGTTTGGAATTTGACCTGATATCTATATGCTATTTAACCTTGACCACTTAACCTTTTTTGGGAGTTAGTTTCCTCATCTGTAAAATGAGGTATCTGAATTAGATGACCTCTTAAGTCCCTTTTAGACCAAAAGCTACGACCCTACAATTTCTTTTTAAATATTTTCCTTGCTTCTAATCTCCACCTCCCCCCAATCCATCCTACACATTTCTACCAGATAAGTCATTTTCTTGAAATATGGTTCTAAATATGTTAGTTAAGAGCCTTCAAATGCTCTCTTCTAGCTACAAAATAAAGTCCACGTATCTTAGCCATGCATTCAAGGTCCTTCATATTACTGCTCCAATTTGTCTCTCCAGATTTATATCCTATTATTCCCCTTTATGTACTTTATTCTTCCTTCAAAATGGTCTACTACATATTCCCCAACCAAGCCTTGCCCTTTCTTTCCCACCTCAGTGCTCTCGATAATGTTGCTGCTCAAATCCCATGAATCCTTTGAGGCTGGACTCAAAGGTCACCTTATCTATGAATCACCACCTCCTTCCCTAAACTACTCTTTCCCAATAGAACATGACTTATCCTTCCTTCAAACCTACACACACACAAAACAGAGTCACATGTCTAGTAAGTGTCTGAGGCTGCATTTCAACTTGGGTCTTCCTGACTCCAGATCTAACATTCTATCCATTGGTTCATCTCATCTGAAGCTCTGGATTTGGGCCATGATAATACTGAGAGTTTTCATTTTGGGGTTTGTTTTAAGAAATAGCCAGGCAGATTCTGCATTTTTTTTTATTGGCTGTTAGGTAGATTAATTCTTAAATTATCTGTTCTTGATCTGTTTTCTAGTTCAATTGTTTTTGATAAGCAATAGCTCACACATTTTTTTTATTCCATTCAAGTCAAGAAGCATTTATTAAGTGTTTACTATGTGCCAGGCACTGGGCTAAGTTCTGGGACTACAAATACAAGCAGAAAGAAAGCTAGTCCTGTTCCTCAGAGAATTTACATTCAAATGAGAGAAAACAATACATAAAAGGAAAACTAAAAAGGGAAAGGAGATGAAGAAGAGATGAAAGAGAAAGATGGTAGTAAAGTCTAGAGAGTTAAGAATCTGTGAGGCCTCCAAAAGAATGAAAACATGGTTGGTCTGGGCATCTTTTTTTTTTTTAAATGGAGGTTCTAGGAGGAATCAGCCAATCAGAGGGAAAGGCTTACAGATGGGGGGGAGGGTACTTCAAAAGTGTGGTGTAGTGAGCTTCCATGGTAGAGAAGCTCCAAAGATTCAGTACAACTTGCAGAGGAATGACTTTGTTTAAATATTTCTTGTTTTCTCATGGAGACATTAACTTCTGTTTGGCCCATTCTCATTTTCAAGCAATCTCTTAGTTGGGTAAGGTTTTGAGTCTACATTCTTACAATTGGGGCTTAGCAAATTTGAGCCCAGGGTCCAAGTCTGAGATCAGCTCTGTTGTCAAAGTCATTGCATTGCTGGGTTTGTCCTGGCCTGAGCCAAGGATCCAGGATCTGGCTCCATCATCAGAATGTCTCTACTGCTGGCCTATTTCTGATGCATAGTTCTTGCCCTGACATCTTGCTTATGGGCTGAATTTGGGAAACTGAGCTAGAGCTAAAGCTATGATCCTACAATTTCCTTTTAAATATTTTCCTTGCTTCAAATCTCTTTAGACTTCCCAATCACTACTTGCTCTGGCAACAGTCATAAATCTTTGTCAGAGAAGATGTGGAGAGATCTAGACTGTTCTGTTTCCTCCTACTCCATCACCTTTGTTGGTCCTCTACAATAATTTATTTGTATCTCTGCCTCATATCATGTTTTTCTTGAATGAGGCAGGTACTAAATAAAAGTCTGTTCAATTGAATTGAACTCTCATGACATTTGCTTTCTTTTGCTTCACACTACATTTATTTGTGTATTTTGTCATTGTCTCTACTGGACTACGAGCTTGAGGCCAGGTAAGCTGTAGAGCGGCCACTTTTTATCTGCTTTTCCCTCAGTTAAAACTTGCCCCTTCCATAACAGCTGGTACAAGACATTTAGATTCCCAAGACATGTTTTGAAACTTGTGCTGTCCCACTTCCAGCCAGAAGTAATGGACTTAAAATCCAGGCTGAGACTTACTTTTGGGCATGGCCAATGTAGGAATTTGTTTTGCTGGATAATATAACATTTGTTATGAGAGTTTTATTTTTTTCTTTTTAAAAAGTTGTTCAATTGGAGGGAAGTTTGGAGGGAAGTTGTCCAAGAAGGAGAGATAAAAAATACTTGTTGTGGTGGGTTTTTTTAAGAATTTTATATCACATCCTACCTCAATTGCCCCTACCTGAAATATATACTGTCCATCAAAGGCAGCTAGGCGGCTTAGTAGACATTTAAAATCCAGTCTCAGATATTTACCAGCTGTATAACCCTGAGCAAGTCACTTAACCCCTGCCTGACTCAATTTCCTCATCTGTAAAATGAAGAGGATAACACATCTCCCAGGGTTATTGTGAAGATCAAATAAGATAATATTTGTAAAATGTTTTGCAAACCTTAAAACAACACATAAATGGTAGCTGCTATTATTATAGGTTTTGAGTTATCATTAAGTGATTTGTCTTGTTCTTTATAAATATGGTATGGAAAGAATCAGTCAGAAAGTTGCTTCATCAGGCCAAGTTTGTATCTTAGTAGCAGGATTCTAAGGAATTAGATGACTTCCCTGCTCAGCTGGACCTACCTTGACACAAGGCTACATAAGCCTTTTATCTCACATAGAGATTAGATAATGTGCTCAAGGCCCCACAGCTCTTCAGAGGTAGGATTTGAACCCTTGTTTTCTAACTCAAGAGACTTGGAATCTCAAAAGAAAGATGGAAGCCTGAAAAAGTAAAAAATCCAGTTAAAAGACATTGCTCTTTAGAATGGATTTGGGGTTGGTGGTAGGTAACTGATTCCCCTTTCCCAATAAGCATCTCTTAGGATCTTTTAATGCACTTGAATGAAAGGATACCTAATTCCATCAAATAAAAAGAGACAATTTTGCATGAGACAGGCAGGGATCGCTAATGAAAACTTCAAGCATATGAACCTTGGAAGAAATTTCTTTCTAGTTAGGTACAAATACGCAAATATGTTAAAAAACAATGTGGGTAAATTGAAGATAGAATTTTTAACTGCAACCTTACTGATATAGGACAAAGAAGCATTTCTACAAATAGGTTGGAATTGGATTACTTCTCCTCTGCTCAACTAGGTCTACCTTGACACAAGGCCACATAAGTCTTCCATCTCCAAACCATAACTAAAGAGAAGAGAATTGTATCTGGGTTCTCTTCTGCTCACTGGAGAATTTTCTTCTCTAGAATATTTCTTCTTCTCATTAAGCCATCAAAGAGCAAATGAAGAGATGAAGGACCAAATGAAAAGCATTTCCTGATGCTATGTCATTCACCAGAGCAGCACTAAGATAGAGAGGCAGAGCAGAAAACCTGTCCATCTTTGCAGGCTTTCCTCTTTAAAGCCCATGCCTTTGCATACCCAAAGGCAGTCTCCAGGGTTACACGGTCAGAATATCTACTTAGAGTGCTATACTTATGCAAGCCACCAGGAGGTGCTCAAAATTCAAGCGCCACCAGCTCACTCCCATCATGCATGTGTCAAGAGGACTTACTATCCCAACCTGCAGGCAACAGCTCAATACCTGCTAAGCATGCATGACTGCCTTTCCTGGATCTTTACGTAGATTTAGATATAAATTAGTTTCCTAAAAAGTCTTAACTAGCTCCACTGTTAGGTGGCACGGTGGAAAGAGTGCCAGCCCTATAGTGAAGAGGACCTGAGTTCAAATCCAGTCTCAGACATTTACTAGCTTTGTGACCCTGGGCGAGTCATTTAATCCCGTTTGTTTCCATTTACTCATCTGTAAAACGAGCTGGAGAAGGAAATGGCAACCCACTCCAGTATCTTTGCCAAGAAAACCCCAAATGGGATGGTGAGAAGTTGAACATGACTAATTGACCAAACAACACCAACATTGTCCCTTTCTCATTCAATTTTCCTTTTTCTTTCCCTTCTCATCTATAGCTATACCAAATTCATCTATATCAATGTATATATATATATATGTATATGTGTGTGTATGTATATATATATATATATAGAGAGAGAGAGAGAGAGAGAAAGAGAGAGAGAGACAGAAAGAGAGAGCAATTAAGTACATCCACTGAGGCAAAACTGAAAAGAGGTACACTAGTGGGGTTGACCCTGATCATGGGATGAAATCTTAATTTCCCCCATTCTATTCTTCAGCACTCTGCCTCTCACTGTTATTGCAAAGACGAAGCCTTGTGCCAAGTGTTGCTTGGTGTCATAATCTCAAGAGAATAAGAACAGACAAATCGTATCATCAGGATCACATCTCCTTTTTTCCTACTGAGTAACTAGCTAGTAATTGCAAGAGAACTTTCATATTTATCTTCCACCCCAATCTGTAGTACTTCACCTCTGAGAATATTTTCATTTATCCTATACTATATATCTCTCGTATATACATAGCTGTTTGCATATTACCTCCCCCTTTAGATTGTTAGCTTTTTGAGGGAAGGAACTGTTTTTGTATTTCTTTGTATCCCTATGTTTCACTGGCAATGCTGTGGCTAACAATTGATTAATAATTACTTGTTGTTGATGAGAATGATTGCTATATACCATAGTCAATCTCCCTTTAGAGGCAACCTCTCACTGAACACTCATTTACTATATAACTCAGTTTCTTCAAGCTTTGTTTTCACTCTCCTTTCCCTGAAGAATCCCTCATGGGAAGGGTGCTGAATTAAATTCCCCTTTATCCAAAAACTTTCTGATGATTCCCACTAGGCTTCATATCAGCTAAACAGGTTCAAAGCTTCCCATTAAGGCTTTCTCCATTTGATGGGCCCATATGGTCGTAACCTCTAAATCACAGCTTTGCATACATCAATTTAAAATTTACCTATCCACAAAGTTCTCCTACATATGGGAAACTCACAGATAACAAAATGGATTCTTCACTATAGGATTCATGCATTCAGAACAATTTCTCCCTCTGGAGTAAGTAACTACAAAACTTGGCATAAGGTTTTTCTCTTTACCTTCTGTTTCCTCTTAGGAGCACATAAAATGACTTTGGAATGCTTACAGGTAGGAATTCCACATGACTTTATTTGTCTTTTAATAATGAGATGCAATCATTTTCTATTGATCTTTATGTAAGCAGTCTTAATTAGAATGCTATCTTTCTTCAATCAGAAAGCAGTGTTTTCACAAAGACAGAATTTCCAAGATCGAATGATCCCCAAATATTGGGGCCCTGTTGTCATGCTGATCATTTGGCATGGCCTGCAAGGCTGTGAGATATGTATATGAATGAGGTTATTTTATGTGGTCTGTTCCACATTAAAGCAGAGTGGCAGGTACTGTCATTTGTCTATTACACTTGTAAATGCAACCAGAGGCCACTGAACAATGGGGCACCCAATAAATAAAGAAAAGTTTCCCAAACTGTGCCGGAGTAGCTCACTAACATCAAAAGATTTCAGGAGTTGTTTTTTGCTCTGTTTCTGTGTTTTCCATTTCAGAGGCTTAGTGCCTCATTGATTGTTTTGATGGGCTTTTCAGCTAATCCAATATGAGCCAAGGACTCTATGTCCATGATGGAAAAACAGAGAGGGACATGTGAAAAATGTCCTCAAACAATTGGTTAGTTTGTTGCCATTACACCAACCCTCAGTATGAGTGAAATCCCTCCCCCCCCCTGTTTAATTGGTTGGCTGTGGTTTTGTTGACCCAGTCAAGTACTGTCTATACTTGAGACAACTTCACCTATATGCCCAGTACCCCTAGAGCCAGATATGATAAAATCACTTATTCTCCTACCAGTCGCTTCTAATGGCATGAAGGCAGCAGGCATAGATGGCTTTACTCAGGAAGAATTTGAGAATCATGCAGCAGTTCCCTTTGAGTAATAGACAAATAAAAAAAAAATCTATTGCCTTCTATCATATTAGAAATGGCTAATTGGATTTTATTCCTCTCCTAAGTACTTCCATTGTACAATTGAACTTGCTCTTTAGATTATTTTTAATAACTCACAGCATGGCCTTCATGAGATAGTTCACTGGAACTCATTGTTTAGGGTATTATTGACTTTACACTCATTAAGAGACTTGTAAAAAACGTACTTCCTGCATGTTCTGGGCATAGTGTTTAAGTTGTAAATATGGCGATATGGGTGTAAATATTGGCTTAAAACTCTTCTTTGAGTCATTTATTTCCTTTTATCTTATTACCTCCAAATAGCTATTTGGCTTTGTTTAGCCTGGCCTCTTCCCAGTCTCCAAATGTGCTCTCTAAATTCCCAATAGTCATTTTTTTGGGATTCTTCCTGAAAGAGTCAGGGGGCATGGAACTCGGATAATTTTTGTTCTCACTCTGTTCCAGACACTCCGTAGCGGCTGTACACGGAGACAGGCACTCCGCTGTGATGACCTTTGAGTCTTGGCAAAGGAGAACCACTTCACTGAGGTACACCAGGGAATTCATCCTCGCTGATGAGCCTCTAGTATTTCTCAGGATCTCTGTGGAAACAAACATTCAGGAGGCCTTTGTGTGAAGGCCCAAAAATACAGAAGCAAGTCACATGAAGTGACGCTTATCTTTACCTTAAAATCTATTTACCTATTCCCTGTTACTTACTGTTGGTTGGGTCGCTTTTTCCTATTGGGCCACCTTCATGGTCCCTTCATTCTGGTAGTTTAGTACCATATTTTTAAAAAAATCTTTGCTAACTAAACAAAATAGGAGAAAAAGAAGGCCACGCAATTCAACCTGGGAAGCAAAATTCATTTTATTTTTAAACTGAATTCACTCTTCATTTAGTTGTTGGAAAACCTATACACCTAGCGTGATAGTCATCAGAGAGCAATAAACACACCCAGCTACTTGATGAGTCTCTCAACTTAAGTGCGAGGTGGCTCAGTGAGACCACCTGTACTTCTTGGTGCAAACCCAGAAGAGCTTCAGACTTGGTAGAGCTGATTCGAATCCAGAGACCTGGCTGCATTCTTGGATCCCTTCTCCAACATGAGGCATCAAGAGGCCTGGAAACTATTTAGCAAAAACATCAACAATGGGAAGAGCCAGTTAGCTTATGGTTTGACCCCCAGCCTGCACACCCTCACAATCAACAGTATTCCTACTCTCTGGGGAGAAGAGTTCAACCTTCAGGGCAAGAGGAGGGGGAACCAGGGGGCACATCTGCTTAGTCCCCCACAGGGGTTGAAAAATCCACAATCCATCCCAGAGCGCACAGCTCCATCGCTGCCACTTTTTCGTCCGCTTTTCGCTTGGCTGAACTGCCCCATCCATAATAAACTTCACAGAATTAAAGGGACAACAGTGCACTGGGCAGCATTTCCTGATCCAGGCCAATCAAAGGAACAGGCCTCAGAGTCATTTCAGAAGCAATTAATAAATTGCTCTGCTGAAGGACCTTCTGAAGGAAGCATGGCTTGCTGGACCAGCCATCCAAGATACAGCCTGGATATGAGAGAGGGAGGGAGGGACTGTTTGGTATGTTTTCAAGTGGTTTGAGCTTCCTCTGAAGTAGCCATGTTAGATGCTGGAATCTACATTTCAGAAGGACCGACTCATTCAGCTGTCTGGATCTAAAGGCAGATGTAAAACTAACTTTCTTAACCGAATTTGAGTTGTAAAGGCAGCACCACTGAATGCAACCCCCCCCCCGAAAACAAACAAACAAAAAAACCCCCCACTGGCCTCAGTGTTAAGAGTCTGGGTTCTAGTCCTGTTGCTAACAAGTGAGACCATTGAGCAAATGTCTTAACTTCTCTATACCTTAGTGGTCTACATCTATAAAATGAAAGAACATTGATTTAGAAAGAACCTCAGACACCATATAGTTCAAGCCCCCCCCATTTTATTCTGAGAAATAAAACATCCCTATATCCCCCCCTGCCATTTTGTTCTGAGGAAACTGTTGAAAGTTGGATGTGCTGTTGGGTTGAAAGCTGAGTGACATCAAATATACAATATCACCTAGGTAGTATCAGAAGTGGAATCTGAAACAAAACCTCCAATACTACAGCCTCTGTTCTTTCTGCAGCACTGCTATACTTCTTTGCCTTAAATTCAATGACTAGTGGAAATAGTCTATTATTTATCATTTAAGAGTTGGCTGGTGGTCCAGTGAATACAGCAATGAGCCTGGAGTCAAGAGGAACTGAGTTCAAATTCAGCCTCAGACTCTCCCTAGTTATGTGACCCTTCCACTTCTGTTTGCATCAGTTTCTTCAACTGTAAAATGGCGAAAATAATAGCACCCACCTCACAGGGTTGTTATAAGGATCAAATGAGAAAGTATTTGTAAAAAGTGATTAACATGGTATCTGCTACTGTATAGCAGGCATAGTATAAATTCTTATTCTCTCTCCCTTATTCGTATAAAGGTCATCACTAGATTTGTTAGTAATAATTTCTCAATTGTTTTTCAATAACTTTCCAACTTCTCATTAATTTTTCAATTAATAACTAATTTAATTCTGCCCCAGTCTTCCATGTCATTATAGACTGCAGGAACAACAGTGAAAGGGGGAGAAAATCCTCTCTTCTTTTCTTCTTTTCCTTTTTCTCCACAGATGCTCTCCTTTAACTTCAGACCTCCATATGCCCCCATCTCTTCATAGTTTCTTTGAGTTTCTGATCATTATTTAGGGGGTTGACATCTAGTGAAATATTAAAATACATAAAGCCAGCTCCTACATACTCCACAATACGTAGTAGCAGGAGGAAAAAATCCAACTTCAAAACCAGGACTTAGAGCTTCAATGAATTTTAGAGATTATCTAGCCCTACCTCCTAACTTTACAAAGGAGGAAACCAAGTTCCAGGAAGTCCAAGGCTTCACGTGGGGCAGTATTTTTGCATAAGACAGGGTGATTTAGTAGAAAGAATACCAGATGTGGAAAGGGAAGACTTGGGTTTGAATGCTCTATCTACCATGTAACAGCCGGGTAACCTCAAGTATGAGATTCAGCCTTTCAGTTTCCTCATCTGTAAAATCAAGGTGCTGGACTTGACCTTTGTGACTTCATAGCTCTAAATGCTAGGAATCTTGGGATTTCTCCATTCCAGATAAAATGCCTTTTTCTCTCTAGGCCTGGTTATCTCTACTATAGGAGTGTTTTTCTTTTCTTTCATTCATGTCATTATCAGGGGCTTTTCTTCCACGTGTTTACATGAATATTATCATGGACATAAAAAGACAGATTTACTCTATCATAGAGTTACATGTTCACATGCGGACTTTGCCTCTTTTCTTGTCCTACTCTGGACCCTCTACCGTTTAGGTAACATGAGGCCTTATCAGTAGCCCTCTGTGAAATTCATGCTCAATTATTCCAGGAAGTGTTTTATATTGGTCCACTCACTTCCAGCCTGGGAGGAAGAATTAGAATCAGGCCTAGTTTTTTCCATGGGGAGTGAAGTACTTTTAAATGTGAGGAATTGCAGCAATCTAGGCCCAAACATGATAAGGATGATAATTTCCAGTAGTTGCACAGTGTTTTTAGCTCATAGTAAGTGCTTAAGATGGGCAACTAGGTTGCACAGTGGATAGAGTCCTCAGGCCTAGAGTCAGGAAGACTCAATCTTGAGTTCAAATTTGGCCTCAGTTGCTTATTAGCTGTATGACCCTGGGCAAGTCACTTAACCCTGTTTGCTTCAGTTTCTTCATATGTAAAATGACCTGGAGAAGGAAATGTCAAACTCCAGTATCTTTGCCAAAAAAAACCAAACAAACCCAAATGAGGTCACAAAGAGTCAGACAAAACTGAAAAAATGACTGAACAACAACAAAATACTTATATATATATTTATTGACTGCCTGACTGGATAGGGATGAAAACTTGGATTCAAGTCCACTTTGATGCATACTGGTTTTGTAATCCTGAGAAAATCACTCAATGTCTCATTGCTCTAGGAAATTTTCTAAAACCATAGAAGAGGTGCTGACTTGCACTAGTAGATAGAATTTCCTCACTGGGAATTCCCTGTATAAATAAAATTACAAGTCTATTTCCCATCCCAATTTTAAATCTGCAACTATATAAATTAAGAATATTCCACTTGATTCCTAAAAATATTGAGAAAGCACATACAATCATTTAAAAAACTGAGCGTCAGTTTCATTTTTGTGGCCCCTTTGGAAGAAATCTGCTTTCAGCAAAGATGTATATGGAGGATACATAGCACTGCTAAGGAGTGCCTCAATCTTGCGATGCTGGTAAAAGCATGTCTTGTTGAGAAGTTGTAAGAATCTGGCCAGAGATAGCAAAGGAATTTTGTGTGGGCATGTGCATTAGTTTACTTTCCAAAATAATCCCATCTGGATGCATGAGAACTGTCCTATCTGTTTCTGCTCATTAGCAGGCAAGGATCAAGTAAACATACTCATTGATTTAACACACTGGATGTGCTAGAAATGACTCACCAATTTCAATTTGTTATACTAAGTTTTGAGACCAGGGATGGCCCACAAACTTTCTGAGTAGCTACCGTGTGATGATTGATTTGGAGCCTGGGAAACCAGAAAGACTTATAGACCATCTTGAACCACATTTTCAAACCATGAATCTAGAAACTTGGGGAGATAGGGGAGAATGACAGAACTGTTTGAAGCTCAAAGCTCATTTTTTTAATGATTCTTTCATTCATTAGACTTTAGTGAGACAATTCAATCTTCAAGTAAAAAAGCTCTATACAAAGGGTTCTTAAATACAAAGTTTAAACTGGTGAACATCCACCCTGTGCTTCTACTTTGATATGCAGGCAGAGACTCCAGCTTAAAAACAGACATTTTCCAAAACTTAACTTTATAGATCACTTGTTTGGAGCTGAGAACACATTTTACAAAAAGAAAAACAATCTCATAAATTGTCATTAGGTTACCAGGCTAACTCACAAAAATCAATAAATGAAATAAGTGGTGATCAACTTCCTCATGTATGTAAGAAGATTTGGATTAGAGCTATATAGGGGTTGTCATCAAAGTCTTATTGCACTTTAAAGCTTTACTTAACTAAGCTATTTCATTTTATTTTACTGTATTTTATTTATCTATTCTATTTATTTATATTTCATTCATTTAATAGTTTAGCTATTGAAGTTTAACACTGCACAAAAACTTTTGGGGCATCTTAGATTATGTGATTGTTTTTGTTATTTGTTTGTCTTTAGCTGTAGGGAAAGGAACTGCATCTGTGATTTCATTGATGTAGGGAACTCCCAGGTGAGGAAATTCCTTCTACTAATCTTCTCTACAACATATAGTCTTAGAGCAAAGGTTCTTAATTTTTTGTTTGTCACAGACTTCTTTGGCAGTCTGGTGAAACCTATGGACCTCCTTTCAGAATCATATATTTAAATACATTAAATAAAATGCATAAGCTTATAAAGGAAACCAATTATATTGAAACGCAATTGTCAATGAAAAACAAAAGAAGCACGTTCACAGAAACAGGTTAAGAACACTTGTCTTAGAGAATTGCCTAGAAGCAGGGCTTCTTAAACTTTTTCCTCTTGGGACCTCTTTTTCGGTTGGGCAAATTAGTTGGCATTGGATGGCCTGGGGGCATGTGCAGCTCAAAATGCTCATGCTTTGTGTTCAGAATCCAGGCTGCAGTGAAGTTATGTGATGCAACACGAACCAGAAACACCTCAAATTCATTATGTGTTTGATTTTTAATAAATTTTTGATCGTTGCTCATTCAGAAACCTTTTACTGTTGCCAAATATTTTTGTGACCCTACATGGGGTTGTAACCCAAAGTTTAAGAAGTGCTGGACTAAAGCAAGAAGATCATAAAGGGCCATAAAAACAACAGGTGAGAGAGATAGGCCTTAGACCCAGGCCCACCTGATTTGGGTGCTGGCTCTGCTAGGCTGCTACAATCAGCTGGATTGTAGATTAAATAGGTTTCAGTGGGCTAGCTTGAGAACCCAGTTACCACTTATACTATTGTTTCTTGGGGGGGAAAACGTGTCTCTGCCAGAATCTACCACCTAGGCCCACCCAGGCAAGCTCCCCCCACCCCTTCAACTTCCTTCTCTGCCACATCTTTCCCTTCCCTTCTAGCCCCCCATGATCCTTAGATTGCCAGACAGAAGGAAATGCAACAGATGAAACACTTCTAGCTTTCCTGTCTGACGTTTGATGGGAGTTCTCTTTATCCCAGTCATTTATATGTATGAGGTATTGATAAGTTAGATGTCATTTATTCCTAGCCTTATAAGGTGGTTCCAATAATTGTCATTTAGTAGAATAGAGAGATGATATAAGATTTAGAACTTCAAAGAAAACATAGAATTCATCTAGTCCAATACCCTGATTTTATGTAGGTGGGAAAAGTGAGGCCTAAAGAGATAAAGAGACTTGTGGAGGCTCACACAGGTAGTTACAAAGCCAGGATTGGTCTTTTTTTTTTCACCAAATTCAGTGCTCTGTACTTTACTGAGCATTCACTCTTGTCAGAGCACTGTACTAGAAGCTATGGGGAGTTACAAAAGAATTAGAAGATATTGGTCTCTCACTTTGAGGAATTTACTATTGTAACAGGCCTTTGGCTCCTGCCCAGACCACCTAAGATGGCAGCAGATACCAGGGAAGGACTGCTTCTGGGAGAATACATAATGCATTAGTCTGCAGTCATGGTTGAGAACAACTTCTTTCCATTGATTGCATAGCCGGAACTTGCTGTCTCTTTAAATCTAACTGAATCCATCAGACCGAGGCACAGTTGCTCCCTTTGCTGTAACTTCCATGAGTGAAGGATTAATATATTTGTAGCAGGGACACCATGCAGTAATCTAGGGGGAGGAGAAAGTTCCATCTTCCCATTACTCTTTGCTCCTGTGTCCCCAAGAAATAGGCTTAGGGTATAGGTGTTATTGTATTTGTTCGTTTTGGTTCTAAATGTGGAGAGTGGCATCCCTAACCTAGGATCTCAAGCCTTGGAAATGATGGAGCCCAACATTCTAGGCTGGATGTTACCATTAGCCCTGAAAAGCTCAGGGTCCCAGGAAGCAAGCTGATAGAGGCTTTGGACTTGGGACTTGGTAGGATTAGGAAATGAATTAAGCTATGAATCTAATACCCACTTTCTTCCCTCTCCAGAGACCTGGTGATATAAGGGAGATCATGAACCTCAAGTGTGGGTAGGGGAAATGTTTGTGTGTTCATGCTTTCTATACCTTTGGAGTAAATATTCTTTTGTAGAAGTTAATTAAACAATTAGTGATTAAACAAAACTGGGGTGCACAGACTCCTAAAATTGGGAGGACATAATCATGGGGGGTTTGAACCAATGGCAGAGTTGAGAGATACCTGCCCCCCCCTCCCACGGTGCACAGAGAGAAGGATTCACTGACCTAGGAAACAGGATAAACAGAAATGAAATGTATTAGCTGCCTGTAATGATGGTATACTGGACAGAGCTGGCCTCAAAGACAGGAAGAACTTCATTCACATCTAGACTTGGAGTCACACTGTGTGACCCAGGGAGATTAGAGTAGCTTCTTAATATTCCAGGCATCCCTCTAAGACTCTGTGTTGCCAAGCAACTATCGTTATTGTTGAGTCATTTCAGTCATGTCTGACTCTTAGAGGCCCCATTTGAGGTTTTCTTGGCAAAGATACTGGAGTGGTTGGCCATTTCCTTCTCCAGCTCATTTTACAGATGAGGAGACTGAGGCAAACACGGTTCAGTGACTTGCCCAGGGTCATCCAGCTAGTAAGTGTCTTGAGCCTAGATTTGAACTCAGGAAGATGCCTGACTCCAGGCCCAGTGCTCTATGCACTGCACCATCTAGCTGCCCTGCAAAGCAGGTGCTAATCTGTGTGGATAGATGTTTCCTCATTGGGAGTTTTATTGATGGAATTATCGGTCCAGATCCAAGCAATATGATAACAAAATAAAAGACTATATGCAGTCTCAAGTTTTTCCTGAAAAAGGGACCATTGGGAAACTTATGTATAGGAGACACTTATCTGAATGAAAGAGTGAATTTAGTGGCTTAGGGGAACCTTGTTTCAGGATGGATAGAAAACATTGAAGTCTTTGAGAACTGAGCTATCATAACTTATAGATGCATTTGGGTAGGGTCATCAAGGCATTTACAAAGAACTTGTTTCTGAATACAAACCAATCCAAACCTTATAAATACACTATTCAGTTATACAGTCAATTTAATTCTACTATCACTGAAGTTCCCAAGCTATTTCCTCCATCTATCACCTCTTACTTATAGCTTATTTTTTTTTTGATAAATTTTATAAATTTCCAATTTGGGTTTGACTTTCTGATGCCATTTTAAGCCATAGCCTCAAAAAACATGCTGCTATATGTGTATGGCTTTCAGGAACTGGAATCATCAACTTTCAGAATTGGAAGGTCCCTCACAAGCTCCTATATATCAGTAATACCTAAACCAGACTCTTTTCTACATCATCTCCAACTAATAGCTCTCTGACTTCAAAGTCCTTGAAGACTTTCCGTGAAGTAGAAGTCACTACTTCTTGATATAGCTGATTCATTTTCTACTTTTTATTAGTTTTATGTAGCTCTTATAAATCATGAGAATCTTTTTCACTACTCACACTCTCCTGAAAGACCCAGAGGGCTGCAGGCTATATCTCTACCTAAGGAATATTCCAAGGGGCTGGAGGTATCTTTTTTTTAATGCAATTGGGCATTCCCCCAATTCTGGTGGGTTCTCCCAATATTAACCACCAGTGTACCAGTATCACTTAATTAATTAACATCAATTAGTTATTGCAATAGGCAGCTAGGTGGTGCAACAGCCCACGACACTAGCTGTGTGACCCTGGGCAAGTCATTTAACCTTATTTGCCTCAGTTTCATCATCTGTAAAATGATCTGGAGAAGGATATAGCAAACCACTCCAGTATTTTTGCCAAGAAATCTCCAAATGGGGTCATGAAGAGTAGGACACAGCTTAACAACAAGAGCTTTTACAAAAAAATAGTGGAAAGATTATGGAAAATGCTTTATTCCATTATTTGAAAAACTTATTAATCATTATGCTGTTTAAATCTAGCTTTATTGTGGCTAGAAATTTTCTATTCCAAAGGCTTATGGTAAAGGTCAAGCTGACCTC
Source organism: Phascolarctos cinereus (assembly GCF_003287225.1). Taxonomy (NCBI): domain Eukaryota; kingdom Metazoa; phylum Chordata; class Mammalia; order Diprotodontia; family Phascolarctidae; genus Phascolarctos; species Phascolarctos cinereus. The sequence goes on along the minus strand of NW_027556180.1, from coordinate 118,101,278 downwards.
AGAGATACTGGGGAAAACTAGATGGCTGTAGTTGGAATACTTAGATTCTATCCAGATCTTTTTTTGGGCCCACTCTGTGCTTTTATTCCCAAATTTGAAAGTTTATATTTACTGATATATATCTCAATCACTCTGGCTGGAAACTGTGCTCTAGGTAAAATTACTTGAATCAAGTGGTACTCTGGTCTGAACCTTACATAATGTAAAATTTCCCAGAGACTGGAGGAGAGAGAGCCACACCCTTTCCAGCTCACTCTCCCTTGCCAAATGACCGAATACATTTCTTTCTAAAACTTCTTCAGGTTTTGGGATTTGTTCTCAACAAGATACAGCAGGAATAGACATTACAAAGCATTTGCCCTCAAAACCTGGGAGCCCACTCTCCCCATACCACCTCCTCCCTGGGGAGAGTGGGTTCAACCTTAAAACAGCTTCCACAAAGCATCTGTCAAAAGTTCATTACTTTACAAGTGGGTTAACAGACTAGAAAGTTATGGCTGGAGCCCACGTGGAATTGCATCAGCTGAGCATGCTGCAAATGTTAATGTGGTCTAGGACTGGCCAGTCTCTTTCTACATTTAATCGATAAGAAGTTTTAGATCAAGTCCAAATCTGCCTTTCCACACTTCCACTTGCTGCTCCTACTTTTGTCATTTCCCTATGCCTGCCTTCAAGGAGCTTATAATCTGCTAAAATGTGGTACTGTAGAAAGAACACTGAATTTGTAGTCGCATGTGACTTCGAATCTCATCTCTGCCTCTTACCAGCTGTGTTATCTCGAGAAAAATCACTTTACCTCTCTAGGTCTCAGTTTTGTCATCTGTAAAAAGAGAGACTTCCAAATTTCCTTCCACTTCTAAACCTATAATCCTAGGTGATGCCCAGAATTCAACCCAATACTGCAAATTTTGTTTGACCAGGGAAAGTACAATTATACTATCTCCTTGGGCCTAGCTCTACATAGTATGACTCTTAATGTAACCAAAGATTGCAGTAGTTACCATGTCATGTGGCTGATTCAACCAGTTCAATTGTTCACCGCTACAAAGAATTTAATCAAAAAATATTCAAAAATTATTTTCAACCATATCAATCTAGTTCTTTAAGCTTTACAAAAAAAAATTTTTCCCTTTAAAACCCTATGAGATAGGGGGCATAAGCACCATCTCCATTTTATGGATGAAGAGACTGAGACCCCCAAAGTTTCCTGTCCCAATCAGTCAGTAAATATTTATTATGTTCCAAGCACTGTGCTAGGTGCTAGAAATACAAAGAAAAGCAGAAGGCAGTCCTGGCCTGGAGGAGCTCAAAATCTAATGGGAGAGACCACAGGCAAACAACTACACACAAATTGCCCAGTCTAACCACCCTACTTTCTATTCCCCAAACTTAGCATGCCATTTCTTTTCTCTATGCCTTTGCCCTCATGCCTGGATTACATTTCCTCCTCTCTTCCATCTCTTAGAAACCCTACTTTAGCAGCCTTCCTTCAAGGTTTAGCTCTGCAAGCTTCTGTGTGACCTCCTCCCAAAAGCCTTTCCTGATCCACCCACTTGTCAATATCCTTTCCCTTCTCAAATGTTAGGGTATACACTTATCTCTGTGTGTATACACACACACAGACACATACATGTATATAAAACCCCTGGAGAATGTAAGCCCCTTAAGGGAAGGTCTATTTTACTTTTGCCTGTGTTTCTCCAAAGACTATCATCTTGCATGGAATAGGTACTTAATAAATACTTGTTGGATTGGATTGCAAAATGACTTATCCACAGTCACACAAAGGCAGTTAGTATCAGAGCTGAAACTAGAACCAGTGTTCTCAACTCCCAGACAAATTCTCATTTCACTGCTCTACACTTCTCATCTCTCTATCTCCTCTTTTGTTGCAGGGACCTGACCTCAAGTTGGTTTAAAAAATTATAGAATTATAAGTATTCATTAAATATTAAGAATGAGATCTTTTCCTGAAGCCAGGTATGCAACACATGCATGCAATTAGTTGGTGAATTCTAAGGTCACTACAGGGATTGTCCTTAACTCTTAGAATTTTTTTCCTCCCTTAAAAAAAAAGAAAAAAAAACTAAGGAATTAAATCTCAAGAAACATCATGTGTGAGCCAAGTTATAGTTACCAATTTAAAGTTAAAAAAAAAATGAGAAATTTCAGGTTGGGTTGAACACACTGATGTGACCATTTGATTTTCTATATTGTCAACTATAGCTCATATATACATACATATATATATGTGTGTATATATATATATATACATATATATATATCATGTGTGTATAGTTCTCTACATTGTCAAATATAGCTGCATGTTAGTCTTTCTAAGCAAAATGCTCTGAAGTTTGCTAGTGAGGAATTTTTTTGAGGGGTTTAAAGTTTTCATTGTGCTGAGTATCACTGCTGATAGGGTTCCTGTTAGTACTGGTATATTGATTCTAGTAACTGTATTTTAAAATCAGGTGTGTGGGACAAGCCCTTAAGCAAAAAATGCTTGAAATAGCGTGGGAAGATATAAAAGATGCAGTTAACCTTGAGATGTATGATTGATGGATCTAGTGAGCTCTATTATACTGTCAGAAGCAACTGACTCAATATCACTTCTGTTTCTATTTATTTTCCTCTTGACAGGAATGGGGTTAAACTTATCTGTTTACACCCAAGCCCAATGGGGTAAGCTGAGGACAAAAGCAGAGCCTTAACTTCCTGGCTCCTACCAACTGCCAACTTAAATTGCCCCTTAAGTTTGGGTTGGATAAGTTATTATTAGCTTTCTGTCTTCAACTATTGAATTGATATTTTTGTTATATAAAGTTAAAAATCATGCTGTCGCATTTAAAAGAGGGGTACACTTTGGTGGAAGAAGCCTATTATTCAGTTCAAGTACTTCAACACCATTTGGAATTTTTTAAAGCTTATGAATCTGACACTTTATTATGTCAGGGCTTTCAATGATATGCTCAATGGAGCAATTTTTTTTTTTTGACAGACTCCATGGATGGTTCTTTTTTTTTGGTTTTGGTTTGTTTTTCTTTTTTTCAATTCAATTTTATTTTATTTTCAGTGCCAATCTTTCCCTCTCCTCTCTCCTCCCCACCCATTGAGAAGGTAAGAAATACAAAACCCATTACAAATATGAAGTCATGCAAAACAAATTTCTGTATTAGCTATGTTTGGGGGGGAAAAAAAACAAGAAAAAGAAAGAGGGAATAAACATGCCTCAATCTGCACTATGAGTCATCAGTTCTTTATCTGAAGGTGAAAAGCATTTTTCATTATGGGTCCTTTGTAATTTTTTGTATTGATCAGTTACTAAGTCTTTCACAATTGATTAGCTTTATAATACTGTTGTCACTGTGAATGGATGAGTCTTTCTATTTGAGAATTATCCAGTGCTGGGGCCTGTGTGAGAATCTCAAATTAAAACTGGGTTGTATGAACATTCATAATAGCTTTCCTTTCACTTTTTTCTGACCCATTACATCTTTACACCTCTTTCTGAAAAAAACAGCAACACACATGCACACACATACAAAACACCTCAGTGTATGTGTGTGTGTGTATGTGTGTGTATATGTGTGTGTGCATGTGTGTGTGTGTGTGCATGTGTGTGTGTGTGTGTGTGCAATAAAATATTTCACAAACTAATGAACAGACAAAAAAGAGAAAGAAGGGAAGAACTGGGTTGTATCCCCTAGTAGAATGTAAGCTCTTTGAGGACAGGGTCTGTTCAACTTTTGTGTTTGTATGGCTGGCTCCTACCACAGTATTTAGAATATAGTATTTGTTTAATAAATGTGATTTTTTTTGGTTGATTTATTCTACTGTGGATTTTTATTGGGTGTTTCATATGTTTCTTAACAATGGCCTCCAACTCACTCTAAGCATGCTTTGTTACATCTCTGAGTGCACTCCGTTGACTTCAAAGACAATGTTGAACGTACTAGGGAATAACAGAGCCTTTAATATCAATTTGGCCTTTTTCTTTCGGGCCAGTCTCTTCCCTTTCTCCAAAGAGGTTAATGCAATTTAAGTTCTTACTTCCATGCCTTTGACTATGTCAATCCTCTTCCCTGGGATGGCATCTTCATTCCTCTCTGCCCCTTTAACTCTGACCCATCCTCCTGTGCCCCACTCAGGTATGACCTCTTTCATGAGTCTTCACTGATATCTTTTCTTTCAACTGTTATAGAAATATTTTCTCTATCATTCATTTGGTAAATTTCATTTCTGACCTTATTAATTATCCTTTCACGTTCATGTGCCATTTTATCCAAATAAATTGCGAACATTTTGAGGGCTAGCAACATATTTCAAACTTCTTTGCATGTTTACACAAGTTATGTGCTCAATACATCGTAACTGATTTCATCGAGATGCTTTAAAACCTACTACTAGTAATGCATCTAGTTGTTGTTATTTGTCCTTTATTTTAGAAGAAGACTAATAGCTTCACAATGTTGCAGTCAGGTTAAGATGTGTTCAGGTGTGGCTGACCAGACCAGTATGAGTTCGGAAGGTACTACCATGGATTAAGCATAAGTGTTCCATTAAAACATTTAGAATAGAAGTAGTTCTAGTACTATTTCTATGAAGTAGACTTTTAATCGCAATTCACAAATGGGGAAATGGGAGTTGAGGTTGGTCTGATGGGGTGGGGGGTACATTAGGGTAGAATAATCCAGGCATAGAGTTGCTTCTTCATCACTCCCCCAAAAATCCAAGCAAAAAAAATATATATATATATATATATATATATATATATATATATATATATATATATATATATATATATATACACATATTTTTTTTTTGGCTAGGCAATGGGGTTAAGTGACTTGCCCAGGGTCACAAGCTGGTTAAATATTATGTGTCTGAGGCTGGATTTGAACTCAGGTCCTCCTGACTTCAAGGCCAGTGCTCTATCCACTGTGCCACTTAGCTGCCCCAGAAAATATAATAATTATCAGCTAATTATCTCTCCTCTCAAGTAGGTTTTTCTGAGTCATACTGGGGTTTGGTTTGGTTTTTTCTCATGTGTTTATTTTTCTTCTTTTGTGTTGTTTTTCTGTCACACACACACACACGCACGATGACAACTTTTAAAGTTGAGACAGAGTAGGACTCTACCTGGACATGGTCTCTTGTCAGTCATTGTAATAATACATTATGGAGGGGCAGCCTGGTAGAATTTGTAAGGCTCTAGATCTGATTTTAGTAAGCTGTTCAGCTGTTTCATTCATGTCAGACTCTTAGTGACCCTATTTGGGGTTTTCTTGGCAAAGATACTGTAATGGTTTGCTATTTCCTTCTCCAGCTCATTTTATAGATGAGGAAACTGAGGCAAACAGGGTTAAGGTCACACAGCTCGTAAGTGTCTCAGGCCAGATTGGAACTCAGGAAGATGAGTTTTTCTGATTTCAGTTCCAACACTCTATCTGCTATGCCACCTAACTGCCCGTAGGACCTGGGTTCAAAACCTACCTCAGAGTACTCATTAATCTTTCTTAGTCTCAGTTTCCTTCTGCAAAATGAGGAAAATATCTGTATTACCTACAATAGAACAGTTATGAGTATTAAATGGAAAAACAGATATAAGGAAGTTGGTCAAACTACCACCTGCCTTCCAAAAAGGCTGAGCAGCTATGCTTTTGACCTCTCAGTTATCAGATCTATAAAAGGCACCCGTCCATTCAGGGCAAGGTGTGAAACTAGCACTTCCTGCCTAAAAGAGGGTTGAAGTCATCACTGTAACAACTGAATTTGACTCATCATAAAATGTACTTTCATGTGCCTCAGAAAGTTGAGATTTCTGACTCTATGACTAGGCACAAAAATATTAAAATGTGTTCTTTTGTGTACCCCGGAGTGTGTTGTATATAAGGCAACTGCCTACCTTAACTATACCTACTCCTGGATTTGTCTGCCATGACCAATATTGTTTCAGATTTGTTCATCTCAAAGTGGAACAACAGAAAGGTCTGGAGTACCAGGATGTGGGGTCAAATTCTGCCTCTGATGCTAACTATGTATGGGATATTGTAAGTCATTTAATCTCTCCTAGCCTTGGTTTCCTCATCTAGTTGGACTATATGGCTTCTGAGGCCCCTTCCAGCTCCATAATCCACCAAATTAGCCAAAGGCTGGATCAGTGGTCAGGTCCAAAATGTGTACATTAGCAAACAAGATGAGAAATTTGCTTTTTTGCCCTATCCCGATTGAATACTTCAAAGTAGTTCCTGCTGCCCCGGGAAGAAAACACGGGAGTCAAGGTAATCCTCATTTTTAAAAGGCTGCTTTGCTTTTCTGTGAATTCTAATATGGAAACAACAGTATGTCAGCAGCAAGGGACTAATTTTCTGTTTTAGATACGTAAAACACTCCACTAACGAAATTTCACCCAAAGTACCTTAATCTAATTTTTGCCTCTGTGTGCAGTAATGTCTTGAATGTCTCATGATGGCATTGGAAACAGAGAATAACATCCTCTATTTTCAAAAGCCACGTCACCAGGGTACTATTTCTGGCTGGTCCTACCACACTATTTCTAAGATGGTATGGACTTCATGGTATAAACTTCAAGTACAGACCTAGAACAGAATGCATGTCTATCATCAGAAGGATCGCTACATACTGGATATAGTGTAGGACTTAAAGCCTGTAATATATGGTTTCGAATCTAGCCTTAGATAACTTGCTAGTTGTGTGACCTTGGGCAAATCATGTAACCTTTCTAATGCTCAGTTCCCTTATCTGTAAGATGAAGACATTGGAGTCAATGACTTCTAGGGTCCCTTCTGACCCTTACGATCCTATGACCAGCTGAAGAGACTTATTGACAGTAGTTTGATTTCCAGTTAATGATTTTGTGCAATCACACAATCTACCAAACTGCCTCTTAAAGTATATAGGGAATTGCAATTTGCACTCATGCTAATGAAATCATGGATCCACGAAGGATTGAAGTATGTAGCAAAGACCTTTTTAACGCACAATGCTTAGCTCCGCGTTGTATGGACTACATGCTCAAGTGTTTGGTTGAACTTCACACATAATTTGCTAATCTTTATTTCCACAGACTTCAGGAACACCTTTTTCTTCTTTTCTGACCTTTGCACTTACTTTGTTCCAGCCTTCGCCATTTTTATTTGTGTAGATATCATATTCTGTTATTTGACTATATGCTACATGAAAGCAGGAGCCATGCTAGCCTTAATATCATCATATCCTCCCAAGGTCTAGGACAGTGCATTATACATTTTGGGTGCTCCTTAAATAGTTATTGAATTAAATTGTTTGCTAGTGCTTTTATTGCTGTGGCATTATTGGAAAAGCCAAGGACATTAAAATGCAGATGCTAATTCATTTGGGGAGAAGGACAAATGCTAATTTGTTAGGGAGAAGAACAGGTATTTTCCTATGTGCAGGGTTCCAGCACCAGCATTCCTTAGGAGTGCCAGCAAGAAATCAAATATAAAAACTTTCACTTCAACTGAAGAAGTAGAACTTCTCCAGAGGGGGAAAAATCTACTTTGCTTTGAAATCCTTTCATTTCTGCCCCTTAGATATATGAAATGATTTTGTAAAATAAAGCATTGGCTTCTCCTCATTGATGAAAGTTGGAAGACCTGAGAAGTAGATAGTGCCTGGTTAAAGGCAAACATGCTGAAGGCATTGGGTGGTTTTTCATGGCCTCTAGCCAGTCAAGGTAAGGAACACAAGGCAGTGGTCAAAGAAATATTAGGTGCTTACACTGATACAGCATTTTGTAAACTACAAAGCAATTTACATATATTATCTTATTTGATTATCTTAACAGTCTTTGAGTAGTCCTTTCCTCTTGTCTCTTCCTCCAAAGAGGTCAAAAGTCCTGCTAGACCTAAAAGAAGTAGAAGTCTTATTGGGCCTCAGACTGTCATCATCCTCTTTCTAGGAACAATTGTGTGTCTTTATTTCAAGTCCTTAAGAATTCTATTCACATTATGTAGGAACTATTTTTATTTAGTTCTAGGTGACACATTTTAGGAAGGGCATCCATAAGCTGAGAGAATCCAGAACCCTATCAGGTAAAGGGGCTCAAGTTTATGCCAGTATGAGAAGCAGTTGCAGGAAATGGAATTGGGTATGTTTAGCCTGAATAAGAGAACACTGGGTGGTGAAGCATAATAGTTATTTTCACACAGCTTTATTGGGTGGGAGTTAGGTTCCAACATATAAAACTGATAGACAGCAAAGAGTCGGTGAAAGAAAGTAATAATTTTTAAAAATTTGTATCAATGTTCTAGTGATATTACAGGGAACAGTAAATAATAGTAAGACATAGGATAACAAAAATAAAGAATAATAAGACAGTGAATAATTAGAAGCATTTATATATACACATATGTCTGAAAATACACACAGATATTCTTTAGATTTTAGCATTATTTTAAAAGTAATAAATCTAGAAAACACGTGCTTAAATTAGAAAAAGAGAGCAATGATTGTTAAGGGGTAAGACAAATTTGCCCTATTATTAGATCACAGAATTGGGTTCATAGGAAAACAGTGGGAAGTATCATAAGAACCTTGAAAACACAACTGGAAATTATTGTAATGGGCATTTCAAAAGGGGAAATATGACACTGGCAGGGGAAAAAGCAAAAGGACTCATTAGCTCTTTCCCATTTGCTATTTCAATGATTTTATGCTATAGGAGTCTTGTGACTCCTAATTAACTCAAGGCTATAAAGCAGAAGATTCTGAGATTCAAGGAACTGCCAACCACATTCATTCAACAGTAAATGAATGTTTATCAAAATCCTACTATGTGCAATGCACTTTACTAACTAAAAGCAAGATGAAATTGACTCTAATATCTCAAGCCAAATTAACAAATTATGATGAAATATCTCTGGACATTAGTTACTAATTACATTTCTTATTCTCTTAAGTGCCTAATGCATTTTGAATCATTCAGTGCTTATATTGATACCATGCTGTGGCAATGAGTATTATAGTATAACTTTATACATAAATAGAATTTATACATAGACAACTCATATATATTTGTCTTTATATACACATGTATACACATATGACACATTTACACACACACACACACATACATACACACTCACAATTTATGTTTCCTTGTTATCCAGTCTTTAAATGAGTCTTTGCTTTGAATATGTAAAATGAAATGCCTTGATCAGCCTCATTAGAAAGACCTCTGTCTTTACTTTGCTAAACCGTTATACTTTCCTGAATTGTCAATTCCGTGTAGTCCCTTGTGCCTGGAATAATCTTCCATTCCACACCCAACAGGTTGAATCACTTCCAGGACTGGGCTGGCCTAGACAGAGCTGTGATATAGAAGAAGTTTGGTCTCTCTGTTTCTTTGTTAATGACCAACCTTTCTCCTGTGGGCACACCCCCAAGTCTATTCTAGGCATCCAACCCACAAAGAATTATTTTCTAGTATTTATTCTGTTCTTTTGGCTTGTCTGGTTTGTGTATCATTGAAAAGTGTTTAGAGAATACTTGTAAAGCAAGCTAAATGAATGTAGTCTCTGCCCTCTGGATGGAGTTGAAGTCCATAAAAGAAAGACAATCTTATGAGAGGAAAGTCTTCCCAAAGAGTTCAATCCTATGTTAGAGGTGAAGTATAAGGATACTTTTGCAGTAATAATAGCAAAAATGGAAGAATATGGAGAGAAAATTGTCATTCTGGCCCTTACTTACCTGTACAGTTAAGACTAGAATTGTTCACTGAAACCCATGAATATAAAATGATACTACTAACTCTGCCCTCCCTTCTTCTTCCCCCCCTACATTAATTAATTTATTTTTTGTTTTCAACATTCACATCCACAAGATTTTGAGTTCCAAATTTTCTCCCCATCTCTCCCTTACCCCCACCCCAAGATGGCATGCATTCTGAATACCCCTTAGCCTGATCTGTCCTCCCTTCTGTCACCCCACCCCCTTCTCTTATTTCCTTCCCCTTCTATTTTCCTGTAGGGCAAGATAGATTTCTATACCCCATTGCCTGTATAGCTTATTTCCCCAGATGCATGTAAAAACAATTTTTAACATTTATTTTTAAAACTTTGGGTTCCAAATTCTCTCCCCTCCTCCCTGCTCACCCACCCTCATTGAAAAGGCAAGTAACTCGATATAGGTTATACATGTATAGTCATGCAAAACATTTCCATAATAGCCATGTTGTGAAAAACTAACTATATTTCCCTTCATCCTATCCTGCCCCCCACTTATTCTATTCTCTCTTTTGACCCTGTCCCTCCTTAGAAGTGTTTGCTTCTGATCACCCCCTCCCCCAATCTGCCCTCCCTTCTATCATCCTCCCATCTCTTATCCCCTTTCCCCTTATTTTCCTGTAAGGTAAGATAGATTTCCTTACCCAATTAAGTACGTTATTCCCTCTTTAAGCTTAATCTGATGAGAGTAAGATTCATTCCCTCTCACCTCCCTCCTCTTCCCCTCCCCTACAGTAAAAGCTTTTTCTTCCCTCTTTTATGTCCCCTCTTACTACAATATCAGACTTTGAACTCAAAACTGAAAGTCCAATTTGGTAGAAGAAGTATCTTTCACAATTATGGTGGGAGAGAAAATTCATAATCAAACAACAAACAAAGGAAATAATAAAAAAAGAATAAATAGTTTTGATGCTATGAAATATAAAAAGCTTTTTCATGAGCAAAATGCAACTAGGATAATTTGTTTTCCAGTATTAAAAAATCTTGGCACCAAACACCTCTAATAAAATTCTGATTGCCAAGTTATGCAGGAAATTTATACAAATAAAGGACTAAACTATCATTATGGTCTCATAGTATGTCATAGGGTTGCCTTGAAAGAATTCACATAGTCAGACCATATACAGACCATCTCCAACCTAAGCAAAAGCATTTATTGAGAATAATGACACGCAGGAAGCAGACTGAGTTCCAAGAAGGAACCAGCAGTTTCAGTAAGACAAGACAGGTAATTTTATAGTGTAATCATGCTGTTTATACAACAGAAATTATGAATATTCAAAAGGCAGGAGGGGTTTGTCAAGAGATTAGGTAATAGGGGAGGAGTCCCAGCCTTGGTGGAACTGAGCATGTGATCACCTACAATGCATAAAGAAAAACCTTTCAGGGACAGCATTAATATATGATAATGATATTATAATAAGCTCTATGTCATAAGTTCACCTAAAGGACAGCTTTTTGCTATTACTATGCAAGCGCCTACTTAGGGAAAGTCCTTGCTATTGTTTTGGGGTCCACATCTTGCTCAGGCATTCTGGTGGTTCTGCTTTCTGATTGGCTGGCTATTGTGGTCCTGTCTGCGATTAGGTGGCTGTGGTTGTATTTGAGTTCACGGACACACTTGCTGTTTCTGTGAGGAATATGAGGAATGGGTATGGGGGCAGTAGCTAATAGAGGCAGTAGCTGGGATCCCATTCCATTGATCAAACAGGGTTAGGTGACTTTCCCAAGATTACCCAGCTATTAAGTGTCTGAGGCCAGATTTTAAATCAGGAAGATGAATCTTTTTTGACACCAGGTCTGGCACTCTATCTACTGTGCCACTTAGCTGCCCTGGTTTTACTTACCTGCTATTAGAAGTGCTGGCAGTTTGATTACCTGGAATTATCCAAATCACCTGAGATTTCCTAGTAAAGAATGTCTATTTGGAAATAGAAGCCCAGAAGAGAGCCCATTTAAGTTCTACTAAATAAATTCTGACCTAATAACTCTCAAGATTGTTTGATCTATACAGGTATAAGCTGTGTGGGGACAACCAAACCATAAACCCTGAACAAGACATACACCAGAGCATGTATCCCCATTCACCAAAAAGGTCCCAAATCAGGCCAGACTGCATGTTTTAGTGTGGGATAACGAGGCTTTGACCCAGGCCTCTAAAATGTATGGGACTTCCTAGAGGCAGGGGCACAACCACCTTGATCATTGGCCCCTTCTCCTTGACCTCTCCCCCTCCCTATGCTCAATAAATTTGTCTTGAGAATAGTTCTGGCTAGTTGATGTTCTGAGTAATACTCAGTTTCTGAAGGAAAGAGACAATGGCCTACATAAAGAAGGTTGGAAGAGTGCAGGATAATTAAGCACTGACAGGTGATGCCAGAGCCTTTCCCTATATTCAGCAGAAGATGTAAATAAATAGCTGTCTCATCTCACCAAAGAGGGATCCTTACAAGTGCCAGGGAATTTCCTTTTTGAGATAGTGTGGTACAGTCCAAGTAACACTGATTCTGAAGCCAGGGGACCTGCTTAAAATCTTATCTCTGGCAATTACTTGTGTGACCTTGGAAAAAAAATCACTTAACCTAAGTCTTACTTTCTTCATCTGCAAAATAAAGGGGTTGATTAGATGGCCTGAGCTCCCTTCTAAGGGTCAGACATTCTGAGAAGTGGGGATACCCACCCATTGCCCCTCACTTGGAAAAAGAAGAGGTGAGAATAAGTCTTTAAGGGGGGATGCTATCAGTAGTCTAAGATACTCAAAGGCTACATTCTCCTTTCTCTAAGAGGTCTGTCCCACCGAGCAGAAGACACCTGAATTTGTAGTTACTGTTGAACACAATTTCTTCTAGCTGATATATGCCCTGGTAGACCTTAAGTCCCCTCCACTTTCTTTATGACATGAAGGAAGTTGGTTGGCTCTTTCCAAGCAGAACCTTATCTTCACCATTTTTAGTCTACCCCCTTAGGGAACTCTGGAGCCAATCCCTTGCTATGATGAATGAATGAATCATAGGAGGAGTCTCGAGTGTATCCCCTCAGAGCCAGGTCTAAAGGAATTCATTGTTCAGTGTTCCCATTGAGGGTAAGTAGGTGACCTGGTCTGTACTATCAGCTTAGATGATCCTCTTAGGGTATAACTCCCTTTAAGTTCTCTTGAGTGGCCTTTTTCTCCTGGTTTAATGGCCAAAACTCTCTGACAAAGCTTGAACACAGCCTACCACTATCACAACCCCTTTCAGACATCAAAGTGTGAAGAAAAAAAGAGGCCACCAGAGTTTCCTGTAAATGATTTTACATTATTGAGTCACATGTTTCCACAGGAGCTTTCAGGGCACAGGATTAAAACTCCATTCCATGGGATGTATTCTAACCAAAGCAATCCAAAGGGGTCTGCTGTTTACCCACAACTTGTATGTAACTGCATATACAAGAAGTTCAAATGAGATAATGGATATAAAGCAATTTGCAAACCTTGAAATGCTATATAAATGTTAGTTTTAATAGTAATAAATGCAACAATCATTATTATAATAATATAATATTTTTAATAACAATATTATACTAATTGTTGTTTGTTGTTGTTAGCCTGCAGTCACCCCAGTCTGAAAACTTAATTCCCTGAGCCTTATGCTGTGATCCTGCTGAGCTCAAGCAATGTTTATAGATTAATACAGGGTATGCTTGCAAATGTTTAACAACTGGACTTTCCTGTCCTTCCAAAAATGTATGTCCATAGTCCTTTAGGTCATCTGTATTATTGACACTTTCTTATATCTAAGTCATGAACAAAACAATAAATTAAGTCCTGATTTATAGCAATTGACAATTTCTGAGGTATAAATACTCACATTGATAATATAACAATCACAAGCCACTTAGCACTGGCTCCACCACACCCCTCATGCATGCACCCATATACACGCATACATATTCACATATACATGTATATAAATATATATATAAGTGTGTATACACATACATATATGCATATATCTATAAATATACACACAAATGTACCTGTATATATGTATTTGTATATTACAATGTAATGTAATATAATATAATGTTTATATATATGTAGACCAAAACGTAGTTGTTTAATGTCTGACACTCAGTTTTCTTCATCTCTAAGATGAAGATAATAATACCTATTGCATCTACTTTTCAAGGCTATTGTGAGTCTTAAAGACAATAATGTATGTGAATAACTTATGTAAATGCAAACTCTAAAGTGCTGTATAAATATCAACTATTACCAATATAATACAATAATACAATAAACATTTATTAAACACCTACAACATGTCAGGCATTATGCTGGGGTTACAAATATGAAAAAGAAAGACAGTTCCAGTCTTCGAGGATCTTGTAATGGGAGAAGACAATACACAAAAGAAAGCTGAAAAGCTTGGTGGGGGGGGTAGAGGGTACCAGGTGGGAGCACGATGATGGTGGTGGAGTCAAAACTGAGCAGAGAAGCTGGTGGTAAAGGAAGAGATGGCTGGGGGCTGGGACTCTGAGCTCTGTGGAGGGAGGGTTTGGGAGGACTTTTTTTGTGTTTGTTTTTTTTGCTCCTCCTTCCAGTCTACTAATCAGAGAAGCAGAGGTGACTTTGAGGCTTGATGAGGTATGAGTAGGAAAGCTGAAGCAATCTCCATGATGTTGAGTTCCCTGTAATGAGTGAACTTCAGAAGTGAAGCCTTTCTTCTCAGTGGGAAGGAGGAAAGAGTACCTGCCTTGCACAGGGTAGGCACTTAATAAATGCTTATTGGACTAGACTGGCTGAGGAAGGAGCGACTTCTGCACAGGGTAATCTTGTGAGGCTGTATGCTGAGTGAGCCATGCATACCCATAGCTGATGAGGTCTGCCTGCATCATCCCTCTCCCCAACCAATCCAAAGTAATAGATGCAAAACCTTAATCGGACTGGATTTCCCATCAATTAACCAATCAATAATATTTTTAAATACCTACTATGTGTCAGGCACTGTGCTAAGTGTTGGGGATACAAAAAGAGGCAAAAGACTGTCCTTGCCCTCTTGAAAAAGACAATATGCAAATGAACATATCCAAAACAAGTTACACATGGGAAAGAATGAAAATAATTAATGAAAAGATGGTATTAGAATTAAGAGGAATTAGGAATTAAAAGATTGGAAGGCTTTGACAAATACTGAAAGAGATAAATATACAAAGGGACAATAGGTGCCCACACAACTATGCCAGTGTTCAATGGACATGTTGAATAAGGCAATGAGTAAATATCTGTAGCAGGTATAAGTGTGGGGCAAGAAACTCTTGTGTGGTGAAGAGTGACTCAAAAGTGTTGCATGTTTAGACATAGTGGGGTTGGAAGGGGAAACCACCTATTTCCAGTTAGTCAGGACTCAGGAAATACTTTGGGGAGGAGGTGAAAATAATAGAAAGAAAGGAGCTGGGCAATTTGGGAGGAGGAGGGCCTTCCAGGAAAAAGGTGTGGCACATGTAGAATTTGAAGTGAATAGAGGAGGTGAATAAAATTCACTGCAAAGAAAAAGGGACAAAAGCTATAGGATAGAAAGAGATCTAGTATACCTGAGATCTGATCCTGATTTTGCCACCAACTAGCTGTGTGACCTTGGGAGAGTTGGAAAACTTAAGGCTTTGGTTTTCTTGTCTGGAAAATGAAGGGATTAGAATCAGGGTGGGGAATCTGAATCCATCAGTCAAAGGACCACACTTAAAGACCTAGAAGGCCACATGTGGCCTTGAGGCCCGCAGGTTCCCCACCCCTGGACTAGATAATTTCAAAGTTACCTTACTGCTCTCAAATTCCCTGATTCTGTAATTCTGAACAAAAAACTCCAGAGTGACCTGGTTATACGCCTTCTAATGGAATAAGGAACTCACTCCTCTTTTTAACAGAACTTGGGTCACCTAGAAATGGTAGCTGTGGTTGTTATACCAGCAAATATGGACACACATGTCAATGAAGCGGTAAGTATACATGCTCACTCTCTTGCTTGGGAGTGCCTTTAAACACCTTGAATTTAGGTGGGAGCCATCACAAAATTATGAGACTAAAGCAATTTACTGAAAAATAAAATCACAGAATACATTAAACACATACTTCTTTTGCCTGATCACAATGCTAAAAAACTCTTTTGCAGAGATTAATTTTTAAAATTTAATTTTTGTCCAAAAGTTATTTTTTCTTGAAGATATCGGGGAAAATATATCTTCCTTATTTTCCAATTATAAGAACAATAAGTTAGTATAATTTTTTTCCCAAGTAATTCAAAACTGTCTACATGTTAAAAAAAATTCAAATATATCCCTCCTGTTATGTTTTGAGTTACCTATCTCAAATGTATTAGTCACATTCCTGAAGGTTGAGTATCATTTTATTAATTTTTGACAATTTCTCTGAGCCTAAGGGCTAACCTGAGTTCTACCAGTGCCTTTAAACAAGATAGGTTTGTTCTTAACTCAACAAATTGTGCATGCTTCCATGTGGGCAAGTTACTTCTCCATTCAGAGTCAGAAAGCATGAAAGTTAAAGTGAGTCACTGTTTTTGGATACACTGATGAAGAGTGTTTACTTACACAGCCCCTTAAATACTAATAGGATTGAACTGGATCATGTTGGTGTGGGAGTAACTATTCAAAGTAGGAGTCTTTTTTATCTGGGGTGCACCTTTTGATAAAATAATGCTCCAGCACACTAAACTATAGCATTATAGAACCAGAGGTACGGAAGGATCCTCAAAAGGGCATTTTAATGCAACTACCTATCCCTAATTAGGTCAATGCCTAAAATCATCTGAAACAGATGGTTTGCTACCAAAATGTTTCTGTAGTATTTACTGTTGGGGAAATATTGGGGTCTAAAGATTACAGTGCCATGTTCAAGTCAAAAAGTAAGTTTGGTAGACAATATAAAATACTTGGGAGTCTACCTACCAAGACAAACCCAGGAATTATATGAATACAACTATAAAATACTTTTTACACAAGAAATGTCAGATCTAAACAATTGTAAAAATATTAATTGCTCATGGGTAGGCTGAGCCAATATTATAAAGATGACAATTCTACCTAAATTAATCTATTTATTTGATGCCATACCAACCAAACTATCAAAAATTGTTTTATAGAGCTAGAAAAAAATTATAACAAAATTCATCTGGAAGAATAAAAGCTCAAGGATACCAAAGGAATCAATGAAAAAAAAAAACCAAAAGAAGGTGGTCTAGCCATACCAGATCTCAAATTGTGTTATTGTAATTATTAAAACAATTTGGCACTGGCTTAGAGTGGTGGATCAGTGGAATAGATTAGGTACAAATTACATTTTAGTAAATTATTATAGTAATGTAGTATATGATAAACCCGAAGATCCAAGCTTTTGGAACAAAAACTCATTATTTGACAAAAACTGCTGGGAAAACTGGAAAACAGTATGGCAGAAACTAGGAATTGACCAACATCTCACACTGTATACCAAGATAAGGTCAAAACAGGTACATGATTTACAAAGTATGATAACATAAGCAAATTAAGAGAGCATGTAATAGTTTATCTGTCAGATATATGAATAAGGGAAGAATTTAGGACTAGAGAAGATATAGAGAGTCTTACAAAATATAAAAACAGATAATTTTGATTATATAAAACTAAAAAGTTTTTGCACAAACAAAACCAATGTGACCAAAATTATAAGGAAAGTAGAAAACTGGGGGGAAATTTTGCAACAAGTATCTCTGATAAGGCCTCATTTCTCAAATGTATAGGGAACTGTGTCAAATGTATAAAAATACAAGTCATTCCCCAAATGATAAATGGTCAAAGGATATGAACAGGCAGTGTTCAGACAAAGAAATCAAAGTTATCTACAGTCATATGAAAAAAATTCTCTAAATTGCTATTGGTCAGAGAAACACAAATTAAAACAACTCTGAGGTGCCATCTCACACCTATTAGATTGGATAATATAACAAAAAAGGAAAATGTTGGATGTTGGAGGGGATGTGGGAAAACTGGGACACTAATGCAGTATTGGTGAAGTTGTGAACTGATACAACCATTCTGGGGAACAATTTGGAACCATGCCCAAACGACTATAAAACTGTGCATACCCTTTGATCCAGCAATAGCACTGCTAGGTCTATATCCCAAAGACATCCAAAATAAGGGAAAAGGACCTATCTGTACAAAATATTTATAGCAGCTCTTTTTGTGGTGGCTAAGACTGGAATGGCTAAACAAGCTGAGGTATGTAATTGTAATGAATTATTGTTATGCTATAAGAAATGACAAGCAGGATGATTTCAGAAAAACCTAGAAAGACTTACATGAACTGATGCAAAGTGAAGTGAGCAGAACCAGCAGAACAGTAAGTAACAGCAATATGTTCAATGAAGAATTGTGAATGACTTAGCTATTCTCAGCAATACAAAATCCAAGACAATCCTAAAGGACTAATGATGAAGCATACTATCTGCCTCCGGAGAAGGAACTGATGTTAATTAAATACAAACTGAAGCATGCTATTTTTCAGTTTCTTTCTTTCTTTCTTCCTTCCTTCCTTCCTTCCTTTCTCTTTCTTTCTTTCTTTCTTTCTTTCTTTCTTTCTTTCTTTCTTTCTTTCTTTCTTTCTTTCTTTCTTTCTTTCTTTCTTTCTTGGCAATTGGGGTTAAATGACTTGCTAGTGTTATGTGTCTGAGGTCACATTTGAATTCAGGTCCTCCTGACTCCAGGACTGGTGCTCTATCCATTTCGCTACCTAGCTGCCCCTATTTTTCATTTTTTTTCTTTCATTTTCTTCCTTTTATTCAAATCTTGCACAAAATGACTAATATGGTAATGTTTTGCATGATTGCATATGTATAACCTGTATCTGATTGCTTGTCATCTCAAGGAGAGGGGAGGGAAGAGAGGAAGGGATAGATATGGAACTCAAAACTTTAAATAAAATTGTGAAAAAATTGAATAAAAAAAAGTAAGTTCGAATATGGAAGATCTTTAAGCCCAGGCCGGTTGACAACTTGTTGGGTAACTCATAATGGGAATTCTTATTGAGGGCTGGGCTAGACCAGAAGGTCCCTTCTGACTCTGAGATTCTGTGATTCTGTAAACTCATTAGTAAACCTGACCAAACTCAAATGTCTAGAGGGCACTAGTGAAAAACTTCATCCAAAAGACTGTGCTGTTTTTCTCCTTATTAAAGCTGTTAACATTTCCCCTCAGATGTGTTTCAGCTTGTATAAGGAACTGTAGGCAATATGGTAAAGTAGAAAGATCACTCACTCAGGAGGCAGGAAAACTGGAGTTAAGTGCAGATTGTGATGCTTACCAACTGCATGACCTTGGAAAGTCACTTAACCTTGATAGGCTCAGATTCCTCAACTGAAAAATTAAAGAGTTAGACTAGATGTTCTGACATCCCTTCCAACTCTGTGTATCTGGCTCATAGTTATTTCACTTTAGCCTCTGATAGAAGTACAAAAGATCAGCACTACTATTTAGCTTAAAAAAATTGTATGTCTGTCAAAGTAAGTACAATGAATGTTCTATATCCTCAGTAGCAAATACGTGGTTTCCATAATTTAAGTAGCATGGATGAAGATAGCTCTAAAATAACCTGGCTACTTTCTATCTTTCCATTTTTTTTTCTTTTTGCCTTTTTGGTGAGGCAATCGGGGTTAAGTGACTTGCCCACGGTCACACAGCTAGTCAGTGTCATGTGTCTGAGGCCGGATTTGAACTCAGGTCCTCCTGACTCCAAGGCTGGAGCTTACCCACTGTGCCACCTAGCTGTCCCCCCCCCCCATTTTTTCTTATACTTTACCTCCCCTCCACATATTCTGCTCTGTGCTGGGTGTGCTTCTCTTTTCCCTCTATACTATTTCACATGGTTATCTTGTCAGCTCCCAAATATTTAATTATGATCTCTATGCTGATGATTCTCAAATGTATTCATACATCCCTAACCTCTCTGCTGATCTGTAGTTTTATAGCGCCAGCTTCCTATTAAATATCTCAAACTGGATATCACACAGATACCTTAAACTCAATATGTCCCAAACTGAATTCATTATCTTTCTTCCCAAAACCTCCCTTCTTCTTGACCTTTATATATCAGGGCTACTACCATCCTCCCAGTCCTCCATACTCAATTCCTCACTGTGTCTTATACTCCATATACAATCTGTTGCCAAGACCTGTCCATTTTACCTTTGTAACATCTCTCGTGTATGCTCCCTTCTCCCTTCTGCCTCTGCCACTATCACCTCATGCCTCATCTATTATAATAGCCTACTGGTAGGTCTCCCTGCCTCCAAATTCTTCCCACTCTAGGCCATTCTCCCTTCAGCTGTCAACATGATCATCCTAAAGTGCAAGTCTGACCATGTTA
This sequence comes from Phascolarctos cinereus, assembly GCF_003287225.1. Lineage (NCBI taxonomy): Eukaryota > Metazoa > Chordata > Mammalia > Diprotodontia > Phascolarctidae > Phascolarctos > Phascolarctos cinereus. The sequence continues at coordinate 118,081,112 of NW_027556180.1, read as the reverse complement.
TCCCATTCTCTATGACTTCCAGTAGCTGTGAATCGCCTCTAAGATCAAATACAAGAACTGTTTGGTGTTTCATGACCTTTATAACCTGCTCCACCCCACACCTTTCTAGTCTTCTTATTTTTTATTATATTGCCCAAGCCTACATACTCTGCAATCCAATGACACTAATCTCCTCTGTTTCCAGCCCACCACACTCCACCTCCCAACTCCAAGCATTTTCATTAACTGTCCCCCATGCTTAGCTCAGTCTCCTTCCTCATCTCCACCTCCTAGCTTCCCTGCCTTCCTTCAACTTGGCAAGTGGAAAAAGAAGGACTGAAGGGGCTTGGACCATCATTATTGGGAAGAAAGAAGTGGGCCCAAGGGTTACAATGAAGGGAAGACTCTGGACTCTCTTTCAGGGCTGAGGATGGGAGGATCAGCATTAAGCCAAGAGTGGAAAAAACTAAGGTAACATTGTCAGGAAGATTGGAGGAAAAGTCTTCCCATATGACTGGCTCCTGCTGGGTCTTTTGGATGGGATCTGGGCCAGCAGGGGTGTGGTGAGACTGGGGGTAAATTGTTATAGGAAAGCAGAGGCAGAAGGGATACTTCTCAGTGATTTTGCTGGAGCATTCATGCTTCAAGTCAGGGTTGGACCAAAGGACTTCTAAAGCTTCTTCCAATACTGGGATTCTATGAGCAATATGATTCATGTTTATTTTTAACAAAATTAAGGAAGGAAAGAGGTAAGTGGACCCAAGAGAAAGGATAGTAGCTGACCCAAAATAAATGGATAAGGAAGTCTTGAAGCGTTAGCTAGGAGGCAAAGGGAAAGAATAAAAAATGTTATTGGTTTGGAAGAGGTAGGAAAGGAGCAACAGAGTTTGATGATCACAGCCTGAGAATTGAGAGGAAAGAAGAGGGAAGTGCCAACCACAATGTCACTATGTCAGACTTAAAGAGTGAGAGGATAATAGTGTTTCCATTAATGCCAGGAAAAGAAGGAAATGAAGAGAGTTGAGGAGTAAATTCAAGGAACTTCATCTTTGCCATGTTGATTTTGGAGTGTTGATGCTATATCCAGGAGGGAGAGGAGGAAGAGTTGGGAGGTCAGACCTCAGTCAGCCTTTTAATCCCATCAAATTGGCCCATTCCTACTAGTTATACTTCAGCATTTTAAAAAGCCAGAAACAGTTAAACAATGCATTTTTAATCATGTGATTAAGGAGGAAAATATGTTTGAAGAACAAAGAGAAGCCTGAAATATAGGAACCAAATTTTAAGGGAAATTCCTCAAGAAAACGACCTTGGTCCAGAAAAGATAATGGTGAAAATTTCTACTAATCTTAGATCAACACACAGTATATGTAATCTTCAAGTCCTTGTGTTTTTTGTGAAGAAATATGGAAATGAAAGAGAATTTGGAGAAGATGCTCTGATGGGAGATGCCATCATGGCTAACTTTGTGCTTTTCCTTGTAAGAGATGCCCTCAAGAAATGAGACAATGCTTCCAACTCTGCTTTAGTTCTTTCCCAAAATAATGGGTAGAAATGAAAAGAAACCATCATTACCACCATCATCATTATCATCTCTCTAGAACCATAAGGGACCTCAGAGGCTATCTTTTCTTCATTTTACATATAAGGAAAGCAAGGCCTTGGGAATAAGAGAAAGTGTTTGTAGTGTTTAACAGTGCCTGGCACATAGTCGGTGCTACATAAAGCTTGTTCCCTTCCCTTGCCCCTTCCAAGTATTGTCCAAGTTCTCACAGTTAATGAAGATCAATGACATAATTTGAACCCTGGTCATCTGCTTTTGTAGCCAGGGATTATTCCAGTCTACTAATTGTTTTACATATAAAAGATGTGATTCTTCAGATGCGCACCCCACCCACCATTCTGTATCAAATGCCTGGAGGACTTATCCTGCCCAGAGCAGTTTTAGTTTCATTCAATTTCTCTTTTCAAGGCAGAAGATCAAAGTTTCATTTTAAATTTGAAAGTATTTTTGCCCATGACAATAATTCAGGGT